>NC_087436.1:1426250-2852500 GCF_036321535.1 Camelus dromedarius | reverse complement strand
CTTCTTGGGAACACAAAGTGTTTTTTCAGTTGAAACTCCACTCCATACATATATATGGGGAGGTACTAGCTCCAAATCTGTTTTACAGTGAAAACTGCAGGAACTTCAAACCGGCAACCGGAAACAGACTGAGATACCAGAGTAAAAGTTTCCCCTGCAACCCGTTCCCTTTTTGTTAGATGAACGAAAGTCTCTCCACATGCTCATTTCTGAGAGATAATTGTGTGTGAAAGCCGTCCTTCAACTAGCTTGTTGGGAACGCAAAGTTTGTTTTCAATTGCAAACTCCACTCCATACATATATATGGGGAGGTACTAGCTCCAACTCTGTTTTACAGTGAAAACTGCAGGAACTTCAAAACGGCAACCGGAAACAGAGTGAGATACCAGAGTAAAAGTTTCCCCTGCAACCCGTTCCCTTTGTGCTAGATGAACGAACGTCTCTCCACATGCTCATTTCTGAGAGACAAGTGTGTGTTAAAGCCGTCCTTCACCTAGCTTGTTGGAAACACAAAGTTTCTTTTCATTTACAAACTCCATTCCATACATATATATGGGGAGGTACAATCTCCAACTCGGTTTTACAGTGAAAACTGCAGGATCTTCAAACCGGCAACAGGAAACACATTGAGAAACCAGAGAAAAAGTTTCTCCTGCAACCCTTTCCCTTTGTGCTAGATGAACGAACGTCCCTCCACATGATCAGTTCTGAGAGAAAAGTGTGTGTGAAAGCCGTCCTTCACCATGCTTGTTGGGAACACAAAGTTTCTTTTCAATTGCAAACTCCACTCCATACATATATATGGGGAGGTACTAGTTCCAACTCTGTTTTACAGTGAAAAATTCAGGAACTTCAAACCGGCACTAGGAAACAGACTGAGAAACCAGATTAAAAGTTTCCCCTGTATCCCGTTCCGTTTGTGCTAGATGAACGAACGTCTCTCCACATGCTTAGTTCTGAGAAATATGTGTGTGTGAAAGCAGTCCTTCACCAAGCTTGTTGGGAGCACAAAGTTTCTTTTCAGTTGCAAACACCAATCCATACATATATATGGGGAGGTACTAGCTCCAACACGGTTTTCATTGAAAACTGAAGGAATTTGAAACCGGCACTAGGAAACAGACTGAGAAACCAGAGTAAAATTATTTCCTGCATCCCGTTCCCATTGTGCTAGATGAACGAACGTCTCTCCACATGCTCAGTTCTGAGAGATAAGTGTGTTTGAAAGCCGTCCTTCACCTAGCTTGTTGGGAACACAAAGTTTCTTTTCACTTGCAAACTCCAATCCATACATATATATGGGGAGGTACTAGCTCCAACTCGGTTTTACAGTGAAAACTGCAGGAACTTCAAACTGGCACTAGAAAACAGACTGAGAGACCAGAGTAAAAGTTTCTCCTGCAACCCGTTCCCTTTTTGCTAGATAAACGAACGTCTCTCCACATGCTCAGATCTGAGAGATATTTGTGTGTGAAAGCCGTCCTTCACCTAGCTTGTTGGGAACACAAAGTTTCTTTTCAATTGCAAACTCCACTCCATACATATATATGGGGAGGTACTAGTTCCAACTCTGTTTTCCAGTGAAAACTTCAGGAACTTCAAACCGACACTAGGAAAAAGACTGAGAAACCAGAGAAAAAGTTTCTCCTGCTACCCGTTCCCTTTGTGCTAGATGAACGAACGTCTCTACACATACTCAGTTCTGAGAGATAAGTGAGTGTGAAAGCCGTCCTTCAACGAGCTTCTTGGGAACACAAAGTTTTTTTTCCAGTTGAAACTCCACTCCATACATATACATGGGGAGGTACTAGCTCCAAATCTGTTTTACAGTGAAAACTGCAGGAACTTCAAACCGGCAATCAGAAACAGACTGAGATACCAGAGTAAAAGATTCCCCTGCAAACCGTTCCCTTTTTGCTAGATGAACGAACGTCTCTCCACATGCTCAGTTCTGAGAGTTAAGTGTGTTTGAAAGCCGTCCTTCACCTAGCTTGTTGGGAACACAAAGTTTCTTTTCAATTGCAAACTCCACTCCATACATATATATGGGGAGGTAGTAGCTCCAACTCTGTTTTACTGTGAAAACTGCAGGAACTTCAAAACGGCAACCGGAAACAGAGTGAGATACCAGAGTAAAAGTTTCCCCTGCAACCCGTTCCCTTTGTGCTAGATGAACGAACGTATCTCCACATGCTCATTTCTGAGGGACAAGTGTGTGTTAAAGCCGTCCTTCACCTAGCTTGTTGGGAACACAAAGTTTCTTTTCATTTACAAACTCCATTCCATACATATATAAGGGGAGGTACAATCTCCAACTCGGTTTTACAGTGAAAACTGCAGGATCTTCAAACAGGCAACAGGAAACACATTGAGAAACCAGAGAAAAAGTTTCTCCTGCAACACTTTCCCTTTTTGCTAGATGAACGAACGTCTCTCCACATGCTCAGATCTGAGAGATATTTGTGTGTGAAAGCCGTCCTTCACCTAGCTTGTTGGGAACACAAAGTTTCTTTTCAATTGCAAACTCCACTCCATACATATATATGGGGAGGTACTAGTTCCAACTCTGTTTTCCAGTGAAAACTTCAGGAACTTCAAACCGACACTAGGAAAAAGACTGAGAAAACAGAGAAAAATTTCCCTGCTACCCGTTCCATTTGTGCTAGATGAACGAACGTCTCTACACATACTCAGTTCTGAGAGATAAGTGAGTGTGAAAGCCGCCCTTCAACGAGCTTCTTGGGAACACAAAGTTTTTTTTCCAGTTGAAACTCCACTCCATACATATATATGGGGAGGTACTAGCTCCAAATCTGTTTTACAGTGAAAACTGCAGGAACTTCAAACCGGCAATCGGAAAAAGACTGAGATACCAGAGTAAAAGATTCCCCTGCAAACCGTTCCCTTTTTGGTAGATGAACGAACGTCTCTCCACATGCTCAGTTCTGAGAGTTAAGTGTGTTTGAAAGCCGTCCTTCACCTAGCTTGTTGGGAACACAAAGTTTCTTTTCAATTGCAAACTCCACTCCATACATATATATGGGGAGGTACTAGCTCCAACTCTGTTTTACTGTGAAAACTGCAGGAACTTCAAAACGGCAACCGGAAACAGAGTGAGATACCAGAGTAAAAGTTTCACCTGCAACCCGTTCCCTTTGTGCTAGATGAACGAACTCTCTCCACATGCTCATTTCTGAGAGACAAGTGTGTGTTAAAGCCGTCCTTCACCTAGCTTGTTGGGAACACAAAGTTTCTTTTCATTTACAAACTCCATTCCATACATATATATGGGGAGGTACAATCTCCAACTCGGTTTTACAGTGAAAACTGAAGGATCTTCAAACCGGCACTAGGAAACAGACTGAGAAACCAGAGTAAAAGTTTCTCCTGCAACACGTTCCCTTTGTGCTAGATGAACGAACGTCTATCCACATGCTCAGTTCTGAGAGATAAGTGTGTGTGAAAGCCGCACTTCACCTAGCATGTTGAGAACACAAAGTTTCTTTTCACTTGCTAACTCCACTCCATACATATTTATGGGGAGGTACTAGCTCCAACTCAGTTTTACAGTGAAAACTGCAGGAAATTCAAACCGGCACTAGGAAACAGACTGAGAAACCAGTGTACAAGTTTCTCCTGCAACCCGTTCCCTTTGTGCTTGCTGAACGAACGTCTCTCCACATGCTCACTTCTGAGAGATAAGTGTGTGTGAAAGCCGTGCTTTACCTAGCATGTTGGGAACACAAAGTTTCTTTTCAGTTTCAAACTCCACTCCATACATATATATGGGTAGGTAATAGCTCCAACTCGTTTTTACAGTGAAAACTGCAAGAACTTCAAACCGGCACTAGGAAAAAGACTGAGAAACCAGAGTAAAAGTTTCTCCTGCATCCCGTTCCCTTTGTGCTAGATGAACGAACGTCTCTCCACATGCTCAGTTCTGAGAGATATGTGTGTGTGAAAGCCGTCCTTCACCTAGCTTGTTGGGAACACAAAGTTTCCTTTCAGTGGCAAACTCCACTCCAAACATTTATATGGGTAGGTACTAGGTCCAACTCGGTTTTACAGTGAAAACTGCAAGAACTTCAAACCGGCACTACGAAACAGACTGAGAAACCAGAGTAAAAGTTTCTCCTGCAACCCGTTCCCTTTGTGCTAGATGAACGAACGTCTCTCCACATGCTCAGTTCTGAGAGATAATTGTGTGTGAAAGCCGTCCTTCACCTATCTTGTTGGGAACACAAAGTTTCTTTTCAGTTGCAAACTCCACTCCATACATATATATGGGGAGGTACAAGCTCCAACGCGGTTTTACAGTGAAAACTGCAGGAAATACAAACCGGTACTACGAAACAGACTGAGGTAAATGAGTAAAAGTTTCTCCTGCAACCCGTTCCCTTTGTGCTAGATGAACGAAAGTCTCTCCACATGCTCAGTTCTGAGAGAAAAGTGAGTGTGAAAGCCGTCTTTCACCGAGCTTCTTGGGAACACAAAGTTTTTTTTCAGTTGAAACTCCACTCCATACATATATATGGGGAGGTACTAGCTCCAAATCTGTTTTACAGTGAAAACTGCAGGAACTTAAAACCGGCAACCGGAAACAGACTGAGATACCAGAGTAAAAGTTTCCCCTGCAACCCGTTCCCTTTTTGCTAGATGAACGAAAGTCTCTCCACATGCTCAATTCTGAGAGATAATTGTATGTGAAAGCCGTCCTTCACCGAGCTTGTTGGGAACACAAAGTTTCTTTTCAATTGCAAACTCCATTCCATACATATATATGGGGAAGTACAATCTCCAACTCGGTTTTACAGTGAAAACTGCAGGATCTTCAAACCGGCAACAGTAAACACATTGAGAAACCAGAGAAAAAGTTTCTCCTGCAACCCTTTCCCTTTGTGCTAGATGAACGAACGTCCCTCCACATGTTCAGTTCTGAGAGATAAGTGTGTGTGAAAGCCGTCCTTCACCATGCTTGTTGGGAACACAAAGTTTCTTTTCAATTGCAAACTCCACTCCATACATATATATGGGGAGGTACTAGTTCCAAATCTGTTTTACAGTGAAAAATTCAGGAACTTCAAACCGGCACTAGGAAACAGACTGAGAAACCAGATTAAAAGATTCCCCTGCATCCCGTTCCGTTTGTGCTAGATGAACGAACGTCTCTCCACATGCTTAGTTCTGAGAAATATGTGTGTGTGAAAGCCGTCCTTCACCAAGCTTGTTGGGAGCACAAAGTTTCTTTTCAGTTGCAAACACCAATCCATACATATATATGGGGAGGTACTAGCTCCAACACGGTTTTCATTGAAAACTGAAGGAATTTCAAACCGGCACTAGGAAACAGACTGAGAAACCAGAGTAAAATTATCTCCTGCATCCCGTTCCCTTTGTGCTAGATGAACGAACGTCTCTCCACATGCTCAGTTCTGAGAGATAAGTGTGTTTGAAAGCCGTCCTTCACCTAGCTTGTTAAGGAACACAAAGTTTCTTTTCACTTGCAAACTCCAATCCATACATATATATGGGGAGGTACTAGTTCCAACTCTGTTTTACAGTGAAAACTTCAGGAACTTCAAACCGACACTAGGAAAAAGACTGGGAAACCAGAGAAAATGTTTCTCCTGCTACCCGTTCCCTTTGTGCTAGATGAACGAACGTCTCTCCACATACTCAGTTCTGAGAGATAAGTGAGTGTGAAAGCCGTCCTTCAACGATCTTCTTGGGAACACAAAGTTTTTTTTCAGTTGAAACTCCACTCCATACATATATATGGGGAGGTACTAGCTCCAAATCTGTTTTACAGTGAAAACTGCAGGAACTTCAAACCGGCAATCGGAAACAGACTGAGATAACAGAGTAAAAGTTTCCCCTGCAAACCGTTCCCTTTTTGCTAGATGAACGAACGTCTCTCCACATGCTCAGTTCTGAGAGTTAAGTGTGTTTGAAAGCCGTCCTTCACCTAGCTTGTTGGGAACACAAAGTTTCTTTTCACTTGCAAACTCCTATCCATACATATATATGGGGAGGTACTAGCTCCAACTCGGTTTTACAGTGAAAATTGCAGGAACTTCAAACCGGCACTAGGAAACAGACTGAGAAACCAGAGTAAAATTTTCTCCTGCAAAACGTTACCTTTGTGCTAGATGAACGAACGTCTCCCCACATGCTCATTTCTGAGAGATAAGTGTGTGTGAAAGAAGTCCTTCACCTAGCTTGTTGGGAACACAAAGTTTCTTTTCACTTGCAAACTCCAATCCATACATATATATGGGGTGGTACTAGCTCCAACTCGGTTTTACAGTGAAAACTGCAGGAACTTCAAACCGGCACTACGAAACAGACTGAGAAAAATGAGTAAAAGTTTCTCCTGCAACCCGTTCCCTTTGTGCTAGATGAACGAAAGTCTCTCCGCATGCTCAGTTCTGAGAGATAAGTGAGTGTGAAAGCCGTCCTTCACCGAGCTAATTGGGAACACAAATTTTCTTTTCAGTTGATACTCCTCTCCATACATATATATGGGGAGGTACTAGCTCCAAATCTGTTTTACAGTGAAAATTACAGGAACTTCAAACCGGCAACCGGAAACAGACAGAGATACCAGAGTAAAAGTTTCCCCTGCAACCCGTTCCCTTTTGCTAGATGAACGAAAGTCTCTCCACATTCTCATTTCTGAGACATAAGGGTGTGTGAAAGAATTCCTTCACCTAGCTTGTTGGGAACACAAAGTTTCTTTTCACTTGCAAACTCCAATCCATACATATATATGGGGAGGTACTAGCTCCAACTCTGTTTTACAGTGAAAACTGCAGGAAATTCAAACCGGCACTAGGAAACAGACTGAGAAACCAGAGAAAATGTTTCTCCTGCAACCCGTTCCCTTTGTGCTAGATGAACGAACGTCTCTCCACATGCTCAGTTCTGAGAGATAAGTGTGTGTGAAAGCCGTTCTTCACCTAGGTTGTTGGGAACACATAGTTTCTTTTCAGTTACAAACTCCACTCCATACATATATATGGGGAGGTACAATCTCCAACACGGTTTTACAGTGAAAACTGCAGGATCTTCAAACCGGCAACAGGAAACAGACTGAGAAACCAGAGAAATAGATTCTCCTGCAACACGTTCCGTTTGTGCTAGATGAACAAACGTTTCTCCACATGATCAGTTCTGAGAGATAAGTGTGTGTGAAAGCAGTCCTTCACCAAGCTTGTTGGGAACACAAAGTTTCTTTTCACTTGCAATCTCCTCTCCATACATATATATGGGGAGGTAATAGCTCCAACTCTGTTTTACAGTGAAAACTGCAGGAACATCAAACCGGCAGTAGAAAACAGAATGAGAAACCAGAGTAAAAGTTTCTCCTGTTACCCGTTCCCTTTTTGCTCGATGAACCAACGTATCTCCACATGCTCAGATCTGAGAGATAAGTGTGTGTGAAAGCCGTCCTTCACCTAGCTTGTTGGGAACACAAAGTTTCTTTTCAATTGCAAACTCCACTCCATACATATATATTGGGAGGTACTAGCTCCAACTCGATTTGACAGTGAAAACTGCAGGAACTTCAAAACGGCACTAGGAAACAGATTGAGAAACCAGAGTAAAATTTTTCCTGCAACCCGTTCCATATGTGCTAGATGAACGAACGTCTCTCCACATGCTCAGTTCTGAGAGATAAGTGTGTGTGAAAGCCGTCCTTCACTTAGCTTGTTGGGAACCCAAAGTTTCTTTTCAGTAGCAAACTCCACTCCATACAAATATATGGGGAGGTACTAGCTCCAACTCGGTTTTACAGTGAAAACTGCAGGAACTTCAAACCGGCACTAGGAAACAGAATGAGAAACGAGAGTAAAAGTTTCTCCTGCAACCCGTTCCTTTGTGCTAGATGAACGAACGTCTCTCCACATGTTCAGTTCTGAGATATAAGTGTGTGTGAAAGCCGTCCTTCACCTAGCTTGTTGGGAACACAAAGTTTCTTTTCAGTTGCAAACTCAACTCCATAAATATATATGGGGAGGTACTAGCTCCAAATCCGTTTTATAGTGAAAACTGCTGGAACTTCAAACCGGCACTAGGAAACAGACTGAGAAACCAGAGTAATTGTTTCTCCTGCAACCCGTTCCCTTTGTGCTAGATGAACGAACGTCTCTCCACATGCTCAATTCTGAGAAATAAGTGTGTGTGAAAGCCGTCCTTCACTTGGCTTGTTGGGAACCAAAGTTTCTTTTCACTTGCAAACTCCACTCCATATATATATATGGGGAAGTACTAGCTCCAACTCGGTTTTACAGTGAAAACTGCAGGAACTTCAAACCGGCACTAGGAAACAGACTGAGAAAACAGAGTAAAAGTTTCTCCTGCAACCCGTTCCCTTTGTGCTAGATGAACGAACGTCTCTCCACAAGCTCAGTTCTGAGAGATAAGTGTGTGTGAAAGCCATCCTTCAACTAGCTTGTTGTGAAAACAAAGTTTCTTTTCAGTTGCAAACTCCACTCCATACATATATATGGGGAGGTACAAGCTCCAACTCGGTTTTACAGTGAAAACTGCAGGAACTTCAAACCGGCACTAGGAAACAGACTGAGAAACCCGAGTAAAAGTTTCTCTTGCAACCCGTTCCCTTTTGTGCTAGATGAACGTACGTCTATCCACATGCTCAGTTCTGAGAGATAAGTGTGTGTGAAAGCCGTCCTTCACCTAGCTTGTTGGGAACACAAAGTTTCTTTTCAGTAGCAAACTCCACTCCATACAAATATATGGGGAGGTACTAGCTCCAACTCGGTTTTACAGTGAAAACTGCAGGAACTTCAAACCGGCACTAGGAAACAGAATGAGAAACGAGAGTAAAAGTTTCTCCTGCAACCCGTTCCTTTGTGCTAGATGAACGAACGTCTCTCCACATGTTCAGTTCTGAGAGATAAGTGTGTGTGAAAGCCGTCCTTCACCTAGCTTGTTGGGAACGCAAAGTTTCTTTTCAGTTGCAAACTCAACTCCATAAATATATATGGGGAGGTACTAGCTCCAAATCCGTTTTATAGTGAAAACTGCTGGAACTTCAAACCGGCACTAGGAAACAGACTGAGAAACCAGAGTAAAAGTTTCTCCTGCAACCCGTTCCCTTTGTGCTAGATGAACGAACGTCTCTCCACAAGCTCAGTTCTGAGAGATAAGTGTGTGTGAAAGCCATCCTTCAACTAGCTTGTTGTGAAAACAAAGTTTCTTTTCAGTTGCAAACTCCACTCCATACATATATATGGGGAGGTACTAGCTCCAACTCGGTTTTACAGTGAAAACTGCAGGAACTTCAAACCGGCACTAGGAAACAGACTGAGAAACCCGAGTAAAAGTTTCTCTTGCAACCCGTTCCCTTTCGTGCTAGATGAACGTACGTCTATCCACATGCTCAGTTCTGAGAGATAAGTGTGTGTGAAAGCAGTCCTTCACCAAGCTTGTTGGGAACACAAAGTTTCTTTTCACTTGCAATCTCCTCTCCATACATATATATGGGGAGGTAATAGCTCCAACTCTGTTTTACAGTGAAAACTGCAGGAACATCAAACCGGCAGTAGAAAACAGAATGAGAAACCAGAGTAAAAGTTTCTCCTGTTACCCGTTCCCTTTTTGCTCGATGAACCAACGTATCTCCACATGCTCAGATCTGAGAGATAAGTGTGTGTGAAAGCCGTCCTTCACCTAGCTAGTTGGGAACACAAAGTTTCTTTTCAATTGCAAACTCCACTCCATACATATATATTGGGAGGTACTAGCTCCAACTCGATTTGACAGTGAAAACTGCAGGAACTTCAAAACGGCACTAGGAAACAGATTGAGAAACCAGAGTAAAATTTTTCCTGCAACCCGTTCCATATGTGCTAGATGAACGAACGTCTCTCCACATGCTCAGTTCTGAGAGATAAGTGTGTGTGAAAGCCGTCCTTCACTTAGCTTGTTGGGAACACAAAGTTTCTTTTCAGTAGCAAACTCCACTCCATACAAATATATGGGGAGGTACTAGCTCCAACTCGGTTTTACAGTGAAAACTGCAGGAACTTCAAACCGGCACTAGGAAACAGAATGAGAAACGAGAGTAAAAGTTTCTCCTGCAACCCGTTCCTTTGTGCTAGATGAACGAACGTCTCTCCACATGTTCTGTTCTGAGATATAAGTGTGTGTGAAAGCCGTCCTTCACCTAGCTTGTTGGGAACACAAAGTTTCTTTTCAGTTGCAAACTCAACTCCATAAATATATATGGGGAGGTACTAGCTCCAAATCCGTTTTATAGTGAAAACTGCTGGAACTTCAAACCGGCACTAGGAAACAGACTGAGAAACCAGAGTAATTGTTTCTCCTGCAACCCGTTCCCTTTGTGCTAGATGAACGAACGTCTCTCCACATGCTCAATTCTGAGAAATAAGTGTGTGTGAAAGCCGTCCTTCACTTGGCTTGTTGGGAACCAAAGTTTCTTTTCACTTGCAAACTCCACTCCATATATATATATGGGGAGGTACTAGCTCCAACTCGGTTTTACAGTGAAAACTGCAGGAACTTCAAACCGGCACTAGGAAACAGACTGAGAAAACAGAGTAAAAGTTTCTCCTTCAACCCGTTCCCTTTGTGCTAGATGAACGAACGTCTCTCCACAAGCTCAGTTCTGAGAGATAAGTGTGTGTGAAAGCCGTCCTTCAACTAGCTTGTTGTGAAAACAAAGTTTCTTTTCAGTTGCAAACTCCACTCCATACATATATATGGGGAGGTACTAGCTCCAACTCGGTTTTACAGTGAAAACTGCAGGAACTTCAAACCGGCACTAGGAAACAGACTGAGAAACCCGAGTAAAAGTTTCTCTTGCAACCCGTTCCCTTTTGTGCTAGATGAACGTACGTCTATCCACATGCTCAGTTCTGAGAGATAAGTGTGTGTGAATGCCGTCCTTCACCTAGCTTGTTGGGAACACAAAGTTTCTTTTCAGTAGCAAACTCCACTCCATACAAATATATGGGGAGGTACTAGCTCCAACTCGGTTTTACAGTGAAAACTGCAGGAACTTCAAACCGGCACTAGGAAACAGAATGAGAAACAGGAGTAAAAGTTTCTCCTGCAACCCGTTCCTTTGTGCTAGATGAACGAACGTCTCTCCACATGTTCAGTTCTGAGAGATAAGTGTGTGTGAAAGCCGTCCTTCACCTAGCTTGTTGGGAACGCAAAGTTTCTTTTCAGTTGCAAACTCAACTCCATAAATATATATGGGGAGGTACTAGCTCCAAATCCGTTTTATAGTGAAAACTGCTGGAACTTCAAACCGGCACTAGGAAACAGACTGAGAAACCCGAGTAAAAGTTTCTCTTGCAACCCGTTCCCTTTTGTGCTAGATGAACGTACGTCTATCCACATGCTCAGTTCTGAGAGATATGTGTGTGTGAAAGCCATCCTTCACCTAGCTTGTTGGGAACACAAAGTTTCTTTTCAGTAGCAAACTCCACTCCATACAAATATATGGGGAGGTACTAGCTCCAACTCGGTTTTACAGTGAAAACTGCAGGAACTTCAAACCGGCACTAGGAAACAGAATGAGAAACGAGAGTAAAAGTTTCTCCTGCAACCCGTTCCTTTGTGCTAGATGAACGAACGTCTCTCCACATGTTCAGTTCTGAGAGATAAGTGTGTGTGAAAGCCGTCCTTCACCTAGCTTGTTGGGAACACAAAGTTTCTTTTCAGTTGCAAACTCAAGTCCATAAATATATATGGGGAGGTACTAGCTCCAAATCCGTTTTATAGTGAAAACTGCTGGAACTTCCAACCGGCACTAGGAAACAGACTGAGAAACCAGAGTAATTGTTTCTCCTGCAAACCGTTCCCTTTGTGCTAGATGAACGAACGTCCCTCCACATGCTCAATTCTGAGAAATAAGTGTGTGTGAAAGCCGTCCTTCACTTGGCTTGTTGGGAACACAAAGTTTCTTTTCACTTGCAAACTCCACTCCATATATATATATGGGGAGGTACTAGCTCCAACTCGGTTTTACAGTGAAAACTGCAGGAACTTCAAACCGGCACTAGGAAACATACTGAGAAACCAGAATTAAGTTTCTCCTGCAACACGTTTCATTTGTGCTAGATGAACGAACGTCTCTCCACATGCTCAGTTCTGAGAGATAAGAGTGTTTGAAAGCCGTACTTCACCTAGATTCTTGGGAACACAAAGTTTCTTTTCACTTGCAAACTCCACACCTTACATATATATGGGGATGTACTAGCTCCAAATCGGTTTTACAATGAAAATTTCAGGAACTTCAAACCGGCTCTAGGAAACAGACTGAGAAACCAGAGTAATTGTTTCTCCTGCAAACCGTTCCCTTTGTGCTAGATGAACGAACGTCCCTCCACATGCTCAATTCTGAGAAATAAGTGTGTGTGAAAGCCGTCCTTCACTTGGCTTGTTGGGAACACAAAGTTTCTTTTCACTTGCAAACTCCACTCCATATATATATATGGGGAGGTACTAGCTCCAACTCGGTTTTACAGTGAAAACTGCAGGAACTTCAAACCGGCACTAGGAAACATACTGAGAAACCAGAATTAAGTTTCTCCTGCAACACGTTTCATTTGTGCTAGATGAACGAACGTCTCTCCACATGCTCAGTTCTGAGAGGTAAGAGTGTTTGAAAGCCGTACTTCACCTAGATTCTTGGGAACACAAAGTTTCTTTTCACTTGCAAACTCCACACCTTACATATATATGGGGATGTACTAGCTCCAAATCGGTTTTACAATGAAAATTTCAGGAACTTCAAACCGGCTCTAGGAAACAGACTGAGAAACCAGAGAAAAAGTTTCTCCTGCAACCCGTTCCATTTGTGCTAGATGAACGAACGTCTTTCCACATGCTCATTTCTGAGAGATAATTGTGTGTGATAGCCGTCCTTCATCTAGCTTGTTGGGAACACAAAGATTCTTTTCACTTGCAAACTCCACCCATTACATATATATGGGGAGGTAATAGCTCCAACTCGGATTTACAGTGAAAACTGCAGGAACTTCAAACCGGCACTACAAAACAGACTGAGAATCCAGAGTAAAAGTTTCTCCTGCAAACCTTTCCCTTTTTGCTAGATGAACGAACGTCTCTCCACATGCTAAGTTCTGAGAGATAAGTGTGTGTGAAAGCCGTCCTTCACCTAACTTGTTGGGAATACAAAGTTCTTTTCAGTTTCAAACTCCACTCCATACATATATATTGGGAGATACTAGCTCCAACTCGGTTTTACAGTGAAAACTGCAGGAACTTTAAACCGGCACTAGGAAACAGACTGAGAAAACAGAGTAAAAGTTTCTCCTGCAACCCGTTCCCTTTGTGCTAGATGAACGAACGTCTCTCCACAAGCGCAGTTCTGAGAGATAAGTGTGTGTGAAAGCCGTCCTTCAACTAGCTTGTTGTGAAAACAAAGTTTCTTGTCAGTTGCAAACTCCACTCCATACATATATATGGGGAGGTACTAGCTCCAACTCGGTTTTACAGTGAAAACTGCAGGAACTTCAAACCGGCACTAGGAAACAGACTGAGAAACCCGAGTAAAAGTTTCTCTTGCAACCCGTTCCCTTTTGTGCTAGATGAACGTACGTCTATCCACATGCTCAGTTCTGAGAGATAAGTGTGTGTGAAAGCCGTCCTTCACCTAGCTTGTTGGGAACACAAAGTTTCTTTTCAGTAGCAAACTCCACTCCATACAAATATATGGGGAAGTACTAGCTCCAACTCTGTTTTACAGTGAAAACTGCAGGAACATCAAAACGGTACTAGGAAAAAGACTGAGAAATCAGAGTAATTGTATCTCCTGCAACCTGTTCCCTTTGTGCTAGATGAATGAACGTCTCTCCACATGCTCAGTTCTGAGAGATAAGTGTGTGTGAAAGCCGTCCTTCACATAGCTTGTTGGGAAAACAAAGTTTCTTTTCACTTGCAAACTCCACTCCATACATATATATGGGGAGGTACTAGCTCCAACTCGGTTTTACAGTGAAAACTGCAGGAACTTCAAACCGGCACTAGGAAACAGAATGAGAAACCAGAGTAAAAGTTTCTCATGCAAACCGTTCCCTTTGTGCTAGATGAACAAACGTCTCTCCACATGTTCAGTTCTGAGAGATAAGTGTGTGTGAAAGCCGTCCTTCACCTAGCTTGTTGGGAACACAAAGTTTCTTTTCAGTTGCAAACTCCAATCCATAAATATATATGGGGTGGTACTAGCTCCAAATCGGTTTTATAGTGAAAACTGCAGGAACTTCAAACCGGCACTAGGAAACAGACTGAGAAACCAGAGTAATTGTTTTTCCTGCAACCCGTTCCCTTTGTGCTAGTTGAACGAACGTCTCTCCACATGCTCAGTTCTGAGAAATAATTGTGTGTGAAAGCCGGGCTTCACTTGGCTTGTTGGGAACACAAAGTTTCTTTTCACTTGCAAACTCCACTCCATACATATATATGGGGAGGCACTAGCTCCAACTCGGTTTTACAGTGAAAACTGCAGGAACTTCAAACCGGCACTAGGAAACATACTGAGAAACCAGAATTAAGTTTCTCCTGCAACCCGTTTCATTAGTGCTAAATGAACGAACGTCTCTCCACATGCTCAGTTCTGAGAGATAAGAGTGTTTGAAAGCCGTACTTCACCTAGCTTCTTGGGAACACAAAGTCTCTTTTCACATGCAAACTCCACACCTTACATATATATGGGGATGTACTAGCTCCAAATCGGTTTTACAATGAATATTTCAGGAAATTCAAACCGGCAACAGGAAACAGACTGAGAAACCAGAGAAAAAGTTTCTCCTGCAACCCGTTTCCTTTGTGCTAGATGAACGAACGTCTCTCCACATGCTCAGTTCTGAGAGATAAGTGTGTTTGAAAGCCGTCCTTCACCTAGCTTGTTGGGAAAACAAAGTTTCTTTTCAGTTGCAAACTCCAATCCATACATATTTATGGGTAGGTTCTAGTTCCAACTCGGTTTTACAGTGAAAACTGCAGGAACTTCAAACCGGCACTAGGAAACAGACTGAGAAACCAGAGTAAAAGTTTCTCCTGCAACCCGTTCCCTTTGTGCTAGATGAACGAACGTCTCTCCACATGCTCAGTTCTGAGAGATAAGTGTGTGTGAAAGCCGTCCTTCACCTAGCTTGTTGGGAACACAAAGTTTATTTTTAGTTGCAAACTCCAATCCATACATATATATGGGAAGGTACTAGATCCAACTCGGTTTTACAGTGAAAACAGCAGGAACTTCAAACCGGCAACAGGAAACAGACTGAGAAACCAGAGAAAAAGTTTCTCCTGCAACCCGTTCCCTTTGTGCTAGATGAACGAACTTCTCTCCACATACTCATTTCTGAGAGATGTGTGTGTGAAAGCCGTCCTTCACCAAGGTCGTTGGGAACACAAAGTTTCTTTTCACTTGCAATCTCCACTCCATACATATATATGGGGAGGTACTAGCTCCAACTCGGATTTACAGTGAAAACTGCAGGAACTTCAAACCGGCACTAGGAAACAGACTGAGAAACCCGAGTAAAAGTTTCTTTTGCAACCCGTTCCCTTTTGTGCTAGATGAACGTACCTCTCTCCACATGCTCAGTTCTGAGAGATAAGTGTGTGTGAAAGCCGTCCTTCACCTAGCTTGTTGGGAACACAAAATTTCTTTTCAGTAGCAAACTCCACTCCATACAAATATATGGGGAGGTACTAGCTCCAACTCTGTTTTACAGTGAAAACTGCAGGAACATCAAACCGGCAGTAGAAAACAGACTGAGAATCCAGAGTAAAAGTTTCTCCTGTTACCCGTTCCCTTTTTGCTCGATGAACCAACGTATCTCCACATGCTCAGATCTGAGAGATAAGTGTGTGTGAAAGCCATCCTTCACCTAGCTTGTTGGGAACACAAAGTTTCTTTTCAATTGCAAACTCCACTCCATACATATATATTGGTAGGTACTAGCTCCAACTCGGTTTGACAGTGAAATCTGCAGGAACTTCAAACCGGCACTAGGAAACAGATTGAGAAACCAGAGTAAAATTTTTCCTGCAACCCGTTCCCTATGTGCTAGATGAACGAACGTCTCTCCACATGCTCATTTCTGAGAGATAGGTGTGTGTGAAAGCTGTCCTTCACCTAGCTTGTTGGGAACACAAAGTTTCTTTTAAGTTGCAAACTCCACTCCATACATATATATGGGGAGGTACAAGCTCCAACTCGGTTTTACAGTGAAAACTGCAGGAACTTCAAACCGGCACTAGGAAACAGAATGAGAAACCAGAGTAAAAGTTTCTCCTGCAACCCGTTCCCTTTGTGCTAGATGAACGAACGTCTCTCCACATGTTCAGTTCTGAGAGATAAGTGTGTGTGAAAGCCGTCCTTCACCTAGCTTGTTGGGAACACAAAGTTACTTTTAAGTTGCAAACTCCACTCCATACATATATATGGGGAGGTACTAGCTCCAACTCGGTTTTACAGAGAAAACTGCAGGAACTTCAAACCGGCACTAGGAAACAGACTGAGAAACCAGAGTAAAAGTTTCTCCTGCAACCCGTTCCCTTTGTGCTAGATGAACGAACGTCTCTCCACATGTTCAGTTCTGAGAGATAAGTGTGTGTGAAAGCCGTCCTTCACCTAGCTTGTTGGGAACACAAAGTTTCTTTTCAGTTGCAAACTCCAATCCATAAATATATATGGGGTGGTACTAGCTCCAAATCGGTTTTATAGTGAAAACTGCAGGAACTTCAAACCGGCACTAGGAAACAGACTGAGAAACCAGAGTAATTGTTTCTCCTGCAACCCGTTCCCTTTGTGCTAGATGAACGAACGTCTCTCCACATGCTCAGTTCTGAGAAATAAGTGTGTGTGAAAGCCGTCCTTCACTTGGCTTGTTGGGAACACAAAGTTTCTTTTCAGTTGCAAACTCCAATCCATTCATTTATATGGGGAGATACTAGCTCCAACTCGTTTTTACAGTGAAAACTGCAGGAACTTCTAACCGGCCCTAGGAAAGAGACTGAGAAACCAGAGTAATAGTTTATCCTGAAACCCGTTCCCTTTGTGCTAGATGAACGAACGTCTCTCCACATGCTCAGTTCTGAGAGATAAGTGTGTGTGAAAGCCGTCCTTCACCTAGCTTGTTGGGAACACAAAGTTTCCTTTCAGTTTCTAACTCCACTCCATACATATATATTGGGAGATAATAGCTCCAACTCGGTTTTACAGTGAAAACTGCAGGAACTTTAAACCGGCACTAGGAAACAGACTGAAAACCAGAGTAAAAGTTTCTCCTGCAACCCGTTCCCTTTGTGCTAGATGAATGAACGTCCCTCCACAAGCTCAGTTCTGAGAGATAAGTGTGTGTGAAAGCCGTCCTTCAACTATCTTGTTGTGAACACAAAGTTTTTTTTCAGTTGCAAACTCCACTCCATACATATATATGGGGAGGTACTAGCTCCAACTCGGTTTTACAGTGAAAATTCCAGGAACTTCAAACCGGCACTAGGAAACAGACTGAGATACCAGAGTAAATGTTTCTCCTGCAACCCGTTCCCTTTTTGCTAGATGAACGAACGTCTCTCCACATGCTCAGTTCTGAGAGATATGTCTGTGTGAAAGACGTCCTTTACCTAGCTTGTTGGGAAAACAAAGTTTCTTTTCAGTTGCAAACTCCACTCCATACATATATATATGGGGAGGTACTAGCTCCAACTCGGTTTTACAGTGAAAACTGCAGGAACTTCAAACCGGCACTAGGAAACACACTGAGAAACAAGAGTAAATTTTTCTCCTGCAACCCGTTCCCATTGTGCTAGATGAACGAACGTCTCTCCACATGCTCAGTTCTGAGAGATAAGTGTGTGTGAAAGCCGTAATTCACCTAGCTTGTTGGGAACACAAAGTTTCTTTTCAGTTGCAAACTCCAATCCATTCATTTATATGGGGAGATACTAGCTCCAACTCGGTTTTACAGTGAAAACTGCAGGAACATCAAACCGGCACTAGGAAACACACTGAGAAACAAGAGTAAAACTTTCTCCTGCAACCCGTTCCCATTGTGCTAGATGAACGAACGTCTCTCCACATGCTCAGTTCTGAGAAATAAGTGTGTGTGAAAGCCGTCCTTCACCTAGCTTTTTGGGAACACAAAGTTTCTTTTCAGTTGCAAACTCCAATCCATTCATTTATATGGGGAGATACTAGCTCCAACTCGGTTTTACAGTGAAAACTGCAGGATCTTCAAACCGGCAACAGGAAACAGACTGAGAAACCAGAGAAAAAGTTTCTCCTGCAACCCGTTCTGTTTGTGCTAGATGAACGAACGTCTCTCCACATGCTCAGTTCTGAGAGATAAGTGTGTGTGAAAGCCGTCCTTCACCAAGCTGTTTGGGAACACAAAGTTTCTTTTCACTTGCAAACTCCACTCCATACATATATATGGGGAGGTACTAGCTCCAATTCTGTTTTACAGTGAAAACTGCAGGAACTTGAAACCGGAACTAGAAAACAGACTGAGAAACCAGAGTAAAAGTTTCTCCTGCATCCCGTTCCCTTTGTGCTAGATGAACGAACGTCTCTCCACATGCTCAGTTCTGAGAGATAAGTGTGTGTGAAAGCCGTCCTTCAGCTAGCTTGTTGGAAACACAAAGTTACTTTTCAGTTGCAAACTCCAATCCATACATATATATGGGGAGGTACTAGCTCCAAAACTGTTTTACTGTGAAAACTGCAGGAACATCAAACCGGCACTAGGAAACAGACTGAGAAACCAGAGTAAATGTTTCTCATGCAACCCGTTCCCTTTGTGCTAGATGAACGAACGTCTGTCCACATGCTCATTTCTGAGAGATAATTGTGTATGAAAGCCGTCCTTCACCTAGCTTGTTGGGAACACAAAGTTTCTTTTCAGTTTCAAACTCCAATCCATACATATATATTGGGAGATACTAGCTCCAACTCGGTTTTACAGTGAAAACTGCAGGAACTTCAAACCGGTACTAGGAAACAGACTGAGAAGACAGAGTAAAAGTTTCTCCTGCAAACCGTTCCATTTGTGCTAGATGAACGAACGTCTCTCCACATGCTCAGTTCTGAGAGATAAGTGTGTGTGAAAGCCGTCCTTCAACTATCTTATTGTGAACACAAAGTTTCTTTTCAGTTGCAAACTCCACTCCATACATATATATGGGGAAGTACTAGCTCCAACTCGGTTTTACAGTGAAAACTGCAGGAACTTCAAACCGGCACTAGGAAACACACTGAGAAACCAGAGTAAAATTTTCTCCTTCAACCCGTTCCCATTGTGCTAGATGAACGAACGTCTCTCCACATGCTCAGTTCTGAGAGATATGTGTGTGTGAAAGCCGTCCTTCAACTAGCTTTTTGGGAACACAAAGTTTCTTTTCAGTTGCAAACCCCAATCCATTCATTTATATGGGGAGATACTAGCTCCAACTCGGTTTTACACAGAAAACTGCAGGATCTTCAAACCGGCAACAGGAAACAGACTGAGAAAACAGAGAAAAAGTTTCTCCTGCAACCCGTTCCCGTTGTGCTAGATGAACGAACGTCTCTCCACATGCTCAGTTCTGAGAGATAAGTGTGTGTGAAAGCCGTCCTTCACCAAGCTGGTTGGGAACACAAAGTTTCTTTTCACTTGCAAACTCCACTCCATACATATATATGGGGAGGTACTAGCTCCAACTCTGTTTTACAGTGAAAACTGCAGGAACTTGAAACCGGAAGTAGAAAAAAGACTGAGAAACCAGAGTAAATGTTTCTCCTGCAAACCGTTCCCTTTGTGCTAGATGAACGAACTTCTCTCCACATGCTCAGTTCTGAGAGATAAGTGTGTGTTAAAGCCGTCCTTCAACTATCTTGTTGTGAACACAAAGTTTCTTTTCAGTTGCAAACTCCACTCCATACATATATATGGGGAGGTACTAGCTCCAACTCGGTTTTACAGTGAAAATTGCAGGAACTTCAAACCGGCACTAGGAAACAGACTGAGAAACCAGAGTAAAAGTTTCTCTTGCAACCCGTTCCCTTTGTGCTAGATGAACGAACGTCTCTCCACATGCTCAGTTCTGAGATATAAGTGAGTTTGAAAGCCGTCCTTCACGTAGCTTGTTGGGAACACAAAGTTTCTTTTCAGTAGCAAACTCCACTCCATACAAATATATGGGGAGGTACTAGCTCCAACTCGGTTTTACAGTGAAAACTGCAGGAACTTCAAATCGGCACTAGGAAACAGACTGAGAAACCAGAGTAAATGTTTCTCCTGCAACCCGTTCCCTTTGTGCTAGATGAACGATCGTCTCTCCACATGCTCAGTTCTGAGAGATAAGTGTGTGTGAAATCCGTCCTTCACCTATCTTGTTGTGAACACAAAGTTTCTTTTCAGTTGCAAACTCCACTCCATACATATATATGGGGAGGTACTAGCTCCAAATCTGTTTTACAGTGAAAACTGCAGGAACATCAAACCGGCACTAGGAAACAGACTGAGAAACCAGAGTAAATGTTTCTCATGCAACCCGTTCCCTTTGTGCTAGATGAACGAACGTCTCTCCACATGCTCAGTTCTGAGAGATAAGTGTGTGTGAAAGCCGTCCTTCAACTAGCTTGTTGGGAACACAAAGTTTCTTTTCAGTTGCAAACTCCACTCCATACATATATATGGGGAGGTACTAGCTCCAACTCTGTTTTACAGTGAAAACTGCAGGAACATCAAACCTGCACTAGGAAACAGACTGAGAAACCAGAGTAAATGTTTCTCATGCAACCCGTTCCCTTTGTGCTAGATGAACGAACGTCTCTCCACATGCTCAGTTTTGAGAGATAAATGTGTGTGAAAGCCGTCTTTCACCTAGCTTGTTGGGAACACAAAGTTTCTGTTCAGTTGCAAACTCCACTCCATACATATATATGGGGAGATACTAGCTCCAACTCGGTTTTACAGTGAAAACTGCAGGAACTTCAAACCGGCACTAGGAAACAGACTGAGAATCCAGAGTAAAAGTTTCTCCTGCAAACCGTTCCCTTTGTGCTAGAAGAACGAACGTCTCTCCACATGCTCAGTTCTGAGAGATAAGTGTGTGTGAAAGCCGTCCTTCAAATATCTTGTTGTGAACACAAAGTTTCTTTTCAGTTGGAAACTCTAATCCATACATATATATGGGGAGGTACTAACTCCAACTCGGATTTACAGTGAAAACTGCAGGAACTTCAAACCGGCACTAGGAAACAGACTGAGAAACCAGAGTAAAAGTTTCTCCTGCAACCCGTTCCCTTTGTGCTAGATGAACGAACGTCTCTCCACATGCTCAGTTCTGAGGGATAAGTGTGTGTGAAAGCCGTCCTTCAGCTAGCTTGTTGGGAACACAAAGTTTTTTTCAGTTGCAAACTCCACTCCATACATATATATGCAGAGGTACTAGCTCCAACTCTGTTTTACAGTGAAAACTGCAGAAACTTCAAACCGGCACTAGGAACAGTCTGAGAAACCAGAGTAAAAGATTCCCCTGCAACCCGTTCCCTATGTGCTAGATGAACAAACGTCTCTCCACATGCTCAGTTCTGAGAGATATTTGTGTATGAAAGCCGTCCTTCACCTAGCTTCTTGGGAACACAAAGATTCTTTTAAGTTGCAAACTCCACTCCATACATATTAATGGGGAGGTCCCAGCTCCAACTCGGTTTTACAGTGAAAACTGCAGGAACTTCAAACCGGTACTAGGAAAAAGACTGAGAAACCAGAGTAAAATTTTCCCCTTCAACGCATTCCCTTTGTTCTAGATGAACGAACGTCTCTCCACATGCTCAGTTCTGAGAGATAAGTGTTTGTGAAAGCCGTCCTTCACCTAGCTTGTTGGGAACACAAAGTTTCTTTTCAGTTGCAAACACGTCTCCATAAATATATATGGGGAGGTACTAGCTCCAAATCTGTTTTACAGTGAAAACTGCAGGAACTTCAAACCGGCACTAGGAAAGAGACTGATAAACCAGAGTAAAAGTTTCCCCTTCAACCCGTTCACTTTGTGCTAGATGAAAGAATGTCTCTCCACATGCTCAGTTCTGAGAGATAAGTGTGTGTGAAAGCCGTCCTTCACCTAGCTTGTTGGGAATACATAGTTTCTTTTCAGTAGCAAACTCCACTCCATACATATATATGGGGAGGTACTAGCTCCAACTCGGTTTTACAGTGAAAACTGCAGGAACTTAAAAACCGGCACTAGGAAACAGACTGAGAAAACAGAGTAAAAGTCTCTCCTGCAACAAGTTCCTTTGTGCTAGATGAATGAACGTCTCTCCAAATGCTCAGTTCTGAGAGATAAGTGTGTGTGAAACCGTTCTTCACCTGGCTTCTTGGGAACACAAAGTTTTTTTTCAATTGCAAACCCCACTCCATACATATATAAGGGGATGTACTAGCTACAACTCGGTTTTACAGTGAAAACTTCAGGAAGTTCAAACCGGCACTAGGAAACAGACTGAGAAACCACAGTAAAAGTTTCTCCTGCAACCCATTCCGTTTGTGCTAGATGAACGAACGTCTCTCCACATGCTCAGTTCTGAGAGATAAGTGTGTGTGAAAGCCGTACTTCAACTAGCTTGTTGGGAACACAAAGTTTCTTTTCAGTTGCAAACACCAATCCATACATATATATGGGGAGGTACAAGCTCCAACTCGGTTTTACAGAGAAAACTGCAGGAACTTCAAACCGGCATTAGGAAACAGACTGAGAAACCAGAGTAAAAGTTTCTCCTGCAACCCGTTCCCTTTGTGCTAGATGAACGAAAGTCTCTCCACATGCTCAGTTCTGAGAGATAATTGTGTGTGAAAGCCGTCCTTCACCTAGCTTGTTGGGAACACAAAGTTTCTTTTCACTTGCAAACTCCACTCCATACATATATATGTGGAGGTACTAGCTCCAACTCGGTTTTACAGTGAAAACTGCAGGAACTTCAAACCGGCTCAGAAACAGACTGAGAAACCAAAGTAAAATTTCTCCTGCAACCCGTTCCCTTTGTGCTAGATGAACGAACGTCTCTCCACATGCTCAGTTCTGAGAGATAAGTGTGTGTGAAAGCCGTCCTTCACCAAGCTTGTTGGGAACACATAGTTTCTTTTCAGTTGCAAAATTCACTCCAGACATATATATGGGGAGGTTCTAGCTATAACTCGGTTTTACAGTGAATACTGCAGGAACTTCAAACCGGCACTAGGAAACAGACTGAGAAACAAGAGAAAAATTTTCTCCTGCAACCCATTCCCTTTGTGCTAGATGAACGAACGTCTCTCCACATGCTCAGTTTTGAGAGATAATTGTTTGTGAAAGCCGTACTTCAACTAGCTTGTTGGGAACACAATGTTTTTTTTCAGTTGCAAACACGTCTCCATAAATATATATGGGGAGGTACTAGCTCCAACTCTCTTTTACAGTGAAAACTGCAGGAACTTCAAACCGTCACTAGGAAACAGACTGAGAAACCAGAGTAAAAGTTTCCCCTTCAACCCGTTCACTTTGTGCTAGATGAACGAATATCTCTCCACATGCTCAGTTCTGAGAGATAAGTTTGTGTGAAAGCCGTCCTTCAACCAGCTTGTTGGGAACACATAGTTTCTTTTCAGTTGCAAACTCCACTCCATACATATATATGGGGAGGTACTAGCTCCAACTCGGTTTTACAGTGAAAGCTGCAGGATTTTCAAAACGGCACTAGGAAACAGAGTGAGAAACCAGAGTAAAAGTTTCTCCTGCACCCCGTTCCGTTTGTGCTAGATGAACGATTGTCTCTCCACATGCTAATTTCTGAGAGATAAGTGTGTGTGAAAGCCGTCCTTCAACTAGCTTGTTGGGAACATAAAGTTTCTTTTCAGTTGCAAACACCAATCCATACATATATATGGGGAGGTACTAGCTCCAACTCGGTTTTACAGAGAAAACTGCAGGAACTTCAAACCGGCATTAGGAAACAGACTGAGAAACCAGAGTAAAAGTTTCTCCTGCAAACCGTTCCCTTTGTGCTAGATGAACGAACGTCTCTCCACATGCTCAGTTCTGAAAGATATGTTGTGTGAAAGCCGTCCTTCACCTAGCTTGTTGGGAACACAAAGTTTCTTTACACTTGCAAACTCCACTCCATACATATATATGGGGAGGTACTAGCTCCAACTCGGTTTTACAGTGAAAACTGCAGGAACTTCAAACCGGCTAAGAAACAGACTGAGAAACCAAATTAAAATTTCTCCTGCAACCCGTTCCCTTTGTGCTAGATGAACGAAAGTCTCTCCACATGCTCAGTTCTTAGAGATAAGTGTGTGTGAAAGCCGTCCTTCACAAAGCTTGTTGGGAACACATAGTTTCTTTTCAGTTGCAAAATCCACTTCATACATATATATGGGGAGGTTATATCTATAACTCGGTTTTACAGTGAAAACTGCAGGATCTTCAAACCGGTACTAGGAAAAAGACTGAGAAACCAGAGTAAAATTTTCTCCTGCAACCCATTCCCTTTGTTCTAGATGAACGAAGGTCTCTCCACATGCTCAGTTCTGAGAGATAATTGTTTGTGAAAGCCGTCCTTCAGCTATCTTGTTGGGAACACAAAGTTTCTTTTCAGTTGCAAGCACGTCTCCATAAATATATATGGGGATGTACTAGCTCCAACTCTGTATTACTGTGAAAACTGCAGGAACTTCAAACAGGCACTAGGAAAGAGACTGATAAACCAGAGTAAAAGTTTCCCCTTCAACCCGTTCACTTTGTGCTACATGAACGAACGTCTCTCCACATGCTCAGTTCTGAGAGATAAGAATGTGTGGAAGCCGTCCTTCACCTAGCTTCTTGGGAACACAAAGTTTCTTTTCAGTTGCAAACTCCACTCCATACATATATATGGGGAGGTACTAGCTCCAACTCGGTTTTACAGTGAAAACTGCAGGAACTTCAAACCGGCACTAGGAAACAGACTGAGAAACCAGAGTAATAGTTTCTCGTGCAACCCGTTCCCTTTGTGCTAGATGAACGAAAGTCTCTCCACATGCTCAGTTCTCAGAGATAAGTGTGTGTGAAAGCCGTCCTTCACCTAGCTTGTTGGGAACACAAAGTTTCTTTTCACTTGCAAACTCCACTCCATAAATATATATGGGGAGGTACTAGCTCCAAGTCGGTTTTACAGTGAAAATTGCAGGAACTTCAAACCGGCACTAGGAAACAGACTGAGAAACCAGAGTTAAGTTTCTACTACAACCCGCTTCCTTTGTGCTAGATGAACGAACGACTCTCCACATGCTCAGTTCTGAGAGATAAGAGTGTGTGGAAGCCGTCCTTCACCTAGCTTTTTGGGAACACAAAGTTTCTTTTCACTTGCAAACTCCACTTCATACATATATATGAGGAGGTACTAGCTGCATCTTGGGTTTACACTGAAACCTGCAGGAACTTCAAACCGGCACTAGGAAACAGAATGAGAAACTAGAGTTAAGTTTCTCCTGCAACCCGTTTCCTTTGTGCTAGATGAACGAACGTCTCTCCACATGCTCAGTTCTGAGAGATAATAGTGCGTGAATGCCATACTTCACCTAGCTTCTAGGGAACACAAAGTTTCTTTTCATTTGCAATCTTCAATCCATACATATATATGGGGAGGTACTAGCTCCAAATAGGTTTTACAGGGAAAACTGCAGGAAATTCTAACCGGCACTAGGAAACAGACTGAGAAACCAGAAAAAAGTTTCTCCTGCAACCCGTTCTTTTTTGCTAGATGAACGAACGTCTCTCCACATTCTCAGTTCTGAGAGATAAGAGTGTGTGAAAGCCGTACTTCACCTAGCTTCTTGGGAACACAAAGTTTCTTTTCAATTGCAAAATCCACTCCATACATATATATGAGGAGGTACTAGCTGCATCTCTGGTTTACAGTGAAAACTGCAGGAACTTCAAACCGGCACTAGGAAACAGAATGAGAAACCAGAGTTAAGTTACCCCTGCAAACCGTTTCCTTTGTGCTAGATGAACGAACGTCTCTCCACATGCTCAGTTCTGAGAGATAATTGTGTGTGAATGCCATACTTCAACTAGCTTCTTTTGAACACAAAGTTTCTTTTCAGTTGCAAACTCCACTCCATACATATATATGGGGAGGTACTAGCCCCAAATCGGTTTTACTGTGAAAACTGTAGGAACTTCAAACCGGCACTAGGAAACAGACTGAGAAACCAGAGTAATAGTTTCTCCTGCAACCCGTTCCCTTTGTGCTAGATGAACGAACGTCCCTCCACATGCTCAGTTCTGAGAGTTAAGTGTGTGTGAAAGCCGTCCTTCATCTAGCTTGTTGGGAACACAAAGTTTCTTTTCACTTGCAAACTCCATTCCATACATATATATGGGGAGGTACTAGCTCCAACTCGGTTTTACAGTGAAAACTGCAGGAACTTCTAACAGGCACTAGGAAACAGACTGAGAAACCAGAGTAAAAGTTTCTCCTGCAACCCGTTCCCTTTGTGCTAGATGAACGAACGTCTCTCCACATGCTCATTTCTTAGAGATAAGTGTGTGTGAAAGCCTTCCTTCACCTAGTTTGTTGGGAACACAAAGTTTCTTTTCACTTGCAAACTCCACTCCATACATATATATGAGTAGGTACTAGCTGCATCTCGTGTTTACAGTGAAAACTGCAGGAACTTCAAACCGGCACTAGGAAACAGACTGAGAATCCAGAGAAAAAGTTTCTCCTTCAACCCGTTCCATTTGTGCTACATGAACGAACGTCTCTCGACATGCTCAGTTCTGAGAGATAAGTGTGTGTGAAAGCCATCCTTCAACTAGCTTGTTGGGAACACAAAGTTTCTTTTCACTTGCAAACTCCACTCCATACATATATATGGGGAGGTACTAGCTCCAAATCTGTTTTACAGTGAAAACTGCAGGAACTTCAAACCGGCACTAGGAAACAGACTGAGAAACCAGAGTAAAAGTTTCTCCTGCAACCCGTTCCCTTTGTGCTAGATGAACGAACGTCTCTCCACATGCTCATTTCTGAGAGATAATTGTGTGTGAAAGCCGCCCTTCACCTAGCTTGTTGGGAACACAAAGTTTCTTTTCATTTGCAAACTCCCCTCCATACATATATATGGGGAGGTTCTAGCTCCAAATCGGTTTTACAGTGAAAACTGCAGGAACTTCAAACCGGCAAGAGGAAACAGACTGAGAAACCAGAGTAAAAGATTCTCCTGCATCCCGTTCCATTTTGATAGATGAACGAACGTCTCTCCACATGCTAAGTTCTGAGTGATAAGTGTGTTTGATAGCCGTCCTTCACCTAGCTTCTACGGAACACAAAGTTCCTTTCAGTTGCAAACTCAACTCCATACATATATATGGGGAGGTACTACCCCCCAACTCGATTTTACAGTGAAAACTGCAGGAACTTTAATCCGGCAACAGGAAACAGACAGAGAAACCAGAGAAAAATTTCTCCTTCAACCCGTTCCCTTTGTGCTAGATGAACGAATGTCTCTCCACATGCTGAGTTCTGAGAGATAAGTGTGTGTGAAAGCCGCCCTTCACCTAGCTTGTTGGGAACACAAAGTTTCTTTTCACTTGCAAACTCCACTCCGTACAATTATATGGGGAGGTACTAGCTCCAACTCGGTTTTACAGTGAAAACTGCAGGAACTTCAAACCGGCACTAGGAAACTGACTGAGAAACCAGAGTAAAAGTTTCTCCTGCAACACGTTCCCTTTGTGCTAGATGAACGAACGTCTCTCCACATGCTCAGTTCTGAGAGATAAGTGTGTGTGAAAGCCGTCCATCATCTAGCTTGTTGGGGACACAAAGTTTCTTTTCACTTGCAAACTCCACTCCATACATATATATGGGGAGGTACTAGCTCCAACTCGGTTTTACAGTGAAAACTGCAGGAACTTCAAACCGGCACTAGGAAACAGACTGAGAAACCAGAGTAAAAGTTTTTCCTGCAACCCGTTCCCTTTTTGCCAGATGAACGAACGTGTCTCCACATGCTCAGTTCTGAGAGATAAGTGTGTGTGAAAGCCTTCTTTCACTAGGCTTGATGGGAACACAAAGTTTTTTTCAATTGCAAACTCCACTCCATACATATATATGGGGAGGTACTAGCTCCAACTCGGTTTTACAGTGAAAACTGCAGGAACTTCAAACTGGCAACAGGAAACACACTGAGAAACCAGAGTTAAGTTTCTCCTGCAACCTGCTTCCTTTGTGCTAGATGAACGAACGTCTCTCCACATGCTCAGTTCTGAGAGATAAGTGTGTGTGAAATCCGTCCTTCACCTAGCTCCTTGGGAACACAAAGTTTCTTTTCAATTGCAAACTCCACTCCATACATATATATGAGGAGGTACTAGCTGCATCTCGGGTTTACAGTGAAAACTGCAGGAACTTCAAACCGGCACTAGGAAACAGAATGAGAAACCAGAGTTAAGTTTCTCCTGCAACCCGTTTCCTTTGTGCTAGATGAACGACGTCTCTCCACATGCTCAGTTCTGAGAGATAATAGTGTGTGAATGCCATACTTCAACTAGCTTCTTGGGAACACAAAGTTTCTTTTCAGTTGCAAACTCCACTCCATACATATATATGGGGAGGTACTAGCTCCAACTCGGTTTTACAGTGAAAACTGCAGGAACTTCAAACCGGCACTAGGAAACAGACTGAGAAACCAGAGTAAAAGTTTCTCCTGCAACCCGTTCCATTTGTGCTAGATGAACGAACGTCTCTCCACATGCTCAGTTCTGAGAGATAAGTGTGTGTGAAAGCCGTCCTTCACCTAACTTGTTGGGAACACAAAGTTTCTTTTCACTTGCATACTCCACTCCATATATATATATGGGGATGTACTAGCTCCAACTCTGTTTTACAGTGAAAACTGCAGGAACTTCAAACCGGCAACAGGAAACATACTCAGAAACCAGAGAAAAAGTTTCTCCTTCATCCGATTCCCTTTGTGCTAGATGAACGAACGTCTCTCCACATGCTCATTTCTGAGAGAAAAGTGTGTGTGAAAGCCGTCCTTCACCTAGCTTGTTGGGAACACAAAGTTTCTTTTCACTTGCAAACTCCACTCCATACATATATATGAGGAGGTACTAGCTGCATCTCGGGTTTACACTGAAAACTGCAGGAACTTCAAACCGGCACTAGGAAACAGACTGAGAAACTAGAGTTAAGTTTCTCCTGCAACCCGTTTCCTTTGTGCTAGATGAACGAAAGTCTCTCCACATGCTCAGTTCTGAGAGATAATAGTGCGTGAATGCCATACTTCACCTAGCTTCTAGGGAACACAAAGTTTCTTTTCATTTGCAAACTTCAATCCATACATATATATGGGGAGGTACTAGCTCCAACTAGGTTTTACAGGGAAAACTGCCGGAACTTCTAATCGGCACTAGGAAACAGACTGAGAAACCAGAAAAAAAGTTTCTCCTGCAACCCGTTCTTTTTTGCTAGATGAACGAACGTCTCTCCACAAGCTCAGTTATAGGGATAAGTGTGTGTGAAAGCTGTCCTTCACCTAGCTTGTAGGAACACAAAGTTTCTTTTCTCTTCCAAACACCACTCCGTACATATATATGGGGAGGTACTAGCTCCAAACGGTTTTACAGTGAAAACTGCAGGAACTTCTAACCGGCACTAGGAAACAGACTGAGAAACCAGAGTAAAAGCTTCCCCTGCATCCCGTTCCTTTTGTGCTAGATGAACGAACGTCTCTCGACATGCTCAGTTCTGAGAGATAAGTGTGTGTGAAAGCCGTCCTTCAACTATCTTCTTGGGGACACAAAGTTTCTTTTCAGTTGCAAACTCCACTCCGTACATATATATGGGGAGCTACTAGCTGCATCTCGGGTTTACAGTGAAAACTGCAGGAACTTCAAACCGGCACTGGGAAACAGACTGTGAAACCAGAGTTAAGTTTCTCCTGCAACTCGTTTCCTTTGTGCTAGATGAACGAACGTCTCTCCACATGCTCAGTTCTGAGAGATAATAATGTGTGAATGCCATACTTCAACTAGCTTCTTGGGAACACAAAGTTTCTTTTCAGTTTCAAACTCCACTCCATACATATATATGGGGAGGTACTAGCTCCAACTCGGTTTTACAGTGAAAACTGCAGGAACTTCAAAATGGCACTAGGAAACAGACTGAGAATCCAGAGTAAAAGTTTCTCCTGCAACCCGCTTCCTTTTTGCTAGATGAACGAACGACTCTCCACATGCTCAGTTCTGAGAGATAACAGTGTGTGGAAGCCGTACTTCACCTAGCTTCTTGGGAACACAAAGTTTCTTTTCAGTTGCAAACTCCACTCCATACATATATATGGGGAGGTACTAGCTCCAAATCGGTTTTACAGTGAAAACTGCAAGTACTTCAAACCGGCACTAGGAAACAGACTGAGAAACCAGAGTAATAGTTTCTCCTGCAACCCGTTCCCTTTGTGCTAGATGAACGAACGTCTCTCCACATGCTCAGTTCTCAGAGATAAATGTGTGTGAAAGCCGTCCTTCACCTAGCTTGTTGGGAACACAAAGTTTCTTTTCACTTGCAAACTCCACTCCATACATATATATGGGGAGGTACTAGCTCCAACTCGGTTTTACAGTGAAAACTGCAGGAACTTCAAACCGGCAACAGGAAAAACACTGAGAAACCAGAGTTAAGTTTCTCCTACAACCTGCTTCCTTTGTGCTAGATGAACGAACGTCTCTCCACATGCTCAGTTCTGAGAGATAAGAGTGTGTGAAAGCCGTCCTTCACCTAGCTTCTTGGGAACACAAAGTTTCTTTTCAATTGCAAACTCCACTCCATACATATATATGAGGAGGTAAGAGCTACATCTCGGGTTTACAGTGAAAACTGCAGGAACTTCAAACCGGCACTAGGAAACAGAATGAGAAACCAGAGTTAAGTTTCCCCTGCAAACCGTTTCCTTTGTGCTAGATGAACGAACGTCTCTCCACATGCTCAGTTCTGAGAGATAATTGTGTGTGAATGCCATACTTCATCTAGCTTCTTGGGAACACAAAGTTTCTTTTCAGTTGCAAACTCCACTCCATACATATATATGGGGAGGTACTAGCTCCAACTCGGTTTTGCAGTGAAAACTGCAGGAACTTCAAACCGGCACTAGGAAACAGACTGAGAGACCAGAGTAAAAGTTTCCCCTGCAACCCGTTCCCTTTGTGCTAGATGAACGAACGTCTCTCCACATGCTCACTTCTGAGAGATAAGTGTGTGTGAAAGCCGTCCTTCACCTAACTTGTTGGGAACACAAAGTTTCTTTTCAGTTGCAAACTCCACTCCATACATATATATGGGGAGGTACTAGCTCCAACTCGGTTTTACTGTGAAAACTGTAGGAACTTCAAACCGGCACTAGGAAACAGACTGAGAAACCAGAGTAATAGTTTCTCCTGCAACCCGTTCCCTTTGTGCTAGATGAACGAACGTCTCTCCACATGCTCAGTTCTGAGAGTTAAGTGTGTGTGAAAGCCGTCCTTCATCTAGCTTGTTGGGAACACAAAGTTTCTTTTCACTTGCAAACTCCATTCCATACATATATATGGGGAGGTACTAGCTCCAACTCGGTTTTACAGTGAAAACTGCAGGAACTTCTAACAGGCACTATGAAACAGACTGAGAAACCAGAGTAAAAGTTTCTCCTGCAACCCGTTCCCTTTGTGCTAGATGAACGAACGTCTCTCCACATGCTCATTTCTGAGAGATAAGTGTGTGTGAAAGCCGTCCTTCACCTAGTTTGTTGGGAACACAAATTTTCTTTTCACTTGCAAACTCCAATCCATACATATATATGAGTAGGTACTAGCTGCACCTCGTGTTTACAGTGAAAACTGCAGGAACTTCAAACCGGCACTAGGAAACAGACTGAGAATCCAGAGAAAAAGTTTCTCCTTCAACCCGTTCCATTTGTGCTAGATGAACGAACGTCTCTCGACATGCTCAGTTCTGAGAGATAAGTGTGTGTGAAAGCCGTCCTTCAACTAGCTTGTTGGGAACACAAAGTTTCTTTTCACTTGCAATCTCCACTCCATACATATATATGGGGAGGTACTAGCTCCAAATCGGTTTTACAGTGAAAACTGCAGGAACTTCAAACCGGCACTAGGAAACAGACTGAGAAACCAGAGTAAAAGTTTCTCCTGCAACCCGTTCCCTTTGTGCTAGATGAACGAACGTCTCTCCAGATGCTCATTTCTGAGAGATAATTGTGTGTGAAAGCCGTCCTTCACCTAGCTTGTTGGGAACACATAGTTTCTTTTCATTTGCAAACTCCCCTCCATACATATATATGGGGAGGTTCTAGCTCCAAATCGGTTTTACAGGGAAAACTGCAGGAACTTCAAACCGGCAAGAGGAAACAGACTGAGAAACCAGAGTAAAAGATTCTCCTGCAACCCGTTCCATTTTGCTAGATGAACGAACGTCTCTCCACATGCTAAGTTCTGAGTGATAAGTGTGTGTGATAGCCGTCCTTCACCTAGCTTCTTCGGAACACAAAGATCCTTTCAGTTGCAAACTCCACTCCATAAATATATATGGGGAGGTACTACCCCCCAACTCGGTTTTACAGTGAAAACTGCAGGAACTTTAAACCGGCAACAGGAAACAGACAGAGAAACCAGAGAAAAAGTTTCTCCTTCAACCCGTTCCCTTTGTGCTAGATGAACGAATGTCTCTCCACATGCTGAGTTCTGAGAGATAAGTGTGTGTGAAAGCCGTCCTTCACCTAACTTGTTGGGAACACAAAGTTTCTTTTCACTTGCAAACTCCACTCCGTACATTTTTATGGGGAGGTACTAGCTCCAACTCTGTTTTACAGTGAAAACTGCAGGAACTTCAAACCGGCACTAGGAAACAGACTGAGAAACCAGAGTAAAAGTTTCTCCTGCAACCCGTTCCCTTTGTGCTAGATGAACGAACGTCTCTCCACATGCTCAGTTCTGAGAGATAAGTGTGTGTGAAAGCCGACCATCAAATAGTTTCTTGGGAACACAAAGTTCCTTTCAGTTGCATATTCCACTCCATATATATATAACGGGATGTACTAGCTCCAACTCGGTTTTACAGTGAAAACTGCAGGAACTTCAAACCGGCACTAGGAAACAGACTGAAAAACCAGAGTTAAGTTTCTCCTGCAACCCGTTTCCTTTGTGCTAGATGAACGAACGTCTCTCCACATGCTCAGTTCTGAGAGATAAGCGTGTGTGAATGCCATACTTCACCTAGCTTCTAGGGAACACAAAGTTTCTTTTAATTTGCAAACTCCACTCCATACATATATATGGGGAGGTACTAGCTCCAACTCGGTTTTACAGTGAAAACTGCAGGAACTTCATACCGGCAGTATGAAACAGACTGAGAAACCAGAGTAAAATTTCTCCTGCAACCCGTTCCCTTTGTGCTAGATGAACGAACGTCTCTCCACATGCTCAGTTCTGAGAGATAAGTGTGTGTGAAAGCCGTACTTCACATAGCTTTTTGGGAACACAAAGTTTCTTTTCACTTGCAAACTCCAATCCATACATATATATGGGGAGGTACTAGCTCCAACTCGATTTTACAGTGAAAACTGCAGGAACTTCAAACCGGCACTAGGAAACAGAATGAGAAACCAGAGTAAAAGTTTCTCCTGCAACCCGTTCCCTTTCTGCTAGATGAACGAACGTCTCTCGACATGCTCAGTTCTGAGAGATAAGTGTGTGTGAAAGCCGTCCTTGAACTAGCTTATTGGGAACACAAAGTTTCTTTTCCCTTCAAACTCCAATCCATACATATATATGGGGAGGTACTAGCTCCAAATCGGTTTTACAGTGAAAACTGCAGGAACTTCAAACTGGCACTAGGAAACAGACTGAGAAACCAGAGTAAAAGTTCCTCCTGCAACCCGTTCCCTTTGTGCTAGATGAACGAACGTCTCTCCACATGCTCAGTTCTGAGAGATAAGCGTGTGTGAAAGCCGTCTTTCACCTAGCTTGTTGGGAACACAAAGTTTCTTTTCAGTTGCTAACTCCAATCCATACATATATATGGGGAGGTACTAGCTCCAACTCGGTTTTACAGTGAAAACTGCAGGAACTTCAAACCGGCACTAGGAAACAGACTGAGAAACCAGAGTAAAATTTCTCCTGCAACCCGTTCCCTTTGTGCTAGATGAACGAACGTCTCTCCACATGCTCAGTTCTGAGAGATAAGTGTGTGTGAAAGCCGTACTTCACCTAGCTTTTTGGGAACACAAAGTTTCTTTTCACTTGAAAACTCCAATCCATACATATATATGGGGAGGTACTAGCTCCAACTCGGTTTTACAGTGAAAATTGCAGGAACTTCAAACCGGCACTAAGAAACAGAATGAGAAACCAGAGTAAAAGTTTCTCCTGCAACCCGTTCCCTTTGTGCTAGATGAACGAAAGTCTCTCGACATGCTCAGTTCTGAGAGATAAGTGTGTGTGAAAGCCGTCCTTGAACTAGCTTATTGGGAACACACAGTTTCTTTTCCCTTCCAACTCCAAACCATACATATTTATGGGGAGGTACTAGCTCCAAATCGGTTTTACAGTGAAAACTGCAGGAACTTCAAACCGGCACTAGGAAACAGACTGAGAAACCAGAGTTAAAGTTTCTCCTGCAACCCGTTCCCTTTGTGTTAGATGAACGAACGTCTCTCCACATGCTCATTTCTGAGAGATAAGTGTGTGTGAAAGCCGTCCTTCACCTAGCTTGTTGGGAACACAAAGTTTCTTTTCATTTGCAAACTCCCCACCATACAAATATATGGTGATGTTCTAGCTCCAACTCGGTTTTACAGTGAAAACTGCAGGAATATCAAACCGTCACTAGGAAACAGACTGAGAAACCAGAGAAAAAGTTTCTCCTGCAACCCGTTCCCTTTTTGCTAGATGAACGAACGTCTCTCCACATGCTCAGTTCTGAGAGATAATTGTGTGTGAAAGCCGTCCTTCACCTAGCTTCTTGGGAACACAAAGTTCCTTTCAGTTGTAAACTCCACTCCATACATATATATGGGGAGGTACTACCTCCAAATTGATTTTACAGTGAAAACTGCAGGAACTTTAAACCGGCAACAGGAAACAGACAGAGAAACCAGAGAAAAAGTTTCTCCATCAACCCGTTCCCTTTGTGCTAGATGAACGAATGTCTCTCCACATGCTCAGTTGTGAGAGATAAGTGTGTGTGAAAGCCGTCCTTCACAAGGCTTGTTGGGAACACAAAGTTCCTTTTCAGTTGCAAACTCCAATCCATACATATATATGGGGAGTTACAAGCTCCAAATCTATTTTACAGTTAAAACTGCAGGAACTTCAAAACGGCACTAGGAAACCGACTGAGAAAAGAGAGTAAAAGTTTCTCCTGCAACCTGTTCCCTTTGTGCTAGATGAACGAACGTCTCTCCACATGCTCAGTTCTGAGAAATAAGCGTGTGTTAAAGCCGTCTTTCACCTAGCTTGTTGGGAACACAAAGTTTCTTTTCAGTTGCAAATACCACTCCATACATATATATGGGGATGTACTAGCTGCAACTCGGTTTTACAGTGAAAACTGCAGGAACTTCAAACCGGCACTAGGAAACAGACTGAGAAACCAGAGTAAAAGTTTCTCCTGCAACCCGTTCCCTTTGTGCTAGATGAACGAACGTCTCTCCACATGCTAAGTTCTGAGAGATAAGTGTGTGTTAAAGCCGTACTTCACCTAGCTTTTTGGGAACACAAAGTTTCTTTCATTTGCAAACTCCACTTCATACATATATATGAGGAGGTACTAGATGCATCTCGGGTTTACACTGAAAACTGCAGGAACTTCAAACCGGCACTAGGAAACAGACTGAGAAACTAGAGTTAAGTTTCTCCTGCAACCCGTTCAGTTTGTGCTAGATTAACGAACGTATCTACACATGCTCAGTTCTGAGAGATAATAGTGTGTGAATGCCATACTTCACCTAGCTTCTTGGGAACACAAAGTTTCTTTTCATTTGCAAACTCCACTCCATACATATATATGGGGAGGTACTAGCTTCAACTCGCTCTTATAGTGAAAACTACAGGAACTTCAAACCGGCACTAGGAAACAGACTGAGAAACCAGAGTAAAAGTTTCTCCTGCAAACCGTTCCCTTTGTGCTAGATGAACGAACGTCTCTCCACATGCTCAGTTCTGAGAAATAAGCGTGTGTTAAAGCCGTCTTTCACCTAGCTTGTTGGGAACACAAAGTTTCTTTTCAGTTGCAAATACCACTCCATACATATATATGGGGATGTACTAGCTGCAACTCGGTTTTACAGTGAAAACTGCAGGAACTTCAAACCGGCACTAGGAAACCGACTGAGAAAAGAGAGCAAAAAGTTTCTCCTGCAACCCGTTCCATTTGTGCTAGATGAACGAACGTCTCTCCACATGCTAAGTTCTGAGAGATAAGTGTGTGTTAAAGCCGTACTTCACCTAGCTTTTTGGGAACACAAAGTTTCTTTTCACTTGCAAACTCCAATCCATACATATATATGGGGAGGTACTAGCTCCAACTCGGTTTTTCAGTGAAAATTGCAGGAACTTCAAACCGGCACTAGGAAAAAGAATGAGAAACCAGAGTAAAAGTTTCTCCTGCAACCCGTTCCCTTTGTGCTAGATGAACGAACGTCTCTCGACATGCTCAGTTCTGAGAGATAAGTGTGTGTGAAAGCCGTCCTTCACCTAGCTTGTTAGGAACACAAAGTTTCTTTTCACTTGCAAACTCCAATCCATACATATATATGGGGGGGTACTAGCTCCAAATCGGTTTTACAGTGAAAACTGCAGGAACTTCAAACCGGCACTAGGAAACAGACTGAGAAACCAGAGTAAAAGTTTCTCCTGCAACCCGTTCCCTTTGTGCTAGATGAACGAACGTCTCTCCACATGCTCAGTTCTGAGAGATAAGTGTGTGTGAAAGCCGTCCTTCACCTAGCTTGTTGGGAACACAAAGTTTCTTTTCATTTGCAAACTCCCCTCCATACAAATATATGGGGATGTTCTAGCTCCAAATCGGTTTTACAGTGAAAATTGCAGGAACTTCAAACCGGCAACAGGAAACTGACTGAGAAACCAGAGTAATAGTTTCTCCTGCAACCCGTTCCCTTTTTGGTAGATGAACGAACGTCTCTCCACATGCTCAGTTCTGAGAGATAAGTGTGTGTGAAAGCCGTCCTTCACCTAGCTTCTTGGGAACACAAAGTTCCTTTCAGTTGAAAACTTCACTCCATACATATATATGGGGAGGTACTACCTCCAAATCGTTTTTACAGTGAAAACTGCAGGAACTTTAAACCGGCAACAGGAAACAGACAGAGAAACCAGAGAAAAAGTTTCTCCATCAACCCGTTAACTTTGTGCTAGATGAACGAATGTCTCTCCACATGCTCAGTTCTGAGAGATAAGTGTGTGTGAAAGCCGTCCTTCACAAGGCTTGTTGGGAACACAAAGTTTCTTTTCAGTTGCAAACTCCAATCCATACATATATATGGGGAGTTACTAGCTCCAAATCTGTTTTACAGTTAAAACTGCAGGAACTTCAAACCGGCACTAGGAAACCGACTGAGAAAAGAGAGTAAAGTTTCTCCTGCAACCCTTTCCCTTTGTGCTAGATGAACGAACGTCTCTCCACATGCTCAGTTGTGAGAGATAAGTGTGTGTGAAAGCCGACCATCACCTAGTTTCTTGGGAACACAAAGTTCCTTTCAGTTGCAAATTCCACTCCATACATATATAAGGGGATGTACTAGCTCCAACTCGGTTTTACAGTGAAAACTGCAGGAACTTTAAACCGGCAACAGGAAACATACTGAGAAACCAGAGAAAAAGTTTCTCCTTCAACCCGTTCCCTTTGTGCTAGATGAACGAACGTCTCTCCACATGCTCAGTTCTGAGAGGAAAGTGTGTGTGAAAGCCGTCCTTCAACTAGCTTGTTGGGAACACAAACTTTCTTTTCACTTGCAAACTCCACTTCATACATATATATGAGGAGGTACTAGATGCATCTCGGGTTTACACTGAAAACTGCAGGAACTTCAAACCGGCACTAGGAAACAGACTGAGAAACTAGAGTTAAGTTTCTCCTGCAACACTTTCCGTTTGTGCTAGATGAACGAACGTATCTCCAAATGCTCAGTTCTGAGAGATAATACTGTGTGAATGCCATACTTCACCTAGCTTCTAGGGAACACAAAGTTTCTTTTCATTTGCAAACTCCACTCCATACATATATATGGGGAGGTACTAGCTCCAACTCGGTTTTACAGTGAAAATTGCAGGAAATTCAAACCGGCACTAGGAAACAGAATGAGAAACCAGAGTAAAAGTTTCTCCTGCAACCCATTCCCTTTGTGCTAGATGAACGAACGTCTCTCCACATGCTCAGTTCTGAGGGATAACTGTGTGTGAAAGCCGTACTTCAAATAGCTTGTTGGGAACACAAAGTTTCTTTTCACTTGCAAACTCCACTCCATACATTTATATGGGGAGGTACTAGCTCCAAATCGGTTTTACAGTGAAAACTGCAGGAACTTCAAACCGGCACTAGGAAACAGACTGAGAAACCAGAGTAAAAGTTTCTCCTGCAACCCGTTCCCTTTGTGCTAGATGAACGAACGTCTCTCCACATGCTCAGTTCTGAGAGGTAAGTGTGTGTGAAAGCCGTCCTTCACCTAGCTTGTTGGGAACACAAAGTTTCTTTTCATTTGCAAACTCCCCTCCATACAATTATATGGGGATGTTCTAGCTCCAACTCGGTTTTACAGTGAAAATTGCAGGAACTTCAAACCGGCAACAGGAAACAGACTGAGAAACCAGAGTAAAAGTTTCTCCTGCAACCCGTTCCCTTTTTGCTAGATGAACGAACGTCTCTCCACATGCTCAGTTCTGAGAGATAAGTGTGTGTGAAAGCCGTCCTTCACCTAGCTTCTTGGGAACACAAAGTTCCTTTCAGTTGAAAACTCCACTCCATACATATATATGGGGAGGTACTACCTCCAAATCGTTTTTACAGTGAAAACTGCAGGAACTTTAAACCGGCAACAGGAAACAGACACAGAAACCAGAGAAAAAGTTTCTCCTTCAACACGTTCCCTTTGTGCTAGATGAACGAATGTCTCTCCACATGCTCAGTTCTGAGAGATAAGTGTGTGTGAAAGCCGTCCTTCACAAGGCTTGTTGGGAACACAAAGTTTCTTTTCAGTTGCAAACTCCAATCCATACATATATATGGGGAGGTACTAGCTCCAAATCTGTTTTACAGTTAAAACTGCAGGAACTTCAAACCGGCACTAGGAAACCGACTGAGAAAAGAGAGAAAAAGTTTCTCCTGCAACCCGTTCCCTTTGTGCTAGATGAACGAACGTCTCTTCACATGCTCAGTTGTGAGAGATAAGTGTGTGTGAAGGCCGACCTTCACCTAGTTTCTTGGGAACACAAAGTTCCTTTCAGTTGCAAATTCCACTCCATACATATATAAGGGGATGTACTAGCTCCAACTCGGTTTTACAGTGAAAACTGCAGGAACTTTAAAACGGCAACAGGAAACATACTGAGAAACCAGAGAAAAATTTCTCCTTCAACCCGTTCCCTTTGTGCTAGATGAACGAACGTCTCTCCACATGCTCAGTTCTGAGAGAAAAGTGTGTGTGAAAGCCGTCTTTCAACTAGCTTGTTGGGAACACAAAGTTTCTTTTCACTTGCAAACTCCACTTCATACATATATATGAGGAGGTACTAGATGCATCTCGGTTTTACACTGAAAACTGCAGGAACTTCAAACCGGCACTAGGAAACAGACTGAGAAACTAGAGTTAAGTTTCTCCTGCAACCCGTTCCGTTTGTGCTAGATGAACGAACGTATGTCCACATGCTCAGTTCTGAGAGATAATAGTGTTTGAATGCCATAATTCACCTAGCTTCTAGGGAACACAAAGTTTCTTTTCATTTGCAAACTCCACTCCATACATATATATGGGGAGGTACTAGTTTCAACACGCTCTTACAGTGAAAACTGCAGGAACTTCAAACCGGCACTAGGAAACAGACTGAGAAACCAGAGTAAAAGTTTCACCTGCAACCCATTCCTTTTGTGCTAGATGAACGAACGTCTCTCCACATGCTCAGTTCTGAGGGATAACTGTGTGTGAAAGCCGTCCTTCAAATAGCTTGTTGGGAACACAAAGTTTCTTTTCACTTGCAAACTCCACTCCATACATTTATATGGGGAGGTACTAGCTCCAACTCGGTTTAACAGTGAAAACTGCAGGAACTTCAAACCGGCACTAGGAAACAAAATGAGAAACCAGAGTTAAGTTTCTCCTTCAACTCGATTCCTTTGTGCTAGATGAACGAACGTCTCTCCACATGCTCAGTTCTGAGAGATAAGAGTGTGTGAAAGCCGTCCTTAACCTAGCTTGTTGGGAACACAAAGTTTCTTTTCACTTGCAAACTCCAATCCATACATATATATGGGGAGGTACTAGCTCCAACTCGGTTTTACAGTGAAAATTTCAGGAAATTCAAACCGGCACTAGGAAACAGAATGAGAAACCAGAGTAAAAGTTTCTCCTGCAACCCATTCCCTTTGTGCTAGATGAACGAACGTCTCTCCACATGCTCAGTTCTGAGAGATAATTGTGTGTTAAAGCCGTCCTTCACCTAGCTTGTTGGGAACACAAAGTTTCTTTTCACTTGCAAACCCCACTCCATACATATATATGGGGAAGTACTATCTCCAAATCGGTTTTACAGTGAAAACTGCAGGAACTTCAAACCGGCACTAGGAAACAGAATGAGAAACCAGAGTTAAGTTTCTCCTGCAACCCGCTTCTTTGTGCTAGATGAACGAACGTCTCTCCACATGCTCAGTTCTGAGAGATAATACTGTGTGAAAGCCGTACTTCACCTAGCTTCTTGGGAACACAAAGTTTCTTTTCAGTTGCAAACTCCAATCCATACATATATATGGGGAGGTACTAGCTCCAACTCGGTTTTACAGTGAAAACTGCAGGAACTTCAAACCGGCACTAGGAAACAGAATGAGAAACCAGAGTTAAGTTTCTCCTGCAACCCGCTTCTTTCTGCTAGATGAACGAACGTCTCTCCACATGCTCAGTTCTGAGAGATAAGAGTGTGTGAAAGCCGAACTTCAAATAGTTTCTTGGGAACACAAAGTTCCTTTCAGTTGCAAATTCCACTCCATACATATATAAGGGGATGTACTAGCTCCAACTTGATTTTACAGTGAAAACTGCAGGAACTTCAAACCGGAACTAGGAAACAGACTGAGAAACCAGAGTTAAGTTTCCCCTGCAACCCGTTTCCTTTCTGCTAGATGAACGAACGTCTCTCCACATGCTCAGTTCTGAGAGATAATAGTGTGTGAATGCCATACTTCACCTAGCTTCTAGGGAACACAAAGTTTCTTTTCATTTGCAAACTCCAATCCATACATATATATGGGGAGGTACTAGCTTCAACTCGCTCTTACAGTGAAAACTGCAGGAACTTCAAACCGGCACTAGGAAACAGACTGAGAAACCAGAGTAAAAGTTTCTCCTGCAACCCGTTCCCTTTGTGCTAGATGAACGAACGTCTCTCCACATGCTCAGTTCTGAGAGATAAGCGTGTGTGAAAGCCGTCTTTCACCTAGCTTGTTGGGAACACAAAGTTTCTTTTCAGTTGCAAACTCCACTCCATACATATATATGGGGAGGTACTAGCTCCAAATCGGTTTTACAGTGAAAACTGCAGGAACTTCAAACCGGCACTAGGAAACAGACTGAGAAACCAGAGTAAAAGTTTCTCCTGCAACCCGTTCCCTTTGTGCTAGATGAACGAACGTCTCTCCACATGCTCAGTTCTGAGAGATAAGTGTGTGTGAAAGCCGTCCTTCACCTAGCTTGTTGGGAACACAAAGTTTCTTTTCATTTGCAAACTCCCCTCCATACAAATATATGGGGATGTTCTAGCTCCAAATCGGTTTTACAGTGAAAATTGCAGGAACTTCAAACCGGCAACAGGAAACAGACTGAGAAACCAGAGTAATAGTTTCCCTGCAACCCGTTCCCTTTTTGGTAGATGAACGAACGTCTCTCCACATGCTCATTTCTGAGAGATAAGTGTGTGTGAAAGCCGTCCTTCACCTAGCTTCTTGGGAACACAAAGTTCCTTTCAGTTGAAAACTCCACTCCATACATATATAAGGGGAGGTACTACCTCCAAATCGTTTTTACAGTGAAAACTGCAGGAACTTTAAACCGGCAACAGGAAACAGACAGAGAAACCAGAGAAAAAGTTTCTCCATCAACCCGTTAAATTTGTGCTAGATGAACGAATGTCTCTCCACATGCTCAGTTATGAGAGATAAGTGTGTGTGAAAGCCGTCCTTCACAAGGCTTGTTGGGAACACAAAGTTTCTTTTCAGTTGCAAACTCCAATCCATACATATATATGGGGAGTTACTAGCTCCAAATCTGTTTTACAGTTAAAACTGCACGAACTTCAAACCGGCACTAGGAAACCGACTGAGAAAAGAGAGTAAAAGTTTCTCCTGCAACCCGTTCCCTTTGTACTAGAAGAACGAACGTCTCTCCACATGCTCAGTTGTGAGAGATAAGTGTGTGTGAAAGCCGACCTTCACCTAGTTTCTTGGGAACACAAAGTTCCTTTCAGTTGCAAATTCCACTCCATACATATATAAGGGGATGTACTAGCTCCAACTCGGTTTTACAGTGAAAACTGCAGGAACTTTAAACCGGCAACAGGAAACATACTGAGAAACCAGAGAAAAAGTTTCTCCTTCAACCCGTTCCCTTTGTGCTAGATGAACGAACGTCTCTCCACATGCTCAGTTCTGAGAGAAAAGTGTGTGTGAAAGCCGTCCTTCAACTAGCTTGTTGGGAACACAAAGTTTCTTTTCACTTGCAAACTCCACTTCATACATATATATGAGGAGGTACTAGATGCATCTCGGGTTTACACTGAAAACTGCAGGAACTTCAAACCGGCACTAGGAAACAGACTGAGAAACTAGAGTTAAGTTTCTCCTGCAACCCTTTCCGTTTGTGCTAGATGAACGAACGTATCTCCACATGCTCAGTTCTGAGAGATAATAGTGTGTGAATGCCATACTTCACCTAGCTTCTAGGGAACACAAAGTTTCTTTTCATTTGCAAACTCCACTCCATACATATATATGGGGAGGTACTAGCTTCAACTCGCTCTTACAGTGAAAACTGCAGGAACTTCAAACCGGCGCTAGGAAACAGACTGAGGAACCAGAGTAAAAGTTTCACCTGCAACACGTTCACTTTGTGCTAGATGAACGAACGTCTCTCCACATGCTCAGTTCTGAGAGATAATTGTGTGTGAAAGCCGTCCTTCACCTAGCTTGTTGGGAACACAAAGTTTCTTTTCACTTGCAAACTCCAATCCATACATATATATGGGGAGGTACTAGCTCCAAATCGGTTTTACAGTGAAAATTGCAGGAACTTCAAACCGGCACTAGGAAACAGAATGAGAAACCAGAGTAAAAGTTTCTCCTGCAACCCATTCCCTTTGTGCTAGATGAACGAACGTCTCTCCACATGCTCAGTTCTGAGGGATAACTGTGTGTGAAAGCCGTACTTCAAATAGCTTGTTGGGAACACAAAGTTTCTTTTCACTTGCAAACTCCACTCCATACATTTATATGGGGAGGTACTAGCTCCAAATCGGTTTTACAGTGAAAACTGCAGGAACTTCAAACCGGCACTAGGAAACAGACTGAGAAACCAGAGTAAAAGTTTCTCCTGCAAACCGTTCCCTTTGTGCTAGATGAACGAACGTCTCTCCACATGCTCAGTTCTGAGAGATAAGTGTGTGTGAAAGCCGTCCTTCACCTAGCTTGTTGGGAACACAAAGTTTCTTTTCATTTGCAAACTCCCCTCCATACAAATATATGGGGATGTTCTAGCTCCAACTCGGTTTTACAGTGAAAATTGCAGGAACTTCAAACCGGCAACAGGAAACAGACTGAGAAACCAGAGAAAAAGTTTCTCCTGCAACCCGTTCCCTTTTTGCTAGATGAACAAACGTCTCTCCACATGCTCAGTTCTGAGAGATAAGTGTGTGTGAAAGCCGTCCTTCACCTAGCTTCTTGGGAACACAAAGTTCCTTTCAGTTGCAAACTCCACTCCATACATATATATGGGGAGGTACTACCTCCAAATCGTTTTTACAGTGAAAACTGCAGGAACTTTAAACCGGCAACAGGAAACAGACAGAGAAACCAGAGAAAAAGTTTCTCCTTCAACCCGTTCCCTTTGTGCTAGATGAACGAATGTCTCTCCACATGCTCAGTTCTGAGAGATAATTGTGTGTGAAAGCCGTCCTTCACAAGGCTTGTTGGGAACACAAAGTTTCTTTTCAGTTGCAAACTCCAATCCATACATATATATGGGGAGTTACTAGCTCCAAATCTGTTTTACAGTTAAAACTGCAGGAACTTCAAACCGGCACTAGGAAACCGACTGAGAAAAGAGAGCAAAAAGTTTCTCCTGCAACCCGTTCCCTTTGTGCTAGATGAACGAACGTCTCTCCACATGCTCAGTTGTGAGAGATAAGTGTGTGTGAAGGCCGACCTTCACCTAGTTTCTTGGGAACACAAAGTTCCTTTCAGTTGCAAATTCCACTCCATACATATATAAGGGGATGTACTAGCTCCAACTCGGTTTTACAGTGAAAACTGCAGGAACTTTAAAACGGCAACAGGAAACATACTGAGAAACCAGAGAAAAATTTCTCCTTCAACCCGTTCCCTTTGTGCTAGATGAACGAACGTCTCTCCACATGCTCAGTTCTGAGAGAAAAGTGTGTGTGAAAGCCGTCCTTCAACTAGCTTGTTGGGAACACAAAGTTTCTTTTCACTTGCAAACTCCACTTCATACATATATATGAGGAGGTACTAGATGCATCTCGGATTTACACTGAAAACTGCAGGAACTTCAAACCGGCACTAGGAAACAGACTGAGAAACTAGAGTTAAGTTTCTCCTGCAACCCGTTCCGTTTGTGCTAGATGAACGAACGTATGTCCACATGCTCAGTTCTGAGAGATAATAGTGTTTGAATGCCATACTTCAGCTAGCTTCTAGGGAACACAAAGTTTCTTTTCATTTGCAAACTCCACTCCGTACATATATATGGGGAGGTACTAGCTTCAACTCGCTCTTACAGTGAAAACTGCAGGAACTTCAAACCGGCACTAGGAAACAGACTGAGAAACCAGAGTAAAAGTTTCACCTGCAACCCATTCCCTTTCTGCTAGATGAACGAACGTCTCTCCACATGCTCAGTTCTGAGGGATAACTGTGTGTGAAAGCCGTCCTTCAAATAGCTTGTTGGGAACACAAAGTTTCTTTTCACTTGCAAACTCCACTCCATACATTTATATGGGGAGGTACTAGCTCCAACTCGGTTTAAAAGTGAAAACTGCAGGAACTTCAAACCGGCACTAGGAAACAGACTGAGAAACCAGAGTAAAAGTTTCTCCTGCAACCCGTTACTTTTGTGCTAGATGAACGAACGTCTCTCCACATGCTCAGTTCTGAGAGATAATTGTGTGTTTAAGCGGTACTTCACCTAGCTTGTTGGGTACACAAAGTTTCTTTTCACTTGCAAACTCCACTCCATACATATATATGGGGAGGTACTATCTCCAAATCGGTTTTACAGTGAAAACTGCAGGAACTTCAAACCGGCACTAGGAAACAAAATGAGAAACCAGAGTTAAGTTTCTCCTGCATCCCGATTCCTTTGTGGTAGATGAACGAACGTCTCTCCACATGCTCAGTTCTGAGAGATAAGAGTGTGTGAAAGCCGTCCTTCACCTAGCTTCTTGGGAACACAAAGTTTCTTTTCAGTTGCAAACTCCACTCCATACATATATATGGGGAGGTACAAACTCCAACTCGGTTTTACAGTGAAAACTGCAGGAAATTCAAACCGGCACTAGGAAACAGACTGAGAAACCAGAGTAAAAGTTTCTCCTACAACCCGTTCCCTTTCTGCTAGATGAACGAACGTCTCTCCACATGCTCAGTTCTGAGAGATAAGGTGTGTGAAAGCCGTCCTTAACCTAGCTTGTTGGGAACACCAAGTTTCTTTTCACTTGCAAACTCCAATCCATACATATATATGGGGAGGTACTAGCTCCAACTCGGTTTTACAGTGAAAATTGCAGGAAATTCAAACCGGCACTAGGAAACAGAATGAGAAACCAGAGTAAAAGTTTCTCCTTCAACCCATTCCCTTTGTGCTAGATGAACGAACGTCTCTCCACATGCTCAGTTCTGAGGGATAACTGTGTGTGAAAGCCGTCCTTCAAATAGCTTGTTGGGAACACAAAGTTTCTTTTCAGTTGCAAACTCCACTGCATACATATATATGGGTAGGTACAAGCTCCAACTCGGTTTTACAGTGAAAACTGCAGGAACATCAAACCGGCACTAGGAAACAGACTGAGAAACCAGAGTAAAAGTTTCTCCTGCAACCCGTTCCTTTTGTGCTAGATGAACGAACGTCTCTCCACATGCTCAGTTCTGAGAGATAAGTGTGTGTGAAAGCCGTCCTTCACCTAGCTTCTTGGGAACACAAAGTTCCTTTCAGTTGAAAACTCCACTCCATACATATATAAGGGGAGGTACTACCTCCAAATCGTTTTTACAGTGAAAACTGCAGGAACTTTAAACCGGCAACAGGAAACAGACAGAGAAACCAGAGAAAAAGTTTCTCCATCAACCCGTTAAATTTGTGCTAGATGAACGAATGTCTCTCCACATGCTCAGTTATGAGAGATAAGTGTGTGTGAAAGCCGTCCTTCACAAGGCTTGTTGGGAACACAAAGTTTCTTTTCAGTTGCAAACTCCAATCCATACATATATATGGGGAGTTACTAGCTCCAAATCTGTTTTACAGTTAAAACTGCAGGAACTTCAAACCGGCACTAGGAAACCGACTGAGAAAAGAGAGTAAAAGTTTCTCCTGCAACCTGTTCCCTTTGTACTAGAAGAACGAACGTCTCTCCACATGCTCAGTTGTGAGAGATAAGTGTGTGTGAAAGCCGAACTTCACCTAGTTTCTTGGGAACACAAAGTTCCTTTCAGTTGCAAATTCCACTCCATACATATATAAGGGGATGTACTAGCTCCAACTCGGTTTTACAGTGAAAACTGCAGGAACTTTAAACCGGCAACAGGAAACATACTGAGAAACCAGAGAAAAAGTTTCTCCTTCAACCCGTTCCCTTTGTGCTAGATGAACGAACGTCTCTCCACATGCTCAGTTCTGAGAGAAAAGTGTGTGTGAAAGCCGTCCTTCAACTAGCTTGTTGGGAACACAAAGTTTCTTTTCACTTGCAAACTCCACTTCATACATATATATGAGGAGGTACTAGATGCATCTCGGGTTTACACTGAAAACTGCAGGAACTTCAAACCGGCACTAGGAAACAGACTGAGAAACTAGAGTTAAGTTTCTCCTGCAACCCTTTCCGTTTGTGCTAGATGAACGAACGTAACTCCACATGCTCAGTTCTGAGAGATAATAGTGTGTGAATGCCATACTTCACCTAGCTTCTAGGGAACACAAAGTTTCTTTTCATTTGCAAACTCCACTCCATACATATATATGGGGAGGTACTAGCTTCAACTCGCTCTTACAGTGAAAACTGCAGGAACTTCAAACCGGCGCTAGGAAACAGACTGAGGAACCAGAGTAAAAGTTTCACCTGCAACACGTTCACTTTGTGCTAGATGAACGAACGTCTCTCCACATGCTCAGTTCTGAGAGATAATTGTGTGTGAAAGCCGTCCTTCACCTAGCTTGTTGGGAACACAAAGTTTCTTTTCACTTGCAAACTCCAATCCATACATATATATGGGGAGGTACTAGCTCCAAATCGGTTTTACAGTGAAAATTGCAGGAACTTCAAACCGGCACTAGGAAACAGAATGAGAAACCAGAGTAAAAGTTTCTCCTGCAACCCATTCCCTTTGTGCTAGATGAACGAACGTCTCTCCACATGCTCAGTTCTGAGGGATAACTGTGTGTGAAAGCCGTACTTCAAATAGCTTGTTGGGAACACAAAGTTTCTTTTCACTTGCAAACTCCACTCCATACATTTATATGGGGAGGTACTAGCTCCAAATCGGTTTTACAGTGAAAACTGCAGGAACTTCAAACCGGCACTAGGAAACAGACTGAGAAACCAGAGTAAAAGTTTCTCCTGCAAACCGTTCCCTTTGTGCTAGATGAACGAACGTCTCTCCACATGCTCAGTTCTGAGAGATAAGTGTGTGTGAAAGCCGTCCTTCACCTAGCTTCTTGGGAACACAAAGTTCCTTTCAGTTGCAAACTCCACTCCATACATATATATGGGGAGGTACTACCTCCAAATCGTTTTTACAGTGAAAACTGCAGGCACTTTAAACCGGCAACAGGAAACAGACAGAGAAACCAGAGAAAAAGTTTCTCCTTCAACCCGTTCCCTTTGTGCTAGATGAACGAATGTCTCTCCACATGCTCAGTTCTGAGAGATAATTGTGTGTGAAAGCCGTCCTTCACAAGGCTTGTTGGGAACACAAAGTTTCTTTTCAGTTGCAAACTCCAATCCATACATATATATGGGGAGTTACTAGCTCCAAATCTGTTTTACAGTTAAAACTGCAGGAACTTCAAACCGGCACTAGGAAACCGACTGAGAAAAGAGAGCAAAAAGTTTCTCCTGCAACCCGTTCCCTTTGTGCTAGATGAACGAACGTCTCTCCACATGCTCAGTTGTGAGAGATAAGTGTGTGTGAAGGCCGACCTTCACCTAGTTTCTTGGGAACACAAAGTTCCTTTCAGTTGCAAATTCCACTCCATACATATATAAGGGGATGTACTAGCTCCAACTCGGTTTTACAGTGAAAACTGCAGGAACTTTAAAACGGCAACAGGAAACATACTGAGAAACCAGAGAAAAATTTCTCCTTCAACCCGTTCCCTTTGTGCTAGATGAACGAACGTCTCTCCACATGCTCAGTTCTGAGAGAAAAGTGTGTGTGAAAGCCGTCCTTCAACTAGCTTGTTGGGAACACAAAGTTTCTTTTCACTTGCAAACTCCACTTCATACATATATATGAGGAGGTACTAGATGCATCTCGGATTTACACTGAAAACTGCAGGAACTTCAAACCGGCACTAGGAAACAGACTGAGAAACTAGAGTTAAGTTTCTCCTGCAACCCGTTCCGTTTGTGCTAGATGAACGAACGTATGTCCACATGCTCAGTTCTGAGAGATAATAGTGTTTGAATGCCATACTTCAGCTAGCTTCTAGGGAACACAAAGTTTCTTTTCATTTGCAAACTCCACTCCGTACATATATATGGGGAGGTACTAGCTTCAACTCGCTCTTACAGTGAAAACTGCAGGAACTTCAAACCGGCACTAGGAAACAGACTGAGAAACCAGAGTAAAAGTTTCACCTGCAACCCATTCCCTTTCTGCTAGATGAACGAACGTCTCTCCACATGCTCAGTTCTGAGGGATAACTGTGTGTGAAAGCCGTCCTTCAAATAGCTTGTTGGGAACACAAAGTTTCTTTTCACTTGCAAACTCCACTCCATACATTTATATGGGGAGGTACTAGCTCCAACTCGGTTTAAAAGTGAAAACTGCAGGAACTTCAAACCGGCACTAGGAAACAGACTGAGAAACCAGAGTAAAAGTTTCTCCTGCAACCCGTTACTTTTGTGCTAGATGAACGAACGTCTCTCCACATGCTCAGTTCTGAGAGATAATTGTGTGTTTAAGCGGTACTTCACCTAGCTTGTTGGGTACACAAAGTTTCTTTTCACTTGCAAACTCCACTCCATACATATATATGGGGAGGTACTATCTCCAAATCGGTTTTACAGTGAAAACTGCAGGAACTTCAAACCGGCACTAGGAAACAAAATGAGAAACCAGAGTTAAGTTTCTCCTGCATCCCGATTCCTTTGTGGTAGATGAACGAACGTCTCTCCACATGCTCAGTTCTGAGAGATAAGAGTGTGTGAAAGCCGTCCTTCACCTAGCTTCTTGGGAACACAAAGTTTCTTTTCAGTTGCAAACTCCACTCCATACATATATATGGGGAGGTACAAACTCCAACTCGGTTTTACAGTGAAAACTGCAGGAAATTCAAACCGGCACTAGGAAACAGACTGAGAAACCAGAGTAAAAGTTTCTCCTACAACCCGTTCCCTTTCTGCTAGATGAACGAACGTCTCTCCACATGCTCAGTTCTGAGAGATAAGGTGTGTGAAAGCCGTCCTTAACCTAGCTTGTTGGGAACACCAAGTTTCTTTTCACTTGCAAACTCCAATCCATACATATATATGGGGAGGTACTAGCTCCAACTCGGTTTTACAGTGAAAATTGCAGGAAATTCAAACCGGCACTAGTAAACAGAATGAGAAACCAGAGTAAAAGTTTCTCCTTCAACCCATTCCCTTTGTGCTAGATGAACGAACGTCTCTCCACATGCTCAGTTCTGAGGGATAACTGTGTGTGAAAGCCGTCCTTCAAATAGCTTGTTGGGAACACAAAGTTTCTTTTCAGTTGCAAACTCCACTGCATACATATATATGGGTAGGTACAAGCTCCAACTCGGTTTTACAGTGAAAACTGCAGGAACATCAAACCGGCACTAGGAAACAGACTGAGAAACCAGAGTAAAAGTTTCTCCTGCAACCCGTTCCTTTTGTGCTAGATGAACGAACGTCTCTCCACATGCTCAGTTCTGAGAGATAATTGTGTGTTAAAGCCGTCCTTCACCTAGCTTGTTGAGAACACAAAGTTTCTTTTCACTTGCAAACCCCACTCCATACATATATATGGGGAGGTACTATCTCCAAATCGGTTTTACAGTGAAAACTGCAGGAACTTCAAACCGGCACTAGGAAACAGACTGAGAAACCAGAGTAATAGTTCCTCCTGCAACCCGTTCCCATTGTGCTAGATGAACGAACGTCTCTCCACATGCTCAGTTCTGAGAGATAAGTGTGTGTGAAAGCCGAACTTCAAATAGTTTCTTGGGAACACAAAGTTCCTTTCAGTTGCAAATTCCACTCCATACATTTATAAGGGGATGTACTAGCTCCAACTCGGTTTTACAGTGAAAACTGCAGGAACTTCAAACCGGCACTAGGAAACAGACTGAGAAACCAGAGTTAAGTTTCTCCTGCAACCCTATTTCCTTTGTGCTAGATGAACGAACGTCTCTCCACATGCTCAGTTCTGAGAGATAATAGTGTGTGAATGCCATACTTCACCTAGCTTCTAGGGAACACAAAGTTTCTTTTCATTTGCAAACTCCAATCCATACATATATATGGGGAGGTACTAGCTTCAACTCGCTCTTACAGTGAAAACTGCAGGAACTTCAAACCGGCACTAGGAAACAGACTGAGAAACCAGAGTAAAAGTTTCTCCTGCAACCCGCTTCTTTGTGCTAGATGAACGAACGTCTCTCCACATGCTCAGTTCTGAGAGATAAGAGTGTGTGAAAGCCGTACTTCACCTAGCTTCTTGGGAACACAAAGTTTATTTTCAGTTGAAAACTCCAATCCATACATATATATGGGGAGGTACTAGCTCCAACTCGGTTTTACAGTGAAAACTGCAGGAACTTCAAACCGGCACTAGGAAACAGAATGAGAAACCAGACTTAAGTTTCTCCTGCAACCCGCTTCTTTGTGCTACATGAACGAACGTCTCTCCACATGCTCATTTCTGAGAGATAAGAGTGTGTGAAAGCCGTACTGCACCTAGCTTCTTGGGAACACAAAGATTCTTTTCAGTTGCAAACTCCACTCCATACATATATATGGGGAGGTACTAGCTCCAAATCTGTTTTACAGTGAAAACTGCAGGAAATTCAAACCGGCACTAGGAAACCGACTGAGAAAAGAGAGCAAAAAGTTTCTCCTGCAACCCGTTCCCTTTGTGCTAGATGAACGAACGTCTCTCCACATGCTCAGTTGTGAGAGATAAGTGTGTGTGAAGGCCGACCTTCACCTAGTTTCTTGGGAACACAAAGTTCCTTTCAGTTGCAAATTCCACTCCATACATATATAAGGGGATGTACTAGCTCCAACTCGGTTTTACAGTGAAAACTGCAGGAACTTTAAAACGGCAACAGGAAACATACTGAGAAACCAGAGAAAAATTTCTCCTTCAACCCGTTCCCTTTGTGCTAGATGAACGAACGTCTCTCCACATGCTCAGTTCTGAGAGAAAAGTGTGTGTGAAAGCCGTCCTTCAACTAGCTTGTTTGGAACACAAAGTTTCTTTTCACTTGCAAACTCCACTTCATACATATATATGAGGAGGTACTAGATGCATCTCGGATTTACACTGAAAACTGCAGGAACTTCAAACCGGCACTAGGAAACAGACTGAGAAACTAGAGTTAAGTTTCTCCTGCAACCCGTTCCGTTTGTGCTAGATGAACGAACGTATGTCCACATGCTCAGTTCTGAGAGATAATAGTGTTTGAATGCCATACTTCAGCTAGCTTCTAGGGAACACAAAGTTTCTTTTCATTTGCAAACTCCACTCCGTACATATATATGGGGAGGTACTAGCTTCAACTCGCTCTTACAGTGAAAACTGCAGGAACTTCAAACCGGCACTAGGAAACAGACTGAGAAACCAGAGTAAAAGTTTCACCTGCAACCCATTCCCTTTCTGCTAGATGAACGAACGTCTCTCCACATGCTCAGTTCTGAGGGATAACTGTGTGTGAAAGCCGTCCTTCAAATAGCTTGTTGGGAACACAAAGTTTCTTTTCACTTGCAAACTCCACTCCATACATTTATATGGGGAGGTACTAGCTCCAACTCGGTTTAAAAGTGAAAACTGCAGGAACTTCAAACCGGCACTAGGAAACAGACTGAGAAACCAGAGTAAAAGTTTCTCCTGCAACCCGTTACTTTTGTGCTAGATGAACGAACGTCTCTCCACATGCTCAGTTCTGAGAGATAATTGTGTGTTTAAGCGGTACTTCACCTAGCTTGTTGGGTACACAAAGTTTCTTTTCACTTGCAAACTCCACTCCATACATATATATGGGGAGGTACTATCTCCAAATCGGTTTTACAGTGAAAACTGCAGGAACTTCAAACCGGCACTAGGAAACAAAATGAGAAACCAGAGTTAAGTTTCTCCTGCATCCCGATTCCTTTGTGGTAGATGAACGAACGTCTCTCCACATGCTCAGTTCTGAGAGATAAGAGTGTGTGAAAGCCGTCCTTCACCTAGCTTCTTGGGAACACAAAGTTTCTTTTCAGTTGCAAACTCCACTCCATACATATATATGGGGAGGTACAAACTCCAACTCGGTTTTACAGTGAAAACTGCAGGAAATTCAAACCGGCACTAGGAAACAGACTGAGAAACCAGAGTAATAGTTCCTCCTGCAACCCGTTCCCATTGTGCTAGATGAACGAACGTCTCTCCACATGCTCAGTTCTGAGAGATAAGTGTGTGTGAAAGCCGAACTTCAAATAGTTTCTTGGGAACACAAAGTTCCTTTCAGTTGCAAATTCCACTCCATACATTTATAAGGGGATGTACTAGCTCCAACTCGGTTTTACAGTGAAAACTGCAGGAACTTCAAACCGGCACTAGGAAACAGACTGAGAAACCAGAGTTAAGTTTCTCCTGCAACCCTATTTCCTTTGTGCTAGATGAACGAACGTCTCTCCACATGCTCAGTTCTGAGAGATAATAGTGTGTGAATGCCATACTTCACCTAGCTTCTAGGGAACACAAAGTTTCTTTTCATTTGCAAACTCCAATCCATACATATATATGGGGATGTACTAGCTTCAACTCGCTCTTACAGTGAAAACTGCAGGAACTTCAAACCGGCACTAGGAAACAGACTGAGAAACCAGAGTAAAAGTTTCTCCTGCAACCCGCTTCTTTGTGCTAGATGAACGAACGTCTCTCCACATGCTCAGTTCTGAGAGATAAGAGTGTGTGAAAGCCGTACTTCACCTAGCTTCTTGGGAACACAAAGTTTATTTTCAGTTGAAAACTCCAATCCATACATATATATGGGGAGGTACTAGCTCCAACTCGGTTTTACAGTGAAAACTGCAGGAACTTCAAAGCGGCACTAGGAAACAGAATGAGAAACCAGACTTAAGTTTCTCCTGCAACCCGCTTCTTTGTGCTACATGAACGAACGTCTCTCCACATGCTCAGTTCTGAGAGATAAGAGTGTGTGAAAGCCGTACTGCACCTAGCTTCTTGGGAACACAAAGATTCTTTTCAGTTGCAAACTCCACTCCATACATATATATGGGGAGGTACTAGCTCCAAATCTGTTTTACAGTGAAAACTGCAGGAAATTCAAACCGGCACTAGGAAACAGACTGAGAAACCAGAGTAATAGTTCCTCCTGCAACCCGTTCCCATTGTGCTAGATGAACGAACGTCTCTCCACAAGCTCAGTTCTGAGAGATAAGTGTGTGTGAAAGCCGTCCTTCACAAGGCTTGTTGGGAACACAAAGTTTCTTTTCAGTTGCAAACTCCAATCCATACATATATATGGGGAGTTACTAGCTCCAAATCGGTTTTACAGTGAATATTGCAGGAAATTCAAACCGGCACTAGGAAACAGACTGAGAAAAGAGAGTAAAAGTTTCTCCTGCAAACCGTTCCCTTTGTGCTAGATGAACGAACGTCTCTCCACATGCTCAGTTCTGAGAGATAAGTGTGTGTGAAAGCCGAACTTCAAATAGTTTCTTGGGAACACAAAGTTCCTTTCAGTTGCAAATTCCACTCCATACATATATAAGGGGTTGTACTAGCTCCAACTTGGTTTTAAAGTGAAAACTGCAGGAACTTCAAACCGGCACTAGGAAACAGACTGAGAAACCAGAGTTAAGTTTCCCCTGCAACCAGTTTCCTTTGTGCTAGATGAACGAACGTCTCTCCACATGCTCAGTTCTGAGAGATAATAGTGTGTGAATGCCATACTTCACCTAGCTTCTTGGGAACACAAAGTTTCTTTTCATTTGCAAACTCCAATCCATACATATATATGGGGAGGTACTAGCTTCAACTCGCTCTTACAGTGAAAACTGCAGGAACTTCAAACCGGCACTAGGAAACAGACTGAGAAACCAGAGTAAAAGTTTCTCCTGCAACCCGTTCCCTTTGTGCTAGATGAACGAACGTCTCTCCACATGCTCAGTTCTGAGAGATAAGCGTGTGTGAAAGCCGTCTTTCACCTAGCTTGCTGGGAACACAAAGTTTCTTTTCACTTGCAAACTCCACTCCATACATATATATGGGGAGGTACTAGCTCCAAATCGGTTTTACAGTGAAAACTGCAGGAACTTCAAACCGGCACTAGGAAACAGACTGAGAAACCAGAGTAAAAGTTTCTCCTGCAACCCGTTCCCTTTGTGCTAGATCAAAGAACGTCTCTCCACATGCTCAGTTCTGAGAGATAAGTGTGTGTTAAAGCCGTACTTCACCTAGCTTTTTGGGAACACAAAGTTTCTTTTCACTTGCAAACTCCAATCCATACGTATATATGGGGAGGTACTAGCTCCAACTCGGTTTTACAGTGAAAATTGCAGGAACATCAAACCGGCACTAGGAAACAGAATGAGAAACCAGAGTAAAAGTTTCTCCTGCAACACGTTCCCTTTGTGCTAGATGAACGAACGTCTCTCGACATGCTCAGTTCTGAGAGATAAGTGTGTGTGAAAGCCGTCCTTCAACTAGCTTGTTGGGAACACAAAGTTTCTTTTCACTTGCAAACTCCAATCCATACATATATATGGGGAGGTACTAGCTCCAAATCGGTTTTAAAGTGAAAACTGCAGGAACTTTAAACCGGCACTAGGAAACAGACTGAGAAACCAGAGTAAAAGTTTCTCCTGCAACCCGTTCCCTTTGTGCTAGATGAACGAACGTCTCTCCACATGCTCATTTCTGAGAGATAAGTGTGTGTGAAAGCCGTCCTTCACCTAGCTTGTTGGGAACACAAAGTTTCTTTTCATTTGCAAACTCCCCTCCATACAAATATATGGGGATGTTCTAGCTCCAACTCGGTTTTACAGTGAAAATTGCAGGAACTTCAAACCGGCAACAGGAAACAGACTGAGAAACCAGAGAAAAAGTTTCTCCTGCAACCCGTTCCCTTTTTGCTAGATGAACAAACGTCTCTCCACATGCTCAGTTCTGAGAGATAAGTGTGTGTGAAAGCCGTCCTTCACCTAGCTTCTTGGGAACACAAAGTTCCTTTCAGTTGCAAACTCCACTCCATACATATATATGGGGAGGTACTACCTCCAAATCGTTTTTACAGTGAAAACTGCAGGAACTTTAAACCGGCAACAGGAAACAGACAGAGAAACCAGAGAAAAAGTTTCTCCTTCAACCCGTTCCCTTTGTGCTAGATGAACGAATGTCTCTCCACATGCTCAGTTCTGAGAGATAATTGTGTGTGAAAGCCGTCCTTCACAAGGCTTGTTGGGAACACAAAGTTTCTTTTCAGTTGCAAACTCCAATCCATACATATATATGGGGAGTTACTAGCTCCAAATCTGTTTTACAGTTAAAACTGCAGGAACTTCAAACCGGCACTAGGAAACCGACTGAGAAAAGAGAGCAAAAAGTTTCTCCTGCAACCCGTTCCCTTTGTGCTAGATGAACGAACGTCTCTCCACATGCTCAGTTGTGAGAGATAAGTGTGTGTGAAGGCCGACCTTCACCTAGTTTCTTGGGAACACAAAGTTCCTTTCAGTTGCAAATTCCACTCCATACATATATAAGGGGATGTACTAGCTCCAACTCGGTTTTACAGTGAAAACTGCAGGAACTTTAAAACGGCAACAGGAAACATACTGAGAAACCAGAGAAAAATTTCTCCTTCCACCCGTTCCCTTTGTGCTAGATGAACGAACGTCTCTCCACATGCTCAGTTCTGAGAGAAAAGTGTGTGTGAAAGCCGTCCTTCAACTAGCTTGTTGGGAACACAAAGTTTCTTTTCACTTGCAAACTCCACTTCATACATATATATGAGGAGGTACTAGATGCATCTCGGATTTACACTGAAAACTGCAGGAACTTCAAACCGGCACTAGGAAACAGACTGAGAAACTAGAGTTAAGTTTCTCCTGCAACCCGTTACGTTTGTGCTAGATGAACGAACGTATGTCCACATGCTCAGTTCTGAGAGATAATAGTGTTTGAATGCCATACTTCAGCTAGCTTCTAGGGAACACAAAGTTTCTTTTCATTTGCAAACTCCACTCCGTACATATATATGGGGAGGTACTAGCTTCAACTCGCTCTTACAGTGAAAACTGCAGGAACTTCAAACCGGCACTAGGAAACAGACTGAGAAACCAGAGTAAAAGTTTCACCTGCAACCCATTCCCTTTCTGCTAGATGAACGAACGTCTCTCCACATGCTCAGTTCTGAGGGATAACTGTGTGTGAAAGCCGTCCTTCAAATAGCTTGTTGGGAACACAAAGTTTCTTTTCACTTGCAAACTCCACTCCATACATTTATATGGGGAGGTACTAGCTCCAACTCGGTTTAAAAATGAAAACTGCAGGAACTTCAAACCGGCACTAGGAAACAGACTGAGAAACCAGAGTAAAAGTTTCTCCTGCAACCCGTTACTTTTGTGCTAGATGAACGAACGTCTCTCCACATGCTCAGTTCTGAGAGATAATTGTGTGTTTAAGCGGTACTTCACCTAGCTTGTTGGGTACACAAAGTTTCTTTTCACTTGCAAACTCCACTCCATACATATATATGGGGAGGTACTATCTCCAAATCGGTTTTACAGTGAAAACTGCAGGAACTTCAAACCGGCACTAGGAAACAAAATGAGAAACCAGAGTTAAGTTTCTCCTGCATCCCGATTCCTTTGTGGTAGATGAACGAACGTCTCTCCACATGCTCAGTTCTGAGAGATAAGAGTGTGTGAAAGCCGTCCTTCACCTAGCTTCTTGGGAACACAAAGTTTCTTTTCAGTTGCAAACTCCACTCCATACATATATATGGGGAGGTACAAACTCCAACTCGGTTTTACAGTGAAAACTGCAGGAAATTCAAACCGGCACTAGGAAACAGACTGAGAAACCAGAGTAAAAGTTTCTCCTACAACCCGTTCCCTTTCTGCTAGATGAACGAACGTCTCTCCACATGCTCAGTTCTGAGAGATAAGGTGTGTGAAAGCCGTCCTTAACCTAGCTTGTTGGGAACACCAAGTTTCTTTTCACTTGCAAACTCCAATCCATACATATATATGGGGAGGTACTAGCTCCAACTCGGTTTTACAGTGAAAATTGCAGGAAATTCAAACCGGCACTAGGAAACAGAATGAGAAACCAGAGTAAAAGTTTCTCCTTCAACCCATTCCCTTTGTGCTAGATGAACGAACGTCTCTCCACATGCTCAGTTCTGAGGGATAACTGTGTGTGAAAGCCGTCCTTCAAATAGCTTGTTGGGAACACAAAGTTTCTTTTCAGTTGCAAACTCCACTGCATACATATATATGGGTAGGTACAAGCTCCAACTCGGTTTTACAGTGAAAACTGCAGGAACATCAAACCGGCACTAGGAAACAGACTGAGAAACCAGAGTAAAAGTTTCTCCTGCAACCCGTTCCTTTTGTGCTAGATGAACGAACGTCTCTCCACATGCTCAGTTCTGAGAGATAATTGTGTGTTAAAGCCGTCCTTCACCTAGCTTGTTGAGAACACAAAGTTTCTTTTCACTTGCAAACCCCACTCCATACATATATATGGGGAGGTACTATCTCCAAATCGGTTTTACAGTGAAAACTGCAGGAACTTCAAACCGGCACTAGGAAACAGACTGAGAAACCAGAGTAATAGTTCCTCCTGCAACCCGTTCCCATTGTGCTAGATGAACGAACGTCTCTCCACATGCTCAGTTCTGAGAGATAAGTGTGTGTGAAAGCCGAACTTCAAATAGTTTCTTGGGAACACAAAGTTCCTTTCAGTTGCAAATTCCACTCCATACATTTATAAGGGGATGTACTAGCTCCAACTCGGTTTTACAGTGAAAACTGCAGGAACTTCAAACCGGCACTAGGAAACAGACTGAGAAACCAGAGTTAAGTTTCTCCTGCAACCCTATTTCCTTTGTGCTAGATGAACGAACGTCTCTCCACATGCTCAGTTCTGAGAGATAATAGTGTGTGAATGCCATACTTCACCTAGCTTCTAGGGAACACAAAGTTTCTTTTCATTTGCAAACTCCAATCCATACATATATATGGGGAGGTACTAGCTTCAACTCGCTCTTACAGTGAAAACTGCAGGAACTTCAAACCGGCACTAGGAAACAGACTGAGAAACCAGAGTAAAAGTTTCTCCTGCAACCCGCTTCTTTGTGCTAGATGAACGAACGTCTCTCCACATGCTCAGTTCTGAGAGATAAGAGTGTGTGAAAGCCGTACTTCACCTAGCTTCTTGGGAACACAAAGTTTCTTTTCAGTTGAAAACTCCAATCCATACATATATATGGGGAGGTACTAGCTCCAACTCGGTTTTACAGTGAAAACTGCAGGAACTTCAAACCGGCACTAGGAAACAGAATGAGAAACCAGACTTAAGTTTCTCCTGCAACCCGCTTCTTTGTGCTACATGAACGAACGTCTCTCCACATGCTCAGTTCTGAGAGATAAGAGTGTGTGAAAGCCGTACTGCACCTAGCTTCTTGGGAACACAAAGATTCTTTTCAGTTGCAAACTCCACTCCATACATATATATGGGGAGGTACTAGCTCCAAATCTGTTTTACAGTGAAAACTGCAGGAAATTCAAACCGGCACTAGGAAACAGACTGAGAAACCAGAGTAATATTTCCTCCTGCAACCCGTTCCCATTGTGCTAGATGAACGAACGTCTCTCCACAAGCTCAGTTCTGAGAGATAAGTGTGTGTGAAAGCCGTCCTTCACAAGGCTTGTTGGGAACACAAAGTTTCTTTTCAGTTGCAAACTCCAATCCATACATATATATGGGGAGTTACTAGCTCCAAATCGGTTTTACAGTGAATATTGCAGGAAATTCAAACCGGCACTAGGAAACAGACTGAGAAAAGAGAGTAAAAGTTTCTCCTGCAAACCGTTCCCTTTGTGCTAGATGAACGAACGTCTCTCCACATGCTCAGTTCTGAGAGATAAGTGTGTGTGAAAGCCGAACTTCAAATAGTTTCTTGGGAACACAAAGTTCCTTTCAGTTGCAAATTCCACTCCATACATATATAAGGGGTTGTACTAGCTCCAACTTGGTTTTAAAGTGAAAACTGCAGGAACTTCAAACCGGCACTAGGAAACAGACTGAGAAACCAGAGTTAAGTTTCCCCTGCAACCAGTTTCCTTTGTGCTAGATGAACGAACGTCTCTCCACATGCTCAGTTCTGAGAGATAATAGTGTGTGAATGCCATACTTCACCTAGCTTCTTGGGAACACAAAGTTTCTTTTCATTTGCAAACTCCAATCCATACATATATATGGGGAGGTACTAGCTTCAACTCGCTCTTACAGTGAAAACTGCAGGAACTTCAAACCGGCACTAGGAAACAGACTGAGAAACCAGAGTAAAAGTTTCTCCTGCAACCCGTTCCCTTTGTGCTAGATGAACGAACGTCTCTCCACATGCTCAGTTCTGAGAGATAAGCGTGTGTGAAAGCCGTCTTTCACCTAGCTTGTTGGGAACACAAAGTTTCTTTTCACTTGCAAACTCCACTCCATACATATATATGGGGAGGTACTAGCTCCAAATCGGTTTTACAGTGAAAACTGCAGGAACTTCAAACCGGCACTAGGAAACAGACTGAGAAACCAGAGTAAAAGTTTCTCCTGCAACCCGTTCCCTTTGTGCTAGATCAAAGAACGTCTCTCCACATGCTCAGTTCTGAGAGATAAGTGTGTGTTAAAGCCGTACTTCACCTAGCTTTTTGGGAACACAAAGTTTCTTTTCACTTGCAAACTCCAATCCATACGTATATATGGGGAGGTACTAGCTCCAAATCGGTTTTACAGTGAAAATTGCAGGAACATCAAACCGGCACTAGGAAACAGAATGAGAAACCAGAGTAAAAGTTTCTCCTGCAACACGTTCCCTTTGTGCTAGATGAACGAACGTCTCTCGACATGCTCAGTTCTGAGAGATAAGTGTGTGTGAAAGCCGTCCTTCAACTAGCTTGTTGGGAACACAAAGTTTCTTTTCACTTGCAAACTCCAATCCATACATATATATGGGGAGGTACTAGCTCCAAATCGGTTTTAAAGTGAAAACTGCAGGAACTTCAAACCGGCACTAGGAAACAGACTGAGAAACCAGAGTAAAAGTTTCTCCTGCAACCCGTTCCCTTTGTGCTAGATGAACGAACGTCTCTCCACATGCTCATTTCTGAGAGATAAGTGTGTGTGAAAGCCGTCCTTCACCTAGCTTGTTGGGAACACAAAGTTTCTTTTCATTTGCAAACTCCCCTCCATACAAATATATGGGGATGTTCTAGCTCCAAATCGGTTTTACAGTGAAAATTGCAGGAACTTCAAACCGGCAACAGGAAACAGACTGAGAAACCAGAGTAAAAGTTTCTCCTGCAACCCGTTCCCATTTTGCTAGATGAACGAACGTCTCCCCACATGCTCAGTTCTGAGAGATAAGTGTGTGTGAAAGCCGTCCTTCACCTAGCTTCTTGGGAACACAAAGTTCCTTTCAGTTGCAAACTCCACTCCATAAATATATATGGGGAGGTACTACCTCCAAATCGTTTTTACAGTGAAAACTGCAGGAAATTTAAACCGGCAACAGGAAACAGACAGAGAAACCAGAGAAAAAGTTTCTCCATCAAACCGTTCCCTTTGTGCTAGATGAACGAATGTCTCTCCACATGCTCAGTTCTGAGAGATAAGGTGTGTGAAAGCCGTCCTTCACCTAGCTTGTTGGGAACACAAAGTTTCTTTTAACTTGCAAACTCCACTCCGTACATATATATGGGGAGGTACTAGCTCCAACTCGGTTTTACAGTGAATATTGCAGGAAATTCAAACCGGCACAAGGAAACAGAATGAGAAACCAGAGTAAAAGTTTCTCCTGCAAACCATTCCCTTTGTGCTAGATGAACGAACGTCTCTCCACATGCTCAGTTCTGAGGGATAACTGTGTGTGAAAGCCGTCCTTCAAATAGCTTGTTGGGAACACAAAGTTTCTTTTCACTTGCAAACTCCACTCCATACATATATATGGGGAGGTACAAGCTCCAACTCGGTTTTACAGTGAAAACTGCAGGAACTTCAAACCGGCACTAGGAAACAGAATGAGAAACCAGAGTTAAGTTTTTCCTGCAACCCGCTTCTTTGTGCTAGATGAACGAACGTCTCTCCACATGCTCAGTTCTGAGAGATAAGAGTGTGTGAAGGCCGTACTTCACCTAGCTTCTTGGGAACACATAGTATCTTTTCAGTTGCAAACTCCAATCCATCATATATATGGGGAGGTACTAGCTCCAAATCGGTTTTACAGTGAAAACTGCAGGAACTTCAAACCGGCACTAGGAAACAGACTGAGAAACCAGAGTAATTGTTCCTCCTGTAACCCGTTCCCATTGTGCTAGATGAACGAACGTCTCTCCACATGCTCAGTTCTGAGAGATAAGTGTGTGTGAACGCCGAACTTCAAATAGTTTCTTGGGAACACAAAGTTCCTTTCAGTTGCAATTTCCACTCCATACATATATAAGGGGATGTACTAGCTCAATCTCGGTTTTACAGTGAAAACTGCAGGAACTTCAAACCGGCACTAGGAAACAGACTGAGAAACCAGAGTTAAGTTTCTCCTGCAACCCGTTTCCTTTGTGCTAGATGAACGAACGTCTCTCCACATGCTCAGTTCTGAGAGATAATAGTGTGTGAATGCCATACTTCAACTAGCTTCTAGGGAACACAAAGTTTCTTTTCATTTGCAAACTCCAATCCATACATATATATGGGGAGGTACTAGCTTCAACTCGCTCTTACAGTGAAAACTGCAGGAACTTCAAACCGGCACTAGGAAACAGACTGAGAAACCAGAGTAAAAGTTTCTCCTGCAATCCGCTTCTTTGTGCTAGATGAACGAACTTCTCACCACATGCTCAGTTCTGAGAGATAAGAGTGTGTGAAAGCCGTACTTCACCTAGCTTCTTGGGAACACAAAGTTTCTTTTCAGTTGCAAACTCCAATGCATACATATATATGGGGAGGTACTAGCTCCAACTCGGTTTTACAGTGAAAACTGCAGGAACTTCAAACCGGCACTAGAAAACAGACTGAGAAACCAGAGTAAAAGTTTCTCCTGCAACCCGTTCCCTTTGTGCTAGATGAACGAACGTCTCTCCACATGCTCAGTTCTGAGAGATAAGTGTGTGTTAAAGCCGTACATCACCTAGCTTTTTGGGAACACAAAGTTTCTTTTCACTTGCAAACTCCAATCCATACATATATATGGGGAGGTACTAGCTCCAAATCTGTTTTACAGTGAAAATTGCAGGATATTCAAACCGGCACTAGGAAACAGAATGAGAAACAAGAGTAAAAGTTTCTCCTGCAACCCGTTCCCTTTGTGCTAGATGAACGAACGTCTCTCGACATGCTCAGTTCTGAGAGATAAGTGTGTGTGAAAGCCGTCCTTCAACTAGCTTGTTGGGAACACAAAGTTCTTTTCACTTGCAAACTCCAATCCATACATATATATGGGGAGGTACTAGCTCCAAATCGGTTTTACAGTGAAAACTGCAGGAACTTCAAACCGGCACTAGGAAACAGACTGAGAAACCAGAGTAAAAGTTTCTCCAGCAAACCGTTCCCTTTGTGTTAGTTGAACGAACGTCTCTCCACATGCTCATTTCTGAGAGATAAGTGTGTGTGAAAGCCGTCCTTCACCTAGCTTGTTGGGAACACAAAGTTTCTTTTCATTTGCAAACTCCCCTCCATACAAATATATGGGGAGGTACTACCTCCAAATCGTTTTTACAGTGAAAACTGCAGGAACTTTAAACCGGCAACAGGAAACAGACAGAGAAACCAGAGTAAAAGTTTCTCCTGCAACCCGTTCCCTTTGTGCTAGATGAACGAACGTCTCTCCACATGCTCATTTCTGAGAGATAAGTGTGTGTGAAAGCCGTCCTTCACCTAGCTTGTTGGGAACACAAAGTTTCTTTTCATTTGCAAACTCCCCTCCATACAAATATATGGGGATGTTCAAGCTCCAAATCGGTTTTACAGTGAAAATTGCAGGAAATTCAAACCGGCAACAGGAAACAGATTGAGATACCAGAGTAATAGTTTCTCCTGCAACCCGTTCCAATTTTGCTAGATGAACGAAAGTCTCACCACATGCTCAGTTCTGAGAGATAAGTGTGTGTGAAAGCCGTCCTTCACCTAGCTTCTTGGGAACACAAAGTTCCTTTCAGTTGCAAACTCCACTCCATACATATATATGGGGAGGTACTACCTCCAAATCGTTTTTACAGTGAAAACTGCAGGAACTTTAAACCGGCAACAGGAAACGGACAGAGAAACCAGAGAAAAAGTTTCTCCATCAACCCGTTCCCTTTGTGCTAGATGAACGATTGTCTCTCCACATGCTCAGTTCTGAGAGATAAGTGTGTGTGAAAGCCGTCCTTCACCTAGCTTGTTGGGAACACAAAGTTTCTTTTCACTTGCAAACTCCACTCCGTACAAATATATGGGGAGGTAATAGCTCCAAATCTGTTTTACAATGAAAACTGCAGGAACTTCAAACCGGCACTAGGAAACAGACTGAGAAACCAGAGTAAAAGTTTCTCCTGCAACCCGTTCCCTTTGTGCTAGATGAACGAACGTCTCTCCACATGCTCAGTTCTGAGAGATAAGTGTGTGTGAAAGCCGTCCATCATCTAGCTTGTTGGGGACACAAAGTTTCTTTTCACTTGCAAACCCCACTCCATACATATATATGGGGAGGTACTAGCTCCAAATCTGTTTTACAGTGAAAACTGCAGGAACTTCAAACCGGCACTAGGAAACAGACTGAGAAACCAGAGTAAATGTTTTTCCTGCAACCCGTTCCCTTTGTGCTAGATGAACGAACGTCTCTCCACATGCTCAGTTGTGAGAGATAAGTGTGTGTGAAAGCCGACCTTCACCTAGTTTCTTGGGAAAACAAATTTCCTTTCAGTTACAAATTCCACTCCATACATATATAAGGGGATGTACTAGCTCCAACTCGGTTTTACAGTGAAAACTGCAGGAACTTTAAACCGGCAACAGGAAACATACTGAGAAACCAGAGAAAAAGTTTCTCCTACAACCCGTTCCCTTTGTGCTAGATGAACGAACGTCTCTCCACATGCTCAGTTCTGAGAGAAATGTGTGTGTGAAATCCGTCCTTCAACTAGCTTGTTGGGAACACAAAGTTTCTTTTCACTTGCAAACTCCACTTCATACATATATATGAGGAGGTACTAGATGCATCTCGGGTTTACACTGAAAACTGCAGGAACTTCAAACCGGCATTAGGAAACAGACTGAGAAACTAGAGTTAAGTTTCTCCTGCAACCCGTTCCGTTTGTGCTAGATGAACGAACGTATCTCCACATGCTCAGTTCTGAGAGATAATAGTGTGTGAATGCCATACTTCACCTAGCTTCTAGGGAACACAAAGTTTCTTTTCATTTGCAAACTCCAATCCATACATATATATGGGGAGGTACTAGCTTCAACTCGCTCTTACAGTGAAAACTGCAGGAACTTCAAACCGGCACTAGGAAACAGACTGAGAAACCAGAGTAAAAGTTTCTCCTGCAACCCGCTTCTTTGTGCTAGATGAACGAACGTATCTCCACATGCTCAGTTCTGAGAGATAAGAGTGTGTGAAAGCCGTACTTCACCTAGCTTCTTGGGAACACAAAGTTTCTTTTCAGTTGCAAACTCCAATCCATACATATATATGGGGAGGTACTAGCTCCAACTCGGTTTTACAGTGAAAACTGCAGGAACTTCAAACCGGCACTAGGAAACAGAATGAGAAACCAGAGTTAAGTTTCTCCTGCAACCCGCTTCTTGGTGCTAGATGAACGAACGTCTCTCCACATGCTCAGTTCTGAGAGATAAGAGTGTGTGAAAGCCGTACTGCACCTAGCTTCTAGGGAACACAAAGTTTCTTTTCAGTTGCAAACTCCAATCCATACATATATATGGGGAGGTACTAGCTCCAAATCGGTTTTACAGTGAAAACTGCAGGAACTTCAAACCGGCACTAGGAAACAGACTGAGAAACCAGAGTAAAAGTTCCTCCTGCAACCCGTTCCCATTGTGCTAGATGAACGAACGTCTCTCCACATGCTCAGTTCTGAGAGATAAGTGTGTGTGAAAGCCGTCCTTCACAAGGCTTGTTGGGAACACAAAGTTTCTTTTCTGTTGCAAACTCCAATCCATACATATATATGGGGAGTTACTAGCTCCAAATCGGTTTTACAGTGAATACTGCAGGAACTTCAAACCGGCACTAGGAAACAGACTGAGAAAATAGAGCAAAAGTTTCTCCTGCAAACCGTTCTCTTTGTGCTAGATGAACGAACGTCTCTCCACATGCTCAGTTCTGAGAGATAAGTGTGTGTGAAAGCCGAACTTCAAATAGTTTCTTGGGAACACAAAGTTCCTTTCAGTTGCAAACTCCAGTCCATACATATATATGGGGAGGTACTAGCTCCAAAACGGTTTTACAGTGAAAACTGCAGGAACTTCAAACCGGCACTAGGAAACAGAATGAGAAACCAGAGTTAAGTTTCTCCTGCAACCCGATTCCTTTGTGCTAGATGAACGAACGTCTCTCCACATGCTCAGTTCTGAGAGATAAGTGTGTGTGAAAGCCGTCCTTCACCTAGCTTCTTGGGAACACAAAGTTTCTTTTCAGTTGCAAACTCCACTCCATACATATATATGGGGAGGTACTAGCTCCAACTCGGTTTTACAGTGAAAACTGCAGGAAATTCAAACCGGCACTAGGAAACAGACTGAGAAACCAGAGCAAATGTTTCTCCTACAAACCGTTCCCTTTGTGCTAGATGAACGAACGTCTCTCCACATGCTCAGTTCTGAGAGATAAGTGTGTGGGAAAGCCGTCCTTCACCTAGCTTGTTCGGAACACAAAGTTTCTTTTCAGTTGCAAACTCCACTCCATACATATATATGGAGAGGTACTAGCTCCAACTCGGTTTTACAGTGAAAAGTGCAGGAACGTCAAACTGGCACTAGAAAACAGACTGAGAAACCAGAGTAAAAGTTTCTCCTGCAACCCGTTCCATTTGTGCTAGATGAACGAACGTCTCTCCACATGCTCAGTTCTGAGGGATAACTCTGTGTGAAAGCCGTCCTTCAAATAGCTTGTTGGGAACACAAAGTTTCTTTTCACTTGCAAACTCCACTCCATACATATATATGGGGAGGTACTAGCTCCAAATCGGTTTTACAGTGAAAACTGCAGGAACTTCAAACCGGCACTAGGAAAAAGAATGAGAAACCAGAGTTAAGTTTCTCCTGCAACCCGCTTCTTTGTGCTAAATGAACGAACGTCTCTCCACATGCTCAGTTCTGAGAGATAAGAGTGTGTGAAAGCCGTACTTCACCTAGCTTCTTGGGAACACAAAGTTTCTTTTCACTTGCAAACTGCACTCCATACATATATATGGGGAGGTACTAGCTCCAAATCGGTTTTACAGTGAAAACTGCAGGAACTTCAAACCGGCACTAGGAAACAGACTGAGAAACCAGAGTAAAAGTTTCTCCTACAACCCGTTCCCTTTCTGCTAGATGAACGAACGTCTCTCCACATGCTCATTTCTGAGAGATAAGTGTGTGGGAAAGCCGTCCTTGACCTAGCTTGTTCGGAACACAAAGTTTCTTTTCAGTTGCAAACTCCACTCCATACATATATATGGGGAGGTACTAGCTCCAACTCGGTTTTACAGTGAAAACTGCAGGAACTTCAAACCGGCACTAGGAAACAGACTGAGAGACCAGAGTAAAAGTTTCTACTGCAACCCTTTCCCTTTGTGCTAGATGAACGAACGTCTCTCCACATGCTCAGGTCTGAGAGATAATTGTGTGTGAAAGCCGTCTTTCACCTAGCTTTTTGGGAACACAAAGTTTCTTTTCAGTTGCAAACTCCAATCCATATATATATATGGGGGGGTACTAGCTCCAACTCGGTTTTACAGTGAAAATTGCAGGAACTTGAAACCGGCACTAGGAAACAGAATGAGAAACCAGATTAAACATTCTCTTGCATCCCGTTCCCTTTGTGCTAGATGAACGAACGTCTCTCCACATGCTCAATTCTGAGAGTTAAGTGTGTGTGAAAGCCGTCCTTCACCTAGCTTGTGGGAACACAAAGTTTCTTTTCACTTGCAAACTCCACTCCATACATATATATGGGGAGGTACTAGCTCCAACTCGGTTTTACAGTGAAAACTACAGGAACTTCAAACCGGCAACAGGAAACAGACTGAGAAACCAGAAAAAAAGTTTCTCCTGCAACCCGTTCCCTTTTTGCTAGATGAACGAACGTCTCTCCACATGCTCAGTTCTGAGGTATAACAGTTTGTGAAAGCCGTCCTTAAACTAGCTTGTTGGGAACACAAAGTTTCTTTTCACTTGCAAACTCCACTCCATACATATATATGGGGAGGTACTAGCACCAACTCGGTTTTACAGTGAAAACTGCAGGAACTTCAAACCGGCACTAGGAAACTGACTGAGAAACCAGAGTAAAATTTTCTCCTACAACACGATCCTTTGTGCTAGATGAACGAACGTCTCTCCACATGCTCAGTTCTGAGAGATAAGTGTGTGTGAAAGCCGTCCTTCACCTAGCTTGTTGGGAACACAAAGTTTCTTTTCACTTGCAACCTCCACTCCATACATATATATGGGGAGGTACTAGCTCCAACTCGGTTTTACAGTGAAAACTGCAGGAACGTAAAACCGGCACTAGGAAACAGACTGAGAAACCAGAGTAAAATTTTCTCCTACAACACGATCCTTTGTGCTAGATGAACGAACGTCTCTCCACATGCTCAGTTCTGAGAGATAAGTGTGTGTTAACGCCGTCCTTCACATAGCTTGTTGGGAACACAAAGTTTCTTTTCACTTGCAACCTCCACTCCATACATATATATGGGGAGGTACTAGCTCCAACTCGGTTTTACAGTGAAAACTGCAGGAACGTCAAACCGGCACTAGAAAACAGACAGAGAAACCAGAGTAAAAGTTTCTCCTGCAACCCGTTCCATTTGTGCTAGATGAACGTACGTCTCTCCACATGCTCAGTTCTGAGAGATAAGTCTGTGTGAAAGCCGTCCTTCACCTAGCTTGTTGGGAACACAAGTTTCTTTTCAGTTGCAATCTCCACTCCATACATATATATGGGGAGTTACTAGCTCCAACTCGGTTTTACAGTGAAAACTGCAGGAACTTCAAACCGGCACTAGGAAACAGACTGAGAAACCAGAGTAAAAGTTTCCCCTGCAAACCGTTCCCTTTGTGCTAGATGAACGAACGTCTCTCCACATGCTCAGTTCTGAGAGATAAGTGTGTGTGAAAGCCGTCCTTCACCTAGCTTTTAGGGAACACAAAGTTTCTTTTCACTTGAAAACTCCATTCCATACATATATATGGGGAGGTACTAGCTCCAACTCTGTTTTACAGTGAAAACTGCAGGAACATCAAACCGGCACTAGGAAACATACTGAGAGACCAGAGTAAAAGTTTCTCCTGCAACCCTTTCCCTTTGTGCTAGATGAACGAACGTCTCTCCACATGCTAAGTTCTGAGAGATAATTGTGTGTGAAAGCCGTCTTTCACCTATCTTTTTGGGAACACAAAGTTTCTTTTCAGATGCAAACTCCAATCCATACATATATATGGGGAGGTACTAGCTCCAACTCGGTTTTACAGTGAAAATTGCAGGAACTTGAAACCGGCACTAGGAAACAGAATGAGAAACCAGAGTAAAAGTTTCTCCTGCATCCCGTTCCCTTTGTGCTAGATGAACGAACGTCTCTCCACATGCTCAATTCTGAGATTTAAGTGTGTGTGAAAGACGTCCTTCAACTAGCTTGTTGGGAACACAAAGTTCTTTTCACTTGCAAACCCCACTCCATACATATATATGGGGAGGTACTAGCTCCAACTCGGTTTTACAGTGAAAACTGCAGGAACTTCAAACCGGCAACAGGAAACAGACTGAGAAACCAGAAAAAAGTTTCTCCTGCAACCCGTTCCCTTTTTGCTAGATGAACGAACGTCTCTCCACATGCTCAGTTCTGAGGGATAACTGTTTGTGAAAGCCGTCCTTCAACTAGCTTGTTGGGAACACAAAGTTTCTTTTCACTTGCAACCTCCACTCCATACATATATATGGGGAGGTACTAGCACCAACTCGGTTTTACAGTGAAAACTGCAGGAACTTCAAACCGGCACTAGGAAACAGACTGAGAAACCAGAGTAAAATTTTCTCCTACAACACTATCCTTTGTGCTAGATGAACGAACGTCTCTCCACATGCTCAGTTCTGAGAGATAAGTGTGTGTGAAAGCCTTCCTTCACCTAGCTTGTTGGGAACACAAAGTTTCTTTTCACTTGCAACCTCCACTCCATACATATATATGGGGAGATACTAGCTCCAAATCGGTTTTACAGTGAAAACTGCAGGAACTTCAAACCGGCACTAGGAAACAGAATGAGAAACCAGAGTTAAGTTTCTCCTGCAACCCGATTCCTTTGTGCTAGATGAACGAACGTCTCTCCACATGCTCAGTTCTGAGAGATAAGAGTGTGTGAAAGCCGTCCTTCACCTAGCTTCTTTGGAACACAAAGTTTCTTTTCAGTTGCAAACTCCACTCCATACATATATATGGGGAGGTACTAGCTCCAACTCGGTTTTACAGTGAAAACTGCTGGAAATTCAAACCGGCACTAGGAAACAGACTGAGAAACCAGAGTAAAAGTTTGTACTACAACCCGTTCCCTTTGTGCTAGATGAACGAACGTCTCTCCACATGCTCAGGTCTGAGAGATAAGTGTGTGGGAAAGCCGTCCTTCACCTAGCTTGTTCGGAACACAAAGTTTCTTTTCAGTTGCAAACTCCACTCCATACATATATATGGGGAGGTACTAGCTCCATCTCGGTTTTACAGTGAAAAATGCAGGAACATCAAACCGGCACTAGGAAACAGACTGAGAAACCAGAGTAAAAGTTTCCCCTGCAAACCGTTCCCTTTGTGCTAGATGAACGAACGTCTCTCCACATGCTCAGTTCTGAGAGATAAGTGTGTGTGAAAGCCGTCCTTCACCTAGCTTTTTGGGAACACAAATTTTCTTTTCACTTGAAAACTCCATTCCATACATATATATGGGGAGGTACTAGCTCCAAATCTGTTTTACAGTGAAAACTGCAGGAACTTCAAACCGGCACTAGGAAACAGACTGAGAGACCAGAGTAAAAGTTTCTACTGCAACCCTTTCCCTTTGTGCTAGATGAACGAACGTCTCTCCACATGCTCAGTTCTGAGAGATAATTGTGTGTGAAAACCGTCTTTCACCTAGCTTTTTGGGAACACAAAGTTTCTTTTCAGTTGCAAACTCCAATCCATACATATATATGGGGAGGTACTAGCTCCAAATCGGTTTTACAGTGGAAATTGCAGGAACTTGAAACCGGCACTAGGAAACAGAATGAGAAACCTGATTAAAAATTTCTCCTGCATCCCGTTCCCTTTGTGCTAGATGAACGAATGTCTCTCCACATGCTCAATTCTGAGAGTTAAGTGTGTGTGAAAGCCGTCCTTCACCTAGCTTTTGGGAACACAAAGTTTCTTTTCACTTGCAAACTCCACTCCATACATATATATGGGGAGGTACTAGCTCCAACTCGGTTTTACAGTGAAAACTGCAGGAACTTCAAACCGGCAACAGGAAACAGACTGAGAAACCAGAAAAAAAGTTTCTCCTGCAACCCGTTCCCTTTTTGCTAGATGAACGAACGTCTCTCCACATGCTCAGTTCTGAGGGATAACAGTTTGTGAAAGCCGTCTTTCAACTAGCTTGTTGGGAACACAAAGTTTCTTTTCACTTGCAACCTCCACTCCATACATATATATGGGGAGGGACTAGCACCAACTCGGTTTTACAGTGAAAACTGCAGGAACTTCAAACCGGCACTAGGAAACAGATTGAGAAACCAGAGTAAAATTTTCTCCTGCAACCCTTTCCCTTTGTGCTAGATGAACGAACGTCTCTCCACAAGCTCAGTTCTGAGAGATAAGTGTGTTTGAAAGCCGTACTTTAAATAGCTTGTTGGGAACACAATGTTTCTTTTCAGTTGCAATCCCCACTCCATTCATATATGGGGAGTTAATAGCTCCAACTCGGTTTTACAGTGAAAACTGCAGGAACTTGAAACAGGAACTAGGAAACAGACTGAGAAACCAGAGTAAAAGTTTCTCCTGCAACCCGTTCCCTTTGTGGTAGATGAACGAACTTCTCTCCACATGCTCAGTTCTGAGAGATAATTGTGTGTGAAAGCCGTCCTTCACCTAGCTTGTTGGGAACACAAAGTTTCTTTTCTGTTGCAAACTCCTCTCCATACTTATATATGGGGAGGTACTAGCTCCAACTCGGTTTTACAGTGAAAACTGCAGGAACTTCAAACCGGCACTACTAAACAGACTGAGAAACCAGAGTAAAAGTTTCTAATGCAACCCGTTCCCTTTGTTCTAGATGAACGAACGTCTCTCAACATGCTCAGTTCTGAGAGATAAGTGTGTGTGAAAGCCGTCCTTCACCTAGCTTGTTGGGAACACAAAGTTCATTTTCAGTTGCAAATTCAACTCCATACATATATATGGGGTGGTACTAGCCCCAACTCGATTTTACAGTGAAAATTGCAGGATCTTCAAGCCGGCACTAGGAAACAGACTGAGAAACCAGAGAAAAAGTTTCTCCTGCAACCCTTTCCCTTTGTGCTAGATGAACGAACGTCTCTCCACAAGCTCAGTTCTGAGAGATAAGTGTGTTTGAAAGCCGTACTTTAAATAGCTTGTTGGGAACACAAAGTTTCTTTTCAGTTGCAAACCCCACTCCATACATATATGGGGAGGTAATAGCTCCAACACGGTTTTCCAGTGAAAACTGCAGGAACTTGAAACAGGAACTAGGAAACAGACTGAGAAACCAGAGTAAAAGTTTCTCCTGCAACCCGTTCCCTTTGTGGTAGATGAACGAACGTCTCTCCACATGCTCAGTTCTGAGAGATAAGTGTGTGTGAAAGCCGTCCTTCACCTAGCTTGTTGGGAACACAAAGTTTCTTTTCAGTTGCAAACTCCTCTCCATACTTATATATGGGGAGGTACTAGCTCCAACTCGGTTTTACAGTGAAAATTGCAGGAACTTCAAACCTTCAATAGGAAACAGAGTGAGAAACCAGAGAAAAAGTTTCTCCTACAACCCGTTCCCTCTGTGCTAGATGAACGAACGTCTCTCCACATGCTCATTTCTGAGAGATAAGTGTGTGTGAAAGCCGTCCTTCACCTAGCTTCTTGGGAACACAAAGTTCCTTTCAGTTGCAAACTCCACTCCATACATTTATATGGGGAGGTACTAGCTCCAACTCGGTTTTACAGTGAAAACTGCAGGAACTTTTAACCGGTAACAGGAAACAGATTGAGAAACCAGAGAAAAATTTCCCTTCAACCTGTTCCCTTTGTGCTGGATGAACGAACGTCTCTCCACATGCTCAGTTCTGAGAGATAAATCTGTGTGAATTCCATACTTCACCTAGCTTGTTGGGAACTCAAAATTTCAATTCACTTGCAAACTCCACTCCATACATATATATGGGGATGTACTAGCTCCAACTCGATTTTACAGTGAATACTGCAGGAACTTCAAACCGGCACTAGGAAACAGACTGAGAAACCAGAGTAAATGTTTCTCCTGCAACCCGTTCCCTTTGTGCTAGATGAACGAACGTCTCTCCACATGCTCAGTTCTGAGAGATATGTGTGTGTGAAAGCCGTTCTTCACCTAACTTGTTGGGAACACATAGTTTCTTTCCAGTTGCAAACTCCTATCCATACATATATATGGGGATGTAGTAGATCCAAGTCGGTTTTACAGTGAAAACTGCAGGAACTCCAAATCGGCACTAGGAAACAGACTGAGAAACCAGAGAAAATGTTTCTCCTGCAATCAGTTCCATTTGTGCTAGATGAACGAACGTCTCTCCACAAGCTCAGTTCTGAGAGATAAGTGTGTTTGAAAGCCATACTTTAAATAGCTTGTTGGGAACACAAAGTTTCTTTTCAGTTGCAAACCAAACTCCATACATATATATGGGGAGGTACTAGCTCCAACTCGGTTTTACAGTGAAAACTGCAGGAACTTCAAACCGGCACTAGGAAACAGACTGAGAAACCAGAGTAAAAGATTCTCCTGCAACCCGTTCCCTTTGTGCTAGATGAACGAACTTTTCTCCACATGCTCAGTTCAGAGAGATAAGTGTGTGTGAAAGCCGTCCTTCACCTAGCTTGTTGGGAACACAAAGATTCTTTTCAGTTGCAAACTCCACTCCGTACATATATATGGGTAGGTACTAGCTCCAACTCGATTTTACAGTGAAAATTGCAGGAATTTCAAACCGGCACTAGGAAACAGACTGAGAAACCAGAGAAAAATTTTCTCTTGCAACCCGTTCCCTTTGTGCTACATGAACGAACGTCTCTCCACATGCTCAGTTCTGAGAGATAAGTGTGTGTGAAAGCCTTCCTACAACTAGGTGTTGGGAACACAAAGTTTCTTTTCAGTAGAAAATTCCACTCCATACATATATATGGGGAGGTACTAGCTCCAACTCGGTTTTACAGTGAAAACTGGAGGAACTTCAAACCGGCACTAGGAAACAGACTGAGAAACCAGAGTAAAAGATTCTAATGCAACCCGTTCCCTTTGTTCTAGATGAACGAACGTCTCTCAACATGCTCTGTTCTGAGAGATAAGTGTGTGTGAAAGCCGTCCTTCACCTAGCTTGTTGGGAACACAAAGTTTCTTTTCAGTTCAAAACTACACTCCATACATATATATGGGGATTTTCTTGCTCCAACCCGGTTTTACAGTGAAAACTGCAGGAAATTCAAACCGGCACTAGGAAACAGACTGAGAAACCAGGGTAAAAGTTTCTCCTGCAACCCGTTCCCTTTGTGCTAGATGAACGAACTTCTCTCCACATCCTCAGTTCTGAGAGATAAGTGTGTGTGAAAGCCGTCTTTCACCTAGCTTGTTGGGAACACAAAGATTCTTTTCAGTTGCAAACTCCACTCCATACATATATATGGGTAGGTACAAGCTCCAACTCGGTTTTACAGTGAAAATTGCAGGAAATTCAAACCGGCACTAGGAAACAGACTGAGAAACCAGAGAAATAGTTTCTCCTGCATCCCGTTCCCTTTGTGCTAGATGAACGAACGTCTCTCCACATGCTCAGTTCTGAGAGATAAGTGTGTGTGAAAGCCTTCCTACACCTAGGTGTTGGGAACACAAAGTTTCTTTTCAGTTGAAAATTCCACTCCATACATATATAAGGGGAGGTACTAGCTCCAACTCGGTTTTACAGTGAAAACTGCAGGAACTTCAAACCTGCACTAGGAAACAGACTGAGAAAAATCAGTAAAAGTTTCTCCTGCAACCCGTTCCCTTTGTGCTAGATGAACGAACTTCTCTCCACATGCTCAGTTCTGAGAGATAATTGTGTGTGAAAGCCGTCCTTCACCTAGCTTGTTTAGAACACAAAGTTTCTTTTCAGTTGCAAACTCCAATCCATACATATGTATGGGGAGGTACAAGCCCCAACTCGGTTTTACAGTGAAAACTGCAGGAACTTCAAACCGGCACTAGGAAACAGACTGAGAAAAATGAGTAAAAGTGGCTCCTGCAACCTGTTAACTTTGTGCTAGATGAACGAACGTCTCTCTACATGCTCAGTTCTGAGAGATATGTGTGTGTGAAAGCCGTCCTTCGCCTAGCTTGTTGGGAACACAAAGTTTCTTTTCAGTTGCAAACTCCACTCCATACGTATATATGGGAGGTACTAGCTCCAACTCGGTTTTACAGTGAAAACTGCAGGAACTTCAAACCGGCACTACTAAACAGACTGAGAAACCAGAGTAAAAGTTTCTAATGCAACACGTTCCCTTTGTTCTAGATGAACGAACGTCTCTCAACATGCTCAGTTCTGAGAGATAAGTGTGTGAGAAAGCCGTCCTTCACCTAGCTTGTTGGGAACACAAAGTTCCTTTTCAGTTGCAAATTCAACTCCATACATATATATGGGGTGGTACTAGCCCCAACTCGATTTTACAGTGAAAACTGCAGGATCTTCAAACCGGCACTAGGAAACAGACTGAGAAACCAGAGAAAAAGTTTCTCCTGCAACCCTATCCCTTTGTGCTAGATGAACGAACGTCTCTCCACAAGCTCAGTTCTGAGAGATAAGTGTGTTTGAAAGCCTTACTTTAAATAGCTTGTTGGGAACACAAAGTTTCTTTTCAGTTGCAAACTCCACTCCATACATTTATATGGGGAGGTACTAGCTCCAACTCGGTTTTACAGTGAAAACTGCAGGAACTTTTAACCGGCAACAGGAAACAGATTGAGAAACCAGAGAAAAATTTCCCTTCAACCTGTTCCCTTTGTGCTAGTTGAACGAACGTCTCTCCACATGCTCAGTTCTGAGAGATAAGTGTGTGTGAAAGCCATACTTCACCTAGCTTGTTGGGAACTCAAAGTTTCAATTCACTTGCAAACTCCACTCCATACATATATATGGGGATGTACTAGCTCCAACTCGATTTTACAGTGAATACTGCAGGAACTTCAAACCGGCACTAGGAAACAGACTGAGAAACCTGAGTAAATATTTCCCCTGCAAACCGTTCCCTTTGTGCTAGATGAACGAACGTCTCTCCACATGCTCAGTTCTGAGAGATAAGTGTGTGTGAAAGCCGTCCTTCACCTAACTTGTTGGGAACACATAGTTTTTTTCCAGTTGCAAACTCCTATCCATACATATATATGGGGATGTACTAGATCCAACTCGGTTTTACAGTGAAAACTGCAGGAACTCCAAATCGGCACTAGGAAACAGACTGAGAAACCAGAGAAAATGTTTCTCCTGCAACCCGTTCCATTTGTGCTAGATGAACGAACGTCTCTCCACATGCTCAGTTATGAGAGATAAGTGTGTGTGAAAGCCGTCCTTCACCTAGCTTGTTGGGAACACAAAGATTCTTTTCAGTTCCAAACACCACTCCATACATATATATGGGGAGTTTCTAGCTCCAACTCGGTTTTACAGTGAAAACTGCAGGATCTTCCAACCGGCACTAGAAAACAGACTGAGAAACCAGAGAAAAAATTTCCCCTGCAACCCGTTCCCTTTGTGCTAGATGAACGAACGTCTCTCCACATGCTCAGTTCTGAGAGATAAGTGTGTGTGAAAGCCTTCCTTCACCTATGTGTTGGGAACACAAAGTTTCTTTTCAGTTGCAAATTCCACTCCATACATATATATGGGTAGGTACTAGCTCCAACTCGGTTTTACAGTGAATACTGCTGGAACTTCAAACCGGCACTAGGAAACAGACTGAGAAACCAGAGTAAAAGTTTCTAATGCAACCCGTTCCCTTTGTTCTAGATGAACGAATGTCTCTCAACATGCTCAGTTCTGAGAGATAATTGTGTGTGAAAGACGTCCTTCACCTAGCTTGTTTAGAACACAAAGTATCTTTTCAGTTGCAAACTCCAATCCATACATAAGTATGGGGAGGTACTAGCCCCAACTCGGTTTTACAGTGAAAACTGCAGGAACTTCAAACCGGCACTAGGAAACAGACTGAGAAAAATGAGTAAAAGTGGCTCCTGCAACCTGTTAACTTTGTGCTAGATGAACGAACGTCTCTCTAGATGCTCAGTTCTGAGAGATATGTGTGTGTGAAAGCCGTCCTTCGCCTAGCTTGTTGGGAACACAAAGTTTCTTTTCAGTTGCAAACTCCACTCCATACGTATATATGGGAGGTACTAGCTACAAATCGGTTTTACAGTGAAAACTGCAGGAACTTCAAACCGGCACTACTAAACAGACTGAGAAACCAGAGTAAAAGTTTCTAATGCAACACGTTCCCTTTGTTCTAGATGAACGAACGTCTCTCAACATGCTCAGTTCTGAGAGATAAGTGTGTGAGAAAGCCGTCCTTCACCTAGCTTGTTGGGAACACAAAGTTCCTTTTCAGTTGCAAATTCAACTCCATACATATATATGGGGTGGTACTAGCCCCAACTCGATTTTACAGTGAAAACTGCAGGATCTTCAAACCGGCACTAGGAAACAGACTGAGAAACCAGAGAAAAAGTTTCTCCTGCAACCCTATCCCTTTGTGCTAGATGAACGAACGTCTCTCCACAAGCTCAGTTCTGAGAGATAAGTGTGTTTGAAAGCCTTACTTTAAATAGCTTGTTGGGAACACAAAGTTTCTTTTCAGTTGCAAACTCCACTCCATACATTTATATGGGGAGGTACTAGCTCCAACTCGGTTTTACAGTGAAAACTGCAGGAACTTTTAACCGGCAACAGGAAACAGATTGAGAAACCAGAGAAAAATTTCCCTTCAACCTGTTCCCTTTGTGCTAGTTGAACGAACGTCTCTCCACATGCTCAGTTCTGAGAGATAAGTGTGTGTGAAAGCCATACTTCACCTAGCTTGTTGGGAACTCAAAGTTTCAATTCACTTGCAAACTCCACTCCATACATATATATGGGTATGTACTAGCTCCAACTCGATTTTACAGTGAATACTGCAGGAACTTCAAACCGGCACTAGGAAACAGACTGAGAAACCTGAGTAAATGTTTCCCCTGCAAACCGTTCCCTTTGTGCTAGATGAACGAACGTCTCTCCACATGCTCAGTTCTGAGAGATAATTGTGTGTGAAAGCCGTCCTTCACCTAACTTGTTGGGAACACATAGTTTCTTTCCAGTTGCAAACTCCTATCCATACATATATATGGGGATGTACTAGATCCAACTCGGTTTTACAGTGAAAACTGCAGGAACTCCAAATCGGCACTAGGAAACAGACTGAGAAACCAGAGAAAATGTTTCTCCTGCAACCCGTTCCATTTGTGCTAGATGAACGAACGTCTCTCCACATGCTCAGTTATGAGAGGTAAGTGTGTGTGAAAGCCGTCCTTCACCTAGCTTGTTGGGAACACAAAGATTCTTTTCAGTTCCAAACACCACTCCATACATATATATGGGGAGTTTCTAGCTCCAACTCGGTTTTACAGTGAAAACTGCAGGATCTTCCAACCGGCACTAGAAAACAGACTGAGAAACCAGAGTAAAAGTTTCTACTGCAACCCGTTCCATTTGTGCTAGATGAACGAACTTCTCTCCACATGCTCAGTTCTGAGAGATAAGTGTGTGTGAAAGCCTTCCTTCACCTAGCTTGTTCGGAACACAAAGATTCTTTTCAGTTGCAAACTCCACTCCATACATATATATGGGTAGGTACTAGCTCCAACTCGGTTTTACAGTGAAAATTGCAGGAACTTCAAACCGGCACTAGGAAAAAGACTGAGAAACCAGAGTAAAAGTTTCTAATGCAACCCGTTCCCTTTGTTCTAGATGAACGAATGTCTCTCAACATGCTCAGATCTGAGAGATAATTGTGTGTGAAAGACGTCCTTCACCTAGCTTGTTTAGAACACAAAGTATCTTTTCAGTTGCAAACTCCAATCCATACATAAGTATGGAGAGGTACTAGCCCCAACTCGGTTTTACAGTGAAAACTGCAGGAACTTCAAACCGGCACTAGGAAACAGACTGAGAAACCAGAGTAAAAGATTCTCCTGCAAACCGTTCCCTTTGTGCTAGATGAACGAACGTCTCTCCACAAGCTCAGTTCTGAGAGATAAGTGTGTTTGAAAGCCATACTTTAAATAGCTTGTTGGGAACACAAAGTTTCTTTTCAGTTGCAAACCAAACTCCATACATATATATGGGGAGGTACTAGCTCCAACTCGGTTTTACAGTGAAAACTGCAGGAACTTCAAACCGGCACTAGGAAACAGACTGAGAAACCAGAGTAAAATATTCTCCTGCAACCCGTTCCCTTTGTGCTAGATGAACGAACTTCTCTCCACATGCTCAGTTCAGAGAGATAAGTGTGTGTGAAAGCCGTCCTTCACCTAGCTTGTTGGGAACACAAAGATTCTTTTCAGTTGCAAACTCCACTCCGTACATATATATGGGTAGGTACTAGCTCCAACTCGATTTTACAGTGAAAATTGCAGGAATTTCAAACCGGCACTAGGAAACAGACTGAGAAACCAGAGAAAAATTTTCTCTGGCAACCCGTTCCCTTTGTGCTACATGAACGAACGTCTCTCCACATGCTCAGTTCTGAGAGATAAGTGTGTGTGAAAGCCTTCCTACACCTAGGTGTTGGGAACACAAAGTTTCTTTTCAGTAGAAAATTCCACTCCATACATATATATGGGGAGGTACTAGCTCCAACTAGGTTTTACAGTGAAAACTGGAGGAACTTCAAACCGGCACTAGGAAACAGACTGAGAAACCAGAGTAAAAGATTCTAATCCAACCCGTTCCCTTTGTTCTAGATGAACGAACGTCTCTCAACATGCTCTGTTCTGAGAGATAAGTGTGTGTGAAAGCCGTCCTTCACCTAGCTTGTTGGGAACACAAAGTTTCTTTTCAGTTCAAAACTACACTCCATACAAATATATGGGGATTTTCTTGCTCCAACCCGGTTTTACAGTGAAAACTGCAGGAAATTCAAACCGGCACTAGGAAACAGACTGAGAAACCAGGGTAAAAGTTTCTCCTGCAACCCGTTCCCTTTGTGCTAGATGAACGAACTTCTCTCCACATCCTCAGTTCTGAGAGATAAGTGTGTGTGAAAGCCGTCTTTCACCTAGCTTGTTGGGAACACAAAGATTCTTTTCAGTTGCAAACTAAACTCCATACATATATATGGGTAGGTACTAGCTCCAACTCGGTTTTACAGTGAAAATTGCAGGAAATTCAAACCGGCACTAGGAAACAGACTGAGAAACCAGAGAAATAGTTTCTCCTGCATCCCGTTCCCTTTGTGCTAGATGAACGAACGTCTCTCCACATGCTCAGTTCTGAGAGATAAGTGTGTGTGAAAGCCTTCCTACACCTAGGTGTTGGGAACACAAAGTTTCTTTTCAGTTGAAAATTCCACTCCATACATATATAAGGGGAGGTACTAGCTCCAACTCGGTTTTACAGTGAAAACTGCAGGAACTTCAAACCTGCACTAGGAAACAGACTGAGAAAAATCAGTAAAAGTTTCTCCTGCAACCCGTTCCCTTTGTGCTAGATGAACGAACGTCTCACCACATGCTCAGTTCTGAGAGATAAGTGTGTGTGAAAGCCGTCCTTCACCTAGCTTGTTGGGAACACAAAGTTTCTTTTCAGTTGCAAACTCCACTCCATACATATATATGGGGAGGTACGAGCTCCAACTCGGTTTTAAAGTGAAAACTGCAGATACTTCAAACCGGCACTGGGAAACAGTCTGAGAAACCAGAGTAATAGTTTCTCCTGCTACCCGTTCCCTTTGTGCTAGTTGAACGAACGTCTCTCCACATGCTCAGTTCTGAGAGAAAATTGTGTGTGAAAGCCGTCCTTCAACTTGCTTGTTGGGAACACAAAGATTCTTTTCAGTTGCAAACTCCACCCCATACATATATATGGGGAGGTACTAGCTCCAACTTGTTTTTACAGTGAAATATGCAGGAACTTCATACCGGCACTAGGAAACAGACTGAGAAACCAGAGTAAAAGTTTCTCCTGAAACCCGTTCCCTTTGTGCTAGATGAACGAACTTCTCTCCACATGCTCAGTTCTGAGAGATAAGTGTGTGTGAAAGCCTTCCTTCACCTAGCTTGTTGGGAACACAAAAATTCTTTTCAGTTGCAAACTCCACTCCATACATATATATGGGTAGGTTCTAGCTCCAACTCTGTTTTACAGTGAAAATTGCAGGAACTTCAAACCGGCACTAGGAAACAGACTGAGAAACCAGAGGAAAAGTTTCTCCTGCAACCCGTTCCCTTTGTGCTAGATGAACGAACTTCTCTCCACATGCTCAGTTCTGAGAGATAAGTGTGTGTGAAAGCCGCCCTTCACCTAGCTTGTTGGGAACACATAGATTCTTTCCAGTTGCAAACTCCTATCCATACATATATATGGGGATGTACTAGATCCAACTCGGTTTTACAGTGAAAACTGCAGCAACTCGAAATCGGCAGTAGGAAACAGACTGAGAAACCAGAGAAAAAAAAATTTCTCCTGCAACCCGTTCCATTTGTGCTAGATGAACGAACTTCTCTCCACATGCTCAGTTATGAGAGATAAGTGTGAGTGAAAGCCGTCCTTCACCTAGCTTGTTGGGAACACAAAGATTCTTATCAGTTCCAAACACCACTCCATACATATATATGGGGAGTTTCTAGCTCCAACTCGGTTTTACAGTGAAAACTGCAGTATCTTCCAACCGGCACTAGGAAACAGACTGAGAAACCAGAGTAAAAGTTTCTCCTGCAACCCGTTCCCTTTGTGCTAGATGAACGAACTTCTCTCCACATGCTCAGTTTTGAGAGATAAGTGTGTGTGAAAGCCTTCCTTCACCTAGCTTGTTGGGAACACAAAGATTCTTTTCAGTTGCAAACTCCAATCCATACATATATATGGGTAGGTACTAGCTCCAACTCGGTTTTACAGTGAAAACTGCAGGAACTTTTAACCGGCAACAGGAAACAGATTGAGAAACCAGAGAAAAATTTCCTTTCAACCTGTTCCCTTTGTGCTAGTTGAACGAACGTCTCTCAACATGCTCAGTTCTGAGAGATAAGTGTGTGTGAAAGCCATACTTCACCTAGCTTGTTGGGAACTCAAAGTTTCAATTCACTTGCAAACTCCACTCCATACATATATATGGGGATGTACTAGCTCCAACTCGATTTTACAGTGAATACTGCAGGAACTTCAAACCGGCATTAGGAAACAGACTGTGAAACCTGAGTAAATGTTTCCCCTGCAAACCGTTCCCTTTGTGCTAGATGAACGAACGTCTCTCCACATGCTCAGTTCTGAGAGATAAGTGTGTGTGAAAGCCGTCCTTCACCTACCTTGTTGGGAACACATAGTTTCTTTCCAGTTGCAAACTCCTATCCATACATATATATGGGGATGTACTAGATCCAACTCGGTTTTACAGTGAAAACTGCAGGAACTCCAAATCGGCACTAGGAAACAGACTGAGAAACCAGAGAAAATGTTTCTCCTGCAACCCGTTCCATTTGTGCTAGATGAACGAACTTCTCTCCACATGCTCAGTTATGAGAGATAAGTGTGTGTGAAAGCCGTCCTTCACCTAGCTTGTTGGGAACACAAAGATTCTTTTCAGTTCCAAACACCACTCCATACATATATATGGGGAGTTTCTAGCTCCAACTCGGTTTTACAGTGAAAACTGCAGGATCTTCCAACCGGCACTAGAAAACAGACTGAGAAACCAGAGTAAAAGTTTCTCCTGCAACCCGTTCCATTTGTGCTAGATGAACGAACTTCTCTCCACATGCTCAGTTCTGAGAGATAAGTGTGTGTGAAAGCCTTCCTTCACCTAGCTTGTTCGGAACACAAAGATTCTTTTCAGTTGCAAACTCCACTCCATACATATATATGGGTAGGTACTAGCTCCAACTCGGTTTTACAGTGAAAATTGCAGGAACTTCAAACCGGCACTAGGAAAAAGACTGAGAAACCAGAGAAAAAATTTCCCCTGCAACCCGTTCCCTTTGTGCTAGATGAACGAACGTCTCTCCACATGCTCAGTTCTGAGAGATAAGTGTGTGTGAAAGCCTTCCTTCACCTATGTGTTGGGAACACAAAGTTTCTTTTCAGTTGCAAATTCCACTCCATACATATATATGGGTAGGTACTAGCTCCAACTCGGTTTTACAGTGAATACTGCTGGAACTTCAAACCGGCACTAGGAAACAGACTGAGAAACCAGAGTAAAAGTTTCTAATGCAACCCGTTCCCTTTGTTCTAGATGAACGAATGTCTCTCAACATGCTCAGTTCTGAGAGATAATTGTGTGTGAAAGACGTCCTTCACCTAGCTTGTTTAGAACACAAAGTATCTTTTCAGTTGCAAACTCCAATCCATACATAAGTATGGGGAGGTACTAGCCCCAAATCGGTTTTACAGTGAAAACTGCAGGAACTTCAAACCGGCACTAGGAAACAGACTGAGAAAAATGAGTAAAAGTGGCTCCTGCAACCTGTTAACTTTCTGCTAGATGAACGAACGTCTCTCTACATGCTCAGTTCTGAGAGATAAGTGTGTGAGAAAGCCGTCCTTCACCTAGCTTGTTGGGAACACAAAGTTCCTTTTCAGTTGCAAATTCAACTCCATACATATATATGGGGTGGTACTAGCCCCAACTCGATTTTACAGTGAAAACTGCAGGATCTTCAAACCGGAACTAGGAAACAGACTGAGAAACCAGAGAAAAAGTTTCTCCTGCAACCCTATCCCTTTGTGCTAGATGAACGAACGTCTCTCCACAAGCTCAGTTCTGAGAGATAAGTGTGTTTGAAAGCCTTACTTTAAATAGCTTGTTGGGAACACAAAGTTTCTTTTCAGTTGCAAACTCCACTCCATACATTTATATGGGGAGGTACTAGCTCCAACTCGGTTTTACAGTGAAAACTGCAGGAACTTTTAACCGGCAACAGGAAACAGATTGAGAAACCAGAGAAAAATTTCCCTTCAACCTGTTCCCTTTGTGCTAGTTGAACGAACGTCTCTCCACATGCTCAGTTCTGAGAGATAAGTGTGTGTGAAAGCCATACTTCACCTAGCTTGTTGGGAACTCAAAGTTTCAATTCACTTGCAAACTCCACTCCATACATATATATGGGGATGTACTAGCTCCAACTCGATTTTACAGTGAATACTGCAGGAACTTCAAACCGGCACTAGGAAACAGACTGAGAAACCTGAGTAAATGTTTCCCCTGCAAACCGTTCCCTTTGTGCTAGATGAACGAACGTCTCTCCACATGCTCAGTTCTGAGAGATAAGTGTGTGTGAAAGCCGTCCTTCACCTAACTTGTTGGGAACACATAGTTTCTTACCAGTTGCAAACTCCTATCCATACATATATATGGGGATGTACTAGATCCAACTCGGTTTTACAGTGAAAACTGCAGGAACTCCAAATCGGCACTAGGAAACAGACTGAGAAACCAGAGAAAATGTTTCTCCTGCAACCCGTTCCATTTGTGCTAGATGAACGAACGTCTCTCCACATGCTCAGTTATGAGAGATAAGTGTGTGTGAAAGCCGTCCTTCACCTAGCTTGTTGGAAACACAAAGATTCTTTTCAGTTCCAAACACCACTCCATACATATATATGGGGAGTTTCTAGCTCCAACTCGGTTTTACAGTGAAAACTGCAGGATCTTCCAACCGGCACTAAAAAACAGACTGAGAAACCAGAGTAAAAGTTTCTCCTGCAACCCGTTCCATTTGTGCTAGATGAACGAACTTCTCTCCACATGCTCAGTTCTGAGAGATAAGTGTGTGTGAAAGCCTTCCTTCACCTAGCTTGTTCGGAACACAAAGATTCTTTTCAGTTGCAAACTCCACTCCATACATATATATGGGTAGGTACTAGCTCCAACTCGGTTTTACAGTGAAAATTGCAGGAACTTCAAACCGGCACTAGGAAAAAGACTGAGAAACCAGAGAAAAAATTTCCCCTGCAACCCGTTCCCTTTGTGCTAGATGAACGAACGTCTCTCCACATGCTCAGTTCTGAGAGATAAGTGTGTGTGAAATCCTTCCTTCACCTATGTGTTGGGAACACAAAGTTTCTTTTCAGTTGCAAATTCCACTCCATACATATATATGGGTAGGTACTAGCTCCAACTCGGTTTTACAGTGAATACTGCTGGAACTTCAAACCGGCACTAGGAAACAGACTGAGAAACCAGACTAAAAGTTTCTAATGCAACCCGTTCCCTTTGTTCTAGATGAACGAATGTCTCTCAACATGCTCAGTTCTGAGAGATAATTGTGTGTGAAAGACGTCCTTCACCTAGCTTGTTTAGAACACAAAGTATCTTTTCAGTTGCAAACTCCAATCCATACATAAGTATGGAGAGGTACTAGCCCCAACTCGGTTTTACAGTGAAAACTGCAGGAACTTCAAACCGGCACTAGGAAACAGACTGAGAAAAATGAGTAAAAGTGGCTCCTGCAACCTGTTAACTTTGTGCTAGATGAACGAACGTCTCTCTACATGCTCAGTTCTGAGAGATATGTGTGTGTGAAAGCCGTCCTTCACCTAGCTTGTTGGGAACACAAAGTTTCTTTTCAGTTGCAAACTCCACTCCATACATATATATGGGAGGTACTAGCCCCAACTCGATTTTACAGTGAAAACTGCAGGATCTTCAAACCGGCACAAGGAAACAGACTGAGAAACCAGAGAAAAAGTTTCTCCTGCAAACCTTTCCCTTTGTGCTAGATGAACGAAAGTCTCTCCACAAGCTCAGTTCTGAGAGATAAGTGTGTTTGAAAGCCGTACTTTAAATAGCTTGTTGGGAACACAAAGTTTCTTTTCAGTTGCAAACCCCACTCCATACATATATGGGGAGGTAATAGCTCCAACTCGGTTTTACAGTGAAAACTGCAGGAACATGAAACCGGCACTAGGAAACAGACTGAGAAACCAGAGAAAAAGTTTCCCTTGCAACCCGTTCCCTTTGTGCTAGATGAACGAACGTCTCTCCACATGCTCAGTTCTGAGAGATAAGTGTGTGTGAAAGCCTTCCTACACCTAGTTGTTGGGAACACAAAGATTCTTTTCAGTTGAAAATTCCACTCCATACATATATATGGGGAGGTACTAGCTCCAACTCGGTTTTACAGTGATAACTGCAGGAAATTCAAACCGGCACTAGGAAAGAGACAGAGAAACCAGAGTAAAAGTTTCTAATGCAACCCGTTCCCTTTGTTCTAGGTGAACGAACGTCTCTCAACATGCTCAGTTCTGAGAGATAAGTGTGTGTGAAAGCCGTCCTTCATCTAGCTTGTTGGGAACACAAAGTTTCTTTTCAGTTCAAAACTCCACTCCATATATATATATGGGGATTTTCTTACTCCAACTCGGTTTTACAGTGAAAACTGCAGGAACTTCAAACCGGCACTAGGAAACAGAATGAGAAACCAGAGTAAAAGTTTCTCCTGCAACACGTTCCCTTTGTGCTTGATGAACGAAAGTCTCTCCACATGCTCAGTTCTGAGAGATAAGTGTGTGTGAAAGCCGTCCTTCACCTAGCTTGTTGGGAACACAAAGATTCTTTTCAGTTGCAAACTCCACTCCATACTTATATATGGGTAGGTACTAGCTCCAACTCTGTTTTACAGTGAAAATTGCAGGAACTTCAAACCGGCACTAGGAAACAGACTGAGAAACCAGAGAAAAAGTTTCCCTGCAACCCGTTCCCTTTGTGCTAGATGAACGAACGTCTGTCCACATGCTCAGTTCTGAGAGATAAGTGTGTGTGAAAGCCGTCCTTCACGTAGCATGTTGGGAACACAAAGATTCTTTTCAGTTGCAAACTCCACTCCATACATATATATGGGGATTTTCTTGCTCCAACTCGGTTTTACAGTGAAAACTGCAGGAACTTCAAACCGGCACTAGGAAAGAGACTGAGAAAACAGAGTAAAATTTTCTCCTGCAACACGTTCCCTTTGTGCTAGATGAACGAAAGTCTCTCCACATGCTCAGTTCTGAGAGATAAGTGTGTGTGAAAGCCGTCCTTCACCTAGCTTCTTGGGAACACAAAGTTCCTTTCAGTTGCATACTCCACTCCATACATATATATGGGGAGGTACTAGCTCCAACTCGGTTTTACAGTGAAAACTGCAGGAACTTCAATCCGGCACTAGGAAACAGACTGAGAAAACAGAGTAAAAGTTTCTAATGCCACCCGTTCCTTTTGTTCTAAGTGAACGAACGTCTATCAACATGCTCAGTTCTGAGAGAAAAATGTGTGTGAAAGCCGTCCTTCACCTAGCTTGTTGGGAACACAAAGATTCTTTTCAGTTGCAAACTCCACTCCATACATATATATGGGTAGGTACTAGCTCCAACTCGTTTTTACAGTGAAAATTGCAGGAACTTCAAACCGGCACTAGGAAACAGACTGAGAAACCAGAGAATAAGTTTCTCTTGCAACCCGTTCCCTTTGTGCTAGATGAACGAACGTCTCTCCACATGCTCAGTTCTGAGAGATAAGTGTGTGTGAAAGCCTTCCTACACCTAGTTGTTGGGAACACAAAGTTTCTTTTCAGTTGAAAATTCCACTCCATACATATATATGGGGAGGTACTAGCTCCAACTCGGTTTTACAGTGAAATCTGCTAGAAATTCAAACCGGCACTAGGAAAGAGACAGAGAAACCAGAGTAAAAGTTTCTAATGCAACCCGTTCCCTTTGTTCTAGGTGAACGAACGTCTCTCAACATGCTCAGTTCTGAGAGATAAGTGTGTGTGAAAGCCGTCCTTCATCTAGCTTGTTGGGAACACAAAGTTTCTTTTCAGTTCAAAACTCCACTCCATATATATATATGGGGATTTTCTTACTCCAACTCGGTTTTACAGTGAAAACTGCAGGAACTTCAAACCGGCACTAGGAAACAGACTGAGAAACCAGAGTAAAAGTTTCTCCTGCAACCCGTTCCCTTTTTGCTAGATGAATGAACTTCTCTCCACATGCTCAGTTCTGAGAGATAAGTGTGTGTGAAAGCCGTCCTTCACCTAGCTTGTTGGGAACACAAAGATTCTTTTCAGTTGCAAACTCCACTCCATACATATATATGGGTAGGTACTAGCTCCAACTCGGTTTTACAGTGAAAATTGCAGGAACTTCAAACCGGCACTAGGAAACAGACTGAGAAACCAGAGAAAAAGTTTCCCTGCAACCCGTTCCCTTTGTGCTAGATGAACGAACGTCTGTCCACATGCTCAGTTCTGAGAGATAAGTGTGTGTGTAAGCTTTCCTACACCTAGGTGTTGGGAACACAAAGTTTCTTTTCAGTTGAAAATTCCACTCCATACATATATATGGGGAGGTACTAGCTCCAACTCGGTTTTACAGTGAAAACTGCAGGAACTTCAAACCGGCACTAGGAAACAGACTGAGAAACCAGAGTAAAAGATTCTAATGCAACCCGTTCCCTTTGTTCTAGATGAACGAACGTCTCTCAACATGCTCAGTTCTGCGAGATAAGTGTGTGTGAAAGCCGTCCTTCACGTAGCATGTTGGGAACACAAAGATTCTTTTCAGTTGCAAACTCCACTCCATACATATATATGGGGATTTTCTTGCTCCAACTCGGTTTTACAGTGAAAACTGCAGGAACTTCAAACCGGCACTAGGAAAGAGACTGAGAAAACAGAGTAAAATTTTCTCCTGCAACACGTTCCCTTTGTGCTAGATGAACGAAAGTCTCTCCACATGCTCAGTTCTGAGAGATAAGTGTGTGTGAAAGCCGTCCTTCACCTAGATCCTTGGGAACACAAAGTTCCTTTCAGTTGCATACTCCAATCCATACATATATATGGGGAGGTACTAGCACCAACTCGGTTTTACAGTGAAAACTGCAGGAAATTCAAACCGGCACTAGGAAACAGACTGAGAAACCAGGGTAAAAGTTTCTCCTGCAACCCGTTCCCTTTGTGCTAGATGAACGAACTTCTCTCCACATCCTCAGTTCTGAGAGATAAGTGTGTGTGAAAGCCGTCTTTCACCTAGCTTGTTGGGAACACAAAGATTCTTTTCAGTTGCAAACTCCACTCCATACATATATATGGGTAGGTACAAGCTCCAACTCGGTTTTACAGTGAAAATTGCAGGAAATTCAAACCGGCACTAGGAAACAGACTGAGAAACCAGAGAAATAGTTTCTCCTGCATCCCGTTCCCTTTGTGCTAGATGAACGAACGTCTCTCCACATGCTCAGTTCTGAGAGATAAGTGTGTGTGAAAGCCTTCCTACACCTAGGTGTTGGGAACACAAAGTTTCTTTTCAGTTGAAAATTCCACTCCATACATATATAAGGGGAGGTACTAGCTCCAACTCGGTTTTACAGTGAAAACTGCAGGAACTTCAAACCTGCACTAGGAAACAGACTGAGAAAAATCAGTAAAAGTTTCTCCTGCAACCCGTTCCCTTTGTGCTAGATGAACGAACTTCTCTCCACATGCTCAGTTCTGAGAGATAATTGTGTGTGAAAGCCGTCCTTCACCTAGCTTGTTTAGAACACAAAGTTTCTTTTCAGTTGCAAACTCCAATCCATATATATGTATGGGGAGGTACTAGCCCCAACTCGGTTTTACAGTGAAAACTGCAGGAACTTCAAACCGGCACTAGGAAACAGACTGAGAAAAATGAGTAAAAGTGGCTCCTGCAACCTGTTAACTTTGTGCTAGATGAACGAACGTCTCTCTACATGCTCAGTTCTGAGAGATATGTGTGTGTGAAAGCCGTCCTTCGCCTAGCTTGTTGGGAACACAAAGTTTCTTTTCAGTTGCAAACTCCACTCCATACGTATATATAGGAGGTACTAGCTCCAACTCGGTTTTACAGTGAAAACTGCAGGAACTTCAAACCGGCACTACTAAACAGACTGAGAAACCAGAGTAAAAGTTTCTAATGCAACACGTTCCCTTTGTTCTAGATGAACGAACGTCTCTCAACATGCTCAGTTCTGAGAGATAAGTGTGTGAGAAAGCCGTCCTTCACCTAGCTTGTTGGGAACACAAAGTTCCTTTTCAGTTGCAAATTCAACTCCATACATATATATGGGGTGGTACTAGCCCCAACTCGATTTTACAGTGAAAACTGCAGGATCTTCAAACCGGCACTAGGAAACAGACTGAGAAACCAGAGAAAAAGTTTCTCCTGCAACCCTATCCCTTTGTGCTAGATGAACGAACGTCTCTCCACAAGCTCAGTTCTGAGAGATAAGTGTGTTTGAAAGCCTTACTTTAAATAGCTTGTTGGGAACACAAAGTTTCTTTTCAGCTGCAAACTCCACTCCATACATTTATATGGGGAGGTACTAGCTCCAACTCGGTTTTACAGTGAAAACTGCAGGAACTTTTAACCGGCAACAGGAAACAGATTGAGAAACCAGAGAAAAATTTCCCTTCAACCTGTTCCCTTTGTGCTAGTTGAACGAACGTCTCTCCACATGCTCAGTTCTGAGAGATAAGTGTGTGTGAAAGCCATACTTCACCTAGCTTGTTGGGAACTCAAAGTTTCAATTCACTTGCAAACTCCACTCCATACATATATATGGGGATGTACTAGCTCCAACTCGATTTTACAGTGAATACTGCAGGAACTTCAAACCGGCACTAGGAAACAGACTGAGAAACCTGAGTAAATGTTTCCCCTGCAAACCGTTCCCTTTGTGCTAGATGAACGAACGTCTCTCCACATGCTCAGTTCTGAGAGATAATTGTGTGTGAAAGCCGTCCTTCACCTAACTTGTTGGGAACACATAGTTTCTTTCCAGTTGCAAACTCCTATCCATACATATATATGGGGATGTACTAGATCCAACTCGGTTTTACAGTGAAAACTGCAGGAACTCCAAATCGGCACTAGGAAACAGACTGAGAAACCAGAGAAAATGTTTCTCCTGCAACCCGTTCCATTTGTGCTAGATGAACGAACGTCTCTCCACATGCTCAGTTATGAGAGATAAGTGTGTGTGAAAGCCGTCCTTCACCTAGCTTGTTGGGAACACAAAGATTCTTTTCAGTTCCAAACACCACTCCATACATATATATGGGGAGTTTCTAGCTCCAACTCGGTTTTACAGTGAAAACTGCAGGATCTTCCAACCGGCACTAGAAAACAGACTGAGAAACCAGAGAAAAAATTTCCCCTGCAACCCGTTCCCTTTGTGCTAGATGAACGAACGTCTCTCCACATGCTCAGTTCTGAGAGATAAGTGTGTGTGAAAGCCTTCCTTCACCTATGTGTTGGGAACACAAAGTTTCTTTTCAGTTGCAAATTCCACTCCATACATATATATGGGTAGGTACTAGCTCCAACTCGGTTTTACAGTGAATACTGCTGGAACTTCAAACCGGCACTAGGAAACAGACTGAGAAACCAGAGTAAAAGTTTCTAATGCAACCCGTTCCCTTTGTTCTAGATGAACGAATGTCTCTCAACATGCTCAGTTCTGAGAGATAATTGTGTGTGAAAGACGTCCTTCACCTAGCTTGTTTAGAACACAAAGTATCTTTTCAGTTGCAAACTCCAATCCATACATAAGTATGGGGAGGTACTAGCCCCAACTCGGTTTTACAGTGAAAACTGCAGGAACTTCAAACCGGCACTAGGAAACAGACTGAGAAAAATGAGTAAAAGTGGCTCCTGCAACCTGTTAACTTTGTGCTAGATGAACGAACGTCTCTCTACATGCTCAGTTCTGAGAGATATGTGTGTGTGAAAGCCGTCCTTCGCCTAGCTTGTTGGGAACACAAAGTTTCTTTTCAGTTGCAAACTCCACTCCATACGTATATATGGGAGGTACTAGCTCCAACTCGGTTTTACAGTGAAAACTGCAGGAACTTCAAACCGGCACTACTAAACAGACTGAGAAACCAGAGTAAAAGTTTCTAATGCAACACGTTCCCTTTGTTCTAGATGAACGAACGTCTCTCAACATGCTCAGTTCTGAGAGATAAGTGTGTGAGAAAGCCGTCCTTCACCTAGCTTGTTGGGAACACAAAGTTCCTTTTCAGTTGCAAATTCAACTCCATACATATATATGGGGTGGTACTAGCCCCAACTCGATTTTACAGTGAAAACTGCAGGATCTTCAAACCGGCACTAGGAAACAGACTGAGAAACCAGAGAAAAAGTTTCTCCTGCAACCCTATCCCTTTGTGCTAGATGAACGAACGTCTCTCCACAAGCTCAGTTCTGAGAGATAAGTGTGTTTGAAAGCCTTACTTTAAATAGCTTGTTGGGAACACAAAGTTTCTTTTCAGTTGCAAACTCCACTCCATACATTTATATGGGGAGGTACTAGCTCCAACTCGGTTTTACAGTGAAAACTGCAGGAACTTTTAACCGGCAACAGGAAACAGATTGAGAAACCAGAGAAAAATTTCCCTTCAACCTGTTCCCTTTGTGCTAGTTGAACGAACGTCTCTCCACATGCTCAGTTCTGAGAGATAAGTGTGTGTGAAAGCCATACTTCACCTAGCTTGTTGGGAACTCAAAGTTTCAATTCACTTGCAAACTCCACTCCATACATATATATGGGTATGTACTAGCTCCAACTCGATTTTACAGTGAATACTGCAGGAACTTCAAACCGGCACTAGGAAACAGACTGAGAAACCTGAGTAAATGTTTCCCCTGCAAACCGTTCCCTTTGTGCTAGATGAACGAACGTCTCTCCACATGCTCAGTTCTGAGAGATAATTGTGTGTGAAAGCCGTCCTTCACCTAACTTGTTGGGAACACATAGTTTCTTTCCAGTTGCAAACTCCTATCCATACATATATATGGGGATGTACTAGATCCAACTCGGTTTTACAGTGAAAACTGCAGGAACTCCAAATCGGCACTAGGAAACAGACTGAGAAACCAGAGAAAATGTTTCTCCTGCAACCCGTTCCATTTGTGCTAGATGAACGAACGTCTCTCCACATGCTCAGTTATGAGAGGTAAGTGTGTGTGAAAGCCGTCCTTCACCTAGCTTGTTGGGAACACAAAGATTCTTTTCAGTTCCAAACACCACTCCATACATATATATGGGGAGTTTCTAGCTCCAACTCGGTTTTACAGTGAAAACTGCAGGATCTTCCAACCGGCACTAGAAAACAGACTGAGAAACCAGAGTAAAAGTTTCTACTGCAACCCGTTCCATTTGTGCTAGATGAACGAACTTCTCTCCACATGCTCAGTTCTGAGAGATAAGTGTGTGTGAAAGCCTTCCTTCACCTAGCTTGTTCGGAACACAAAGATTCTTTTCAGTTGCAAACTCCACTCCATACATATATATGGGTAGGTACTAGCTCCAACTCGGTTTTACAGTGAAAATTGCAGGAACTTCAAACCGGCACTAGGAAAAAGACTGAGAAACCAGAGTAAAAGTTTCTAATGCAACCCGTTCCCTTTGTTCTAGATGAACGAATGTCTCTCAACATGCTCAGATCTGAGAGATAATTGTGTGTGAAAGACGTCCTTCACCTAGCTTGTTTAGAACACAAAGTATCTTTTCAGTTGCAAACTCCAATCCATACATAAGTATGGAGAGGTACTAGCCCCAACTCGGTTTTACAGTGAAAACTGCAGGAACTTCAAACCGGCACTAGGAAACAGACTGAGAAACCAGAGTAAAAGATTCTCCTGCAAACCGTTCCCTTTGTGCTAGATGAACGAACGTCTCTCCACAAGCTCAGTTCTGAGAGATAAGTGTGTTTGAAAGCCATACTTTAAATAGCTTGTTGGGAACACAAAGTTTCTTTTCAGTTGCAAACCAAACTCCATACATATATATGGGGAGGTACTAGCTCCAACTCGGTTTTACAGTGAAAACTGCAGGAACTTCAAACCGGCACTAGGAAACAGACTGAGAAACCAGAGTAAAAGATTCTCCTGCAACCCGTTCCCTTTGTGCTAGATGAACGAACTTCTCTCCACATGCTCAGTTCAGATAGATAAGTGTGTGTGAAAGCCGTCCTTCACCTAGCTTGTTGGGAACACAAAGATTCTTTTCAGTTGCAAACTCCACTCCGTACATATATATGGGTAGGTACTAGCTCCAACTCGATTTTACAGTGAAAATTGCAGGAATTTCAAACCGGCACTAGGAAACAGACTGAGAAACCAGAGAAAAATTTTCTCTGGCAACCCGTTCCCTTTGTGCTACATGAACGAACGTCTCTCCACATGCTCAGTTCTGAGAGATAAGTGTGTGTGAAAGCCTTCCTACACCTAGGTGTTGGGAACACAAAGTTTCTTTTCAGTAGAAAATTCCACTCCATACATATATATGGGGAGGTACTAGCTCCAACTAGGTTTTACAGTGAAAACTGGAGGAACTTCAAACCGGCACTAGGAAACAGACTGAGAAACCAGAGTAAAAGATTCTAATCCAACCCGTTCCCTTTGTTCTAGATGAACGAACGTCTCTCAACATGCTCTGTTCTGAGAGATAAGTGTGTGTGAAAGCCGTCCTTCACCTAGCTTGTTGGGAACACAAAGTTTCTTTTCAGTTCAAAACTACACTCCATACAAATATATGGGGATTTTCTTGCTCCAACCCGGTTTTACAGTGAAAACTGCAGGAAATTCAAACCGGCACTAGGAAACAGACTGAGAAACCAGGGTAAAAGTTTCTCCTGCAACCCGTTCCCTTTGTGCTAGATGAACGAACTTCTCTCCACATCCTCAGTTCTGAGAGATAAGTGTGTGTGAAAGCCGTCTTTCACCTAGCTTGTTGGGAACACAAAGATTCTTTTCAGTTGCAAACTAAACTCCATACATATATATGGGTAGGTACTAGCTCCAACTCGGTTTTACAGTGAAAATTGCAGGAAATTCAAACCGGCACTAGGAAACAGACTGAGAAACCAGAGAAATAGTTTCTCCTGCATCCCGTTCCCTTTGTGCTAGATGAACGAACGTCTCTCCACATGCTCAGTTCTGAGAGATAAGTGTGTGTGAAAGCCTTCCTACACCTAGGTGTTGGGAACACAAAGTTTCTTTTCAGTTGAAAATTCCACTCCATACATATATAAGGGGAGGTACTAGCTCCAACTCGGTTTTACAGTGAAAACTGCAGGAACTTCTAAACCTGCACTAGGAAACAGACTGAGAAAAATCAGTAAAAGTTTCTCCTGCAACCCGTTCCCTTTGTGCTAGATGAACGAACGTCTCACCACATGCTCAGTTCTGAGAGATAAGTGTGTGTGAAAGCCGTCCTTCACCTAGCTTGTTGGGAACACAAAGTTTCTTTTCAGTTGCAAACTCCACTCCATACATATATATGGGGAGGTACGAGCTCCAACTCGGTTTTAAAGTGAAAACTGCAGATACTTCAAACCGGCACTGGGAAACAGACTGAGAAACCAGAGTAATAGTTTCTCCTGCTACCCGTTCCCTTTGTGCTAGTTGAACGAACGTCTCTCCACATGCTCAGTTCTGAGAGAAAATTGTGTGTGAAAGCCGTCCTTCACCTTGCTTGTTGGGAACACAAAGATTCTTTTCAGTTGCAAACTCCACCCCATACATATATATGGGGAGGTACTAGCTCCAACTTGTTTTTACAGTGAAATATGCAGGAACTTCATACCGGCACTAGGAAACAGACTGAGAAACCAGAGTAAAAGTTTCTCCTGAAACCCGTTCCCTTTGTGCTAGATGAACGAACTTCTCTCCACATGCTCAGTTCTGAGAGATAAGTGTGTGTGAAAGCCTTCCTTCACCTAGCTTGTTGGGAACACAAAAATTCTTTTCAGTTGCAAACTCCACTCCATACATATATATGGGTAGGTTCTAGCTCCAACTCTGTTTTACAGTGAAAATTGCAGGAACTTCAAACCGGCACTAGGAAACAGACTGAGAAACCAGAGGAAAAGTTTCTCCTGCAACCCGTTCCCTTTGTGCTAGATGAACGAACTTCTCTCCACATGCTCAGTTCTGAGAGATAAGTGTGTGTGAAAGCCGCCCTTCACCTAGCTTGTTGGGAACACATAGATTCTTTCCAGTTGCAAACTCCTATCCATACATATATATGGGGATGTACTAGATCCAACTCGGTTTTACAGTGAAAACTGCAGCAACTCGAAATCGGCAGTAGGAAACAGACTGAGAAACCAGAGAAAAAAAAATTTCTCCTGCAACCCGTTCCATTTGTGCTAGATGAACGAACTTCTCTCCACATGCTCAGTTATGAGAGATAAGTGTGAGTGAAAGCCGTCCTTCACCTAGCTTGTTGGGAACACAAAGATTCTTATCAGTTCCAAACACCACTCCATACATATATATGGGGAGTTTCTAGCTCCAACTCGGTTTTACAGTGAAAACTGCAGTATCTTCCAACCGGCACTAGGAAACAGACTGAGAAACCAGAGTAAAAGTTTCTCCTGCAACCCGTTCCCTTTGTGCTAGATGAACGAACTTCTCTCCACATGCTCAGTTTTGAGAGATAAGTGTGTGTGAAAGCCTTCCTTCACCTAGCTTGTTGGGAACACAAAGATTCTTTTCAGTTGCAAACTCCAATCCATACATATATATGGGTAGGTACTAGCTCCAACTCGGTTTTACAGTGAAAACTGCAGGAACTTTTAACCGGCAACAGGAAACAGATTGAGAAACCAGAGAAAAATTTCCTTTCAACCTGTTCCCTTTGTGCTAGTTGAACGAACGTCTCTCCACATGCTCAGTTCTGAGAGATAAGTGTGTGTGAAAGCCATACTTCACCTAGCTTGTTGGGAACTCAAAGTTTCAATTCACTTGCAAACTCCACTCCATACATATATATGGGGATGTACTAGCTCCAACTCGATTTTACAGTGAATACTGCAGGAACTTCAAACCGGCACTAGGAAACAGACTGAGAAACCTGAGTAAATGTTTCCCCTGCAAACCGTTCCCTTTGTGCTAGATGAACGAACGTCTCTCCACATGCTCAGTTCTGAAAGATAAGTGTGTGTGAAAGCCGTCCTTCACCTAACTTGTTGGGAACACATAGTTTCTTTCCAGTTGCAAACTCCTATCCATACATATATATGGGGATGTACTAGATCCAACTCGGTTTTACAGTGAAAACTGCAGGAACTCCAAATCGGCACTAGGAAACAGACTGAGAAACCAGAGAAAATGTTTCTCCTGCAACCCGTTCCATTTGTGCTAGATGAACGAACGTCTCTCCACATGCTCAGTTATGAGAGATAAGTGTGTGTGAAAGCCGTCCTTCACCTAGCTTGTTGGGAACACAAAGATTCTTTTCAGTTCCAAACACCACTCCATACATATATATGGGGAGTTTCTAGCTCCAACTCGGTTTTACAGTGAAAACTGCAGGATCTTCCAACCGGCACTAGAAAACAGACTGAGAAACCAGAGTAAAAGTTTCTCCTGCAACCCGTTCCATTTGTGCTAGATGAACGAACTTCTCTCCACATGCTCAGTTCTGAGAGATAAGTGTGTGTGAAAGCCTTCCTTCACCTAGCTTGTTCGGAACACAAAGATTCTTTTCAGTTGCAAACTCCACTCCATACATATATATGGGTAGGTACTAGCTCCAACTCGGTTTTACAGTGAAAATTGCAGGAACTTCAAACCGGCACTAGGAAAAAGACTGAGAAACCAGAGAAAAAATTTCCCCTGCAACCCGTTCCCTTTGTGCTAGATGAACGAACGTCTCTCCACATGCTCAGTTCTGAGAGATAAGTGTGTGTGAAAGCCTTCCTTCACCTATGTGTTGGGAACACAAAGTTTCTTTTCAGTTGCAAATTCCACTCCATACATATATATGGGTAGGTACTAGCTCCAACTCGGTTTTACAGTGAATACTGCTGGAACTTCAAACCGGCACTAGGAAACAGACTGAGAAACCAGAGTAAAAGTTTCTAATGCAACCCGTTCCCTTTGTTCTAGATGAACGAATGTCTCTCAACATGCTCAGTTCTGAGAGATATTTGTGTGTGAAAGACGTCCTTCACCTAGCTTGTTTAGAACACAAAGTATCTTTTCAGTTGCAAACTCCAATCCATACATAAGTATGGGGAGGTACTAGCCCCAAATCGGTTTTACAGTGAAAACTGCAGGAACTTCAAACCGGCACTAGGAAACAGACTGAGAAAAATGAGTAAAAGTGGCTCCTGCAACCTGTTAACTTTCTGCTAGATGAACGAACGTCTCTCTACATGCTCAGTTCTGAGAGATAAATGTGTGAGAAAGCCGTCCTTCACCTAGCTTGTTGGGAACACAAAGTTCCTTTTCAGTTGCAAATTCAACTCCATACATATATATGGGGTGGTACTAGCCCCAACTCGATTTTACAGTGAAAACTGCAGGATCTTCAAACCGGAACTAGGAAACAGACTGAGAAACCAGAGAAAAAGTTTCTCCTGCAACCCTATCCCTTTGTGCTAGATGAACGAACGTCTCTCCACAAGCTCAGTTCTGAGAGATAAGTGTGTTTGAAAGCCTTACTTTAAATAGCTTGTTGGGAACACAAAGTTTCTTTTCAGTTGCAAACTCCACTCCATACATTTATATGGGGAGGTACTAGCTCCAACTCGGTTTTACAGTGAAAACTGCAGGAACTTTTAACCGGCAACAGGAAACAGATTGAGAAACCAGAGAAAAATTTCCCTTCAACCTGTTCCCTTTGTGCTAGTTGAACGAACGTCTCTCCACATGCTCAGTTCTGAGAGATAAGTGTGTGTGAAAGCCATACTTCACCTAGCTTGTTGGGAACTCAAAGTTTCAATTCACTTGCAAACTCCACTCCATACATATATATGGGGATGTACTAGCTCCAACTCGATTTTACAGTGAATACTGCAGGAACTTCAAACCGGCACTAGGAAACAGACTGAGAAACCTGAGTAAATGTTTCCCCTGCAAACCGTTCCCTTTGTGCTAGATGAACGAACGTCTCTCCACATGCTCAGTTCTGAGAGATAAGTGTGTGTGAAAGCCGTCCTTCACCTAACTTGTTGGGAACACATAGTTTCTTACCAGTTGCAAACTCCTATCCATACATATATATGGGGATGTACTAGATCCAACTCGGTTTTACAGTGAAAACTGCAGGAACTCCAAATCGGCACTAGGAAACAGACTGAGAAACCAGAGAAAATGTTTCTCCTGCAACCCGTTCCATTTGTGCTAGATGAACGAACGTCTCTCCACATGCTCAGTTATGAGAGATAAGTGTGTGTGAAAGCCGTCCTTCACCTAGCTTGTTGGAAACACAAAGATTCTTTTCAGTTCCAAACACCACTCCATACATATATATGGGGAGTTTCTAGCTCCAACTCGGTTTTACAGTGAAAACTGCAGGATCTTCCAACCGGCACTAAAAAACAGACTGAGAAACCAGAGTAAAACTTTCTCCTGCAACCCGTTCCATTTGTGCTAGATGAACGAACTTCTCTCCACATGCTCAGTTCTGAGAGATAAGTGTGTGTGAAATCCTTCCTTCACCTATGTGTTGGGAACACAAAGTTTCTTTTCAGTTGCAAATTCCACTCCATACATATATATGGGTAGGTACTAGCTCCAACTCGGTTTTACAGTGAATACTGCTGGAACTTCAAACCGGCACTAGGAAACAGACTGAGAAACCAGACTAAAAGTTTCTAATGCAACCCGTTCCCTTTGTTCTAGATGAACGAATGTCTCTCAACATGCTCAGTTCTGAGAGATAATTGTGTGTGAAAGACGTCCTTCACCTAGCTTGTTTAGAACACAAAGTATCTTTTCAGTTGCAAACTCCAATCCATACATAAGTATGGAGAGGTACTAGCCCCAACTCGGTTTTACAGTGAAAACTGCAGGAACTTCAAACCGGCACTAGGAAACAGACTGAGAAAAATGAGTAAAAGTGGCTCCTGCAACCTGTTAACTTTGTGCTAGATGAACGAACGTCTCTCTACATGCTCAGTTCTGAGAGATATGTGTGTGTGAAAGCCGTCCTTCACCTAGCTTGTTGGGAACACAAAGTTTCTTTTCAGTTGCAAACTCCACTCCATACATATATATGGGAGGTACTAGCCCCAACTCGATTTTACAGTGAAAACTGCAGGATCTTCAAACCGGCACAAGGAAACAGACTGAGAAACCAGAGAAAAAGTTTCTCCTGCAAACCTTTCCCTTTGTGCTAGATGAACGAAAGTCTCTCCACAAGCTCAGTTCTGAGAGATAAGTGTGTTTGAAAGCCGTACTTTAAATAGCTTGTTGGGAACACAAAGTTTCTTTTCAGTTGCAAACCCCACTCCATACATATATGGGGAGGTAATAGCTCCAACTCGGTTTTACAGTGAAAACTGCAGGAACATGAAACCGGCACTAGGAAACAGACTGAGAAACCAGAGAAAAAGTTTCCCTTGCAACCCGTTCCCTTTGTGCTAGATGAACGAACGTCTCTCCACATGCTCAGTTCTGAGAGATAAGTGTGTGTGAAAGCCTTCCTACACCTAGTTGTTGGGAACACAAAGATTCTTTTCAGTTGAAAATTCCACTCCATACATATATATGGGGAGGTACTAGCTCCAACTCGGTTTTACAGTGAAAACTGCAGGAAATTCAAACCGGCACTAGGAAAGAGACAGAGAAACCAGAGTAAAAGTTTCTAATGCAACCCGTTCCCTTTGTTCTAGGTGAACGAACGTCTCTCAACATGCTCAGTTCTGAGAGATAAGTGTGTGTGAAAGCCGTCCTTCATCTAGCTTGTTGGGAACACAAAGTTTCTTTTCAGTTCAAAACTCCACTCCATATATATATATGGGGATTTTCTTACTCCAACTCGGTTTTACAGTGAAAACTGCAGGAACTTCAAACCGGCACTAGGAAACAGAATGAGAAACCAGAGTAAAAGTTTCTCCTGCAACACGTTCCCTTTGTGCTTGATGAACGAAAGTCTCTCCACATGCTCAGTTCTGAGAGATAAGTGTGTGTGAAAGCCGTCCTTCACCTAGCTTGTTGGGAACACAAAGATTCTTTTCAGTTGCAAACTCCACTCCATACTTATATATGGGTAGGTACTAGCTCCAACTCGGTTTTACAGTGAAAATTGCAGGAACTTCAAACCGGCACTAGGAAACAGACTGAGAAACCAGAGAAAAAGTTTCCCTGCAACCCGTTCCCTTTGTGCTAGATGAACGAACGTCTGTCCACATGCTCAGTTCTGAGAGATAAGTGTGTGTGAAAGCCGTCCTTCACGTAGCATGTTGGGAACACAAAGATTCTTTTCAGTTGCAAACTCCACTCCATACATATATATGGGGATTTTCTTGCTCCAACTCGGTTTTACAGTGAAAACTGCAGGAACTTCAAACCGGCACTAGGAAAGAGACTGAGAAAACAGAGTAAAATTTTCTCCTGCAACACGTTCCCTTTGTGCTAGATGAACGAAAGTCTCTCCACATGCTCAGTTCTGAGAGATAAGTGTGTGTGAAAGCCGTCCTTCACCTAGCTTCTTGGGAACACAAAGTTCCTTTCAGTTGCATACTCCACTCCATACATATATATGGGGAGGTACTAGCTCCAACTCGGTTTTACAGTGAAAACTGCAGGAACTTCAATCCGGCACTAGGAAACAGACTGAGAAAACAGAGTAAAAGTTTCTAATGCCACCCGTTCCTTTTGTTCTAAGTGAACGAACGTCTATCAACATGCTCAGTTCTGAGAGAAAAATGTGTGTGAAAGCCGTCCTTCACCTAGCTTGTTGGGAACACAAAGATTCTTTTCAGTTGCAAACTCCACTCCATACATATATATGGGTAGGTACTAGCTCCAACTCGTTTTTACAGTGAAAATTGCAGGAACTTCAAACCGGCACTAGGAAACAGACTGAGAAACCAGAGAATAAGTTTCTCTTGCAACCCGTTCCCTTTGTGCTAGATGAACGAACGTCTCTCCACATGCTCAGTTCTGAGAGATAAGTGTGTGTGAAAGCCTTCCTACACCTAGTTGTTGGGAACACAAAGTTTCTTTTCAGTTGAAAATTCCACTCCATACATATATATGGGGAGGTACTAGCTCCAACTCGGTTTTACAGTGAAAACTGCTGGAAATTCAAACCGGCACTAGGAAAGAGACAGAGAAACCAGAGTAAAAGTTTCTAATGCAACCCGTTCCCTTTGTTCTAGGTGAACGAACGTCTCTCAACATGCTCAGTTCTGAGAGATAAGTGTGTGTGAAAGCCGTCCTTCATCTAGCTTGTTGGGAACACAAAGTTTCTTTTCAGTTCAAAACTCCACTCCATATATATATATGGGGATTTTCTTACTCCAACTCGGTTTTACAGTGAAAACTGCAGGAATTTCAAACCGGCACTAGGAAACAGACTGAGAAACCAGAGTAAAAGTTTCTCCTGCAACCCGTTCCCTTTTTGCTAGATGAATGAACTTCTCTCCACATGCTCAGTTCTGAGAGATAAGTGTGTGTGAAAGCCGTCCTTCACCTAGCTTGTTGGGAACACAAAGATTCTTTTCAGTTGCAAACTCCACTCCATACATATATATGGGTAGGTACTAGCTCCAACTCGGTTTTACAGTGAAAATTGCAGGAACTTCAAACCGGCACTAGGAAACAGACTGAGAAACCAGAGAAAAAGTTTCCCTGCAACCCGTTCCCTTTGTGCTAGATGAACGAACGTCTGTCCACATGCTCAGTTCTGAGAGATTAGTGTGTGTGTAAGCTTTCCTACACCTAGGTGTTGGGAACACAAAGTTTCTTTTCAGTTGAAAATTCCACTCCATACATATATATGGGGAGGTACTAGCTCCAACTCGGTTTTACAGTGAAAACTGCAGGAACTTCAAACCGGCACTAGGAAACAGACTGAGAAACCAGAGTAAAAGATTCTAATGCAACCCGTTCCCTTTGTTCTAGATGAACGAACGTCTCTCAACATGCTCAGTTCTGCGAGATAAGTGTGTGTGAAAGCCGTCCTTCACGTAGCATGTTGGGAACACAAAGATTCTTTTCAGTTGCAAACTCCACTCCATACATATATATGGGGATTTTCTTGCTCCAACTCGGTTTTACAGTGAAAACTGCAGGAACTTCAAACCGGCACTAGGAAAGAGACTGAGAAAACAGAGTAAAATTTTCTCCTGCAACACGTTCCCTTTGTGCTAGATGAACGAAAGTCTCTCCACATGCTCAGTTCTGAGAGATAAGTTTGTGTGAAAGCCGTCCTTCACCTAGCTTCTTGGGAACACAAAGTTCCTTTCAGTTGCATACTCCACTCCATACATATATATGGGGAGGTACTAGCACCAACTCGGTTTTACAGTGAAAACTGCAGGAACTTTAAACCAGAAACATTAAACAGACTGAGAAACCACAGTAAAAGTTTCTAATGCAACTCGTTCCCTTTGTTCTAGATGAACGAACGTCTCTCAACATGCTCAGTTCTGAGAGATAAGTGTGTGTGAAATCCGTCCTTCACCTAGCTTGTTGGGAATACAAAGTTTCTTTTCAGTGGCAAAGTCAACTCCATACATATATATGGGGAGGTACTAGCCCCAACTCGATTTTACAGTGAAAACTGCAGGATCTTCAAACCGGCACTAGGAAACAGACTGAGAAACCAGAGAAAAAGTTTCTCCTGCAACCCTTTCCGTTTGTGCTAGATGAACGTACGTCTCTCCACAAGCTCAGTTCTGAGGGATAAGTTTGTTTTAAAACCATACTTTAAATAGCTTGTTGGGAACACAAAGATTCTTTTCAGTTGCAAACCAAACTCCATACATATATATGGGGAGGTACTAGCTCCAACTCGGTTTTACAGTGAAAACTGCAGGAACTTGAAACCGGCACTAGGAAACAGACTGAGAAAAATCAGTAAAAGTTTCTCCTGCAACCCGTTCCCTTTGTGCTAGATGAACGAACGTCTCACCACATGCTCAGTTCTGAGAGATAAGTGTGTGTGAAAGCCGTCCTTCACCTAGCTTGTTGGGAACACAAAGTTTCTTTTCAGTTGCAAACACCACTCCATACATATATATGGGTAGGTACGAGCTCCAACTCGGTTTTACAGTGAAAACTGCAGATACTTCAAACCGGCACTAGGAAACAGACTGAGAATCCAGAGTAAAAGTTTCTCCTGCAACCCGTTCCCTTTGTGCTAGATGAACGAACGTCTCTCCACATGCTCAGTTCTGAGAGAAAAATGTGTGTGAAAGCCGTCCTTCACCTAGCTTGTTGGGAACACAAAGATTCTTTTCAGTTGCAAACTCCATTCCATACATATATATGGGGAGGTACTAGCTCCAACTTGTTTTTACAGTGAAAAATGCAGGAACTTCATACAGGCACTAGGAAACAGACTGAGAAACCAGAGTAAAAGTTTCTCCTGCAACCCGTTCCCTTTGTGCTAGATGAACGAACTTCTCTCCACATGCTCAGTTCTGAGATATAAGTGTGTGTGAAAGCCGTCCTTCACGTAGCTTGTTGGGAACACAAAGTTACTTTTCAGTTGCAAACTCCACTCCAAACATATATATGGGGAGCTCCTAGCTCCAACTCTGTTTTACAGTGAAAACTGCAGGAACTTCAAACCGGCAACAGGAAACAGACTGAGAAACCAGAGTAAAAGTTTATCCTGCAACCCGTTCCCTTTGTGCTAGATGAACGAACGTCTCTCCACATGCTCATTTCTGAGAGATAAGTGTGTGTGAAAGCCGTCCTTCACCTAGCTTGTTGGGAACACCAAGTTTCTTTTCAGTTCAAAACTCCACTCCATACATATATATGGGGATTTTCTTGCTCCATCTCGGTTTTACAGTGAAAACTGCGGGAACTTCAAACCGGCACTAGGAAACAGACTGAGAAACCAGAGTAAAAGTTTCTCCTGCAACCCGTTCCCTTTGTGCTAGATGAACGAACTTCTCTCCACATGCTCAGTTCTGAGAGATAAGTGTGTGTGAAAGCCGTCCTTAACCTAGCTTGTTGGGAACACAAAGATTCTTTTCAGTTGAAAATTCCACTCCATACATATATATGGGGAGGTACTAGCTCCAAGTCGGTTTTACAGTGAAAACTGCAGGAACTTCAAACCGGCACTAGGAAAAAGACTGAGAAACCAGAGTAAAAGTTTCTAATGCAACCCGTTCCCTTTGTTCCAGATGAACGAACGTCTCTCAACATGCTCAGTTCTGAGAGATAAGTGTGTGTGCAAGCCGTCCTTCACCTAGCTTGTTGGGAACACAAAGTTTCTTTTCAGTTCAAAACTACACTCCATACATATATATGGGGATTTTCTTCCTCCAACCCGGTTTTACAGTGAAAACTGCAGGAAATTCAAACCGGCACTAGGAAACAGACTGAGAAACCAGGGTAAAATTTTCTCCTGCAACCCGTTCCATTTGTGCTAGATGAACGAACTTCTCTCCACATGCTCAGTTCTGAGAGATAAGTGTGTGTGAAAGCCGTCTTTCACCTAGATTGTTGGGAACACAAAGATTCTTTTCAGTTGCAAACTCCACTCCATACATATATATGGGTAGGTACAAGCTCCAAATCGGTTTTACAGTGAAAATTGCAGGAAATTCAAACCGGCACTAGGAAACAGACCGAGAAACCAGAGAAAAAGTTTCTCCTGCAAACCGTTCCCTTTGTGCTAGATGAACGAACGTCTCTCCACATGCTCAGTTCTGAGAGGTAAGTGTGTGTGAAAGCCGTCTTTCACCTAGATTGTTGGGAACACAAAGATTCTTTTCAGTTGCAAACTCCACTCCATACATATATATGGGTAGGTACCAGCCCCAACTCTGTTTTACAGTGAAAACTGCAGGAAATTCAAAGGGGCACTAGGAAACAGACTGAGAAACAAGTGTAAAAGTTTATCCTGCAAACCGTTCCCTTTGTGCTAGATGAACGAACGTCTCTCCACATGCTCAGTTCTGAGGGATAAGTGTGATTGAAAGCCGTCCTTTACCTAGCTTGTTGGGAACACAAAGATTCTTTTCAGTTGCAAACTCCACTCCATACATATATATGGGGAGGTAATATCTGCAACTCGGTTTTACAGTGAAAACTGCAGGAACTTCAAACCGGCACTAGGAAACAGACTGAGAAACGAGAGAAAAAGTTTCTCCTGCAACATGTTCCCATTGTGCTAGATGAACGAAAGTCTCTCCGCATGCTCAGTTCTGAGAGATAAGTGTGTGTGAAAGCCGTCCTTCACCTAGCTTCTTGGGAACACAAAGTTCCTTTCAGTTGCATACTCCACTCCATACATATATATGGGGAGGTACTAGCACCAACTCGGTTTTACAGTGAAAACTGCAGGAACTTTAAACCGGAAACATTAAACAGACTGAGAAACCAGAGAAAAAGTTTCTCCTTCAACCCATTCCCTTTGTTCTAGATGAACGAACGTCTCTCCACATGCTCTGTTCTGAGAGATAAGTGTGTGTGAAAGCCTTCCTTCACCTAGCTTGTTGGGAACACAAAGTTTCTTTTCACTTGCAAACTCCACTCCATACATATTTATGGGGAGGTACTAGCTCCAACTCGGTTTTACAGTGAAAACTTCAGGAACTTCAAACCGGCACTAGGAAACAGACTGAGAAAAATGAGTAAAAGTTGCTCCTGCAACCCGTTAACTTTGTGCTAGATGAACGAACGTCTCTCCACATGCTCAGTTCTCAGAGATAAGTGTGTGTGAAAGCCGTACTTCACCTATCTTCTTGGGAACACAAAGTTTCTTTTCAGTTGCAAACTCCACTCCATACATATATATGGGGAGGTACTAGCTCCAACTCAGTTTTACAGTGAAAACTGCAGGAACTTAAAACCGGCACTACTAAACAGACTGAGAAACCAGAGTAAAAGTTTCTAATGCAACTCGTTCCCTTTGTTCTAGAGGAACGAACGTCTCTCAACATGCTCAGTTCTGAGAGATAAGTGTGTGTGAAATCCGTCCTTCACCTAGCTTGTTGGGAATACAAAGTTTCTTTTCAGTTGCAAACTCAACTCCATACATATATATTGGGAGGTACTAGCCCCAACTCGATTTTACAGTGAAAACTGCAGGATCTTCAAACCGGCACTAGGAAACAGACTGAGAAACCAGAGAAAAAGTTTCTCCTGCAACCCTTTCCCTTTGTGCTAGATGAACGAACGTCTCTCCACAAGCTCAGTTCTGAGGGATAAGTGTGTTTTAAAACCATACTTTAAATAGCTTGTTGGGAACACAAAGTTTCTTTTCAGTTGCAAACCAAACTCCATACATATATATGGGGAGGTACTAGCTCCAACTCGGTTTTACAGTGAAAACTGCAGGAACTTGAAACCGGCACTAGGAAACAGACTGAGAAAAATCAGTAAAAGTTTCTCCTGCAACCCGTTCCCTTTGTGCTAGATGAACGAACGTCTCACCACATGCTCAGTTCTGAGAGATAAGTGTGTGTGAAAGCCGTCCTTCACCTAGCTTGTTGGGAACACAAAGTTTCTTTTCAGTTGCAAACACCACTCCATACATATATATGGGTAGGTACGAGCTCCAACTCGGTTTTACAGTGAAAACTGCAGATACTTCAAACCGGCACTAGGAAACAGACTGAGAATCCAGAGTAAAAGTTTCTCCTGCAACCCGTTCCCTTTGTGCTAGATGAACGAACGTCTCTCCACATGCTCAGTTCTGAGAGAAAAATGTGTGTGAAAGCCGTCCTTCACCTAGCTTGTTGGGAACACAAAGATTCTTTTCAGTTGCAAACTCCACTCCATACATATATATGGGTAGGTACTAGCTCCAACTCGGTTTTACAGTGAAAATTGCAGGAACTTCAAACCGGCACTAGGAAACAGACTGAGAAACCAGAGAAAAAGTTTCTCTTGCAACCCGTTCCCTTTGTGCTAGATGAACGAACGTCTCTCCACATGCTCAGTTCTGAGAGATAAGTGTGTGTGAAAGCCTTCCTACACCTAGTTGTTGGGAACACAAAGTTTCTTTTCAGTTGAAAATTCCACTCCATACATATATATGGGGAGGTACTAGCTCCAACTCGGTTTTACAGTGAAAACTGCAGGAAATTCAAACCGGCACTAGGAAAGAGACAGAGAAACCAGAGTAAAAGTTTCTAATGCAACCCGTTCCGTTTGTTCTAGGTGAACGAACGTCTCTCAACATGCTCAGTTCTGAGAGATAAGTGTGTGTGAAAGCCGTCCTTCATCTAGCTTGTTGGGAACACAAAGTTTCTTTTCAGTTCAAAACTCCACTCCATATATATATATGGGGATTTTCTTACTCCAACTCGGTTTTACAGTGAAAATTGCAGGAACTTCAAACCGGCACTAGGAAACAGACTGAGAAACCAGAGTAAAAGTTTCTCCTGCTACCCGTTCCCTTTTTGCTAGATGAACGAACTTCTCTCCACATGCTCAGTTCTGAGAGATAAGTGTGTGTGAAAGCCGTCCTTCACCTAGCTTGTTGGGAACACAAAGATTCTTTTCAGTTGCAAACTCCACTCCATACATATATATGGGTAGGTACTAGCTCCAACTCGGTTTTACAGTGAAAATTGCAGGAACTTCAAACCGGCACTAGGAAACAGACTGTGAATCCAGAGAAAAAGTTTCCCTGCAACCCGTTCCCTTTGTGCTAGATGAACGAACGTCTGTCCACATGCTCAGTTCTGAGAGATAAGTGTGTGTGTAAGCTTTCCTACACCTAGGTGTTGGGAACACAAAGTTTCTTTTCAGTTGAAAATTCCACTCCATACATATATATGGGGAGGTACTAGCTCCAACTCGGTTTTACAGTGAAAACTGCAGGAACTTCAAACCGGCACTAGGAAACAGACTGAGAAACCAGAGTAAAAGATTCTAATGCAACCCGTTCCCTTTGTTCTAGATGAACGAACGTCTCTCAACATGCTCAGTTCTGCGAGATAAGTGTGTGTGAAAGCCGTCCTTCACGTAGCATGTTGGGAACACAAAGATTCTTTTCAGTTGCAAACTCCACTCCATACATATATATGGGGATTTTCTTGCTCCAACTCGGTTTTACAGTGAAAACTGCAGGAACTTCAAACCGGCACTAGGAAAGAGACTGAGAAAACAGAGTAAAATTTTCTCCTGCACACGTTCCCTTTGTGCTAGATGAACGAAAGTCTCTCCACATGCTCAGTTCTGAGAGATAAGTGTGTGTGAAAGCCGTCCTTCACCTAGCTTCTTGGGAACACAAAGTTCCTTTCAGTTGCATACTCCACTCCATACATATATATGGGGAGGTACTAGGACCAACTCGGTTTTACAGTGAAAACTGCAGGAACTTTAAACCGGAAACATTAAACAGACTGAGAAACCAGAGAAAAAGTTTCTCCTTCAACCCATTCCCTTTGTGCTAGATGAACGAACGTCTCTCCACATGCTCTGTTCTCAGAGATAAGTGTGTTTGAAAGCCTTCCTTCACCTAGCTTGTTGGGAACACAAAGTTTCTTTTCACTTGCAATCTCCACTCCATACATATTTATGGGGAGGTACTAGCTCCAACTCGGTTTTACAGTGAAAACTTCAGGAACTTCAAACCGGCACTAGGAAACAGACTGAGAAAAATGAGTAAAAGTTGCTCCTGCAACCCGTTAACTTTGTGCTAGATGAACGAACGTCTCTCCACATGCTCAGTTCTCAGAGATAAGTGTGTGTTAAAGCCGTCCTTCACCTAGCTTGTTGGGAACACAAAGTTTCTTTTCAGTTGCAAACTCCACTCCATACATATATATGGGGAGGTACTAGCTCCAACTCAGTTTTACAGTGAAAACTGCAGGAACTTCAAACCGGCACTACTAAACAGACTGAGAAACCACAGTAAAAGTTTCTAATGCAACTCGTTCCCATTGTTCTAGATGAACGAACGTCTCTCAACATGCTCAGTTCTGAGAGATAAGTGTGTGTGAAATCCGTCCTTCACCTAGCTTGTTGGGAATACAAAGTTACTTTTCAGTTGCAAACTCAACTCCATACATATATATTGGGAGGTACTAGCCCCAACTCGATTTTACAGTGAAAACTGCAGGATCTTCAAACCGGCACTAGGAAACAGACTGAGAAACCAGAGAAAAAGTTTCTCCTGCAACCCTTTCCCTTTCTGCTAGATGAACGAACGTCTCTCCACAAGCTCAGTTCTGAGGGATAAGTGTGTTTTAAAACCATACTTTAAATAGCTTGTTGGGAACACAAAGATTCTTTTCAGTTGCAAACCAAACTCCATACATATATATGGGGAGGTACTAGCTCCAACTCGGTTTTACAGTGAAAACTGCAGGAACTTGAAACCGGCACTAGGAAACAGACTGAGAAAAATCAGTAAAAGTTTCTCCTGCAACCCGTTCCCTTTGTGCAAGATGAACGAACGTCTCACCACATGCTCAGTTCTGAGAGATAAGTGTGTGTGAAAGCCGTCCTTCACCTAGCTTGTTGGGAACACAAAGTTTCTTTTCAGTTGCAAACACCACTCCATACATATATATGGGTAGGTACGAGCTCCAACTCGGTTTTACAGTGAAAAATGCAGATACTTCAAACCGGCACTAGGAAACAGACTGAGAATCCAGAGTAAAAGTTTCTCCTGCAACCCGTGCCCTTTGTGCTAGATGAACGAACGTCTCTCCACATGCTCAGTTCTGAGAGAAAAATGTGTGTGAAAGCCGTCCTTCACCTAGCTTGTTGGGAACACAAAGATTCTTTTCAGTTGCAAACACCATTCCATACATATATAAGGGGAGGTACTAGCTCCAACTTGTTTTTACAGTGAAAAATGCAGGAACTTCATACAGGCACTAGGAAACAGACTGAGAAACCAGAGTAAAAGTTTCTCCTGCAACCCGTTCCCTTTGTGCTAGATGAACGAACTTCTCTCCACATGCTCAGTTCTGAGATATAAGTGTGTGTGAAAGCCGTCCTTCACGTAGATTGTTGGGAACACAAAGTTACTTTTCAGTTGCAAACTCCACTCCAAACATATATATGGGGAGCTCCTAGCTCCAACTCTGTTTTACAGTGAAAACTGCAGGAACTTCAAACCGGCAACAGGAAACAGACTGAGAAACCAGAGTAAAAGTTTATCATGCAACCCGTTCCCTTTGTGCTAGATGAACGAACGTCTCTCCACATGCTCATTTCTGAGAGATAAGTGTGTGTGAAAGCCGTCCTTCACCTAGCTTGTTGGGAACACCAAGTTTCTTTTCAGTTGCAAACTCCACTCCATACATATATATGGGGAGGTACTAGCTCCAACTCGGTTTTACAGTGAAAACTGCGGGAACTTCAAACCGGCACTAGGAAACAGACTGAGAAACCAGAGTAAAAGTTTCTCCTGCAACCCGTTCCCTTTGTGCTAGATGAACGAACTTCTCTCCACATGCTCAGTTCTGAGAGATAAGTGTGTGTGAAAGCCGTCCTTCACCTAGCTTGTTGGGAACACAAAGATTCTTTTCAGTTGCAAACTCCACTCCATACATATATATGGGTAGGTACTAGCTCCAACTCGATTTTACAGTGAAAATTGCAGGATCTTCAAACCGGCACTAGGAAACAGACTGAGAAACCAGAGAAAAAGTTTCTTTTGCAACCCGTTCCCTTTGTGCTAGATGAACGAACGTCTCTCCACATGCTCAGTTCTGAGAGATAAGTGTGTGTGAAAGCCTTCCTATACCTAGGTGTTGGGAACACAAAGTTTCTTTTCAGTTGAAAATTCCACTCCATACATATATATGGGGAGGTACTAGCTCCAAGTCGGTTTTACAGTGAAAACTGCAGGAACTTCAAACCGGCACTAGGAAACAGACTGAGAAACCAGAGTAAAAGTTTCTCCTGCAATCCGTTCCCTTTGTGCTAGATGAACGAACTTCTCTCCACATGCTCAGTTCTGAGAGATAAGTGTGTGTGAAAGCCGTCCTTCACCTAGCTTGTTGGGAACACAAAGTTTCTTTTCAGTTCAAAACTACACTCCATACATATATAAGGGGATTTTCTTCCTCCAACCCGGTTTTACAGTGAAAACTGCAGGAAATTCAAACCGGCACTAGGAAACAGACTGAGAAACCAGGGGAAAATTTTCTCCTGCAACCCGTTCCATTTATGCTAGATGAACGAACTTCTCTCCACATGCTCAGTTCTGAGAGATAAGTGTGTGTGAAAGCCGTCCTTCACCTAGCTTGTTTAGAACACAAAGTTTCTTTTCAGTTGCAAACTCCAATCCATACATATGTATGGGGAGGTACTAGCCCCAACTCGGTTTTACAGTGAAAACTGCAGGAACTTCAAACCGGCACTAGGAAACAGACAGAAAAATGACTAAAAGTTGCTCCTGCAACCCGTTAACTTTGTGCTAGATGAACGAACGTCTCTCCACATGCTCAGTTCTGAGAGATAAGTGTGTGTGAAAGCCGTCCTTCACCTAGTTTGTTGGGAACACAAAGTTTCTTTTCAGTTGCAAACTCCACTCCATACATATATATGGGGAGGTACAAGCTCCAACTCGGTTTTACAGTGAAAACTGCAGGAACTTCAAACCGGCACTACTAAACAGACTGAGAAAACAGAGTAAAAGTTTCTAATGCAACCCGTTCCCTTTGTTCTAGATGAACGAACGTGTCTCAACATGCTCAGTTCTGAGAGATAAGTGTGTGTGAAAGCCGTCCTTCACCTAGCTTGTTGGGAACACAAAGTTCCTTTTCAGTTGCAAATTCAACTCCATACATATATATGGGGTGGTACTAGCCCCAACTCGATTTTACAGTGAAAACTGCAGGATCTTCAAACCGTCACTAGGAAACAGACTGAGAAACCAGAGAAAAATTTTCTCCTGCAACCCTTTCTTTTTGTGCTAGATGAACGAACGTCTTTCCACAAACTCAGTTCTGAGAGATAAGTGTGTGTGAAAGCCGTCCTTCACCTAGCTTGTTGGGAACACAAAGTTTCTTTTCAGTTGCAAACTCCTCTCCATACATATATATGGGGAGGTACTAGCTCCAACTCGGTTTTACAGTGAAAATTGCAGGAACTTCAGACCTTCAATAGGTAACAGATTGAGAAACCAGAGAAAAAGTTTCTCCTACAACCCGTTCCCTCTGTGCTAGATGAACGAACGTCTCTCCACATGCTCATTTCTGAGAGATAAGTGTGGGTGAAAGCCGTCCTTCACCTAGCTTCTTGGGAACACAAAGTTCCTTTCAGTTGCAAACTCCACTCCATACATTTATATGGGGAGGTACTAGCTCCAACTCGGTTTTACAGTGAAAACTGCAGGAACTTTTAACTGGCAACAGGAAACAGTTTGAGAAACCAGAGAAAAATTTCCCTTCAACCTGTTCCCTTTGTGCTAGATGAACGAACGTCTCTCCACATGCTAAGTTCTGAGAGATAAGTGTGTGTGAAAGCCATACTTCACCTAGCTTGTTGGGAACCTAAAGTTTCAATTCACTTGCAAACTCCACTCCATACATATATATGGGGATGTACTAGCTCCAACTCGATTTTACAGTGAATACTGCAGGAACTTCAAACCGGCACTAGGAAACAGACTGAGAAACCAGAGTAAATGTTTCTCCTGCAACCCGTTCCCTTTGTGCTAGATGAACGAACGTCTCTCCACATGCTCAGTTATGAGAGATAAGTGTGTGTGAAAGCCGTCCTTCACCTAGCTTGTTGGGAACACAAAGTTTCTTTTCAGTTCCTAACACCACTCCATACATATATATGGGGAGTTTCTAGCTCCAACTCGGTTTTACAGTGAAAACTGCAGGATCTTCCAACAGGCACTAGGAAACAAACTGAGAAACCAGAGTAAAAGTTTCTCCTGCAACCCGTTCCATTTGTGCTAGATGAACGAACTTCTCTCCACATGCTCAGTTCTGAGAGATAAGTGTGTGTGAAAGCCTTCCTTCACCTAGCTTGTTGGGAACACAAAGATTCTTTTCAGTTGCAAACTCCACTCCATACATATATATGGGTAGGTACTAGCTCCAACTCGGTTTTACGGTGAAAATTGCAGGAACTTCAAACCGGCACTAGGAAAAAGACTGAGAAACCAGAGAAAAAGTTTCCCCTGCAACCCGTTCCCTTTGTGCTAGATGAACGAACGTCTCTCCACATGCTCAGTTCTCAGAGATAAGTGTGTGTGAAAGCCTTCCTTCACCTAGGTGTTGGGAACACAAAGTTTCTTTTCAGTTGCAAATTCCACTCCATACATATATTTGGGTAGGTACTAGCTCCAACTCGGTTTTACAGTGAATACTGCAGGAACTTCAAACCGGCACTAGGAAACAGACTGAGAAACCAGAGTAAAAGTTTCTAATGCAACCCGTTCCATTTGTTCTAGATGAACGAATGTCTCTCAACATGCTCAGTTCTGAGAGATAATTGTGTGTGAAAGACGTCCTTCACCTAGCTTGTTTAGAACACAAAGTTTCTTTTCAGTTGCAAACTCCAATCCATATATTTGTATGGGGAGGTACTAGCCCCAACTCGGTTTTACAGTGAAAACTGCAGGAACTTCAAACCGGCACTAGGAAACAGACTGAGAAAAATGAGTAAAAGTGGCTCCAGCAACCCGTTAACTTTGTGCTAGATGAACGAACGTCTCTCCACATGCTCATCTCTGAGAGATAAGTGTGTGTGAAAGCCGTCCTTCACCTAGCTTCTTGGGAACACAAAGTTCCTTTCAGTTGCAAACTCCACTCCATACATTTATATGGGGAGGTACTAGCTCCAACTCGGTTTTACAGTGAAAACTGCAGGAACTTTTAACCGGCAACAGGAAACAGATTGAGAAACCAGAGAAAAATTTCCCTTCAAACTGTTCCCTTTGTGCTAGATGAACGAACGTCTCTCCACATGCTCAGTTCTGAGAGATAAGTGTGTGTGAAAGCCATACTTCACCTAGCTTGTTGGGAACTCAAAGTTTCAATTCACTTGCAAACTCCACTCCATACATATATATGGGGATGTACAAGCTCCAACTCGATTTTACAGTGAATATTGCAGGAACTTCAAACCGGCACTAGGAAACAGACTGAGAAACCAGAGTAAATGTTTCTCCTGCAACCCGTTCCCTTTGTGCTAGATGAACGAACGTCTCTCCACATGCTCAGTTCTGAGAGATAAGTGTGTGTGAAAGCCGTCCTTCACCTAGCTTGTTGGGAACACAAAGTTTCTTTTCAGTTCCAAACACCACTCCATACATATATATGGGGATTTTCTTACTCCAACTCGGTTTTACAGTGAAAACTGCAGTAACTTCAAACCGGCACTAGGAAACAGACTGAGAAACCAGAGTAAAAGTTTTTCCTGCAACCCGTTCCCTTTTTGCTAGATGAACGAACTTCTCTCCACATGCTCAGTTCTGAGAGATAAGTGTGTGTGAATGCCGTCCTTCACCTAGCTTTTTGGGAACACAAAGTTTCTTTTCAGTTGCAAACTCCACTCCATACATATATATGGGGAGGTACTAGCCCCAACTCGGATTTACAGTGAAAACTGCAGGAACTTCAAACCAGCACTAGGAAACAGACTGAGAAACCAGAGTAAATGTTTATCCTGCAACCCGTTCCCTTTGTGCTAGATGAACAAACGTCTCTCCACATGCTCAGTTCTGAGAGATAAGTGTGTGTGAAAGCCGTCCTTTAACTAGCTTGTTGGGAACACAAAGATTCTTTTCAGTTGCAAACTCCACTCCATACATATATATGGGGAGGTACTATCTGCAACTCGTTATTACAGTGAAAACTGCAGGAACTTCAAACCGGCACTAGGAAACAGACTGAGAAACCAGAATAAAAGTTTCTCCTGCAACATGTTCCCATTGTTCTAGATGAACGAAAGTCTCTCCACATGCTCAGTTCTGAGAGATAAGTGTGTGTTAAAGCCGTCCTTCACCTAGCTTCTTGGGAACACAAAGTTCTTTTAAGTTGCAAACTCTACTCCTTACATATATATGGGGAGGTACTAGCTCCAACTCTTTTTACAGTGAAAACTGCAGGAACTTTAAACCGGAAACATTAAACAGACTGAGAAACCAGAGAAAAAGTTTCTCCTTCAACCCGTTCCCTTTGTGCTAGATGAACGAACGTCTCTCCACATGATCAGTTCTGAGAGATATTTGTGTGTGAAAGCCATCCTTCAACTAGCTTGTTGAGAACACAAAGTTTCTTTTAACTTGCAAACTCCACTCCATACATATTTATGGGGAGGTACTAGCTCCAACTCGGTTTTACAGTGAAAACTGCAGGAACTTCAAACCGGCACTAGGAAACACTCTGAGAAAAATGAGTAAAAGTTTCCCCTGCAACCCGTCCCCTTTGTGCTAGATGAACGAACGTCTCTCCACATGCTCAGTTCTGAGAGATAAGTGTGTGTGAAAGCCGTCCTTCACCTAGCTTGTTGGGAACACAAAGTTTCTTTTCAGTTGCAAACTCCTCTCCATACATATATATGGGGAGGTACTAGTTCCAACTCGGTTTTACAGTGAAAACGGCAGGAACTTCAATCCGGCACTAGGAAACAGACTGAGAAACCAGAGAAATAGTTTCCACTGCAACCCGTTCCCTTTGTGCTAGATGAACGAAAGTCTCTCCACATGCTCAGTTTTGAGAGATAAGCGTGTGTGAAAGCCGTCCTTCACCTAGCTTGTTGGGAACACAAAGTTTCTTTTCATTTGCAAATTCCACTCCATACATATATATGGGTAGGTACTAGCTCCAACTCGGTTATACAGTGAAAATTGCAGGTACTTCAAACCGGCACTAGGAAACAGACTGAGAAACCAGAGAAAAAGTTTCTCCTGCAACCCGTTCCATTTGTGCTAGATGAACGAACGTCTCTCAACATGCTCAGTTCTGAGAGATAAGTGTGTGTGAAAGCCGTCCTTCACCTAGCTTGTTGGGACACAAAGTTTCTTTTCAGATGCAAATTCCAATCCATACATATATATGGGGAGGTACTAGCCCCAACTCGGTTTTACAGTGAAAACTGCAGGAACTTCAAACTGGCACTAGGAAACAGACTGAGAAACCAGAGTAAAATTTTCTAATGCAACCCGTTCCCTTGGTTCTAGATCAACGAACGTCTCTCAACATGCTCAGTTCTGAGAGATAAGTGTGTGTGAAAGCCGTCCTTCACGTAGCTTGTTGGGAAGACAAAGTTTCTTTTCAGTTTCAAACTCCACTCCAAACATATATATGGGGAGCTCCTAGCTCCAACTCTATTTTACAGTGAAAACTGCAGGAACTTCAAACCGGCAACAGGAAACAGACTGAGAAACCAGAGTAAAAGTTTCTCCTGCAACCCGTTCCCTTTGTGCTAGATGAACGAACGTCTCTCCACATGCTCAGTTCTGAGAGATAAGTGTTTGTGAAAGCCGTCCTTCACCTAGCTTGTTGGGAACACAAAGTTTCTTTTCACTTGCAAACTCCACTCCATACATATTTATGGGGAGGTAATAGCTCCAACTCGGTTTTACAGTGAAAAATGCAAGAACTTCAACCCGGCACTAGGAAACAGACTGAGAAAAATGAGTAAAAGTTTCTCCTGCAGCCCGTTCCCTTTGTGCTAGATGAACGAACGTCTCTCCACATGCTCAGTTCTGAGAGATAAGTGTGTGTGAAAGCCGTCCTTCACCTACCTTGTTGGGAACACAAAGTTTCTTTTCAGTTGCAAAATCCACTCCATACATATATATGGGGAGGTACAAGCTCCAACTCGGTTTTACAGTGAAAACTGCAGGAACTTCAATCCGGCTCTAGGAAAAAGACTGAGAAACCAGAGTAAAAGTTTCTAATACAACCCGTTCCTTTTGTTCTAGATGAACGAACGTCTATCAAAATGCTCAGTTCTGAGAGATAAGTGTGTGTGAAAGCCGTCCTTCACCTAGCTTGTTGGGAACACAAAGTTTCTTTTCATTTGCAAATTCCACTCCATACATATATATGGGGAGGTACTAGCTCCAACTCTGTTTTACAGTGAAAACTGCAGGAACTTCAATCCAGCACTAGGAAACAGACTGAGAAAAATGATTAAAAGTTTCTCCTGCAACCCGATCCCTCTGTGCTAGATGAACGAACGTATTTCCACATGCTCAGTTCTGAGGGATAAGTGTGTGTGAAAGCCGTCCTTTACCTTGCTTGTTGGGAACACAAAGATTATTTTCAGTTGCAAACTCCACTCCATACATATATATGGGGAGGTACTATCTGCAACTCGGTTTTACAGTGAAAACTGCAGGAACTTCAAACCGGCACTAGGAAACAGACTGAGAAACCAGAGTAAAAATTTCTCCTGCAACATGTTCCCATTGTGCTAGATGAACGAAAGTCACTCCACATGCTCAGTTCTGAGTGATAAGTGTGTGTGAAAGCCGTCCTTCACCTAGCTTCTTGGGAACACAAAGTTCCTTTCAGTTGCAAACTCCACTCCATACATATATATGGGGAGGTACTAGCTCCAACTCGGTTTTACAGTGAAAACTGCAGGAACTTTAAACCGGAAACATTAAACAGACTGAGAAACCAGAGAAAAAGTTTCTCCTTCAACCCGTTCCCTTTGTGCTAGATGAACGAACGTCTCTCCACATGCTCAGTTCTGAGAGATAAGTGTGTGTGAAAGCCATCCTTCAAGTAGCTTGTTGGGAACTCAAAGTTTCTTTTCACTTGCAAACTCCACTCCATACATATTTATGGGGAGGTACTAGCTCCAAATCGTTTTTACAGTGAAAACTGCAGTAACTTCAAACCGGCACTAGGAAACGACTGAGAATAATGAGTAAAAGTTTCTCCTGCAACCCGTTCCCTTTGTGCTAGATGAACGAACGTCTCTCCACATGCTCAGTTCTGAGAGATAAGTGTGTGTGAAAGCCGTCCTTCACCTAGCTTTTTGGGAACACAAAGATTCTTTTCAGTTGCAAACTCCAGTCCATACATATAAATGGGGAGGTACTAGCTCCAACTCGGTTTTACAGTGAAAATTGCAGGAACTTCAAACCATCACTAGGAAACAGACTGAGAAACCAGAGAAATAGTTTCCCCTGCAAACCGTTCCCTTTGTGCTAGATGAACGAACGTCTCTCCACATGCTCAGTTCTGAGAGATAAGTGTGTGTGAAAGCCGTCCTTCACGTAGCTTCTTGGGAAGACAATGTTCCTTTCAGTTGCAAACTCCACTCCATACATATATATGGGGAGGTAGAAGCTCCAACTCGGTTTTACAGTGAAAATTGCAGGAACTTTAAACCGGCAACTTTAAACAGACTGAGAATCCAGAGGAAAAGTTTCTCCTTCAACCCGTTCCCTTTGTGCTAGATGAACGAAAGTCTCTCCACATGCTCAGTTCTGAAAGATAAGTGTGTGTGAAAGCCGTCCTTCACCTAGCTTTTTGGGAACACAAAGTTTCTTTTCAGTTGCAAACTCCACTCCATACATATATATGGGGAGGTACTAGCTCCAACTCGGTTTTACAGTGAAAACTGCAGGAACTTCAAACCGGCACTAGGAAACATACTGAGAAACCAGAGTAAGAGTTTCTCCTGCAACCCGTTCCCTTTGTGTTAGATGAACGAAGGTCTCTCCACATGCTCAGTTCTGAGAGATAAGTGTGTGTGAAAGCCGTCCTTCACGTAGCTTCTTGGGAAGACAATGTTCCTTTCAGTTGCAAACTCCACTCCATACATATATATGGGGAGGTAGAAGCTCCACTCGGTTTTACAGTGAAAACTGCAGGAACTTTAAACCGGCAACTTTAAACAGACTGAGAAACCAGAGGAAAAGTTTCTCCTTCAACCCGTTCCCTTTGTGCTAGATGAACGAAAGTCTCTTCACATGCTCAGTTCTGAGAGTTAAGTGTGTGTGAAAGCCGTACTTCACCTATCTTGTTGGAAACACAAAGTTTCTTTTCAGTTGCAAACTCCACTCCATACAAATATATGGGGAGGTACAAGCCCCAACTCGGTTTTACAGTGAAAACTGCAGGAACTTCAAACCGGCACTAGGAAACAGACTGAGAAAACAGAGTAAAAGTTTCTCCTGCAACCCGTTCCCTTTGTGCTAGATGAACGAACGTCTCTCCACATGCTCAGTTCTGAGAGATAATTGTGTGTGAAAGCCGTCCTTCACATAGCTTGTTGGGAACACAAAGTTTATTTTCAGGTGCAAACTCCACTCCATACATATATATGGGGATTTTCTAGCTCCAAATCGGTTTTACAGTGAAAACTGCAGGAACTTCAAACCGGCACCAGGAAACAAACTGAGAATCCAGAGTAAAAGTTTCTCTTGCATCCCGTTCCCTTTGTGCTAGATGAACGAACGTCTCTCCACATGCTCAGTTCTGAGAGAAAAGTGTGTGTGAAAGCCGTCCTTCACCTAGCTTGTTGGGAACACAAAGTTTCTTTTCATTTGCAAATTCCACTCCATACATATATATAGGGAGGTACTAGCTCCAACTCGGTTTTATAGTGAAAACTGCAGGAACTTCAAACCAGCACTTGGAAACAGACTGAGAAAAATGAGTAATAGTTTCCCCTGCAACCCGTTAGCTTTGTGCTAGATGAATGAACGTCTCTCCACATGCTCAGTTCTTAGAGATAATTGAGTGTGAAAGCCGTACTTCACCTATCTTGTTGGGAACACAAAGTTTCTTTTCAGTTTCAAACTCCACTCCATACATATATATGGGGAGGTACTAGCCCCAACTCGGTTTTACAGTGAAAACTGAAGGAACTTCAAACCGGTACTAGGAAACAGACTGAGAAACCAGAGTAAAAGTTTCTCCTGCAATCCGTTCCCTTTGTGCTAGATGAACGAACGTCTCTCCCCATGCTCAGTTCTGAGAGATATGTGTGTGTGAAAGCCGTCCTTCACCTAGCTTCTTGGGAACACAAAGTTCCTTTCAGTTGCAAACTCCACTCTATACATATATATGGGGAGGTAGTAGCTCCAACTCGGTTTTACAGTGAAAACTGCAGGAACTTTAAACCGGCAACATTAAACAGACTGAGAAACCAGAGAAAAATTTCTCCTTCAACCCGTTCCCTTTGTGCTAGATGAACGAACGTCTCACCACATGCTCAGTTCTGAGAGATAATTGTGTGTGAAAGCCGTCCTTCACCTAGCTTGATGGGAACACAAACTTTCTTTTCATTTGCAAATTCCACTCCATACATTTATATGGGGAGGTACTAGCTCCAACTATGCTTTACAGTGAAAACTGCAGGAACTTCAATCCAGCACTAGGAAACAGACTGAGAAAAATGATTAAAAGTTTCTACTGCACCCCGTTCCCATTGTGCTAGATGAACGAATGTCTCTCCACATGCTCAGTTCTGAGATATAAGTGTGTGTGAAAGCCGTCCTTCACCTAGATTTTTGGGAACACAAAGTTTCTTTTCAGTTGCAAACTCCACTCCATACATATATATGGGGAGGTACTAGCTCCAACTCGGTTTTACAGTGAAAACTGCAGGAACTTCAAACCGGCACTAGGAAACAGAATGACAAACCAGAGTAAAAGTTTCTCCTGCAACCCGTTCCCTTTCTGCTAGATGAACGAAAGTCTCTCCACATGCTCAGTTCTGAGAGATAAGTGTGTGTGAAAGCCGTCCTTCACCTAGCTTCTTGGGAACACAAAGTTCCTTTCAGTTTCAAACTCCACTCCTTACATATATATGGGGAGGTAGTAGCTCCAACTCGGTTTTACAGTGAAAACTGCAGGAACTTTAAACCGGCAACGTTAAACAGACTGAGAAACCAGAGGAAAAGTTTCTCCTTCAACCCGTTCCCTTTGTGCTAGATGAACGAAAGTCTCTCCACATGCTCAGTTCTGAGAGATAAGTGTGTGTGAAAGCCGTCCTTCAGCTAGCTTGTTGGGAACACAAAGTTTCTTTTCAGTTGCAAACTCCACTCCATACATATATATGGGGAGTTTCTAGCTCCAACTCGATTTTACAGTGAAAACTGCAGGAACTTCTAACCGGCACTAGGAAACAGACTGAGAAACCAGAGTAAAGTTTCTCCTGCAACCCGTTCCCTTTTTGCTAGATGAACGAACTTCTCTCCACATCCTCAGTTCTGAGAGATAAGAGTGTGTGAAAGCCGTCCTTCACCTAGATTTTTGGGAACACAAAGTTTCTTTTCAGTTGCAAACTCCACTCCATACATATATATGGGGAGGTACTAGCCCCAACTCGCTTTTACAGTGAAAACTGCAGGAACTTCAAACCGGCACTAGGAAACAGACTGAGAAACCAGAGTAAAAGTTTATCCTGCAACCCGTTCCCTTTGTGCTAGATGAACAAACGTCTCTCCACATGCTCAGTTCTGAGAGATAAGTGTGTGTGAAAGCCGTCCTTTAACTAGCTTGTTGGGAACACAAAGATTCTTTTCAGTTGCAAACTCCACTCCATACATATATATGGGGAGGTACTATCTGCAACTCGTTATTACAGTGAAAACTGCAGGAACTTCAAACCGGCACTAGGAAACAGACTGAGAAACCAGAATAAAAGTTTCTCCTGCAACATGTTCCCATTGTTCTAGATGAACGAAAGTCTCTCCACATGCTCAGTTCTGAGAGATAAGTGTGTGTTAAAGCCGTCCTTCACCTAGCTTCTTGGGAACACAAAGTTCCTTTAAGTTGCAAACTCTACTCCTTACATATATATGGGGAGGTACTAGCTCCAACTCTTTTTACAGTGAAAACTGCAGGAACTTTAAACCGGAAACATTAAACAGACTGAGAAACCAGAGAAAAAGTTTCTCCTTCAACCCGTTCCCTTTGTGCTAGATGAACGAACGTCTCTCCACATGATCAGTTCTGAGAGATATTTGTGTGTGAAAGCCATCCTTCAACTAGCTTGTTGAGAACACAAAGTTTCTTTTAACTTGCAAACTCCACTCCATACATATTTATGGGGAGGTACTAGCTCCAACTCGGTTTTACAGTGAAAACTGCAGGAACTTCAAACCGGCACTAGGAAACACTCTGAGAAAAATGAGTAAAAGTTTCCCCTGCAACCCGTCCCCTTTGTGCTAGATGAACGAACGTCTCTCCACATGCTCAGTTCTGAGAGATAAGTGTGTGTGAAAGCCGTCCTTCACCTAGCTTGTTGGGAACACAAAGTTTCTTTTCAGTTGCAAACTCCTCTCCATACATATATATGGGGAGGTACTAGTTCCAACTCGGTTTTACAGTGAAAACGGCAGGAACTTCAATCCGGCACTAGGAAACAGACTGAGAAACCAGAGAAATAGTTTCTCCTGCAACCCGTTCCCTTTGTGCTAGATGAACGAAAGTCTCTCCACATGCTCAGTTTTGAGAGATAAGCGTGTGTGAAAGCCGTCCTTCACCTAGCTTGTTGGGAACACAAAGTTTCTTTTCATTTGCAAATTCCACTCCATACATATATATGGTTAGGTACTAGCTCCAACTCGGTTTTACAGTGAAAATTGCAGGAACTTCAAACCGGCACTAGGAAACAGACTGAGAAACCAGAGAAAAAGTTTCTCCTGCAACCCGTTCCATTTGTGCTAGATGAACGAACGTCTCTCAACATGCTCAGTTCTGAGAGATAAGTGTGTGTGAAAGCCGTCCTTCACCTAGCTTGTTGGGACACAAAGTTTCTTTTCAGATGCAAATTCCAATCCATACATATATATGGGGAGGTACTAGCCCCAACTCGGTTTTACAGTGAAAACTGCAGGAACTTCAAACTGGCACTAGGAAACAGACTGAGAAACCAGAGTAAAATTTTCTAATGCAACCCGTTCCCTTGGTTCTAGATCAACGAACGTCTCTCAACATGCTCAGTTTTGAGAGATAAGTGTGTGTGAAAGCCGTCCTTCACGTAGCTTGTTGGGAACACAAAGTTTCTTTTCAGTTTCAAACTCCACTCCAAACATATATATGGGGAGCTCCTAGCTCCAACTCTGTTTTACAGTGAAAACTGCAGGAACTTCAAACCGGCAACAGGAAACAGACTGAGAAACCAGAGTAAAAGTTTCTCCTGCAACCCGTTCACTTTGTGCTAGATGAACGAACGTCTCTCCACATGCTCAGTTCTGAGAGATAAGTGTCTGTGAAAGCCGTCCTTCACCTAGCATGTTGGGAACACAAAGTTTCTTTTCACTTGCAAACTCCACTCCATACATATTTATGGGGAGGTAATAGCTCCAACTCGGTTTTACAGTGAAAAATGCAGGAACTTCAAACAGGCACTAGGAAACAGACTGAGAAAAATGAGTAAAAGTTTCTCCTGCAGCCCGTTCCCTTTGTGCTAGATGAACGAACGTCTCTCCACATGCTCAGTTCTGAGAGATAAGTGTGTGTGAAAGCCGTCCTTCACCTACCTTGTTGGGAACACAAAGTTTCTTTTCAGTTGCAAAATCCACTCCATACATATATATGGGGAGGTACAAGCTCCAACTCGGTTTTATAGTGAAAACTGCAGGAACTTCAATCCGGCTCTAGGAAAAAGACTGAGAAACCAGAGTAAAAGTTTCTAATGCAACCCGTTCCTTTTGTTCTAGATGAACGAACGTCTATCAAAATGCTCAGTTCTGAGAGATAAGTGTGTGTGAAAGCCGTCCTTCACCTAGCTTGTTGGGAACACAAAGTTTCTTTTCATTTGCAAATTCCACTCCATACATATATATGGGGAGGTACTAGCTCCAACTCTGTTTTACAGTGAAAACTGCAGGAACTTCAATCCAGCACTAGGAAACAGACTGAGAAAAATGATTAAAAGTTTCTCCTGCAACCCGATCCCTCTGTGCTAGATGAACGAACGTATTTCCACATGCTCAGTTCTGAGGGATAAGTGTGTTTGAAAGCCGTCCTTTACCTTGCTTGTTGGGAACACAAAGATTATTTTCAGTTGCAAACTCCACTCCATACATATGTATGGGGAGGTACTATCTGCAACTCGGTTTTACAGTGAAAACTGCAGGAACTTCAAACCGGCACTAGGAAACAGACTGAGAAACCAGAGTAATAATTTCTCCTGCAACATGTTCCCATTGTGCTAGATGAACGAAAGTCACTCCACATGCTCAGTTCTGAGAGATAAGTGTGTGTGAAAGCCGTCCTTCACCTAGCTTCTTGGGAACACAAAGTTCCTTTCAGTTGCAAACTCCACTCCATACATATATATGGGGAGGTACTAGCTCCAACTCGGTTTTACAGTGAAAACTGCAGGAACTTTAAACCGGAAACATTAAACAGACTGAGAAACCAGAGAAAAAGTTTCTCCTTCAACCCGTTCCCTTTGTGCTAGATGAACGAACGTCTCTCCACATGCTCAGTTCTGAGAGATATGTGTGTGTGAAAGCCATCCTTCAACTAGCTTGTTGGGAACTCAAAGTTTCTTTTCACTTGTAAACTCCACTCCATACATATTTATGGGGAGGTACTAGCTCCAACTCGTTTTTACAGTGAAAACTGCAGTAACTTCAAACCGGCACTAGGAAACGACTAAGAATAATGAGTAAAAGTTTCTCCTGCAACCCGTTCCCTTTGTGCTAGATGAACGAAAGTCTCTCCACATGCTCAGTTCTGAGAGATAAGTGTGTGTGAAAGCCGTCCTTCACCTAGCTTTTTGGGAACACAAAGTTTCTTTTCAGTTGCAAACTCCACTCCATACATATATATGGGGAGGTACTAGCTCCAACTCGGTTTTACAGTGAAAACTGCAGGAACTTCAAACCGGCACTAGGAAACATACTGAGAAACCAGAGTAAGAGTTTCTCCTGCAACCCGTTCCCTTTGTGTTAGATGAACGAAGGTCTCTCCACATGCTCAGTTCTGAGAGATAAGTGTGTGTGAAAGCCGTCCTTCACGTAGCTTCTTGGGAAGACAATGTTCCTTTCAGTTGCAAACTCCACTCCATACATATATATGGGGAGGTAGAAGCTCCAACTCGGTTTTACAGTGAAAACTGCAGGAACTTTAAACCGGCAACTTTAAACAGACTGAGAAACCAGAGGAAAAGTTTCTCCTTCAACCCGTTCCCTTTGTGCTAGATGAACGAAAGTCTCTTCACATGCTCAGTTCTGAGAGTTAAGTGTGTGTGAAAGCCGTACTTCACCTATCTTGCTGGAAACACAAAGTTTCTTTTCAGTTGCAAACTCCACTCCATACAAATATATGGGGAGGTACTAGCCATAACTCGGTTTTACAGTGAAAACTGCAGGAACTTCAAACCGGCACTAGGATACAGACTGAGAAAACAGAGTAAAAGTTTCTCCTGCAACCCGTTCCCTTTGTGCTAGATGAACGAACGTCTCTCCACATGCTCAGTTCTGAGAGATAATTGTGTGTGAAAGCCGTCCTTCACATAGCTTGTTGGGAACACAAAGTTTATTTTCAGTTGCAAACTCCTCTCCATACATATATATGGGGATTTTCTAGCTCCAAATCGGTTTTACAGTGAAAACTGCAGGAACTTCAAACCGGCACCAGGAAACAAACTGAGAATCCAGAGTAAAAGTTTCTCCTGCATCCCGTTCCCTTTGTGCTAGATGAACGAACGTCTCTCCACATGCTCAGTTCTGAGAGAAAAGTGTGTGTGAAAGCCGTCCTTCACATAGCTTGTTGGGAACACAAAGTTTCTTTTCATTTGCAAATTCCACTCCATACATATATATAGGGAGGTACTAGCTCCAACTCGGTTTTATAGTGAAAACTGCAGGAACTTCAAACCAGCACTTGGAAACAGACTGAGAAAAATGAGTAATAGTTTCCCCTGCAACCCGTTAGCTTTGTGCTAGATGAATGAACGTCTCTCCACATGCTCAGTTCTTAGAGATAATTGAGTGTGAAAGCCGTACTTCACCTAGCTTGTTGGGAACACAAAGTTTCTTTTCAGTTTCAAACTCCACTCCATACATATATATGGGGAGGTACTAGCCCCAACTCGGTTTTACAGTGAAAACTGAAGGAACTTCAAACCGGTACTAGGAAACAGAGAAACCAGAGTAAAAGTTTCTCCTGCAATCCGTTCCCTTTGTGCTAGATGAACGAACGTCTCTCCCCATGCTCAGTTCTGAGAGATATGTGTGTGTGAAAGCCGTCCTTCACCTAGCTTCTTGGGAACACAAAGTTCCTTTCAGTTGCAAACTCCACTCCATACATATATATGGGGAGGTAGTAGCTCCAACTCGGTTTTACAGTGAAAACTGCAGGAACTTTAAACCGGCAACATTAAACAGACTGAGAAACCAGAGAACAATTTCTCCTTCAACCCGTTCCCTTTGTGCTAGATGAACGAACGTCTCACCACATGCTCAGTTCTGAGAGATAATTGTGTGTGAAAGCCGTCCTTCACCTAGCTTGATGGGAACACAAACTTTCTTTTCATTTGCAAATTCCAATCCATACATTTATATGGGGAGGTACTAGCTCCAACTATGCTTTACAGTGAAAACTGCAGGAACTTCAATCCAGCACTAGGAAACAGACTGAGAAAAATGATTAAAAGTTTCTACTGCAACCCGTTCCCATTGTGCTAGATGAACGAATGTCTCTCCACATGCTCAGTTCTGAGATATAAGTGTGTGTGAAAGCCGTCCTTCACCTAGATTTTTGGGAACACAAAGTTTCTTTTCAGTTGCAAACTCCACTCCATACATATATATGGGGAGGTACTAGCTCCAACTCGGTTTTACAGTGAAAACTGCAGGAACTTCAAACCGGCACTAGGAAACAGAATGACAAACCAGACTAAAAGTTTCTCCTGCAACCCGTTCCCTTTCTGCTAGATGAACGAAAGTCTCTCCACATGCTCAGTTCTGAGAGATAAGTGTGTGTGAAAGCCGTCCTTCACCTAGCTTCTTGGGAACACAAAGTTCCTTTCAGTTTCAAACTCCACTCCTTACATATATATGGGGAGGTAGAAGCTCCAACTCGGTTTTACAGTGAAAACTGCAGGAACTTTAAACCGGCAACGTTAAACAGACTGAGAAACCAGAGTAAAAGTTTCTCCTGCAACCCGTTCCCTTTGTGCTAGATGAACGAAAGTCTCTCCACATGCTCAGTTCTGATAGATAAGTGTGTGTGATAGCCGTCCTTCACCTAGCTTCTTGGGAACACAAAGTTCCTTTCAGTTGCAAACTCCACTCCATACATATATATGGGGAGGAAGTAGCTCCAACTCGGTTTTACAGTGAAAACTACAGGAACTTCAAACTGGCACTAGGAAACAGACTGAGAAACCAGAGAAAATATTTCCCCTTCAACCCGTTCCCTTTGTGCTAGATGAACGAACGTCTCTCCACATTCTCAGTTCTGAGATATAATTGTGTGTGAAAGCCGAAATTCACGTAGCTTGTTGGGAACACAAAGTTTCTTTTCAGTTGCAAACTCCACTCCATACATATATATGGGTAGGTACTAGCTCCAACTCGGTTTTACAGTGAAAATTGCAGGAATTTCAAACCGGCACTAGGAAACAGACTGAGAAAACAGAGAAAAAGTTTCTCCTGCAAACAGTTCTCTTTGTGCTAGATGAACGAACGTCTCTCCACATGCTCAGTTCTGAGAGATAAGTGATTGTGAAAGCCGTCCTTCACCTAGGTGTTGGGAACACAACGTTTCTTTTCAGTTGCAAATTCCACTCCATACATATATAAGGGGAGTTACTAGCTCAAACTCGGTTTTACAGTGAAAAATGCAGGAACTTCAAATCGGCACTAGGAAACAGACTGAGAAACCAGAGTAAAAGTTTCTAATGCAACCCGTTCCCTTTGACTAGATGAACGATCGTCTCTCCACATGCTCAGTTCTGAGAGATAAGTGTGTGTGAAAGCCGTCCTTCACCTAGCTTGTTTAGAACACAAAGTTTCTTTTCAGTTGCAAACTCCACTCCATACATATATATGGGGAGGTACTAGCTCCAAATCGGTTTTACAGTGAAAACTGCAGGAACTTCAAACCGGCACTAGTAAACAGACTGAGAAACCAGAGTAAAAGTTTCTCCTGCACCCCGTTCCCCTTGTGCTAGATGAACCAACCTCACTCCACATGCTCAGTTCTGAGAGATAAGTGTGTGTGAAAGCCGTCCTTCACCTAGCTTGTTGGGAACACAAAGATTCTTTTAACTTGCCAACACCACTCCATACATATTGTTGGGTAGGTTCTAGCTCCAACTCGGTTTTACAGTGAAAATTGCAGGAACTTCAAAACGGCACTAGGAAACACACTGAGAAACCAGAGTCAAATTTTCTACCGCAACCCATTCCCTTTATGCTAGATGAATGAACGTCTCTCCACATGCTCAGTTCTGAGAGATTAGTGTGTGTGAAAGCCGTCCTTCACCTAGCTTGTTGGGAACACAAAGTTTCTTTTCAGTTGCAAACTCCACTCCATACATATATATGGGGAGGTACTAGCTCCAAATCTGTTTTACAGTGAAAATTGCAGGAACTTCAAACCGTCTCTAAGAAACAGAGTGAGAAACCAGAGTAAAAGTTTCTCCAGCAACCCGTTCCTTTGTGCTAGATGAACGAACGTCTCTCCACATGCTCAGTTCTGAGAGATAAGTGTGTGTGAAAGCCGTCCTACACTTAGCTGGTTGGGAACACAAAGTTTCTTTTCATTTGCAAATTCCACTCCATACATAAATATGGGGAGGAACTAGCTCCAACTCGGTTTTACAGTGAAAACTGCAGGAACTTCAAACCGGCACTAGGAAACAGACTGAGAAACCAGAGTAAAAGTTTCTCCTGCAACACGTTCCCTTTGTGCAAGATGAACGAACGTTTCTCCACATGCTCAGTTCTGAGAGATAAGTGTGTGTGAAAGCCGTCCTTCACCTAGCTTCTTGGGAACACAAAGTTCCTTTCAGTTGCAAACTCCACTCCATACATATATATGGGGAGGAAGTAGCTCCAACTCGGTTTTACAGTGAAAACTACAGGAACTTCAAACTGGCACTAGGAAACAGACTGAGAAAAATGAGTAAAAGTTTCTCCTGCAAACAGTTAGCTTTGTGCTAGATGAACGAACGTCTCTCCACATGCTCAGTTCTTAGAGATAATTGTGTGTGAAAGCCGTCCTTCAACTACCTTGTTGGGAACACAAAGTTTCTTTTCAGTTGCAAACTCCGCTCCATACATATATATGGGGTGGTACTAACCCAACTCGGTTTTACAGTGAAAATTGCAGGAACTTCAAACCGGCACTAGGAAGCAAACTGAGAAACCAGAGAAAAAGTTTCTCTTGCAACCCGTTCCATTTGTGCTAGATGAACGAACGTCTCTCCACATGCTCAGTTCTGAGAGATAAGTGTGTGGTAAAGCCGCCCTTCACCTAGCTTGTTGGGAACACAAAGTTTCTTTTCAGTTGCAAACTCCAATCCATACATATATATTGGTAGGTACTAGCTCCAACTCGGTTTTACAGTGAAAATTGCAGGAATTTCAAACCGGCACTAGGAAACAGACTGAGAAACCAGAAAAAAGTTTCTCCTGCAAACAGTTCCCTTTGTGCTAGATGAACGAACGTCTCTCCACATGCTCAGTTCTGAGAGATAAGTGACTGTGAATGCCGTCCTTCACCTAGGTGTTGGGAACACAATGTTTCTTTTCAGTTGCAAATTCCAATCCATACATATATAAGGGGAGGTACTAGCTCAAACTCGGTTTTACAGTGAAAAATGCAGGAACTTCAAATCGGCACTAGGAAACAGACTGAGAAACCAGAGTAAAAGTTTCTAATGCAACCCGTTCCCTTTGACTAGATGAACGATCGTCTCTCCACATGCTCAGTTCTGAGAGATAAGTGTGTGTGAAAGCCGTCCTTCACCTAGCTTGTTTAGAACACAAAGTTTCTTTTCAGTTGCAAACTCCACTCCATACATATATATGGGGAGGTACTAGCTCCAAATCGGTTTTACAGTGAAAACTGCAGGAACTTCAAACCGGCACTAGTAAACAGACTGAGAAACCAGAGTAAAAGTTTATCCTGCACCCCGTTCCCCTTGTGCTAGATGAACCAACCTCACTCCACATGCTCAGTTCTGAGAGATAAGTGTGTGTGAAAGCCGTCCTTCACCTAGCTTGTTGGGAACACAAAGATTCTTTTCACTTGCCAACTCCACTCCATACATATTGTTGGGTAGGTACTAGCTCCAACTCGGTTTTACAGTGAAAATTGCAGGAACTTCAAACCGGCACTAGGAAACACACTGAGAAACCAGAGTCAAATTTTCTACCGCAACCCATTCCCTTTATGCTAGATGAATGGACGTCTCTCCACATGCTCAGTTCTGAGGGATTAGTGTGTGTGAAAGCCGTCCTTCACCTAGCTTGTTGGGAACACAAAGTTTCTTTTCAGTTGCAAATTCCACTCCATACATATATATGGGGAGGTACTAGCTCCAAATCTGTTTTACAGTGAAAATTTCAGGAACTTCAAACCGTCTCTAGGAAACAGAGTGAGAAACCAGAGTAAAAGTTTCTCCTGCAACCCGTTCCTTTGTGCTAGATGAACGAACGTCTCTCCACATGCTCAGTTCTGAGACATAAGTGTGTGTGAAAGCCGTCCTACACTTAGCTGGTTGGGAACACAAAGTTTCTTTTCATTTGCAAATTCCACTCCATACATAAATATGGGGAGGAACTAGCTCCAACTCGGTTTTACAGTGAAAACTGCAGGAACTTCAAACCGGCACTAGGAAACAGACTGAGAAACCAGAGTAAAAGTTTCTCCTGCAACCCGTTCCCTTTGTGCAAGATGAACGAACGTTTCTCCACATGCTCAGTTCTGAGAGATAAGTGTGTGTGAAAGCCGTCCTTCACCTAGCTTGTTGGGAACACAAAGTTTCTTTTCAGTTGCAAACTCCATTCCATACATATATATGGGGAGGTACTAGCCCCAACTCTCTTTTACAGTGAAAACTGCAGGAACTTCAAACCGGCACTAGGAAACAGAATGACAAACCAGAGTAATAGTTTCTCCTGCAACCCGTTCCCTTTCTGCTAGATGAACGAAAGTCTCTCCACATGCTCAGTTCTGAGAGATAAGTGTGTGTGAAAGCCGTCCTTCACCTAGCTTCTTGGGAATACAAAGATTATTTTCAGTTGCAAACTCCACTCCATACATATATATGGGGAGGTACTATCTGCAACTCGGTTTTACAGTGAAAACTGCAGGAACTTCAATCCAGCACTAGGAAACAGACTGAGAAAAATGATTAAAAGTTTCTCCTGCAACCCGATCCCTCTGTGCTAGATGAACGAACGTATTTCCACATGCTCAGTTCTGAGGGATAAGTGTGTTTGAAAGCCGTCCTTTACCTTGCTTTTTGGGAACACAAAGATTATTTTCAGTTGCAAACTCCACTCCATACATATATATGGGGAGGTACTATCTGCAACTCGGTTTTACAGTGAAAACTGCAGGAACTTCAAACCGGCACTAGGAAACAGACTGAGAAACCAGAGTAAAAATTTCTCCTGCAACATGTTCCCATTGTGCTAGATGAACGAAAGTCACTCCACATGCTCAGTTCTGAGAGATAAGTGTGTGTGAAAGCCGTCCTTCACCTAGCTTCTTGGGAACACAAAGTTCCTTTCAGTTGCAAACTCCACTCCATACATATATATGGGGAGGTACTAGCTCCAACTCGGTTTTACAGTGAAAACTGCAGGAACTTTAAACCGGAAACATTAAACAGACTGTGAAACCAGAGAAAAAGTTTCTCCTTCAACCCGTTCCCTTTGTGCTAGATGAACGAACGTCTCTCCACATGCTCAGTTCTGAGAGATAAGTGTGTGTGAAAGCCATCCTTCAACTAGCTTGTTGGGAACTCAAAGTTTCTTTTCACTTGTAAACTCCACTCCATACATATTTATGGGGAGGTACTAGCTCCAACTCGTTTTTACAGTGAAAACTGCAGTAACTTCAAACCGGCACTAGGAAACGACTGAGAATAATGAGTAAAAGTTTCTCCTGCAACCCGTTCCCTTTGTGCTAGATGAACGAAAGTCTCTCCACATGCTCAGTTCTGAGAGATAAGTGTGTGTGAAAGCCGTCCTTCACCTAGCTTTTTGGGAACAGAAAGTTTCTTTTCAGTTGCAAACTCCACTCCATACATATATATGGGGAGGTACTAGCTCCAACTCGGTTTTACAGTGAAAACTGCAGGAACTTCAAACCGGCACTAGGAAACATACTGAGAAACCAGAGTAAGAGTTTCTCCTGCAACCCGTTCCCTTTGTGTTAGATGAACGAAGGTCTCTCCACATGCTCAGTTCTGAGATATAAGTGTGTGTGAAAGCCGTCCTTCACGTAGCTTCTTGGGAAGACAATGTTCCTTTCAGTTGCAAACTCCACTCCATACATATATATGGGGAGGTAGAAGCTCCAACTCGGTTTTACAGTGAAAACTGCAGGAACTTTAAACCGGCAACTTTAAACAGACTGAGAAACCAGAGGAAAAGTTTCTCCTTCAACCCGTTCCCTTTGTGCTAGATGAACGAAATTCTCTTCACATGCTTAGTTCTGAGAGTTAAGTGTGTGTGAAAGCCGTACTTCACCTATCTTGTTGGAAACACAAAGTTTCTTTTCAGTTGCAAACTCCACTCCATACAAATATATGGGGAGGTACTAGCCCCAAATCGGTTTTACAGTGAAAACTGCAGGAACTTCAAACCGGCACTAGGAAACAGACTGAGAAAACAGAGTAAAAGTTTCTCCTGCAACCCGTTCCCTTTGTGCTAGATGAACGAACGTCTCTCCACATGCTCAGTTCTGAGAGATAATTGTGTGTGAAAGCCGTCCTTCACATAGCTTGTTGGGAACACAAAGTTTATTTTCAGTTGCAAACTCCACTCCATACATATATATGGGGATTTTCTAGCTCCAAATCGGTTTTACAGTGAAAACTGCAGGAACTTCAAACCGGCACCAGGAAACAAACTGAGAATCCAGAGTAAAAGTTTCTCCTGCATCCCGTTCCCTTTGTGCTAGATGAACGAACGTCTCTCCACATGCTCAGTTCTGAGAGAAAAGTGTGTGTGAAAGCCATCCTTCACCTAGCTTGTTGGGAACACAAAGTTTCTATTCATTTGCAAATTCCACTCCATACATATATATAGGGAGGTACTAGCTCCAACTCGGTTTTATAGTGAAAACTGCAGGAACTTCAAACCAGCACTTGGAAACAGACTGAGAAAAATGAGTAATAGTTTCCCCTGCAACCCGTTAGCTTTGTGCTAGATGAATGAACGTCTCTCCACATGCTCAGTTCTTAGAGATAATTGAGTGTGAAAGCCGTACTTCACCTAGCTTGTTGGGAACACAAAGTTTCTTTTCAGTTTCAAACTCCACTCCATACATATATATGGGGAGGTACTAGCCCCAACTCGGTTTTACAGTGAAAACTGAAGGAACTTCAAACCGGTACTAGGAAACAGACTGAGAAACCAGAGTAAAAGTTTCTCCTGCAATCCGTTCCCTTTGTGCTAGATGAACGAACGTCTCTCCCCATGCTCAGTTCTGAGAGATATGTGTGTGTGAAAGCCGTCCTTCACCTAGCTTCTTGGGAACACAAAGTTCCTTTCAGTTGCAAACTCCACTCCATACATATATATGGGGAGGTAGTAGCTCCAACTCGGTTTTACAGTGAAAACTGCAGGAACTTTAAACCGGCAACATTAAACAGACTGAGAAACCAGAGAAAAATTTCTCCTTCAACCCGTTCCCTTTGTGCTAGATGAACGAACGTCTCACCACATGCTCAGTTCTGAGAGATAATTGTGTGTGAAAGCCGTCCTTCACCTAGCTTGATGGGAACACAAACTTTCTTTTCATTTGCAAATTCCAATCCATACATTTATATGGGGAGGTACTAGCTCCAACTATGCTTTACAGTGAAAACTGCAGGAACTTCAATCCAGCACTAGGAAACAGACTGAGAAAAATGATTAAAAGTTTCTACTGCAACCCGTTCCCATTGTGCTAGATGAACGAATGTCTCTCCACATGCTCAGTTCTGAGATATAAGTGTGTGTGAAAGCCGTCCTTCACCTAGATTTTTGGGAACACAAAGTTTCTTTTCAGTTGCAAACTCCACTCCATACATATATATGGGGAGGTACTAGCTCCAACTCGGTTTTACAGTGAAAACTGCAGGAACTTCAAACCGGCACTAGGAAACAGAATGACAAACCAGAGTAAAAGTTTCTCCTGCAACCCGTTCCCTTTCTGCTAGATGAACGAAAGTCTCTCCACATGCTCAGTTCTGAGAGATAAGTGTGTGTGAAAGCCGTCCTTCACCTAGCTTCTTGGGAACACAAAGTTCCTTTCAGTTTCAAACTCCACTCCTTACGTATATATGGGGAGGTAGTAGCTCCAACTCGGTTTTACAGTGAAAACTGCAGGAACTTTAAACCGGCAACGTTAAACAGACTGAGAAACCAGAGTAAAAGTTTCCCCTGCAACCCGTTCCCTTTGTGCTAGATGAACGAAAGTCTCTCCACATGCTCAGTTCTGATAGATAAGTGTGTGTGATAGCCGTACTTCACCTAGCTTCTTGGGAACACAAAGTTCCTTTCAGTTGCAAACTCCACTCCATACATATATATGGGGAGGAAGTAGCTCCAACTCGGTTTTACAGTGAAAACTACAGGAACTTCAAACTGGCACTAGGAAACAGACTGAGAAACCAGAGAAAATGTTTCCCCTTCAACCCGTTCCCTTTGTGCTAGATGAACGAACGTCTCTCCACATTCTCAGTTCTGAGATATAATTGTGTGTGAAAGCCGAAATTCACCTAGCTTGTTGGGAACACAAAGTTTCTTTTCAGTTGCAAACTCCTCTCCATACATATATGTGGCGAGGTACTAGCTCCAACTCGGTTTTACAGTGAAAACTGCAGGAACTTCAAACCGGCACTAGGAAACAGACTGAGAAAAATGAGTAAAAGTTTCTCCTGCAACCAGTTAGCTTTGTGCTAGATGAACGAACGTCTCTCCACATGCTCAGTTCTGAGAGATAATTGTGTGTGAAAGCCGTCCTTCAACTACCTTGTTGGGAACACAAAGTTTCTTTTCAGTTGCAAACTCCGCTCCATACATATATATGGGGTGGTACTAACTCCAACTCGGTTTTACAGTGAAAATTGCAGGAACTTCAAACCGGCACTAGGAAACAAACTGAGAAACCAGAGAAAAAGTTTCTCCTGCAACCCGTTCCATTTGTGCTAGATGAACGAACGTCTCTACACATGCTCATTTCTGAGAGATAAGTGTGTGTAAAAGCCGCCCTTCACCTAGCTTGTTGGGAACACAAAGTTTCTTTTCAGTTGCAAACTCCACTCCATACATATATATGGGTAGGTACTAGCTCCAACTCGGTTTTACAGTGAAAATTGCAGGAATTTCAAACCGGCACTAGGAAACAGACTGAGAAAACAGAGAAAAGTTTCTCCTGCAAACAGTTCCCTTTGTGCTAGATGAACGAACGTCTCTCCACATGCTCAGTTCTGAGAGATAAGTGATTGTGAAAGCCGTCCTTCACCTAGGTGTTGGGAACACAACGTTTCTTTTCAGTTGCAAATTCCACTCCATACATATATAAGGGGAGTTACTAGCTCAAACTCGGTTTTACAGTGAAATATGCAGGAACTTCAAATCGGCACTAGGAAACAGACTGAGAAACCAGAGTAAAAGTTTCTAATGCAACCCGTTCCCTTTGACTAGATGAACGATCGTCTCTCCACATGCTCAGTTCTGAGAGATAAGTGTGTGTGAAAGCTGTCCTTCACCTAGCTTGTTTAGAACACAAAGTTTCTTTTCAGTTGCAAATTCCACTCCATACATATATAAGGGGAGTTACTAGCTCAAACTCGGTTTTACAGTGAAAACTGCAGGAACTTCAAACCGGCACTAGTAAACAGACTGAGAAACCAGAGTAAAAGTTTATCCTGCACCCCGTTCCCCTTGTGCTAGATGAACCAACCTCACTCCACATGCTCAGTTCTGAGAGATAAGTGTGTGTGAAAGCCGTAATTCACCTAGCTTGTTGGGAACACAAAGATTCTTTTAACTTGCCAACACCACTCCATACATATTGTTGGGTAGGTTCTAGCTCCAACTCGGTTTTACAGTGAAAATTGCAGGAACTTCAAACCGGCACTAGGAAACACACTGAGAAACCAGAGTCAAATTTTCTACCGCAACCCATTCCCTTTATGCTAGATGAATGAACGTCTCTCCACATGCTCAGTTCTGAGAGATTAGTGTGTGTGAAAGCCGTCCTTCACCTAGCTTGTTGGGAACACAAAGTTTCTTTTCAGTTGCAAACTCCACACCATACATATATATGGGGAGGTACTAGCTCCAAATCTGTTTTACAGTGAAAATTGCAGGAACTTCAAACCGTCTCTAGGAAACAGAGTGAGAAACCAGAGTAAAAGTTTCTCCAGCAACCCGTTCCTTTGTGCTAGATGAACGAACGTCTCTCCACATGCTCAGTTCTGAGAGATAAGTGTGTGTGAAAGCCGTCCTACACTTAGCTGGTTGGGAACACAAAGTTTCTTTTCATTTGCAAATTCCACTCCATACATAAATATGGGGAGGAACTAGCTCCAACTCGGTTTTACAGTGAAAACTGCAGGAAATTCAAACCGGCACTAGGAAACAGACTGAGAAACCAGAGTAAAAGTTTCTCCTGCAACCCGTTCCCTTTGTGCAAGATGAACGAACGTTTCTCCACATGCTCAGTTCTGAGAGATAAGTGTGTGTGAAAGCCGTCCTTCACCTAGCTTGTTGGGAACACAAAGTTTCTTTTCATTTGCAAACTCCACACCATACATATATATGGGGAGGTACTAGCTCCAAATCTGTTTTACAGTGAAAATTGCAGGAACTTCAAACCGTCTCTAGGAAACAGAGTGAGAAACCAGAGTAAAAGTTTCTCCAGCAACCCGTTCCTTTGTGCTAGATGAACGAACGTCTCTCCACATGCTCAGTTCTGAGAGATAAGTGTGTGTGAAAGCCGTCCTACACTTAGCTGGTTGGGAACACAAAGTTTCTTTTCATTTGCAAATTCCACTCCATACATAAATATGGGGAGGAACTAGCTCCAACTCGGTTTTACAGTGAAAACTGCAGGAAATTCAAACCGGCACTAGGAAACAGACTGAGAAACCAGAGTAAAAGTTTCTCCTGCAACCCGTTCCCTTTGTGCAAGATGAACGAACGTTTCACCACATGCTCAGTTCTGAGAGATAAGTGTGTGTGAAAGCCGTCCTTCACCTAGCTTCTTGGGAACACAAAGTTCCTTTCAGTTGCAAACTCCACTCCATACATATATATGGGGAGGAAGTAGCTCCAACTCGGTTTTACAGTGAAAACTACAGGAACTTCAAACTGGCACTAGGAAACAGACTGAGAAACCAGAGAAAAAGTTTCTCCTTCAACCCGTTCCCTTTGTGCTAGATGAACGGACGTCTCTCCACATTCTCAGTTCTGAGATATAATTGTGTGTGAAAGCCGAAATTCACCTAGCTTGTTGGGAACACAAAGTTTCTTTTCAGTTGCAAACTCCACTCCATACATATATATGGGGAGGAAGTAGCTCCAACTCGGTTTTACAGTGAAAACTGCAGGAACTTCAAACCGGCACTAGGAAACAGACTGAGAATAATGAGTAAAAGTTTCTCCTGCAACCAGTTAGCTTTGTGCTAGATGAACGAACGTCTCTCCACATGCTCAGTTCTTAGAGATAATTGTGTGTGAAAGCCGTTCTTCAACTACCTTGTTGGGAACACAAAGTTTCTTTTCAGTTGCAAACTCCGCTCCATACATATATATGGGGTGGTACTAACCCCAACTCGGTTTTACAGTGAAAATTGCAGGAACTTCAAACCGGCACTAGGAAGCAAACTGAGAAACCAGAGAAATAGTTTCTCTTGCAACCCGTTCCATTTGTGCTAGATGAACGAACGTCTCTCCACATGCTCATTTCTGAGAGATAAGTGTGTGGTAAAGCCGCCCTTCACCTAGCTTGTTGGGAACACAAAGTTTCTTTTCAGTTGCAAACTCCTCTCCATACATATATATGGGTAGGTACTAGCTCCAACTCGGTTTTACAGTGAAAATTGCAGGAATTTCAAACCGGCACTAGGAAACAGACTGAGAAACCAGAGAAAAAGTTGCTCCTGCAAACAGTTCCCTTTGTGCTAGATGAACGAACGTCTCTCCACATGCTCAGTTCTGAGAGATAAGTGACTGTGAATGCCGTCCTTCACCTAGGTGTTGGGAACACAATGTTTCTTTTCAGTTGCAAATTCCACTCCATACATATATAAGGGGAGGTACTAGCTCAAACTCGGTTTTACAGTGAAAAATGCAGGAACTTCAAATCGGCACTAGGAAACAGACTGAGAAACCAGAGTAAAAGTTTCTAATGCAACCCGTTCCCTTTGACTAGATGAACGATCGTCTCTCCACATGCTCAGTTCTGAGAGATAAGTGTGTGTGAAAGCCGTCCTTCACCTAGCTTGTTTAGAACACAAAGTTTCTTTTCAGTTGCAAACTCCACTCCATACATATATATGGGGAGGTACTAGCTCCAAATCGGTTTTACAGTGAAAACTGCAGGAACTTCAAACCGGCACTAGTAAACAGACTGAGAAACCAGAGTAAAAGTTTATCCTGCACCCCGTTCCCCTTGTGCTAGATGAACCAACCTCACTCCACATGCTCAGTTCTGAGAGATAAGTGTGTGTGAAAGCCGTCCTTCACCTAGCTTGTTGGGAACACAAAGATTCTTTTCACTTGCCAACTCCACTCCATACATATTGTTGGGTAGGTACTAGCTCCAACTCGGTTTTACAGTGAAAATTGCAGGAACTTCAAACCGGCACTAGGAAACACACTGAGAAACCAGAGTCAAATTTTCTACCGCAACCCATTCCCTTTATGCTAGATGAATGAACGTCTCTCCACATGCTCAGTTCTGAGGGATTAGTGTGTGTGAAAGCCGTCCTTCAACTAGCTTGTTGGGAACACAAAGTTTCTTTTCAGTTGCAAACTCCACTCCATACATATATATGGGGAGGTACAAGCTCCAAATCTGTTTTACAGTGAAAATTGCAGGAACTTCAAACCGTCTCTAGGAAACAGAGTGAGAAACCAGAGTAAAAGTTTCTCCTGCAACCCGTTCCTTTGTGCTAGATGAACGAACGTCTCTCCACATGCTCAGTTCTGAGAGATAAGTGTGTGTGAAAGCCGTCCTACACTTAGCTGGTTGGGAACACAAAGTTTCTTTTCATTTGCAAATTCCACTCCATACATAAATATGGGGAGGAACTAGCTCCAACTCGGTTTTACAGTGAAAACTGCAGGAACTTCAACCGGCACTAGGAAACAGAATGACAAACCAGAGTAAAAGTTTTTCCTGCAACCCGTTCCCTTTCTGCTAGATGAACGAAAGTCTCTCCACATTCTCAGTTCTGAGAGATAAGTGTGTGTGAAAGCCGTCCTTCACCTAGCTTCTTGGGAACACAAAGTTCCTTTCAGTTTCAAACTCCACTCCTTACATATATATGGGGAGGTAGTAGCTCCAACTCGGTTTTACAGTGAAAACTGCAGGAACTTTAAACCGGCAACGTTAAACAGACTGAGAAACCAGAGGAAAAGTTTCTCCTTCAACCCGTTCCCTTTGTGCTAGATGAACGAAAGTCTCTCCACATGCTCAGTTCTGAGAGATAAGTGTGTGTGAAAGCCGTACTTCAGCTAGCTTGTTGGGAACACAAAGTTTCTTTTCAGTTGCAAACTCCACTCCATACATATATATGGGGAGTTTCTAGCTCCAACTCGGTTTTACAGTGAAAACTGCAGGAACTTCAAACCGGCACTAGGAAACAGACTGAGAAACCAGAGTAAAAGTTTCTCCTGCAACCCGTTCCCTTTGTGCTAGATGAACGAAAGTCTCTCCAAATGCTCAGTTCTGATAGATAAGTGTGTGTGATAGCCGTCCTTCACCTAGCTTCTTGGGAACACAAAGTTCCTTTCAGTTGCAAACTCCACTCCATACATATATATGGGGAGGAAGTAGCTCCAACTCGGTTTTACAGTGAAAACTACAGGAACTTCAAACTGGCACTAGGAAACAAACTGAGAAACCAGAGAAAAAGTTTCTCCTGCATCCCGTTCCCTTTGTGCTAGATGAACGAACTTCTCTCCATATTCTCAGTTCTGAGATATAATTGTGTGTGAAAGCCGAAATTCACCTAGCTTGTTGGGAACACAAAGTTTCTTTTCAGTTGCAAACTCCACTCCATACATATATATGGCGAGGTACTAGCTCCAACTCTGTTTTACAGTGAAAACTGCAGGAACTTCAAACCGGCACTAGGAAACAGACTGAGAAAAATGAGTAAAAGTTTCTCCTGCAACCAGTTAGCTTTGTGCTAGATGAACGAACGTCTCTCCACATGCTCAGTTCTGAGAGATAATTGTGTGTGAAAGCCGTCCTTCAACTACCTTGTTGGGAACACAAAGTTTCTTTTCAGTTGCAAACTCCGCTCCATACATATATATGGGGTGGTACTAACTCCAACTCGGTTTTACAGTGAAAATTGCAGGAACTTCAAACCGGCACTAGGAAACAAACTGAGAAACCAGAGAAAAAGTTTCTCCTGCAACCCGTTCCATTTGTGCTAGATGAACGAACGTCTCTACACATGCTCAGTTCTGAGAGATAAGTGTGTGTAAAAGCCGCCCTTCACCTAGCTTGTTGGGAACACAAAGTTTCTTTTCAGTTGCAAAATCCACTCCATACATATATATGGGTAGGTACTAGCTCCAACTCGGTTTTACAGTGAAAATTGCAGGAATTTCAAACCGGCACTAGGAAACAGACTGAGAAACCAGAGTAAAAGTTTCTCCTGCAAACAGTTCCCTTTGTGCTAGATGAACGAACGTCTCTCCACATGCTCAGTTCTGAGAGATAAGTGATTGTGAAAGCCGTCCTTCACCTAGGTGTTGGGAACACAATGTTTCTTTTCAGTTGCAAATTCCACTCCATACATATATAAGGGGAGGTACTAGCTCAAACTCGGTTTTACAGTGAAAAATGCAGGAACTTCAAATCGGCACTAGGAAACAGACTGAGAAACCAGAGTAAAAGTTTCTAATGCAACCCGTTCCCTTTGACTAGATGAACGATCGTCTCTCCACATGCTCAGTTCTGAGAGATAAGTGTGTGTGAAAGCCGTCCTTCACCTAGCTTGTTTAGAACACAAAGTTTCTTTTCAGTTGCAAACTCCACTCCATACATATATATGGGGAGGTACTAGCTCCAAATCGGTTTTACAGTGAAAACTGCAGGAACTTCAAACCGGCACTAGTAAACAGACTGAGAAACCAGAGTAAAAGTTTATCCTGCACCCCGTTCCCCTTGTGCTAGATGAACCAACCTCACTCCACATGCTCAGTTCTGAGAGATAAGTGTGTGTGAAAGCCGTCCTTCAGCTAGCTTGTTGGGAACACAAAGTTTCTTTTCAGTTGCAAACTCCACTCCATACATATATATGGGGAGTTTCTAGCTCCAACTCGGTTTTACAGTGAAAACTGCAGGAACTTCTAACCGGCACTAGGAAACAGACTGAGAAACCAGAGTAAAAGTTTCTCCTGCAACCCGATCGCTTTGTGCAAGATGAACGAACGTCTCTCCACATGCTCAGTTCTGAGAGATAAGTGTGTGTGAAAGTCGTCCTTCAACTAGCTTCTTAGGAACACAAAGTTTCTTTCAGTTGCAAACTCCACTCCATACATATATATGGGGAGGTAGTTGCTCCAACTCGGTTTTACAGTGATAACTGCAGGAACTTTAAACCGGCAACATTAAACAGACTGAGAAACCAGAGAAATAGTTTCTCCTTCAACCCGTTCACTTTGTGCTAGATGAACGAACGTCTCTCCACATGCTCAATTCTGAGAGATAAGTGTGTGTGAAAGCCGTCCTTCACCTAGCTTGTGGGGAACACAAAGTTTCTTTTCAGTTGCAAACTCCACTCCATACATATATATGGGGAAGTATTAGCTCCAACTCGCTTTTACAGTGAAAACTGCAGGAACTTCAAACCGGCACTAGGAAACAGACTGAGAAACCAGAGTAAAAGTTTCTCATGCAACCCGTTCCCTTTGTGCTAGATGAACGAAAGTCTCACCACATGCTCAGTTCTGATAGATAAGTGTGTGTGATAGCCGTCCTTCACCTAGCTTCTTGGGAACACAAAGTTCCTTTCAGTTGCAAACTCCACTCCATACATATATATGGGGAGGAAGTAGCTCCAACTCGGTTTTACAGTGAAAACTACAGGAACTTCAAACCGGCACTAGGAAACAGACTGAGAAACCAGAGAAAAAGTTTCTCCTTCAACCCGTTCCCTTTGTGCTAGATGAACGAAAGTCTCTCCACATTCTCAGTTCTGAGATATAATTGTGTGTGAAAGCCGAAATTCACCTAGCTTGTTGGGAACACAAAGTTTCTTTTCACTTGCAAACTCCACTCCATACATATATATGGCGAGGTTCTAGCTCCAACTCGGTTTTACAGTGAAAACTGCAGGAACTTCAAACAGGCACTAAGAAACAGACTGAGAAAAATGAGTAAAAGTTTCTCCTGCAACCAGTTAGCTTTGTGCTAGATGAACGAACGTCTCTCCACATGCTCAGTTCTGAGAGATAATTGTGTGTGAAAGCCGTCCTTCAACTACCTTGTTGGGAACACAAAGTTTCTTTTCAGTTGCAAACTGCGCTCCATACATATATATGGGGTGGTACTAACTCCAACTCGGTTTTACAGTGAAAATTGCAGGAATTTCAAACCGGCACTAGGAAACAGACTGAGAAACCAGAGAAAAAGTTTCTCCTGCAAACAGTTCCATTTGTGCTAGATGAACGAACGTCTCTCCACATGCTCAGTTCTGAGAGATAAGTGTGTGTAAAAGCCGCCCTTCACCTAGCTTGTTGGGAACACAAAGTTTCTTTTCAGTTGCAAACTCCACTCCATACATATATATGGGTAGGTACTAGCTCCAACTCGGTTTTACAGTGAAAATTGCAGGAATTTCAAACCGGCACTAGGAAACAGACTGAGAAACCAGAGAAAAAGTTTCTCCTGCAAACAGTTCCCTTTGTGCTAGATGAACGAACGTCTCTCCACATGCTCAGTTCTGAGAGATAAGTGATTGTGAAAGCCGCCCTTCACCTAGGTGTTGGGAACACAATGTTTCTTTTCAGTTGCAAATTCCACTCCATACATATATAAGGGGAGGTACAAGCTCAAACTCGGTTTTACAGTGAAAACTGCAGGAACTTCAAACCGGCACTAGTAAACAGACTGAGAAACCAGAGTAAAAGTTTATCCTGCACCCCGTTCCCCTTGTGCTAGATGAACCAACCTCACTCCACATGCTCAGTTCTGAGAGATAAGTGTGTGTGAAAGCCGTCCTTCACCTAGCTTGTTGGGAACACAAAGATTCTTTTCACTTGCCAACTCCACTCCATACATATTGTTGGGTAGGTACTAGCTCCAACTCGGTTTTACAGTGAAAATTGCAGGAACTTCAAACCGGCACTAGGAAACACACTGAGAAACCAGAGTCAAATTTTCTACCGCAACCCATTCCCTTTATGCTAGATGAATGAACGTCTCTCCACATGCTCAGTTCTGAGAGATTAGTGGGTGTGAAAGCCGTCCTTCACCTAGCTTCTTGGGAACACAAAGTTCCTTTCAGTTTCAAACTCCACTCCTTACATATATATGGGGAGGTAGTAGCTCCAACTCGGTTTTACAGTGATAACTGCAGGAACTTTAAACCGGCAACATTAAACAGACTGAGAAACCAGAGAAATAGTTTCTCCTTCAACCCGTTCACTTTGTGCTAGATGAACGAACGTCTCTCCACATGCTCAATTCTGAGAGATAAGTGTGTGTGAAAGCCGTCCTTCACCTAGCTTGTTGGGAACACAAAGTTTCTTTTCAGTTGCAAACTCCACTCCATACATATATATGGGGAAGTACTAGCTCCAACTCGCTTTTACAGTGAAAACTGCAGGAACTTCAAACCGGCACTAGGAAACAGACTGAGAAACCAGAGTAAAAGTTTCTACTGCAACCCGTTCCCTTTGTGCTAGATGAACGAAAGTCTCTCCAAATGCTCAGTTCTGATAGATAAGTGTGTGTGATAGCCGTCCTTCACCTAGCTTCTTGGGAACACAAAGTTCCTTTCAGTTGCAAACTCCACTCCATAAATATATATGGGGAGGAAGTAGCTCCAACTCGGTTTTACAGTGAAAACTACAGGAACTTCAAACTGGCACTAGGAAACAGACTGAGAAACCAGAGAAATAGTTTCTCCTTCAACCCGTTCCCTTTGTGCTAGAAGAACGAACGTCTCTCCACATTCTCAGTTCTGAGATATAATTGTGTGTGAAAGCCGAAATTCACCTAGCTTGTTGGGAACACAAAGTTTCTTTTCAGTTGCAAACTCCACTCCATACATATATATGGCGAGGTACTAGCTCCAACTCGGTTTTACAGTGAAAACTGCAGGAACTTCAAACCGGCACTAGGAAACAGACTGAGAAAAATGAGTAAAAGTTTCTCCTGCAACCAGTTAGCTTTGTGCTAGATGAACGAACGTCTCTCCACATGCTCAGTTCTGAGAGATAATTGTGTGTGAAAGCCGTCCTTCAACTACCTTGTTGGGAACACAAAGTTTCTTTTCAGTTGCAAACTCCGCTCCATACATATATATGGGGTGGTACTAACTCCAACTCGGTTTTACAGTGAAAATTGCAGGAACTTCAACCCGGCACTAGGAAACAAACTGAGAAACCAGAGAAAAAGTTTCTCTTGCAACCCGTTCCATTTGTGCTAGATGAACGAACGTCTCTACACATGCTCAGTTCTGAGAGATAAGTGTGTGTAAAAGCCGCCCTTCACCTAGCTTGTTGGGAACACAAAGTTTCTTTTCAGTTGCAAACTCCACTCCATACATATATATGGGTAGGTACTAGCTCCAACTCGGTTTTACAGTGAAAATTGCAGGAATTTCAAACCGGCACTCGGAAACAGTCTGAGAAACCAGAGAAAAAGTTTCTCCTGCAAACAGTTCCCTTTGTGCTAGATGACCGAACGTCTCTCCACATGCTCAGTTCTGAGAGATAAGTGATTGTGAAAGCCGTCCTTCACCTAGGTGTTGGGAACACAATGTTTCTTTTCAGTTGCAAATTCCACTCCATACATATATAAGGGGAGGTACTAGCTCAAACTCGGTTTTACAGTGAAAAATGCAGGAACTTCAAATCGGCACTAAGAAACAGACTGAGAAAACAGAGTAAAAGTTTCTAATGCAACCCGTTCCCTTTGACTAAATGAACGATCGTCTCTCCACATGCTCAGTTCTGAGAGATTAGTGTGTGTGAAAGCCGTCCTTCACCTAGCTTGTTTAGAACACAAAGTTTCTTTTCAGTTGCAAACTCCACTCCATACATATATATGGGGAGGTACTAGCTCCAAATCGGTTTTACAGTGAAAACTGCAGGAACTTCAAACCGGCACTAGTAAACAGACTGAGAAACCAGAGTAATAGTTTATCCTGCACCCCGTTCCCCTTGTGCTAGATGAACCAACCTCACTCCACATGCTCAGTTCTGAGAGATAAGTGTGTGTGAAAGCCGTCCTTCAGCTAGCTTGTTGGGAACACAAAGTTTCTTTTCAGTTGCAAACTCCACTCCATACATATATATGGGGAAGTACTAGCTCCAACTCGCTTTTACAGTGAAAACTGCAGGAACTTCAAACCGGCACTAGGAAACAGACTGAGAAACCAGAGTAAAAGTTTCTCCTGCAACCCGTTCCCTTTGTGCTAGATGAACGAAAGTCTCTCCACATGCTCAGTTCTGCTAGATAAGTGTGTGTGATAGCCGTCCTTCACCTAGCTTCTTGGGAACACAAAGTTCCTTTCAGTTGCAAACTCCACTCCATACATATATATGGGGAGGAAGTAGCTCCAACTCGGTTTTACAGTGAAAACTACAGGAACTTCAAACTGGCACTAGGAAACAGACTGAGAAACCAGAGAAAAAGTTTCTCCTTCAACCCGTTCCCTTTATGCTAGATGAACGAACGTCTCTCCACATTCTCAGTTCTGAGATATAATTGTGTGTGAAAGCCGAAATTCACCTAGCTTGTTGGGAACACAAAGTTTCTTTTCAGTTGCAAACTCCACTCCATACATATATATGGCGAGGTACTAGCTCCAACTCGGTTTTACAGTGAAAACTGCAGGAACTTCAAACAGGCACTAGGAAACAGACTGAGAAAAATGATTAAAAGTTTCTCCTGCAACCAGTTAGCTTTGTGCTAGATGAACGAACGTCTCTCCACATGCTCAGTTCTGAGAGATAATTGTGTGTGAAAGCCGTCCTTCAACTACCTTGTTGGGAACACAAAGTTTCTTTTCAGTTGCAAACTCCGCTCCATACATATATATGGGGTGGTACTAACTCCAACTCGGTTTTACAGTGAAAATTGCAGGAACTTCAAACCGGCACTAGGAAACAAACTGAGAAACCAGAGAAAAAGTTTCTCCTGCAACCCGTTCCATTTGTGCTAGATGAACGAACGTCTCTACACATGCTCAGTTCTGAGAGATAAGTGTGTGTAAAAGCCGCCCTTCACCTAGCTTGTTGGGAACACAAAGTTTCTTTTCAGTTGCAAACTCCACTCCATACATATATATGGGTAGGTACTAGCTCCAACTCGGTTTTACAGTGAAAATTGCAGGAATTTCAAACCGGCACTAGGAAACAGACTGAGAAACCAGAGAAAAAGTTTCTCCTGCAAACAGTTCCCTTTGTGCTAGATGAACGAACGTCTCTCCACATGCTCAGTTCTGAGAGATAAGTGATTGTGAAAGCCGTCCTTCACCTAGGTGTTGGGAACACAATGTTTCTTTTCAGTTGCAAATTCCATTCCATACATATATAAGGGGAGGTACTAGCTCAAACTCGGTTTTACAGTGAAAAATGCAGGAACTTCAAATCGGCACTAGGAAACAGACTGAGAAACCAGAGTAAAAGTTTCTAATGCAACCCGTTCCCTTGACTAGATGAACGATCGTCTCTCCACATGCTCAGTTCTGAGAGATAAGTGTGTGTGAAAGCCGTCCTTCACCTAGCTTGTTTAGAACACAAAGTTTCTTTTCAGTTGCAAACTCCACTCCATACATATATATGGGGAGGTACTAGCTCCAAATCGGTTTTACAGTGAAAAATGCAGGAACTTCAAACCGGCAGTAGTAAACAGACTGAGAAACCAGAGTAAAAGTTTACCCTGCACCCCGTTCCCCTTGTGCTAGATGAACCAACCTCACTCCACATGCTCAGTTCTGAGAGATAAGTGTGTGTGAAAGCCGTCCTTCACCTAGCTTGTTGGGAACACAAAGATTCTTTAAACTTGCCAACTCCACTCCATATGTATTGTTGGGTAGGTACTAGCTCCAACTCGGTTTTACAGTGAAAATTGCAGGAACTTCAAACCGGCACTAGGAAACACACTGAGAAACCGGAGTCAAATTTTCTACCGCAAACCATTCCCTTTATGCTAGATGAATGAACGTCTCTCCACATGCTCAGTTCTGAGAGATTAGTGTGTGTGAAAGCCGTCCTTCACATAGCTTGTTGGGAACACAAAGTTTCTTTTCAGTTGCAAACTCCACTCCATACATATATATGGGGAGGTACTAGCTCCAAATCTGTTTTACAGTGAAAATTGCAGGAACTTCAAACCGTCTCTAGGAAACAGAGTGAGAAACCAGAGTAAAAGTTTCTCCAGCAACCCGTTCCTTTGTGCTAGATGAACGAACGTCTCTCCACATGCTCAGTTCTGAGAGATAAGTGTGTGTGAAAGCCGTCCTACACTTAGCTGGTTGGGAACACAAAGATTCTTTTCACTTGAAAATTCCACTCCATACATAAATATGGGGAGGAACTAGCTCCAACTCGGTTTTACAGTGAAAACTGCAGGAACTTCAAACCGGCACTAGGAAACACACTGAGAAACCAGAGTAAAAGTTTCTCCTGCAACCCGTTCCCTTTGTGCAAGATGAACGAACGTTTCTCCACATGCTCAGTTCTGAGAGATAAGTGTGTGTGAAAGCCGTCCTTCACCTAGCTTCTTGGGAACACAAAGTTCCTTTCAGTTGCATACTCCACTCCATACATATATATGGGGAGGAAGTAGCTCCAACTCGGTTTTACAGTGAAAACTACAGGAACTTCAAACTGGCACTAGGAAACAGACTGAGAAACCAGAGAAAAAGTTTCTCCTTCAACCCGTTCCCTTTGTGCTAGATGAACGAACGTCTCTCCACATTCTCAGTTCTGAGATATAATTGTGTGTGAAAGCCGAAATTCACCTAGCTTGTTGGGAACACAAAGTTTCTTTTCAGTTGCAAACTCCACTCCATACATATATATGGCGAGGTACTAGCTCCAACTCGGTTTTACAGTGAAAACTGCAGGAACTTCAAACCGGCACTAGGAAACAGACTGAGAAAAATGAGTAAAAGTTTCTCCTGCAACCAGTTAGCTTTGTGCTAGATGAACGAACGTCTCTCCACATGCTCAGTTCTGAGAGATAATTGTGTGTGAAAGCCGTCCTTCAACTACCTTGTTGGGAACACAAAGTTTCTTTTCAGTTGCAAACTCCGCTCCATACATATATATGGGGAGGTACTAGCTCCAAATCGGTTTTACAGTGAAAACTGCAGGAACTTCAAACCGGCAGTAGTAAACAGACTGAGAAACCAGAGTAAAAGTTTACCCTGCACCCCGTTCCCCTTGTGCTAGATGAACCAACCTCACTCCACATGCTCAGTTCTGAGAGATGAGTGTGTGTGAAAGCCGTCCTTCAATTAGCTTGTTGGGAACACAAAGATTCTTTTAACTTGCCAACTCCACTCCATACGTATTGTTGGGTAGGTACTAGCTCCAACTCGGTTTTACAGTGAAAATTGCAGGAACTTCAAACCGGCACTAGGAAACACACTGAGAAACCAGAGTCAAATTTTCTACCGCAAACCATTCCCTTTATGCTAGATGAATGAACGTCTCTCCACATGCTCAGTTCTGAGAGATTAGTGTGTGTGAAAGCCGTCCTTCACCTAGCTTGTTGGGAACACAAAGTTTCTTTTCCGTTGCAAACTCCACTCCATACATATATATGGGGAGGTACTAGCTCCAAATCTGTTTTACAGTGAAAATTGCAGGAACTTCAAACCGTCTCTAGGAAACAGAGTGAGAAACCAGAGTAAAAGTTTCTCCAGCAACCCGTTCCTTTGTGCTAGATGAACGAACGTCTCTCCACATGCTCAGTTCTGAGAGATAAGTGTGTGTGAAAGCCGTCCTACACTTAGCTGGTTGGGAACACAAAGATTCTTTTCACTTGAAAATTCCACTCCATACATAAATATGGGGAGGAACTAGCTCCAACTCGGTTTTACAGTGAAAACTGCAGGAACTTCAAACCGGCACTAGGAAACAGACTGAGAAACCAGAGTAAAAGTTTCTCCTGCAACCCGTTCCCTTTGTGCAAGATGAACGAACGTTTCTCCACATGCTCAGTTCTGAGAGATAAGTGTGTGTGAAAGCCGTCTTCACCTAGCTTCTTGGGAACACAAAGTTCCTTTCAGTTGCAAACTCCACTCCATACATATATATGGGGAGGAAGTAGCTCCAACTCGGTTTTACAGTGAAAACTACAGGAACTTCAAACTGGCACTAGGAAACAGACTGAGAAACCAGAGAAAAAGTTTCTCCTTCAACCCGTTCCCTTTGTGCTAGATGAACGAACGTCTCTCCACATTCTCATTTCTGAGATATAATTGTGTGTGAAAGCCGAAATTCACCTAGATTGTTGGGAACACAAAGTTTCTTTTCAGTTACAAACTCCACTCCATACATATATATGGCGAGGTACTAGCTCCAACTCGGTTTTACAGTGAAAACTGCAGGAACTTCAAACCGGCACTAGGAAACAGACTGAGAAAAATGAGTAAAAGTTTCTCCTGCAACCAGTTAGCTTTGTGCTAGATGAACGAACGTCTCTCCACATGCTCAGTTCTGAGAGATAATTGTGTGTGAAAGCCGTCCTTCAACTACCTTGTTGGGAACACAAAGTTTCTTTTCAGTTGCAAACTCCGCTCCATACATATATATGGGGTGGTACTAACTCCAACTCGGTTTTACAGTGAAAATTGCAGGAACTTCAAACAGGCACTAGGAAAAAAACGGCGAAACCAGAGAAAAAGTTTCTCCTGCAACCCGTTCCATTTGTGCTAGATGAACGAACGTCTCTCCACATGCTCAGTTCTGAGAGATAAGTGATTGTGAAAGCCGTCCTTCACCTAGGTGTTGGGAACACAATGTTTCTTTTCAGTTGCAAATTCCACTCCATACATATATAAGGGGAGGTACTAGCTCAAACTCGGTTTTACAGTGAAAAATGCAGGAACTTCAAATCGGCACTAGGAAACAGACTGAGAAACCAGAGTAAAAGTTTCTAATGCAACCCGTTCCCCTTGACTAAATGAACGATCGTCTCTCCACATGCTCAGTTCTGAGAGATAAGTGTGTGTGAAAGCCGTCCTTCACCTAGCTTGTTTAGAACACAAAGTTTCTTTTCAGTTGCAAACTCCACTGCATACATATATATGGGGAGGTACTAGCTCCAAATCGGTTTTACAGTGAAAACTGCAGGAACTTCAAACCGGCACTAGTAAACAGACTGAGAAACCAGAGTAAAAGTTTATCCTGCACCCAGTTCCCCTTGTGCTAGATGAACCAACCTCACTCCACATGCTCAGTTCTGAGAGATAAGTGTGTGTGAAAGCCGTCCTTCACCTAGCTTGTTGGGAACACAAAGATTCTTTTCACTTGCCAACTCCACTCCATACATATTGTTGGGTAGGTACTAGCTCCAACTCGGTTTTACAGTGAAAATTGCAGGAACTTCAAACCGGCACTAGGAAACACACTGAGAAACCAGAGTCAAATTTTCTACCGCAACCCATTCCCTTTATGCTAGATGAATGAACGTCTCTCCACATGCTCAGTTCTGAGAGATTAGTGTGTGTGAAAGCCGTCCTTCACCTAGCTTGTTGGGAACACAAAGTTTCTTTTCAGTTGCAAACTCCACTCCATACATATATATGGGGAGGTACTAGCTCCAAATCTGTTTTACAGTGAAAATTGCAGGAACTTCAAACCGTCTCTAGGAAACAGAGTGAGAAACCAGAGTAAAAGTTTCTCCTGCAACCCGTTCCTTTGTGCTAGATGAACGAACGTCTCTCCACATGCTCAGTTCTGAGAGATAAGTGTGTGTGAAAGCCGTCCTACACTTAGCTGGTTGGGAACACAAAGTTTGTTTTCATTTGCAAATTCCACTCCATACATAAATATGGGGAGGAACTAGCTCCAACTCGGTTTTACAGTGAAAACTGCAGGAACTTCAAACCGGCACTAGGAAACAGACTGAGAAACCAGAGAAAAAGTTTCTCCTGCAACCCGTTCCCTTTGTGCAAGATGAACGAACGTTTCTCCACATGCTCAGTTCTGAGAGATAAGTGTGTGTGAAAGCCGTCCTTCACCTAGCTTGTTGGGAACACAAAGTTTCTTTTCAGTTGCAAACTCCATTCCATACATATATATGGGGAGGTACTAGCCCCAACTCTCTTTTACAGTGAAAACTGCAGGAACTTCAAAACGGCACTAGGAAACAGACTGAGAAACCAGAGTAAAGTTTCCCTGCAACCCCTTCCCTTTGTGCTAAATGAACGAAAGTCTCTCCACATGCTCAGTTCTGAGAGATAAGTACGTTTGAAAGCCGTCCTTCACCTAGCTTGTTGGGAACACAAAGTTTCTTTTCAGTTTCAAACTCCAATCCATATATATATGGGGAGGTAATGGCTCCAACTCGGTTTTACAGTGAAAACTGAAGGAACTTCAAACCGGCACTAGCAAACAGACTGAGAAACCAGAGTAAAAGTTTCTCCTGCAACTCATTCCCTTTGTGCTAGATGAACGAACGTCTCTCCACATGCTCAGTTCTGAGGGATAATTGTGTGTGAAAGCTGTCCTTCACCTAGCTTGTTGGGAACACAAAGTTTCTTTTCAGTTGCAAACTCCACTCCATACATATATGTGGGGAGGTACTAGATCCAACTCGGTTTTACAGTGAAATCTGCAGGAACTTCAAACCGGAACTAGGAAACAGACTGAGAATCCAGAATAAAAGTTTCCCCTTCAACCCGTTCCCTTTGTGCTAGATGAACGAACGTCTCTCCACATGCTCAATTCTGAGAGATAAGTGTGTGTGAAAGCCGTCCTTCACCTAGCTTCTTGGGAACACAAAGTTTCTTTTCACTTGCAAACCCCACTCCATACATATATATGGGGATATACTAGCTCCAACTCGGTTTTACAGTGAAAACTGCAGGAACTTCAAACCGGCACTAGGAAACAGACTGAGAAACCAGAGTAAAAGATTCTCCTGCAACCCGTTCCGTTTGTGATAGATGAACGAACGTCTCTCCACATGCTCATTTCTGAGAGATAAGTGTGTTTGAAAGCCTCCCTTCACCTAGCTTGTTGGGAACACAAAGATTCTTTTCAGTTGCAAACTCCATTCCATAAATATATATGGGGAGGTATTAGCTCCAACTCGGTTTTACAGTGAAAACTGCAGGAAGTTCAAACCGGCACTAGGAAACAGTCTGAGAGACCATTGTAAAAGTTTCTCCTGCAACAGGTTCCCTTTTTGCTAGATGAACGAAAGTCTCTACACATGCTCAGTTCTCAGAGATAAGTGTGTGTGAAAGCCTTAATTCACCTAACTTGTTGGGAACACAAAGTTTCTTTTCAGTTGCAAACTCCACTCCATACATTTTTATGGGGAGGTACTAGCTCCAAATCGATTTTACAGTGAAAACTGCAGGAACATCAAACCGGCACTAGGAAACAGACTGAGAAACCAGAGTAAAAGTTTCTCCTGCAACCCGTTCCCTTTGTGCTAGATGAACGAACGTCTCTCCACATGCTCAGTTCTGAGAGATAAGTGTGTGTGAAAGCCGTATTCACCTAGCTTCTTGGGATCACAAAGTTTCTTTTCACTTGCAAACTGCACTCCATACATATATATGGGGATGTACTAACTCCAAATCGGTTTTACAGTGAAAACTGCTGGAACTTCAAACCGGCACTAGGAAACAGACTGAGAAACCAGAGTAAAAGTTTCTCCTGCAACCCGTTCCCTTTGTGCTAGGTGAACGAACGTCTCTCCACATGCTCAGTTCTGAGAGATAAGTGTGTGTGAAAGCCGTCCTTCACCTAGCTTGTTGGGAACACAAAGTTTCTTTTCAGTTGCAAACTCCACTCCATACATATATAAGGGGAGGTACTAGCTCCAACTCGGTTTTACATTGAAAACTGCAGGAACTTCAAACCGGCACTAAGAAACAGACTGAGAGACCAGAGTAATAGTTTCTCCTGCAACACGTTCCCTTTTTGCTAGATGAACGAAAGTCTCTCCACATGCTCAGTTCTCAGAGATAAGTGTGTGTGAAAGCCTTAATTCACCTAGCTTGTGGGGAACACAATGTTTCTTTTCAGTTGCAAACTCCACTCCATATATTTTTATGGGGAGGTACCAGCTCCAAATCGATTTTACAATGAAAACTGCAGGAACATCAAACCGGCACTAGGAAACAGACTGGGAAACCAGAGTTAAAGTTTCACCTGCATACCGTTCCCTTTGTGATAGATGAACGAACATCTCTCCACATGCTCAGTTCTGAGAGATAATTGTGTGTGAAAGCTGTCCTTCACCTAGCTTGTTGGGAACACAAAGTTTCTTTTCAGTTGCAAACTCCACTCCATACATATATGTGGGGATGTACCAGATCCAACTCGGGTTTACAGTGAAATCTGCAGGAACTTCAAACCGGAACTAGGAAACAGACTGAGAAACCAGACTAAAAGTTTCTCCTTCAACCCGTTCCCTTTGTGCTAGATGAACGAACGTCTCTCCACATGCTCAGTTCTGAGAGATAAATGTGTGTGAAAGCCGTCCTTCACCTAGCTTCTTGGGAACACAAAGTTTCTTTTCACTTGCAAACCCCACTCCATACATATATATGTGGATATACTAGCTCCAAATCGGTTTTACAGTGAAAACTTCAGGAACTTCAAACCGGCATTAGGAAACAGACTGAGAAACCAGACTAAAAGTTTCTCCTTCAACCCGTTCCCTTTGTGCTAGATGAACGAACGTCTCTCCACATGCTCAGTTCTGAGAGATAAGTGTGTGTGAAAGCCGTATTCACCTAGCTTGTTGGGAACACAAAGTTTCTTTTCAGTTGCAAACTCCACTCCATACATATATATGGGGAGGTACTAGCTCCAACTCGGTTTTACAGTGAAAACTGCAGGAACTTCAAACCGGCACTAGGAAACAGATTGAGAGACCAGAGTAAAAGTTTCTCCTGCAACACGTTCCCTTTTTGCTAGATGAACGAAAGTCTCTCCACATGCTCAGTTCTCAGAGATAAGTGTGTGTGAAAGCCTTAATTCACCTAGCTTGTTGGGAACACAAAGTTTCTTTTCAGTTGCAAACTCCACTCCAAACATTTTTATGGGGAGGTACTAGCTCCAAATCGATTTTACAATGAAAACTGCAGGAACATCAAACCGGCACTAGGAAACAGACTGAGAAACCAGAGATAAAGTTTCACCTGCAAACCGTTCCCTTTGTGATAGATGAACGAACGTCTCTCCACATGCTCAGTTCTGAAAGATAAGTGTGTGTGAAAGCCGTACTTCACCTAGCTTGTTAGGAACACAAAGTTTCTTTTCAGTTGCAAACACCACTCCATAAATATATATGGGGAGGTACTAGCTCAAACTCGGTTTTACAGTGAAAACTGCAGGAAATTCAAACCGGCACTAGGAAACAGACTGAGAAACCAGAGTAAAAGTTTCTCCTGCAACCCGTTCCCTTTGTGCTAGATGAACTAACGTCTCTCCACATGCTCAGTTCTGAGAGATAAGTGTGTGTGAAAGCCGTACTTCAACTAGCTTGTTGGGAACACAAAGTTTCTTTTCAGTTGCAAACTCCATTCCATACATATATATGGGGAGGTACTAGCTCCAACTCGGTTTTACAGTGAAAACTGCAGGAACTTCAAACCGGCACTAAGAAACAGACTGAGAGACCAGAGTAAAAGTTTCTCCTGCAACACGTTCCCTTTTTGCTAGATGAACGAAAGTCTCTCCACATGCTCAGTTCTCAGAGATAAGTGTGTGTGAAAGCCTTAATTCACCTAGCTAGTTGGGAACACAAAGTTTCTTTTCAGTTGCAAACTCCACTCCAAACATTTTTATGGGGAGGTACTAGCTCCAAATCGATTTTACAATGAAAACTGCAGGAACATCAAACCGGCACTACTAAACAGACTGGGAAACCAGAGTTAAAGTTTCACCTGCAAACCGTTCCCTTTGTGATAGATGAACGAACATCTCTCCACATGCTCAGTTCTGAGAGATAATTGTGTGTGAAAGCTGTCCTTCACCTAGCTTGTTGGGAACACAAAGTTTCTTTTCAGTTGCAAACTGCACTCCATACATATATGTGGGGAGGTACCAGATCCAACTCGGTTTTACAGTGAAATCTGCAGGAACTTCAAACCGGAACTAGGAAACAGACTGAGAAACGAGAGTAAAAGTTTCTCCTGCAACATGTTCCCATTGTGCTAGATGAACGAAAGTCTCTCCACATGCTCAGTTCTGAGAGATAAGTGTGTGTGAAAGCCGTCCTTCACCCAGCTTCTTGGGAACACAAAGTTCCTTTCAGTTGCAAACTCCACTCCATACATTTTTATGGGGAGGTACTAGCTCCAAATCGATTTTACAGTGAAAATTGCAGGAACATCAAACCGGCACTAGGAAACAGACTGAGAAACCAGAGTAAAAGTTTCTCCTGCAACCCGTTCCCTTTGTGCTAGATGAACGAACGTCTCTCCACATGCTCAGTTCTGAGAGATAAGTGTGTGTGAAAGCCTTATTCACCTAGCTTCTTGGGATCACAAAGTTTCTTTTCACTTGCAAACTCCACTCCATACATATATATGGGGATGTACTAACTCCAAATCGGTTTTACAGTGAAAACTGCTGGAACTTCAAACCGGCACTAGGAAACAGACTGAGAAACCAGAGTAAAAGTTTCTCCTGCAACCCGTTCCCTTTGTGCTAGGTGAACGAACGTCTCTCCACATGCTCAGTTCTGAGAGATAAGTGTGTGTGAAAGCCGTCCTTCAACTAGCTTGTTGGGAACACAAAGTTTCTTTTCAGTTGCAAACTCCACTCCATACATATATAAGGGGAGGTACTAGCTCCAACTCGGTTTTACATTGAAAACTGCAGGAACTTCAAACCGGCACTAGGAAACAGACTGAGAGACCAGAGTAAAAGTTTCTCCTGCAACACGTTCCCTTTTTGCTAGATGAACGAAAGTCTCTCCACATGCTCAGTTCTCAGAGATAAGTGTGTGTGAAAGCCTTAATTAACCTAGCTTGTGGGGAACACAATGTTTCTTTTCAGTTGCAAACTCCACTCCATATATTTTTATGGGGAGGTACTAGCTCCAAATCGATTTTACAATGAAAACTGCAGGAACATCAAACCGGCACTAGGAAACAGACTGGGAAACCAGAGTTAAAGTTTCACCTGTAAACCGTTCCCTTTGTGATAGATGAACGAACATCTCTCCACATGCTCAGTTCTGAAAGATAATTGTGTGTGAAAGCTGTCCTTCACCTAGCTTGTTGGGAACACAAAGTTTCTTTTCAGTTGCAAACTCCACTCCATACATATATGTGGGGAGGTACCAGATCCAACTCGGTTTTACAGTGAAATCTGCAGGAACTTCAAACCGGAACTAGGAAACAGACTGAGAAACCAGACTAAAAGTTTCTCCTTCAACCCGTTCCCTTTGTGCTAGATGAACGAACGTCTCTCCACATGCTCAGTTCTGAGAGATAAATGTTTGTGAAAGCCGTCCTTCACCTAGCTTCTTGGGAACACAAAGTTTCTTTTCACTTGCAAACCCCACTCCATACATATATATGTGGATATACTAGCTCCAAATCGGTTTTACAGTGAAAACTGCAGGAACTTCAAACCGGCATTAGGAAACAGACTGAGAAACCAGAGTAAAAGTTTCTCCTGCAACCCGTTCCCTTTGTGCTAGATGAACGAACGTCTCTCCACATGCTCAGTTCTGAGAGATAAGTGTGTTTGAAAGCCTTCCTTCACCTAGCTTGTTGGGAACACAAAGTTTCTTTTCAGTTGCAAACTCCAATCCATACATTTTTATGGGGAGGTACTAGCTCCAAATCGATTTTACAGTGAAAACTGCAGGAACATCAAATCGGCACTAGGAAACAGACTGAGAAACCAGAGTAAAAGTTTCCCTGCAACCCGTTCCCTTTGTGCTAGATGAACGAACGTCCCTCCACATGCTCAGTTCTGAGAGATAAGTGTGTGTGAAAGCCGTATTCACCTAGCTTGTTTGGAACACAAAGTTTCTTTTCAGTTGCAAACTCCACTCCATACATATATATGGGGAGGTACTAGCTCCAACTCGGTTTTACAGTGAAAACTGCTGGAACATCAAACCGGCACTAGGAAACAGACTGAGAGACCAGAGTAAAAGTTTCTCCTGCAACACGTTCCCTTTTTGCTAGATGAACGAAAGTCTCTCCACATGCTCAGTTCTCAGAGATAAGTGTGTGTGAAAGCCTTAATTCACCTAGCTTGTTGGGAACACAAAGTTTCTTTTCAGTTGCAAACTCCACTCCAAACATTTTTATGGGGAGGTACTAGCTCCAAATCGATTTTACAATGAAAACTGCAGGAACATCAAACCGGCACTAGGAAACAGACTGAGAAACCAGAGTTAAAGTTTCACCTGCAAACCGTTCCCTTTGTGATAGATGAACGAACGTCTATCCACATGCTCAGTTCTGAAAGATAAGTGTGTGTGAAAGCCGTACTTCACCTAGCTTGTTAGGAACACAAATTTTCTTTTCAGTTGCAAACACCACTCCATAAATATATATGGGGAGGTACTAGCTCAAACTCGGTTTTACAGTGAAAACTGCAGGAACTTCAAACCGGCACTAGGAAACAGACTGAGAAACCAGAGTAAAAGTTTCTCCTGCAACCCGTTCCCTTTGTGCTAGATGAACTAACGTCTCTCCACATGCTCAGTTCTGAGAGATAAGTGTGTGTGAAAGCCGTACTTCAACTAGCTTGTTGGGAACACAAAGTTTCTTTTCAGTTGCAAACTCCACTTCATACATATATATGGGGAGGTACTAGCTCCAACTCTGTTTTACAGTGAAAACTGCAGGAACTTCAAACCGGCACTAGGAAACAGACTGAGAGACCAGAGTAAAAGTTCCTCCTGCAACACGTTCCCTTTTTGCTAGATGAACGAAAGTCTCTCCACATGCTCAGTTCTCAGAGATAAGTGTGTGTGAAAGCCTTAATTCACCTAGCTTGTTGGGAACACAAAGTTTCTTTTCAGTTGCAAACTCCACTCCAAACATTTTTATGGGGAGGTACTAGCTCCAAATCGATTTTACAATGAAAACTGCAGGAACATCAAACCGGCACTAGGAAACAGACCGAGAAACCAGAGTTAAAGTTTCACCTGCAAACCGTTCCTTTTGTGATAGATGAACGAACGTCTCTCCACATGCTCAGTTCTGAAAGATAAGTGTGTGTGAAAGCCGTACTTCACCTAGCTTGTTAGGAACACAAAGTTTCTTTTCAGTTGCAAACACCACTCCATAAATATATATGGGGAGGTACTAGCTCAAACTCGGTTTTACAGTAAAAACTGCAGGAACTTCAAACCGGTACTAGGAAACAGACTGAGAAACCAGAGTAAAAGTTTCTCCTGCAACCCTTTCCCTTTGTGCTAGATGAACTAACGTCTCTCCACATGCTCAGTTCTGAGAGATAAGTGTGTGTGAAAGCCGTACTTCAACTAGCTTGTTGGGAACACAAAGTTTCTTTTCTTTTGCAAACTCCTCTCCATACATATATATGGGGAGGTACTAGCTCCAACACGGTTTTACAGTGAAAACTGAAGTAAAATCAAACCGACACTAGGAAACAGAATGAGAGACCAGAGTAAAAATTTCTACTGCAACACGTTCCTTTTGTGCTAGATGAACGAACGTCTCTCCACATGCTCAGTTCTGAGAGATAAGTGTGTGTGAAAGCCATCCTTCACCTAGCTTGTTGGGAAAACAAAGTTTCTTTTCAGTTGCAAACTGCACTCCATACATATATATGGGGATGTACAAGCTCCAACTCGGTTTTACAGTGAAAACTGCAGGAACTTCAAACCGGCACTAGGAAACAGACTGAGAAACGAGAGTAAAAGTTTCTCCTGCAACATGTTCCCATTGTGCTAGATGAACGAAAGTCTCTCCACATGCTCATTTCTGAGAGATAAGTGTGTGTGAAAGCCGTCCTTCACCCAGCTTCTTGGGAACACAAAGTTCCTTTCAGTTGCAAACTCCACTCCATACATTTTTATGGGGAGGTACAAGCTCCAAATCGATTTTACAGTGAAAATTGCAGGAACATCAAACCGGCACTAGGAAACAGACTGAGAAACCAGAGTAAAAGTTTCTCCTGCAACCCGTTCCCTTTGTGCTAGATGAACGAACGTCTCTCCACATGCTCAGTTCTGAGAGATAAGTGTGTGTGAAAGCCTTATTCACCTAGCTTCTTGGGATCACAAAGTTTCTTTTCACTTGCAAACTCCACTCCATACATATATATGGGGATGTACTAACTCCAAATCGGTTTTACAGTGAAAACTGCTGGAACTTCAAACCGGCACTAGGAAACAGACTGAGAAACCAGAGTAAAAGTTTCTCCTGCAACCCGTTCCCTTTGTGCTAGGTGAACGAACGTCTCTCCACATGCTCAGTTCTGAGAGATAAGTGTGTGTGAAAGCCGTCCTTCACCTAGCTTGTTGGGAACACAAAGTTTCTTTTCAGTTGCAAACTCCACTCCATACATATATAAGGGGAGGTACTAGCTCCAACTCGGTTTTACATTGAAAACTGCAGGAACTTCAAACCGGCACTAGGAAACAGACTGAGAGACCAGAGTAAAAGTTTCTCCTGCAACACGTTCCCTTTTTGCTAGATGAACGAAAGTCTCTCCACATGCTCAGTTCTCAGAGATAAGTGTGTGTGAAAGCCTTAATTAACCTAGCTTGTGGGGAACACAATGTTTCTTTTCAGTTGCAAACTCCACTCCATATATTTTTATGGGGAGGTACTAGCTCCAAATCGATTTTACAATGAAAACTGCAGGAACATCAAACCGGCACTAGGAAACAGACTGGGAAACCAGAGTTAAAGTTTCACCTGTAAACCGTTCCCTTTGTGATAGATGAACGAACATCTCTCCACATGCTCAGTTCTGAAAGATAATTGTGTGTGAAAGCTGTCCTTCACCTAGCTTGTTGGGAACACAAAGTTTCTTTTCAGTTGCAAACTCCACTCCATACATATATGTGGGGAGGTACCAGATCCAACTCGGTTTTACAGTGAAATCTGCAGGAACTTCAAACCGGAACTAGGAAACAGACTGAGAAACCAGACTAAAAGTTTCTCCTTCAACCCGTTCCCTTTGTGCTAGATGAACGAACGTCTCTCCACATGCTCAGTTCTGAGAGATAAATGTTTGTGAAAGCCGTCCTTCACCTAGCTTCTTGGGAACACAAAGTTTCTTTTCACTTGCAAACCCCACTCCATACATATATATGTGGATATACTAGCTCCAAATCGGTTTTACAGTGAAAACTGCAGGAACTTCAAACCGGCATTAGGAAACAGACTGAGAAACCAGAGTAAAAGTTTCTCCTGCAACCCGTTCCCTTTGTGCTAGATGAACGAACGTCTCTCCACATGCTCAGTTCTGAGAGATAAGTGTGTTTGAAAGCCTTCCTTCACCTAGCTTGTTGGGAACACAAAGTTTCTTTTCAGTTGCAAACTCCAATCCATACATTTTTATGGGGAGGTACTAGCTCCAAATCGATTTTACAGTGAAAACTGCAGGAACATCAAATCGGCACTAGGAAACAGACTGAGAAACCAGAGTAAAAGTTTCTCCTGCAACCCGTTCCCTTTGTGCTAGATGAACGAACGTCCCTCCACATGCTCAGTTCTGAGAGATAAGTGTGTGTGAAAGCCGTATTCACCTAGCTTGTTTGGAACACAAAGTTTCTTTTCAGTTGCAAACTCCACTCCATACATATATATGGGGAGGTACTAGCTCCAACTCGGTTTTACAGTGAAAACTGCAGGAACTTCAAACCGGCACTAGGAAACAGACAGAGAGACCAGAGTAAAAGTTTCTCCTGCAACACGTTCCCTTTTTGCTAGATGAACGAAAGTCTCTCCACATGCTCAGTTCTCAGAGATAAGTGTGTGTGAAAGCCTTAATTCACCTAGCTTGTTGGGAACACAAAGTTTCTTTTCAGTTGCAAACTCCACTCCAAACATTTTTATGGGGAGGTACTAGCTCCAAATCGATTTTACAATGAAAACTGCAGGAACATCAAACCGGCACTAGGAAACAGACTGAGAAACCAGAGTTAAAGTTTCACCTGCAAACCGTTCCCTTTGTGATAGATGAACGAACGTCTATCCACATGCTCAGTTCTGAAAGATAAGTGTGTGTGAAAGCCGTACTTCACCTAGCTTGTTAGGAACACAAATTTTCTTTTCAGTTGCAAACACCACTCCATAAATATATATGGGGAGGTACTAGCTCAAACTCGGTTTTACAGTGAAAACTGCAGGAACTTCAAACCGGCACTAGGAAACAGACTGAGAAACCAGAGTAAAAGTTTCTCCTGCAACCCGTTCCCTTTGTGCTAGATGAACTAACGTCTCTCCACATGCTCAGTTCTGAGAGATAAGTGTGTGTGAAAGCCGTACTTCAACTAGCTTGTTGGGAACACAAAGTTTCTTTTCAGTTGCAAACTCCACTTCATACATATATATGGGGAGGTACTAGCTCCAACTCTGTTTTACAGTGAAAACTGCAGGAACTTCAAACCGGCACTAGGAAACAGACTGAGAGACCAGAGTAAAAGTTCCTCCTGCAACACGTTCCCTTTTTGCTAGATGAACGAAAGTCTCTCCACATGCTCAGTTCTCAGAGATAAGTGTGTGTGAAAGCCTTAATTCACCTAGCTTGTTGGGAACACAAAGTTTCTTTTCAGTTGCAAACTCCACTCCAAACATTTTTATGGGGAGGTACTAGCTCCAAATCGATTTTACAATGAAAACTGCAGGAACATCAAACCGGCACTAGGAAACAGACCGAGAAACCAGAGATAAAGTTTCACCTGCAAACCGTTCCTTTTGTGATAGATGAACGAACGTCTCTCCACATGCTCAGTTCTGAAAGATAAGTGTGTGTGAAAGCCGTACTTCACCTAGCTTGTTAGGAACACAAAGTTTCTTTTCAGTTGCAAACACCACTCCATAAATATATATGGGGAGGTACTAGCTCAAACTCGGTTTTACAGTGAAAACTGCAGGAACTTCAAACCGGTACTAGGAAACAGACTGAGAAACCAGAGTAAAAGTTTCTCCTGCAACCCGTTCCCTTTGTGCTAGATGAACTAACGTCTCTCCACATGCTCAGTTCTGAGAGATAAGTGTGTGTGAAAGCCGTACTTCAACTAGCTTGTTGGGAACACAAAGTTTCTTTTCTTTTGCAAACTCCTCTCCATACATATATATGGGGAGGTACTAGCTCCAACACGGTTTTACAGTGAAAACTGAAGTAAAATCAAACCGACACTAGGAAACAGAATGAGAGACCAGAGTAAAAATTTCTACTGCAACACGTTCCTTTTGTGCTAGATGAACGAACGTCTCTCCACATGCTCAGTTCTGAGAGATAAGTGTGTGTGAAAGCCGTCCTTCACCTAGCTTGTTGGGAAAACAAAGTTTCTTTTCAGTTGCAAACTGCACTCCATACATATATATGGGGATGTACAAGCTCCAACTCGGTTTTACAGTGAAAACTGCAGGAACTTCAAACCGACACTAGGAAACAGACTGAGAAACCAGAGTAAAAGTTTCTCCTGCAAACCCTTCCCTTTGTGCTAGATGAACGATCGTCTCTCCACATGCTCAGTTCTGAGAGATAAGTGTGTGTGAAAGCCGTCATTCACCTAGCTTGTTGGGAACACAAAGTTTCTTTTCAGTTGCAAACTCCACTCCATACATATATATGGGGAGGTACTAGCTCCAACTCGGTTTTACAGTGAAAACTGCAGGAACTTCAAACCGGCACTAGCAAACAGACTGAGAAACCAGAGTAAAAGTTTCTCCTGCAACCCGTTCCCTTTGTGCTAGATGAACGAACGTCTCTCCACATGCTCAGTTCTGAGAGATAAATGTGTGTGAAAGCCGTCCTTCACCTAGTTTATTGGGAACACAAAGTTTCTTTTCAGTTGCAAACTCCACTCCATACATATATATGGGGAGGTACTAGCTCCAACTCGGTTTTACAGTGAAAACCGCAGGAACTTCAAACCGGCACTAGGAAACAGCCTGAGAGACCAGAGTAAAAGTTTCTCCTGCAACCCGTTCCCTTTTTGCTAGATGAACGAACGTCTCTCAACATGCTCATTTCTCAGAGATATGTGTGTGTGAAAGCGGTCATTCACCTAGCTTGTTGGGAACACAAAGTTTCTTTTCAGTTGCAAACTCCACTCCATACATATATATGGGGAGGTACTAGCTCCAACTCGGTTTTACAGTGAAAACTGCAGGAACTTCAAACCGGCACTAGGAAACAGACTGAGAAACCAGAGTAAAAGTTTCTCCTGCAACCTGTTCCCTTTGTGCTAGATGAACGAACGTCTCTCCACATGCTCAGTTCTGAGAGAAAAGTGTGTGTGAAAGCCGTACTTCAACTAGCTTGTTGGGAACACAAAGTTTCTTTTCTGTTGCAAACTCCTCTCCATACATATATATGGGTAGGTACTAGCTCCAACACGGTTTTCCAGTGAAAACTGAAGTAACATCAAACCGGCACTAGGAAACAGAATGAGAGACCAGAGAAAAAGTTTCTCCTGCAAAACGTTCCTTTTGTGCTAGATGAACGAACGTCTCTCCACATGCTCAGTTCTCAGAGATAAGTGTGTGTGAAAGCCGTCCTTCACCTAGCTTCTTGGGAACACAAAGTTTCTTTTCAGTTGCAAACTCCACTCCATACATATATATGTGGATGTACAAGCTCCAAGTCGGTTTTACAGTGAAAACTGCAGGAACTTCAAACCGGCACTAGGAAACAGACTGAGAAACCAGAGTAAAAGTTTCTCCTGCAAACCGTTCCCTTTGTGCTAGGTGAACGAACGTCTCTCCACATGCTCAGTTCTGAGAGATAAGTGTGTGTGAAAGCCGTCCTTCACCTAGCTTGTTGGGAACACAAAGTTTCTTTTCAGTTGCAAACTCCACTCCATACATATATATGGGGAGGTACTAGCTACAACTCGGTTTTACAGTGAAAAATGCAGGAACTTCAAACCGGCACTAGGAAACAGACCGAGAAACCAGAGTTAAGTTTCACCTGCAAACCGTTCCCTTTGTGATAGATGAACGAACGTCTCTCCACATGCTCAGTTCTGAAAGATAAGTGTGTGTGAAAGCCGTACTTCACCTAGCTTGTTAGGAACACAAAGTTTCTTTTCATTTGCAAACACCACTCCATAAATATATATGGGGAGGTACTAGCTCAAACTCGGTTTTACAGTGAAAACTGCAGGAACTTCAAACCGGCACTAGGAAACAGACTGAGAAACCAGAGTAAAAGTTTCTCCTGCAAACCTTTCCCTTTGTGCTAGGTGAACGAACGTCTCTCCACATGCTCAGTTCTGAGACATAAGTGTGTGTGAAAGCCGTCCTTCACCTAGCTTGTTGGGAACACAAAGTTTCTTTTCAGTTGCAAACTCCACTCCATACATATATATGGGGAGGTACTAGCTCCAACTCGGTTTTACAGTGAAAAATGCAGGAACTTCAAACCGGCACTAGGAAACAGACCGAGAAACCAGAGTTAAAGTTTCACCTGCAAACCGTTCCCTTTGTGATAGATGAACGAACGTCTCTCCACATGCTCAGTTCTGAAAAATAAGTGTGTGTGAAAGCCGTACTTCACCTAGCTTGTTAGGAACACAAAGTTTCTTTTCAGTTGCAAACACCACTCCGTAAATATATATGGGGAGGTACTAGCTCAAACTCGGTTTTACAGTGAAAACTGCAGGAACTTCAAACCGGCACTAGGAAACAGACTGAGAAACCAGAGTAAAAGTTTCTCCTGCAACCCGTTCCCTTTGTGCTAGATGAACGAACTTCTCTCCACATGCTCAGTTTTGAGAGATAAGTGTGTGTGAAAGCCTTCCTTCACCTAGCTTGTTGGGAACACAAAGTTTCTTTTCAGTTGCAAACTGCACTCCATACATATATATGGGGATGTACAAGCTCCAACTCGGTTTTACAGTGAAAACTGCAGGAACTTCAAACCGGCACTAGGAAACAGACTGAGAAACCAGAGTAAAAGTTTCTCCTGCAAACCCTTCCCTTTGTGCTAGATGAACGATCGTCTCTTCACATGCTCAGTTCTGAGAGATAAGTGTGTGTGAAAGCCGTCCTTCACCTAGTTTATTGGGAACACAAAGTTTCTTTTCAGTTGCAAACTCCACTCCATACATATATATGGGGAGGTACTAGCTCCAACTCGGTTTTACAGTGAAAACCGCAGGAACTTCAAACCGGCACTAGGAAACAGCCTGAGAGACCAGAGTAAAAGTTTCTCCTGCAATCCGTTCACTTTTTGCTAGATGAACGAACGTCTCTCCACATGCTCAGTTCTGAGAGGAAGTGTGTGTGAAAGCCGTCCTTCACCTAGCTTGTTGGGAACACAAAGTTTCTTTTCAGTTGCAAACTCCACTCCATACATATATATGGGGAGGTACTAGCCCCAACACGGTTTTACAGTGAAAACTGCAGTAACTTCAAACCGGCACTAGGAAACAGACTGAGAGTCCAGAGTAAAAGTTTCTCCTGCAACACGTTCCCTTTGTGCTAGATGAACGAACGTCTCTCCACATGCTCATTTCTCAGAGATATGTGTGTGTGAAAGCGGTCATTCATCTAGCTTGTTGGGAACACAAAGTTTCTTTTCAGTTGCAAACTCCACTCCATACATATATATGGGGAGGTACTAGCTCCAACTAGGTTTTACAGTGAAAACTGCAGGAACTTCTAACCGGCACTAGGAAACAGACTGAGAATCCACAGTAAAAGTTTCTCCTGCAACCTGTTCCCTTTGTGCTAGATGAACGAACGTCTCCCCACATGCTCAGTTCTGAGAGATAAGTGTGTGTGAAAGCCGTACTTCAACTAGCTTGTTGGGAACACAAAGTTTCTTTTCTGTTGCAAACTCCTCTCCATACATATATATGGGGAGGTACTAGCTCCAACACGGTTTTCCAGTGAAAACTGAAGTAACATCAAACCGGCACTAGGAAACAGAATGAGAGACCATAGTAAAAGTTTCTCCTGCAAAACGTTCCTTTTGTGCTAGATGAACGAACGTCTCTCCACATGCTCAGTTCTCAGAGATAAGTGTGTGTGAAAGCCGTACTTCACCTAGCTTCTTGGGAACACAAAGTTTCCTTTCACTTGCAAACTCCACTCCATACATATATATGGGGATGTACTAGCTCCAAATCGGTTTTACAGTGAAAACTGCAGGAACTTCAAACCGGCACTAGGAAACAGACTGAGAAACCAGAGTAAAAGTTTCTCCTGCAAACCGTTCCCTTTGTGCTAGGTGAACGAACGTCTCTCCACATGCTCAGTTCTGAGAGATAAGTGTGTGTGAAAGCCGTCCTTCACCTAGCTTGTTGGGAACACAAAGTTTCTTTTCAGTTGCAAACTCCACTCCATACATATATATGGGGAGGTACTAGCTCCAACTCGGTTTTACAGTGAAAACTGCAGGAACATCAAACCGGCACTAGGAAACAGACTGAGAGACCAGAGTAAAAGTTTCTCCTGCAACACGTTCCCTTTTTGCTAGATGAACGAAAGTCTCTCCACATGCTCAGTTCTCAGAGATAAGTGTGTGTGAAAGCCTTAATTCACCTAGCTTGTTGGGAACACAAAGTTTCTTTTCAGTTGCAAACTCCACTCCATACATTTTTATGGGGAGGTACTAGCTCCAAATCGATTTTACAATGAAAACTGCAGGAACATCAAACCGGCACTAAGAAACAGACTGAGAAACCAGAGTTAAAGTTTCACCTGCAAACCGTTCCCTTTGTGATAGATGAACGAACATCTCTCCAAATGCTCAGTTCTGAAAGATAAGTGTGTGTGAAATCCGTACTTCACATAGCTTGTTAGGAACACAAAGTTTCTTTTCAGTTGCAAACACCACTCCATACATATTTATGGGAGGTACTAGCTCCAACTCGGTTTTAGAGTGAAAACTGCAGGAACTTCAAACCGGCACTAGGAAACAGACTGATAAACCAGAGTAAAAGTTTCTCCTGCAACCCGTTCCCTTTGTGCTACATGAACGAACGTCTCTCCACATGCTCAGTTCTGAGAGATAAGTGTGTGTGAAAGCCGTACTTCAACTAGCTTGTTGGGAACACAAAGTTTCTTTTCTGTTGCAAACTCCTCTCCATACATATATATGGGGAGGTACTAGCTCCAACACGGTTTTACAGTGAAAACTGAAGTAAAATCAAACCGGCACTAGGAAACAGAATGAGAGACCAGAGAAAAAGTTTCTCCTGCAACACGTTCCTTTTGTGCTAGATGAACGAACGTCTCTCCACATGCTCAGTTCTCAGAGATAAGTGTGTGTGAAAGCCGTCCTTCACCTAGCTTGTTGGGAACACAAAGTTTCTTTTCAGTTGCAAACTGCACTGCATACATATATATGGGGATGTACAAGCTTCAACTCGGTTTTACAGTGAATACTGCAGGAACTTCAAACCGGCACTAGGAAACAGACTTAGAAACCAGAGTAAAAGTTTCTCATGCAAACCCTTCCCTTTGTGCTAGATGAACGATCGTCTCTCCACATGCTCAGTTCTGAGAGGTAAGTGTGTGTGAAAGCCGTCTTTCACCTAGCTTGTTGGGAACACAAAGTTTCTTTTCAGTTGCAAACTCCACTCCATACATATATATGGGGAGGTACTAGCTCCAACTCGGTATTACAGTGAAAACTGCAGGAACTTCAAACCGGCACTAGGAAACAGACTGAGAAACAAGAGTAAAATTTTCTCTTGCAACCCGTTCCCTTTTTGCTAGATGAACGAACGTCTCTCCACATGCTCAGTTCTGAGAGATAAGTGTGTGTGAAAGCCGTCCTTCACCTAGCTTATTGGGAACACAAAGTTTCTTTTCAGTTGCAAACTCCACTCCATACATATATAAGGGGAGGTACTAGCTCCAACTCGGTTTTACAGTGAAAACCGCAGGAACTTCAAACCGGCACTAGGAAACAGACTGAGAGACCAGAGTAAAAGTATCTCCTGCAACCCGTTCCTTTTTGCTAGATGAACGAACGTCTCTCCACATGCTCAGTTCTGAGAGGAAGTGTGTGTGAAAGCCGTCCTTCACCTAGCTTGTTGGGAACACAAAGTTTCTTTTCAGTTGAAAACTCCACTCCATACATATATATGGGGAGGTACTAGCTCAAACACGGTTTTACAGTGAAAACTGCAGGAAATTCAAACCGGCACTAGGAAACATACTGAGAGACCAGAGTAAAAGTTTCTCCTGCAACACGTTCCATTTGTGCTAGATGAACGAACGTCTCTCCACATGCTCATTTCTCAGAGATATGTGTGTGTGAAAGCGAACATTCACCTAGCTTGTTGGGAACACAAAGTTTCTGTTCAGTTGCAAACACCACTCCATACATATTTATGGGAGGTACTAGCTCCAACTCGGTTTTAGAGTGAAAACTGCAGGAACTTCAACCCGGCAATAGGAAACAGACTGATAAACCAGAGTAAAATTTTCTCCTGCAACCCGTTCCCTTTGTGCTACATGAACGAACGTCTCTCCACATGCTCAGTTCTGAGAGATAAGTGTGTGTGAAAGCCGTACTTCACCTAGCTTGTTGGGAACACAAAGTTTTTTTCAGTTGCAAACTCCAATCCATACATATATATGGGGAGGTACTAGCTCCAACTCGGTTTTACAGTGAAAACTGCAGGAACTTCAAACGGGCACTAGGAAACAGACTGAGGAACCAGAGTATAGTTTCTCCTGTAACCCGTTCCATTTGTGCTAGATGAACGAACGTCTCTCCACATGCTCAGTTGTGAGAGATAAGTGTGTGTGAAAGACGTCCTTCACCTAGCTTGTTGGAAACACAAATTTTCTTTTCAGTTGCTAACTGCACTCCATACATATATATGGGGAGGTACTAGCTCCAACTCGGTTTGACAGTGAAAATTGCAGGAACTTCAAACCGGCACTAGGAAACAGACTGAGAGACCAGAGTAAAAGTTTCTCCTGCAACACGTTCCCTTTGTGCTAGATGAACGAACGTCTCTCCACATGCTCAGTTCTCAGAGATAAGTGTGTGTGAAAGCCGTCCTTCACCTACCTTGTTGGGAACACAAAGTTTCTTTTCAGTTGCAAACTCCACTCCATATATATTTATGGGGAGGTGCTAGATCCAACTCGGTTTTACAGTGAAAACTGCAGGAACTTCAAACCGGCACTAGGAAACAGACTGAGAAACCAGAGTAAAAGTTTCTCCGGCAACCCGTTCCCTTTGTGCTAGATGAACGAACGTCTCTCCACATGCTCAGTTCTGAGAGATAAGTGTGTGTGAAAGCCTTCGTTCACCTAACTTGTTGGGAACACAAAGTTTCTTTTCAGTTGCAAACCCCACTCCATATATATTTATGGGGAGGTACTAGCTCCAACTCGGTTTTACAGTGAAAAATGCAGGAACTTCAAACCGGCACTAGGAAACAGACTGAGAATCCAGAGTAAAAGTTTCTCCTGCAACCCGTTCCCTTTGTGCTAGATGAACGAACGTCTCTCCACATGCTCAGTTCTGAGAGTTAAGTGTGTGTGAAAGCCGTCCTTCACCTAACTTGTTGGGAACACAAAGTTTCTTTTCAGTAGCAAACACCACTCCATACATATATATGGGGAGGTACAAGCTCCAACTCGGTTTTACAGTGAAAATTGCAGGAACTTCAAACGGGCACTAGGAAACAGACTGAGAAACCAGAGTAAAAGTTTCCCCTACAACCCGTTCCCTTTGTGCTAGATTAAAGAACGTCTCTCCACATGCTTAGTTCTGAGAGATAAGTGTGTGTGAAAGCCGTCCTTCACCTAGCTTGTTGGGAACACAAAGTTTCTTTTCAGTTGCAAACTCCACTCCATACATATATATGGGGAGGTACTAGCTCCAACTCGGTTTGACAGTGAAAACTGCAGGAACTTCAAACCGGCACTAGGAAACATACTGAGAGTCCAGAGTAAAAGTTTCTCCTGCAACACGTTCCCTTTGTGCTAGATGAAAGAACGTCTCTCCACATGCTCAGTTCTCAGAGATAACTGTGTGTGAAAGCCGTCCTTCACCTAGCTTGTTGGGAACACAAAGTTTCTTTTCAGTTTCAAACCCCACTCCATAAATATTTATGGGGAGGTACTAGCTCCAACTCGCTTTTACAGTGAAAACTGCAGGAAATTCAAACCGGCACTAGGAAACAGACTGAGAAACCACAGTAAAAGTTTCTCCTGCAACCCGTTCCCTTTGTGCTAGATGAACGAAAGTCTCTCCACATGCTCAGTTCTGAGAGATTAGTGTGTTTGAATGCCGTCCTTCACCTAACTTGTTGGGAACACAAAGTTTCTTTTCAGTTGCAAACACCACTCCTTACATATATATGGGGAGGTACTAGCTCCAACTCGGTTTTACAGTGAAAACTGCAGGAACTTCAAACCGGCACTAGGAAACAGACTGAGAAACCAGAGTAAAAGTTTCCCCTACAACCCGTTCCATTTCTGCTAGATGAACGAACGTCTCTCCACATGCTCAGTTCTGAGAGAAAAATGTGTGTGAAAGCCGTCCTTCACCTAGCTTGTTGGGAACACAAAGTTTCTGTTCAGTTGCAAACACCACTCCATACATATTTATGGGGAGGTACTAGCTCCAACTCGGTTTTACAGTGAAAACTGCAGGAACTTCCAACCGGCACTAGGAAATAGACTGAGAAACCAGAGTAAAAGTTTCTCCTGTAACACGTTCCCTTTGTGCTAGATGAACGAAAGTCTCTCCACATGCTCAGTTCTCAGAGATAAGTGTGTGTGAAAGCCGTCCTTCACCTAGCTTGTTGGGAACAAAAAGTTTCTTTTCACTTGCAAACTCCACTCCATACATATTTATGTGGAGGTACTAGCTCCAACTCGGTTTTACAGTGAAATCTGCAGGAACTTCAAACAGGCACTAGGAAACAGACTGAGAAACCAGAGTAAAAGTTTCTCCTGCAACCCGTTCCCTTTGTGCTAGATGAACGAACTTCTCTCCACATGCTCATTTCTGAGAGGAAGTGTGTGTGAAAGCCGTCCTTCACCTAGCTTGTTGGGAACACAAAGTTAATTTTCAGTTGCAAACTCCACTCCATACATATATAAGGGGAATTACTAGCTCCAACACGGTTTTACAGTGAAAACTGCAGTAACTTCAAACCGGCACTAGGAAACAGACTGAGAGACCAGAGTAAAAGTTTCTCCTGCAAAACGTTCACTTTGTGCTAGATGAACGAACGTCTCTCCACATACTCAGTTCTGACAGATAAGTGTGTGTGAAAGCCTTCGTTCACCTAACTTGTTGGGAACACAAAGTTTCTTTTCAGTTGCAAACTCCACTCCATATATATTTATGGGTAGGTACTAGCTCCAACTCGGTTTTACAGTGAAAACTGCAGGAAATTCAAACCGGCACTAGGAAACAGACTGAGAAACCAGAGTAAAATTTTCTCCTGCAACCCGTTCCCTTTGTGCTAGATGAACTAACGTCTCTCCACATGCTCAGTTCTGAGAGATAAGTGTGTGTGAAAGCCGTACTTCAACTAGCTTGTTGGGAACACAAAGTTTCTTTTCTGTTGCAAACTCCTCTCCATACATATATATGGGGAGGTACTAGCTCCAACACGGTTTTACAGTGAAAACTGAAGTAAAATCAAACCGACACTAGGAAACAGAATGAAGACCAGAGTAAAAATTTCTCCTGCAACACGTTCTTTTGTGCTAGATGAACGAACGTCTCTCCACATGCTCAGTTCTGAGAGATAAGTGTGTGTGAAAGCCGTCCTTCACCTAGCTTGTTGGGAACACAAAGTTTCTTTTCAGTTGCAAACTGCACTCCATACATATATATGGGGATGTACAAGCTCCAACTCGGTTTTACAGTGAAAACTGCAGGAAATTCAAACCGGCACTAGGAAACAGACTGAGAAACCAGAGTAAAAGTTTCTCCTGCAAACCCTTCCCTTTGTGCTAGATGAACGATCGTCTCTCCACATGCTCAGTTCTGAAGAGATAAGTGTGTGTGAAAGCCGTCATTCACCTAGCTTGTTGGGAACACAAAGTTTCTTTTCAGTTGCAAACTCCACTCCATACATATATATGGGGAGGTACTAGCTCCAACCCGGTTTTACAGTGAAAACTGCAGGAACTTCAAACCGGCACTAGGAAACAGACTGAGAAACCAGAGTAAAAGTTTCTCCTGCAACCCGTTCCCTTTGTGCTAGATGAACGAACGTCACTCCACATGCTCAGTTCTGAGAGATAAGTGTGTGTGAAAGCCGAAATTCACCTAGCTTGTTGGGAACACAAAGTTTCTTTTCAGTTGCAAACTCCACTCCATACATATATATGGGGAGGTACTAGCTCCAACACGGTTTTACAGTGATAACCGGAGGAACTTCAAACCGGCACTAGGAAACAGCCTGAGAGACCAGAGTAAAAGTTTCTCCTGCAACCCGTTCCCTTTTTGCTAGATGAACGAACGTCTCTCCACATGCTCAGTTCTGAGAGGAAGTGTGTGTGAAAGCCGTCCTTCACCTAGCTTGTTGGGAACACAAAGTTTCTTTTCAGTTGCAAACTCCACTCCATACATATATATGGGGAGGTACTAGCCCCAACACGGTTTTACAGTGAAAACTGCAGTAACTTCAAACCGGCACTAGGAAACAGACTGAGAGACCAGAGTAAAAGTTTCTCCTGCAACACGTTCCCTTTGTGCTAGATGAACGAACGTCTCTCCACATGCTCATTTCTCAGAGATATGTGTGTGTGAAAGCGGTCATTCACTTAGCTTGTTGGGAACACAAAGTTTCTTTTAAGTTGCAAACTCCACTCCATACATATATATGGGGAGGTACTAGCTCCAACTCGGTTTTACAGTGAAAACTGCAGGAACTTCAAACCGGCACTAGGAAACAGACTGAGAATCCACAGTAAAAGTTTCTCCTGCAACCTGTTCCCTTTGTGCTAGATGAACGAACGTCTCTCCACATGCTCAGTTCTGAGAGATAAGTGTGTGTGAAAGCCGTACTTCAACTAGCTTGTTGGGAACACAAAGTTTCTTTTCTGTTGCAAACTCCTCTCCATACATAAATATGGGGAGGTACTAGCTCCAACACGGTTTTCCAGTGAAAACTGAAGTAACATCATACCGGCACTAGGAAACAGAATGAGAAGCCAGAGTAAAAGTTTCTCCTGCAAAACGTTCCTTTTGTGCTAGATGAACGAAAGTCTCTCCACATGCTCAGTTCTCAGAGATAAGTGTCTGTGAAAGCCGTCCTTCACCTAGCTTCTTGGGAACACAAAGTTTCTTTTCACTTGCAAACTCCACTCCATACATATATATGGGGATGTACTAGCTCCAAATCGGTTTTACAGTGAAAACTGCAGGAACTTCAAACCGGCACTAGGAAACAGACTGAGAAACCAGAGTAAAAGTTTCTCCTGCAAACCGTTCCCTTTGTGCTAGGTGAACGAACGTCTCTCCACATGCTTAGTTCTGAGAGATAAGTGTGTGTGAAAGCCGTCCTTCACCTAGCTTGTTGGGAACACAAAGTTTCTTTTCAGTTGCAAACTCCACTCCATACATATATATGGGGAGGTACTAGCTCCAACTCGGTTTTACAGTGAAAACTGCAGGAACTTCAAACCGGCACTAGGAAACAGACTGAGAGACCAGAGTAAAAGTTTCTCCTGCAACACGTTCCCTTTTGCTAGATGAAGGAAAGTCTCTCCACATGCTCAGTTCTCAGAGATAAGTGTGTGTGAAAGCCTTAATTCACCTAGCTTGTTGGGAACACAAAGTTTCTTTTCACTTGCAAACTCCACTCCATACATATATATGGGGATGTACTAGCTCCAACACGGTTTTACAGTGAAAACTGAAGTAACATCAAACCGGCACTAGGAAACAGAATGAGAGACCAGAGAAAAAGTTTCTCCTGCAACACGTTCATTTTGTGCTAGATGAACGAACGTCTCTCCACATGCTCAGTTCTCAGAGATAAGTGTGAGTGAAAGCCGTCCTTCACCTAGCTTGTTGGGAACACAAAGTTTCTTTTCAGTTGCAAACTGCACTGCATACATATATATGGGGATGTACAAGCTTCAACTCGGTTTTACAGTGAATACTGCAGGAACTTCAAACCGGGACTAGGAAACAGACTTAGAAACCAGAGTAAAAGTTTATCCTGCAACCCGTTCCCTTTGTGCTAGATGAACAAACGTCTCTCCACATGCTCAGTTCTGAGAGATAAGTGTGTGTGAAAGCCGTCATTCACCTAGCTTGTTGGGAACACAAAGTTTCTTTTCAGTTGCAAACTCCACTCCATACATATATATGGGGAGGTACTAGCTCCAACTCGGTTTTACAGTAAAAACTGCAGGAACTTCAAACCGGCGCTAGGAAACAGACTGAGAAACAAGAGTAAAATTTTCTCTTGCAACCCGTTCCCTTTGTGCTAGATGAACGAACGTCTCTCCACATGCTCAGTTCTGAGAGATAAGTGTGTGTGAAAGCCGTACTTCAACTAGCTTGTTGGGAACACAAAGTTTCTTTTCTGTTGCAAACTCCTCTCCATACATATATATGGGGAGGTACTAGCTCCAACACGGTTTTACAGTGAAAACTGAAGTAACATCAAACCGGCACTAGGAAACAGAATGAGAGACCAGAGAAAAAGTTTCTCCTGCAACACGTTCATTTTGTGCTAGATGAACGAACGTCTCTCCACATGCTCAGTTCTCAGAGATAAGTGTGAGTGAAAGCCGTCCTTCACCTAGCTTGTTGGGAACACAAAGTTTCTTTTCAGTTGCAAACTTCACTGCATACATATATATGGGGATGTACAAGCTTCAACTCGGTTTTACAGTGAATACTGCAGGAACTTCAAACCGGGACTAGGAAACAGACTTAGAAACCAGAGTAAAAGTTTATCCTGCAACCCGTTCCCTTTGTGCTAGATGAACAAACGTCTCTCCACATGCTCAGTTCTGAGAGATAAGTGTGTGTGAAAGCCGTCATTCACCTAGCTTGTTGGGAACACAAAGTTTCTTTTCAGTTGCAAACTCCACTCCATACATATATATGGGGAGGTACTAGCTCCAACTCGGTTTTACAGTAAAAACTGCAGGAACTTCAAACCGGCGCTAGGAAACAGACTGAGAAACAAGAGTAAAATTTTCTCTTGCAACCCGTTCCCTTTGTGCTAGATGAACGAACGTCTCTCCACATGCTCAGTTCTGAGAGATAAGTGTGTGTGAAAGCCGTCCTTCACCTAGCTTATTGGGAACACAAAGTTTCTTTTCAGTTGCAAACTCCACTCCATACATATATATGGGGAGGTACTAGCTCCAACTCGGTTTTACAGTGAAAACCGCAGGAACTTCAAACCGGCACTAGGAAACAGCCTGAGAGACCAGAGTAAAAGTATCTCCTGCAACCCGTTCCCTTTGTGCTAGATGAACGAACGTCTCTCCACATGCTCAGTTCTGAGAGGAAGTGTGTGTGAAAGCCGTCCTTCACCTAGCTTGTTGGGAACACAAAGTTTCTTTTCAGTTGAAAACTCCACTCCATACATATATATGGGGAGGTACTAGCTCCAACACGGTTTTACAGTGAAAACTGCAGTAACTTCAAACCGGCACTAGGAAACATACTGAGAGACCAGAGTAAAAGTTTCTCCTGCAACACGTTCCATTTGTGCTAGATGAACGAACGTCTCTCCACATGCTCATTTCTCAGAGATATGTGTGTGTGAAAGCGAACATTCACCTAGCTTGTTGGGAACACAAAGTTTCTGTTCAGTTGCAAACACCACTCCATACATATTTATGGGAGGTACTAGCTCCAACTCGGTTTTAGAGTGAAAACTGCAGGAACTTCAAACCGGCACTAGGAAACAGACTGATAAACCAGAGTAAAAGTTTCTCCTGCAAACCGTTCCCTTTGTGCTACATGAACGAAAGTCTCTCCACATGCTCAGTTCTGAGAGATAAGTGTGTGTGAAAGCCGTACTTCACCTAGCTTGTTGGGAACACAAAGTTTTTTTCAGTTGCAAACTCCACTCCATACATATATATGGGGAGGTACTAGCTCCAACTCGGTTTTACAGTGAAAACTGCAGGAACTTCAAACGGGCACTAGGAAACAGACTCAGGAAACAGAGTATAGTTTCTCCTGTAACCCGTTCCATTTGTGCTAGATGAACGAACGTCTCTCCACATGCTCAGTTGTGAGAGATAAGTGTGTGTGAAAGACGTCCTTCACCTAGCTTGTTGGAAACACAAATTTTCTTTTCAGTTGCTAACTGCACTCCATACATATATATGGGGAGGTACTAGCTCCAACTCGGTTTGACAGTGAAAATTGCAGGAACTTCAAACCGGCACTAGGAAACAGACTGAGAGACCAGAGTAAAAGTTTCTCCTGCAACACGTTCCCTTTGTGCTAGATGAACGAACGTCTCTCCACATGCTCAGTTCTCAGAGATAAGTGTATGTGAAAGCCGTCCTTCACCTACCTTGTTGGGAACACAAAGTTTCTTTTCAGTTGCAAACTCCACTCCATATATATTTATGGGGAGGTGCTAGATCCAACTCGGTTTTACAGTGAAAACTGCAGGAAATTCAAACCGGCACTAGGAAACAGACTGAGAAACCAGAGTAAAAGTTTCTCCGACAACCCGTTCCCTTTGTGCTAGATAAACAAACGTCTCTCCACATGCTCAGTTCTGAGAGATAAGTGTGTGTGAAAGCCTTCGTTCACCTAACTTGTTGGGAACACAAAGTTTCTTTTCAGTTGCAAACTGCACTGCATACATATATATGGGGATGTACAAGCTTCAACTCGGTTTTACAGTGAAAACTGCAGGAACTTCAAACCGGCACTAGGAAACAGACTTAGAAACCAGAGTAAAAGTTTATCCTGCAACCCGTTCCCTTTGTGCTAGATGAACAAACGTCTCTCCACATGCTCAGTTCTGAGAGATAAGTGTGTGTGAAAGCCGTCATTCACCTAGCTTGTTGGGAACACAAAGTTTCTTTTCAGTTGCAAACTCCACTCCATACATATATATGGGGAGGTACTAGCTCCAACTCGGTTTTACAGTAAAAACTGCAGGAACTTCAAACCGGCGCTAGGAAACAGACTGAGAAACAAGAGTAAAATTTTCTCTTGCAACCCGTTCCCTTTGTGCTAGATGAACGAACGTCTCTCCACATGCTCAGTTCTGAGAGATAAGTGTGTGTGAAAGCCGTCCTTCACCTAGCTTATTGGGAACACAAAGTTTCTTTTCAGTTGCAAACTCCACTCCATACATATATATGGGGAGGTACTAGCTCCAACTCGGTTTTACAGTGAAAACCGCAGGAACTTCAAACCGGCACTAGGAAACAGCCTGAGAGACCAGAGTAAAAGTATCTCCTGCAACCCGTTCCTTTTTGCTAGATGAACGAACGTCTCTCCACATGCTCAGTTCTGAGAGGAAGTGTGTGTGAAAGCCGTCCTTCACCTAGCTTGTTGGGAACACAAAGTTTCTTTTCAGTTGAAAACTCCACTCCATACATATATATGGGGAGGTACTAGCTCCAACACGGTTTTACAGTGAAAACTGCAGTAACTTCAAACCGGCACTAGGAAACATACTGAGAGACCAGAGTAAAAGTTTCTCCTGCAACACGTTCCATTTGTGCTAGATGAACGAACGTCTCTCCACATGCTCATTTCTCAGAGATATGTGTGTGTGAAAGCGAACATTCACCTAGCTTGTTGGGAACACAAAGTTTCTGTTCAGTTGCAAACAGCACTCCATACATATTTATGGGAGGTACTAGCTCCAACTCGGTTTTAGAGTGAAAACTGCAGGAACTTCAAACCGGCACTAGGAAACAGACTGATAAACCAGAGTAAAAGTTTCTCCTGCAAACCGTTCCCTTTGTGCTACATGAACGAAAGTCTCTCCACATGCTCAGTTCTGAGAGATAAGTGTGTGTGAAAGCCGTACTTCACCTAGCTTGTTGGGAACACAAAGTTTTTTTCAGTTGCAAACTCCACTCCATACATATATATGGGGAGGTACTAGCTCCAACTCGGTTTTACAGTGAAAACTGCAGGAACTTCAAACGGGCACTAGGAAACAGACTCAGGAAACAGAGTATAGTTTCTCCTGTAACCCGTTCCATTTGTGCTAGATGAACGAACGTCTCTCCACATGCTCAGTTGTGAGAGATAAGTGTGTGTGAAAGACGTCCTTCACCTAGCTTGTTGGAAACACAAATTTTCTTTTCAGTTGCTAACTGCACTCCATACATATATATGGGGAGGTACTAGCTCCAACTCGGTTTGACAGTGAAAATTGCAGGAACTTCAAACCGGCACTAGGAAACAGACTGAGAGACCAGAGTAAAAGTTTCTCCTGCAACACGTTCCCTTTGTGCTAGATGAACGAACGTCTCTCCACATGCTCAGTTCTCAGAGATAAGTGTATGTGAAAGCCGTCCTTCACCTACCTTGTTGGGAACACAAAGTTTCTTTTCAGTTGCAAACTCCACTCCATATATATTTATGGGGAGGTGCTAGATCCAACTCGGTTTTACAGTGAAAACTGCAGGAAATTCAAACCGGCACTAGGAAACAGACTGAGAAACCAGAGTAAAAGTTTCTCCGACAACCCGTTCCCTTTGTGCTAGATAAACAAACGTCTCTCCACATGCTCAGTTCTGAGAGATAAGTGTGTGTGAAAGCCTTCGTTCACCTAACTTGTTGGGAACACAAAGTTTCTTTTCAGTTGCAAACCCCACTCCATATATATTTATTGGGAGGTACTAGCTCCAACTCGGTTTTACAGTGAAAACTGCAGGAAATTCAAACCGGCACTAGGAAACAGACTGAGAATCCAGAGTAAAAGTTTCTCCTGCAACCCGTTCCCTTTGTGCTAGATGAACGAACGTCTCTCCTCATGCTCAGTTCTGAGAGATAAGTGTGTGTGAAAGCCGTCCTTCACCTAACTTGTTGGGACCACAAAGTTTCTTTTCAGTAGCAAACACCACTCCATACATATATATGGGGAGGTACTAGCTCCAACTCGGTTTTACAGTGAAAACTGCAGGAACTTCAAACCGGCACTAGGAAACAGACTGAGAAACAAGAGAAAAATTTTCTCTTGCAACCCGTTCCCTTTGTGCTAGATGAACGAACGTCTCTCCACATGCTCAGTTCTGAGAGATAAGTGTGTGTGAAAGCCGTCCTTCACCTAGCTTATTGGGAACACAAAGTTTCTTTTCAGTTGCAAACTCCACTCCATACATATATATGGGGAGGTACTAGCTCCAACTCGGTTTTACAGTGAAAACCGCAGGAACTTCAAACCGGCACTAGGAAACAGCCTGAGAGACCAGAGTAAAAGTATCTCCTGCAACCCGTTCCTTTTTGCTAGATGAACGAACGTCTCTCCACATGCTCAGTTCTGAGAGGAAGTGTGTGTGAAAGCCGTCCTTCACCTAGCTTGTTGGGAACACAAAGTTTCTTTTCAGTTGAAAACTCCACTCCATACATATATATGGGGAGGTACTAGCTCCAACACGGTTTTACAGTGAAAACTGCAGTAACTTCAAACCGGCACTAGGAAACATACTGAGAGACCAGAGTAAAAGTTTCTCCTGCAACATGTTCCATTTGTGCTAGATGAACGAACGTCTCTCCACATGCTCATTTCTCAGAGATATGTGTGTGTGAAAGCGAACATTCACCTAGCTTGTTGGGAACACAAAGATTCTGTTCAGTTGCAAACACCACTCCATACATATTTATGGGAGGTACTAGCTCCAACTCGGTTTTAGAGTGAAAACTGCAGGAACTTCAAACCGGCACTAGGAAACAGACTGATAAACCAGAGTAAAAGTTTCTCCTGCAAACCGTTCCCTTTGTGCTACATGAACGAAAGTCTCTCCACATGCTCAGTTCTGAGAGATAAGTGTGTGTGAAAGCCGTACTTCACCTAGCTTGTTGGGAACACAAAGTTTTTTTCAGTTGCAAACTCCACTCCATACATATATATGGGGAGGTACTAGCTCCAACTCGGTTTTACAGTGAAAACTGCAGGAACTTCAAACGGGCACTAGGAAACAGACTCAGGATCCAGAGTATAGTTTCTCCTGTAACCCGTTCCATTTGTGCTAGATGAACGAACGTCTCTCCACATGCTCAGTTGTGAGAGATAAGTGTGTGTGAAAGACGTCCTTCACCTAGCTTGTTGGAAACACAAATTTTCTTTTCAGTTGCTAACTGCACTCCATACATATATATGGGGAGGTACTAGCTCCAACTCGGTTTGACAGTGAAAATTGCAGGAACTTCAAACCGGCACTAGGAAACAGACTGAGAGACCAGAGTAAATGTTTCTCCTGCAACACGTTCCCTTTGTGCTAGATGAACGAACGTCTCTCCACATGCTCAGTTCTCAGAGATAAGTGTATGTGAAAGCCGTCCTTCACCTACCTTGTTGGGAACACAAAGTTTCTTTTCAGTTGCAAACTCCACTCCATATATATTTATGGCGAGGTGCTAGATCCAACTCGGTTTTACAGTGAAAACTGCAGGAAATTCAAACCGGCACTAGGAAACAGACTGAGAAACCAGAGTAAAAGTTTCTCCGACAACCCGTTCCCTTTGTGCTAGATAAACAAACGTCTCTCCACATGCTCAGTTCTGATAGATAAGTGTGTGTGAAAGCCTTCGTTCACCTAACTTGTTGGGAACACAAAGTTTCTTTTCAGTTGCAAACCCCACTCCATATATATTTATTGGGAGGTACTAGCTCCAACTCGGTTTTACAGTGAAAACTGCAGGAAATTCAAACCGGCACTAGGAAACAGACTGAGAATCCAGAGTAAAAGTTTCTCCTGCAACCCGTTCCCTTTGTGCTAGATGAACGAACGTCTCTCCACATGCTCAGTTCTGAGAGATAAGTGTGTGTGAAAGCCGTCCTTCACCTAACTTGTTGGGACCACAAAGTTTCTTTTCAGTAGCAAACACCATTCCATACATATATATGGGGAGGTACTAGCTCCAACTCGGTTTTACAGTGAAAACTGCAGGAACTTCAAACCGGCACTAGGAAACAGACTGAGAAACCAGAGTAAAAGTTTCCCCTACAACCCGTTCCCTTTGTGCTAGATTAAAGAACGTCTCTCCACATGCTTAGTTCTGAGAGATAATTGTGTGTGAAAGCCGTCCTTCACCTAGCTTGTTGGGAACACAAAGTTTCTTTTCAGTTGCAAACTCCACTCCATACATATATATGGGGAGGTACTAGCTCCAACTCGGTTTGACAGTGAAAACTGCAGGAACTTCAAACCGGCACTAGGAAACATACTGAGAGTCCAGAGTAAAAGTTTCTCCTGCAACACGTTCCCTTTGTGCTAGATGAACGAACGTCTCTCCACATGCTCAGTTCTCAGAGATAACTGTGTGTGAAAGCCGTCCTTCACCTAGCTTGTTGGGAACACAATGTTTCTTTTCAGTTTCAAACCCCACTCCATATATATTTATGGGGAGGTACTAGCTCCAACTCGCTTTTACAGTGAAAACTGCAGGAAATTCAAACCGGCACTAGGAAACAGACTGAGAAACCACAGTAAAAGTTTCTCCTGCAACCCGTTCCCTTTGTGCTAGATGAACGAACGTCTCTCCACATGCTCAGTTCTGAGAGATTAGTGTGTGTGAATGCCGTCCTTCACCTAACTTGTTGGGAACACAAAGTTTCTTTTCAGTTGCAAACACCACTCCATACATATATATGGGGAGGTACTAGCTCCAACTCGGTTTTACAGTGAAAACTGCAGGAACTTCAAACCGGCACTAGGAAACAGACTGAGAAACCAGAGTAAAAGTTTCCCCTACAACCCGTTCCCTTTCTGCTAGATGAACGAACGTCTCTCCACATGCTCAGTTCTGAGAGAAAAATGTGTGTGAAAGCCGTCCTTCACCTAGCTTGTTGGGAACACAAAGTTTCTGTTCAGTTGCAAACACCACTCCATACATATTTATGGGGAGGTACTAGCTCCAACTCGGTTTTACAGTGAAAACTGCAGGAACTTCCAACCGGCACTAGGAAATAGACTGAGAAACCAGAGTAAAAGTTTCTCCTGTAACACGTTCCCTTTGTGCTAGATGAACGAAAGTCTCTCCACATGCTCAGTTCTCAGAGATAAGTGTGTGTGAAAGCCGTCCTTCACCTAGCTTGTTGGGAACAAAAAGTTTCTTTTCACTTGCAAACTCCACTCCATACATATTTATGTTGAGGTACTAGCTCCAACTCGGTTTTACAGTGAAATCTGCAGGAACTTCAAACAGGCACTAGGAAACAGACTGAGAAACCAGAGTAAAAGTTTCTCCTGCAAACCGTTCCCTTTGTGCTAGATGAACGAATGTCTCTCCACATGCTCAGTTCTGAGAGATAAGTGTGTGTGAAAGCCGTCCTTCACATAGCTTGTTGGGAACACAAAGTTTCTTTTCAGTAGCAAACACCACTGCATACATATATATGGGGAGGTACTAGCTCCAACTCGGTTTTACAGTGAAAACTGCAGGAACTTCAAACCGGCACTAGGAAACAGACTGAGAAATCAGAGAAAAAGTTTCCCCTACAACCCGTTCCCTTTGTGCTAGATGAAAGAACGTCTCTCCACATGCTTCGTTCTGAGAGATAAGTGTGTGTGAAAGCCGTCCTTCACCTAGCTTGTTGGGAACACAAAGTTTCTTTTCAGTTGCAAACTCCACTCCATACATATATATGGGGAGTTACTAGCTCCAACTCGGTTTGACAGTGAAAACTGCAGGAACTTCAAACCGGCACTAGGAAACAGACTGAGAAACCAGAGTAAAAGTTTCTCCTGCAAACCCTTCCCTTTGTGCTAGATGAACGATCGTCTCTCCACATGCTCAGTTCTGAGAGATAAGTGTGTGTGAAAGCCGTCATTCACCTAGCTTGTTGGGAACACAAAGTTTCTTTTCAGTTGCAAACTCCACCCCATACATATATATGGGGAGGTACTAGCTCCAACTCGGTTTGACAGTGAAAACTGCAGGAACTTCAAACCGGCACTAGGAAACAGACTGAGAAACCATAGTAAAAGTTTCTCCTGCAAACCCTTCCCTTTGTGCTAGATGAACGATCGTCTCTCCACATGGTCAGTTCTGAGAGATAAGTGTGTGTGAAAGCCGTCCTTCACCTAGCTTGTTGGGAACACAAAGTTTCTTTTCAGTTGCAAACTCCACTCCATACATATATATGGGGATGTACTAGCTCCAACTCGGTTTGACTGTGAAAACTGCAGGAACTTCAAACCGGCACTAGGAAACATACTGAGAGTCCAGAGTAAAAGTTTCTCCTGCAACACGTTCCCTTTGTGCTAGATGAACGAACGTCTCTCCACATGCTCAGTTCTCAGAGATAACTGTGTGTGAAAGCCGTCCTTCACCTAGCCTGTTGGGAACACAAAATTTCTTTTCAGTTTCAAACCCCACTCCATATATATTTATGGGGAGGTACTAGCTCCAACTCGCTTTTACAGTGAAAACTGCAGGAAATTCAAACCGGCACTAGGAAACAGACTGAGAAACCACAGTAAAAGTTTCTCCTGCAACCCGTTCCCTTTGTGCTAGATGAACGAACGTCTCTCCACATGCTCAGTTCTGAGAGATTAGTGTGTGTGAATGCCGTCCTTCACCTAACTTGTTGGGAACACAAAGTTTCTTTTCAGTTGCAAACACCACTCCATACATATATATGGGGAGGTACTAGCTCCAACTCGGTTTTACAGTGAAAACTGCAGGAACTTCAAACCGGCACTAGGAAACAGACTGAGAAACCAGAGTAAAAGTTTCCCCTACAACACGTTCCCTTTGTGCTAGATGAACGAACGTCTCTCCACATGCTCAGTTCTGAGAGAAAAATGTGTGTGAAAGCCGTACTTCACCTAGCTTGTTGGGAACACAAAGTTTCTGTTCAGTTGCAAACACCACTCCATACATATTTATGGGGAGGTACTAGCTCCAACTCGGTTTTACAGTGAAAACTGCAGGAACTTCCAACCGGCACTAGGAAATAGACTGAGAAACCAGAGTAAAACTTTCTCCTGTAACACGTTCCCTTTGTGCTAGATGAACGAAAGTCTCTCCACATGCTCAGTTCTCAGAGATAAGTGTGTGTGAAAGCCGTCCTTCACCTAGCTTGTTGGGAACAAAAAGTTTCTTTTCACTTGCAAACTCCACTCCATACATATTTATGTGGAGGTACTAGCTCCAACTCGGTTTTACAGTGAAATATGCAGGAACTTCAAACAGGCACTAGGAAACAGACTGAGAAACCAGAGTAAAAGTTTCTCCTGCAACCCGTTCCCTTTGTGCTAGATGAACGAACTTCTCTCCACATGCTCATTTCTGAGAGGAAGTGTGTGTGAAAGCCGTCATTCACCTAGCTTGTTGGGAACACAAAGTTAATTTTCATTTGCAAACTCCACTCCATACATATATATGGGGAATTACTAGCTCCAACACGGTTTTACAGTGAAAACTGCAGTAACTTGAAACTGGCACTAGGAAATAGACTGAGAGACCAGAGTAAAAGTTTCTCCTGCAACACGTTCCCTTTGTGCTAGATGAACGAACTTCTCTCCACATACTCAGTTCTGAGAGATAAGTGTGTGTGAAAGCCTTCGTTCACCTAACTTGTTGGGAACACAAAGTTTCTTTTCAGTTGCAAACTCCACTCCATATATATTTATGGGTAGGTACTAGCTCCAACTCGGTTTTACAGTGAAAACTGCAGGAAATTCAAACCGGCACTAGGAAACAGACTGAGAAACCAGAGTAAAAGTTTCTCCTGCAACCCGTTCCCTTTGTGCTAGATGAAAGAACGTCTCTCCACATGCTTCGTTCTGAGAGATAAGTGTGTGTGAAAGCCGTCCTTCACCTAGCTTGTTGGGAACACAAAGTTTCTTTTCAGTTGCAAACTCCACTCCATACATATATATGGGGAGGTACTAGCTCCAACTCGGTTTGACAGTGAAAACTGCAGGAACTTCAAACCGGCACTAGGAAACAGACTGAGAAACCAGAGTAAAAGTTTCTCCTGCAACCCGTTCCCTTTGTGCTAGATGAACGAACGTCTCTCCACATGCTCAGTTCTCAGAGATAACTGTGTGTGAAAGCCGTCCTTCACCTAGCCTGTTGGGAACACAAAATTTCTTTTCAGTTTCAAACCCCACTCCATATATATTTATGGGGAGGTACTAGCTCCAACTCGCTTTTACAGTGAAAACTGCAGGAAATTCAAACCGGCACTAGGAAACAGACTGAGAAACCACAGTAAAAGTTTCTCCTGCAACCCGATCCCTTTGTGCTAGATGAACGAACGTCTCTCCACATGCTCAGTTCTGAGAGATTAGTGTGTGTGAATGCCGTCCTTCACCTAACTTGTTGGGAACACAAAGTTTCTTTTCAGTTGCAAACACCACTCCATACATATATATGGGGAGGTACTAGCTCCAACTCGGTTTTACAGTGAAAACTGCAGGAACTTCAAACCGGCACTAGGAAACAGACTGAGAAACCAGAGTAAAAGTTTCCCCTACAACACGTTCCCTTTCTGCTAGATGAACGAACGTCTCTCCACATGCTCAGTTCTGAGAGAAAAATGTGTGTGAAAGCCGTACTTCACCTAGCTTGTTGGGAACACAAAGTTTCTGTTCAGTTGCAAACACCACTCCATACATATTTATGGGGAGGTACTAGCTCCAACTCGGTTTTACAGTGAAAACTGCAGGAACTTCCAACCGGCACTAGGAAATAGACTGAGAAACCAGAGTAAAAGTTTCTCCTGTAACACGTTCCCTTTGTGCTAGATGAACGAAAGTCTCTCCACATGCTCAGTTCTCAGAGATAAGTGTGTGTGAAAGCCGTCCTTCACCTAGCTTGTTGGGAACAAAAAGTTTCTTTTCACTTGCAAACTCCACTCCATACATATTTATGTGGAGGTACTAGCTCCAACTCGGTTTTACAGTGAAATCTGCAGGAACTTCAAACAGGCACTAGGAAACAGACTGAGAAACCAGAGTAAAAGTTTCTCCTGCAACCCGTTCCCTTTGTGCTAGATGAACGAACTTCTCTCCACATGCTCATTTCTGAGAGGAAGTGTGTGTGAAAGCCGTCATTCACCTAGCTTGTTGGGAACACAAAGTTAATTTTCAGTTGCAAACTCCACTCCATACATATATATGGGGAATTACTAGCTCCAACACGGTTTTACACTGAAAACTGCAGTAACTTGAAACCGGCACTAGGAAATAGACTGAGAGACCAGAGTAAAAGTTTCTCCTGCAACACGTTCCCTTTGTGCTAGATGAACGAACTTCTCTCCACATACTCAGTTCTGAGAGATAAGTGTGTGTGAAAGCCTTCGTTCACCTAACTTGTTGGGAACACAAAGTTTCTTTTCAGTTGCAAACACCACTCCATATATATTTATGGGTAGGTACTAGCTCCAACTCGGTTTTACAGTGAAAACTGCAGGAAATTCAAACCGGCACTAGGAAACAGACTGAGAAACCAGAGTAAAAGTTTCTCCTGCAACCCGTTCCCTTTGTGCTAGATGAACGAACGTCTCTCCACATGCTCATTTCTGAGAGATAAGTGTGTGTGAAAGCCGTCCTTCACCTAACTTGTTGGGAACACAAAGTTTCTTTTCAGTAGCAAACACCACTCCATACATATATATGGGGAGGTACTAGCTCCAACTCGGTTTTACAGTGAAAACTGCAGGAACTTCAAACCGGCACTAGGAAACAGACTGAGAAACCAGAGAAAAAGTTTCCCCTACAACCCGTTCCCTTTGTGCTAGATGAAAGAACGTCTCTCCACATGCTTCGTTCTGAGAGATAAGTGTGTGTGAAAGCCGTCCTTCACCTAGCTTGTTGGGAACACAAAGTTTCTTTTCAGTTGCAAACTCCACTCCATACATATATATGGGGAGGTACTAGCTCCAACTCGGTTTGACAGTGAAAACTGCAGGAACTTCAAACCGGCACTAGGAAACAGACTGAGAAACCAGAGTAAAAGTTTCTCCTGCAAACCCTTCCCTTTGTGCTAGATGAACGATCGTCTCTCCACATGCTCAGTTCTGAGAGATAAGTGTGTGTGAAAGCCGTCATTCACCTAGCTTGTTGGGAACACAAAGTTTCTTTTCAGTTGCAAACTCCACTCCGTACATATATATGGGGAGGTACTAGCTCCAACTCGGTTTGACAGTGAAAACTGCAGGAACTTCAAACCGGCACTAGGAAACAGACTGAGAAACCAGAGTAAAAGTTTCTCCTGCAAACCCTTCCCTTTGTGCTAGATGAACGATCGTCTCTCCACATGGTCAGTTCTGAGAGATAAGTGTGTGTGAAAGACGTCATTCACCTAGCTTGTTGGGAACACAAAGTTTCTTTTCAGTTGCAAACTCCACTCCATTCATATATATGGGGAGGTACTAGCTCCAACTCGGTTTTACAGTGAAAACTGCAGGAAATTCCAACCGGCACTAGGAAACAGACTGAGAAACCAGAGTAAAAGTTTCTCCTGCAACCCGTTCCCTTTGTGCTAGATGAACGAACGTCTCTCCACATGCTCAGTTCTGAGAGGAAGTGTGTGTGAAAGCCGTCCTTCACCTAGCTTGTTGGGAACACAAAGTTTCTTTTCAGTTGCAAACTCCACTCCATACATATATATGGGGAGGTACTAGCTCCAACACGGTTTTACAGTGAAAACTGCAGTAACTTCAAACCGGCACTAGGAAACAAACTGAGAGACCAGAGTAAAAGTTTCTCCTGCAACACGTTCCCTTTGTGCTAGATGAACGAACGTCTCTCCACATGCTCATTTCTCAGAGATATGTGTGAGTGAAAGCGGTCATTCACCTAGCTTGTTGGGAACACAAAGTTTCTTTTCAGATGCAAACTCCACTCCATACATATATATGGGGAGGTACTAGCTCCAACTCGGTTTTACAGTGAAAACTGCAGGAACTTCAAACCGGCACTAGGAAACAGACTGAGAAACCAGAGTAAAAGTTTCTCCTGCAACCCGTTCCCTTTGTGCTAGATGAACGAACGTCTCTCCACATGCTCAGTTCTGAGAGATAAGTGGGTGTGAAAGCCGTACTTCAACTAGCTTGTTGGGAACACAAAGTTTCTTTTCTGTTGCAAACTCCTCTCCATAAATATATATGGGGAGGTACTAGCTCCAACACGGTTTTACAGTGAAAACTGAAGTAACATCAAACCGGCACTAGGAAACAGAATGAGAGACCAGAGTAAAAGTTTCTCCTGCAACACGTTCCTTTTGTGCTAGATGAACGAACTTCTCTCCACATGCTCAGTTCTCAGAGATAAGTGTGTGTGAAAGCCGTCCTTCACCTAGCTTCTTGGGAACACAAAGTTTCTTTTCACTTGCAAACTCCACTCCATACATATATATGGGGATGTACTAGCTCGAAATCGGTTTTACAGTGAAAACTGCAGGAACTTCATCCCGGCACTAGGAAACAGACTGAGAGACCAGAGTAAAAGTTTCTCCTGCAACACGTTCCCTTTTTGCTAGATGAACGAAAGTCTCTCCACATGCTCAGTTCTCAGAGATAAGTGTGTGTGAAAGCCTTAATTCACCTAGCTTGTTGGGAACACAAAGTTTCTTTTCAGTTGCAAACTCCACTCCATACATTTTTATGGGGAGGTACTAGCTCCAAATCGATTTTACAATGAAAACTGAAGGAACTTCAAACCGGCACTAGGAAACAGACTGATAAACCAGAGTAAAAGTTTCTCCTGCAACCCGTTCCCTTTGTGCTAGATGAACGAACGTCTCTCCACATGCTCAGTTCTGAGAGATAAGTGTGTGTGAAAGCCGTACTTCACCTAGCTTGTTGGGAACACATAGTTTTTTTCAGTTGCAAACTCCACTCCATACATATATATGGGGAGGTACTAGCTCCAACTCGGTTTGACAGTGAAAACTGCAGGAACTTCAAACGGGCACTAGGAAACAGACTGAGGAAACAGAGTATAGTTTCTCCTGCAACCCTTTCCATTTGTGCTAGATGAACGAACGTCTCTCCACATGCTCAGTTGTGAGAGATAAGTGTGTGTGAAAGCCGTCCTTCACCTAGCTTGTTGGAAACACAAATTTTCTTTTCAGTTGCTAACTGCACTCCATACATATATAAGGGGAGGTACTAGCTCCAACTCGGTTTGACAGTGAAAACTGCAGGAACTTCAAACCGGCACTAGGAAACAGACTGAGAGACCAGAGTAAAAGTTTCTCCTGCAACACTTTCCCTTTGTGCTAGATGAACGAACGTCTCTCCACATGCTCAGTTCTCAAGATAAGTGTGTGTGAAAGCCGTCCTTCACCTAGCTTGTTGGGAACACAAAGTTTCTTTTCAGTTGCAAACTCCACTCCATATATATTTATGGGGAGGTGCTAGCTCCAACTCGGTTTTACAGTGAAAACTGCAGGAAATTCAAACCGGCACTAGGAAACAGACTGAGAAACCAGAGTAAAAGTTTCTCCAGCAACCCGTTCCCTTTCTGCTAGATGAACGAACGTCTCTCCACATGCTCAGTTCTGAGAGATAAGTGTGTGTGAAAGCCTTCGTTCACCTAACTTGTTGGGAACACAAAGTTTCTTTTCAGTTGCAAACGGCACTCCATATATATTTATGGGGAGGTACTAGCTCCAACTCGGTTTTACAGTGAAAACTGCAGGAACTTCAAACCGGCACTAGGAAACAGACTGAGAAACCAGAGTAAAAGTTTCCCCTACAACCCGTTCCCTTTGTGCTAGATGAAAGAACGTCTCTCCACATGCTTAGTTCTGAGAGATAAGTGTGTGTGAAAGCCGTCCTTCACCTAGCTTGTTGGGAACACAAAGTTTCTTTTCAGTTGCAAACTCCACTCCATACATATATATGGGGAGGTACTATCTCCAACTCGCTTTGACAGTGAAAACTGCAGGAACTTCAAATCGGCACTAGGAAACAGACTGAGAGTTCAGAGTAAAAGTTTCTCCTGCAACACGTTCCCTTTGTGCTAGATGAACGAACGTCTCCCACATGCTCATTTCTCAGAGATAATTGTGTGTGAAAGCCGTCCTTCACCCAGCTTGTTGGGAACACAAAGTTTCTTTTCAGTTTCAAACCCACTCCATATAAATTTATGGGGAGGTACGAGCTCCAACTCGGTTTTACAGTGAAAACTGCAGGAAATTCAAACCGGCACTAGGAAACAGACTGAGAAACCAGAGTAAAAGTTTCTCCTGCAACCCGTTCCCTTTGTGCTAGATGAACGAACGTCTCTCCACATGCTCAGTTCTGAGAGATAAGTGTGTGTGAATGCCGTCCTTCACCTAACTTGTTGGGAACACAAAGATTCTTTTCAGTTGCAAACACCACTCCATACATATATATGGGGAGGTACTAGCTCCAACTCGATTTTACAGTGAAATCTGCAGGAACTTCAAACCGGCACTAGGAAACAGACTGAGAAACCAGAGTAAAAGTTTCCCCTACAACCCGTTCCCTTTGTGATAGATGAAATAACGTCTCTCCACATGCTTAGTTCTGAGAGATAAGTGTGTGTGAAAGCCGTCCTTCACCAAGCTTGTTGGGAACACAAAGTTTCTTTTCAGTTGCAAACTCCACTCCATACATATATATGGGGAGGTACTAGCTCCAACTCGGTTTGACAGTGAAAACTGCAGGAACTACAAACCGGCACTAGGAAACAGACTGAGAGTCCAGAGTAAAAGTTTCTCCTGCAACACGTTCCCTTTGTGCTAGATGAACGAACGTCTCTCCACATGCTCAGTTCTCAGAGATAAGTGTGTGTGAAAGCCGTCCTTCACCTAGCTTGTTGGGAACACAAAGTTTCTTTTCAGTTTCAAACCCCACTCCATATATATTTATGGGGAGGTACTAGCTCCAACTCGGTTTTACAGTGAAATCTGCAGGAAATTCAAACCGGCACTAGGAAACAGACTGAGAAACCAGAGTAAAAGTTTCTCCTGCAACCCGTTCCCTTTGTGCTAGATGAACGAACGTCTCTCCACATGCTCAGTTCTGAGAGATTAGTGTGTGTGAATGCCGTCCTTCACCTAACTTGTTGGGAACACAAAGTTTCTTTTCAGTTGCAAACACCACTCCATACATATATATGGGGAGGTACTAGCTCCAACTCGGTTTTACAGTGAAAACTGCAGGAACTTCAAACCGGCACTAGGAAACAGACTGAGAAACCAGAGTAAAAGTTTCCCCTACAACCCGTTCCCTTTCTGCTAGATGAACGAACGTCTCTCCACATGCTCAGTTCTGAGAGAAAAATGTGTGTGAAAGCCGTCCTTCACCTAGCTTGTTGGGAACACAAAGTTTCTGTTCAGTTGCAAACACCACTCCATACATATTTATGGGGAGGTACTAGCTCCAACTCGGTTTTACAGTGAAAACTGCAGGAACTACCAACAGGCACTAGGAAATAGACTGAGAAACCAGAGTAAAAGTTTCTCTTGTAACACGTTCCCTTTGTGCTAGATGAACGAAAGTCTCTCCACATGCTCAGTTCTCAGAGATAAGTGTGTGTGTAAGCCGTCCTTCACTTAGCTTGTTGGGAACAAAAAGTTTCTTTTCACTTGCAAACTCCACTCCATACATATTTATGTGGAGGTACTAGCTCCAACTCGGTTTTACAGTGAAATCTGCAGGAACTTCAAACAGGCACTAGGAAACAGACTGAGAGTTCAGAGTAAAAGTTTCTCCTGCAACCCGTTCCCTTTGTGCTAGATGAACGAACGTCTCTCCACATGCTCAGTTCTGAGAGATAAGTGTGTGTGAAAGCCGTACTTCACCTAGCTTGTTGGGAACACATAGTTTTTTTCAGTTGCAAACTCCACTCCATACATATATATGGGGAGGTACTAGCTCCAACTCGGTTTGACAGTGAAAACTGCAGGAACTTCAAACGGGCACTAGGAAACAGACTGAGGAAACAGAGTATAGTTTCTCCTGCAACCCTTTCCATTTGTGCTAGATGAACGAACGTCTCTCCACATGCTCAGTTGTGAGAGATAAGTGTGTGTGAAAGCCGTCCTTCACCTAGCTTGTTGGAAACACAAATTTTCTTTTCAGTTGCTAACTGCACTCCATACATATATAAGGGGAGGTACTAGCTCCAACTCGGTTTGACAGTGAAAACTGCAGGAACTTCAAACCGGCACTAGGAAACAGACTGAGAGACCAGAGTAAAAGTTTCTCCTGCAACACTTTCCCTTTGTGCTAGATGAACGAACGTCTCTCCACATGCTCAGTTCTCAAGATAAGTGTGTGTGAAAGCCGTCCTTCACCTAGCTTGTTGGGAACACAAAGTTTCTTTTCAGTTGCAAACTCCACTCCATATATATTTATGGGGAGGTGCTAGCTCCAACTCGGTTTTACAGTGAAAACTGCAGGAAATTCAAACCGGCACTAGGAAACAGACTGAGAAACCAGAGTAAAAGTTTCTCCAGCAACCCGTTCCCTTTCTGCTAGATGAACGAACGTCTCTCCACATGCTCAGTTCTGAGAGATAAGTGTGTGTGAAAGCCTTCGTTCACCTAACTTGTTGGGAACACAAAGTTTCTTTTCAGTTGCAAACGGCACTCCATATATATTTATGGGGAGGTACTAGCTCCAACTCGGTTTTACAGTGAAAACTGCAGGAAATTCAAACCGGCACTAGGAAAAAGACTGAGAAACCAGAGTAAAAGTTTCTCCTGCAAACCGTTCCCTTTGTGCTAGATGAACGAACGTCTATCCACATGCTCAGTTCTGAGAGATAAGTGTGTGTGAAAGCCGTCCTTCACCTAACTTGTTTGGAACACAAAGTTTCTTTTCAGTAGCAAACACCACTCCATACATATATATGGGGTGGTACTAGCTCCAACTCGGTTTTACAGTGAAAACTGCAGGAACTTCAAACCGGCACTAGGAAACAGACTGAGAAACCAGAGTAAAAGTTTCCCCTACAACCCGTTCCCTTTGTGCTAGATGAAAGAACGTCTCTCCACATGCTTAGTTCTGAGAGATAAGTGTGTGTGAAAGCCGTCCTTCACCTAGCTTGTTGGGAACACAAAGTTTCTTTTCAGTTGCAAACTCCACTCCATACATATATATGGGGAGGTACTATCTCCAACTCGCTTTGACAGTGAAAACTGCAGGAACTTCAAATCGGCACTAGGAAACAGACTGAGAGTTCAGAGTAAAAGTTTCTCCTGCAACACGTTCCCTTTGTGCTAGATGAACGAACGTCTCCCACATGCTCATTTCTCAGAGATAATTGTGTGTGAAAGCCGTCCTTCACCTAGCTTGTTGGGAACACAAAGTTTCTTTTCAGTTTCAAACCCACTCCATATAAATTTATGGGGAGGTACGAGCTCCAACTCGGTTTTACAGTGAAAACTGCAGGAAATTCAAACCGGCACTAGGAAACAGACTGAGAAACCAGAGTAAAAGTTTCTCCTGCAACCCGTTCCCTTTGTGCTAGATGAACGAACGTCTCTCCACATGCTCAGTTCTGAGAGATAAGTGTGTGTGAATGCCGTCCTTCACCTAACTTGTTGGGAACACAAAGATTCTTTTCAGTTGCAAACACCACTCCATACATATATATGGGGAGGTACTAGCTCCAAATCGATTTTACAGTGAAATCTGCAGGAACTTCAAACCGGCACTAGGAAACAGACTGAGAAACCAGAGTAAAAGTTTCCCCTACAACCCGTTCCCTTTGTGCTAGATGAAATAACGTCTCTCCACATGCTTAGTTCTGAGAGATAAGTGTGTGTGAAAGCCGTCCTTCACCAAGCTTGTTGGGAACACAAAGTTTCTTTTCAGTTGCAAACTCCACTCCATACATATATATGGGGAGGTACTAGCTCCAACTCGGTTTGACAGTGAAAACTGCAGGAACTACAAACCGGCACTAGGAAACAGACTGAGAGTCCAGAGTAAAAGTTTCTCCTGCAACACGTTCCCTTTGTGCTAGATGAACGAACGTCTCTCCACATGCTCAGTTCTCAGAGATAAGTGTGTGTGAAAGCCGTCCTTCACCTAGCTTGTTGGGAACACAAAGTTTCTTTTCAGTTTCAAACCCCACTCCATATATATTTATGGGGAGGTACTAGCTCCAACTCGGTTTTACAGTGAAATCTGCAGGAAATTCAAACCGGCACTAGGAAACAGACTGAGAAACCAGAGTAAAAGTTTCTCCTGCAACCCGTTCCCTTTGTGCTAGATGAACGAACGTCTCTCCACATGCTCAGTTCTGAGAGATTAGTGTGTGTGAATGCCGTCCTTCACCTAACTTGTTGGGAACACAAAGTTTCTTTTCAGTTGCAAACACCACTCCATACATATATATGGGGAGGTACTAGCTCCAACTCGGTTTTACAGTGAAAACTGCAGGAACTTCAAACCGGCACTAGGAAACAGACTGAGAAACCAGAGTAAAAGTTTCCCCTACAACCCGTTCCCTTTCTGCTAGATGAACGAACGTCTCTCCACATGCTCAGTTCTGAGAGAAAAATGTGTGTGAAAGCCGTCCTTCACCTAGCTTGTTGGGAACACAAAGTTTCTGTTCAGTTGCAAACACCACTCCATACATATTTATGGGGAGGTACTAGCTCCAACTCGGTTTTACAGTGAAAACTGCAGGAACTACCAACAGGCACTAGGAAATAGACTGAGAAACCAGAGTAAAAGTTTCTCTTGTAACACGTTCCCTTTGTGCTAGATGAACGAAAGTCTCTCCACATGCTCAGTTCTCAGAGATAAGTGTGTGTGTAAGCCGTCCTTCACTTAGCTTGTTGGGAACAAAAAGTTTCTTTTCACTTGCAAACTCCACTCCATACATATTTATGTGGAGGTACTAGCTCCAACTCGGTTTTACAGTGAAATCTGCAGGAACTTCAAACAGGCACTAGGAAACAGACTGAGAAACCAGAGTAAAAGTTTCTCCTGCAACCCGTTCCCTTTGTGCTAGATGAACGAACTTCTCTCCACATGCTCATTTCTGAGAGGAACTGTGTGTGAAAGCCGTCCTTCACCTAGCTTGTTGAGAACACAAAGTTAATTTTCAGTTTCAAACTCCACTCCATACATATATATGGGGAGGTACTAGCTCCAACACGGTTTTACAGTGAAAACTGCAGTAACTTCAAACCGGCACTAGGAAACAGACTGAGAGTCCAGAGTAAAAGTTTCTCCTGCAACACGTTCCCTTTGTGCTAGATGAACGAACGTCTCTCCACATGCTCAGTTCTGAGATAAGTGTGTGTGAAAGCCTTCGTTCACCTAACTTGTTGGGAACACAAAGTTTCTTTTCAGTTGCAAACTCCACTCCATATATATTTATGGGGAGGTACTAGCTCCAACTCTGTTTTACAGTGAAAACTGCAGGAACTACAAACCGGCACTAGGAAACAGACTGAGAGTCCAGAGTAAAAGTTTCTCCTGTAACACGTTCCCTTTGTGCTAGATGAACGAACGTCTCTCCACATGCTCAGTTCTCAGAGATAAGTGTGTGTGAAAGCCGTCCTTCACCTAGCTTGTTGGGAACACAAAGTTTCTTTTCAGTTTCAAACCCCACTCCATATATATTTATGGGGAGGTACTAGCTCCAACTCGGTTTTACAGTGAAAACTGCAGGAAATTCAAACCGGCACTAGGAAACAGACTGAGAAACCAGAGTAAAAGTTTCTCCTGCAACCCGTTCCCTTTGTGCTAGATGAACGAACGTCTCTCCACATGCTCAGTTCTGAGAGATTCGTGTGTGTGAATGCCGTCCTTCACCTAACTTGTTGGGAACACAAAGTTTCTTTTCAGTTGCAAACACCACTCCATACATATATATGGGGAGGTACTAGCTCCAACTCGGTTTTACAGTGAAAACTGCAGGAACTTCAAACCGGCACTAGGAAACAGACTGAGAAACCAGAGTAAAAGTTTCCCCTACAACCCGTTCCCTTTCTGCTAGATGAACGAACGTCTCTCCACATGCTCAGTTCTGAGAGAAAAATGTGTGTGAAAGCCGTCCTTCACCTAGCTTGTTGGGAACACAAAGTTTCTGTTCAGTTGCTAACACCACTCCATACATATTTATGGGGAGGTACTAGCTCCAACTCGGTTTTACAGTGAAAACTGCAGGAACTTCCAACAGGCACTAGGAAATAGACTGAGAAACCAGAGAAAAAGTTTCTCCTGTAACACGTTCCCTTTGTGCTAGATGAACGAAAGTCTCTCCACATGCTCAGTTCTCAGAGATAAGTGTGTGTGTAAGCCGTCCTTCACTTAGCTTGTTGGGAACAAAAAGTTTCTTTTCACTTGCAAACTCCACTCCATACATATTTATGTGGAGGTACTAGCTCCAACTCGGTTTTACAGTGAAATCTGCAGGAACTTCAAACAGGCACTAGGAAACAGACTGAGAAACCAGAGTAAAAGTTTCTCCTGCAACCCGTTCCCTTTGTGCTAGATGAACGAACTTCTCTCCACATGCTCATTTCTGAGAGGAACTGTGTGTGAAAGCCGTCCTTCACCTAGCTTGTTGGGAACACAAAGTTAATTTTCAGTTTCAAACTCCACTCCATACGTATATATGGGGAGGTACTAGCTCCAACACGGTTTTACAGTGAAAACTGCAGTAACTTCAAACCGGCACTAGGAAACAGACTGAGAGTCCAGAGTAAAAGTTTCTCCTGCAACACGTTCCCTTTTTGCTAGATGAACGAACGTCTCTCCACATGCTCAGTTCTGAGATAAGTGTGTGTGAAAGCCTTCGTTCACCTAACTTGTTGGGAACACAAAGTTTCTTTTCAGTTGCAAACTCCACTCCATATATATTTATGGGGAGGTACTAGCTCCAACTCTGTTTTACAGTGAAAACTGCAGGAAATTCAAACCGGCACTAGGAAACAGACTGAGAAACCAGAGTAAAAGTTTCTCCTGCAACCCGTTCCCTTTGTGCTAGATGAACGAACGTCTCTCCACATGCTCAGTTCTGAGAGATAAGTGTGTGTGAAAGCCGTCCTTCAACTAACTTGTTGGGAACACAAAGTTTCTTTTCAGTAGCAAACACCACTCCATACATATATATGGGGAGGTACAAGCTCCAACTCGGTTTTACAGTGAAAACTGCAGGAACTTCAAACCGGCACTAGGAAACAGACTGAGAAACCAGAGTAAAAGTTTCCCCTACAACCCGTTCCCTTTGTGCTAGATGAAAGAACGTCTCTCCACATGCTTAATTCTGAGAGATAAATGTGTGTGAAAGCCGTCCTTCACCTAGCTTGTTGGGAACAAAAAGTTTCTTTTCACTTGCAATCTCCACTCCATACATATTTATGTGGAGGTAGTAGCTCCAACTCGATTTGACAGTGAAAACTGCAGGAACATCAAACCGGCACTAGGAAACAGACTGAGAGTCCAGAGTAAAAGTTTCTCATGCAACACGTTCCCTTTGTGCTAGATGAACGAACGTCTCTCCACATGCTCAGTTCTCAGAGATAAGTGTGTGTGAAAGCCGTCCTTCACCTAGATTGTTAGGAACACAAAGTTTCTTTTCAGTTGCAAACCCCATTCCATATATATTTATGGGGAGGTACTAGCTCCAACTCGGTTTTACAGTGAAAACTGCAGGAAATTCATACCGGCACTAGGAAACATACTGAGAACCAGAGTAAAAGTTTCTCCTGCAACCCGTTCCCTTTGTTCTAGATGAAAGAACGTCTCTCCACATGCTCAGTACTGAGAGAAAAATGTGTGTGAATGCCGTCCTTCACCTAGCTTGTTGGGAACACAAAGTTTCTGTTCAGTTGCAAACACCATTCCATACATATTTATGGGGAGGTACTAGCTCCAACTCGGTTTTTCAGTGAAAACTGCAGGAACTTCCAACCGGCACTAGGAAATATACTGAGAAACCAGAGTAAAAGTTTCTCCTGTAACACGTTCCCTTTGTGCTAGATGAACGAACGTCTCTCCACATGCTCAGTTCTGAGAGGAAGTGTGTGTGAAAGCCGTCCTTCACCTAGCTTGTTGGGAACACATAGTTTCTTTTCAGTTGCAATCTCCACTCCATACATATATATGGGGAGGTACTAGCTCCAACACGGATTTACAGTGAAAACTGCAGTAACTTCAAACCGGCACTAGGAAACAGACTGAGAGACAAGAGTAAAAGTTTCTCCTGCAACACGTTCCCTTTGTGCTAGATGAACGAACGTCTCTCCACATGCTCAGTTCTGAGAGATAAGTGTGTATGAAAGCGGTCATTCACTTAGCTTGTTGGGAACACAAAGTTTCTTTGCAGTTTCAAACTCCACTCCATACATATTTATGGGTATGTACTAGCTTCAACTCGGTTTTACAGTGAAAACTTCAGGAATTTCAAACCGGCACTAGGAAACAGACTGAGAGACCAGAGTAAAAGTTTCTCCTGCAACACGTTCCCTTTGTGCTAGATGAACGAACGTCTCTCCACATGCTCAGTTCTGAGAGATAAGTGTGTGTGAAAGCCGTCCTTCACCTAGCTTGTTGGGAACACAAAGTTTCTGTTCAGTTGCAAACACCACTCCATACATATTTATGGGAGGTACTGGCTCCAACTCGGTTTTAGTGTGAAAACTGCAGGAACTTCAAACCGGCACTAGGAAACAGACTGATAAACCAGAGTAAAAGTTTCTCCTGCAACCCGTTCCCTTTTTGCTAGATGAACGAACGTCTCTCCACATGCTCAGTTGTGAGAGATAAGTGTGTGTGAAAGCCGTCCTTCACCTAGCTTGTTGGGAACACAAATTTTCTTTTCAGTTGCTAACTCCACTCCATACATATATATGGGGAGGTATTAGCTCCAACTCGGTTTTACAGTGAAAACTGCATAAACTTCAAACCGGCACTAGGAAACAGAATGAGAAACCAGAGTAAAAGTTTCACCTGCAACCCGTTCCCTTTGTGCTAGATGAAAGAACGTCTCTCCACATGCTCAGTTCTGAGAGATAAGTGTGTGTGAAAGCCGTCCTACACCTAGCTTGTTGGGAACACAAAGTTTCTTTTCAGTTGCAAACTCCACTCCATACATATATATGGGGAGGTTCTAGCTCCAACTCGGTTTGACAGTGAAAACTGCAGGAACTTCAAACCGGCACTAGGAAACAGACTGAGAGACCAGAGTAAAGTTTCTTCTGCAACACGTTCCCTTTGTGCTAGATGAACGAACGTCTCTCCACATGCTCAGTTCTCAGAGATAAGTGTGTGTGAAAGCCGTCCTTCACCTAGCTTGTTGGGAACACAAAGTTTCTTTTCACTTGCAAACACCACTCCATATATATTTATGGGGGGTACTAGCTCCAACTCGGTTTTACAGTGAAAACTGCAGGAAATTCAAACCGGCACTAGGAAACAGACTGAGAAACCAGAGTAAACGTTTCTCCTGCAACCCGTTCAATTTGTGCTAGATGAACGAACGTCTCTCCACATGCTCAGTTCTGAGAGATAAGTGTGTGTGAAAGCCGTTCTTCACCTAACTTGTTGGGAACACAAAGTTTCTTTTCAGTTGCAAACACCACTCCATATATATATATGGGGTGGTACTAGCTCCAACTCGGTTTTACAGTGAAAACTGCAGGAACTTCAAACCGGCACTAGGAAACAGACTGAGAAATCAAAGTAAAAGTTTCCCCTACAACCCGTTCCCTTTCTGCTAGATGAACGATCGTCTCTCCACATGCTCAGTTCTGAGAGAAAAATGTGTGTGAAAGCCGTCCTTCACCTAGCTTGTTTGGAACACAAAGTTTCTGTTCAGTTACAAACACCACTCCATACATATTTATGGGGTGGTACTAGCTCCAACTCGGTTTTACAGTGAAAACTACAGGATCTTCCAACCGGCACAAGGAAATAGACTGAGAAACCAGAGTAAAAGTTTCTCCTGTAACACGTTCCCATTTTGCTAGATGAACGAAAGTCTCTCCACATGCTCAGTTCTCAGAGATAAGTGTGTGTGAAAGCCGTCCTTCACCTAGCTTGTTGGGAACACAAAGTTTCTTTTCACTTGCAAACTCCACTCCATATATATTTATGTGGAGGTACTAGCTCCAACTTGGTTTTACAGTGAAATCTGCAGGAATTTGAAACAGGCACTAGGAAACAGTCTGAGAAACCAGAGTAAAAGTTTCTCCTGCAACCCGTTCCCTTTGTGCTAGATGAACGAACGTCTCTCCACATGCTCAGTTCTGAGAGATAAGTGTGTGTGAAAGCCGTCCTTCACCTAACTTGTTGGGAACACAAAGTTTCTTTTCAGTTGTAAACACCACTCCATACATATATATGGGGTGGTACAAGCTCCAACGCGGTTTTACAGTGAAAACTGCAGGAACTTCATACCGGCACTAGGAAACAGACTGAGAAACCAGAGTAAAAGTTTCTCCTACAACCCGTTCCCTTTCTTCTAGATGAACGAACGTCTCTCCACATGCTCAGATCTGAGAGAAAAATGTGTGTGAAAGCCGTCCTTCACCTAGCTTGTTGGGAACACAAAGTTTCTTTTCAGTTGCAAACACCACTGCATACATATATATGGGGTGGTACTAGCTCCAACTCGGTTTTACAGTGAAAACTGCAGGAACTTCAAACCGGCACTAGGAAACAGACTGAGAAACCAGAGTAAAAGTTTCTCCTACAACCCGTTCCCTTTCTTTTAGATGAACGAACGTCTCTCCACATGCTCAGATCTGAGAGAAAAATGTGTGTGAAAGCCGTCCTTCACCTAGCTTGTTGGGAACACAAAGTTTCTGTTCAGTTGCAAACACCACTCCATACATATTTATGGGGAGGTACTAGCTCCAACTCGGTTTTGCAGTGAAAACTGCAGGAAGTTCAAACCGGCACTAGGAAATATACTGAGAAACCAGAGTAAAAGTTTCTCCTGCAACCCGTTCTCTTTGTGCTAGATGAATGAACGTCTCTCCACATGCTCAGTTCTGAGAGATAAGTGTGTGTGAAAGCCGTCTTTCACATAGATTCTTGGGAACACAAAGTTTCTTTTCATTTGCAAACTCCACTCCATACATATATATGGGGAGGTACAAGCTCCAACTCGGTTTTACAGTGAAACCTGCAGGAACTTCAAACCGGCACTAGGAAAAATTCTGAGAAACCAGAGAAAAGTTTCTCCTGCAACCCGTTCTCTTTGTGCTAGATGAGGGAACGTCTCTCCACATGCTCAGTTCTGAGAGATAAGTATGTGTGAAAGCCGTCCTTCACCTAGCTTCTAGGGAACACAAAGTTTCTTTTCACTTTCAAACTCCACTCCATACATATATATATGGGAGGTAGTGTCTCCAACTCGGTTTAAAGTGAAAACTATAGGAACTTCAAACGGGCACTAGGAAACAGACTGAGAAACCAGAGTAAAAGTTTCCCCTACAACCCGTTCCCTTTCTGCTAGATGAACGAACGTCTCTCCACATGCTCAGTTCTGAGAGTAAAATGTGTGTGAAAGCCGTCCTTCACCTAGCTTGTTGGGAACACAAAGTTTCTGTTCAGTTGCAAACACCACTCCATACATATTTATGGGGAGGTACTAGCTCCAACTCGGTTTTACAGTGAAAACTACAGGAACTTCCAACCGGCACTAGGAAATAGACTGAGAAACCAGAGTAAAAGTTTCTCCTGTAACACGTTCCCTTTGTGCTAGATGAACGAAAGTCTCTCCACATGCTCAGTTCTCAGAGATAAGTGTGTGTGAAAGCCGTCCTTCACCTAGCTTGTTGGGAACAAAAAGTTTCTTTTCACTTGCAAACTCCACTCCATACTTATTTATGTGGAGGTACTAGCTCCAACTCGGTTTGACAGTGAAAACTACAGGAACTTCAAACCGGCACTAGGAAACAGACTGAGAGTCCAGAGTAAAAGTTTCTCCTGCAACACGTTCCCTTTGTGCTAGATGAACGAACGTCTCTCCACATGCTCAGTTCTCAGAGATAAGTGTGTGTGAAAGCCGTCCTTCAACTAGCTTGTTAGGAACACAAAGTTTCTTTTCAGTTGCAAACCCCACTCCATATATATTTATGGGGAGGTACTAGCTCCAACTCGGTTTTACAGTGAAAACTGCAGGAACTTCAAACCGGCACTAGGAAACATACTGAGAAACCAGAGTAAAAGTTTCTCCTGCAACCCGTTCCCTTTGTGCTAGATGAACGAACGTCTCTCCACATGCTCAGTTCTGAGAGAAAAATGTGTGTGAATGCCGTCCTTCACCTAGCTTGTTGGGAACACAAAGTTTCTGTTCAGTTGCAAACACCATTCCATACATATTTATGGGGAGGTACTAGCTCCAACTCGGTTTTACAGTGAAAACTGCAGGAACTTCCAACCGGCACTAGGAAATAGACTGAGAAACCAGAGTAAAAGTTTCTCCTGTAACACGTTCCCTTTGTGCTAGATGAACGAACGTCTCTCCACATGCTCAGTTCTGAGAGGAAGTGTGTCTGAAAGCCGTCCTTCAACTAGCTTGTTGGGAACACATTGTTTCTTTTCAGTTGCAATCTCCACTCCATACATATATATGGGGAGGTACTAGCACCAACACGGATTTACAGTGAAAACTGCAGTTACTTCAAACCGGCACTAGGAAACAGACTGAGAGACCAGAGTAAAAGTTTCTCCTGCAACACGTTCCCTTTGTGCTAGATGAACGAACGTCTCTCCACATGCTCAGTTCTGAGAGATAAGTGTGTATGAAAGCGGTCATTCACCTAGCTTGATGGGAACACAAAGTTTCTTTGCAGTTGCAAACTCCACTCCATACATATTTATGGGTATGTACTAGCTCCAACTCGGTTTTACAGTGAAAACTTCAGGAATTTCAAACCGGCACAAGGAAACAGACTGAGAGACCAGAGTAAAAGTTTCTCCTGCATCCCGTTCCCTTTGTGCTAGATGAACGAACGTCTCTCCACATGCTCAGTTCTGAGAGATAAGTGTGTGTGAAAGCCGTCCTTCACCTAGCTTGTTGGGAACACAAAGTTTCTGTTCAGTTGCAAACACCACTCCATACATATTTATGGGAGGTACTGGCTCCAACTCGGTTTTAGAGTGAAAACTGCAGGAACTTCAAACCGGCACTAGGAAACAGACTGAGAAACCAGAGTAAAAGTTTATCCTGCATCCCGTTCCCTTTGTGCTAGATGAACGAACGTCTCTCCACATGCTCAGTTCTGAGAGATAAGTGTGTGTGAAAGCCGTCCTTCACCTAGCTTGTTGGGAACACAAATTTTCTTTTCAGTTGCTAACTCCACTCCATAAATATATATGGGGAGGTACTAGCTCCAACTCCGTTTTACAGTGAAAACTGCATAAACTTCAAACCGGCACTAGGAAACAGACTGAGAAACCAGAGTAAAAGTTTCTCCTGCAACACGTTCCCTTTGTGCTAGATGAACGAACGTCTCTCCACATGCTCAGTTCTGAGAGATAAGTGTGTATGAAAGCGGTCATTCACCTAGCTTGTTGGGAACACAAAGTTTCTTTGCAGTTGCAAACTCCACTCCATACATATTTATGGGTATGTACTAGCTCCAACTCGGTTTTACAGTGAAAACTTCAGGAATTTCAAACCGGCACTAGGAAACAGACTGAGAGACCAGAGTAAAAGTTTCTCCTGCAACACGTTCCCTTTGTGCTAGATGAACGAACGTCTCTCCACATGCTCAGTTCTGAGAGATAAGTGTGTGTGAAAGCCGTCCTTCACCTAGCTTGTTGGGAACACAAAGTTTCTGTTCAGTTGCAAACACAACTCCATACATATTTATGGGAGGTACTGGCTCCAACTCGGTTTTAGGGTGAAAACTGCAGGAACTTCAAACCGGCACTAGGAAACACACTGAGAAACCAGAGTAAAAGTTTCTCCTGCATCCCGTTCCCTTTGTGCTAGATGAACGAACGTCTCTCCACATGCTCAGTTCTGAGAGATAAGTGTGTGTGAAAGCCGTCCTTCACCTAGCTTGTTGGGAACACAAATTTTCTTTTCAGTTGCTAACTCCACTCCATACATATATATGGGGAGGTACTAGCTCCAACTCGGTTTTACAGTGAAAACTGCATAAACTTCAAACCGGCACTAGGAAACAGAATGAGAAACCAGAGTAAAAGTTTCACCTGCAACCCGTTCCCTTTGTGCTAGATGAAAGAACGTCTCTCCACATGCTCAGTTCTGAGAGATAAGTGTGTGTGAAAGCCGTCCTTCACCTAACTTGTTGGGAACACAAAGTTTCTTTTCAGTTGCAAACTCCACTCCATACATATATATAGGGAGGTACTAGCTCCAACTCGGTTTTACAGTGAAAACTGCAGGAACTTCAAACCGGCACTAGGAAACAGACTGAGAGACCAGAGTAAAAGTTTCTCCTGCAACACTTTCCCTTTGTGCTAGATGAACGAACGTCTCTCCACATGCTCAATTCTCAGAGATAAGTGAGTGTGAAAGCCGTCCTTCACCTAGCTTGTTGGGAACACAAAGTTTCTTTTCACTTGCAAACACCACTCCATATATATTTATGGGGGGTACTAGCTCCAACTCGGTTTTACAGTGAAAACTGCAGGAAATTCAAACCGGCACTAGGAAACAGACTGAGAAACCAGAGTAAAAGTTTCTCCTGCAACACGTTCCCTTTGTGCTAGATGAACGAACGTCTCTCCACATGCTCAGTTCTGAGAGATAAGTGTGTATGAAAGCGGTCATTCACCTAGCTTGTTGGGAACACAAAGTTTCTTTGCAGTTGCAAACTCCACTCCATACATATTTATGGGTATGTACTAGCTCCAACTCGGTTTTACAGTGAAAACTTCAGGAATTTCAAACCGGCACTAGGAAACAGACTGAGAGACCAGAGTAAAAGTTTCTCCTGCAACACGTTCCCTTTGTGCTAGATGAACGAACGTCTCTCCACATGCTCAGTTCTGAGAGATAAGTGAGTGTGAAAGCCGTCCTTCACCTAGCTTGTTGGGAACACAAAGATTCTGTTCAGTTGCAAACACCACTCCATACATATTTATGGGAGGTACTGGCTCCAACTCGGTTTTAGAGTGAAAACTGCAGGAACTTCAAACCGGCACTAGGAAACAGACTGAGAAACCAGAGTAAAAGTTTCTCCTGCATCCCGTTCCCTCTGTGCTAGATGAACGAACGTCTCTCCACATGCTCAGTTCTGAGAGATAAGTGTGTGTGAAAGCCGTCCTTCACCTAGCTTGTTGGGAACACAAATATTCTTTTCAGTTGCTAATTCCACTCCATAAATATATATGGGGAGGTACTAGCTCCAACTCGGTTTTACAGTGAAAACTGCATAAACTTCAAACCGGCACTAGGAAACAGAATGAGAAACCAGAGTAAAAGTTTCACCTGCAACCCGTTCCCTTTGTGCTAGATGAAAGAACGTCTCTCCACATGCTCAGTTCTGATAGATAAGTGTGTGTGAAAGCCGTCCTTCACCTAACTTGTTGGGAACACAAAGTTTCTTTTCAGTTGCAAACTCCACACCATATATATATATGGGGAGGTACTAGCTCCAACTCGGTTTTACAGTGAAAACTGCAGGAACTTCAAACCGGCACTAGGAAACAGACTGAGAGACCAGAGTAAATGTTTCTCCTGCAACACGTTCCCTTTGTGCTAGATGAACGAACGTCTCTCCACATGCTCAGATCTCAGAGATAAGTGAGTGTGAAAGCCGTCCTTCACCTAGCTTGTTGGGAACACAAAGTTTCTTTTCACTTGCAAACACCACTCCATATATATTTATGGGGGGTACTAGCTCCAACTCGGTTTTACAGTGAAAACTGCAGGAAATTCAAACCGGCACTAGGAAACAGACTGAGAAACCAGAGTAAAAGTTTCTACTGCAACCCGTTCCATTTGTGCTAGAAGAACGAACGTCTCTCCACATGCTCAGTTCTGAGAGATAAGTGTGTGTGAAAGCCGTTCTTCACCTAACTTGTTGGGAACACAAAGTTTCTTTTCAGTTGCAAACACCACTCCATACATATATATGAGGAGGTACTAGCTCCAACTCGGTTTTACAGTGAAAACTGCAGGAACTTCAAACCAGCACTAGGAAACAGACTGAGAAATCAAAGTAAAAGTTTCCCCTACAACCCGTTCCCTTTCTGCTAGATGAACGATCGTCTCTCCACATTCTCAGTTCTGAGAGAAAAATGTGTGTGAAAGCCGTCCTTCACCTAGCTTGTTGGGAACACAAAGTTTCTGTTCAGTTACAAACACCACTCCATACATATTTATGGGGAGGTACTAGCTCCAACTCAGTTTTACAGTGAAAACTGCAGGAACTTCCAACCGGCACAAGGAAATAGACTGAGAAACCAGAGTAAAATTTTCTCCTGTAACACGATCCCTTTTTGCTAGATGAACGAAAGTCTCTCCACATGCTCAGTTCTCAGAGATAAGTGTGTGTGAAAGCCGTCCTTCTCCTAGCTTGTTGGGAACACAAAGTTTCTTTTCACTTGCAAACTCCACTCCATATATATTTATGTGGAGGTTCTAGCTCCAACTCGGTTTTACAGTGAAATCTGCAGGAAGTTCAAACAGGCACTAGGAAACAGACTGAGAAACCAGAGTAAAAGTTTCTCCTGCAACCCGTTCCCTTTGTGCTAGATGAACGAACGTCTCTCCACATGCTCAGTTCTGAGAGATAAGTGTGTGTGAAAGCCGTCCTTCACCTAACTTGTTGGGAACACAAAGTTTCTTTTCAGTTGCAAACACCACTCCATACATATATATGGGGTGGTACTAGCTCCAACTCCGTTTTACAGTGAAAACTGCAGGAACTTCAAACCGGCACTAGGAAACAGACTGAGAAACCAGAGTAAAAGTTTCTCCTACAACCCGTTCCCTTTCTTCTAGATGAACGAACGTCTCTCCACATGCTCAGATCTGAGAGAAAAATGTGTGTGAAAGCCGTCCTTCAAGTAGCTTGTTGGGAACACAAAGTTTCTGTTCAGTTGCAAACACCACTCCATACATATTTATGGGGAGGTACTAACTCCAACTCGGTTTTAAAGTGAAAACTGCAGGAACTTCAAACCGGCACTAGGAAACAGACTGAGAAACCAGAGAAAAGTTTCTCCTGCAACCCGTTCTCTTTGTGCTAGATGAGGGAACGTCTCTCCACATGCTCAGTTCTGAGAGATAAGTGTGTGTGAAAGCCGTCCTTCACCTAGCTTCTAGGGAACACAAAGTTTCTTTTCACTTTCAAACTCCACTCCATACATATATATATGGGAGGTAGTGTCTCCAACTCGGTTTAAAGTGAAAACTATAGGAACTTCAAACGGGCACTAGGAAACACACTGAGAAACCAGAGTAAAAGTTTCCCCTACAACCCGTTCCCTTTCTGCTAGATGAACGAACGTCTCTCCACATTCTCAGTTCTGAGAGAAAAATGTGTGTGAAAGCCGTCCTTCACCTAGCTTGTTGGGAACACAAAGTTTCTGTTCAGTTGCAAACACCACTCCATACATATTAATGGGGAGGTACTAGCTCCAACTCGGTTTTACAGTGAAAACTGCAGGAACTTCCAACCGGCACTAGGAAATAGACTGAGAAACCAGAGTAAAAGTTTCTCCTGTAACACGTTCCCTTTGTGCTAGATGAACGAAAGTCTCTCCACATGCTCAGTTCTCAGAGATAAGTGTGTGTGAAAGCCGTCCTTCACCTAGCTTGTTGGGAACAAAAAGTTTCTTTTCACTTGCAAACTCCACTCCATACATATTTATGTGGAGGTACTAGCTCCAACTCGGTTTGACAGTGAAAACTACAGGAACTTCAAACCGGCACTAGGAAACAGACTGAGAGTCCAGAGTAAAAGTTTCTCCTGCAACACGTTCCCTTTGTGCTAGATGAACGAACGTCTCTCCACATGCTCAGTTCTGAGAGATAAGTGTGTGTGAAAGCCGTCCTTCACCTAGCTTGTTAGGAACACAAAGTTTCTTTTCAGTTGCAAACCCCACTCCATATATATTTATGGGGAGGTACTAGCTCCAACTCGGTTTTACAGTGAAAACTGCAGGAAATTCAAACCGGCACTAGGAAACATACTGAGAAACCAGAGTAAAAGTTTCTCCTGCAACCCGTTCCCTTTGTGCTAGATGAACGAACGTCTCTCCACATGCTCAGTTCTGAGAGAAAAATGTGTGTGAATGCCGTTCTTCACCTAGCTTGTTGGGAACACAAAGTTTCTGTTCAGTTGCAAACACCATTCCATACATATTTATGGGGAGGTACTAGCTTCAACTCGGTTTTACAGTGAAAACTGCAGGAACTTCCAACCGGCACTAGGAAATAGACTGAGAAACCAGAGTAAAAGTTTCTCCTGTAACACGTTCCCTTTGTGCTAGATGAACGAACGTCTCTCCACATGCTCAGTTCTGAGAGGAAGTGTGTGTGAAAGCCGTCCTTCACCTAGCTTGTTGGGAACACATTGTTTCTTTTCAGTTGCAATGTCCACTCCATACATATATATGGGGAGGTACTAGCTCCAACACGGATTTACAGTGAAAACTGCAGTAACTTCAAACCGGCACTAGGAAACAGACTGAGAGACCAGAGTAAAAGTTTCTCCTGCAACACGTTCCCTTTGTGCTAGATGAACGAACGTCTCTCCACATGCTCAGTTCTGAGAGATAAGTGTGTATGAAAGCGGTCATTCACCTAGCTTGATGGGAACACAAAGTTTCTTTGCAGTTGCAAACTCCACTCCATACATATATATGGGGAGGTACTAGCTCCAACTCGGTTTTACAGTGAAAACTTCAGGAATTTCAAACCGGCACTAGGAAACAGACTGAGAGACCAGAGTAAAAGTTTCTCCTGCAACACGTTCCCTTTGTGCTAGATGAACGAACGTCTCTCCACATGCTCAGTTCTGAGAGATAAGTGTGTGTGAAAGCCGTCCTTCACTTAGCTTGTTGGGAACACAAAGTTTCTGTTCAGTTGCAAACACCATTCCATACATATTTATGGGAGGTACTGGCTCCAACTCGGTTTTAGAGTGAAAACTGCAGGAACTTCAAACCGGCACTAGGAAACAGACTGAGAAACCAGAGTAAAAGTTTCTCCTGCATCCCGTTCCCTTTGTGCTAGATGAACGAACGTCTCTCCACATGCTCAGTTCTGAGAGATAAGTGTGTGTGAAAGCCGTCCTTCACCTAGCTTGTTGGGAACACAAATTTTCTTTTCAGTTGCTAACTCCACTCAATACATATATATGGGGATGTACTAGCTCCAACTCGGTATTACAGTGAAAACTGCATAAACTTCAAACCGGCACTAGGAAACAGAATGAGAAACCAGAGTAAAAGTTTCACCTGCAACCCGTTCCCTTTGTGCTAGATGAAAGAACGTCTCTCCACATGCTCAGTTCTGAGAGATAAGTGTGTGTGAAAGCCGTCCTTCACCTAACTTGTTGGGAACACAAAGTTTCTTTTCAGTTGCAAACTCCACTCCATACATATATATGGGGAGGTACTAGCTCCAACTCGGTTTTACAGTGAAAACTGCAGGAACTTCAAACCGGCACTAGGAAACAGACTGAGAGTCCAGAGTAATAGTTTCTCCTGCAACACGTTCCCTTTGTGCTAGATGAACGAACGTCTCTCCACATGCTCAGTTCTCAGAGATAAGTGAGTGTGAAAGCCGTCCTTCACCTAGCTTGTTGGGAACACAAAGTTTCTTTTCACTTGCAAACACCACTCCATATATATTTATGGGGGGTACTAGCTCCAACTCGGTTTTACAGTGAAAACTGCAGGAAATTCAAACCGGCACTAGGAAACAGACTGAGAAACCAGAGTAAAAGTTTCTCCTGCAACACTTTCCCTTTGTGCTAGATGAACGAACGTCTCTCCACATGCTCAGTTCTGAGAGATAAGTGTGTATGAAAGCGGTCATTCACCTAGCTTGTTGGGAACACAAAGTTTCTTTGCAGTTGCAAACTCCACTCCATACATATTTATGGGTATGTACTAGCTCCAACTCGGTTTTACAGTGAAAACTTCAGGAATTTCAAACCGGCACTAGGAAACAGACTGAGAGACCAGAGTAAAAGTTTCTCATGCAACACGTTCCCTTTGTGCTAGATGAACGAACGTCTCTCCACATGCTCAGTTCTGAGAGATAAGTGTGTGTGAAACCGTCCTTCACCTAGCTTGTTGGGAACACAAAGTTTCTGTTCAGTTGCAAACACCACTCCATACATATTTATGGGAGGTACTGGCTCCAACTCGGTTTAAGAGTGAAAACTGCAGGAACTTCAAACCGGCACTAGGAAACAGACTGAGAAACCAGAGTAAAAGTTTCTCCTGCATCCCGTTCCCTTTGTGCTAGATGAAAGAACGTCTCTCCACATGCTCAGTTCTGATAGATAAGTGTGTGTGAAAGCCGTCCTTCACCTAACTTGTTGGGAACACAAAGTTTCTTTTCAGTTGCAAACTCCACTCCATACATATATATGGGGAGGTACTAGCTCCAACTCGGTTTTACAGTGAAAACTGCAGGAACTTCAAACCGGCACTAGGAAACAGACTGAGAGACCAGAGTAAAAGTTTCTCCTGCAACACTTTCCCTTTGTGCTAGATGAAAGAACGTCTCTCCACATGCTCAGTTCTGAGAGATATGTGTGTGTGAAAGCCGTCCTTCACCTAGCTTGTTGGGAACACAAAGTTTCTGTTCAGTTGCAAACACCATTCCATACATATTTATGGGAGGTACTGGCTCCAACTCGGTTTTAGAGTGAAAACTGCAGGAACTTCAAACCGGCACTAGGAAACAGACTGAGAAACCAGAGTAAAAGTTTCTCCTGCATCCCGTTCCCTTTGTGCTAGATGAACGAACGTCTCTCCACATGCTCATTTCTGAGAGATAAGTGTGTGTGAAAGCCGTCCTTCACCTAGCTTGTTGGGAACACAAATTTTCTTTTCAGTTGCTAACTCCACTCCATACATATATATGGGGAGGTAGTAGCTCCAACTCGGTTTTACAGTGAAAACTGCATAAACTTCAAACCGGCACTAGGAAACAGAATGAGAAACCAGAGTAAAATTTCACCTGCAACCCGTTCCCTTTGTGCTAGATGAAAGAACGTCTCTCCACATGCTCAGTTCTGAGAGATAAATGTGTGTGAAAGCCGTCCTTCACCTAACTTGTTGGGAACACAAAGTTTCTTTTTAGTTGCAAACTCCACTCCATACATATATATGGGGAGGTACTAGCTCCAACTCGGTTTTACAGTGAAAACTGCAGGAACTTCCAACCGGCACAAGGAAATAGACTGAAAACCAGAGTAAAAGTTTCTCCTGTAACACGTTCCGTTTTTGCTAGATGAACGAAAGTCTCTCCACATGCTCAGTTCTCAGAGATAAGTGTGTGTGAAAGCCGTCCTTCTCCTAGCTTGTTGGGAACACAAAGTTTCTTTTCACTTGCAAACTCCACTCCATATATATTTATGTGGAGGTACTAGCTCCAACTCGGTTTTACAGTGAAATCTGCAGGAAGTTCAAACAGGCACTAGGAAACAGACTGAGAAACCAGAGTAAAAGTTTCCCCTGCAACCCGTTCCCTTTGTGCTAGATGAACGAACGTCTCTCCACATGCTCAGTTCTGAGAGATAAGTGTGTGTGAAAGCCGTCCTTCACCTAACTTGTTGGGAACACAAAGTTTCTTTTCAGTTGCAAACACCACTCCATACATATATATGGAGTGGTACTAGCTCCAACTCCGTTTTACAGTGAAAACTGCAGGAACTTCAAACCGGCACTAGGAAACAGACTGAGAAACCAGAGTAAAAGTTTCTCCTACAACCCGTTCCCTTTCTTCTAGATGAACGAACGTCTCTCCACATGCTCAGATCTGAGAGAAAAATGTGTGTGAAAGCCGTCCTTCAAGTAGCTTGTTGGGAACACAAAGTTTCTGTTCAGTTGCAAACACCACTCCATACATATTTATGGGGAGGTACTAGCTCCAACTCGGTTTTACAGTGAAAACTGCAGGAACTTCAAACCGGCACTAGGAAACAGACTGAGAGACCAGAGTAAAAGTTTCTCCTGCAACACGTTCCCTTTGTGCTAGATGAACAAACGTCTCTCCACATGCTCAGTTCTCAAGGATAAGTGTGTGTGAAAGCCGTCCTTCACTTAGCTTGTTGGGAACACAAAGTTTCTTTTCACTTGCAAACACCACTCCATATATATTTATGGGGGGTACTAGCTCCAACACGGTTTTACAGTGAAAACTGCAGGAAATTCAAACTGGCACTAGGAAACAGACTGAGAAACCAGAGTAAAAGTTTCTCCTGCAACACGTTCCATTTGTGCTAGATGAACGAACGTCTCTCCACATGCTCAGTTCTGATAGATAAGTGTGTGTGAAAGCCGTTCTTCACCTAACTTGTTGGGAACACAAAGTTTCTTTTCAGTTGCAAACACCAATCCATACATATATATGGGGAGGTACTAGCTCCAACTCTGTTTTACAGTGAAAACTGCAGGAACTTCAAACCAGCACTAGGAAACAGACTGAGAATCCAGAGTAAAATTTTCTCCTGTAACACGTTCCCATTTTGCTAGATGAACGAAAGTCTCTCCACATGCTCAGTTCTCAGAGATAAGTGTGTGTGAAAGCCGTCCTTCACCTAGCTTGTTGGGAACACAAAGTTTCTTTTCACTTGCAAACTCCACTCCATATACATTTATGTGGAGGTACTAGCTCCAACTCGGTTTTACAGTGAAATCTGCAGGAATTTCAAACAGGCACTAGGAAACAGACTGAGAAACCAGAGTAAAAGTTTCGCCTGCAACCATTTCCCTTTGTGCTAGATGAACGATCGTCTCTCCACATGCTCAGTTCTGAGAGATAAGTGTGTGTGAAAGCCGTTCTTCACCTAACTTGTTGGGAGCACAAAGTTTCTTTTCAGTTGCAAACACCACTCCATACATATATATGGGGAGGTACTAGCTCCAACTCGGTTTTACAGTGAAAACTGCAGGAACTTCAAACCGGCACTAGGAAACAGACTGAGAAATCAAAGTAAAAGTTTCCCCTACAAACCGTTCCCTTTCTGCTAGATGAACGATCGTCTCTCCACATGCTCAGTTCTGAGAGAAAAATGTGTGTGAAAGCCGTCCTTCACCTAGCTTGTTGGGAACACAAAGTTTCTGTTCAGTTACAAACACCACTCCATACATATTTATGGGGAGGTACTATCTCCAACTCGGTTTTACAGTGAAAACTGCAGGAACTTCCAACCGGCACAAGGAAATAGACTGAGAAACCAGAGTAAAAGTTTCTCCTGTAACACCTTCCCATTTTGCTAGATGAACGAAAGTCTCTCCACATGCTCAGTTCTCAGAGATAAGTGTGTGTGAAAGCCGTCCTTCACCTAGCTTGTTGGGAACACAAAGTTTCTTTTCACATGCAAACTCCACTCCATATATATTTATGTGGAGGTACTAGCTCCAACTCGGTTTTACAGTGAAATCTGCAGGAATTTCAAACAGGCACTAGGAAACAGACTGAGAAACCAGAGTAAAAGTTTCTCCTGCAACCCGTTCCCTTTGTGCTAGATGAACGAACGTCTCTACACATGCTCAGTTCTGAGAGATAAGTGTGTGTGAAAGCCGTCCTTCACCTAGCTTTGTTGGGAACACAAAGTTTCTTTTCAGTTGCAAACACCACTCCATACATATATATGGGGTGGTACTAGCTCCAACTCGGTTTTACAGTGAAAACTGCAGGAACTTCAAACCGGCACTAGGAAACAGACTGAGAAACCAGAGTAAAAGTTTCTCCTACAACCCGTTCCCTTTCTTCTAGATGAATGAACGTCTCTCCACATGCTCAGATCTGAGAGAAAAATGTGTGTGAAAGCCGTCCTTCACCTAGCTTGTTGGGAACACAAAGTTTCTTTACAGTTGCAAACTCCACTCCATACATATATATGGGGAGGTACTAGCTCCAACTCGGTTTTACAGTGAAAACTGCAGGAACTTCAAACCGGCACTAGGAAACAGACTGAGAAATCAAAGTAAAAGTTTCCCCTACAACCCGTTCCCTTTCTGCTAGATGAACGATCGTCTCTCCACATGCTCAGTTCTGAGAGAAAAATGTGTGTGAAAGCCGTCCTTCACATAGCTTGTTGGGAACACAAAGTTTCTGTTCAGTTACAAACACCAATCCATACATATTTATGGGGAGGTACTAGCTCCAACTCGGTTTTACAGTGAAAACTGCAGGAACTTCCAACCGGCACAAGGAAATAGACTGAGAAACCAGAGTAAAAGTTTCTCCTGTAACACGTTCCCATTTTGCTAGATGAACGAAAGTCTCTCCACATGCTCAGTTCTCAGAGATAAGTGTGTGTGAAAGCCGTCCTTCACCTAGCTTGTTGGGAACACAAAGTTTCTTTTCACTTGCAAACTCCACTCCATATATATTTATGTGGAGGTACTAGCTCCAACTCGGTTTTACAGTGAAATCTGCAGGAATTTCAAACAGGCACTAGGAAACAGACTGAGAAACCAGAGTAAAAGTTTCTCCAGCAACCCGTTCCCTTTGTGCTAGATGAACGAACGTCTCTCCTCATGCTCAGTTCTGAGAGATAAGTGTGTGTGAAAGCCGTCCTTCACCTAGCTTGTTGGGAACACAAAGTTTCTTTTCAGTTGCAAACACCACTCCATACATATATATGGGGTGGTACTAGCTCCAACTCGGTTTTACAGTGAAAACTGCAGGAACTTCAAACCGGCACTAGGAAACAGACTGAGAAACCAGAGTAAAAGTTTCTCCTACAACCCGTTCCCTTTCTTCTAGATGAACGAACGTCTCTCCACATGCCCAGATCTGAGAGAAAAATGTGTGTGAAAGCCGTCCTTCACCTAGCTTGTTGGTAACACAAAGTTTCTGTTCAGTTGCAAACACCACTCCATACATATTTATGGGGAGGTACTAGCTCCAACTCGGTTTTACAGTGAAAACTGCAGGAACTTCAAACCGGCACTAGGAAATATACTGAGAAACCAGAGTAAAAGTTTCTTCTGCAACCCGTTCTCGTTGTGCTAGATGAATGAACGTCTCTCCACATGCTCAGTTCTGAGAGATAAGTGTGTGTGAAAGCCGTCTTTCACATAGATTCTTGGGAACACAAAGTTTCTTTTCATTTGCAAACTCCAATCCATACATATATATGGGGAGGTACAAGCTCCAACTCGGTTTTACAGTGAAACGTGCAGGAACTTCAAACCGGCACTAGGAAAAATTCTGAGAAACCAGAGTAAAGTTTCCCCTGCAACCCGTTCTCTTTGTGCTAGATGAATGAACTTCTCTCCACATGCTCAGTTCTGAGAGATAAGTGTGTGTGAAAGCTGTCTTTCACAAAGCTTCTTGGGTACACAAAGTTTCTTTTCATTTGCAAACTCCACTCCATACATATATATGAGGAGGTACTAGCTCCAAATCGGTTTTACAGTGAAAACTGCAGGAACAACAAACCGGTACTAGGAAACAGACTGAGAAACCAGAGTAAAATTTCTCCTGCAAACCGTTCCCTTTTTGCAAGATGAACGAACGTCTCTCCACATGCTCAGTTCTGAGAGATAAGTGTGTGTGAAAGCCGTCCTTCACCTAGCTTGTTTGGAACACAAAGCTTCTTTTCAGTTGCAAACTCCACTCCATACATATATATGGGGAGGTACTAGCTCCAACTCGGTTTTACAGTGAAAACTTCAGGAACTTCAAACCGGCACTAGGAAACAGACTGAGAAACCAGAGTAAAAGTTTCTCCTGCAACCCGTTCCCTTTGTGCTAAATGAACGAACGTCTCTCCACATGCTCATTTCTGAGAGATAAGTGTGTGTGAAAGCCGTCCTTCACCTAGCTTGTTGGGAACACAAAGTTTCTTTACAGTTGCAAACTCCACTCCATACATATTTATGGGGATGTACTAGCTCCAACTCGGTTTTACAGTGAAAACTGCAGGAACTTCAAAGCGGCAACAGAAAACATACTGAGAAACCAGAGTAAAAGTTTCTCCTGCAACCATTTCCCTTTGTGCTAGATGAACGAACGCCCCTCCTCATGCTCAGTTCTGAGATATATGTGTGTGTGAAATCCGTTCTTCACCTAGCTTGTTGGGAACAAAAAGTTTCTTTTCAGTTGCAAACTCCACTCCATAAATATATATGGGGAAGTACTAGCTCCAACTCGGTTTTACACTGAAACATGCAGGAACTTCAAACCGGCACTAGGAAATAGACTGAGAAACCAGTGAAAAGTTTCTCCTGCAACCCGTTCTCTTTGTGCTAGATGAGGGAACGTCTCTCCACATGCTCAGTTCTGAGAGATAAGTGTGTGTGAAAGCCGTCCTTCATCTAGCTTCTAGGGAACACAAAGTTTCTTTTCACTTTCAAACTCCACTCCATACATATATATATGGGAGATAGTGTCTCCAACTCGGTTTAAAGTGAAAACTACAGGAACTTCAAACGGGCACTAGGAAACAGACTGAGAAACCAGAGTAAAATTTTCCCCTGCAACCCTTTTCCTTTGTGCTAGATGAACGAACGTCTCCCCACATGCTCAGTTCTGAGAGATAACTGTGTGTGAAAGCCGTCCTTCACCTAGCTTGTTGGAAACTCAAAGTTTCTTTTCAGTTGCAAACTCCACTCCATACTTATATATGGGTAGGTTCTAGCTCCAACTCGGTTTTAAAATGAAAACTGCAGGAACTTCAAACCGGCACTAGGAAATAGAATGAGAATCCAGAGTAAAGTTTCTCCTGCAACCCGTTCTCTTTGTGCTAAATGAACGAACGTCTCTCCACATGCTCAGTTCTCAGAGATAAGTGTGTGTGAAAGCCGCCTTCACCTAGCTTGTTGGGAACACAAAGTTTCTTTTCAGTTGCAAACTCAACTCCATATATATTTATGGGGAGGTACTAGCTCCAACTCGGTTTTACAGTGAAAACTGCAGGAACTTCAAACCGGCACTAGGAAACAGACTGAGAAACCAGAGTAAAAGTTTCTCCTGCATCCCGTTCCCTTTATGCTAGATGAACGAACGTCTCTCCACATGCTCAGTTCTGAGAGATAAGTGTGTGTGAAAGCCGTCCTTCACCTAACTTGTTGGGAACACAAAGTTTCTTTTCAGTTGCAAACACCACTCCATACATATATATGGGGAGGTACTAGCTCCAACTCGGTTTTACAGTGAAAACTGCAGGAACTTCAAACCGGCACTAGGAAACAGACTGAGAAACCAGAGTTAAAGTTTCTCCTGCAACCCGTTCCCTTTGTGCTAGATGAACGAACGTCTCTCCACATGCTCAGTTCTGAGAGATAAATGTGTGTGAAAGCCGTCCTTCACCTAACTTGTTGGGAACACAAAGTTTCTTTTCAGTTGCAAACACCACTCCATACATATATATGGGGAGGTACTAGCTCCGAATCGGTTTTAAAGTGAAAACTGCAGGAACTTCAAACCGGCACTAGGAAATAGACTGAGAAACCAGAGTAAAAGTTTCTCCTGCAAACCGTTCCCTTTGTGCTAGATGAACGAACGTCTCTCCACATGCTCAGTTCTGAGAGATAAGTGTGTGTGAAAGCCGTCCTTCATCTACGTTGTTGGGAACACAAAGTTTCTTTTCAGTTGCAAAATCCACTCCATACATATATATGGGGATGTACTAGCTCCAACTCTGTTTTACAGTGGAAACTGCAGGAAATTCAAACCGGCACTAGGAAACAGACTGAGAAACCAGAGTTAAAGTTTTTCCTGCAACCAGTTCCCTTTGTGCTAGATGAACGAACGTCTCTCCACATGCTCAGTTTTGAGAGATAAGTGTGTGTGAAAGCCGTCCTTCACCTAGCTTGTTGGGAACACAAAGTTTCTTTTCAATTGCAATCCCCACTCCATACATATATATGGGGAGGTACTAGCTCCAACTCGATTGTACAGTGAAAACTGCAGGAACTTCAAACCGGCACTAGGAAACAGACTGAGAAACCAGAGTAAAAGTTTCTCCTGCAACCCGTTCCCTTTCTGCTAGATGAACGAACGTCTCTCCACATGCTCAGTTCTGAGAGATAAGTGTGTGTGAAAGCCGTCCTTCACCTAACTTGTTGGGAACACAAAGTTTCTTTTCAGTTACAAACACATCTCCATACATATATATGGGGAGGTACTAGCTCAAACTCGGTTTTAGAGTGAAAACTGCAGGAACTTCAAACCGGCACTAGGAAACAGACTGAGAAACCAGAGTAAATGTTTCTCCTGCAACCCGTTCTCTTTGTGCTAGATGAACGAACGTCTCTCCACATGCTCAGTTCTGAGAGATAAGTGTGTGTGAAAGCCGTCCTTCACCTAACTTGTTGGGAACACAAAGTTTCTTTTCGGTTGCAAACACCACTCCATACATATATATGGGGAGGTACTAGCTCCAACTCGGTTTTACAGTGAAAACTGCAGGAACTTCAAACCGGCACTAGGAAACAGACTGAGAAACCAGAGTAAAACTTTCTCCTACAACCAGTTCCCTTTCTGCTAGATGAACGAACGTCTCTCCACATGCTCAGTTCTGAGAGAAAAATGTGTGTGAAAGCAGTCCTTCACCTAGCTTGTTGGGAACACAAAGTTTCTGTTCAGTTGCAAACACCACTCCATACATATTTATGGGGAGGTACTAGATCCAACTCGGTTTTACAGTGAAAACTGCAGGAACTTCAAACCGGCACTAGGAAATAGACTGAGAAACCAGAGTAAAATTTCCCCTGTAACCCGTTCCCTTTGTGCTAGATGATCGAAAGTCTCTCCACATGCCCAGTTCTCAGAGATTATTGTGTGTGAAAGCCGTGATTCACCTAGCTTGTTGGGAACACAAAGTTTCTTTTGACTTGCAAACTCCACTCCATACATATTTATGTGGAGGTACTAGCTCCAACTCGGTTTTACAGTGAAATCTGCAGGAACTTCAAACAGGCACTAGGAAACAGACTGAGAAACCAGAGTAAAAGTTTCTCCTGCAACCCGTTCCATTTGTGCTAGATGAACGAACGTCTCTCCACATGCTCAGTTCTGAGAGATAAGTGTGTGTGAAAGCCGTCCTTCAACTAGGTTGTTGGGAACACAAAGTTTCGTTTCAGTTGCAAACTCCACTCCATACATATATATGGGGAGGTACTAGCTCCAACTCGGTTTTATAGTGAAAACTGCAGGAAAATCAAACCGGCACTAGGAAACAGAATGAGAATCCAGAGTAAAAGTTTCTCCTGCAAACAGTTCCCTTTGTGCTAGATGAACGAACGTCTCTCCACATGCTCAGTTCTGAGAGATAATTGTGTGTGAAAGCCGTCCTTCACCTAGCTTGTTGGGAACACAAAGTTTCTTTTCAGTTGCAAACCCCACTCCATACATATATATGGGGAAGTACAAGCTCCAACTCGATTTTACAGTGAAAACTGCAGGAACTTCAACCCGGCTCTAGGAAAAAGAATTAGAAACCAGAGTAAAAGTTTCTCCTGCAACCAGTTCCCTTTGTGCTAGATGAACGAAAGTCTCTCCACATGCTCAGTTGTGAAAGATAAGTGTGTGTGAAAGCCGTCCTTCACCTAGCTTGTTGGGAACACAAAGTTTCTTTTCAGTTGCAAACTCCACTCCATACATATATATGGGGAGGTACTAGCTCCAACTCGGTTTGACAGTGAAAACTGCAGGAACTTCAAACCGGCACTAGGAAACAGACTGAGAAACCAGAGTAAAAGTTTCTCCTACAACACGTTCCCTTTCTGCTAGATGAACGAACGTCTCTCCACATGCTCAGTTCTGAGAGAAATATGTGTGTGAAAGCCGTCCTTCACCTAGCTTGTTGGGAACACAAAGTTTCTGTTCAGTTGCTAACTCCACTCCATACATATTTATGTAGAGGTACTAGCTCCAACTCGGTTTTACAGTGAAAACTGCAGGAACTTCATACCGACACTAGGAAACAGACTGAGAAACCAGAGTAAAAGTTTCTCCTACAACCCGTTCCCTTTCTGCTAGATGAACGAACGTCTCTCCTCATGCTCAGTTCTGAGAGATAAGTGTGTGTGAAAGCCGTAATTCACATCGCTTCTTGGGAACACAAAGTATCTTTTCATTTGCAAACTCCACTCCATACATATATATGGGGAGGTACTAGCTGAAACTCGGTTTTACAGTGAAACCTGCAGGAACTTCAAACCGGCACTAGGAAATAGTCTGAGAAACCAGAGTAAAACTTTCCCCTGCAAACCGTTCTCTTTGTGCTAGATGAACGAACGTCTCTCCACATGCTCAGTTCTGAGAGATAAGTGTGTGTGAAAGCCGTCCTTCACCTAGCTTGATTGGAACTCAAAGATTCTTTTCAGTTGCAAACTCCACTACATACATATATATGGGGTGGTACTAGCACCAACTCGGTTTTACAGTGAAAACTAAACGAACTTCAAAACGGCACTAGGAAATACTCTGAGAAACCAGAGTAAAACTTTCCCCTGCAAACCGTTCTCTTTGTGCTAGATGAATGAACGTCTCTCCACATGCTCAGTTCTGAGAGTTAACTGTGTGTGAAAGCCGTCCTTCACATAGCTTGTTGGGAGCACAAATTTTCTCTTCAATTGCAATCTCCACTCCGTACATATGTATGGGGAGGTACTAGCTGCAACTCTTTTTTACAGTGAAAACTGCAGGAACTTCAAAGCGGCAACAGGAAACATACTGAGAAACCAGAGTAAAAGTTTCTCCTGCAACCAGTTCCCTTTGTGCTAGATGAACGAACGTCTCTCCACATGCTCAGTTCTGAGATATATGTGTGTGTGAAAGCCGTTCTTCACCTAGCTTGTTGGGAACACAAAGTTTATTTCAGTTGCAAGCTCAACTCCATAAATATATATGCGGAAGTACAAGCTCCAACTCGGTTTTACAGTGAAACATGCAGGAACTTCTAACCGGCACTAGGTAATAGACTGAGAAATGAGAGAAAAGTTTCTCCTGCAACCCGTTCTCTTTGTGCTAGATGAGGGAACGTCTCTCCACATGCTCAGTTCTGAGAGATAAGTGTGTTTGAAAGCCGTCCTTCACCTAGCTTTTTGGGAACACAAAGTTTCTTTTCAGTTGCAAACTCCACTCCATACATATATATGGGGTGGTACAAGCTCCAACTCGGTTTGACAGTGAAAAATGCAGGAACTTCAAACCGGCACTAGGAAACAGACTGAGAGACCAGAGTAAAAGTTTCTCCTGCAACACGTTCCCTTTGTGCTAGATGAACGAACGTCTCTCCACATGCTCAGTTCTCATAGATAAGTGTGTGTGAAAGCCGTCCTTCACTTAGCTTGTTGGGAACACAAAGTTTCTTTTCAGTTGCAAACTCCACTCCATATATATTTATGGGAAGGTACTAGCTCCAACTCGGTTTTACAGTGAAAACTGCAGGAACTTCAAATCGGCACTAGGAAACAGACTGAGAAACCAGAGTAAAAGTTTCTCCTGCAACCCGTTCCCTTTGTGCTAGATGAACGAACGTCTCTCCACATGCTCAGTTCTGAGAGATAAGTGTGTGTGAAAGCCGTCCTTCACCTAGCTTTTGGGAACACAAAGTTTCTTTTCATTTGCAAACTCCAATCCATACATATATATGGGGAGGTACTAGCTCCATCTCGGTTTGACAGTGAAAACTGCAGGAACTTCAAACCGGCACTAGGAAACAGACTGAGAGACCAGAGTCAAAGTTTCTCCTGCAACCCGTTCCCTTTGTGCTAGATGAACGAACGTCTCTCCACATGCTCAGTTCTCAGAGATAAGTGTGTGTGAAAGCCGTCCTTCACCTAACTTGTTGGGAACACAAAGTTTCTTTTCAGTTGAAAACACCACTCCATACTTACATATGGGTAGGTACTAGCTCCAACTCGGTTTTACAGTGAAAACTGCAGGAATTTCAAACCGGCACTAGGAAACAGACTGAGAAACCAGAGTAAAAGTTTCTCCTACAAACCGTTCCCTTTCTGCTAGATGAACGAACGTCTCTCCACATGCTCAGTTCTGAGAGAAAAATGTGTGTGAAAGCCGTCCTTCACCTAGCTTCTGGGAACACAAAGTTTCTTTTCATTTGCAAACTCCACTCCATACATATATATGGGGAGGTACTAGCTCCAACTCGGTTTTACAGTGAAACCTGCAGGAACATCCAAACGGCACTAGGAAATAGTCTGAGAAACCAGGGTAAAGTTTCCCCTGCAACCCGTTCTCTTTGTGCTAGATGAATGAACGTCTCTCCACATGCTCAGTTCTGAGAGATAATTGTGTGTGAAAGCCATCTTTCACAAAGCTTCTTGGGAACACAAAGTTTCTCTTCAATTGCAATCCCCACTCCATACATATATATGGGGAGGTACTAGCTCCAACTCGGTTTTACAGTGAAAACTGCAGGAACTTCAAACCGGCACTAGGAAACAGACTGAGAAACCAGAGAAAAGTTTCCCTGCAACCCGTTCTCTTTGTGCTAGATGAGGGAACGTCTCTCCACATGCTCAGTTCTGAGAGATTCGTGTCTGTGAAAGCCGTCCTTCACTTAGCTTGTTGGGAACACAAAGTTTCTTTTCAGTTGCAAACTCCACTCCATACATATATATGGGGAGGTACTAGCTCCAACTCGGTTTGACAGTGAAAACTGCAGGAACTTCAAACCGGCACTAGGAAACAGACTGTGAGACCAGAGTAAAAGTTTCTCCTGCAACACGTTCCCTTTGTGCAAGATGAACGAACGTCTCTCCACATGCTCAGTTCTCAGATATAATTGTGTGTGAAAGCCGTCCTTCACCTAGCTTGTTGGGAACACAAAGTTTCTTTTTAGTTGCAAACTCCACTCCATATATATTTATGGGGAGGTACTAGCTCCAACTCGTTTTTACAGTGAAAACTGCAGGAACTTCAAACCGGCACTAGGAAACAGACTGAGAAACCAGAGTAAAAGTTTCTCCTGCAACAAGTTCCCTTTGTGCTAGATGAACGAACGTCTCTCCACATGCTCAGTTCTGAGAGATAACTGTGTGTGAAAGCCGTCCTTCACCTAACTTGTTGGGAACACAAAGTTTCTTTTCGGTTGCAAACACCACTCCACACATATATATGGGGAGGTACTAGCTCCAACTCGGTTTTACAGTGAAAACTGCAGGAACTTCAAACCGGCACTAGGAAACAGACTGAGAAACCAGAGTAAAACTTTCTCCTACAACCAGTTCCCTTTCTGCTAGATGAACGAACGTCTCTCCACATGCTCAGTTCTGAGAGAAAAATGTGTGTGAAAGCAGTCCTTCACCTAGCTTGTTGGGAACACAAAGTTTCTGTTCAGTTGCAAACACCACTCCATACATATTTATGGGGAGGTACTAGCTCCAACACGGTTTTACAGTGAAAACTGCAGGAAATTCAAACCGGCACTAGGAAATAGACTGAGAAACCAGAGTAAAATTTCTCCTGTAACCCGTTCCCTTTGTGCTAGATGATCGAAAGTCTCTCCACATGCCCAGTTCTCAGAGATTATTGTGTGTGAAAGCCGTGATTCACCTAGCTTGTTGGGAACACAAAGTTTCTTTTGACTTGCAAACTCCACTCCATACATATTTATGTGGAGGTACTAGCTCCAACTCGGTTTTACAGTGAAATCTGCAGGAACTTCAAACAGGCACTAGGAAACAGACTGAGAAACCAGAGTAAAAGTTTCTCCTGCAACCCGTTCCATTTGTGCTAGATGAACGAACGTCTCTCCACATGCTCAGTTCTGAGAGATAAGTGTGTGTGAAAGCCGTCCTTCAACTAGGTTGTTGGGAACACAAAGTTTCGTTTCAGTTGCAAACTCCACTCCATACATATATATGGGGAGGTACTAGCTCCAACTCGGTTTTATAGTGAAAACTGCAGGAAATTCAAACCGGCACTAGGAAACAGAATGAGAATCCAGAGTAAAAGTTTCTCCTGCAAACAGTTCCCTTTGTGCTAGATGAACGAAAGTCTCTCCACATGCTCAGTTGTGAAAGATAAGTGTGTGTGAAAGCCGTCCTTCACCTAGCTTGTTGGGAACACAAAGTTTCTTTTCAGTTGCAAACCCCACTCCATACATATATATGGGGAGGTACTAGCTCCAACTCGGTTTGACAGTGAAAACTGCAGGAACTTCAAACCGGCACTAGGAAACAGACTGAGAAACCAGAGTAAAAGTTTCTCCTACAACACGTTCCCTTTCTGCTAGATGAACGAACGTCTCTCCACATGCTCAGTTCTGAGAGAAATATGTGTGTGAAAGCCGTCCTTCACCTAGCTTGTTGGGAACACAAAGTTTCTGTTCAGTTGCTAACTCCACTCCATACATATTTATGTAGAGGTACTAGCTCCAACTCGGTTTTACCGTGAAAACTGCAGGAACTTCATACCGACACTAGGAAACAGACTGAGAAACCAGAGTAAAAGTTTCTCCTGCAACCCGTTCCCTTTGTGCTAGATGAACGAACGTCTCTCCACATGCTCAGTTCTGAGAGATAAGTGTGTGTGAAAGCCGTCCTTCACCTAGCTTGATTGGAACTCAAAGATTCTTTTCAGTTGCAAACTCCACTACATACATATATATGGGGTGGTACTAGCACCAACTCGGTTTTACAGTGAAAACTAAACGAACTTCAAAACGGCACTAGGAAATAGTCTGAGAAACCAGAGTAAAACTATCCCCTGCAAACCGTTCTCTTTGTGCTAGATGAATGAACGTCCTTCCACATGCTCAGTTCTGAGAGTTAACTGTGTGTGAAAGCCGTCCTTCACATAGCTTGTTGGGAGCACAAATTTTCTCTTCAATTGCAATCTCCACTCCGTACATATATATGGGGAGGTACTAGCTCCAACTCTTTTTTACAGTGAAAACTGCAGGAACTTCAAAGCGGCAACAGGAAACATACTGAGAAACCAGAGTAAAAGTTTCTCCTGCAACCAGTTCCCTTTGTGCTAGATGAACGAACGTCTCTCCACATGCTCAGTTCTGAGATATATGTGTGTGTGAAAGCCGTTCTTCACCTAGCTTGTTGGGAACACAAAGTTTCTTTTCAGTTGCAAGCTCCACTCCATAAATATATATGCGGAAGTACAAGCTCCAACTCGGTTTTACAGTGAAACATGCAGGAACTTCTAACCGGCACTAGGAAATAGACTGAGAAATGAGAGAAAAGTTTCTCCTGCAACCCGTTCTCTTTGTGCTAGATGAGGGAACGTCTCTCCACATGCTCAGTTCTGAGAGATAAGTGTGTTTGAAAGCCGTCCTTCACCTAGCTTCTTGGGAACACAAAGTTTCTTTTCAGTTGCAAACTCCACTCCATACATATATATGGGGTGGTACTAGCTCCAACTCGGTTTGACAGTGAAAAATGCAGGAACTTCAAACCGGCACTAGGAAACAGACTGAGAGACCAGAGTAAAAGTTTCTCCTGCAACACGTTCCCTTTGTGCTAGATGAACGAACGTCTCTCCACATGCTCAGTTCTCATAGATAAGTGTGTGTGAAAGCCGTCCTTCACTTAGCTTGTTGGGAACACAAAGTTTCTTTTCAGTTGCAAACTCCACTCCATATATATTTATGGGGAGGTACTAGCTCCAACTCGGTTTTACAGTGAAAACTGCAGGAACTTCAAACCGGCACTAGGAAACAGACTGAGAAACCAGAGTAAAAGTTTCTCCTGCAACCCATTCCCTTTGTGCTAGATGAACGAACGTCTCTCCACATGCTCAGTTCTGAGAGATAAGTGTGTGTGAAAGCCGTCCTTCACCTAGCTTTTGGGAACACAAAGTTTCTTTTCATTTGCAAACTCCAATCCATACATATATATGGGGAGGTACTAGCTCCATCTCGGTTTGACAGTGAAAACTGCAGGAACTTCAAACCGGCACTAGGAAACAGACTGAGAGACCAGAGTCAAAGTTTCTCCGGCAACCCGTTCCCTTTGTGCTAGATGAACGAACGTCTCTCCACATGCTCAGTTCTCAGAGATAAGTGTGTGTGAAAGCCGTCCTTCACCTAGCTTGTTGGGAACACAAAGTTTCTTTTCAGTTGCAAACTCCATTCCATATATATTTATGGGGAGGTACAAGCTCCAACTCGGTTTTACAGTGAAAACTGCAGGAACTTCAAACCGGCACTAGGAAATAGACTGAGAAACCACAGTAAAAGTTTCTCCTGTAACACGTTCCCTTTGTGCTAGATGAACGAAAATCTCTCCACATGCTCAGTTCTCAGAGATAAGTGTGTGTGAAAGCCGTAATTCACCTAGCTTGTTGGGAACACAAAGTTTCTTTTCACTTGCAAACTCCACTCCATACATATTTATGTGGAGGTACTAGCTCCAAATCGGTTTTACAGTGAAATCTGCAGGAACTTCAAACAGGCACTAGGAAACAGACTGAGAGACCAGAGTAAAAGTTTCTCCTGCAACCCGTTCCCTTTGTGCTAGATAAACGAACGTCTCTCCACATGCTCAGTTCTCAGAGATAAGTGTGTGTGAAAGCCGTCCTTCACCTAACTTGTTGGGAACACAAAGTTTCTTTTCAGTTGAAAACACCACTCCATACTTACATATGGGTAGGTACTAGCTCCAACTCGGTTTTACAGTGAAAACTGCAGGAATTTCAAACCGGCACTAGGAAACAGACTGAGAAACCAGAGTAAAAGTTTCTCCTACAAACCGTTCCCTTTCTGCTAGATGAACGAACGTCTCTCCACATGCTCAGTTCTGAGAGAAAAATGTGTGTGAAAGCCGTCCTTCACCTAGCTTCTGGGAACACAAAGTTTCTTTTCATTTGCAAACTCCACTCCATACATATATATGGGGAGGTACTAGCTCCAACTCGGTTTTACAGTGAAACCTGCAGGAACATCCAAACGGCACTAGGAAATAGTCTGAGAAACCAGGGTAAAGTTTCCCCTGCAACCCGTTCTCTTTGTGCTAGATGAATGAACGTCTCTCCACATGCTCAGTTCTGAGAGATAATTGTGTGTGAAAGCCATCTTTCACAAAGCTTCTTGGGAACACAAAGTTTCTCTTCAATTGCAATCCCCACTCCATACATATATATGGGGAGGTACTAGCTCCAACTCGGTTTTACAGTGAAAACTGCAGGAACTTCAAACCGGCACTAGGAAACAGACTGAGAAACCAGAGAAAAGTTTCCCTGCAACCCGTTCTCTTTGTGCTAGATGAGGGAACGTCTCTCCACATGCTCAGTTCTGAGAGATTCGTGTCTGTGAAAGCCGTCCTTCACTTAGCTTGTTGGGAACACAAAGTTTCTTTTCAGTTGCAAACTCCACTCCATACATATATATGGGGAGGTACTAGCTCCAACTCGGTTTGACAGTGAAAACTGCAGGAACTTCAAACCGGCACTAGGAAACAGACTGTGAGACCAGAGTAAAAGTTTCTCCTGCAACACGTTCCCTTTGTGCAAGATGAACGAACGTCTCTCCACATGCTCAGTTCTCAGATATAATTGTGTGTGAAAGCCGTCCTTCACCTAGCTTGTTGGGAACACAAAGTTTCTTTTTAGTTGCAAACTCCACTCCATATATATTTATGGGGAGGTACTAGCTCCAACTCGTTTTTACAGTGAAAACTGCAGGAACTTCAAACCGGCACTAGGAAACAGACTGAGAAACCAGAGTAAAAGTTTCTCCTGCAACAAGTTCCCTTTGTGCTAGATGAACGAACGTCTCTCCACATGCTCAGTTCTGAGAGATAACTGTGTGTGAAAGCCGTCCTTCACCTAACTTGTTGGGAACACAAAGTTTCTTTTCGGTTGCAAACACCACTCCACACATATATATGGGGAGGTACTAGCTCCAACTCGGTTTTACAGTGAAAACTGCAGGAACTTCAAACCGGCACTAGGAAACAGACTGAGAAACCAGAGTAAAACTTTCTCCTACAACCAGTTCCCTTTCTGCTAGATGAACGAACGTCTCTCCACATGCTCAGTTCTGAGAGAAAAATGTGTGTGAAAGCAGTCCTTCACCTAGCTTGTTGGGAACACAAAGTTTCTGTTCAGTTGCAAACACCACTCCATACATATTTATGGGGAGGTACTAGCTCCAACACGGTTTTACAGTGAAAACTGCAGGAAATTCAAACCGGCACTAGGAAATAGACTGAGAAACCAGAGTAAAATTTCTCCTGTAACCCGTTCCCTTTGTGCTAGATGATCGAAAGTCTCTCCACATGCCCAGTTCTCAGAGATTATTGTGTGTGAAAGCCGTGATTCACCTAGCTTGTTGGGAACACAAAGTTTCTTTTGACTTGCAAACTCCACTCCATACATATTTATGTGGAGGTACTAGCTCCAACTCGGTTTTACAGTGAAATCTGCAGGAACTTCAAACAGGCACTAGGAAACAGACTGAGAAACCAGAGTAAAAGTTTCTCCTGCAACCCGTTCCATTTGTGCTAGATGAACGAACGTCTCTCCACATGCTCAGTTCTGAGAGATAAGTGTGTGTGAAAGCCGTCCTTCAACTAGGTTGTTGGGAACACAAAGTTTCGTTTCAGTTGCAAACTCCACTCCATACATATATATGGGGAGGTACTAGCTCCAACTCGGTTTTATAGTGAAAACTGCAGGAAATTCAAACCGGCACTAGGAAACAGAATGAGAATCCAGAGTAAAAGTTTCTCCTGCAAACAGTTCCCTTTGTGCTAGATGAACGAAAGTCTCTCCACATGCTCAGTTGTGAAAGATAAGTGTGTGTGAAAGCCGTCCTTCACCTAGCTTGTTGGGAACACAAAGTTTCTTTTCAGTTGCAAACCCCACTCCATACATATATATGGGGAGGTACTAGCTCCAACTCGGTTTGACAGTGAAAACTGCAGGAACTTCAAACCGGCACTAGGAAACAGACTGAGAAACCAGAGTAAAAGTTTCTCCTACAACACGTTCCCTTTCTGCTAGATGAACGAACGTCTCTCCACATGCTCAGTTCTGAGAGAAATATGTGTGTGAAAGCCGTCCTTCACCTAGCTTGTTGGGAACACAAAGTTTCTGTTCAGTTGCTAACTCCACTCCATACATATTTATGTAGAGGTACTAGCTCCAACTCGGTTTTACAGTGAAAACTGCAGGAACTTCATACCGACACTAGGAAACAGACTGAGAAACCAGAGTAAAAGTTTCTCCTGCAACCCGTTCCCTTTGTGCTAGATGAACGAACGTCTCTCCACATGCTCAGTTCTGAGAGATAAGTGTGTGTGAAAGCCGTCCTTCACCTAGCTTGATTGGAACTCAAAGATTCTTTTCAGTTGCAAACTCCACTACATACATATATATGGGGTGGTACTAGCACCAACTCGGTTTTACAGTGAAAACTAAACGAACTTCAAAACGGCACTAGGAAATAGTCTGAGAAACCAGAGTAAAACTATCCCCTGCAAACCGTTCTCTTTGTGCTAGATGAATGAACGTCCTTCCACATGCTCAGTTCTGAGAGTTAACTGTGTGTGAAAGCCGTCCTTCACATAGCTTGTTGGGAGCACAAATTTTCTCTTCAATTGCAATCTCCACTCCGTACATATATATGGGGAGGTACTAGCTCCAACTCTTTTTTACAGTGAAAACTGCAGGAACTTCAAAGCGGCAACAGGAAACATACTGAGAAACCAGAGTAAAAGTTTCTCCTGCAACCAGTTCCCTTTGTGCTAGATGAACGAACGTCTCTCCACATGCTCAGTTCTGAGATATATGTGTGTGTGAAAGCCGTTCTTCACCTAGCTTGTTGGGAACACAAAGTTTCTTTTCAGTTGCAAGCTCCACTCCATAAATATATATGCGGAAGTACAAGCTCCAACTCGGTTTTACAGTGAAACATGCAGGAACTTCTAACCGGCACTAGGAAATAGACTGAGAAATGAGAGAAAAGTTTCTCCTGCAACCCGTTCTCTTTGTGCTAGATGAGGGAACGTCTCTCCACATGCTCAGTTCTGAGAGATAAGTGTGTTTGAAAGCCGTCCTTCACCTAGCTTCTTGGGAACACAAAGTTTCTTTTCAGTTGCAAACTCCACTCCATACATATATATGGGGTGGTACTAGCTCCAACTCGGTTTGACAGTGAAAAATGCAGGAACTTCAAACCGGCACTAGGAAACAGACTGAGAGACCAGAGTAAAAGTTTCTCCTGCAACACGTTCCCTTTGTGCTAGATGAACGAACGTCTCTCCACATGCTCAGTTCTCATAGATAAGTGTGTGTGAAAGCCGTCCTTCACTTAGCTTGTTGGGAACACAAAGTTTCTTTTCAGTTGCAAACTCCACTCCATATATATTTATGGGGAGGTACTAGCTCCAACTCGGTTTTACAGTGAAAACTGCAGGAACTTCAAACCGGCACTAGGAAACAGACTGAGAAACCAGAGTAAAAGTTTCTCCTGCAACCCATTCCCTTTGTGCTAGATGAACGAACGTCTCTCCACATGCTCAGTTCTGAGAGATAAGTGTGTGTGAAAGCCGTCCTTCACCTAGCTTTTGGGAACACAAAGTTTCTTTTCATTTGCAAACTCCAATCCATACATATATATGGGGAGGTACTATCTCCATCTCGGTTTGACAGTGAAAACTGCAGGAACTTCAAACCGGCACTAGGAAACAGACTGAGAGACCAGAGTCAAAGTTTCTCCGGCAACCCGTTCCCTTTGTGCTAGATGAACGAACGTCTCTCCACATGCTCAGTTCTCAGAGATAAGTGTGTGTGAAAGCCGTCCTTCACCTAGCTTGTTGGGAACACAAAGTTTCTTTTCAGTTGCAAACTCCACTCCATATATATTTATGGGGAGGTACAAGCTCCAACTCGGTTTTACAGTGAAAACTGCAGGAACTTCAAACCGGCACTAGGAAATAGACTGAGAAACCACAGTAAAAGTTTCTCCTGTAACACGTTCCCTTTGTGCTAGATGAACGAAAATCTCTCCACATGCTCAGTTCTCAGAGATAAGTGTGTGTGAAAGCCGTAATTCACCTAGCTTGTTGGGAACACAAAGTTTCTTTTCACTTGCAAACTCCACTCCATACATATTTATGTGGAGGTACTAGCTCCAAATCGGTTTTACAGTGAAATCTGCAGGAACTTCAAACAGGCACTAGGAAACAGACTGAGAGACCAGAGTAAAAGTTTCTCCTGCAACCCGTTCCCTTTGTGCTAGATAAACGAACGTCTCTCCACATGCTCAGTTCTCAGAGATAAGTGTGTGTGAAAGCCGTCCTTCACCTAACTTGTTGGGAACACAAAGTTTCTTTTCAGTTGAAAACACCACTCCATACTTACATATGGGTAGGTACTAGCTCCAACTCGGTTTTACAGTGAAAACTGCAGGAATTTCAAACCGGCACTAGGAAACAGACTGAGAAACCAGAGTAAAAGTTTCTCCTACAAACCGTTCCCTTTCTGCTAGATGAACGAACGTCTCTCCACATGCTCAGTTCTGAGAGAAAAATGTGTGTGAAAGCCGTCCTTCACCTAGCTTCTGGGAACACAAAGTTTCTTTTCATTTGCAAACTCCACTCCATACATATATATGGGGAGGTACTAGCTCCAACTCGGTTTTACAGTGAAACCTGCAGGAACATCCAAACGGCACTAGGAAATAGTCTGAGAAACCAGGGTAAAGTTTCCCCTGCAACCCGTTCTCTTTGTGCTAGATGAATGAACGTCTCTCCACATGCTCAGTTCTGAGAGATAATTGTGTGTGAAAGCCATCTTTCACAAAGCTTCTTGGGAACACAAAGTTTCTCTTCAATTCCAATCTCCACTCCATACATATATATGGGGAGGTACTAGCTCCAACTCGGTTTTACAGTGAAAACTGCAGGAACTTCAAACCGGCACTAGGAAACAGACTGAGAAACCAGAGAAAAGTTTCCCTGCAACCCGTTCTCTTTGTGCTAGATGAGGGAACGTCTCTCCACATGCTCAGTTCTGAGAGATTCGTGTCTGTGAAAGCCGTCCTTCACTTAGCTTGTTGGGAACACAAAGTTTCTTTTCAGTTGCAAACTCCACTCCATACATATATATGGGGAGGTACTAGCTCCAACTCGGTTTGACAGTGAAAACTGCAGGAACTTCAAACCGGCACTAGGAAACAGACTGTGAGACCAGAGTAAAAGTTTCTCCTGCAACACGTTCCCTTTGTGCAAGATGAACGAACGTCTCTCCACATGCTCAGTTCTCAGATATAATTGTGTGTGAAAGCCGTCCTTCACCTAGCTTGTTGGGAACACAAAGTTTCTTTTTAGTTGCAAACTCCACTCCATATATATTTATGGGGAGGTACTAGCTCCAACTCGTTTTTACAGTGAAAACTGCAGGAACTTCAAACCGGCACTAGGAAACAGACTGAGAAACCAGAGTAAAAGTTTCTCCTGCAACAAGTTCCCTTTGTGCTAGATGAACGAACGTCTCTCCACATGCTCAGTTCTGAGAGATAACTGTGTGTGAAAGCCGTCCTTCACCTAACTTGTTGGGAACACAAAGTTTCTTTTCGGTTGCAAACACCACTCCACACATATATATGGGGAGGTACTAGCTCCAACTCGGTTTTACAGTGAAAACTGCAGGAACTTCAAACCGGCACTAGGAAACAGACTGAGAAACCAGAGTAAAACTTTCTCCTACAACCAGTTCCCTTTCTGCTAGATGAACGAACGTCTCTCCACATGCTCAGTTCTGAGAGAAAAATGTGTGTGAAAGCAGTCCTTCACCTAGCTTGTTGGGAACACAAAGTTTCTGTTCAGTTGCAAACACCACTCCATACATATTTATGGGGAGGTACTAGCTCCAACACGGTTTTACAGTGAAAACTGCAGGAAATTCAAACCGGCACTAGGAAATAGACTGAGAAACCAGAGTAAAATTTCTCCTGTAACCCGTTCCCTTTGTGCTAGATGATCGAAAGTCTCTCCACATGCCCAGTTCTCAGAGATTATTGTGTGTGAAAGCCGTGATTCACCTAGCTTGTTGGGAACACAAAGTTTCTTTTGACTTGCAAACTCCACTCCATACATATTTATGTGGAGGTACTAGCTCCAACTCGGTTTTACAGTGAAATCTGCAGGAACTTCAAACAGGCACTAGGAAACAGACTGAGAAACCAGAGTAAAAGTTTCTCCTGCAACCCGTTCCATTTGTGCTAGATGAACGAACGTCTCTCCACATGCTCAGTTCTGAGAGATAAGTGTGTGTGAAAGCCGTCCTTCAACTAGGTTGTTGGGAACACAAAGTTTCGTTTCAGTTGCAAACTCCACTCCATACATATATATGGGGAGGTACTAGCTCCAACTCGGTTTTATAGTGAAAACTGCAGGAAATTCAAACCGGCACTAGGAAACAGAATGAGAATCCAGAGTAAAAGTTTCTCCTGCAAACAGTTCCCTTTGTGCTAGATGAACGAAAGTCTCTCCACATGCTCAGTTGTGAAAGATAAGTGTGTGTGAAAGCCGTCCTTCACCTAGCTTGTTGGGAACACAAAGTTTCTTTTCAGTTGCAAACCCCACTCCATACATATATATGGGGAGGTACTAGCTCCAACTCGGTTTGACAGTGAAAACTGCAGGAACTTCAAACCGGCACTAGGAAACAGACTGAGAAACCAGAGTAAAAGTTTCTCCTACAACACGTTCCCTTTCTGCTAGATGAACGAACGTCTCTCCACATGCTCAGTTCTGAGAGAAATATGTGTGTGAAAGCCGTCCTTCACCTAGCTTGTTGGGAACACAAAGTTTCTGTTCAGTTGCTAACTCCACTCCATACATATTTATGTAGAGGTACTAGCTCCAACTCGGTTTTACAGTGAAAACTGCAGGAACTTCATACCGACACTAGGAAACAGACTGAGAAACCAGAGTAAAAGTTTCTCCTGCAACCCGTTCCCTTTGTGCTAGATGAACGAACGTCTCTCCACATGCTCAGTTCTGAGAGATAAGTGTGTGTGAAAGCCGTCCTTCACCTAGCTTGATTGGAACTCAAAGATTCTTTTCAGTTGCAAACTCCACTACATACATATATATGGGGTGGTACTAGCACCAACTCGGTTTTACAGTGAAAACTAAACGAACTTCAAAACGGCACTAGGAAATAGTCTGAGAAACCAGAGTAAAACTATCCCCTGCAAACCGTTCTCTTTGTGCTAGATGAATGAACGTCCTTCCACATGCTCAGTTCTGAGAGTTAACTGTGTGTGAAAGCCGTCCTTCACATAGCTTGTTGGGAGCACAAATTTTCTCTTCAATTGCAATCTCCACTCCGTACATATATATGGGGAGGTACTAGCTCCAACTCTTTTTTACAGTGAAAACTGCAGGAACTTCAAAGCGGCAACAGGAAACATACTGAGAAACCAGAGTAAAAGTTTCTCCTGCAACCAGTTCCCTTTGTGCTAGATGAACGAACGTCTCTCCACATGCTCAGTTCTGAGATATATGTGTGTGTGAAAGCCGTTCTTCACCTAGCTTGTTGGGAACACAAAGTTTCTTTTCAGTTGCAAGCTCCACTCCATAAATATATATGCGGAAGTACAAGCTCCAACTCGGTTTTACAGTGAAACATGCAGGAACTTCTAACCGGCACTAGGAAATAGACTGAGAAATGAGAGAAAAGTTTCTCCTGCAACCCGTTCTCTTTGTGCTAGATGAGGGAACGTCTCTCCACATGCTCAGTTCTGAGAGATAAGTGGGTTTGAAAGCCGTCCTTCACCTAGCTTCTTGGGAACACAAAGTTTCTTTTCAGTTGCAAACTCCACTCCATACATATATATGGGGTGGTACTAGCTCCAACTCGGTTTGACAGTGAAAAATGCAGGAACTTCAAACCGGCACTAGGAAACAGACTGAGAGACCAGAGTAAAAGTTTCTCCTGCAACACGTTCCCTTTGTGCTAGATGAACGAACGTCTCTCCACATGCTCAGTTCTCATAGATAAGTGTGTGTGAAAGCCGTCCTTCACTTAGCTTGTTGGGAACACAAAGTTTCTTTTCAGTTGCAAACTCCACTCCATATATATTTATGGGGAGGTACTAGCTCCAACTCGGTTTTACAGTGAAAACTGCAGGAAATTCAAACCGGCACTAGGAAACAGACTGAGAAACCAGAGTAAAAGTTTCTCCTGCAACCCATTCCCTTTGTGCTAGATGAACGAACGTCTCTCCACATGCTCAGTTCTGAGAGATAAGTGTGTGTGAAAGCCGTCCTTCACCTAGCTTTTGGGAACACAAAGTTTCTTTTCATTTGCAAACTCCAATCCATACATATATATGGGGAGGTACTAGCTCCATCTCGGTTTGACAGTGAAAACTGCAGGAACTTCAAACCGGCACTAGGAAACAGACTGAGAGACCAGAGTCAAAGTTTCTCCTGCAACCCGTTCCCTTTGTGCTAGATGAACGAACGTCTCTCCACATGCTCAGTTCTCAGAGATAAGTGTGTGTGAAAGCCGTCCTTCACCTAGCTTGTTGGGAACACAAAGTTTCTTTTCAGTTGCAAACTCCACTCCATATATATTTATGGGGAGGTACAAGCTCCAACTCGGTTTTACAGTGAAAACTGCAGGAACTTCAAACCGGCACTAGGAAATAGACTGAGAAACCACAGTAAAAGTTTCTCCTGTAACACGTTCCCTTTGTGCTAGATGAACGAAAATCTCTCCACATGCTCAGTTCTCAGAGATAAGTGTGTGTGAAAGCCGTAATTCACCTAGCTTGTTGGGAACACAAAGTTTCTTTTCACTTGCAAACTCCACTCCATACATATTTATGTGGAGGTACTAGCTCCAAATCGGTTTTACAGTGAAATCTGCAGGAACTTCAAACAGGCACTAGGAAACAGACTGAGAGACCAGAGTAAAAGTTTCTCCTGCAACCCGTTCCCTTTGTGCTAGATGAATGAACGTCTCTCCACATGCTCAGTTCTGAGAGATATGTGTGTGTATAAGCCGTCCTTCACCTAGCTTCTTGGGAACACAAAGTTTCTTTTCATTTGCAAACACCAATCCATAAATATATATGGGGAGGTACTAGCTCCATCTCGGTTTGACAGTGAAAACTGCAGGAACTTCAAACCGGCACTAGGAAACAGACTGAGAGACCAGAGTAAAAGTTTCTCCTGCAACACGTTCCCTTTGTGCTAGATGAACGAACGTCTCTCCACATGCTCAGTTCTCAGAGATAAGTGTGTGTGAAAGCCGTCCTTCACCTAGCTTGTTGGGAACACAAAGTTTCTTTTCAGTTGCAAACTCCACTCCATATATATTTATGGGGAGGTACTAGCTCCAACTCGGTTTTACAGTGAAAACTGCAGGAACTTCAAACCGGCACTAGGAAACAGACTGATAGACCAGAGTTAAAGTTTCTCCTGCAACCCGTTCACTTTGCGCTAGATGAACGAACGTCTCTCCACATGCTCAGTTCTCAGAGATAAGTGTGTGTGAAAGCCGTTCTTCACCTAGCTTGTTGGGAACACAAAGTTTCTTTTCAGTTGCAAACTCCACTCCATATATATTTATGGGGAGGTACTAGCTCCAACTTGGTTTTACAGTGAAAACTGCAGGAACTTCAAACAGGCACTAGGAAATAGTCTGAGAAACCACAGTAAAAGTTTCTCCAGTAACACGTTCCCTTTGTGCTAGATGAACGAAAATCTCTCCACATGCTCAGTTCTCAGAGATAAGTGTGTGTGAAAGCCGTAATTCACCTAGCTTGTTGGGAACACAAAGTTTCTATTCACTTGCAAACTCCACTCCATACATATTTATGTGGAGGTACTAGCTCCAAATCGGTTTTACAGTGAAATCTGCAGGAACTTCAAACAGGCACTAGGAAACAGACTGAGAGACCAGAGTAAAAGTTTCTCCTGCAACCCGTTCCCTTTGTGCTAGATGAATGAACGTCTCTCCACATGTTCAGTTCTGAGAGATAAGTGTGTGTATAAGCCGTCCTTCACTTAGCTTCTTGGGAACACAAAGTTTCTTTTCATTTGCAAACTCCAATCCATACATATATATGGGGAGGTACTAGCTCCATCTCGGTTTGACAGTGAAAACTGCAGGAACTTCAAACCGGCACTAGGAAACAGACTGAGAGACCAGAGTAAAAGTTTCTCCTGCAACACGTTCCCTTTGTGCTATATGAACGAACGTCTCTCCACATGCTCAGTTCTCAGAGATAAGTGTGTGTGAAAGACGTCCTTCACCTAGCTCGTTGGGAACACAAAGTTTCTTTTCAGTTGCAAACTCCACTCCATATATATTTATGGGGAGGTACTAGCTCCAAATCGGTTTTACAGTGAAAACTGCAGGAACTTCAAACCGGCACTAGGAAACAGACTGAGAGACCAGAGTAAAAGTTTCTCCTGCAACCCGTTCACTTTGCGCTAGATGAACGAACGTCTCTCCACATGCTCAGTTCTCAAAGATAAGTGTGTGTGAAAGCCGTTCTTCACCTAGCTTGTTGGGAACACAAAGTTTCTTTTCAGTTGCAAACTCCACTCCATATATATTTATGGGGAGGTACTAGCTCCAACTTGGTTTTACAGTGAAAACTGCAGGAACTTCAAACCGGCACTAGGAAACAGACTGACAAACCAGAGTAAAAGTTTCTCCTGCAACCCGTTCCCTTTGTGCTAGATGAACGAACGTCTCTCCACATGCTCATTTCTGAGAGATAAGTGTGTGTGAAAGCCGTCCTTCACCTAACTTGTTGGGAACACAAACTTTCTTTTCAGTTGCAAACACCACTCCATACATATATATGGGGAGGTACTAGCTCCAACTCGGTTTTACAGTGAAAACTGCAGGAACTTCAAACCGGCACTAGGAAACAGACTGAGAAACCAGAGAAAAGTTTCTCCTACAACCCGTTCCCTTTCTGCTAGATGAATGAACGTCTCTCCACATGCTCAGTTCTGAGAGAAATATGTGTGTGAAAGCCGTCCTTCACCTAGCTTGTTGGGAACACAAAGTTTCTGTTCATTTGCAAACACCACTCCATACATATTTATGGGGAGGTACTAGCTCCAACTCGGTTTTACAGTGAAAACTGCAGGAACTTCAAACCGGCACTAGGAAATAGACTGAGAAACCAGAGTAAAATTTCTCCTGTAACCCGTTCCCTTTGTGCTAGATGATCGAAAGTCTCTCCACATGCCCAGTTCTCAGAGATTATTGTGTGTGAAAGCCGTGATTCACCTAGCTTGTTGGGAACACAAAGTTTCTTTTGACTTGCAAACTCCACTCCATACATATTTATGTGGAGGTACTAGCTCCAACTCGGTTTTACAGTGAAATCTGCAGGAACTTCCAACAGGCACTAGGAAACAGACTGAGAAACCAAATAAAAGTTTCTCCTGCAACCCGTTCCATTTGTGCTAGATGAACGAACGTCTCTCCACATGCTCAGTTCTGAGAGATAAGTGTGTGTGAAAGCCGTCCTTCAACTAGGTTGTTGGGAACACAAAGTTTCGTTTCAGTTGCAAACTCCACTCCATACATATATATGGGGAGGTACTAGCTCCAACTCGGTTTTATAGTGAAAACTGCAGGAAATTCAAACCGGCACTAGGAAACAGAATGAGAATCCAGAGTAAAAGTTTCTCCTGCAAACAGTTCCCTTTGTGCTAGATGAATGAACGTCTCTCCACATGCTCAGTTCTGAGAGATAATTGTGTGTGAAAGCCGTCCTTCACCTAGCTTGTTGGGAACACAAAGTTTCTTTTCAGTTGCAAACCCCACTCCATACATATATATGGGGAAGTACTAGCTCCAACTCGATTTTACAGTGAAAACTGCAGGAACTTCAACCCGGCTCTACGAAAAAGAATTAGAAACCAGAGTAAAAGTTTCTCCTGCAACCAGTTCCCTTTGTGCTAGATGAACGAAAGTCTCTCCACATGCTCAGTTGTGAAAGATAAGTGTGTGTGAAAGCCGTCCTTCACCTAGCTTGTTGGGAACACAAAGTTTCTTTTCAGTTGCAAACTCCACTCCATACATATATATGGGGAGGTACTAGCTCCAACTCGGTTTGACAGTGAAAACTGCAGGAACTTCAAACCGGCACTAGGAAACAGACTGAGAAACCAGAATAAAAGTTTCTCCTACAACACGTTCCCTTTCTGCTAGATGAACGAACGTCTCTCCACATGCTCAGTTCTGAGAGAAATATGTGTGTGAAAGCCGTCCTTCACCTAGCTTGTTGGGAACACAAAGTTTCTGTTCAGTTGCTAACTCCACTCCATACATATTTATGTAGAGGTACTAGCTCCAACTCGGTTTTACAGTGAAAACTGCAGGAACTTCATACCGACACTAGGAAACAGACTGAGAAACCAGAGTAAAAGTTTCTCCTACAACCCGTTCCCTTTCTGCTAGATGAACGAACGTCTCTCCTCATGCTCAGTTCTGAGAGATAAGTGTGTGTGAAAGCCGTAATTCACATCGCTTCTTGGGAACACAAAGTATCTTTTCATTTGCAAACTTCACTCCATACATATATATGGGGAGGTACTAGCTGAAACTCGGTTTTACAGTGAAACCTGCAGGAACTTCAAACCGGCACTAGGAAATAGTCTGAGAAACCAGAGTAAAACTTTCCCCTGCAAACCGTTCTCTTTGTGCTAGATGAACGAACGTCTCTCCACATGCTCAGTTCTGAGAGATAAGTGTGTGTGAAAGCCGTCCTTCACCTAGCTTGATTGGAACTCAAAGATTCTTTTCAGTTGCAAACTCCACTACATACATATATATGGGGTGGTACTAGCACCAACTCGGTTTTACAGTGAAAACTAAACGAACTTCAAAACGGCACTAGGAAATTCTCTGAGAAACCAGAGTAAAACTTTCCCCTGCAAACCGTTCTCTTTGTGCTAGATGAATGAACGTCTCTCCACATGCTCAGTTCTGAGAGTTAACTGTGTGTGAAAGCCGTCCTTCACATAGCTTGTTGGGAACACAAATTTTCTCTTCAATTGCAATCTCCACTCCATACATATATATGGGGAGGTACTAGCTCCAACTCTTTTTTACAGTGAAAACTGCAGGAACTTCAAAGCGGCAACAGGAAACATACTGAGAAACCAGAGTAAAAGTTTCTCCTGCAACCAGTTCCCTTTGTGCTAGATGAACGAACGTCTCTCCACATGCTCAGTTCTGAGATATATGTGTGTGTGAAAGCCGTTCTTCACCTAGCTTGTTGGGAACACAAAGTTTCTTTTCAGTTGCAAGCTCCACTCCATAAATATATATGCGGAAGTACAAGCTCCAACTCGGTTTTACAGTGAAACATGCAGGAACTTCTAACCGGCACTAGGAAACAGACTGAGAAACCAGAGAAAAGTTTCTCCTACAACCCGTTCCCTTTCTGCTAGATGAATGAACGTCTCTCCACATGCTCAGTTCTGAGAGAAATATGTGTGTGAAAGCCGTCCTTCACCTAGCTTGTTGGGAACACAAAGTTTCTGTTCATTTGCAAACACCACTCCATACATATTTATGGGGAGGTACTAGCTCCAACTCGGTTTTACAGTGAAAACTGCAGGAACTTCAAACCGGCACTAGGAAATAGACTGAGAAACCAGAGTAAAATTTCTCCTGTAACCCGTTCCCTTTGTGCTAGATGATCGAAAGTCTCTCCACATGCCCAGTTCTCAGAGATTATTGTGTGTGAAAGCCGTGATTCACCTAGCTTGTTGGGAACACAAAGTTTCTTTTGACTTGCAAACTCCACTCCATACATATTTATGTGGAGGTACTAGCTCCAACTCGGTTTTACAGTGAAATCTGCAGGAACTTCCAACAGGCACTAGGAAACAGACTGAGAAACCAAATAAAAGTTTCTCCTGCAACCCGTTCCATTTGTGCTAGATGAACGAACGTCTCTCCACATGCTCAGTTCTGAGAGATAAGTGTGTGTGAAAGCCGTCCTTCAACTAGGTTGTTGGGAACACAAAGTTTCGTTTCAGTTGCAAACTCCACTCCATACATATATATGGGGAGGTACTAGCTCCAACTCGGTTTTATAGTGAAAACTGCAGGAAATTCAAACCGGCACTAGGAAACAGAATGAGAATCCAGAGTAAAAGTTTCTCCTGCAAACAGTTCCCTTTGTGCTAGATGAATGAACGTCTCTCCACATGCTCAGTTCTGAGAGATAATTGTGTGTGAAAGCCGTCCTTCACCTAGCTTGTTGGGAACACAAAGTTTCTTTTCAGTTGCAAACCCCACTCCATACATATATATGGGGAAGTACTAGCTCCAACTCGATTTTACAGTGAAAACTGCAGGAACTTCAACCCGGCTCTACGAAAAAGAATTAGAAACCAGAGTAAAAGTTTCTCCTGCAACCAGTTCCCTTTGTGCTAGATGAACGAAAGTCTCTCCACATGCTCAGTTGTGAAAGATAAGTGTGTGTGAAAGCCGTCCTTCACCTAGCTTGTTGGGAACACAAAGTTTCTTTTCAGTTGCAAACTCCACTCCATACATATATATGGGGAGGTACTAGCTCCAACTCGGTTTGACAGTGAAAACTGCAGGAACTTCAAACCGGCACTAGGAAACAGACTGAGAAACCAGAGTAAAAGTTTCTCCTACAACACGTTCCCTTTCTGCTAGATGAACGAACGTCTCTCCACATGCTCAGTTCTGAGAGAAATATGTGTGTGAAAGCCGTCCTTCACCTAGCTTGTTGGGAACACAAAGTTTCTGTTCAGTTGCTAACTCCACTCCATACATATTTATGTAGAGGTACTAGCTCCAACTCGGTTTTACAGTGAAAACTGCAGGAACTTCATACCGACACTAGGAAACAGACTGAGAAACCAGAGTAAAAGTTTCTCCTACAACCCGTTCCCTTTCTGCTAGATGAACGAACGTCTCTCCTCATGCTCAGTTCTGAGAGATAAGTGTGTGTGAAAGCCGTAATTCACATCGCTTCTTGGGAACACAAAGTATCTTTTCATTTGCAAACTTCACTCCATACATATATATGGGGAGGTACTAGCTGAAACTCGGTTTTACAGTGAAACCTGCAGGAACTTCAAACCGGCACTAGGAAATAGTCTGAGAAACCAGAGTAAAACTTTCCCCTGCAAACCGTTCTCTTTGTGCTAGATGAACGAACGTCTCTCCACATGCTCAGTTCTGAGAGATAAGTGTGTGTGAAAGCCGTCCTTCACCTAGCTTGATTGGAACTCAAAGATTCTTTTCAGTTGCAAACTCCACTACATACATATATATGGGGTGGTACTAGCACCAACTCGGTTTTACAGTGAAAACTAAACGAACTTCAAAACGGCACTAGGAAATTCTCTGAGAAACCAGAGTAAAACTTTCCCCTGCAAACCGTTCTCTTTGTGCTAGATGAATGAACGTCTCTCCACATGCTCAGTTCTGAGAGTTAACTGTGTGTGAAAGCCGTCCTTCACATAGCTTGTTGGGAACACAAATTTTCTCTTCAATTGCAATCTCCACTCCATACATATATATGGGGAGGTACTAGCTCCAACTCTTTTTTACAGTGAAAACTGCAGGAACTTCAAAGCGGCAACAGGAAACATACTGAGAAACCAGAGTAAAAGTTTCTCCTGCAACCAGTTCCCTTTGTGCTAGATGAACGAACGTCTCTCCACATGCTCAGTTCTGAGATATATGTGTGTGTGAAAGCCGTTCTTCACCTAGCTTGTTGGGAACACAAAGTTTCTTTTCAGTTGCAAGCTCCACTCCATAAATATATATGCGGAAGTACAAGCTCCAACTCGGTTTTACAGTGAAACATGCAGGAACTTCTAACCGGCACTAGGAAATAGACTGAGAAATGAGAGAAAAGTTTCTCCTGCAACCCGTTCTCTTTGTGCTAGATGAGGGAACGTCTCTCCACATGCTCAGTTCTGAGAGATAAGTGTGTTTGAAAGCCGTCCTTCACCTAGCTTCTTGGGAACACAAAGTTTCTTTTCAGTTGCAAACTCCACTCCATACATATATATGGGGTGGTACTAGCTCCAACTCGGTTTGACAGTGAAAAATGCAGGAACTTCAAACCGGCACTAGGAAACAGACTGAGAGACCAGAGTAAAAGTTTCTCCTGCAACACGTTCCCTTTGTGCTAGATGAACGAACGTCTCTCCACATGCTCAGTTCTCATAGATAAGTGTGTGTGAAAGCCGTCCTTCACTTAGCTTGTTGGGAACACAAAGTTTCTTTTCAGTTGCAAACTCCACTCCATATATATTTATGGGGAGGTACTAGCTCCAACTCGGTTTTACAGTGAAAACTGCAGGAACTTCAAACCGGCACTAGGAAACAGACTGAGAAACAAGAGTAAAAGTTTCTCCTGCAACCCATTCCCTTTGTGCTAGATGAACGAACGTCTCTCCACATGCTCAGTTCTGAGAGATAAGTGTGTGTGAAAGCCGTCCTTCACCTAGCTTTTGGGAACACAAAGTTTCTTTTCATTTGCAAACTCCAATCCATACATATATATGGGGAGGTACTAGCTCCATCTCGGTTTGACAGTGAAAACTGCAGGAACTTCAAACCGGCACTAGGAAACAGACTGAGAGACCAGAGTCAAAGTTTCTCCTGCAACCCGTTCCCTTTGTGCTAGATGAACGAACGTCTCTCCACATGCTCAGTTCTCAGAGATAAGTGTGTGTGAAAGCCTTCCTTCACCTAGCTTGTTGGGAACACAAAGTTTCTTTTCAGTTGCAAACTCCACTCCATATATATTTATGGGGAGGTACAAGCTCCAACTCGGTTTTACAGTGAAAACTGCAGGAACTTCAAACCGGCACTAGGAAATAGACTGAGAAACCACAGTAAAAGTTTCTCCTGTAACACGTTCCCTTTGTGCTAGATGAACGAAAATCTCTCCACATGCTCAGTTCTCAGAGATAAGTGTGTGTGAAAGCCGTAATTCACCTAGCTTGTTGGGAACACAAAGTTTCTTTTCACTTGCAAACTCCACTCCATACATATTTATGTGGAGGTACTAGCTCCAAATCGGTTTTACAGTGAAATCTGCAGGAACTTCAAACAGGCACTAGGAAACAGACTGAGAGACCAGAGTAAAAGTTTCTCCTGCAACCCGTTCCCTTTGTGCTAGATGAATGAACGTCTCTCCACATGCTCAGTTCTGAGAGATAAGGTGTGTATAAGCCGTCCTTCACCTAGCTTCTTGGGAACACAAAGTTTCTTTTCATTTGCAAACACCAATCCATAAATATATATGGGGAGGTACTAGCTCCATCTCGGTTTGACAGTGAAAACTGCAGGAACTTCAAACCGGCACTAGGAAACAGACTGAGAGACCAGAGTCAAAGTTTCTCCTGCAACACGTTCCCTTTGTGCTAGATGAACGAACGTCTCTCCACATGCTCAGTTCTCAGAGATAAGTGTGTGTGAAAGCCGTCCTTCACCTAGCTTGTTGGGAACACAAAGTTTCTTTTCAGTTGCAAACTCCACTCCATATATATTTATGGGGAGGTACTAGCTCCAACTCGGTTTTACAGTGAAAACTGCAGGAACTTCAAACCGGCACTAGGAAACAGACTGAGAGACCAGAGTTAAAGTTTCTCCTGCAACCCGTTCACTTTGCGCTAGATGAACGAACGTCTCTCCACATGCTCAGTTCTCAGAGATAAGTGTGTGTGAAAGCCGTTCTTCACCTAGCTTGTTGGGAACACAAAGTTTCTTTTCAGTTGCAAACTCCACTCCATATATATTTATGGGGAGGTACTAGCTCCAACTTGGTTTTACAGTGAAAACTGCAGGAACTTCAAACAGGCACTAGGAAATAGTCTGAGAAACCACAGTAAAAGTTTCTCCAGTAACACGTTCCCTTTGTGCTAGATGAACGAAAATCTCTCCACATGCTCAGTTCTCAGAGATAAGTGTGTGTGAAAGCCGTAATTCACCTAGCTTGTTGGGAACACAAAGTTTCTATTCACTTGCAAACTCCACTCCATACATATTTATGTGGAGGTACTAGCTCCAAATCGGTTTTACAGTGAAATCTGCAGGAACTTCAAACAGGCACTAGGAAACAGACTGAGAGACCAGAGTAAAAGTTTCTCCTGCAACCCGTTCCCTTTGTGCTAGATGAATGAACGTCTCTCCACATGTTCAGTTCTGAGAGATAAGTGTGTGTATAAGCCGTCCTTCACTTAGCTTCTTGGGAACACAAAGTTTCTTTTCATTTGCAAACTCCAATCCATACATATATATGGGGAGGTACTAGCTCCATCTCGGTTTGACAGTGAAAACTGCAGGAACTTCAAACCGGCACTAGGAAACAGACTGAGAGACCAGAGTAAAAGTTTCTCCTGCAACACGTTCCCTTTGTGCTATATGAACGAACGTCTCTCCACATGCTCAGTTCTCAGAGATAAGTGTGTGTGAAAGACGTCCTTCACCTAGCTCGTTGGGAACACAAAGTTTCTTTTCAGTTGCAAACTCCACTCCATATATATTTATGGGGAGGTACTAGCTCCAAATCGGTTTTACAGTGAAAACTGCAGGAACTTCAAACCGGCACTAGGAAACAGACTGAGAGACCAGAGTAAAAGTTTCTCCTGCAACCCGTTCACTTTGCGCTAGATGAACGAACGTCTCTCCACATGCTCAGTTCTCAAAGATAAGTGTGTGTGAAAGCCGTTCTTCACCTAGCTTGTTGGGAACACAAAGTTTCTTTTCAGTTGCAAACTCCACTCCATATATATTTATGGGGAGGTACTAGCTCCAACTTGGTTTTACAGTGAAAACTGCAGGAACTTCAAACCGGCACTAGGAAACAGACTGACAAACCAGAGTAAAAGTTTCTCCTGCAACCCGTTCCCTTTGTGCTAGATGAACGAACGTCTCTCCACATGCTCATTTCTGAGAGATAAGTGTGTGTGAAAGCCGTCCTTCACCTAACTTGTTGGGAACACAAACTTTCTTTTCAGTTGCAAACACCACTCCATACATATATATGGGGAGGTACTAGCTCCAACTCGGTTTTACAGTGAAAACTGCAGGAACTTCAAACCGGCACTAGGAAACAGACTGAGAAACCAGAGAAAAGTTTCTCCTACAACCCGTTCCCTTTCTGCTAGATGAATGAACGTCTCTCCACATGCTCAGTTCTGAGAGAAATATGTGTGTGAAAGCCGTCCTTCACCTAGCTTGTTGGGAACACAAAGTTTCTGTTCATTTGCAAACACCACTCCATACATATTTATGGGGAGGTACTAGCTCCAACTCGGTTTTACAGTGAAAACTGCAGGAACTTCAAACCGGCACTAGGAAATAGACTGAGAAACCAGAGTAAAATTTCTCCTGTAACCCGTTCCCTTTGTGCTAGATGATCGAAAGTCTCTCCACATGCCCAGTTCTCAGAGATTATTGTGTGTGAAAGCCGTGATTCACCTAGCTTGTTGGGAACACAAAGTTTCTTTTGACTTGCAAACTCCACTCCATACATATTTATGTGGAGGTACTAGCTCCAACTCGGTTTTACAGTGAAATCTGCAGGAACTTCCAACAGGCACTAGGAAACAGAATGAGAATCCAGAGTAAAAGTTTCTCCTGCAAACAGTTCCCTTTGTGCTAGATGAATGAACGTCTCTCCACATGCTCAGTTCTGAGAGATAAGTGTGTGTGAAAGCCGTCCTTCAACTAGGTTGTTGGGAACACAAAGTTTCGTTTCAGTTGCAAACTCCACTCCATACATATATATGGGGAGGTACTAGCTCCAACTCGGTTTTATAGTGAAAACTGCAGGAAATTCAAACCGGCACTAGGAAACAGAATGAGAATCCAGAGTAAAAGTTTCTCCTGCAAACAGTTCCCTTTGTGCTAGATGAATGAACGTCTCTCCACATGCTCAGTTCTGAGAGATAATTGTGTGTGAAAGCCGTCCTTCACCTAGCTTGTTGGGAACACAAAGTTTCTTTTCAGTTGCAAACCCCACTCCATACATATATATGGGGAAGTACAAGCTCCAACTCGATTTTACAGTGAAAACTGCAGGAACTTCAACCCGGCTCTACGAAAAAGAATTAGAAACCAGAGTAAAAGTTTCTCCTGCAACCAGTTCCCTTTGTGCTAGATGAACGAAAGTCTCTCCACATGCTCAGTTGTGAAAGATAAGTGTGTGTGAAAGCCGTCCTTCACCTAGCTTGTTGGGAACACAAAGTTTCTTTTCAGTTGCAAACTCCACTCCATACATATATATGGGGAGGTACTAGCTCCAACTCGGTTTGACAGTGAAAACTGCAGGAACTTCAAACCGGCACTAGGAAACAGACTGAGAAACCAGAGTAAAAGTTTCTCCTACAACACGTTCCCTTTCTGCTAGATGAACGAACGTCTCTCCACATGCTCAGTTCTGAGAGAAATATGTGTGTGAAAGCCGTCCTTCACCTAGCTTGTTGGGAACACAAAGTTTCTGTTCAGTTGCTAACTCCACTCCATACATATTTATGTAGAGGTACTAGCTCCAACTCGGTTTTACAGTGAAAACTGCAGGAACTTCATACCGACACTAGGAAACAGACTGAGAAACCAGAGTAAAAGTTTCTCCTACAACCCGTTCCCTTTCTGCTAGATGAACGAACGTCTCTCCTCATGCTCAGTTCTGAGAGATAAGTGTGTGTGAAAGCCGTAATTCACATCGCTTCTTGGGAACACAAAGTATCTTTTCATTTGCAAACTTCACTCCATACATATATATGGGGAGGTACTAGCTGAAACTCGGTTTTACAGTGAAACCTGCAGGAACTTCAAACCGGCACTAGGAAATAGTCTGAGAAACCAGAGTAAAACTTTCCCCTGCAAACCGTTCTCTTTGTGCTAGATGAACGAACGTCTCTCCACATGCTCAGTTCTGAGAGATAAGTGTGTGTGAAAGCCGTCCTTCACCTAGCTTGATTGGAACTCAAAGATTCTTTTCAGTTGCAAACTCCACTACATACATATATATGGGGTGGTACTAGCACCAACTCGGTTTTACAGTGAAAACTAAACGAACTTCAAAACGGCACTAGGAAATTCTCTGAGAAACCAGAGTAAAACTTTCCCCTGCAAACCGTTCTCTTTGTGCTAGATGAATGAACGTCTCTCCACATTCTCAGTTCTGAGAGTTAACTGTGTGTGAAAGCCGTCCTTCACATAGCTTGTTGGGAACACAAATTTTCTCTTCAATTGCAATCTCCACTCCATACATATATATGGGGAGGTACTAGCTCCAACTCTTTTTTACAGTGAAAACTGCAGGAACTTCAAAGCGGCAACAGGAAACATACTGAGAAACCAGAGTAAAAGTTTCTCCTGCAACCAGTTCCCTTTGTGCTAGATGAACGAACGTCTCTCCACATGCTCAGTTCTGAGATATATGTGTGTGTGAAAGCCGTTCTTCACCTAGCTTGTTGGGAACACAAAGTTTCTTTTCAGTTGCAAGCTCCAATCCATAAATATATATGGGGAAGTACAAGCTCCAACTCGGTTTTACAGTGAATCATGCAGGAACTTCTAACCGGCACTAGGAAATAGACTGAGAAATGAGAGAAAAGTTTCTCCTGCAACCCGTTCTCTTTGTGCTAGATGAGGGAACGTCTCTCCACATGCTCAGTTCTGAGAGATAAGTGTGTTTGAAAGCCGTCCTTCACCTAGCTTCTTGGGAACACAAAGTTTCTTTTCAGTTGCAAACTCCACTCCATACATATATATGGGGTGGTACTAGCTCCAACTCGGTTTGACAGTGAAAAATGCAGGAACTTCAAAACGGCACTAGGAAACAGACTGAGAGACCAGAGTAAAAGTTTCTCCTGCAACACGTTCCCTTTGTGCTAGATGAACGAACATCTCTCCACATGCTCAGTTCTCATAGATAATTGTGTGTGAAAGCCGTCCTTCACTTAGCTTGTTGGGAACACAAAGTTTCTTTTCAGTTGCAAACTCCACTCCATATATATTTTTGGGGAGGTACTAGCTCCAACTCGGTTTTACAGTGAAAACTGCAGGAACTTCAAACCGGCACTAGGAAACAGACTGAGAAACCAGAGTAAAAGTTTCTCCTGCAACCCGTTCCCTTTGTGCTAGATGAACGAACGTCTCTCCACATGCTCAGTTCTGAGAGATAAGTGTGTGTGAAAGCCGTCCTTCACCTAGCTTTTGGGAACACAAAGTTTCTTTTCATTTGCAAACTCCAATCCATACATATATATGGGGAGGTACTAGCTCCATCTCGGATTGACAGTGAAAACTGCAGGAACTTCAAACCGGCACTAGGAAACAGACTGAGAGACCAGAGTCAAAGTTTCTCCTGCAACCCGTTCCCTTTGTGCTAGATGAACGAACGTCTCTCCACATGCTCAGTTCTCAGAGATAAGTGTGTGTGAAAGCCGTCCTTCACCTAGCTTGTTGGGAACACAAAGTTTCTTTTCAGTTGCAAACTCCACTCCATATATATTTATGGGGAGGTACAAGCTCCAACTCGGTTTTACAGTGAAAACTGCAGGAACTTCAAACCGGCACTAGGAAATAGACTGAGAAACCACAGTAAAAGTTTCTCCTGTAACACGTTCCCTTTGTGTTAGATGAACGAAAATCTCTCCACATGCTCAGTTCTCAGAGATAAGTGTGTGTGAAAGCCGTAATTCACCTAGCTTGTTGGGAACACAAAGTTTCTTTTCACTTGCAAACTCCACTCCATACATATTTATGTGGAGGTACTAGCTCCAAATCGGTTTTACAGTGAAATCTGCAGGAACTTCAAACAGGCACTAGGAAACAGACTGAGAGACCAGAGTAAAAGTTTCTCCTGCAACCCGTTCCCTTTGTGCTAGATGAATGAACGTCTCTCCACATGCTCAGTTCTGAGAGATAAGTGTGTGTATAAGCCGTCCTTCACCTAGCTTCTTGGGAACACAAAGTTTCTTTTCATTTGCAAACACCAATCCATAAATATATATGGGGAGGTACTAGCTCCATCTCGGTTTGACAGTGAAAACTGCAGGAACTTCAAACCGGCACTAGGAAACAGACTGAGAGACCAGAGTAAAAGTTTCTCCTGCAACCAGTTCACTTTGCGCTAGATGAACGAACGTCTCTCCACATGCTCAGTTCTCAGAGATAAGTGTGTGTGAAAGCCGTTCTTCACCTAGCTTGTTGGGAACACAAAGTTTCTTTTCAGTTGCAAACTCCACTCCATATATATTTATGGGGAGGTACTAGCTCCAACTTGGTTTTACAGTGAAAACTGCAGGAACTTCAAACAGGCACTAGGAAATAGTCTGAGAAACCACAGTAAAAGTTTCTCCAGTAACACGTTCCCTTTGTGCTAGATGAACGAAAATCTCTCCACATGCTCAGTTCTCAGAGATAAGTGTGTGTGAAAGCCGTAATTCACCTAGCTTGTTGGGAACACAAAGTTTCTATTCACTTGCAAACTCCACTCCATACATATTTATGTGGAGGTACTAGCTCCAAATCGGTTTTACAGTGAAATCTGCAGGAACTTCAAACAGGCACTAGGAAACAGACTGAGAGACCAGAGTAAAAGTTTCTCCTGCAACCCGTTCCCTTTGTGCTAGATGAATGAACGTCTCTCCACATGTTCAGTTCTGAGAGATAAGTGTGTGTATAAGCCGTCCTTCACCTAGCTTCTTGGGAACACAAAGTTTCTTTTCATTTGCAAACTCCAATCCATACATATATATGGGGAGGTACTAGCTCCATCTCGGTTTGACAGTGAAAACTGCAGGAACTTCAAACCGGCACTAGGAAACAGACTGAGAGACCAGAGTAAAAGTTTCTCCTACAACCCGTTCCCTTTGTGCTATATGAACGAACGTCTCTCCACATGCTCAGTTCTCAGAGATAAGTGTGTGTGAAAGCCGTCCTTCACCTAGCTTGTTGGGAACACAAAGTTTCTGTTCATTTGCAAACACCACTCCATACATATTTATGGGGAGGTACTAGCTCCAACTCGGTTTTACAGTGAAAACTGCAGGAACTTCAAACCGGCACTAGGAAATAGACTGAGAAACCAGAGTAAAAGTTTCTACTGTAACACTTTCACTTTGTGCTAGATGAACGAAAGTCTTTCCACATGCTCAGTTCTGAGAGATAAGTGTGTGTGAAAGCCGTTCTTCACCTAGCTTGTTGGGAACACAAAGTTCCTTTTCAGTTGCAAACCCCACTCCATACATATATATAGCGAGGTACTAGCTCCAACTCGGTTTTACAGTGAAAACTGCAGGAAATTCAAACCGGCACTAGGAAACAGTCTGAGAAACCAGAGTAAAAGTTTCTCCTGCAAACGGTTCCATTTGTGCTAGATGAACGAACGTCTCTCCATATGCTCAGTTCTGAGAGATAAGTGTGTGTGAAAGCCGTCCTTCACCTAGCTTGTTGGGAACACAAAGTTTCTTTTCAGTTGCAAACTCCACTCCATACATATATATGGGGAGGTACTAGCTCCAACTCGGTTTTACAGTGAAAACTGCAGGAACTTCAAACAGGCAGTAGGAAACAGACTGAAACCAGAGTAAAAGTTTCTCCTGCAAACCGTTCCCTTTGTGCTAGATGAACGAACGTCTCTCCACATGCTCAGTTCTGAGAGATAAGTGTGTGTGAAAGCCGTACTTCACCTACCTTGTTTGGAACACAAAGTTTCTTTTGAGTTGCAAACTCCACTCCATACATATATATGGGGAGGTAATAGCTCCAACTCGGTTTTACAGTGAAAACTGCAGGAACTTCAAACCGGCACTAGGAAACAGACTGAGAGACCAGAGTAATAGTTTGTCCTGCAACACGTTCCCTTTGTGCTAGATGAACGAACGTCTCTCCACATGCTCAGTTCTCAGAGATAAGTGTGTGTGAAAGCTTACTTCACCTAGCTTGTTGGGAACACAAAGTTTCTTTTCAGTTGCAAACTCCACTCCATAAATATTTATGGGGAGGTACAAGCTCCCACTCCGTTTTACAGTGAAAACTGCAGGAACTTCAAAACCCCACTAGGAAACAGACTGAGAAACCAGAGTAAAAGTTTCTCCTGCATCCCGTTCCTTTTGTGCTAGATGAACGAACGTCTCTCCACATGCTCAGTTCTGAGAGATAAGTGTGAGTGAAAGCCGTACTTCACCTAGCTTGTTGGGAACACAAAGTTTCTTTTCAGTTGCAAACTCCACTCCATAGATATATATGGGGAGGTACTAGCCCCAACTCGGTTTTACAGTGTAAACAGCAGTAACTTCAAACCGGCACTAGGAAACAGACCGAGAGTCCAGAGTAAAAGTTCCTCCTGCAACATGTTCCATTTGTGCTAGATGAACGAACGTCTCTCCACATGCTCATTTCTCAGAGATAAGTGTGTGTGAAAGCCGTCCTTCACTTAGCTTGTTGGGAACACAAAGTTTCTTTTCATTTGCAAACTCCACTCCATACATTTTTACGGGGAGGTACTAGCTCCAACTCGGTTTTACAGTGAAAACTGCAGGAACTTCAAACCGGCACTAGGAAACAGACTGAGAGACCAGAGTAAAAGTTTCTCCTACAACCCGTTCCCTTTGTGCTATATGAACGAACGTCTCTCCACATGCTCAGTTCTCAGAGATAAGTGTGTGTGAAAGCCGTCCTTCACCTAGCTTGTTGGGAACACAAAGTTTCTGTTCATTTGCAAACACCACTCCATACATATTTATGGGGAGGTACTAGCTCCAACTCGGTTTTACAGTGAAAACTGCAGGAACTTCAAACCGGCACTAGGAAATAGACTGAGAAACCAGAGTAAAAGTTTCTACTGTAACACTTTCACTTTGTGCTAGATGAACGAAAGTCTTTCCACATGCTCAGTTCTGAGAGATAAGTGTGTGTGAAAGCCGTTCTTCACCTAGCTTGTTGGGAACACAAAGTTCCTTTTCAGTTGCAAACCCCACTCCATACATATATATAGCGAGGTACTAGCTCCAACTCGGTTTTACAGTGAAAACTGCAGGAAATTCAAACCGGCACTAGGAAACAGTCTGAGAAACCAGAGTAAAAGTTTCTCCTGCAAACGGTTCCATTTGTGCTAGATGAACGAACGTCTCTCCATATGCTCAGTTCTGAGAGATAAGTGTGTGTGAAAGCCGTCCTTCACCTAGCTTGTTGGGAACACAAAGTTTCTTTTCAGTTGCAAACTCCACTCCATACATATATATGGGGAGGTACTAGCTCCAACTCGGTTTTACAGTGAAAACTGCAGGAACTTCAAACAGGCAGTAGGAAACAGACTGAAACCAGAGTAAAAGTTTCTCCTGCAAACCGTTCCCTTTGTGCTAGATGAACGAACGTCTCTCCACATGCTCAGTTCTGAGAGATAAGTGTGTGTGAAAGCCGTACTTCACCTACCTTGTTTGGAACACAAAGTTTCTTTTGAGTTGCAAACTCCACTCCATACATATATATGGGGAGGTAATAGCTCCAACTCGGTTTTACAGTGAAAACTGCAGGAACTTCAAACCGGCACTAGGAAACAGACTGAGAGACCAGAGTAATAGTTTGTCCTGCAACACGTTCCCTTTGTGCTAGATGAACGAACGTCTCTCCACATGCTCAGTTCTCAGAGATAAGTGTGTGTGAAAGCTTACTTCACCTAGCTTGTTGGGAACACAAAGTTTCTTTTCAGTTGCAAACTCCACTCCATAAATATTTATGGGGAGGTACAAGCTCCCACTCCGTTTTACAGTGAAAACTGCAGGAACTTCAAAACCCCACTAGGAAACAGACTGAGAAACCAGAGTAAAAGTTTCTCCTGCATCCCGTTCCTTTTGTGCTAGATGAACGAACGTCTCTCCACATGCTCAGTTCTGAGAGATAAGTGTGAGTGAAAGCCGTACTTCACCTAGCTTGTTGGGAACACAAAGTTTCTTTTCAGTTGCAAACTCCACTCCATAGATATATATGGGGAGGTACTAGCCCCAACTCGGTTTTACAGTGTAAACAGCAGTAACTTCAAACCGGCACTAGGAAACAGACCGAGAGTCCAGAGTAAAAGTTCCTCCTGCAACATGTTCCATTTGTGCTAGATGAACGAACGTCTCTCCACATGCTCATTTCTCAGAGATAAGTGTGTGTGAAAGCCGTCCTTCACTTAGCTTGTTGGGAACACAAAGTTTCTTTTCATTTGCAAACTCCACTCCATACATTTTTACGGGGAGGTACTAGCTCCAACTCGGTTTTACAGTGAAAACTGCAGGAACTTCAAACCGGCACTAGGAAACAGACTGAGAAACCAGAGTAAAAGTTTCTCCTGCAACCCGTTCCCTTTGTGCTAGATGAACGAACCACTCTCCAAATGCTCAGTTCTGAGAGATAAGTGTGTGTGAAAGCCGTCCTTCACCTAGCTTGTTGGGAACACAAAGTTTCTTTTCACTTGCAAACCCCACTCCATACATATACATGGGGAGGTACAAGCTCCAACTCGGTTTTACAGTGAAAATTGCAGGAACTTCAAACCGGCACTAGGAAACAGACTGAGAAACCAGAGTAAAAGTTTCTACTGCAACACGCTCCGTTTGTGCTAGATGAACGAACGTCTCTCCACATGCTCAGTTCTGAGAGATAAGTGCATGAGAAAGCAGTCCTTCACCAAAATTGTTGGGAACACAAAGTTTCTTTTCAGTTGCAAACACCAATCCTTACATATATATGGGGAGGTACTAGTTCCAACACTGTTTTTCATTGAAAACTGAAGGAAATTCCAACCGGCACTAGGAAACAGACTGAGAAACCAGAGTAAATATTTCTCCTGCAATTCGTTCCCTTTGTGCTAGATGAACGAACTTCTCTCCACATGCTCAGTTCTGAGAGATAAGTGTGTGTGAAATCCGTCCTTCACCCAGCTTGTTGGGAACACAAAGTTTCTTTTCAGTTGCAAACTCCAGTCCATACATATATATGGGGAGATACTAGCTCCAACTCGGTTTTACAGTGAAAACTGCAGGAACTTCAAAAATGCACTCGGAAAAAGACTGAGAAACCAGAGTAAAAGTTTCTCCTGCAACCCGTTCCCTTTGTGCTAGTTCAATGGGCGTCTCTCCACATGCTCATTTCTGAGAGATTATTGTATGTGAAATCCGTCCTTCACCAAGCTTGTTGGGAACACAAAGTTTCTTTTCACTTGCAAACTCCTCTCCATACATATTTATGGGGAGGTACTAGCTCCAACTCGGTTTTACAGTGAAAACTGCAGGAACTTCAAAACGGCACTAGGAAACAGACTGAGAAACCAGAGTAAAATTATCTCCTGCAACCCGTTCCTTTGTGCTAGATGAACGAACGTCTCTCCACATGCTCAGTTCTGAGAGATACGTGTGTGTGAAAGCCGTCCTTCACCTAGCTTGTTGGGAACACAAAGTTTCTTTCCAGTTGCAAACTCCACTCCATACATATATATGGGAGGTACGAGCTCAAACTCGGTTTTACAGTGAAAACCGCACGAATTTCAAACCGGCACTAGGAAACAGACTGAGAGACCAGAGTAAAAGTTTCACCTGCAACCCGTTCCCTTTGTGCTAGATGAACGAACGTCTCTCCACATGCTCAGTTCTGAGAGATAAGTGTGTGTGAAAGCCGTCCTTCACCTAGCTTGTTGGGAACACAAAGTTTCTTTTCAGTTGCAAACTCCACTCCATGCATATATATGGGGAGGTACTAGCTCCATCTCGGTTTTACAGTGAAAAATGCAGGAACTTCAAACCGGCACTAGGAAACAGACTGAGAAACCAGAGTAAAAGTTTCTCCTGCAAACCGTTCCCTTTGTGCTAGATGAACGAACGTCTCTCCACATGCTCAGTTCTGAGAGATAAGTGTGTGTGAAAGCCGTCCTTCACCTAGCTTGTTGGGAACACAAAGTTTCTTTTCAGTTGCAAACTCCACTCCATACATATATATGGGGAGGCACTAGCTCCAACTCGGTTTTACAGTGAAAACTGCAGGAACTTCCAACCGGCACTAGGAAACAGACTGAGAAACCAGAGTAAATGTTTCTCCTGCAACCCGTTCCCTTTGTGCTAGATGAACGAACGTCTCTCCACATGCTCAGTTCTCAGAGATAAATGTGTGTGTATACCGTCTTCAACTAGCTTGTTGGGAACACAAAGTTTCTTTTCACTTGCAAACTCCACTCCATACATATTTATGGGTAGGTACAACACCAACTCGGTTTTACAGTGAAAACTGCAGGAACTTCAAACCGGCACTAGGAAACAGACTGAGAAACCAGAGTAAAAGTTTCTTCTGCAACCCGTTCCGTTTGTGCTAGATGAACGAACGTCTCTCCACATGCTCAGTTCTGAGAGATAAGTGTGTGTGAAAGCCGTCCTTCACCTAGCTTGTTGGGAACACAAAGTTCCTTTTCAGTTGCAAACTCCACTCCATACATATATATGGGTGGGTACTAGCTCCAACTAGGTTTTACAGTGAAAACTGCAGGAAATTCAAACCGGCACTAGGAAACAGACTGAGAAACCAGAGTAAAAGTTTCTCCTGCAAACGGTTCCATTTGTGCTAGATGAACGAACGTCTCTCCATATGCTCAGTTCTGAGAGATAAGTGTGTGTGAAAGCCGTCCTTCACCTAGCTTGTTGGGAACACAAAGTTTCTTTTCAGTTGCAAACTCCACTCCTTACATATATATAGGGAGGTACAAGCTCCATCTCGGTTTTACAGTGTAAAATGCAGGAACTTCAGACCGGCACTAGGAAACAGACTGAGAAACCAGAGAAAAAGTTTCTCCTGCAAACCGTTCCCTTAGTGCTAGATGAACGAAAGTCTCTCCACATGCTCAGTTCTGAGAGATAAGTGTGTGTGAAAGCCGTCCTTCACCTAGCTTGTTGGGAACACAAAGTTTCTTTTCAGTTGCAAACTCCACTCCATACATATATATGGGGAGGTACTAGCTCCAACTCGGTTTTACAGTGAAAACTGCAGGAACTTCAAACCGGCAGTAGGAAACAGACTGAAACCAGAGTAAAAGTTTCTCCTGCAACCCGTTATTTTTGTGCTAGATGAACGAACTTCTCTCCACATGCTCAGTTCTGAGAGATAAGTGTGTGAAAGCCGTACTTCACCTAGCTTGTTGGGAACACAAAGTTTCTTTTCAGTTGCAAACTCCAATCCATACATATATATGGGGAGGTACTAGCTCCAACTCTGTTTTACAGTGAAAACTGCAGGAATTTCAAACTGGCACTAGGAAACAGACTGAGAAACCAGAGAAAATGTTTCTCCTGCAAACCGTTCCCATTGTGCTAGATGAACGAAAGTCTCTCCACATGCTCAGTTGTGAGAGATAAGTGTGTGTGAAAGCCGTCCTTCACCTAGCTTGTTGGGAACACAAAGTTTCTTTTCAGTTGCAAACTCCACTCCATACATATATATGGGTAGGTACAAGCTCCAACTCGGTTTTACAGTGAAAACTGCAGGAACTTCAAACCGGCACTAGGAAACAGACTGAGAAACCAGAGTAAAAGTTTCCCCTGCAACCCGTTCCCTTTTTGGTTGATGAACGAACGTCTCTCCACATGCTCAGTTCTGAGAGATAAGTGTGTGTGAAAGCCGTCCTTCACCTAGCTTGTTGGGAACACAAAGATTCTATTCATTTGCAAACTCCACTCCATACATATATATGGGGACGTACTAGCTCCAACTCGGGTTTACATTGAAAACTGCAGGAAATTAAAACCGGCACTAGGAAACAGACTGAGAGACCAGAGTAAAAGTTTCTCCTGCATCACGTTCCTTTGTGCTAGATGAACGAACGTCTCTCCACATGCTCAGTTCTCAGAGATAAGTGTGTGTGAAAGCCGTACTTCACTTAGCTTGTTGGGAACACAAAGTTTCTTTTCAGTTGCAAACTCCACTCCATAAATATTTATGGGGAGGTACAAGCTCCCACTCCGTTTTACAGTGAAAACTGCAGGAACTTCAAAACGCCACTAGGAAACAGACTGAGAAACCAGAGTAAAAGTTTCTCCTGCAACCCGTTCCTTTTGTGCTAGATGAAAGAACGTCTCTCCACATGCTCAGTTCTGAGAGATAAGTGTGAGTGAAAGCCGTACTTCACCTAGCTTGTTGGGAACACAAAGTTTCTTTTCAGTTGCAAACTCCACTCCATAGATATATATGGGGAGGTACTAGCCCCAACTCGGTTTTACAGTGTAAACAGCAGTAACTTCAAACCGGCACTAGGAAACATACCGAGAGTCCAGAGTAAAAGTTCCTCCTGCAAAATGTTCCATTTGTGCTAGATGAACGAACGTCTCTCCACATGCTCAGTTCTCAGAGATAAGTGTGTGTGAAAGCCGTCCTTCACTTAGCTTGTTGGGAACACAAAGTTTCTTTTCAGTTGCAAACTCCACTCCATACATTTTTACGGGGAGGTACTAGCTCCAACTCGGTTTTACAGTGAAAACTGCAGGAACTTCAAACCGGCACTAGGAAACAGACTGAGAAACCAGAGTAAAAGTTTCTCCTGCAACCCGTTCCCTTTTTGCTAGATGAACGAACCACTCTCCAAATGCTCAGTTCTGAGAGATAAGTGTGTGTGAATGCCGTCCTTCACCTAGCTTGTTATGAACACAAAGTTTCTTTTCAGTTGCAAACTCCACTCCATAAATATATATGGGGAGGTACTAGCTCCAACTCGCTTTTAGAGTGAAAACTGCAGGAACTTCAAAACGGCACTAGGAAAAAGACTGAGAAACCAGAGTAAATGTTTCTCCTGCAACCCGTTCCCTTTGTGCTAGTTCAATGGGCGTCTCTCCACATGCTCATTTCTGAGAGATTATTGTATGTGAAATCCGTCCTTCACCAAGCTTGTTGGGAACACAAAGTTTCTTTTCAGTTGCAAACTCCACTCCATACATATATATGGGAGGTACGAGCTCAAACTCGGTTTTACAGTGAAAACCGCACGAATTTCAAACCGGCACTAGGAAACAGACTGAGAGACCAGAGTTAAAGTTTCACCTGCAACCCGTTCCCTTTGTGCTAGATGAACGAACGTCTCTCCACATGCTCAGTTCTGAGAGATAAGTGTGTGTGAAAGCCGTCCTTCAACTAGCTTGTTGGGAACACAAAGTTTCTTTTCAGTTGCAAACTCCACTCCATACATATATATGGGGAGGTACTAGCTCCATCTCGGTTTTACAGTGAAAAATGCAGGAACTTCAAACCGGCACTAGGAAACAGACTGAGAAACCAGAGTAAAAGTTTCTCCTGCAAACCGTTCCCTTTGTGCTAGATGAACGAACGTCTCTCCACATGCTCAGTTCTGAGAGATAAGTGTGTGTGAAAGCCGTCCTTCACCTAGCTTGTAGGGAACACAAAGACTCTTTTCAGTTGCAAACTCAACTCCATACATATATATGGGGAGGTACTATCTCCAACTCGGTTTTACAGTGAAAACTGCAGGAACTTCAAACCGGCACTAGGAAACAGACTGAGAGACCAGAGTAAAAGTTTCTCTTTCAACACGTTCCCTTTGTGCTAGATGAACGAACGTCTCTCCACATGCTCAGTTCTCAGAGATAAATGTGTGTGTATACCGTCTTCAAATAGCTTGTTGGGAACACAAAGTTTCTTTTCACTTGCAAACTCCACTCCATACATATTTATGGGTAGGTACAACACCAACTCGGTTTTACAGTGAAAACTGCAGGAACTTCACACCGGCACTAGGAAACAGACTGAGAAACCAGAGTAATAGTTTCTTCTGCAACCCGTTCCCTTTGTGCTAGATGAACGAACTTCTCTCCACATGCTCAGTTCTGAGAGATAAGTGTGTGTGAAAGCCGTCCTTCACCTAGCTTGTTGGGAACACAAAGTTCCTTTTCAGTTGCAAACTCCACTCCATACATATATATGGGTGGGTACTAGCTCCAACTAGGTTTTACAGTGAAAACTGCAGGAAATTCAAACCGGCACTAGGAAACAGACTGAGAAACCAGAGTAAAAGTTTCTCCTGCAAACGGTTCCATTTGTGCTAGATGAACGAACGTCTCTCCATATGCTCAGTTCTGAGAGATAAGTGTGTGTGAAAGCCGTCCTTCACCTAGCTTGTTGGGAACACAAAGTTTCTTTTCAGTTGCAAACTCCACTCCTTACATATATATAGGGAGGTACAAGCTCCATCTCGGTTTTACAGTGTAAAATGCAGGAACTTCAGACCGGCACTTGGAAACAGACTGAGAAACCAGAGAAAAAGTTTCTCCTGCAAACCGTTCCCTTAATGCTAGATGAACGAAAGTCTCTCCACATGCTCAGTTCTGAGAGATAAGTGTGTGTGAAAGCCGTCAATCACCTAGCTTGTTGGGAACACAAAGTTTCTTTTCAGTTGCAAACTCCACTCCATACATATATATGGGGAGGTACTAGCTCCAACTCGGTTTTACAGTGAAAACTGCAGGAACTTCAAACCGGCAGTAGGAAACAGACTGAAACCAGAGTAAAAGTTTCTCCTGCAACCCGTTATTTTTGTGCTAGATGAACGAACTTCTCTCCACATGCTCAGTTCTGAGAGATAAGTGTGTGAAAGCCGTACTTCACCTAGCTTGTTGGGAACACAAAGTTTCTTTTCAGTTGCAAACTCCAATCCATACATATATATGGGGAGGTACTAGCTCCAACTCTGTTTTACAGTGAAAACTGCAGGAATTTCAAACTGGCACTAGGAAACAGACTGAGAAACCAGAGAAAATGTTTCTCCTGCAAACCTTTCCCATTGTGCTAGATGAACGAAAGTCTCTCCACATGCTCAGTTGTGAGAGATAAGTGTGTGTGAAAGCCGTCCTTCACCTAGCTTGTTGGGAACACAAAGTTTCTTTTCAGTTGCAAACTCCACTCCATACATATATATGGGGAGGTACAAGCTCCAACTCGGTTTTACAGTGAAAACTGCAGGAACTTCAAACCGGCACTAGGAAACAGACTGAGAAACCAGAGTAAAAGTTTCCCCTGCAACACGTTCCCTTTTTGCTAGATGAACGAACGTCTCTCCAAATTCTCAGTTCTGAGAGATAAGTGTTTGTGAAAGCCATCCTTCACCTAGCTTGTTGGGAACACAAAGTTTCTTTTCATTTGCAAACTCCATTCCATACATATATATGGGGAGGTACTAGCTCCAACTCGGTTTTACATTGAAAACTGCAGGAACTTAAACCGGTACTAGGAAACAGACTGAGAGACCAGAGTAAATGTTTCTCCTGCATCACGTTCCCTTTGTGCTAGATGAACGAACGTCTCTCCACATGCTCAGTTCTCAGAGATAATTGTGTGTGAAAGCCGTACTTCAACTAGCTTGTTGGGAACACAAAGTTTCCTTTCAGTTGCAAACTCAACTCCATATATATTTATAGGGAGGTACTAGCTCCAACACGGTTTTACAGTGAAAACTGCAGGAACTTCAAACCGGCACTAGGAAACAGACTGAGAAACCAGAGTAAAAGTTTCTCCTGCAACCCGTTCTCTTTGTGCTAGATGAACGAAAGTCTCTCCACATGCTCAGTTCTGAGAGATAAGTGTGTGTGAAAGCCGTACTTCACCTAGCTTGTTTGGAACACAAAGTTTCTTTTCAGTTGCAAACTCCACTCCATACATATATATGGGGAGGTACTAGCTCCAACTCGGTTTTACAGTGAAAACTGCAGGAACTTCAAACCGGCACTAGGAAACAGACTGAGAGACCAGAGTAATAGTTTCTCCTACAACACGTTCCCTTTGTGCTAGATGAACGAACATCTCTCCACATGCTCATTTCTCAAAGATAAGTGTGTGTGAAAGCCGTACTTCACCAAGATTGTTGGGAACACAAAGTTTCTTTTCAGTTGTAAACTCCACTCCATACATATATATGGGGAGGTTCTAGCTCCAACTCGGTTTTACAGTGAAAACTGCAGGAACTTCACACCGGCACTAGGAAACAGACTGAGAAACCAGAGTAAAAGTTTCTTCTGCAACCCGTTCCCTTTGTGCTAGATGAACGAACTTCTCTCCACATGCTCAGTTCTGAGAGATAAGTGTGTGTGAAAGCCGTCCTTCACCTAGCTTGTTGGGAACACAAAGTTCCTTTTCAGTTGCAAACTCCACTCCATACATATATATGGGTGGGTACTAGCTCCAACTAGGTTTTACAGTGAAAACTGCAGGAAATTCAAACCGGCACTAGGAAACAGACTGAGAAACCAGAGTAAAAGTTTCTCCTGCAAACGGTTCCATTTGTGCTAGATGAACGAACGTCTCTCCATATGCTCAGTTCTGAGAGATAAGTGTGTGTGAAAGCCGTCCTTCACCTAGCTTGTTGGGAACACAAAGTTTCTTTTCAGTTGCAAACTCCACTCCTTACATATATATAGGGAGGTACAAGCTCCATCTCGGTTTTACAGTGTAAAATGCAGGAACTTCAGACCGGCACTAGGAAACAGACTGAGAAACCAGAGTAAATGTTTCTCCTGCAACCCGTTCCCTTTGTGCTAGATGAACGAACGTCTCTCCACATGCTCAGTTCTGAGAGATAAGTGTGTGTGAAAGCCGTCCTTCACCTAGCTTGTTGGGAACACAAAGTTTCTTTTCAGTTGCAAACTCCACGCCATACATATATATGGGGAGGCACTAGCTCCAACTCGGTTTTACAGTGAAAACTGCAGGAACTTCCAACCGGCACTAGGAAACAGACTGAGAAACCAGAGTAAATGTTTCTCCTGCAACCCGTTCCCTTTGTGCTAGATGAATGAACGTCTCTCCACATGCTCAGTTCTGAGAGATAAGTGTGTGTGAAAGCCGTCCTTCACCTAGCTTGTAGGGAACACAAAGACTCTTTTCAGTTGCAAACTCAACTCCATACATATATATGGGGAGGTACTATCTCCAACTCGGTTTTACAGTGAAAACTGCAGGAACTTCAAACCGGCACTAGGAAACAGACTGAGAGACCAGAGTAAAAGTTTCTCTTTCAACACGTTCCCTTTGTGCTAGATGAACGAACGTCTCTCCACATGCTCAGTTCTCAGAGATAAATGTGTGTGTATACCGTCTTCAACTAGCTTGTTGGGAACACAAAGTTTCTTTTCACTTGCAAACTCCACTCCATACATATTTATGGGTAGGTACAACACCAACTCGGTTTTACAGTGAAAACTGCAGGAACTTCACACCGGCACTAGGAAACAGACTGAGAAACCAGAGTAATAGTTTCTTCTGCAACCCGTTCCCTTTGTGCTAGATGAACGAACTTCTCTCCACATGCTCAGTTCTGAGAGATAAGTGTGTGTGAAAGCCGTCCTTCACCTAGCTTGTTGGGAACACAAAGTTCCTTTTCAGTTGCAAACTCCACTCCATACATATATATGGGTGGGTACTAGCTCCAACTAGGTTTTACAGTGAAAACTGCAGGAAATTCAAACCGGCGCTAGGAAACAGACTGAGAAACCAGAGTAAAAGTTTCTCCTGCAAACGGTTCCATTTGTGCTAGATGAACGAACGTCTCTCCATATGCTCAGTTCTGAGAGATAAGTGTGTGTGAAAGCCGTCCTTCACCTAGCTTGTTGGGAACACAAAGTTTCTTTTCAGTTGCAAACTCCACTCCTTACATATATATACGGAGGTACAAGCTCCATCTCGGTTTTACAGTGTAAAATGCAGGAACTTCAGACCGGCACTAGGAAACAGACTGAGAAACCAGAGAAAAAGTTTCTCCTGCAAACCGTTCCCTTAATGCTAGATGAACGAAAGTCTCTCCACATGCTCAGTTCTGAGAGATAAGTGTGTGTGAAAGCCGTCAATCACCTAGCTTGTTGGGAACACAAAGTTTCTTTTCAGTTGCAAACTCCACTCCATACATATATATGGGGAGGTACTAGCTCCAACTCGGTTTTACAGTGAAAACTGCAGGAACTTCAAACCGGCAGTAGGAAACAGACTGAAACCAGAGTAAAAGTTTCTCCTGCAACCCGTTATTTTTGTGCTAGATGAACGAACTTCTCTCCACATGCTCAGTTCTGAGAGATAAGTGTGTGAAAGCCGTACTTCACCTAGCTTGTTGGGAACACAAAGTTTCTTTTCAGTTGCAAACTCCAATCCATACATATATATGGGGAGGTACTAGCTCCAACTCTGTTTTACAGTGAAAACTGCAGGAATTTCAAACTGGCACTAGGAAACAGACTGAGAAACCAGAGAAAATGTTTCTCCTGCAAACCTTTCCCATTGTGCTAGATGAACGAAAGTCTCTCCACATGCTCAGTTGTGAGAGATAAGTGTGTGTGAAAGCCGTCCTTCACCTAGCTTGTTGGGAACACAAAGTTTCTTTTCAGTTGCAAACTCCACTCCATACATATATATGGGGAGGTACAAGCTCCAACTCGGTTTTACAGTGAAAACTGCAGGAACTTCAAACCGGCACTAGGAAACAGACTGAGAAACCAGAGTAAAAGTTTCCCCTGCAACACGTTCCCTTTTTGCTAGATGAACGAACGTGTCTCCAAATTCTCAGTTCTGAGAGATAAGTGTTTGTGAAAGCCATCCTTCACCTAGCTTGTTGGGAACACAAAGTTTCTTTTCATTTGCAAACTCCATTCCATACATATATATGGGGAGGTACTAGCTCCAACTCGGTTTTACATTGAAAACTGCAGGAACTTAAACCGGTACTAGGAAACAGACTGAGAGACCAGAGTAAAAGTTTCTCCTGCATCACGTTCCCTTTGTGCTAGATGAACGAACGTCTCTCCACATGCTCAGTTCTCAGAGATAATTGTGTGTGAAAGCCGTACTTCACCTAGCTTGTTGGGAACACAGTTTCCTTTCAGTTGCAAACTCAACTCCATACATATTTATAGGGAGGTACTAGCTCCAACACGGTTTTACAGTGAAAACTGCAGGAACTTCAAACCGGCACTAGGAAACAGACTGAGAAACCAGAGTAAAAGTTACTCCTGCAACCCGTTCTCTTTGTGCTAGATGAACGAAAGTCTCTCCACATGCTCAGTTCTGAGAGATAAGTGTGTGTGAAAGCCGTACTTCACCTAGCTTGTTTGGAACACAAAGTTTCTTTTCAGTTGCAAACTCCACTCCATACATATATATGGGGAGGTACTAGCTCCAACTCGGTTTTACAGTGAAAACTGCAGGAACTTCAAACCGGCACTAGGAAACAGACTGAGAGACCAGAGTAATAGTTTCTCCTACAACACGTTCCCTTTGTGCTAGATGAACGAACATCTCTCCACATGCTCATTTCTCAGAGATAAGTGTGTGTGAAAGCCGTACTTCACCAAGATTGTTGGGAACACAAAGTTTCTTTTCAGTTGTAAACTCCACTCCATACATATATATGGGGAGGTTCTAGCTCCAACTCGGTTTTACAGTGAAAACTGCAGGAACTTCACACCGGCACTAGGAAACAGACTGAGAAACCAGAGTAAAAGTTTCTTCTGCAACCCGTTCCCTTTGTGCTAGATGAACGAACTTCTCTCCACATGCTCAGTTCTGAGAGATAAGTGTGTGTGAAAGCCGTCCTTCACCTAGCTTGTTGGGAACACAAAGTTCCTTTTCAGTTGCAAACTCCACTCCATACATATATATGGGTGGGTACTAGCTCCAACTAGGTTTTACAGTGAAAACTGCAGGAAATTCAAACCGGCACTAGGAAACAGACTGAGAAACCAGAGTAAAAGTTTCTCCTGCAAACGGTTCCATTTGTGCTAGATGAACGAACGTCTCTCCATATGCTCAGTTCTGAGAGATAAGTGTGTGTGAAAGCCGTCCTTCACCTAGCTTGTTGGGAACACAAAGTTTCTTTTCAGTTGCAAACTCCACTCCTTACATATATATAGGGAGGTACAAGCTCCATCTCGGTTTTACAGTGTAAAATGCAGGAACTTCAGACCGGCACTAGGAAACAGACTGAGAAACCAGAGAAAAAGTTTCTCCTGCAAACCGTTCCCTTAATGCTAGATGAACGAAAGTCTCTCCACATGCTCAGTTCTGAGAGATAAGTGTGTGTGAAAGCCGTCAATCACCTAGCTTGTTGGGAACACAAAGTTTCTTTTCAGTTGCAAACTCCACTTCATACATATATATGGGGAGGTACTAGCTCCAACTCGGTTTTACAGTGAAAACTGCAGGAACTTCAAACCGGCAGTAGGAAACAGACTGAAACCAGAGTAAAAGTTTCTCCTGCAACCCGTTATTTTTGTGCTAGATGAACGAACTTCTCTCCACATGCTCAGTTCTGAGAGATATGTGTGTGAAAGCCGTACTTCACCTAGCTTGTTGGGAACACAAAGTTTCTTTTCAGTTGCAAACTCCAATCCATACATATATATGGGGAGGTACTAGCTCCAACTCTGTTTTATAGTGAAAACTGCAGGAACTTCAAACAGGCACTAGGAAACAGACTGAGAAACCAGAGTAAAAGTTTCTCCTGCAAGCCGTTCCCTTTGTGCTAGATGAACGAACGTCTCTCCACATGCTCAGTTCTGAGAGATAAGTGTGTGTGAAAGCCGTCCTTCACCAAGATTGTTGGGAACACAAAGTTTCTTTTCAGTTGCAAAGTCCACTCCATACATATATAAGGGGAGGTACTAGCTCCAAGTCTGTTTTACAGTGAAAACTGCAGGAACTTCAAAGCGGCACTAGGAAACAGACTGAGAAGACAGAGTAAAAGTTTCTCCTGCAAACCTTTCCCTTTGTGCTAGGTGAACGAACGTCTCTTCACATGCTCAGTTCTGAGAAATAAGTGTGTGTGAAAGCCGTCCTTCAACTTGCTTGTTGGGAACACAAACTTTCTTTTCAGTTGCAAACTCCACTTCATACATATATAAGGGGAGGTACTAGCTCCAACTCGGTTTTACAGTGAAAACTGCAGGAACTTCAACCCGGCACTAGGAAACAGACTGAAAGACCAGAGTAAAAGTTTCTCCTGCAACACGTTCCCTTAGTGCTAGATGAACGATCGTCTCTCCACATGCTCAGTTCTCAGAGATAAGTGTGTGTGAAAGCCGTCCTTCACCTAGCTTGTTGGGAACACAAAGTTTCTTTTCAGTTGCAAACTCCACTCCATACATATTTATGGGGAGGTACTAGCTCCAACTCGGTTTTACAGTGAAAACTGCAGGAACTTCAAACCGGCACTAGGAAACAGACTGAGAAACCAGAGTAAAAGTTTCTCCTGCAACACGTTCCCTTTGTGCTAGATGAACGAACGTCTCTCCACATGCTCAGTTCTCAGAGATAAGTCTGTGTGAAAGCCGTCCTTCAACTACCTTGTTGGGAACACAAAGTTCTTTTCAGTTGCAAACTCCACTCCATACATATTTATGGGGGGGTACTAGCTCCAACTCATTTTTACAGTGAAAACTGCAGGAACTTCAAACCTGCACTAGGAAACAGAATGAGAAACCAGAGTAAAATTTTCTAATGCAACCCGTTCCATTTGTGCTAGATGAATGAACGTCTCTCCACATGCTCAGTTGTGAGAGATAAGTGTGTGTGAAAGCCGTCCTTCACCTAGCTTGTTGGGAACACAAAGTTTCTTTTCAGTTGCAAAATCCACTCCATAAATATTTATGGGGAGGTACAAGCTCCCACTCGGTTTTACAGTGAAAACTGCAGGAACTTCAAAACGCCACTAGGAAACAGACTGAGAAACCAGAGTAAAAGTTTCTCCTGCAACCCGTTATTTTTGTGCTAGATGAACGAACTTCTCTCCACATGCTCAGTTCTGAGAGATAAGTGTGTGAAAGCCGTACTTCACCTAGCTTGTTGGGAACACAAAGTTTCTTTTCAGTTGCAAACTCCAATCCATACATATATATGGGGAGGTACTAGCTCCAACTCTGTTTTACAGTGAAAACTGCAGGAATTTCAAACTGGCACTAGGAAACAGACTGAGAAACCAGAGAAAATGTTTCTCCTGCAAACCGTTCCCATTTTGCTAGATGAACGAAAGTCTCTCCACATGCTCAGTTGTGAGAGATAAGTGTGTGTGAAAGCCGTCCTTCACCTAGCTTGTTGGGAACACAAAGATTCTTTTCAGTTGCAAACTCCACTCCATACATATATATGGGGAGGTACTAGCTCCAACTCGGTTTTACAGTGAAAACTGCAGGAACTTCAACCCGGCACTAGGAAACAGAGTGAGAAACCAGAGTAAAAGTTTCCCCTGCAACCCGTTCCCTTTGCGCTAGATGAACGAACGTCTCTCCACATGCTCAGTTCTCAGAGATAAGTGTGTGTGAAAGCCGTTCTTCACCTAGCTTGTTGGGAACACAAAGTTTCTTTTCAGTTGCAAACTCCACTCCATATATATTTATGGGGAGGTACTAGCTCCAACTTGGTTTTACAGTGAAAACTGCAGGAACTTCAAACCGGCACTAGGAAACAGACTGACAAACCAGAGTAAAAGTTTCTCCTGCAACCCGTTCCCTTTGTGCTAGATGAACGAACGTCTCTCCACATTCTCATTTCTGAGAGATAAGTGTGTGTGAAAGCCGTCCTTCACCTAACTTGTTGGGAACACAAACTTTCTTTTCAGTTGCAAACACCACTCCATACATATATATGGGGAGGTACTAGCTCCAACTCGGTTTTACAGTGAAAACTGCAGGAACTTCAAACCGGCACTAGGAAACAGACTGAGAAACCAGAGAAAAGTTTCTCCTACAACCCGTTCCCTTTCTGCTAGATGAACGATAGTCTCTCCACATGCTCAGTTCTGAGAGAAATATGTGTGTGAAAGCCGTCCTTCACCTAGCTTGTTGGGAACACAAAGTTTCTGTTCATTTGCAAACACCACTCCATACATATTTATGGGGAGGTACTAGCTCCAACTCGGTTTTACAGTGAAAACTGCAGGAACTTCAAACCGGCACTAGGAAATAGACTGAGAAACCAGAGTAAAAGTTTCTACTGTAACACTTTCACTTTGTGCTAGATGAACGAAAGTCTTTCCACATGCTCAGTTCTGAGAGATAAGTGTGTGTGAAAGCCGTTCTTCACCTAGCTTGTTGGGAACACAAAGTTCCTTTTCAGTTGCAAACCCCACTCCATACATATATATGGCGAGGTACTAGCTCCAACTCGGTTTTACAGTGAAAACTGCAGGAAATTCAAACCAGCACTAGGAAACAGTCTGAGAAACCAGAGTAAAAGTTTCTCCTGCAAACGGTTCCATTTGTGCTAGATGAACGAACGTCTCTCCATATGCTCAGTTCTGAGAGATAAGTGTGTGTGAAAGCCGTCCTTCACCTAGCTTGTTGGGAACACAAAGTTTCTTTTCAGTTGCAAACTCCACTCCATACATATATATGGGGAGGTACTAGCTCCAACTCGGTTTTACAGTGAAAACTGCAGGAACTTCAAACAGGCAGTAGGAAACAGACTGAAACCAGAGTAAAAGTTTCTCCTGCAAACCGTTCCCTTTGTGCTAGATGAACGAACGTCTCTCCACATGCTCAGTTCTGAGAGATAAGTGTGTGTGAAAGCCGTACTTCACCTACCTTGTTTGGAACACAAAGTTTCTTTTGAGTTGCAAACTCCACTCCATACATATATATGGGGAGGTAATAGCTCCAACTCGGTTTTACAGTGAAAACTGCAGGAACTTCAAACCGGCACTAGGAAACAGACTGAGAGACCAGAGTAATAGTTTGTCCTGCAACACGTTCCCTTTGTGCTAGATGAACGAACGTCTCTCCACATGCTCAGTTCTCAGAGATAAGTGTGTGTGAAAGCCGTACTTCACCTAGCTTGTTGGGAACACAAAGTTTCTTTTCAGTTGCAAACTCCACTCCATAAATATTTATGGGGAGGTACAAGCTCCCACTCCGTTTTACAGTGAAAACTGCAGGAACTTCAAAACGCCACTAGGAAACAGACTGAGAAACCAGAGTAAAAGTTTCTCCTGCATCCCGTTCCTTTTGTGCTAGATGAACGAACGTCTCTCCACATGCTCAGTTCTGAGAGATAAGTGTGAGTGAAAGCCGTACTTCACCTAGCTTTTTGGGAACACAAAGTTTCTTTTCAGTTGCAAACTCCACTCCATAGATATATATGGGGAGGTACTAGCCCCAACCCGGTTTTACAGTGTAAACAGCAGTAACTTCAAACCGGCACTAGGAAACAGACCGAGAGTCCAGAGTAAAAGTTCCTCCTGCAACATGTTCCATTTGTGCTAGATGAACGAACGTCTCTCCACATGCTCATTTCTCAGAGATAAGTGTGTGTGAAAGCCGTCCTTCACTTAGCTTGTTGGGAACACAAAGTTTCTTTTCATTTGCAAACTCCACTCCATACATTTTTACGGGGAGGTACTAGCTCCAACTCGGTTTTACAGTGAAAACTGCAGGAACTTCAAACCGGCACTAGGAAACAGACTGAGAAACCAGAGTAAAAGTTTCTCCTGCAACCCGTTCCCTTTGTGCTAGATGAACGAACCACTCTCCAAATGCTCAGTTCTGAGAGATAAGTGTGTGTGAAAGCCGTACTTCACCTACCTTGTTTGGAACACAAAGTTTCTTTTGAGTTGCAAACTCCACTCCATACATATATATGGGGAGGTAATAGCTCCAACTCGGTTTTACAGTGAAAACTGCAGGAAATTCAAACCAGCACTAGGAAACAGTCTGAGAAACCAGAGTAAAAGTTTCTCCTGCAAACGGTTCCATTTGTGCTAGATGAACGAACGTCTCTCCATATGCTCAGTTCTGAGAGATAAGTGTGTGTGAAAGCCGTCCTTCACCTAGCTTGTTGGGAACACAAAGTTTCTTTTCAGTTGCAAACTCCACTCCATACATATATATGGGGAGGTACTAGCTCCAACTCGGTTTTACAGTGAAAACTGCAGGAACTTCAAACAGGCAGTAGGAAACAGACTGAAACCAGAGTAAAAGTTTCTCCTGCAAACCGTTCCCTTTGTGCTAGATGAACGAACGTCTCTCCACATGCTCAGTTCTGAGAGATAAGTGTGTGTGAAAGCCGTACTTCACCTACCTTGTTTGGAACACAAAGTTTCTTTTGAGTTGCAAACTCCACTCCATACATATATATGGGGAGGTAATAGCTCCAACTCGGTTTTACAGTGAAAACTGCAGGAACTTCAAACCGGCACTAGGAAACAGACTGAGAGACCAGAGTAATAGTTTGTCCTGCAACACGTTCCCTTTGTGCTAGATGAACGAACGTCTCTCCACATGCTCAGTTCTCAGAGATAAGTGTGTGTGAAAGCCGTACTTCACCTAGCTTGTTGGGAACACAAAGTTTCTTTTCAGTTGCAAACTCCACTCCATAAATATTTATGGGGAGGTACAAGCTCCCACTCCGTTTTACAGTGAAAACTGCAGGAACTTCAAAACGCCACTAGGAAACAGACTGAGAAACCAGAGTAAAAGTTTCTCCTGCATCCCGTTCCTTTTGTGCTAGATGAACGAACGTCTCTCCACATGCTCAGTTCTGAGAGATAAGTGTGAGTGAAAGCCGTACTTCACCTAGCTTTTTGGGAACACAAAGTTTCTTTTCAGTTGCAAACTCCACTCCATAGATATATATGGGGAGGTACTAGCCCCAACTCGGTTTTACAGTGTAAACAGCAGTAACTTCAAACCGGCACTAGGAAACAGACCGAGAGTCCAGAGTAAAAGTTCCTCCTGCAACATGTTCCATTTGTGCTAGATGAACGAACGTCTCTCCACATGCTCATTTCTCAGAGATAAGTGTGTGTGAAAGCCGTCCTTCACTTAGCTTGTTGGGAACACAAAGTTTCTTTTCATTTGCAAACTCCACTCCATACATTTTTACGGGGAGGTACTAGCTCCAACTCGGTTTTACAGTGAAAACTGCAGGAACTTCAAACCGGCACTAGGAAACAGACTGAGAAACCAGAGTAAAAGTTTCTCCTGCAACCCGTTCCCTTTGTGCTAGATGAACGAACCACTCTCCAAATGCTCAGTTCTGAGAGATAAGTGTGTGTGAAAGCCGTCCTTCACCTAGCTTGTTGGGAACACAAAGTTTCTTTTCACTTGCAAACCCCACTCCATACATATACATGGGGAGGTACAAGCTCCAACTCGGTTTTACAGTGAAAATTGCAGGAACTTCAAACCGGCACTAGGAAACAGACTGAGAAACCAGAGTAAAAGTTTCTACTGCAACACGCTCCGTTTGTGCTAGATGAACGAACGTCTCTCCACATGCTCAGTTCTGAGAGATAAGTGCATGAGAAAGCAGTCCTTCACAAAACTTGTTGGGAACACAAAGTTTCTTTTCAGTTGCAAACACCAATCCTTACATATATATGGGGAGGTACTAGTTCCAACACTGTTTTTCATTGAAAACTGAATCAAATTCCAACCGGCACTAGGAAACAGACTGAGAAACCAGAGTAAATATTTCTCCTGCAATTCGTTCCCTTTGTGCTAGATGAACGAACTTCTCTCCACATGCTCAGTTCTGAGAGATAAGTGTGTGTGAAATCCGTCCTTCACCCAGCTTGTTGGGAACACAAAGTTTCTTTTCAGTTGCAAACTCCAGTCCATACATATATATGGGGAGATACTAGCTCCAACTCGGTTTTACAGTGAAAACTGCAGGAACTTCAAAAATGCACTCGGAAAAAGACTGAGAAACCAGAGTAAAAGTTTCTCCTGCAACCCGTTCCCTTTGTGCTAGTTCAATGGGCGTCTCTCCACATGCTCATTTCTGAGAGATTATTGTATGTGAAATCCGTCCTTCACCAAGCTTGTTGGGAACACAAAGTTTCTTTTCACTTGCAAACTCCTCTCCATACATATTTATGGGGAGGTACTAGCTCCAACTCGGTTTTACAGTGAAAACTGCAGGAACTTCAAAACGGCACTAGGAAACAGACTGAGAAACCAGAGTAAAATTATCTCCTGCAACCCGTTCCTTTGTGCTAGATGAACGAACGTCTCTCTACATGCTCAGTTCTGAGAGATACGTGTGTGTGAAAGCCGTCCTTCACCTAGCTTGTTGGGAACACAAAGTTTCTTTCCAGTTGCAAACTCCACTCCATACATATATATGGGAGGTACGAGCTCAAACTCGGTTTTACAGTGAAAACCGCACGAATTTCAAACCGGCACTAGGAAACAGACTGAGAGACCAGAGTAAAAGTTTCACCTGCAACCCGTTCCCTTTGTGCTAGATGAACGAACGTCTCTCCACATGCTCAGTTCTGAGAGATAAGTGTGTGTGAAAGCCGTTCTTCACCTAGCTTGTTGGGAACACAAAGTTTCTTTTCAGTTGCAAACTCCACTCCATGCATATATATGGGGAGGTACTAGCTCCATCTCGGTTTTACAGTGAAAAATGCAGGAACTTCAAACCGGCACTAGGAAACAGACTGAGAAACCAGAGTAAAAGTTTCTCCTGCAAACCGATCCCTTTGTGCTAGATGAACGAACGTCTCTCCACATGCTCAGTTCTGAGAGATAAGTGTGTGTGAAAGCCGTCCTTCACCTAGCTTGTTGGGAACACAAAGTTTCTTTTCAGTTGCAAACTCCACTCCATACATATATATGGGGAGGCACTAGCTCCAACTCGGTTTTACAGTGAAAACTGCAGGAACTTCCAACCGGCACTAGGAAACAGACTGAGAAACCAGAGTAAATGTTTCTCCTGGAACCCGTTCCCTTTGTGCTAGATGAACGAACGTCTCTCCACATGCTCAGTTCTCAGAGATAAATGTGTGTGTATACCGTCTTCAACTAGCTTGTTGGGAACACAAAGTTTCTTTTCACTTGCAAACTCCACTCCATACATATTTATGGGTAGGTACAACACCAACTCGGTTTTACAGTGAAAACTGCAGGAACTTCACACCGGCACTAGGAAACAGACTGAGAAACCAGAGTAAAAGTTTCTTCTGCAACCCGTTCCGTTTGTGCTAGATGAACGAACGTCTCTCCACATGCTCAGTTCTGAGAGATAAGTGTGTGTGAAAGCCGTCCTTCACCTAGCTTGTTGGGAACACAAAGTTCCTTTTCAGTTGCAAACTCCACTCCATACATATATATGGGTGGGTACTAGCTCCAACTAGGTTTTACAGTGAAAACTGCAGGAAATTCAAACCGGCACTAGGAAACAGACTGAGAAACCTGAGTAAAAGTTTCTCCTGCAAACGGTTCCATTTGTGCTAGATGAACGAACGTCTCTCCATATGCTCAGTTCTGAGAGATAAGTGTGTGTGAAAGCCGTCCTTCACCTAGCTTGTTGGGAACACAAAGTTTCTTTTCAGTTGCAAACTCCACTCCTTACATATATATAGGGAGGTACAAGCTCCATCTCGGTTTTACAGTGTAAAATGCAGGAACTTCAGACCGGCACTAGGAAACAGACTGAGAAACCAGAGAAAAAGTTTCTCCTGCAAACCGTTCCCTTAGTGCTAGATGAACGAAAGTCTCTCCACATGCTCAGTTCTGAGAGATAAGTGTGTGTGAAAGCCGTCCTTCACCTAGCTTGTTGGGAACACAAAGTTTCTTTTCAGTTGCAAACTCCACTCCATACATATATATGGGGAGGTACTAGCTCCAACTCGGTTTTACAGTGAAAACTGCAGGAACTTCAAACCGGCAGTAGGAAACAGACTGAAACCAGAGTAAAAGTTTCTCCTGCAACCCGTTATTTTTGTGCTAGATGAACGAACTTCTCTCCACATGCTCAGTTCTGAAAGATAAGTGTGTGAAAGCCGTACTTCACCTAGCTTGTTGGGAACACAAAGTTTCTTTTCAGTTGCAAACTCCAATCCATACATATATATGGGGAGGTACTAGCTCCAACTCTGTTTTACAGTGAAAACTGCAGGAATTTCAAACTGGCACTAGGAAACAGACTGAGAAACCAGAGAAAATGTTTCTCCTGCAAACCATTCCCATTGTGCTAGATGAACGAAAGTCTCTCCACATGCTCAGTTGTGAGAGATAAGTGTGTGTGAAAGCCGTCCTTCACCTAGCTTGTTGGGAACACAAAGTTTCTTTTCAGTTGCAAACTCCACTCCATACATATATATGGGTAGGTACAAGCTCCAACTCGGTTTTACAGTGAAAACTGCAGGAACTTCAAACCGGCACTAGGAAACAGACTGAGAAACCAGAGTAAAAGTTTCCCCTGCAACCCGTTCCCTTTTTGCTAGATGAACGAACGTCTCTCCACATGCTCAGTTCTCAGAGATAAGTGTGTGTGAAAGCCGTACTTCACTTAGCTTGTTGGGAACACAAAGTTTCTTTTCAGTTGCAAACTCCACTCCATAAATATTTATGGGGAGGTACAAGCTCCCACTTCGTTTTACAGTGAAAACTGCAGGAACTTCAAAACGCCACTAGGAAACAGACTGAGAAACCAGAGTAAAAGTTTCTCCTGCAACCCGTTCCTTTTGTGCTAGATGAAAGAACGTCTCTCCACATGCTCAGTTCTGAGAGATAAGTGTGAGTGAAAGCCGTACTTCACCTAGCTTGTTGGGAACACAAAGTTTCTTTTCAGTTGCAAACTCCACTCCATAGATATATATGGGGAGGTACTAGCCCCAACTCGGTTTTACAGTGTAAACAGCAGTAACTTCAAACCGGCACTAGGAAACATACCGAGAGTCCAGAGTAAAAGTTCCTCCTGCAAAATGTTCCATTTGTGCTAGATGAACGAACGTCTCTCCACATGCTCAGTTCTCAGAGATAAGTGTGTGTGAAAGCCGTCCTTCACTTAGCTTGTTGGGAACACAAAGTTTCTTTTCAGTTGCAAACTCCACTCCATACATTTTTACGGGGAGGTACTAGCTCCAACTCGGTTTTACAGTGAAAACTGCAGGAACTTCAAACCGGCACTAGGAAACAGACTGAGAAACCAGAGTAAAAGTTTCTCCTGCAACCCGTTCCCTTTGTGCTAGATGAACGAACCACTCTCCAAATGCTCAGTTCTGAGAGATAAGTGTGTGTGAATGCCGTCCTTCACCTAGCTTGTTATGAACACAAAGTTTCTTTTCAGTTGCAAACTCCACTCCATAAATATATATGGGGAGGTACTAGCTCCAACTCGCTTTTAGAGTGAAAACTGCAGGAACTTCAAACCGGCACTAGGAAACACACTGATAAACCAGAGTAAATGTTTCTCCTGCCACCCGTTCCCTTTGTGCTAGATGAACGAACGTCTCTCCACATGCTCAGTTCTAAGAGATAAGTGTGTGTGAAAGCCGTCCTTCACGTTTCTTTTGGGAACACAAAGTTTCTTGTCAATTGCAAACTCCACTCCATACATATATATGGGTAGGTACAAGCTCCAACTCGGTTTTACAGTGAAAACTGCAGGAACTTCAAACCGGCACTAGGAAACAGACTGAGAAACCAGAGTAAAAGTTTCCCCTGCAACCCGTTCCCTTTTTGCTAGATGAACGAACGTCTCTCCACATGCTCAGTTCTGAGAGATAAGTGTGTGTGAAAGCCGTCCTTCACCTAGCTTGTTGGGAACACAAAGATTCTATTCATTTGCAAACTCCAAACCATACATATATATGGGGACGTACTAGCTCCAACTCGGGTTTACATTGAAAACTGCAGGAACTTAAAACCGGCACTAGGAAACAGACTGAGAGACCAGAGTAAAAGTTTCTCCTGCATCACGTTCCTTTGTGCTAGATGAACGAACGTCTCTCCACATGCTCAGTTCTCAGAGATAAGTGTGTGTGAAAGCCGTACTTCACTTAGCTTGTTGGGAACACAAAGTTTCTTTTCAGTTGCAAACTCCACTCCATAAATATTTATGGGGAGGTACAAGCTCCCACTTCGTTTTACAGTGAAAACTGCAGGAACTTCAAAACGCCACTAGGAAACAGACTGAGAAACCAGAGTAAAAGTTTCTCCTGCAACCCGTTCCTTTTGTGCTAGATGAAAGAACGTCTCTCCACATGCTCAGTTCTGAGAGATAAGTGTGAGTGAAAGCCGTACTTCACCTAGCTTGTTGGGAACACAAAGTTTCTTTTCAGTTGCAAACTCCACTCCATAGATATATATGGGGAGGTACTAGCCCCAACTCGGTTTTACAGTGTAAACAGCAGTAACTTCAAACCGGCACTAGGAAACATACCGAGAGTCCAGAGTAAAAGTTCCTCCTGCAAAATGTTCCATTTGTGCTAGATGAACGAACGTCTCTCCACATGCTCAGTTCTCAGAGATAAGTGTGTGTGAAAGCCGTCCTTCACTTAGCTTGTTGGGAACACAAAGTTTCTTTTCAGTTGCAAACTCCACTCCATACATATATATGGGGAGGTAATAGCTCCAACTCGGTTTTACTGTGAAAACTGCAGGAACTTCAAACCGGCACTAGGAAACAGACTGAGAAACAAGAGTAAAAGTTTCTCCTGCAACACGTTCACTTTATGCAAGATGAACGAACGTCTCTCCACATGCTCAGTTCTGAGAGATAATTGTGTGTGAAAGCCGTCCTTCACCTAGCTTGTTGGGAACACAAAGTTTCTTTTCACTTGCAAACCCCACTCCATACATATATATGGGGAGGTACTAGCTCCAACTCGGTTTTACAGTGAAAACTGCAGGAACTTCAAACCGGCACTAGGAAACAGACTGAGAAACCAGAGTAAAAGTTTCTACTGCAACACGCTCCGTTTGTGCTAGATGAACGAACGTCTCTCCACATGCTCAGTTCTGAGAGATAAGTGCATGAGAAAGCAGTCCTTCACCAAACTTGTTGGGAACACAAAGTTTCTTTTCAGTTGCAAACACCAATCCTTACATATATATGGGGAGGTACTAGTTCCAACACTGTTTTTCATTGAAAACTGAAGGAAATTCCAACCGGCACTAGGAAACAGACTGAGAAACCAGAGTAAATATTTCTCCTGCAATTCGTTCCATTTGTGCTAGATGAACGAACTTCTCTCCACATGCTCAGTTCTGAGAGATAAGTGTGTGTGAAATCCGTCCTTCACCCAGCTTGTTGGGAACACAAAGTTTCTTTTCAGTTGCAAACTCCAGTCCATACATATATATGGGGAGGTACTAGCTCCAACTCGGTTTTACAGTGAAAACTGCAGGAACTTCAAAACGGCACTAGGAAACAGACTGAGAAACCAGAGTAAATGTTTCTCCTGCAACCCGTTCCCTTTGTGCTAGTTCAATGGGCGTCTCTCCACATGCTCATTTCTGAGAGATTATTGTATGTGAAATCCGTCCTTCACCAAGCTTGTTGGGAACACAAAGTTTCTTTTCAGTTGCAAACTCCACTCCATACATATATATGGGAGGTACGAGCTCAAACTCGGTTTTACAGTGAAAACCGCACGAATTTCAAACCGGCACTAGGAAACAGACTGAGAGACCAGAGTTAAAGTTTCACCTGCAACCCTTTCCCTTTGTGCTAGATGAACGAACGTCTCTCCACATGCTCAGTTCTGAGAGATAAGTGTGTGTGAAAGCCGTCCTTCACCTAGCTTGTTGGGAACACAAAGTTTCTTTTCAGTTGCAAACTCCACTCCATACATATATATGGGGAGGTACTAGCCCCATCTCGGTTTTACAGTGAAAAATGCAGGAACTTCAAACCGGCACTAGGAAACAGACTGAGAAACCAGAGTAAAAGTTTCTCCTGCAAACCGTTCCCTTTGTGCTTGATGAACGAACGTCTCTCCACATGCTCAGTTCTGAGAGATAAGTGTGTGTGAAAGCCGTCCTTCACCTAGCTTGTTGGGAACACAAAGTTTCTTTTCAGTTGCAAACTCCACTCCATACATATATATGGGGAGGCACTAGCTCCAACTCGGTTTTACAGTGAAAACTGCAGGAACTTCCAACCGGCACTAGGAAACAGACTGAGAAACCAGAGTAAATGTTTCTCCTGCAACCCGTTCCCTTTGTGCTAGATGAACGAACGTCTCTCCACATGCTCAGTTCTGAGAGATAAGTGTGTGTGAAAGCCGTCCTTCACCTAGCTTGTAGGGAACACAAAGACTCTTTTCAGTTGCAAACTCAACTCCATACATATATATGGGGAGGTACTATCTCCAACTCGGTTTTACAGTGAAAACTGCAGGAACTTCAAACCGGCACTAGGAAACAGACTGAGAGACCAGAGTAAAAGTTTCTCTTTAAACACGTTCCCTTTGTGCTAGATGAACGAACGTCTCTCCACATGCTCAGTTCTCAGAGATAAATGTGTGTGTATACCGTCTTCAACTAGCTTGTTGGGAACACAAAGTTTCTTTTCACTTGCAAACTCCACTCCATACATATTTATGGGTAGGTACAACACCAACTCGGTTTTACAGTGAAAACTGCAGGAACTTCACACCGGCACTAGGAAACAGACTGAGAAACCAGAGTAAAAGTTTCTTCTGCAACCCGTTCCCTTTGTGCTAGATGAACGAACTTCTCTCCACATGCTAAGTTCTGAGAGATAAGTGTGTGTGAAAGCCGTCCTTCACCTAGCTTGTTGGGAACACAAAGTTCCTTTTCAGTTGCAAACTCCACTCCATACATATATATGGGTGGGTACTAGCTCCAACTAGGTTTTACAGTGAAAACTGCAGGAAATTCAAACCGGCACTAGGAAACAGACTGAGAAACCAGAGTAAAAGTTTCTCCTGCAAACGGTTCCATTTGTGCTAGATGAACGAAAGTCTCTCCACATGCTCAGTTGTGAGAGATAAGTGTGTGTGAAAGCCGTCCTTCACCTAGCTTGTTGGGAACACAAAGTTTCTTTTCAGTTGCAAACTCCACTCCTTACATATATATAGGGAGGTACAAGCTCCATCTCGGTTTTACAGTGTAAAATGCAGGAACTTCAGACCGGCACTAGGAAACAGACTGAGAAACCAGAGAAAAAGTTTCTCCTGCAAACCGTTCCCTTAATGCTAGATGAACGAAAGTCTCTCCACATGCTCAGTTCTGAGAGATAAGTGTGTGTGAAAGCCGTCAATCACCTAGCTTGTTGGGAACACAAAGTTTCTTTTCAGTTGCAAACTCCACTCCATACATATTTATGGGGAGGTACTAGCTCCAACTCGATTTTACAGTGAAAACTGCAGGAACTTCAAACCGGCAGTAGGAAACAGACTGAAACCAGAGTAAAAGGTTCTCCTGCAACCCGTTATTTTTGTGCTAGATGAACGAACTTCTCTCCACATGCTCAGTTCTGAGAGATAAGTGTGTGAAAGCCGTACTTCACCTAGCTTGTTGGGAACACAAAGTTTCTTTTCAGTTGCAAACTCCAATCCATACATATATATGGGGAGGTACTAGCTCCAACTCTGTTTTACAGTGAAAACTGCAGGAATTTCAAACTGGCACTAGGAAACAGACTGAGAAACCAGAGAAAATGTTTCTCCTGCAAACCTTTCCCATTGTGCTAGATGAACGAAAGTCTCTCCACATGCTCAGTTGTGAGAGATAAGTGTGTGTGAAAGCCGTCCTTCACCTAGCTTGTTGGGAACACAAAGTTTCTTTTCAGTTGCAAACTCCACTCCATACATATATATGGGTAGGTACAAGCTCCAACTCGGTTTTACAGTGAAAACTGCAGGAACTTCAAACCGGCACTAGGAAACAGACTGAGAAACCAGAGTAAAAGTTTCCCCTGCAACACGTTCCCTTTTTGCTAGATGAACGAACGTCTCTCCAAATTCTCAGTTCTGAGAGATAAGTGTTGTGAAAGCCATCCTTCACCTAGCTTGTTGGGAACACAAAGTTTCTTTTCATTTGCAAACTCCATTCCATACATATATATGGGGAGGTACTAGCTCCAACTCGGTTTTACATTGAAAACTGCAGGAACTTAAAACCGGTACTAGGAAACAGACTGAGAGACCAGAGTAAAAGTTTCTCCTGCATCACGTTCCCTTTGTGCTAGATGAACGAACGTCTCTCCACAAGCTCAGTTCTCAGAGATAATTGTGTGTGAAAGCCGTACTTCACCTAGCTTGTTGGGAACACAAAGTTTCCTTTCAGTTGCAAACTCAACTCCATACATATTTATAGGGAGGTACTAGCTCCAACACGGTTTTACAGTGAAAACTGCAGGAACTTCAAACCGGCACTAGGAAACAGACTGAGAAACCAGAGTAAAAGTTTCTCCTGCAACCCGTTCTCTTTGTGCTAGATGAACGAAAGTCTCTCCACATGCTCAGTTCTGAGAGATAAGTGTGTGTGAAAGCCGCACTTCACCTAGCTTGTTTGGAACACAAAGTTTCTTTTCAGTTGCAAACTCCACTCCATACATATATATGGGGAGGTACTAGCTCCAACTCGGTTTTACAGTGAAAACTGCAGGAACTTCAAACCGGCACTAGGAAACATACTGAGAGACCAGAGTAATAGTTTCTCCTACAACACGTTCCCTTTGTGCTAGATGAACGAACATCTCTCCACATGCTCATTTCTCAAAGATAAGTGTGTGTGAAAGCCGTACTTCACCAAGATTGTTGGGAACACAAAGTTTCTTTTCAGTTGTAAACTCCACTCCATACATATATATGGGGAGGTTCTAGCTCCAACTCGGTTTTACAGTGAAAACTGCAGGAACTTCACACCGGCACTAGGAAACAGACTGAGAAACCAGAGTAAAAGTTTCTTCTGCAACCCGTTCCCTTTGTGCTAGATGAACGAACTTCTCTCCACATGCTCAGTTCTGATAAGTGTGTGTGAAAGCCGTCCTTCACCTAGCTTGTTGGGAACACAAAGTTCCTTTTCAGTTGCAAACTCCACTCCATACATATATATGGGTGGGTACTAGCTCCAACTAGGTTTTACAGTGAAAACTGCAGGAAATTCAAACCGGCACTAGGAAACAGACTGAGAAACCAGAGTAAAAGTTTCTCCTGCAAACGGTTCCATTTGTGCTAGATGAACGAACGTCTCTCCATATGCTCAGTTCTGAGAGATAAGTGTGTGTGAAAGCCGTCCTTCACCTAGCTTGTTGGGAACACAAAGTTTCTTTTCAGTTGCAAACTCCACTCCTTACATATATATAGGGAGGTACAAGCTCCATCTCGGTTTTACAGTGTAAAATGCAGGAACTTCAGACCGGCACTAGGAAACAGACTGAGAAACCAGAGAAAAAGTTTCTCCTGCAAACCGTTCCCTTAATGCTAGATGAACGAAAGTCTCTCCACATGCTCAGTTCTGAGAGATAAGTGTGTGTGAAAGCCGTCAATCACCTAGCTTGTTGGGAACACAAAGTTTCTTTTCAGTTGCAAACTCCACTCCATACATATATATGGGGAGGTACTAGCTCCAACTCGGTTTTACAGTGAAAACTGCAGGAACTTCAAACCGGCAGTAGGAAACAGACTGAAACCATAGTAAAAGTTTCTCCTGCAACCAGTTATTTTTGTGCTAGATGAACGAACTTCTCTCCACATGCTCAGTTCTGAGAGATAAGTGTGTGAAAGCCGTACTTCACCTAGCTTGTTGGGAACACAAAGTTTCTTTTCAGTTGCAAACTCCAATCCATACATATATATGGGGAGGTACTAGCTCCAACTCTGTTTTACAGTGAAAACTGCAGGAATTTCAAACTGGCACTAGGAAACAGACTGAGAAACCAGAGAAAATGTTTCTCCTGCAAACCTTTCCCATTGTGCTAGATGAACGAAAGTCTCTCCACATGCTCAGTTGTGAGAGATAAGTGTGTGTGAAAGCCGTCCTTCACCTAGCTTGTTGGGAACACAAAGTTTCTTTTCAGTTGCAAACTCCACTCCATACATATATATGGGGAGGTACAAGCTCCAACTCGGTTTTACAGTGAAAACTGCAGGAACTTCAAACCGGCACTAGGAAACAGACTGAGAAACCAGAGTAAAAGTTTCCCCTGCAACACGTTCCCTTTTTTCTAGATGAACGAACGTCTCTCCAAATTCACAGTTCTGAGAGATAAGTGTTTGTGAAAGCCATCCTTCACCTAGCTTGTTGGGAACACAAAGTTTCTTTTCATTTGCAAACTCCATTCCATACATATATATGGGGAGGTACTAGCTCCAACTCGGTTTTACATTGAAAACTGCAGGAACTTAAAACCGGTACTAGGAAACAGACTGAGAGACCAGAGTAAAAGTTTCTCCTGCATCACGTTCCCTTTGTGCTAGATGAACGAACGTCTCTCCACATGCTCAGTTCTCAGAGATAATTGTGTGTGAAAGCCGTACTTCACCTAGCTTGTTGGGAACACAAAGTTTCCTTTCAGTTGCAAACTCAACTCCATACATATTTATAGGGAGGTACTAGCTCCAACACGGTTTTACAGTGAAAACTGCAGGAACTTCAAACCGGCACTAGGAAACAGACTGAGAAACCAGAGTAAAAGTTTCTCCTGCAACCCGTTCTCTTTGTGCTAGATGAACGAACGTCTCTCCACATGCTCAGTTCTGAGAGATAAGTGTGTGTGAAAGCCGTACTTCACCTAGCTTGTTTGGAACACAAATTTTCTTTTCAGTTGCAAACTCCACTCCATACATATATATGGGGAGGTACAAGCTCCAACTCGGTTTTACAGTGAAAACTGCAGGAACTTCAAACCGGCACTAGGAAACAGACTGAGAGACCAGAGTATTAGTTTCTCCTACAACACGTTCCCTTTGTGCTAGATGAACGAACATCTCTCCACATGCTCATTTCTCAAAGATAAGTGTGTGTGAAAGCCGTACTTCACCAAGATTGTTGGGAACACAAAGTTTCTTTTCAGTTGTAAACTCCACTCCATACATATATATGGGGAGGTTCTAGCTCCAACTCGGTTTTACAGTGAAAACTGCAGGAACTTCAAACAGGCACTAGGAAAGAGACTGAGAAACCAGAGTAAAAGTTTCTCCTGCATCACGTTCCGTTTGTGCTAGATGAACGAACGTCTCTCCACATGCTCAGTTCTCAGAGATAAGTGTGTGTGAAAGCCGTACTTCACCTAGCTTGTTGGGAACACAAAGTTTCTTTTCAGTTGCAAACTCCACTCCATACATATTTATAGGGAGGTACTAGTTCCAACACGGTTTTACAGTGAAAACTGCAGAAACTTCAAACCGGCACTAGGAAACAGACTGAGAAACCAGAGTAAAAGTTTCTCCTGCAACCCGTTCTCTTTGTGCTAGATGAACGAACGTCTCTCCACATGCGAAGGTCTGAGAGACAAGTGTGTGTGAAAGCCGTCCTTCACCTAGCTTGTTGGGAACTCAAAGTTCTTTTCAGTTGCAAACTCCACTCCATACATATATATGGGGAGGCCCTAGCTCCAACTCGGTTTTACAGTGAAAACTGCAGGAACTTCAAACAGGCACTAGGAAACAGACTGAGAAACCAGAGTAAAAGTTTCTCCTGCAAGCCGTTCCCTTTGTGCTAGATGAACGAACGTCTCTCCACATGCTCAGTTCTGAGAGATAAGTGTGTGTGAAAGCCGTTCTTCACCAAGATTGTTGGGAACACAAAGTTTCTTTTCAGTTGCAAAGTCCACTCCATACATATATAAGGGGAGGTACTAGCTCCAACTCTGTTTTACAGTGAAAACTGCAGGAACTTCAAAGCGGCACTAGGAAAAAGACTGAGAAGACAGAGTAAAAGTTTCTCCTGCAAACCTTTCCCTTTGTGCTAGGTGAACGAACGTCTCTCCACATGCTCAGTTCTGAGAAATAAGTGTGTGTGAAAGCCGTCCTTCAACTTGCTTGTTGGGAACACAAACTTTCTTTTCAGTTGCAAACTCCACTTCATACATATATAAGGGGAGGTACTAGCTCCAACTCGGTTTTACAGTGAAAACTGCAGGAACTTCAACCCGGCACTAGGAAACAGACTGAAAGACCAGAGTAAAAGTTTCTCCTGCAACACGTTCCCTTAGTGCTAGATGAACGATCGTCTCGCCACATGCTCAGTTCTCAGAGATAAGTGTGTGTGAAAGCCGTCCTTCACCTAGCTTGTTGGGAACACAAAGTTTCTTTTCAGTTGCAAACTCCACTCCATACATATTTATGGGGAGGTACTAGCTCCAACTCGGTTTTACAGTGAAAACTGCAGGAACTTCAAACCGGCACTAGGAAACAGACTGAGAAACCAGAGTAAAAGTTTCTCCTGCAACACGTTCCCTTTGTGCTAGATGAACGAACGTCTCTCCACATGCTCAGTTCTCAGAGATAAGTCTGTGTGAAAGCCGTCCTTCAACTACCTTGTTGGGAACACAAAGTTCTTTTCAGTTGCAAACTCCACTCCATACATATTTATGGGGGGGTACTAGCTCCAACTCATTTTTACAGTGAAAACTGCAGGAACTTCAAACCTGCACTAGGAAACAGAATGAGAAACCAGAGTAAAATTTTCTAATGCAACCCGTTCCCTTTGTGCTAGATGAATGAACGTCTCTCCACATGCTCAGTTGTGAGAGATAAGTGTGTGTGAAAGCCGTCCTTCACCTAGCTTGTTGGGAACACAAAGTTTCTTTTCAGTTGCAAACTCCACTCCATACATATATATGGGGAGGTACAAGCTCCAACTCGGTTTTACAGTGAAAACTGCAGGAACTTCAAACCGGCACTAGGAAACAGACTGAGAACCCAGAGTAAAAGTTTCCCCTGCAACACGTTCCCTTTTTGCTAGATGAACGAACGTCTCTCCAAATTCTCAGTTCTGAGAGATAAGTGTTTGTGAAAGCCATCCTTCACCTAGCTTGTTGGGAACACAAAGTTTCTTTTCATTTGCAAACTCCATTCCATACATATATATGGGGAGGTTCTAGCTCCAACTCGGTTTTACATTGAAAACTGCAGGAACTTAAAACCGGTACTAGGAAACAGACTGAGAGACCAGAGTAAAAGTTTCTCCTGCATCACGTTCCCTTTGTGCTAGATGAACGAACGTCTCTCCACAAGCTCAGTTCTCAGAGATAATTGTGTGTGAAAGCCGTACTTCACCTATCTTGTTGGGAACACAAAGTTTCCTTTCAGTTGCAAACTCAAATCCATACATATTTATAGGGAGGTACTAGCTCCAACACGGTTTTACAGTGAAAACTGCAGGAACTTCAAACCGGCACTAGGAAACAGACTGAGAAACCAGAGTAAAAGTTTCTCCTGCAACCCGTTCTCTTTGTGCTAGATGAACGAAAGTCTCTCCACATGCTCAGTTCTGAGAGATAAGTGTGTGTGAAAGCCGTACTTCACCTAGCTTGTTTGGAACACAAAGTTTCTTTTCAGTTGCAAACTCCACTCCATACATATATATGGGGAGGTACTAGCTCCAACTCGGTTTTACAGTGAAAACTGCAGGAACTTCAAACCGGCACTAGGAAACAGACTGAGAGACCAGAGTAATAGTTTCTCCTACAACACGTTCCCTTTGTGCTAGATGAACGAACATCTCTCCACATGCTCATTTCTCAAAGATAAGTGTGTGTGAAAGCCGTACTTCACCAAGATTGTTGGGAACACAAAGTTTCTTTTCAGTTGTAAACTCCACTCCATACATATATATGGGGAGGTTCTAGCTCCAACTCGGTTTTACAGTGAAAACTGCAGGAACTTCACACCGGCACTAGGAAACAGACTGAGAAACCAGAGTAAAAGTTTCTTCTGCAACCCGTTCCCTTTGTGCTAGATGAACGAACTTCTCTCCACATGCTCAGTTCTGAGAGATAAGTGTGTGTGAAAGCCGTCCTTCACCTAGCTTGTTGGGAACACAAAGTTCCTTTTCAGTTGCAAACTCCACTCCATACATATATATGGGTGGGTACTAGCTCCAACTAGGTTTTACAGTGAAAACTGCAGGAAATTCAAACCGGCACTAGGAAACAGACTGAGAAACCAGAGTAAAAGTTTCTCCTGCAAACGGTTCCATTTGTGCTAGATGAACGAACGTCTCTCCATATGCTCAGTTCTGAGAGATAAGTGTGTGTGAAAGCCGTCCTTCACCTAGCTTGTTGGGAACACAAAGTTTCTTTTCAGTTGCAAACTCCACTCCTTACATATATATAGGGAGGTACAAGCTCCATCTCGGTTTTACAGTGTAAAATGCAGGAACTTCAGACCGGCACTAGGAAACAGACTGAGAAACCAGAGAAAAAGTTTCTCCTGCAAACCGTTCCCTTAATGCTAGATGAACGAAAGTCTCTCCACATGCTCAGTTCTGAGAGATAAGTGTGTGTGAAAGCCGTCAATCACCTAACTTGTTGGGAACACAAAGTTTCTTTTCAGTTGCAAACTCCACTCCATACATATATATGGGGAGGTACTAGCTCCAACTCGGTTTTACAGTGAAAACTGCAGGAACTTCAAACCGGCACTAGGAAACAGACTGAGAAACCAGAGTAAAAGTTTCCCCTGCAACACATTCCCTTTTTGCTAGATGAACGAACGTCTCTCCAAATTCTCAGTTCTGAGAGATAAGTGTTTGTTAAAGCCATTCTTCACCTAGCTTGTTGGGAACACAAAGTTTCTTTTCATTTGCAAACTCCATTCCATACATATATATGGGGAGGTACTAGCTCCAACTCGGTTTTACATTGAAAACTGCAGGAACTTAAAACCGGTACTAGGAAACAGACTGAGAGACCAGAGTAAAAGTTTCTCCTGCATCACGTTCCCTTTGTGCTAGATGAACGAACGTCTCTCCACATGCTCAGTTCTCAGAGATAATTGTGTGTGAAAGCCGTACTTCACCTAGCTTGTTGGGAACACAAAGTTTCCTTTCAGTTGCAAACTCAACTCCATACATATTTATAGGGAGGTACTAGCTCCAACACGGTTTTACAGTGAAAACTGCAGGAACTTCAAACCGGCACTAGGAAACAGACTGAGAAACCAGAGTAAAAGTTTCTCCTGCAACCCGTTCTCTTTGTGCTAGATGAACGAACGTCTCTCCACATGCTCAGTTCTGAGAGATAAGTGTGTGTGAAAGCCGTACTTCACCTAGCTTGTTTGGAACACAAATTTTCTTTTCAGTTGCAAACTCCACTCCATACATATATATGGGGAGGTACTAGCTCCAAATCGGTTTTACAGTGAAAACTGCAGGAACTTCAAACCGGCACTAGGAAACAGACTGAGAGACCAGAGTAATAGTTTCTCCTACAACACGTTCCCTTTGTGCTAGATGAACGAACATCTCTCCACATGCTCATTTCTCAAAGATAAGTGTGTGTGAAAGCCGTACTTCACCAAGATTGTTGGGAACACAAAGTTTCTTTTCAGTTGTAAACTCCACTCCATACATATATATGGGGAGGTTCTAGCTCCAACTCGGTTTTACAGTGAAAACTGCAGGAACTTCAAACAGGCACTAGGAAAGAGACTGAGAAACCAGAGTAAAAGTTTCTCCTGCATCACGTTCCGTTTGTGCTAGATGAACGAACGTCTCTCCACATGCTCAGTTCTCAGAGATAAGTGTGTGTGAAAGCCGTACTTCACCTAGCTTGTTGGGAACACAAAGTTTCTTTTCAGTTGCAAACTCCACTCCATACATATTTATAGGGAGGTACTAGTTCCAACACGGTTTTACAGTGAAAACTGCAGAAACTTCAAACCGGCACTAGGAAACAGACTGAGAAACCAGAGTAAAAGTTTCTCCTGCAACCCGTTCTCTTTGTGCTAGATGAACGAACGTCTCTCCACATGCGAAGGTCTGAGAGACAAGTGTGTGTGAAAGCCGTCCTTCACCTAGCTTGTTGGGAACTCAAAGTTCTTTTCAGTTGCAAACTCCACTCCATACATATATATGGGGAGGCCCTAGCTCCAACTCGGTTTTACAGTGAAAACTGCAGGAACTTCAAACAGGCACTAGGAAACAGAGTGAGAAACCAGAGTAAAAGTTTCTCCTGCAAGCCGTTCCCTTTGTGCTAGATGAACGAACGTCTCTCCACATGCTCAGTTCTGAGAGATAAGTGTGTGTGAAAGCCGTCCTTCACCAAGATTGTTGGGAACACAAAGATTCTTTTCAGTTGCAAAGTCCACTCCATACATATATAAGGGGAGGTACTAGCTCCAACTCTGTTTTACAGTGAAAACTGCAGGAACTTCAAAGCGGCACTAGGAAAAAGACTGAGAAGACAGAGTAAAAGTTTCTCCTGCAAACCTTTCCCTTTGTGCTAGGTGAACGAACGTCTCTCCACATGCTCAGTTCTGAGAAATAAGTGTGTGTGAAAGCCGTCCTTCAACTTGCTTGTTGGGAACACAAACTTTCTTTTCAGTTGCAAACTCCACTTCATACATATATAAGGGGAGGTACTAGCTCCAACTCGGTTTTACAGTGAAAACTGCAGGAACTTCAACCCGGCACTAGGAAACAGACTGAAAGACCAGAGTAAAAGTTTCTCCTGCAACACGTTCCCTTAGTGCTAGATGAACGATCGTCTCTCCACATGCTCAGTTCTCAGAGATAAGTGTGTGTGAAAGCCGTCCTTCACCTAGCTTGTTGGGAACACAAAGTTTCTTTTCAGTTGCAAACTCCACTCCATACATATTTATGGGGAGGTACTAGCTCCAACTCGGTTTTACAGTGAAAACTGCAGGAACTTCAAACCGGCCCTAGGAAACAGACTGAGAAACCAGAGTAAAAGTTTCTCCTGCAACACGTTCCCTTTGTGCTAGATGAACGAACGTCTCTCCACATGCTCAGTTCTCAGAGATAAGTCTGTGTGAAAGCCGTCCTTCAACTACCTTGTTGGGAACACAAAGTTCTTTTCAGTTGCAAACTCCACTCCATACATATTTATGGGGGGGTACTAGCTCCAACTCATTTTTACAGTGAAAACTGCAGGAACTTCAAACCTGCACTAGGAAACAGAATGAGAAACCAGAGTAAAATTTTCTAATGCAACCCGTTCCCTTTGTGCTAGATGAATGAACGTCTCTCCACATGCTCAGTTGTGAGAGATAAGTGTGTGTGAAAGCCGTCCTTCACCTAGCTTGTTGGGAACACAAAGTTTCTTTTCAGTTGCAAAATCCACTCCATAAATATTTATGGGGAGGTACAAGCTCCCACTCGGTTTTACAGTGAAAACTGCAGGAACTTCAAAACGCCACTAGGAAACAGACTGAGAAACCAGAGTAAAAGTTTCTCCTGCAACCCGTTAATTTTGTGCTAGATGAACGAACTTCTCTCCACATGCTCAGTTCTGAGAGATAAGTGTGTGAAAGCCGTACTTCACCTAGCTTGTTGGGAACACAAAGTTTCTTTTCAGTTGCAAACTCCAATCCATACATATATATGGGGAGGTACTAGCTCCAACTCTGTTTTACAGTGAAAACTGCAGGAATTTCAAACTGGCACTAGGAAACAGACTGAGAAACCAGAGAAAATGTTTCTCCTGCAAACCGTTCCCATTTTGCTAGATGAACGAAAGTCTCTCCACATGCTCAGTTGTGAGAGATAAGTGTGTGTGAACGCCGTCCTTCACCTAGCTTGTTGGGAACACAAAGATTCTTTTCAGTTGCAAACTCCACTCCATACATATATATGGGGAGGTACTAGCTCCAACTCGGTTTTACAGTGAAAACTGCAGGAATTTCAAACCGGCACTAGGAAACAGAGTGAGAAACCATAGTAAAAGTTTCCCCTGCAACCCGTTCCCTTTGTGCTAGATGAACGAACGTCTCTCCACATGCTCAGTTCTGAGAGATAAGTGTGTGTGAAAGCCGTCCTTCACCTAGCTTGTTGGGAACACAAAGATTCTTTTCATTTGCAAACTCCACTCCATACATATATATGGGGACGTACTAGCTCCAACTCGGGTTTACATTGAAAACTGCAGGAACTTAAAACCGGCACTAGGAAACAGACTGAGAGACCAGAGTAAAAGTTTCTCCTGCATCACGTTCCCTTTGTGCTAGATGAACGAACGTCTCTCCACATGCTCAGTTCTCAGAGATAAGTGTGTGTGAAAGCCGTACTTCACCTAGCTTGTTGGGAACACAAAGTTTCTTTTCAGTTGCAAACTCCACTCCATACATATTTATGGGGAGGTACTAGCTCCAACTCGGTTTTACAGTGAAAACTGCAGGAACTTCAAACCGGCACTAGGAAACAGACTGAGAAACCAGAGTAAAAGTTTCTCCTGCAACACGTTCCCTTTGTGCTAGATGAACGAACGTCTCTCCACATGCTCAGTTCTCAGAGATAAGTCTGTGTGAAAGCCGTCCTTCAACTACCTTGTTGGGAACACAAAGTTTCTTTTCAGTTGCAAACTCCACTCCATACATATTTATGGGGAGGTACTAGCTCCAACTCATTTTTACAGTGAAAACTGCAGGAACTTCAAACCTGCACTAGGAAACAGAATGAGAAACCAGAGTAAAATTTTCTAATGCAACCCTTTCCCTTTGTGCTAGATGAATGAACGTCTCTCCACATGCTCAGTTGTGAGAGATAAGTGTGTGTGAAAGCCGTCCTTCACCTAGCTTGTTGGGAACACAAAGTTTCTTTTCAGTTGCAAAATCCACTCCATATATATATATGGGGAGGTACTAGCTCCAACTCGGTTTTACAGTGAAAACTGCAGGAACTTCAAACCGGCACTAGGAAACAGACTGAGAGGCCAGAGAAAAAGTTTCCCCTGCAACCCGTTCCTTTTGTGCTAGATGAACGAACGTCTCTCCACATGCTCAGTTCTGAGAGATAATTTTGTGTGAAAGCCGTCCTTCACCTAGCTTGTTGGGAACACAAAGTTTCTTTTCAGTTGCAAACTCCACTCCATACATATATATAGGGAGGTACTAGCTCCAACTCGGTTTTACAGTGAAAACTGCAGGAACTTCAAACCGGCACTAGGAAACAGACTGAGAAACCAGAGTAAAAGTTTCTCCTGCAACCCGTTCTCTTTGTGCTAGATGAACGAACGTCTGTCCACATGCTAAGTTCTGAGAGATTAGTGTGTGTGAAAGCCGTCCTTCAACTAGCTTGTTGGGAACTCAAAGTTCTTTTCAGTTGCAAACTCCACTCCATACATATATATGGGGAGGCCCTAGCTCCAACTCCGTTTTACAGTGAAAACTGCAGGAATTTCAAACCGGCACTAGGAAACAGACTGAGAAACCAGAGTAAAAGTTTCTCCTGCAAGAAGTTCCCTTTGTGCTAGATGAACGAACGTCTCTCCACATGCTCAGTTCTGAGAGATAAGTGTGTGTGAAATCCGTCCTTCACCAAGATTGTTGGGAACAGAAAGTTTCTTTTCAGTTGCAAACCCCACTCCATACATATATAAGGGGAGGTACTAGCTCCAACTCTGTTTTACAGTGAAAACTGCAGGAACTTCAAACCGGAACTAGGAAACAGACTGAGAAGACAGAGTAAAAGTTTCTCCTGCAAAACTTTCCCTTTGTGCTAGGTGAACGAACGTCTCTCCACATGCTCAGTTCTGAGAGATAATTGTGTGTGAAAGCCGTCCTTCACCTAGCTTGTTGGGAATACAAAGTTTCTTTTCAGTTGAATACTCCACTCCATACATATATAAGGGGAGGTACTAGCTACAACTCGGTTTTACAGTGAAAACTGCAGGAACTTCAAACCGGCACTAGGAAACAGACTGAGAGACCAGAGTAAAAGTTTCTCCTGCAACACGTTCCCTTTGTGCTAGATGAACGAACGTCTCTCCACATGCTCAGTTCTCAGAGATAAGTGTGTGTGAAAGCCGTCCTTCACCTAGCTTGCTGGGAACACAAAGTTTCTTTTTAGTTGCAAACTCCAATCCATACATATTTATGGGGAGGTACTAGCTCCAACTCGGTTTTACAGTGAAAACTGCAGGAACTTCAAACCGGCACTAGGAAACATACTGAGAAACCAGAGTAAAAGTTTCTAATGCAACACGTTCCCTTTGTGCTAGATGAACGAACGTCTCTCCACATGCTCAGTTGTGAGAGATAAGTGTGTGTGAAAGCCGTCCTTCACCTAGCTTGTTGGGAACACAAAGTTTCTTTTCAGTTGCAAACCACACTCCATACATATATGTGGGGAGGTACTAGCTCCAACTCGGTTTGACAGTGAAAACTGCAGGAACTTCAAACCGGCACTAGGAAACAGACTGAGAAACCAGAGTAAATGTTTCTCCTGCAAGCCGTTCCCTTTGTGCTAGATGAACGAACGTCTCTCCACATGCTCAGTTCTGAGAGATAAGTGTGTGTGAAAGCCGTCCTTCACCAAGATTGTTGGGAACACAAAGTTTCTTTTCAGTTGCAAACTCCACTCCATACATATATAAGGGGAGGTACTAGCTCCAACTCTGTTTTACAGGAAAACTGCAGGAACTTCAAACCGGCACTAGGAAACAGACTGAGAAGACAGAGTAAAAGTTTCTCCTGCAAACCTTTCCCTTTGAGCTAGGTGAACGAACGTCTCTCCACATGCTCAGTTCTGAGAGATAAGTGTGTGTGAAAGCCGTCCTTCACCTAGCTTGTTGGGAACACAAAGTTTCTTTTCAGTTGCAAACTCCACTCCATACATATATAAGGGGAGGTACTAGCTCCAACTCGGTTTTACAGTGAAAACTGCAGGAACTTCAAACCGGAACTAGGAAACAGACTGAGAGACCAGAGTAAAAGTTTCTCCTGCAACACGTTCCCTTAGTGCTAGATGAACGAACGTCTCTCCACATGCTCAGTTCTCAGAGATAAGTGTGTGTGAAAGCCGTCCTTCACCTAGCTTGTTGGGAACACAAAGTTTCTTTTCAGTTGCAAACTCCACTCCATACATATTTAAGGGGAGGTACTAGCTCCAACTCGGTTTTACAGTGAAAACTCCAGGAACTTCAAACCGGCACTAGGAAACATACTGAGAAACCAGAGTAAAAGTTTCTAATGCAACACGTTCCCTTTGTGCTAGATGAACGAACGTCTCTCCACATGCTCAGTTGTGAGAGATAAGTGTGTGTGAAAGCCGTCCTTCACCTCTCTTGTTGGGAACACAAAGTTTCTTTTCAGTTGCAAACTCCACTCCATACATATATATGGGGAGGTACGAGCTCCAACTCGGTTTTACAGTGAAAACTGCAGGAACTTCAAACCGGCACTAGGAAACAGACTGAGAGGCCAGAGAAAAAGTTTCCCCTGCAACCCGTTCCTTTCGTGCTAGATGAACGAACGTCTCTCCACATGCTCAGTTCTGAGAGATAATTGTGTGTGAAAGACGTCCTTCACCTAGCTTGTTGGGAACACAAAGTTTCTTTTCAGTTGCAAACTCCACTCCATACATATATATAGGGAGGTACTAGCTCCAACTCTGTTTTACAGTGAAAACTGCAGGAACTTCAAACCGGCACTAGGAAACAGACTGAGAAACCGGAGTAAAAGTTTCTCCTGCAACACGTTCCCTTTGTGCTAGATGAACGAACGTCTCTCCACATGCTCAGTTCTCAGAGATAAGTCTGTGTGAAAGCCGTCCTTCAACTACCTTGTTGGGAACACAAAGTTTCTTTTCAGTTGCAAACTCCACTCCATACAGATTTATGGGGAGGTACTAGCTCCAACTCATTTTTACAGTGAAAACTGCAGGAACTTCAAAACTGCACTTGGAAACAGAATGAGAAACCAGAGAAATATTTTCTAATGCAACCCGTTCCCTTTGTGCTAGATGAACGAACATCTCTCCACATGCTCATTTCTCAAAGATAAGTGTGTGTGAAAGCCGTACTTCACCAAGATTGTTGGGAACACAAAGTTTCTTTTCAGTTGTAAACTCCACTCCATACATATATATGGGGAGGTTCTAGCTCCAACTCGGTTTTACAGTGAAAACTGCAGGAACTTCAAACAGGCACTAGGAAAGAGACTGAGAAACCAGAGTAAAAGTTTCTCCTGCATCACGTTCCGTTTGTGCTAGATGAACGAACGTCTCTCCACATGCTCAGTTCTCAGAGATAAGTGTGTGTGAAAGCCGTACTTCACCTAGCTTGTTGGGAACACAAAGTTTCTTTTCAGTTGCAAACTCCACTCCATACATATTTATAGGGAGGTACTAGTTCCAACACGGTTTTACAGTGAAAACTGCAGAAACTTCAAACCGGCACTAGGAAACAGACTGAGAAACCAGAGTAAAAGTTTCTCCTGCAACCCGTTCTCTTTGTGCTAGATGAACGAACGTCTCTCCACATGCGAAGGTCTGAGAGACAAGTGTGTGTGAAAGCCGTCCTTCACCTAGCTTGTTGGGAACTCAAAGTTCTTTTCAGTTGCAAACTCCACTCCATACATATATATGGGGAGGCCCTAGCTCCAACTCGGTTTTACAGTGAAAACTGCAGGAACTTCAAACAGGCACTAGGAAACAGAGTGAGAAACCAGAGTAAAAGTTTCTCCTGCAAGCCGTTCCCTTTGTGCTAGATGAACGAACGTCTCTCCACATGCTCAGTTCTGAGAGATAAGTGTGTGTGAAAGCCGTCCTTCACCAAGATTGTTGGGAACACAAAGATTCTTTTCAGTTGCAAAGTCCACTCCATACATATATAAGGGGAGGTACTAGCTCCAACTCTGTTTTACAGTGAAAACTGCAGGAACTTCAAAGCGGCACTAGGAAAAAGACTGAGAAGACAGAGTAAAAGTTTCTCCTGCAAACCTTTCCCTTTGTGCTAGGTGAACGAACGTCTCTCCACATGCTCAGTTCTGAGAAATAAGTGTGTGTGAAAGCCGTCCTTCAACTTGCTTGTTGGGAACACAAACTTTCTTTTCAGTTGCAAACTCCACTTCATACATATATAAGGGGAGGTACTAGCTCCAACTCGGTTTTACAGTGAAAACTGCAGGAACTTCAACCCGGCACTAGGAAACAGACTGAAAGACCAGAGTAAAAGTTTCTCCTGCAACACGTTCCCTTAGTGCTAGATGAACGATCGTCTCTCCACATGCTCAGTTCTCAGAGATAAGTGTGTGTGAAAGCCGTCCTTCACCTAGCTTGTTGGGAACACAAAGTTTCTTTTCAGTTGCAAACTCCACTCCATACATATTTATGGGGAGGTACTAGCTCCAACTCGGTTTTACAGTGAAAACTGCAGGAACTTCAAACCGGCCCTAGGAAACAGACTGAGAAACCAGAGTAAAAGTTTCTCCTGCAACACGTTCCCTTTGTGCTAGATGAACGAACGTCTCTCCACATGCTCAGTTCTCAGAGATAAGTCTGTGTGAAAGCCGTCCTTCAACTACCTTGTTGGGAACACAAAGTTCTTTTCAGTTGCAAACTCCACTCCATACATATTTATGGGGGGGTACTAGCTCCAACTCATTTTTACAGTGAAAACTGCAGGAACTTCAAACCTGCACTAGGAAACAGAATGAGAAACCAGAGTAAAATTTTCTAATGCAACCCGTTCCCTTTGTGCTAGATGAATGAACGTCTCTCCACATGCTCAGTTGTGAGAGATAAGTGTGTGTGAAAGCCGTCCTTCACCTAGCTTGTTGGGAACACAAAGTTTCTTTTCAGTTGCAAAATCCACTCCATAAATATTTATGGGGAGGTACAAGCTCCCACTCGGTTTTACAGTGAAAACTGCAGGAACTTCAAAACGCCACTAGGAAACAGACTGAGAAACCAGAGAAAAGTTTCTCCTGCAACCCGTTAATTTTGTGCTAGATGAACGAACTTCTCTCCACATGCTCAGTTCTGAGAGATAAGTGTGTGAAAGCCGTACTTCACCTAGCTTGTTGGGAACACAAAGTTTCTTTTCAGTTGCAAACTCCAATCCATACATATATATGGGGAGGTACTAGCTCCAACTCTGTTTTACAGTGAAAACTGCAGGAATTTCAAACTGGCACTAGGAAACAGACTGAGAAACCAGAGAAAATGTTTCTCCTGCAAACCGTTCCCATTTTGCTAGATGAACGAAAGTCTCTCCACATGCTCAGTTGTGAGAGATAAGTGTGTGTGAACGCCGTCCTTCACCTAGCTTGTTGGGAACACAAAGATTCTTTTCAGTTGCAAACTCCACTCCATACATATATATGGGGAGGTACTAGCTCCAACTCGGTTTTACAGTGAAAACTGCAGGAATTTCAAACCGGCACTAGGAAACAGAGTGAGAAACCATAGTAAAAGTTTCCCCTGCAACCCGTTCCCTTTGTGCTAGATGAACGAACGTCTCTCCACATGCTCAGTTCTGAGAGGTAAGTGTGTGTGAAAGCCGTCCTTCACCTAGCTTGTTGGGAACACAAAGATTCTTTTCATTTGCAAACTCCACTCCATACATATATATGGGGACGTACTAGCTCCAACTCGGGTTTACATTGAAAACTGCAGGAACTTAAAACCGGCACTAGGAAACAGACTGAGAGACCAGAGTAAAAGTTTCTCCTGCATCACGTTCCCTTTGTGCTAGATGAACGAACGTCTCTCCACATGCTCAGTTCTCAGAGATAAGTGTGTGTGAAAGCCGTACTTCACCTAGCTTGTTGGGAACACAAAGTTTCTTTTCAGTTACAAACTCCACTCCATACATATTTATAGGGAGGTACTAGCTCCAACACGGTTTTACAGTGAAAACTGCAGGAACTTCAAACAGGCACTAGGAAACAGACTGAGAAACCAGAGTAAAAGTTTCTCCTGCAACCCGTTCTCTTTGTGCTAGATGAACTAACGTCTCTCCACATGCTGACTTCTGAGAGATAAGTGTCTGTGAAAGCCGTCCTTCACCTAGCTTGTTGGGAACTCAAAGTTTCTTTTCAGTTGCAAACTGCACTCCATACATATATATGGGGATGCCCTAGCTCCAACTCCGTTTTACAGTGAAAACTGCAGGAACTTCAAACCGGCAGTAGGAAACAGACTGAAACCACAGTAAAAGTTTCTCCTGCAAACCGTTCCCTTTGTACTAGATGAACGAAAGTCTCTCCACATGCTCAGTTCTGAGAGATAAGTGTGTGTGAACGCCGTCCTTCACCTAGCTTGTTGGGAACACAAAGATTCTTTTCAGTTGCAAACTCCACTCCATACATATATATGGGGAGGTACTAGCTCCAACTCGGTTTTACAGTGAAAAATGGAGGAACTTCAAACCGCCACTAGGAAACAGACTGAGATACCAGAGTAAAAGTTTCCCCTGCAACACGTTCCCTTTTTGCTAGATGAACGAACGTCTCTCCAAATGCTCAGTTCTGAGAGATAAGTGTGTGTGAAAGCCACCCTTCACCTAGCTTGTTGGGAACACAAATTTTCTTTTCATTTGCAAACTCCACTCCATACATATATATGGGGAGGTACTAGCTCCAACTCGGTTTTACATTGAAAACTGCAGGAACTTAAAACCGGCACTAGGAAACAGACTGAGAGACCAGAGTAAAAGTTTCTCCTGCAACCCGTTCTCTTTGTGCTAGATGAACGAACGTCTCTCCACATGCTCAGTTCTGAGAGATAATTGTGTGAAATCCGTACTTCACCAAGCTTGTTGGGAACACAAAGTTTCTTTTCAGTTGCAAACTCCAATCCATACATATATATGGGGAGGTACTAGCTCCAACACAGTTTACAGTGAAAACTGCAGGAATTTCAAACTGGCACTAGGAAACAGACTGAGAAACCAGAGAAAATGTTTCTCCTGCAAACCGTTCCCATTGTGCTAGATGAACGAAAGTCTCTCCACATGCTCAGTTGTGAGAGATAAGTGTGTGTGAAAGCCGTCCTTCACCTAGCTTGTTGGGAACACAAAGTTACTTTTCAGTTGCAAACTCCACTCCATACATATATATGGGGAGGTACTATCTCCAACTCGGTTTTACAGTGAAAACTGCAGGAACTTCAAACCGGCACTAGGAAAGAGACTGAGAAACCAGAGTAAAAGTTTCACCTGCAAGCCGTTCCCTTTGTGCTAGATGAACGAACGTCTCTCCACATGCTCAGTTCTGAGAGAAAAGTGTGTGTGAAAGCCGTCCTTCACCAAGATTGTTGGGAACACAAAGTTTCTTTTCAGTTGTAAACTCCACTCCATACATATATATGGGGAGGTTCTAGCTCCAACTCGGTTTTACAGTGAAAACTGGAGGAACTTCAAACAGGCACTAGGAAAGAGACTGAGAAACCAGAGTAAAAGTTTCTCCTGCAACCCGTTCTCTTTGTGCTAGATGAACGAACGTCTCTCCACATGCGAAGGTCTGAGAGACAAGTGTGTGTTAAAGCCGTCCTTCACCTAGCTTGTTGGGAACTCAAAGTTCTTTTCAGTTGCAAACTCCACTCCATACATATATATGGGGAGGCCCTAGCTCCAACTCGGTTTTACAGTGAAAACTGCAGGAACTTCAAACAGGCACTAGGAAACAGACTGAGAAACCAGAGTAAAAGTTTCTCCTGCAAGCCGTTCCCTTTGTGCTAGATGAACGAACGTCTCTCCACATGCTCAGTTCTGAGAGATAAGTGTGTGTGAAAGCCGTCCTTCACCAAGATTGTTGGGAAAACAAAGTTTCTTTTCAGTTGCAAAGTCCACTCCATACATATATAAGGGGAGGTACTAGCTCCAACTCTGTTTTACAGTGAAAACTGCAGGAACTTCAAAGCGGCACTAGGAAACAGACTGAGAAGACAGAGTAAAAGTTTCTCCTGCAAACCTTTCCCTTTGTGCTAGGTGAACGAAAGTCTCTCCACATGCTCAGTTCTGAGAAATAAGTGTGTGTGAAAGCCGTCCTTCAACTAGCTTGTTGGGAACACAAACTTTCTTTTCAGTTGCAAACTCCACTTCATACATATATAAGGGGAGGTACTAGCTCCAACTCGGTTTTACAGTGAAAACTACAGGAACTTCAACCCGGCACTAGGAAACAGACTGAAAGACCAGAGTAAAAGTTTCTCCTGCAAAACGTTCCCTTAGTGCTAGATGAACGAACGTCTCTCCACATGCTCAGTTCTCAGAGATAAGTGTGTGTGAAAGCCGTCCTTCACCTAGTTTGTTGGGAACACAAAGTTTCTTTTCAGTTGCAAACTCCACTCCATACATATTTATGGGGAGGTACTAGCTCCAACTCGGTTTTACAGTGAAAACTGCAGGAACTTCAAACCGGCACTAGGAAACAGACTGAGAAACCAGAGTAAAAGTTTCTCCTGCAACACGTTCCCTTTGTGCTAGATGAACGAACGTCTCTCCACATGCTCAGTTCTCAGAGATAAGTCTGTGTGAAAGCCGTCCTTCAACTACCTTGTTGGGAACACAAAGTTTCTTTTCAGTTGCAAACTCCACTCCATACATATTTATGGGGAGGTACTAGCTCCAACTCATTTTTACAGTGAAAACTGCAGGAACTTCAAACCTGCACTAGGAAACAGAATGAGAAACCAGAGTAAAATTTTCTAATGCAACCCTTTCCCTTTGTGCTAGATGAATGAACGTCTCTCCACATGCTCAGTTGTGAGAGATAAGTGTGTGTGAAAGCCGTCCTTCACCTAGCTTGTTGGGAACACAAAGTTTCTTTTCAGTTGCAAAATCCACTCCATATATATATATGGGGAGGTACTAGCTCCAACTCGGTTTTACAGTGAAAACTGCAGGAACTTCAAACCGGCACTAGGAAACAGACTGAGAGGCCAGAGAAAAAGTTTCCCCTGCAACCCGTTCCTTTTGTGCTAGATGAACGAACGTCTCTCCACATGCTCAGTTCTGAGAGATAATTTTGTGTGAAAGCCGTCCTTCACCTAGCTTGTTGGGAACACAAAGTTTCTTTTCAGTTGCAAACTCCACTCCATACATATATATAGGGAGGTACTAGCTCCAACTCGGTTTTACAGTGAAAACTGCAGGAACTTCAAACCGGCACTAGGAAACAGACTGAGAAACCAGAGTAAAAGTTTCTCCTGCAACCCGTTCTCTTTGTGCTAGATGAACGAACGTCTGTCCACATGCTAAGTTCTGAGAGATTAGTGTGTGTGAAAGCCGTCCTTCAACTAGCTTGTTGGGAACTCAAAGTTCTTTTCAGTTGCAAACTCCACTCCATACATATATATGGGGAGGCCCTAGCTCCAACTCCGTTTTACAGTGAAAACTGCAGGAATTTCAAACCGGCACTAGGAAACAGACTGAGAAACCAGAGTAAAAGTTTCTCCTGCAAGAAGTTCCCTTTGTGCTAGATGAACGAACGTCTCTCCACATGCTCAGTTCTCAGAGATAAGTGTGTGTGAAATCCGTCCTTCACCAAGATTGTTGGGAACAGAAAGTTTCTTTTCAGTTGCAAACCCCACTCCATACATATATAAGGGGAGGTACTAGCTCCAACTCTGTTTTACAGTGAAAACTGCAGGAACTTCAAACCGGAACTAGGAAACAGACTAAGAAGACAGAGTAAAAGTTTCTCCTGCAAAACTTTCCCTTTGTGCTAGGTGAACGAACGTCTCTCCACATGCTCAGTTCTGAGAGATAATTGTGTGTGAAAGCCGTCCTTCACCTAGCTTGTTGGGAACACAAAGTTTCTTTTCAGTTGAATACTCCACTCCATACATATATAAGGGGAGGTACTAGCTACAACTCGGTTTTACAGTGAAAACTGCAGGAACTTCAAACCGGCACTAGGAAACAGACTGAGAGACCAGAGTAAAAGTTTCTCCTGCAACACGTTCCCTTTGTGCTAGATGAACGAACGTCTCTCCACATGCTCAGTTCTCAGAGATAAGTGTGTGTGAAAGCCGTCCTTCACCTAGCTTGCTGGGAACACAAAGTTTCTTTTTAGTTGCAAACTCCAATCCATACATATTTATGGGGAGGTACTAGCTCCAACTCGGTTTTACAGTGAAAACTGCAGGAACTTCAAACCGGCACTAGGAAACATACTGAGAAACCAGAGTAAAAGTTTCTAATGCAACACGTTCCCTTTGTGCTAGATGAACGAACGTCTCTCCACATGCTCAGTTGTGAGAGATAAGTGTGTGTGAAAGCCGTCCTTCACCTAGCTTGTTGGGAACACAAAGTTTCTTTTCAGTTGCAAACCACACTCCATACATATATGTGGGGAGGTACTAGCTCCAACTCGGTTTGACAGTGAAAACTGCAGGAACTTCAAACCGGCACTAGGAAACAGACTGAGAAACCAGAGTAAATGTTTCTCCTGCAAGCCGTTCCCTTTGTGCTAGATGAACGAACGTCTCTCCACATGCTCAGTTCTGAGAGATAAGTGTGTGTGAAAGCCGTCCTTCACCAAGATTGTTGGGAACACAAAGTTTCTTTTCAGTTGCAAACTCCACTCCATACATATATAAGGGGAGGTACTAGCTCCAACTCTGTTTTACAGGAAAACTGCAGGAACTTCAAACCGGCACTAGGAAACAGACTGAGAAGACAGAGTAAAAGTTTCTCCTGCAAACCTTTCCCTTTGAGCTAGGTGAACGAACGTCTCTCCACATGCTCAGTTCTGAGAGATAAGTGTGTGTGAAAGCCGTCCTTCACCTAGCTTGTTGGGAACACAAAGTTTCTTTTCAGTTGCAAACTCCACTCCATACATATATAAGGGGAGGTACTAGCTCCAACTCGGTTTTACAGTGAAAACTGCAGGAACTTCAAACCGGAACTAGGAAACAGACTGAGAGACCAGAGTAAAAGTTTCTCCTGCAACACGTTCCCTTAGTGCTAGATGAACGAACGTCTCTCCACATGCTCAGTTCTCAGAGATAAGTGTGTGTGAAAGCCGTCCTTCACCTAGCTTGTTGGGAACACAAAGTTTCTTTTCAGTTGCAAACTCCACTCCATACATATTTAAGGGGAGGTACTAGCTCCAACTCGGTTTTACAGTGAAAACTCCAGGAACTTCAAACCGGCACTAGGAAACATACTGAGAAACCAGAGTAAAAGTTTCTAATGCAACACGTTCCCTTTGTGCTAGATGAACGAACGTCTCTCCACATGCTCAGTTGTGAGAGATAAGTGTGTGTGAAAGCCGTCCTTCACCTCTCTTGTTGGGAACACAAAGTTTCTTTTCAGTTGCAAACTCCACTCCATACATATATATGGGGAGGTACGAGCTCCAACTCGGTTTTACAGTGAAAACTGCAGGAACTTCAAACCGGCACTAGGAAACAGACTGAGAGGCCAGAGAAAAAGTTTCCCCTGCAACCCGTTCCTTTTGTGCTAGATGAACGAACGTCTCTCCACATGCTCAGTTCTGAGAGATAATTGTGTGTGAAAGACGTCCTTCACCTAGCTTGTTGGGAACACAAAGTTTCTTTTCAGTTGCAAACTCCACTCCATACATATATATAGGGAGGTACTAGCTCCAACTCTGTTTTACAGTGAAAACTGCAGGAACTTCAAACCGGCACTAGGAAACAGACTGAGAAACCGGAGTAAAAGTTTCTCCTGCAACACGTTCCCTTTGTGCTAGATGAACGAACGTCTCTCCACATGCTCAGTTCTCAGAGATAAGTCTGTGTGAAAGCCGTCCTTCAACTACCTTGTTGGGAACACAAAGTTTCTTTTCAGTTGCAAACTCCACTCCATACAGATTTATGGGGAGGTACTAGCTCCAACTCATTTTTACAGTGAAAACTGCAGGAACTTCAAAACTGCACTTGGAAACAGAATGAGAAACCAGAGAAATATTTTCTAATGCAACCCGTTCCCTTTGTGCTAGATGAACGAACGTCTCTCCACATGCTCAGTTTTGAGAGATAAGTGTGTGTGAAAGCCGTCCTTCACCTAGCTTGTAGGGAACACAAAGTTTCTTTTCAGTTGCAAAATCCACTCCATATATATATATGGGGAGGTACTAGCTCCAACTCGGTTGTACAGTGAAAACAGCAGGATCTTCAAACCGGCACTAGGAAACAGACTGAGAGGCCAGAGAAACAGTTTCCCCTGCAACCCGTTCATTTTGTGCTAGATGAACGAACGTCTCTCCACATGCTCAGTTCTGAGATATAATTGTGTGTGAAAGCCGTCCTTCACCTAGCTTGTTGGGAACACAAAGTTTCTTTTCAGTTGCAAACTCCACTCCATACATATTTATAGGGAGGTACTAGCTCCAACTCGGTTTTACAGTGAAAACTGCAGGAACTTCAAACCGGCACTAGGAAACAGACTGAGAAACCAGAGTAAAAGTTTCTCCTGCAACCAGTTCTCTTTGTGCTAGATGAACGAACGTCTCTCCACATGCTACTTTCTGAGAGATAAGTGTGTGTGAAAGCCGTCCTTCCCCTAGCTTGTTGGGAACTCAAAGTTCTTTTCAGTTGCAAACTCCACTCCATACATATATATGGGGAGACCCTAGCTCCAACTCCGTTTTACAGTGAAAACTGCAGGAACTTCAAACCGGCACTAGGAAACAGACTGAGAAACCAGAGTAAAAGTTTCTCCTGCAAGCCGTTCCCTTTGTGATAGATGAACGAACGTCTCTCCACATGCTCAGTTCTGAGAGATAAGTGTGTGTGAAAGCCGTCCTTCACCAAGATTGTTGGGAACACAAAGTTTCTTTTCAGTTGCAAACCCCACTCCATACATATATAAGGGGAGGTACTAGATCCAACTCGGTTTTACAGTGAAAACTGCAGGAACTTCAAACCGGCACTAGGAAACAGACTGAGAAGACAGAGTAAAAGTTTCTCCTGCAAACCTTTCCCTTTGTGCTAGGTGAACGAACGTCTCTCCACATGCTCAGTTCTGAGAGATAAGTGTGTGTGAAAGCCGTCCTTCACCTAGCTTGTTGGGAACACAAAGTTTCTTTTCAGTTGAAAACTCCACTCCATACATATATAAGGGGAGGTACTAGCTCCAACTCGGTTTTACAGTGAAAACTGCAGGAACTTCAAACCTGCACTAGGAAACGGACTGAGAAGACAGAGTAAAAGTTTCTCCTGCAAACCTTTCCCTTTGTGCTAGGTGAACGAACGTCTCTCCACATGCTCAGTTCTGAGAGATAAGTGTGTGTGAAAGCCGTCCTTCCCCTAGCTTGTTGGGAACACAAAGTTTCTTTCAGTTGCAATCTCCACTCCATACATATATATGGGGAGGTACTAGCTCCAAATCGGTTTTACAGTGAAAACTGCAGGAACTTCAAACCGGCACTAGGAAACAGACTGAGAGGCTAGAGGAAAAGTTTCCCCTGCAACCCGTTCCTTTTGTGCTAGATGAACGAACGTCTCTCCACATGCTCAATTCTGAGAGATAATTGTGTGTGAAAGCCGCCCTTCACCTAGCTTGTTGGGAACACAAAGTTTCTTTTCAGTTGCAAACTCCACTCCATACATATATATAGGGAGGTACTAGCTCCAAATCGGTTTTACAGTGAAAACTGCAGGAACTTCAAACCGGCACTAGGAAACAGACTGAGAAACCAGAGTAATAGTTTCCCCTGCAACACGTTCCCTTTGTGCTAGATGAACGAATGTCTCTCCACATGCTCAGTTCTCAGAGGTAAGTCTGTGTGAAAGCCGTCCTTCAACTTCCTTGTTGGGAACACAAAGTTTCTTTTCAGTTGGAAACTCCACTCCATACATAATTATGGGGAGGTACTAGCTCCAACTCATTTTTACAGTGAAAACTGCAGGAACTTCAAACCTGCACTAGGAAAAAGAATGAGAAACCAGAGTAAAATTTTCTAATGCCACCCGTTCCCTTTGTGCTAGATGAACGAACGTCTCTCCACATGCTCAGTTGTGAGAGATAAGTGTGTGTGAAAGCCTTCCTTCACCTAGCTTGTTGGGAACACAAAGTTTCTTTTCAGTTGCAAAATCCACTCCATATATATATATGGGGAGGTACTAGCTTCAACTCGGTTTTACAGTGAAAACTGCAGGAACTTCAAACCGGCACTAGGAAACAGAGTGAAAAAAATGAGTAAAAGTTTAACCTTCAAACCGTTCCGTTTGTGCTAGATGAACAAACGTCTCTCCACATGCTCAGTTCTGAGAGATAAGTGTGTGTGAAAGCCGTACTTCACCTAGCTTGTTTGGAACACAAAGTTTCTTTTCAGTTGCAAACTCCTCTCCATACATATATGTGGGGAGGTACTAGCTCCAACTCGGTTTTACAGTGAAAACTGCAGGAACTTCAAACCGGCACCAAGAAACAGACTGAGAGGCCAGAGAAAAAGTTTCCCCTGCAACCCGTTCCTTTTGTGCTAGATGAACGAACGTCTCTCCACATGCTCAGTTCTGAGAGATAATTGTGTGTGAAATCCATCCTTCAGCTAGCTTTTTGGGAACACAAAATTTCTTTTCAGTTGCAAAATCCACTCCATACATATATATAGGGATGTACTAGCTCCAACTCGGTTTTACAGTGAAAACTGCAGGAAATTCAAACCGGCACTAGGAAACAGACTGAGAAATCAGAGAAAAAGTTTCTCCTGCAACACGTTTCCTTTGTGCTACATGAACGAACGTCTCTCCACATGCTCAGTTCTCAGAAATAAGTCTGTGTGAAAGCCGTCCTTCAACTACCTTGTTGGGAACACAAAGTTTCTTTTCATTTGCAAACTCCACTCCATAAATATTTATGGGGAGGTACTAGCTCCAACTCATTTTTACAGTGAAAACTGCAGGAACTTCAAACCTGCACTAGGAAAGAGAATGAGAAACCAGAGTAAAATTTTCTAATGCAACCCTTTCCCTTTGTGCTAGATGAACGAACGTCTCTCCACATGCTCAGTTGTGAGAGATAAGTGTGTGTGAAAGCCGTCCTTCACCTAGCTTGTTGGGAACACAAAGTTTCTTTTCAGTTGCAAAATCCACTCCATATATATATATGGGGAAGTACTAGCTCCAACTCGGTTTTACAGTGAAACCTGCAGGAACTTCAAACCGGCACTAGGAAACAGAGTGAGAAAAATGAGAAAAAGTTTAACCTTCAAACCGTTCCCTTTGTGCTAGATGAACAAACGTCTCTCCACATGCTCAGTTCTGAGAGATAAGTGTGTGTGAATGCCGTACTTCACCTAGCTTGTTTGGAACACAAAGTTTCTTTTCAGTTGCAAACTCCACTCCATACATATATATGGGGAGGTACTAGCTCCAAGTCGGTTTTACAGTGAAAACTGCAGGAACTTCAAACCGGCACTAAGAAACAGACTGAGAGGCCAGAGAAAAAGTTTCCCCTGCAACCCGTTCCTTTTGTGCTAGATGAACGAACGTCTCTCCACATGCTCAGTTCTGAGAGATAATTGTGTGTGAAAGTAGTACTTCACCTAGCTTGTTGGGAACACAAAGTTTCTTTTCAGTTGCAAACTCCACTCCATACATATATATAGGGAGGTACTAGCTCCAACTCGGTTTTACAGTGAAAACTGCAGGAACTTCAAACCGGCACTAGGAAACAGACTGAGAAACCAGAGTAAAAGTTTCTCCTGCAACCAGTTCTCTTTGTGCTAGATGAACGAACGTCTCTCCACATGCTACGTTCTGAGAGATAAGTGTGTGTGAAAGCCGTCCTTCCCCTAGCTTGTTGGGAACTCAAAGTTCTTTTCAGTTGCAAACTCCACTCCATACATATATATGGGGAGACCCTAGCTCCAACTCCGTTTTACAGTGAAAACTGCAGGAACTTCAACCCGGCACTAGGAAACAGACTGAGAAACCAGAGTAAAAGTTTCTCCTGCAAGCCGTTCCCTTTGTGCTAGATGAACGAACGTCTCTCCACATGCTCAGTTCTGAGAGATAAGTGTGTGTGAAAGCCGTCCTTCACCAAGATTGTTGGGAACACAAAGTTTCTTTTCAGTTGCAAAGTCCACTCCATACATATATAAGGGGAGGTACTAGCTCCAACTCGGTTTTACAGTGAATACTGCAGGAACTTCAAACCGGCACTAGGAAACAGACTGAGAAGACAGAGTAAAAGTTTCTCCTGCAAACTTTTCCCTTTGTGCTAGGTGAACGAACGTCTCTCCACATGCTCAGTTCTGAGAGATAATTGTGTGTGAAAGCCGTCCTTCACCTAGCTTGTTGGGAACACAAAGTTTCTTTTCAGTTGAAAACTCCACTCCATACATATATAAGGGGAGGTACTAGCTCCAACTCGGTTTTACAGTGAAAACTGCAGGAACTTCAAACCTGCACTAGGAAACAGACTGAGAGACCAGAGTAAAAGTTTCTCCTGCAACACGTTCCCTTTGTGCTAGATGAACGAACGTCTCTCCACATGCTCAGTTCTCAGAGATAAGTGTGTGTGAAAGCCGTCCTTCACCTAGCTTGTTGGGAACACAAAGTTTCTTTCAGTTGCAATCTCCACTCCATACATATATATGGGGAGGTACTAGCTCCAAATCGGTTTTACAGTGAAAACTGCAGGAACTTCAAACCGGCACTAGGAAACAGACTGAGAGGCCAGAGGAAAAGTTTCATCTGCAACCCGTTCCTTTTGTGCTAGATGAACGAACGTCTCTCCACATGCTCAAATCTGAGAGAATATTGTGTGTGAAAGCCGCCCTTCACCTAGCTTGTTGGGAACACAAAGTTTCTTTTCAGTTGCAAACTCCACTCCATACATATATATAGGGAGGTACTAGCTCCAAATCGGTTTTACAGTGAAAACTGCAGGAACTTCAAACCGGCACTAGGAAACAGACTGAGAAACCAGAGTAATAGTTTCCCCTGCAACACGTTCCCTTTGTGCTAGATGAACGAACGTCTCTCCACATGCTCAGTTCTCAGAGATAAGTCTGTGTGAAAGCCGTCCTTCAACTACCTTGTTGGGAACACAAAGTTTCTTTTCAGTTGGAAACTCCACTCCATACATATTTATGGGGAGGTACTAGCTCCAACTCATTTTTACAGTGAAAACTGCAGGAACTTCAAACCTGCACTAGGAAAAAGAATGAGAAACCAGAGTAAAATTTTCTAATGCAAACCGTTCCCTTTGTGCTAGATGAACGAACGTCTCTCCACATGCTCAGTTGTGAGAGATAAGTGTGTGTGAAAGCCGTCCTTCACCTAGCTTGTTGGGAACACAAAGTTTCTTTTCAGTTGCAAAATCCACTCCATATATATATATGGGGAGGTACTAGCTTCAACTCGGTTTTACAGTGAAAACTGCAGGAACTTCAAACCGGCACTAGGAAACAGAGTGAAAAAAATGAGTAAAAGTTTAACCTTCAAACCGTTCCGTTTGTGCTAGATGAACAAACGTCTCTCCACATGCTCAGTTCTGAGAGATAAGTGTGTGTGAAAGCCGTACTTCACCTAGCTTGTTGGGAACACAAAGTTTCTTTTCAGTTGCAAACTCCTATCCATACATATATGTGGGGAGGTACTAGCTCCAACTCGGTTTTACAGTGAAAACTGCAGGAACTTCAAACCGGCACCAAGAAACAGACTGAGAGGCCAGAGAAAAAGTTTCCCCTGCAACCCGTTCCTTTTGTGCTAGATGAACGAACGTCTCTCCACATGCTCAGTTCTGAGAGATAATTGTGTGTGAAAGCCATCCTTCAGCTAGCTTTTTGGGAACACAAAATTTCTTTTCAGTTGCAAAATCCACTCCATACATATATATAGGGATGTACTAGCTCCAACTCGGTTTTACAGTGAAAACTGCAGGAAATTCAAACCGGCACTAGGAAACAGACTGAGAAATCAGAGAAAAAGTTTCTCCTGCAACACGTTCCCTTTGTGCTACATGAACGAACGTCTCTCCACATGCTTAGTTCTCAGAAATAAGTCTGTGTGAAAGCCGTCCTTCAACTACCTTGTTGGGAACACAAAGTTTCTTTTCATTTGCAAACTCCACTCCATAAATATTTATGGGGAGGTACTAGCTCCAACTCATTTTTACAGTGAAAACTGCAGGAACTTCAAACCTGCACTAGGAAAGAGAATGAGAAACCAGAGTAAAATTTTCTAATGCAACCCGTTCCCTTTGTGCTAGATGAACGAACGTCTCTCCACATGCTCAGTTGTGAGAGATAAGTGTCTGTGAAAGCCGTCCTTCACCTAGCTTGTTGGGAACACAAAGTTTCTTTTCAGTTGCAAAATCCACTCCATATATATATATGGGGAAGTACTAGCTCCAACTCGGTTTTACAGTGAAACCTGCAGGAACTTCAAACCGGCACTAGGAAACAGAGTGAGAAAAATGAGTAAAAGTTTAACCTTCAAACCGTTCCCTTTGTGCTAGATGAACAAACGTCTCTCCACATGCTCAGTTCTGAGAGATAAGTGTGTGTGAATGCCGTACTTCACCTAGCTTGTTTGGAACACAAAGTTTCTTTTCAGTTGCAAACTCCACTCCATACATATATATGGGGAGGTACTAGCTCCAAGTCGGTTTTACAGTGAAAACTGCAGGAACTTCAAACCGGCACTAAGAAACAGACTGAGAGGCCAGAGAAAAAGTTTCCCCTGCAACCCGTTCCTTTTGTGCTAGATGAACGAACGTCTCTCCACATGCTCAGTTCTGAGAGATAATTGTGTGTGAAAGCCGTCTTTCAGCTAGCTTGTTGGGAACACAAAATTTCTTTTCAGTTGCAAACTCCACTCCATACATATATATAGGGAGGTACTAGCTCCAACTCGGTTTTACAGTGAAAACTGCAGGAACTTCAAACTGGCACTAGGAAAGAGTCTGAGAAATCAGAGTAAAAGTTTCTCCTGCAACACGTTCCCTTTGTGCTACATGAACGAACGTCTCTCCACATGCTCAGTTCTGAGAGATAAGTGTGTGTGAAAGTAGTACTTCACCTAGCTTGTTGGGAACACAAAGTTTCTTTTCAGTTGCAAACTCCACTCCATACATATATATAGGGAGGTACTAGCTCCAACTCGGTTTTACAGTGAAAACTGCAGGAACTTCAAACCGGCACTAGGAAACAGACTGAGAAACCAGAGTAAAAGTTTCTCCTGCAACCAGTTCTCTTTGTGCTAGATGAACGAACGTCTCTCCACATGCTACGTTCTGAGAGATAAGTGTGTGTGAAAGCCGTCCTTCCCCTAGCTTGTTGGGAACTCAAAGTTCTTTTCAGTTGCAAACTCCACTCCATACATATATATGGGGAGACCCTAGCTCCAACTCCGTTTTACAGTGAAAACTGCAGGAACTTCAAACCGGCACTAGGAAACAGACTGAGAAACCAGAGTAAATGTTTCTCCTGCAAGCCGTTCCCTTTGTGCTAGATGAACGAACGTCTCTCCACATGCTCAGTTCTGAGAGATAAGTGTGTGTGAAAGCCGTCCTTCACCAAGATTGTTGGGAACACAAAGTTTCTTTTCAGTTGCAAAGTCCACTCCATACATATATAAGGGGAGGTACTAGCTCCAACTCGGTTTTACAGTGAATACTGCAGGAACTTCAAACCGGCACTAGGAAACAGACTGAGAAGACAGAGTAAAAGTTTCTCCTGCAAACTTTTCCCTTTGTGCTAGGTGAACGAACGTCTCTCCACATGCTCAGTTCTGAGAGATAAGTGTGAGTGAAAGCCGTCCTTCACCTAGCTTGTTGGGAACACAAAGTTTCTTTTCAGTTGAAAACTCCACTCCATACATATATAAGGGGAGGTACTAGCTCCAACTCGGTTTTACAGTGAAAACTGCAGGAACTTCAAACCTGCACTAGGAAACAGACTGAGAGACCAGAGTAAAAGTTTCTCCTGCAACACGTTCCCTTTGTGCTAGATGAACGAACGTCTCTCCACATGCTCAGTTCTGAGAGATAAGTGTGTGTGAAAGCCGTCCTTCACCTAGCTTGTTGGGAACACAAAGTTTCTTTCAGTTGCAATCTCCACTCCATACATATATATGGGGAGGTACTAGCTCCAAATCGGTTTTACAGTGAAAACTTCAGGAACTTCAAACCGGCACTAGGAAACAGACTGAGAGGCCAGAGGAAAAGTTTCCCCTGCAACCCGTTCCTTTTGTGCTAGATGAACGAACGTCTCTCCATATGCTCAATTCTGAGAGATTATTGTGTGTGAAAGCCGCCCTTCACCTAGCTTGTTGGGAACACAAAGTTTCTTTTCAGTTGCAAACTCCACTCCATACATATATATAGGGAGGTACTAGCTCCAAATCGGTTTTACAGTGAAAACTGCAGGAACTTCAAACCGGCACTAGGAAACAGACTGAGAAACCAGAGTAATAGTTTCCCCTGCAACACGTTCCCTTTGTGCTAGATGAACGAACGTCTCTCCACATGCTCAGTTCTCAGAGATAAGTCTGTGTGAAAGCCGTCCTTCAACTACCTTGTTGGGAACACAAAGTTTCTTTTCAGTTGGAAACTCCACTCCATACATATTTATGGGGAGGTACTAGCTCCAACTCATTTTTACAGTGAAAACTGCAGGAACTTCAAACCTGCACTAGGAAAAAGAATGAGAAACCAGAGTAAAATTTTCTAATGCAAACCGTTCCCTTTGTGCTAGATGAACGAACGTCTCTCCACATGCTCAGTTGTGAGAGATAAGTGTGTGTGAAAGCCGTCCTTCACCTAGCTTGTTTGGAACACAAAGTTTCTTTTCAGTTGCAAAATCCACTCCATATATATATATGGGGAGGTACTAGCTTCAACTCGGTTTTACAGTGAAAACTGCAGGAACTTCAAACCGGCACTAGGAAACAGAGTGAAAAAAATGAGTAAAAGTTTAACCTTCAAACCGTTCCGTTTGTGCTAGATGAACAAACGTCTCTCCACATGCTCAGTTCTGAGAGATAAGTGTGTGTGAAAGCCGTACTTCACCTAGCTTGTTTGGAACACAAAGTTTCTTTTCAGTTGCAAACTCCTATCCATACATATATGTGGGGAGGTACTAGCTCCAACTCGGTTTTACAGTGAAAACTGCAGGAACTTCAAACCGGCACCAAGAAACAGACTGAGAGGCCAGAGAAAAAGTTTCCCCTGCAACCCGTTCCTTTTGTGCTAGATGAACGAACGTCTCTCCACATGCTCAGTTCTGAGAGATAATTGTGTGTGAAAGCCATCCTTCAGCTAGCTTTTTGGGAACACAAAATTTCTTTTCAGTTGCAAAATCCACTCCATACATATATATAGGGATGTACTAGCTCCAACTCGGTTTTACAGTGAAAACTGCAGGAAATTCAAACCGGCACTAGGAAACAGACTGAGAAATCAGAGAAAAAGTTTCTCCTGCAACACGTTCCCTTTGTGCTACATGAACGAACGTCTCTCCACATGCTTAGTTCTCAGAAATAAGTCTGTGTGAAAGCCGTCCTTCAACTACCTTGTTGGGAACACAAAGTTTCTTTTCATTTGCAAACTCCACTCCATAAATATTTATGGGGAGGTACTAGCTCCAACTCATTTTTACAGTGAAAACTGCAGGAACTTCAAACCTGCACTAGGAAAGAGAATGAGAAACCAGAGTAAAATTTTCTAATGCAACCCGTTCCCTTTGTGCTAGATGAACGAACGTCTCTCCACATGCTCAGTTGTGAGAGATAAGTGTCTGTGAAAGCCGTCCTTCACCTAGCTTGTTGGGAACACAAAGTTTCTTTTCAGTTGCAAAATCCACTCCATAAATATATATGGGGAAGTACTTGCTCCAACTCGGTTTTACAGTGAAACCTGCAGGAACTTCAAACCGGCACTAGGAAACAGAGTGAGAAAAATGAGTAAAAGTTTAACCTTCAAACCGTTCCCTTTGTGCTAGATGAACAAACGTCTCTCCACATGCTCAGTTCAGAGAGATAAGTGTGTGTGAAAGCCGTACTTCACCTAGCTTGTTTGGAACACAAAGTTTCTTTTCAGTTGCAAACTCCACTCCATACATATATATGGGGAGGTACTAGCTCCAACTCGGTTTTACAGTGAAAACTGCAGGAACTTCAAACCGGCACTAACAAACAGACTGAGAGGCCAGAGAAAAAGTTTCCCCTGCAACCCGTTCCTTTTGTGCTAGATGAACGAACGTCTCTCCACATGCTCAGTTCTGAGAGATAATTGTGTGTGAAAGCCGTCTTTCAGCTAGCTTGTTGTGAACACAAAATTTCTTTTCAGTTGCAAACTCCACTCCATACATATATATAGGGATGTACTAGCTCCAACTCGGTTTTACAGTGAAAACTGCAGGAACTTCAAACCGGCACTAGGAAACAGTCTGAGAAATCAGAGTAAAAGTTTCTCCTGCAACACGTTCCCTTTGTGCTACATGAACGAACGTCTCTCCACATGATAAGTTCTGAGAGATAAGTGTGTGTGAAACCGTCCTTCACCTAGCTTGTTGGGAAATCAAAGTTTCTTTTCAGTTGCAAACTCCACTCCATACATATATATGGGGAGTCCCTAGCTCCAACTCCGTTTTACAGTGAAAACTGCAGGAACTTCAAACCGGCACTAGGAAACAGACTGAGAGACCAGAGTAAAAGTTTCTCCTGCAAGCCGTTCCCTTTGTGCTAGATGAACGAACGTCTCTCCACATGCTCAGTTCTGAGAGGAAAGTGTGTGTGAAAGCCATCCTTCACCAAGATTGTTGGGAACACAAAGTTTCTTTTCAGTTGCAAACTCCACTCCATACATATATATGGGGAGGTTCTAGCTCCAACTCGGTTTTACAGTGAAAACTGGAGGAACTTCAAACCGGCACTAGGAAACAGACTGAGAAACCAGAGTAAAAGTTTCCCCTGCAACCCGTTCCCTTTGTGCTAGATGAACGAACGTCTCTCCACATGCTCAATTCTGAGAGATAATTGTGTGTGAAAGCCGCCCTTCACCTAGCTTGTTGGGAACACAAAGTTTCTTTTCAGTTGCAAACTCCACTCCATACATATATATAGGGAGGTACTAGCTCCAAATCGGTTTTACAGTGAAAACTGCAGGAACTTCAAACCGGCACTAGGAAACAGACTGAGAAACCAGAGTAATAGTTTCCCCTGCAACACGTTCCCTTTGTGCTAGATGAACGAACTTCTCTCCACATGCTCAGTTCTCAGAGATAAGTCTGTGTGAAAGCCGTCCTTCAACTACCTTGTTGGGAACACAAAGTTTCTTTTCAGTTGGAAACTCCACTCCATACATATTTATGTGGAGGTACTAGCTCCAACTCATTTTTACAGTGAAAACTGCAGGAACTTCAAACCTGCACTAGGAAAAAGAATGAGAAACCAGAGTAAAATTTTCTAATGCAACCCGTTCCCTTTGTGCTAGATGAACGAACGTCTCTCCACATGCTCAGTTGTGAGAGATAAGTGTGTGTGAAAGCCGTCCTTCACCTAGCTTGTTGGGAACACAAAGTTTCTTTTCAGTTGCAAAATCCACTCCATATATATATATGGGGAAGTACTAGCTCCAACTCGGTTTTACAGTGAAACCTGCAGGAACTTCAAACCGGCACTAGGAAACAGAGTGAGAAAAATGAGTAAAAGTTTAACCTTCAAACCGTTCCCTTTGTGCTAGATGAACAAAGGTCTCTCCACATGCTCAGTTCTGAGAGATAAGTGTGTGTGAAAGCCGTACTTCACCTAGCTTGTTTGGAACACAAAGTTTCTTTTCAGTTGCAAACTCCACTCCATACATATATATGGGGAGGTACTAGCTCCAAGTCGGTTTTAGAGTGAAAACTGCAGGAACTTCAAACCGGCACCAAGAAACAGACTGAGAGGCCAGAGAAAAAGTTTCCCCTGCAACCCGTTCCTTTTGTGCTAGATGAACGAACGTCTCTCCACATGCTTAGTTCTGAGAGATAATTGTGTGTGAAAGCCATCCTTCAGCTAGCTTTTTGGGAACACAAAATTTCTTTTCAGTTGCAAAATCCACTCCATACATATATATAGGGATGTACTAGCTCCAACTCGGTTTTACAGTGAAAACTGCAGGAAATTCAAACCGGCACTAGGAAACAGACTGAGAAATCAGAGAAAAAGTTTCTCCTGCAACACGTTCCCTTTGTGCTACATGAACGAACGTCTCTCCACATGCTCAGTTCTCAGAAATAAGTCTGTGTGAAAGCCGTCCTTCAACTACCTTGTTGGGAACACAAAGTTTCTTTTCATTTGCAAACTCCACTCCATAAATATTTATGGGGAGGTACTAGCTCCAACTCATTTTTACAGTGAAAACTGCAGGAACTTCAAACCTGCACTAGGAAAGAGATTGAGAAACCAGAGTAAAATTTTCTAATGCAACCCGTTCCCTTTGTGCTAGATGAACGAACGTCTCTCCACATGCTCAGTTGTGAGAGATAAGTGTCTGTGAAAGCCGTCCTTCACCTAGCTTGTTGGGAACACAAAGTTTCTTTTCAGTTGCAAAATCCACTCCATAAATATATATGGGGAAGTACTTGCTCCAACTCAGTTTTACAGTGAAACCTGCAGGAACTTCAAACCGGCACTAGGAAACAGAGTGAGAAAAATGAGTAAAAGTTTAACCTTCAAACCGTTCCCTTTGTGCTAGATGAACAAACGTCTCTCCACATGCTCAGTTCAGAGAGATAAGTGTGTGTGAAAGCCGTACTTCACCTAGCTTGTTTGGAACACAAAGTTTCTTTTCAGTTGCAAACTCCACTCCATACATATATATGGGGAGGTACTAGCTCCAAGTCTGTTTTACAGTGAAAACTGCAGGAACTTCAAACCGGCACTAAGAAACAGACTGAGAGGCCAGAGAAAAAGTTTCCCCTGCAACCCGTTCCTTTTGTGCTAGATGAACGAACGTCTCTCCACATGCTCAGTTCTGAGAGATAATTGTGTGTGAAAGCCGTCTTTCAGCTAGCTTGTTGGGAACACAAAATTTCTTTTCAGTTGCAAACTCCACTCCATACATATATATAGGGATGTACTAGCTCCAACTCGGTTTTACAGTGAAAACTGCAGGAACTTCAAACCGGCACTAGGAAACAGTCTGAGAAATCAGAGTAAAAGTTTCTCCTGCAACACGTTCCCTTTGTGCTACATGAACGAACGTCTCTCCACATGATAAGTTCTGAGAGATAAGTGTGTGTGAAACCGTCCTTCACCTAGCTTGTTGGGAACTCAAAGTTTCTTTTCAGTTGCAAACTCCACTCCATACATATATATGGGGAGTCCCTAGCTCCAACTCCGTTTTACATTGAAAACTGCAGGAACTTCAAACCGGCACTAGGAAACAGACTGAGAGACCAGAGTAAAAGTTTCTCCTGCAAGCCGTTCCCTTTGTGCTAGATGAACGAACGTCTCTCCACATGCTCAGTTCTGAGAGGAAAGTGTGTGTGAAAGCCATCCTTCACCAAGATTGTTGGGAACACAAAGTTTCTTTTCAGTTGCAAACTCCACTCCATACATATATATGGGGAGGTTCTAGCTCCAACTCGGTTTTACAGTGAAAACTGGAGGAACTTCAAACCGGCACTAGGAAACAGACTGAGAAACCAGAGTAAAAGTTTCCCCTGCAACCCGTTCCCTTTGTGCTAGATGAACGAACGTCTCTCCACATGCTCAATTCTGAGAGATAATTGTGTGTGAAAGCCGCCCTTCACCTAGCTTGTTGGGAACACAAAGTTTCTTTTCAGTTGCAAACTCCACTCCATACATATATATAGGGAGGTACTAGCTCCAAATCGGTTTTACAGTGAAAACTGCAGGAACTTCAAACCGGCACTAGGAAACAGACTGAGAAACCAGAGTAATAGTTTCCCCTGCAACACGTTCCCTTTGTGCTAGATGAACGAACGTCTCTCCACATGCTCAGTTCTCAGAGATAAGTCTGTGTGAAAGCCGTCCTTCAACTACCTTGTTGGGAACACAAAGTTTCTTTTCAGTTGGAAACTCCACTCCATACATATTTATGGGGAGGTACTAGCTCCAACTCATTTTTACAGTGAAAACTGCAGGAACTTCAAACCTGCACTAGGAAAAAGTATGAGAAACCAGAGTAAAATTTTCTAATGCAACCCGTTCCCTTTGTGCTAGATGAACGAACGTCTCTCCACATGCTCAGTTGTGAGAGATAAGTGTGTGTGAAAGCCGTCCTTCACCTAGCTTGTTGGGAACACAAAGTTTCTTTTCAGTTGCAAAATCCACTCCATATATATATATGGGGAAGTACTAGCTCCAACTCGGTTTTACAGTGAAACCTGCAGGAACTTCAAACCGGCACTAGGAAACAGAGTGAGAAAAATGAGTAAAAGTTTAACCTTCAAACCGTTCCCTTTGTGCTAGATGAACAAAGGTCTCTCCACATGCTCAGTTCTGAGAGATAAGTGTGTGTGAAAGCCGTACTTCACCTAGCTTGTTTGGAACACAAAGTTTCTTTTCAGTTGCAAACTCCACTCCATACATATATATGGGGAGGTACTAGCTCCAAGTCGGTTTTAGAGTGAAAACTGCAGGAACTTCAAACCGGCACCAAGAAACAGACTGAGAGGCCAGAGAAAAAGTTTCCCCTGCAACCCATTCCTTTTGTGCTAGATGAACGAACGTCTCTCCACATGCTCAGTTCTGAGAGATAATTGTGTGTGAAAGCCATCCTTCAGCTAGCTTTTTGGGAACACAAAATTTCTTTTCAGTTGCAAAATCCACTCCATACATATATATAGGGATGTACTAGCTCCAACTCGGTTTTACAGTGAAAACTGCAGGAAATTCAAACCGGCACTAGGAAACAGACTGAGAAATCAGAGAAAAAGTTTCTCCTGCAACACGTTCCCTTTGTGCTACATGAACGAACGTCTCTCCACATGCTCAGTTCTCAGAAATAAGTCTGTGTGAAAGCCGTCCTTCAACTACCTTGTTGGGAACACAAAGTTTCTTTTCATTTGCAAACTCCACTCCATAAATATTTATGGGGAGGTACTAGCTCCAACTCATTTTTACAGTGAAAACTGCAGGAACTTCAAACCTGCACTAGGAAAGAAAATGAGAAACCAGAGTAAAATTTTCTAATGCAACCCGTTCCCTTTGTGCTAGATGAACGAACGTCTCTCCACATGCTCAGTTGTGAGAGATAAGTGTCTGTGAAAGCCGTCCTTCACCTAGCTTGTTGGGAACACAAAGTTTCTTTTCAGTTGCAAAATCCACTCCATAAATATATATGGGGAAGTACTTGCTCCAACTCAGTTTTACAGTGAAACCTGCAGGAACTTCAAACCGGCACTAGGAAACAGAGTGAGAAAAATGAGTAAAAGTTTAACCTTCAAACCGTTCCCTTTGTGCTAGATGAACAAACGTCTCTCCACATGCTCAGTTCAGAGAGATAAGTGTGTGTGAAAGCTGTACTTCACCTAGCTTGTTTGGAACACAAAGTTTCTTTTCAGTTGCAAACTCCACTCCATACATATATATGGGGAGGTACTAGCTCCAAGTCGGTTTTACAGTGAAAACTGCAGGAACTTCAAACCGGCACTAAGAAACAGACTGAGAGGCCAGAGAAAAAGTTTCCCCTGCAACCCGTTCCTTTTGTGCTAGATGAACGAACGTCTCTCCACATGCTCAGTTCTGAGAGATAATTGTGTGTGAAAGCCGTCTTTCAGCTAGCTTGTTGGGAACACAAAATTTCTTTTCAGTTGCAAACTCCACTCCATACATATATATGGGGAGGTACTAGCTCCAACTCGGTTTTACAGTGAAAACTGCAGGAACTTCAAACCGGCACTAGGAAACAGTCTGAGAAATCAGAGTAAAAGTTTCTCCTGCAACACGTTCCCTTTGTGCTACATGAACGAACGTCTCTCCACATGCTCAGTTCTGAGAGATAAGTGTGTGTGAAAGTAGTACTTCACCTAGCTTGTTGGGAACACAAAGTTTCTTTTCAGTTGCAAACTCCACTCCATACATATTTATAGGGAGGTACTAGCTCCAACACGGTTTTACAGTGAAAACTGCAGGAACATCAAACCGGCACTAGGAAACAGACTGAGAAACCAGAGTAAAATTTTTCCTGCAACCCGTTCTCTTTGTGCTAGATGAACTAACGTCTCTCCACATGATAAGTTCTGAGAGATAAGTGTGTGTGAAACCGTCCTTCACCTAGCTTGTTGGGAACACAAAGTTTCTTTTCAGTTGCAAAATCCACTCCATAAATATATATGGGGAAGTACATGCTCCAACTCAGTTTTACAGTGAAACCTGCAGGAACTTCAAACCGGCACTAGGAAACAGAGTGAGAAAAATGAGTAAAAGTTTAACCTTCAAACCGTTCCCTTTGTGCTAGATGAACAAACGTCTCTCCACATGCTCAGTTCAGAGAGATAAGTGTGTGTGAAAGCCGTACTTCACCTAGCTTGTTTGGAACACAAAGTTTCTTTTCAGTTGCAAACTCCACTCCATACATATATATGGGGAGGTACTAGCTCCAAGTCGGTTTTACAGTGAAAACTGCAGGAACTTCAAACCGGCACTAAGAAACAGACTGAGAGGCCAGAGAAAAAGTTTCCCCTGCAACCCGTTCCTTTTGTGCTAGATGAACGAACGTCTCTCCACATGCTCAGTTCTGAGAGATAATTGTGTGTGAAAGCCGTCTTTCAGCTAGCTTGTTGGGAACACAAAATTTCTTTTCAGTTGCAAACTCCACTCCATACATATATATGGGGAGGTACTAGCTCCAACTCGGTTTTACAGTGAAAACTGCAGGAACTTCAAACCGGCACTAGGAAACAGTCTGAGAAATCAGAGTAAAAGTTTATCCTGCAACACGTTCCCTTTGTGCTACATGAACGAACGTCTCTCCACATGCTCAGTTCTGAGAGATAAGTGTGTGTGAAAGTAGTACTTCACCTAGCTTGTTGGGAACACAAAGTTTCTTTTCAGTTGCAAACTCCACCCCATACATATTTATAGGGAGGTACTAGCTCCAACACGGTTTTACAGTGAAAACTGCAGGAACATCAAACCGGCACTAGGAAACAGACTGAGAAACCAGAGTAAAAGTTTTTCCTGCAACCCGTTCTCTTTGTGCTAGATGAACTAACGTCTCTCCACATGATAAGTTCTGAGAGATAAGTGTGTGTGAAACCGTCCTTCACCTAGCTTGTTGGGAACTCAAAGTTTCTTTTCAGTTGCAAACTCCACTCCATACATATATATGGGGAGGCCCTAGCTCCAACTCCGTTTTACAGTGAAAACTGCAGGAACTTCAAACCGGCACTAGGAAACAGACTGAGAGACCAGAGTAAAAGTTTCTCCTGCAAGCCGTTCCCTTTGTGCTAGATGAACGAACGTCTCTCCACATGCTCAGTTCTGAGAGGAAAGTGTGTGTGAAAGCCATCCTTCACCAAGATTGTTGGGAACACAAAGTTTCTTTTCAGTTGCAAACTCCACTCCATACATATATATGGGGAGGTTCTAGCTCCAACTCGGTTTTACAGTGAAAACTGGAGGAACTTCAAACCGGCACTAGGAAACAGACTGAGAAACCAGAGTAAAAGTTTCCCCTGCAACCCGTTCCCTTTGTGCTAGATGAACGAACGTCTCTCCACATGCTCAGTTCTGAGAGATAAGTGTGTGTGAAAGCCATCCTTCACCTAGCTTGTTGGGAACACAAAGATTCTTTTCATTTGCAAACTCCACTCCATACATATATATGGGGAGGTACTAGCTCCAACTCGGTTTTACATTGAAAACTGCAGGAACTTAAAACCGGCACTAGGAAACAGACTGAGAGACCAGAGTAAAAGTTTCTCCTGCATCACGTTCCCTTTGTGCTAGATGAACGAACTTCTCTCCACATGCTCAGATCTCAGAAATAAGTGTGTGTGAAAGCCGTACTTCACCTAGCTTGTTGGGACCACAAAGTTTCTTTTCAGTTGCAAACTCCACTCCATACATATTTATAGGGAGGTACTAGCTCCAACACGGTTTTACAGTGAAAACTGCAGGAACTTCAAACAGGCACTATGAAACAGAAAGAGAAACCAGAGTAAAAGTTTCTCCTGCAACAAGTTCTCTTTGTGCTAGATGAACTAAAGTCTCTCCACATGCTAAGTTCTGAGAAATAAGTGTGTGTGAAAGCCGTCCTTCACCTTGCTTGTTGGGAACTCAAAGATCTTTTCAGTTGCAAACTCCACTCCATACATTTATATGGGGAGGCCCTAGCTCCATCTCCGTTTTACAGTGAAAACTGCAGGAACTTCAAACCGGCACTAGGAAACAGACTGAGAAACCAGAGTAAAAGTTTCTCCTGCAAGCCGTTCCCTTTGTGCTAGATGAACGAACGTCTCTCCACATGCTCAGATCTGAGAGTAAAGTGTGTGTGAAATCCGACCTTCACCTAGCTTGTTGGGAACACAAAGTTTCTTTTCAGTTGCAAACTCCACTCCATACATATATAAGGGGAGGTACTAGCTCCAACTCGGTTTTACAGTGAAAACTGCAGGAACTTCAAACCGGCACTAGGAAACAGACTGAGAGACCAGAGTAAAAGTTTCTCCTGCAACACGTTCCCTTTGTGCTAGACGCACGAACGTCTCTCCACATGCTCAGTTCTCAGATATAAGTGTGTGTGAAAGCCGTCCTTCACCTAGCTTGTTGGGAACACAAAGTTACTTTTCAGTTGCAAACTCCACTCCATACATATATATGGGGAGGTACTAGCTCCAACTCGGTATTACAGTGAAAACTGCAGGAACTTCAAACCGGCACTAGGAAACAGACTGAGAGGCCAGAGAAAAAGTTTCCCCTGCAACCCGTTCCTTTTGTGCTAGATGAACAAACGTCTCTCCACATGCTCAGTTCTGAGAGATAATTGTGTGTGAAAGCCGTACTTCACCTAGCTTGTTTGGAACACAAAGTTTCTTTTCAGTTGCAAACTCCACTCCATAAATATATATGGGGAGGTAGTAGCTCCAAGTCGGTTTTACAGTGAAAACTGCAGGAACTTCAAACCGGCACTAAGAAACAGACTGAGAGGCCAGAGAAAAAGTTTCCCCTGCAACCCGTTCCCTTTGTGCTAGATGAACGAACGTCTCTCCACATGCTCAGTTCTGAGAGATAATTGTGTGTGAAAGGCGTCTTTCAGCTAGCTTGTTGGGAACACAAAATTTCTTTTCAGTTGCAAACTCCACTCCATACATATATATAGGGAGGTACTAGCTCCAACTCGGTTTTACAGTGAAAACTGCAGGAACTTCAAACCGGCACTAGGAAACAGTCTGAGAAATCAGAGTAAAAGTTTCTCCTGCAACACGTTCCCTTTGTGCTACATGAACGAACGTCTCTCCACATGCTCAGTTCTGAGAGATAAGTGTGTGTGAAAGTAGTACTTCACCTAGCTTGTTGGGAACACAAAGTTTCTTTTCAGTTGCAAACTCCACTCCATACATATTTATAGAGAGGTACTAGCTCCAACACGGTTTTACAGTGAAAACTGCAGGAACATCAAACCGGCACTAGGAAACAGACTGAGAAACCAGAGAAAAAGTTTTTCCTGCAACCCGTTCTCTTTGTGCTAGATGAACTAACGTCTCTCCACATGATAAGTTCTGAGAGATAAGTGTGTGTGAAACCGTCCTTCACCTAGCTTGTTGGGAACTCAAAGTTTCTTTTCAGTTGCAAACTCCACTCCATACATATATATGGGGAGGCCCTAGCTCCAACTCCGTTTTACAGTGAAAACTGCAGGAACTTCAAACCGGCACTAGGAAACAGACTGAGAGACCAGAGTAAAAGTTTCTCCTGCAAGCCGTTCCCTTTGTGCTAGATGAACGAACGTCTCTCCACATGCTCAGTTCTGAGAGATAAGTGTGTGTGAAAGCCATCCTTCACCTAGCTTGTTGGGAACACAAAGATTCTTTTCATTTGCAAACTCCACTCCATACATATATATGGGGAGGTACTAGCTCCAACTCGGTTTTACATTGAAAACTGCAGGAACTTAAAACCGGCACTAGGAAACAGACTGAGAGACCAGAGTAAAAGTTTCTCCTGCATCACGTTCCCTTTGTGCTAGATGAACGAACTTCTCTCCACATGCTCAGATCTCAGAAATAAGTGTGTGTGAAAGCCGTACTTCACCTAGCTTGTTGGGACCACAAAGTTTCTTTTCATTTGCAAACTCCACTCCATACATATTTATAGGGAGGTACTAGCTCCAACACGGTTTTACAGTGAAAACTGCAGGAACTTCAAACAGGCACTATGAAACAGAATGAGAAACCAGAGTAAAAGTTTCTCCTGCAACACGTTCTCTTTGTGCTAGATGAACTAAAGTCTCTCCACATGCTAAGTTCTGAGAAATAAGTGTGTGTGAAAGCCGTCCTTCACCTAGCTTGTTGGGAACTCAAAGTTCTTTTCAGTTGCAAACTCCACTCCATACATTTATATGGGGAGGCCCTAGCTCCATCTCCGTTTTACAGTGAAAACTGCAGGAACTTCAAACCGGCACTAGGAAACAGACTGAGAAACCAGAGTAAAAGTTTCTCCTGCAAGCCGTTCCCTTTGTGCTAGATGAACGAACGTCTCTCCACATGCTCAGATCTGAGAGTAAAGTGTGTGTGAAATCCGACCTTCACCTAGCTTGTTGGGAACACAAAGTTTCTTTTCAGTTGCAAACTCCACTCCATACATATATAAGGGGAGGTACTAGCTCCAACTCGGTTTTACAGTGAAAACTGCAGGAACTTCAAACCGGCACTAGGAAACAGACTGAGAGACAAGAGTAAAAGTTTCCCCTGCAACACGTTCCCTTTGTGCTAGACGCACGAACGTCTCTCCACATGCTCAGTTCTCAGATATAAGTGTGTGTGAAAGCCGTCCTTCACCTAGCTTGTTGGGAACACAAAGTTTCTTTTCAGTTGCAAACTCCACTCCATACATATATATGGGGAGGTACTAGCTCCAACTCGGTATTACAGTGAAAACTGCAGGAACTTCAAACCGGCACTAGGAAACAGACTGAGAGGCCAGAGAAAAAGTTTCCCCTGCAACCCGTTCCTTTTGTGCTAGATGAACGAACGTCTCTCCACATGCTCAGATCTGAGAGATAATTGTGTGTGAAAGCCGTCCTTCACCTAGCTTGTTGGGAACACAAAGTTTCTTTTCAGTTGCAAACTCCACTCCATACATATATATAGGGAGGTACTTGCTCCAAATCGGTTTTAGAGTGAAAACTGCAGGAACTTCAAACCGGCACTAGGAAACAGACTGAGAAACCAGAGTAAAAGTTTCTCCTGCAACACGTTCCCTTTGTGCTAGATGAACGAACGTCTCTCCACATGCTCAGTTCTCAGAGATAAGTCTGTGTGAAAGCCGTCCTTCAACTACCTTGTTGGGAACACAAAGTTTCTTTTCAGTTGCAAACTCCACTCCATACATATTTATGGGGATTTACTAGCTCCAACTCATTTTTACAGTGAAAACTGCAGGAACTTCAAACCTGCACTAGGAAACAGAATGAGAAACCAGAGTAAAATTTTCTAATGCAAACCGTTCCCTTTGTGCTAGATGAACGAACGTCTCTCCACATGCTCAGTTCTGAGAGATAATTGTGTGTGAAAGCCGTCCTTCACCTAGCTTGTTGGGAACACAAATTTTCTTTTCAGTTGCAAACTCCACTCCAATCATATATATAGGGAGGTACTAGCTCCAACTCGGTTTTACAGTGAAAACTGCAGGAACTTCAAACCGGCACTAGGAAACAGACTGAGAAACCAGAGTAAAATTTCTCCTGCAACACGTTCCCATTGTGCTAGATGAACGAACGTCTCTCCACATGCTCAGTTCTCAGAGAAAAGTCTGTGTGAAAGCCGTACTTCAACTAGCTTGTTGGGAACTCAAAGTTCTTTTCAGTTGCAAACTCCACTCCATACATATATATGGGTAGGCCCTAGCTCCATCTCCGTTTTACAGTGAAAACTGCAGGAACTTCAAACCGGCACTAGGAAACAGACTGAGAAACCAGAGTAAAAGTTTCTCCTGCAAGCCGTTCCCTTTGTGCTAGATGAACGAACGTCTCTCCACATGCTCAGTTCTGAGAGTTAAGTGTGTGTGAAATCCGACCTTCACCTAGCTTGTTGGGAACACAAAGTTTCTTTTCAGTTGCAAACTCCACTCCATACATATATAAGGGGAGGTATTAGCTCCAACTCGGTTTTACAGTGAAAACTGCAGGAACTTCAAACCGGCACTAGGAAACAGACTGAGAGACCAGAGTAAAAGTTTCTCCTGCAACACGTTCCCTTTGTGCTAGATGAACGAACGTCTCTCCACATGCTCAGTTCTCAGAGATAAGTGTGTGTGAAAGCCGTCCTTCACCTAGCTTGTTGGGAACACAAAGTTTCTTTTCAGTTGCAAACTCCACTCCATACTTATATATAGGGAGGTACTTGCTCCAACTCGGTTTTACAGTGAAAACTGCAGGAAATTCCAACCGGCAGTAGGAAACAGACTGAGAAACCAGAGTAAATGTTTCTCCTGCAACACGTTCCATTTGTGCTAGATGAACGAACGTCTCTCCACATGCTCACTTCTCAGAGATAAGTCTGTGTGAAAGCCGTCCTTCAACTTCCTTTTTGGGAACACAAAGTTTCTTTTCAGTTGCAAACTCCACTCCATACATATTTATGGGGAGGTACAAGCTCCAACACATTTTTACAGTGAAAACTGCAGGATCTTCAAACCTGCAGTAGGAAACAGAATGAGAAACCAGAGTAAAATTTTCTAATGCAAACCGTTCCCTTTGTGCTAGATGAACGAACGTCTCTCCACATGCTCAGTTCTCAGAGATAATTGTGTGTGAAAGCCGTCCTTCACCTAGCTTGTTGGGAACACAAAGTTTCTTTTCAGTTGCAAACTCCACTCCATACATATATAAGGGGAGGTACTAGCTCCAAATCGGTTTTACAGTGAAAACTGCAGGAACTTCAAACCGGCACTAGGAAACAGACTGAGAGACCAGAGTAAAATTTCTCCTGCAACACGTTCCCTTTGTGCTAGACGCACGAACGTCTCTCCACATGCTCAGTTCTCAGAGATAGGTGTGTGTGAAATCCGTTCTTCACCTAGCTTGTTGGAAACAAAAAGTTTCTTTTCAGTTGCAAACTCCACTCCATACATATATAAGGGGAGGTACTAGCTCCAACTCGGTTTTACAGTGAAAACTGCAGGAACTTCAAACCGGCACTAGGAAACAGACTGAGAGACCAGAGTAAAAGTTTCTCCTGCAACACGTTCCCTTTGTGCTAGATGAACGAACGTCTCTCCACATGCTCAGTTCTGAGAGATAATTGTGTGTGTAAGCCGTCCTTCACCTAGCTTGTTGGGAACACAAAGTTTCTTTTCAGTTGAAAACTCCACTCCATACATATATATAGGGAGGTACTAGCTCCAACTCGGTTTTACAGTGAAAACTGCAGGAACTTCAAACCGGCACTAGGAAACAGACTGAGAAACCAGAGTAAAAGTTTCTCCTGCAACACGTTCCCTTTGTGCTAGATGAACGAACGTCTCTCCACATGCTCAGTTCTCAGAGAAAAGTCTGTGTGAAAGCCGTACTTCAACTACCTTGTTGGGAACACAAAGTTTCTTTTAAGTTGCAAACTCCACTCCATACTTATTTATGGGGAGGTACTAGCTCCAACTCATTTTTACAGTGAAAACTGCAGGAACTTCAAACCTGCACTAGGAAACAGAATGAGAAACCAGAGTAAAATTTTCTAATGCAACCCGTTCCCTTTGTGCTAGATGAACGAACGTCTCTCCACATGCTCAGTTGTGAGAGATAAGTGTGTGTGAAAGCCGTCCTTCACCTAGCTTGTTGGGAACACAAAGTTTCTTTTCAGTTGCAAAATCCACTCCATATATATATATGGGGAGGTACTAGCTCCAACTCGGTTTTACAGTGAAAACTGCAGGAACTTCAAACCGGCACTAAGAAACAGAGTGAGAAAATGAGTAAAAGTTTAACCTTCAAACCGTTCCCTTTGTGCTAGATGAACAAACGTCTCTCCACATGCTCAGTTCTGAGAGATAAGTGTGTGTGAAAGCCGTCCTTCACCTAGCTTGTTGGGAACTCATAGTTCTTTTCAGTAGCAAACTCCACTCCATACATATATATGGGGAGGCCCTAGCTCCATCTCCGTTTTACAGTGAAAACTGCAGGAACTTCAAACCGGCACTAGGAAACAGACTGAGAAACCAGAGTGAAAGTTTCTCCTGCAAGCCGTTCCCTTTGTGCTAGATGAACGAACGTCTCTCCACATGCTCAGTTCTGAGAGTTAAGTGTGTGTGAAATCCGTCCTTCACCTAGCTTGTTGGGAACACAAAGTTTCTTTTCAGTTGCAAACTCCACTCCATACATATATATAGGGAGGTAATAGCTCCAACTCGGTTTTACAGTGAAAACTGCAGGAACTTCAAACCGGCACTAGGAAACAGACTGAGAAACCAGAGTAAAAGTTTCTCCTGCAACACGTTCCCTTTGTGCTAGATGAACGAACGTCTCTCCACATGCTCAGTTCTCAGAGATAAGTCTGCGTGAAAGCCGAACTTCAACTACCTTGTTGGGAACACAAAGTTTGTTTTCAGTTGCAAACTCCACTCCATACTTATTTATGGGGAGGTACTAGCTCCAACTCATTTCTACAGTGAAAACTGCAGGAACTTCAAACCTGCACTAGGAAACAGAATGAGAATCCAGAGTAAAATTTTCTAATGCAACCCGTTCCCTTTGTGCTAGATGAACGAACGTCTCTCCACATGCTCAGTTGTGAGAGATAAGTGTGTGTGAAAGCCGTCCTTCACCTAGCTTGTTGGGAACACAAAGTTTCTTTTCAGTTGCAAAATCCACTACATATATATATATGGGGAGTTACTAGCTCCAACTCGGTTTTACAGTGAAAACTGCAGGAACTTCAAACCGGCACTAGGAAACAGAGTGAGAAAAATGAGTAAAAGTTTAACCTTCAAACCGTTCCCTTTGTGCTAGATGAACAAACGTCTCTCCACATGCTCAGTTCTGAGAGATAAGTGTGTGTGAAAGCCGTACTTCACCTAGCTTGTTTGGAACACAAAGTTTCTTTTCAGTTGCAAAATCCACTCCATACATATATATGGGGAGGTACTAGCTCCAACTCGGTTTTACAGTGAAAACTGCAGGAACTTCAAACCGGCACTAAGAAACAGACTGAGAGGCCAGAGAAAAAGTTTCCCCTGCAACCCGTTCCTTTTGTGCTAGATGAACGAATGTCTCTCCACATGCTCAGTTCTGAGAGATAATTGTGCGTGAAAGCCGTCCTTCAGCTAGCTTGTTGGGAACACAAAATTTCTTTTCAGTTGCAAACTCCACTCCATACATATATATAGGGAGGTACTAGCTCCAACTCGGTTTTACAGTGAAAACTGCAGGAACTTCAAACCGGCACTAGGAAACAGACTGAGAAATCAGAGTAAAAGTTTCTCCTGCAACACGTTCCCTTTGTGCTACATGAACGAAAGTCTCTCCACATGCTCAGTTCTCAGAGATAAGTCTGTGTGAAAGCCATCCTTCAACTACCTTGTTGGGAACACAAAGTTTCTTTTCAGTTGCAAACTCCACTCCATACATATTTATGGGGAGGTTCTAGCTCCAACTCATATTTACAGTGAAAACTGCAGGAACTTCAAACCTGCACTAGGAAACAGAATGAGAAACCAGAGTAAAATTTTCTAATGCAACCCGTTCCCTTTGTGCTAGATGAACTAACGTCTCTCCACATGCTAAGTTCTGAAAAATAAGTGTGTGTGAAAGCCGTCCTTCACCTTGCTTGTTGGGAACTCAAAGTTCTTTTCAGTTGCAAACTCCACTCCATACATATATATGGGGAGGCCCTAGCTCCATCTCCGTTTTACAGTGAAAACTGCAGGAACTTCAAACCGGCACTAGGAAACAGACTGAGAAACCAGAGTAAAAGTTTCTCCTGCAAGCCGTTCCCTTTGTGCTAGATGAACGAACGTCTCTCCACATGCTCAGATTTGAGAGTTAAGTGTGTGTGAAAGCCGTACTTCACCTAGCTTGTTGGGAACACAAAGTTTCTTTTCAGTTGCAAACTCCACTCCATACATATATAAGGGGAGGTACTAGCTCCAAATCGGTTTTACAGTGAAAACTGCAGGAACTTCAAACCGGCACTAGGAAACAGACTGAGAGACCAGAGTAAAAGTTTCTCCTGCAACACGTTCTCTTTGTGCTAGATGAACGAACGTCTCTCCACATGCCCAGTTCTGAGAGATAAGTGTGTGTGAAAGCCGTCCTTCACCTAGCTTGTTGGGAACACAAAGTTTCTTTTCAGTTGCAAACTCCACTCCATACCTATTAATGGGGAGGTACTAGCTCCAACTCAGTTTTACAGTGAAAACTGCAGGAACTTCAAACCGGCACTAGGAAACATACTGAGAAACCAGAGTAAAAGTTTCTAATGCAACACGTTCCCTTTGTGCTAGATGAACGAACGTCTCTCCACATGCTAAGTTCTGAGAGATAAGTGTGTGTGAAAGCCGTCCTTCACCTAGCTTGTTGGGAACTCAAAGTTCTTTTCAGTTGCAAAATCCAATCCATACATATATATGGGGAGGCCCTAGCTCCAACTCGGTTTTACAGTGAAAACTGCAGGAACTTCAAACCGGCACTAGGAAACAGACTGAGAAACCAGAGTAAAAGTTTCTCCTGCAAGCCTTCCCTTTGTGCTAGATGAACGAACGTCTCTCCACATGCTCATTTCTGAGAGATAAGTGTGTGTGAAAGCCGTCCTTCACCAAGATTGTTGGGAACACAAAGTTTCTTTTCAGTTGCAAACACCACTCCATACATATATAAGGGGAGGTACTAGCTCCAACTCTGTTTAACAGTGAAAACTGCAGGAACTTCAAACCGGCACTAGGAAACAGACTGAGAGACCAGAGTAAAAGTTTCTATTGCAACACGTTCCCTTTGTGCTAGATGAACGAACGTCTCTCCACATGCTCAGTTCTCAGAGATAAGTGTGTGTGAAAGCCGTCCTTCACCTAGCTTGTTGGGAACACAAAGTTTCTTTTCAGTTGCAAACTCCACTCCATACATATTTATGGGGAGGTACTAGCTCCAAGTCGGTTTTACAGTGAAAACTGCAGGAACTTCAAACCGGCACTAGGAAACATACTGAGAAACCAGAGTAAAATTTTCTAATGCAAAACGTTCCCTTTGTGCTAGATGAACGAACGTCTCTCCACATGCTCAGTTGTGAGAGATAGGTGTGTGTGAAAGCCGTCCTTCACCAATATTGTTGGGAACACAAAGTTTCTTTTCAGTTGCAAACTCCACTCCATACATATATAAGGGGAGGTACTAGCTCCAACTCTGTTTTACAGTGAAAACTGCAGGAACATCAAACCGGCACTAGGAAACAGACTGAGAAGACAGAGTAAAAGTTTCTCCTGCAAACCTTTCCCTTTGTGCTAGGTGAACGAACGTCTCTCCACATGCTCAGTTCTGAGAGATAAGTGTGTGTGAAAGCCGTCCTTCACCTAGCTTGTTGGGAACACAAAGTTTCTTTTCAGTTGCAAACACCACTCCATACATATATAAGGGGAGGTACTAGCTCCAACTCGGTTTTACAGTGAAAACTGCAGGAACTTCAAACCGGCACTAGGAAACAGACTGAGAGACCAGAGTAAAAGTTTCTCCTGCAACACGTTCCCTTTGTGCTAGATGAACGAACGTCTCTCCACATGCTCAGTTCTCAGAGATAAGTGTGTGTGAAAGCAGTCCTTCACCTAGCTTGTTGGGAACACAAAGTTTCTTTTCAGTTGCAAACTCCACTCCATACATATTTATGGGGAGGTACTAGCTCCAACTCGGTTTTACAGTGAAAAATGCAGGAACTTCAAACAAGCACTAGGAAACATACGGAGAAACCAGAGTAAAAGTTTCTAATGCAACACGTTCCCTTTGTGCTAGATGAACGAACGTCTCTCCACATGCTCAGTTGTGAGAGATAAGTGTGTGTGAAAGCCTTCCTTCACCTAGCTTGTTGGGAACACAAAGTTTCTTTTCAGTTGCAAACTCCACTCCATACATATATATGGGGAGGTATTAGCTCCAACTCGGTTTTACAGTGAAAACTGCAGGAACTTCAAACCGGCACTAGGAAACAGACTGAGAGGACAGAGAAAAAGTTTCCCCTGAAACCCGTTCCTTTTGTGCTACATGAACGAACGTCTCTCCACATGCTCAGTTCTGAGAGATAATTGTGTGTGAAAGCCGTACTTCACCTAGCTTTTTGGGAACACAAAGTTTCTTTTCAGTTGCAAACTCCACTCCATACATATATATAGGGAGGTACTAGCTCCAAATCGGTTTTACAGTGAAAACTGCAGGAACTTAAAACCGGCACTAGGAAACAGACTGAGAAACCAGAGTAAAAGTTTCTCCTGCAACACGTTCCCTTTGTGCTAGATGAACGAACGTCTCTCCACATGCTCAGTTCTCAGAGATGAGTCTGTGTTAAAGCCGTCCTTCAACTACCTTGTTGGGAACACAAAGTTTCTTTTCAGTTGCAAACTCCACTCCATACATATTTATGGGGAAGTACAAGCTCCAACTCATTTTTACAGTGAAAACTGGGGGAACTTCAAACCTGCACTAGGAAACAGAATGAGAAACCAGAGTAAAATTTTCTAATGCAACCCGTTCCCTTTGTGCTAGATGAACGAACGTCTCTCCACATGCTCAGTTGTGAGAGATAAGTGTGTGTGAAGCCGTCCTTCACCTAGCTTGTTGGGAACACAAAGTTTCTTTTCAGTTGCAAAATCCACTCCATATATATATACGGGGAGGTACTAGCTCCAACTCGGTTTTACAGTGAAAACTGCAGGAAATTCAAACCGGCACTAGGAAACAGACTGAGAGGCCAGAGAAAAAGTTTCCCCTGCAACCCGTTCCTTTTGTGCTAGATGAACGAACGTCTCTCCACATGCTCAGTTCTGAGAGATAATTGTGTGTGAAAGCCGTCCTTCACCTAGCTTGTTGGGAACACAAAGTTTCTTTTCATTTGCAAACTCCACTCCATACATATATATAGGGAGGCACTAGCTCCAACTCGGTTTTACAGTGAAAAATGCAGGAACTTCAAACCGGCACTAGGAAACAGACTGAGAATTCAGAGTAGAAGTTTCTCCTGCAACCCGTTCTCTTTGTGCTAGATTAACGAACGTGTCTCCACATGCTAAGTTCTGAGAGATAAGTGTGTGTGAAAGCCGTCCTTCACCTAGCTTGTTGGGAACTCAATGTTCTTTTCAGTTGCAAACTCCAATCCATACATATATATGGGGAGGCCCTAGCTCCAACTCCGTTTTACAGTGAAAACTGCAGGAACTTCAAACCGGCACTAGGAAACAGACTGAGAAACCAGAGTAAAAGTTTCTCCTGCAAGCCGTTCCCTTTGTGCTAGATGAACGAACGTCTCTCCACATACTCAGTTCTGAGAGATAAGTGTGTGTGAAAGCCGTCCTTCACCAAGATTGTTGGGAACACAAAGTTTCTTTTCAGTTGCATACTCCACTCCATACATATATAAGGGGAGGTACTAGCTCCAACTCTGTTTTACAGTGAAAACTGCAGGAACTTCAAACCGGCACTAGGAAACAGACTGAGAAGACAGAGTAAAAGTTTCTCCTGCAAACCTTTCCCTTTGTGCTAGGTGAACGAACGTCTCTCCACATGCTCAGTTCTGAGAGATAAGTGTGTGTGAAAGCCGTCCTTCACCTAGCTTGTTGGGAACACAAAGTTTCTTTTTAGTTGAAAACTCCACTCCATACATATATAAGGGGAGGTACTAGCTCCAACTCGGTTTTACAGTGAAAACTGCAGGAACTTCAAACCGGCACTAGGAAACAGACTGAGAGACCAGAGTAAAAGTTTCTCCTGCAACACGTTCCCTTTGTGCTAGATGAACGAACGTCTCTCCACATGCTCAGTTCTCAGAGATAAGTGTGTGTGAAAGCCGTCCTTCACCTAGCTTGTTGGGAACACAAAGTTTCTTTTCAGTTGCAAACTCCACTCCATACATATTTATGGGGAGGTACTAGCTCCAACTCGGTTTTACAGTGAAAACTGCAGGAACTTCAAACCGGCACTAGGAAACATATTGAGAAACCAGAGTAAAAGTTTCTAATGCAACACGTTCCCTTTGTGCTAGATGAACGAATGTCTCTCCACATGCTCAGTTGTGAGAGAGAATTGTGTGTGAAAGCCGTCCTTCACCTAGCTTGTTGGGAACACAAAATTTCTTTTCAGTTGCAAACTCCACTCCATACATACATATGGGGAGGTACTAGCTCCAACACGGTTTTACAGTGAAAACTGCAGGAAATTCAAACCGGCACTTGGAAACAGACTGAGAGGCCAGAGAAAAAGTTTCCCCTGCAACCCGTTCCTTTTGTGCTAGATGAACGAACGTCTTTCCACATGCTCATTTCTGAGAGATAATTGTGTGTGAAAGCCGTCCTTCACCTAGCTTGTTGGGAACACAAAGTTTCTTTTCAGTTGCAAACTCCACTCCATACATATATATAGGGAGGTAATAGCTCCAAATCGGTTTTACAGTGAAAACTGCAGGAACTTCAAACCGGCACTAGGAAACAGACTGAGAAACCAGAGTAAAAGTTTCCCTGCAACACGTTCCCTTTGTGCTAGATGAACGAACGTCTCTCCACATGCTCAGTTCTCAGAGATAAGTCTGTGTGAAAGCCGTCCTTCAACTACCTTGTTGGGAACACAAACTTTCTTTTCAGTTGCTAACTCCACTCCATACATATTTATGGGGAGGTACTAGCTCCAAATCATTTTTACAGTGAAAACTGCAGGAACTTCAAACCTGCACTAGAAAACAGAATGAGAAACCAGAGTAAAATTTTCTAATGCAACCCGTTCCCTTTGTGCTAGATGAACGAACGTCTCTCCACATGCTCAGTTCTGAGAGATAATTGTGTGTGAAAGCCGTCCTTCACCTATCTTGTTGGGAACACAAAGTTTCTTTTCAGTTGCAAACTCCACTCCATACATATATATAGGGAGGTACTAGCTCCAACTCGGTTTTACAGTGAAAACTGCAGGAACTTCAAACCGGCACTAGGAAACATACTGAGAAACCAGAGTAAAAGTTTCTAATGCAACACGTTCCCTTTGTGCTAGATGAACGAACGTCTCTCCACATGCTCAGTTCTCAGAGATAAGTCTGTGTTAAAGCCGACCTTCAACTAACTTGTTGGGAACACACAGTTTCTTTTCAGTTGCAAACTCCACTCCATACATATTTATGGGGTGGTACTAGCACCCACTCATTTTTACAGTGAAAACTGCAGGAACTTCAAACCTGCACTAGGAAACAGAATGAGAATCCAGAGTAAAATTTTCTAATGCAACCCGTTCCCTTTGTGCTAGATGAACGAACGTCTCTCAACATGCTCAGTTGTGAGAGATAAGTGTGTGTGAAAGCCGTCCTTCACCTAGGTTGTTGGGAACACAAAGTTTCTTTTCAGTTGCAAAATCCACTCCATATATATATATGGGGAGGTACTAGCTCCAACTCGGTATTACAGTGAAAACTGCAGGAACTTCAAACCGGCACTAGGAAACAGAGTGAGAAAAATGAGTAAAAGTTTAACCTTCAAACCGTTCCCTTTTTGCTAGATGAACAAACGTCTCTGCACATGCTCAGTTCTGAGAGATAAGTGTGTGTGAAAGCCGTACTTCACCTAGCTTGTTTGGAACACAGTTTCTTTTCAGTTGCAAACTCCACTCCATACATATATATAGGGAGGTACTAGCTCCAACTCGGTTTTACAGTGAAAACTGCAGGAACTTCAAACCGGCACTAGGAAACAGACTGAGAAATCAGAGTAAAAGTTTCTCCTGCAACACGTTCCCTTTGTGCTACATGAACGAACGTCTCTCCACATGCTCAGTTCTCAGAGATAAGTCTTTTTGAAAGCCGTCCTTCAACTACCTTCTTGGGAACACAAAGTTTCTTTTCAGTTGCAAACTCCACTCCATACATATTTATGGGGAGGTACTAGCTCCAACTCATTTTTACAGTGAAAACTGCAGGAACTTCAAACCTGCACTAGGAAACAGAATGAGAAACCAGAGTAAAATTTTCTAATGCAACCCGTTCCCTTTGTGCTAGATGAACGAACGTCTCTCCACATGCTCAGTTGTGAGAGATAAGTGTGTGTGAAAGCCGTACTTCACCTAGCTTGTTGGGAACACAAATTTTCTTTTCAGTTGCAAAATCCACTCCATATATATATATGGGGAGGTACTAGCTCCAACTCGGTTTTACAGTGAAAACTGCAGGAACTTCAAACCGGCACTAGGAAACAGAGTGAGAAAAATGAGTAAAAGTTTAACCTTCAAACCGTTCCCTTTGTGCTAGATGAACAAACGTCTCTCTACATGCTCAGTTCTGAGAGATAAGTGTGTGTGAAAGCCGTACTTCACCTTGCTTGTTGGGAACACAAAGTTTCTTTTCAGTTGCAAAATCCACTCCATACATATTTATAGGGAGGTACTAGCTCCAACACGGTTTTACAGTGAAAACTGTAGGAACTTCAAACCGGCACTAGGAAACAGACTGAGAAACCAGAGTAAAAGTTTCTCCTGCAACCCGTTCTCTTTGTGCTAGATGAACTAACGTCTCTCCACATGCTAAGTTCTGAGAGATAAGTATGTGTGAAAGCCGTCCTTCACCTAGCTTGTTGGGAACTCAAAGTTTCTTTTCAGTTGCAAACTCCACTCCATACATATATATGGGGAGGCCCTAGATCCAACTCGGTTTTACAGTGAAAACTGCAGGAACTTCAAACCGGCACTAGGAAACAGACTGAGAAACCAGAGTAAAAGTTTCCCCTGCAACCCGTTCCCTTTGTGCTAGATGAACGAACGTCTCTCCACATGCTCAGTTCTGAGAGATAAGTGTGTGTGAAAGCCATCCTTCACCTAGCTTGTTGGGAACACAAAGTTTCTTTTCATTTGCAAACTCCACTCCATACATATATATGGGGAGGTAATAGCTCCAACTCGGTTTTACAATGAAAACTGCAGGAACATCAAACCGGCACTAGGAAACAGACAGAGACCAGAGAAAAAGTTTCTCCTGCATCACGTTCCCTTTGTGCTAGATGAACGAACGTCTCTCTACATATTCAGTTCTCAGAGATAAGTGTGTGTGAAAGCCGTACTTCACCTAGCTTGTTGGGAACACAAAGTTTCTTTTCACTTGCAAGCTCCACTCCATACATATATAAGGGGTGGTACTAGCTCCAACTCGGTTTTACAGTGAAAACTGCAGGAACTTCAAACCGGCACTAGGAAACAGACTGAGAGACCAGAGTAAAACTTTCTCCTGCAACACGTTCTCTTTGTGCTAGATGAACGAAAGTCTCTCCACATGACCAGTTCTCAGAGATAAGTGTGTGTGAAAGCCGTCCTTCACCTAGCTTGTTGGGAACACAAAGTTTCTTTTCAGTTGCAAACTCCACTCCATACAAATTTATGGGGAGGTACTAGCTCCAACTCTGTTTTACACTGAAAACTGCAGGAACTTCAAACCGGCACTAGGAATCATACTGAGAAACCAGAGTAAAAGTTTCTAATGCAACACGTTCCCTTTGTGCTAGATGAACGAACGTCTCTCCACATGCTCAGTTGTGAGAGATAAGTGTGTGTGAAAGCCGTCCTTCACCTAGCTTGTTGGGAACACAAAGTTTCTTTTCAGTTGCAAACTCCACTCCATACATATATATGGGTAGGTACTAGCTCCAACTCGGTTTTACAGTGAAAACTGCAGGAACTTCAAACCGGCACTAGGAAACAGACTGAGAGGCCAGAGAAAAAGTTTCCCCTGCAACCCGTTCTTTTTTGCTAGATGAACGAACGTCTCTCCCCATGCTCAGTTCTGAGAGATAATTGTGTGTGAAAGCCGTCCTTCACCTTGCTTGTTGGGAACACAAAGTTTCTTTTCAGTTGCAAACTCCACTCCATACATATATATGGGGAGGTACTAGCTCCAACTCGGTTTTACAGTGAAAACTGCAGGAACTTCAAACCGGCACTAAGAAACAGAGTGAGAAAATGAGTAAAAGTTTAACCTTCAAACCGTTCCCTTTGTGCTAGATGAACAAACGTCTCTCCACATGCTCAGTTCTGAGAGATAAGTGTGTGTGAACGCCGTCCTTCACCTAGCTTGTTGGGAACTCATAGTTCTTTTCAGTTGCAAACTCCACTCCATACATATATATGGGGAGGCCCTAGCTCCATCTCCGTTTTACAGTGAAAACTGCAGGAACTTCAAACCGGCACTAGGAAACAGACTGAGAAACCAGAGTAAAAGTTTCTCCTGCAAGCCGTTCCCTTTGTGCTAGATGAACGAACGTCTCTCCACATGCTCAGTTCTGAGAGTTAAGTGTGTGTGAAATCCGTCCTTCACCTAGCTTGTTGGGAACACAAAGTTTCTTTTCAGTTGCAAACTCCACTCCATACATATATAAGGGGAGGTACTAGCTCCAACTCGGTTTTACAGTGAAAACTGCAGGAACTTCAAACCGGCACTAGGAAACAGACTGAGAGACCAGAGTAAAAGTTTCTCCTGCAACACGTTCCCTTTGTGCTAGATGAACGAACGTCTCTCCACATGATCAGTTCTCAGAGATAAGTGTGTGTGAAAGCCGTCCTTCAACTAGCTTGTTGGGAACACAAAGTTTCTTTTCAGTTGCAAACTCCACTCCATACATATATATGGGGAGGTACTAGCTCCAACTCGGTTTTACAGTGAAAACTGCAGGAACTTCAAACCGGCACTAGGATACAGACTGAGAGGCCAGAGAAAAAGTTTCCCCTGCAACCCGTTCCTTTTGTGCTAGATGAACGAACGTCTCTCCACATGCTCAGTACTGAGAGATAATTGTGTGTGAAAGCCGTCCTTCACCTAGCTTGTTGGGAACACAAAGTTTCTTTTCAGTTGCAAATTCCACTCCATACATATATATAGGGAGGCACTAGCTCCAACTCGGTTTTACAGTGAAAACTGCAGGAACTTCAAACCGGCACTAGGAAACAGACTGAGAAACCAGAGTAAAAGTTTCTCCTGCAACACGTTCCCTTTGTGCTAGATGAACGAACGTCTCTCCACATGCTCAGTTCTCAGAGATAAGTCTGTGTGAAAGCCGTCCTTCAACTACCTTGTTGGGAACACAAAGTTTCTTTTCAGTTGCAAACTCCACTCCATACATATTTATGGGGAGGTACTAGCTCCAACTCATTTTTACAGTGAAAACTGCAGGAACTTCACACCTGCACTAGGAAACAGAATGAGAAACCGGAGTAAAATTTTCTAATGCAACCCGTTCCCTTTGTGCTAGATGAACGAACGTCTCTCCACATGCTCAGTTGTGAGAGATAAGTGTGTGTGAAAGCCGTCCTTCACCTAGCTTGTTGGGAACACAAAGTTTGTTTTCAGTTGCAAAATCCACTCCATATATATATATGGGGAGTTACTAGCTCCAACTCGGTTTTACAGTGAAAACTGCAGGAACTTCAAACCGGCACTAGGAAACAGAGTGAGAAAAATGAGTAAAAGTTTAACCTTCAAACCGTTCCCTTTGTGCTAGATGAACAAACGTCTCTCCACATGCTCAGTTCTGAGAGATAAGTGTGTGTGAAAGCCGTACTTCACCTAGCTTGTTTGGAACACAAAGTTTCTTTTCAGTTGCAAAATCCACTCCATACATATATATGGGGAGGTACTAGCTCCAACTCGGTTTTACAGTGAAAACTGCAGGAACTTCAAACCGGCACTAAGAAACAGACTGAGAGGCCAGAGGAAAAGTTTCCCCTGCAACCCGTTCATTTTGTGCTAGATGAACGAATGTCTCTCCACATGCTCAGTTCTGAGAGATAATTGTGCGTGAAAGCCGTCCTTCAGCTAGCTTGTTGGGAACACAAAATTTCTTTTCAGTTGCAAACTCCACTCCATACATATATATAGGGAGGTACTAGCTCCAACTCGGTTTTACAGTGAAAACTGCAGGAACTTCAAACCGGCACTAGGAAACAGACTGAGAAATCAGAGTAAAAGTTTCTCCTGCAACACGTTCCCTTTGTGCTACATGAACGAAAGTCTCTCCACATGCTCAGTTCTCAGAGATAAGTCTGTGTGAATGCCATCCTTCAACTACCTTGTTGGGAACACAAAGTTTCTTTTCAGTTGCAAACTCCACTCCATACATATTTATGGGGAGGTACTAGCTCCAACTCATTTTTACAGTGAAAACTACAGGAACTTCAAAACTGCACTAGGAAACAGAATGAGAAACCAGAGTAAAATTTTCTAATGCAACCCGTTCCCTTTGTGCTAGATGAACTAACGTCTCTCCACATGCTAAGTTCTGAAAAATAAGTGTGTGTGAAAGCCGTCCTTCACCTTGCTTGTTGGGAACTCAAAGTTCTTTTCAGTTGCAAACTCCACTCCATACATATATATGGGGAGGCCCTAGCTCCATCACCGTTTTACAGTGAAAACTGCAGGAACTTCAAACCGGCACTAGGAAACAGACTGAGAAACCAGAGTAAAAGTTTCTCCTGCAAGCCGTTCCCTTTGTGGTAGATGAACGAACGTCTCTACACATGCTCAGATTTGAGAGTTAAGTGTGTGTGAAAGCCGTCCTTCACCTAGCTTGTTGGGAACACAAAGTTTCTTTTCAGTTGCAAACTCCACTCCATACATATATAAGGGGAGGTACTAGCTCCAACTCGGTTTTACAGTGAAAACTGCAGGAACTTCAAACCGGCACTAGGAAACAGACTGAGAGACCAGAGTAAAAGTTTCTCCTGCAACACGTTCTCTTTGTGCTAGATGAACGAACGTCTCTCCACATGCACAGTTCTGAGAGATAAGTGTGTGTGAAAGCCGTCCTTCACCTAGCTTGTTGGGAACACAAAGTTTTTTTTCAGTTGCAAACTCCACTCCATACATATTAATGGGGAGGTACTAGCTCCAACTCGGTTTTACAGTGAAAACTGCAGGAACTTCAAACCGGCACTAGGAAACATACTGAGAAACCAGAGTAAAAGTTTCTAATGCAACACGTTCCCTTTGTGCTAGATGAACGAACGTCTCTCCACATGCTAAGTTCTGAGAGATAAGTGTGTGTGAAAGCCGTCCTTCACCTAGCTTGTTGGGAACTCAAAGTTCTTTTCAGTTGCAAAATCCAATCCATACATATATATGGGGAGGCCCTAGCTCCAACTCGGTTTTACAGTGAAAACTGCAGGAACTTCAAACCGGCACTAGGAAACAGACTGAGAAACCAGAGTAAAAGTTTCTCCTGCAAGCCTTCCCTTTGTGCTAGATGAACGAACGTCTCTCCACATGCTCATTTCTGAGAGATAAGTGTGTGTGAAAGCCGTCCTTCACCAAGATTGTTGGGAACACAAAGTTTCTTTTCAGTTGCAAACACCAATCCATACATATATAAGGGGAGGTACTAGCTCCAACTCTGTTTAACAGTGAAAACTGCAGGAACTTCAAACCGGCACTAGGAAACAGACTGAGAGACCAGAGTAAAAGTTTCTATTGCAACACGTTCCCTTTGTGCTAGATGAATGAACGTCTCTCCACATGCTCAGTTCTCAGAGATAAGTATGTGTGAAAGCCGTCCTTCACATAGCTTGTTGGGAACACAAAGTTTCTTTTCAGTTGCAAACTCCACTCCATACATATTTATGGGGAGGAACTAGCTCCAAGTCGGTTTTACAGTGAAAACTGCAGGAACTTCAAACCGGCACTAGGAAACATACTGAGAAACCAGAGTAAAAGTTTCTAATGCAAAACGTTCCCTTTGTGCTAGATGAACGAACGTCTCTCCACATGCTCAGTTGTGAGAGATAGGTGTGTGTGAAAGCCGTCCTTCACCTAGCTTGTTGGGAACACAAAGTTTCTTTTCAGTTGCAAACTCCACTCCATACATATATATGGGGAGGTACTAGCTCCAACTCGGTTTTACAGTGAAAACTGCAGGAACTTCAAACCGGCACTAGGAAACAGAATGAGAAACCAGAGTAAAAGTTTCTACTGCAAGCCGTTCCCTTTGTGCTAGATGAACGAACGTCTTTCCACATGCTCAGTTCTCAGAGATAAGTGTGTGTGAAAGCCGTCCTTCAAGAAGATTGTTGGGAACACAAAGTTTCTTTTCAGTTGCAAACTCCACTCCATACATATATAAGGGGAGGTACTAGCTCCAACTCTGTTTTACAGTGAAAACTGCAGGAACTTCAAACCGGCACTAGGAAACAGACTGAGAAGACAGAGTAAAAGTTTCTCCTGCAAACCTTTCCCTTTGTGCTAGGTGAACGAACGTCTCTCCACATGCTCAGTTCTGAGAGATAAGTGTGTGTGAAAGCCGTCCTTCACCTAGCTTGTTGGGAACACAAAGTTTCTTTTCAGTTGCAAACACCACTCCATACATATATAAGGGGAGGTACTAGCTCCAACTCGGTTTTACAGTGAAAACTGCAGGAACTTCAAACCGGCACTAGGAAACAGACTGAGAGACCAGAGTAAAAGTTTCTCCTGCAACACGTTCCCTTTGTGCTAGATGAACGAACGTCTCTCCACATGCTCAGTTCTCAGAGATAAGTGTGTGTGAAAGCAGTCCTTCACCTAGCTTGTTGGGAACACAAAGTTTCTTTTCAGTTGCAAACTCCACTCCATACATATTTATGGGGAGGTACTAGCTCCAACTCGGTTTTACAGTGAAAAATGCAGGAACTTCAAACAAGCACTAGGAAACATACGGAGAAACCAGAGTAAAAGTTTCTAATGCAACACGTTCCCTTTGTGCTAGATGAACGAACGTCTCTCCACATGCTCAGTTGTGAGAGATAAGTGTGTGTGAAAGCCTTCCTTCACCTAGCTTGTTGGGAACACAAAGTTTCTTTTCAGTTGCAAACTCCACTCCATACATATAAATGGGGAGGTACTAGCTCCAACTCGGTTTTACAGTGAAAACTGCAGGAACTTCAAACCGGCACTAGGAAAAAGACTGAGAGGACAGAGAAAAAGTTTCCCCTGCAACCCGTTCCTTTTGTGCTACATGAACGAACGTCTCTCCACATGCTCAGTTCTGAGAGATAATTGTGTGTGAAAGCCGTACTTCACCTAGCTTGTTGGGAACACAAAGTTTCTTTTCAGTTGCAAACTCCACTCCATACATATATATAGGGAGGTACTAGCTCCAAATCGGTTTTACAGTGAAAACTGCAGGAACTTCAAACCGGCACTAGGAAACAGACTGAGAAACCAGAGTAAAAGTTTCTCCTGCAACACGTTCCCTTTGTGCTAGATGAACGAACGTCTCTCCACATGCTCAGTTCTCAGAGATAAGTCTGTGTGAAAGCCGTCCTTCAACTATCTTGTTGGGAACACAAAGTTTCTTTTCAGTTGCAAACTCCACTCCATACATATTTATGGGGAAGTACTAGCTCCAACTCATTTTTACAGTGAAAAATGGGGGAACTTCAAACCTGCACTAGGAAACAGAATGAGAAACCAGAGTAAAATTTTCTAATGCAACCCGTTCCCTTTGTGCTAGATGAACGAACGTCTCTCCACATGCTCAGTTGTGAGAGATAAGTGTGTGTGAAGCCGTCCTTCACCTAGCTTGTTGGGAACACAAAGTTTCTTTTCAGTTGCAAAATCCACTCCATATATATATACGGGGAGGTACTAGCTCCAACTCGGTTTTACAGTGAAAACTGCAGGAACTTCAAACCGGCACTAGGAAACAGACTGAGAGTCCAGAGAAAAAGTTTCCCCTGCAACCCATTCCTTTTGTGCTAGATGAACGAACGTCCCTCCACATGCTCAGTTCTGAGAGATAATTGTGTGTGAAAGCCGTCCTTCACCTAGCTTGTTGGGAACACAAAGTTTCTTTTCATTTGCAAACTCCACTCCATACATATATATAGGGAGGCACTAACTCCAACTCGGTTTTACAGTGAAAAATGCAGGAACTTCAAACCGGCACTAGGAAACAGACTGAGAAACCAGAGTAGAAGTTTCTCCTGCAACCCGTTCTCTTTGTGCTAGATTAACGAACGTGTCTCCACATGCTAAGTTCTGAGAGATAAGTGTGTGTGAAAGCCGTCCTTCACCTAGCTTGTTGGGAACTCAATGTTCTTTTCAGTTGCAAACTCCAATCCATACATATATATGGGGAGGCCCTAGCTCCAACTCCGTTTTACAGTGAAAACTGCAGGAACTTCAAACCGGCACTAGGAAACAGACTGAGAAACCAGAGTAAAAGTTTCTCCTGCAAGCCGTTCCCTTTGTGCTAGATGAACGAACGTCTCTCCACATGCTCAGTTCTGAGAGATAAGTGTGTGTGAAAGCCGTCCTTCACCAAGATTGTTGGGAACACAAAGTTTCTTTTCAGTTGCATACTCCACTCCATACATATATAAGGGGAGGTACTAGCTCCAAATCTGTTTTACAGTGAAAACTGCAGGAACTTCAAACCGGCACTAGGAAACAGACTGAGAAGACAGAGTAAAAGTTTCTCCTGCAAACCTTTCCCTTTGTGCTAGGTGAACGAACGTCTCTCCACATGCTCAGTTCTGAGAGATAAGTGTGTGTGAAAGCCGTCCTTCACCTAGCTTGTTGGGAACACAAAGTTTCTTTTCAGTTGAAAACTCCACTCCATACATATATAAGGGGAGGTACTAGCTCCAACTCGGTTTTACAGTGAAAACTGCAGGAACTTCAAACCGGCACTAGGAAACAGACTGAGAGACCAGAGTAAAAGTTTCTCCTGCAACACGTTCCCTTTGTGCTAGATGAACGAACGTCTCTCCACATGCTCAGTTCTCAGAGATAAGTGTGTGTGAAAGCCGTCCTTCACCTAGCTTGTTGGGAACACAAAGTATCTTTTCAGTTGCAAACTCCACTCCATACATATTTATGGGGAGGTACTAGCTCCAACTCGGTTTTACAGTGAAAACTGCAGGAACTTCAAACCGGCACTAGGAAACATATTGAGAAACCAGAGTAAAAGTTTCTAATGCAACACGTTCCCTTTGTGCTAGATGAACGAATGTCTCTCCACATGCTCAGTTGTGAGAGAGAATTGTGTGTGAAAGCCGTCCTTCACCTAGCTTGTTGGGAACACAAAGTTTCTTTTCAGTTGCAAACTCCACTCCATACATACATATGGGGAGGTACTAGCTCCAACACGGTTTTACAGTGAAAACTGCAGGAAATTCAAACCGGCACTTGGAAACAGACTGAGAGGCCAGAGAAAAAGTTTCCCCTGCAACCCGTTCCTTTTGTGCTAGATGAACGAACGTCTTTCCACATGCTCATTTCTGAGAGATAATTGTGTGTGAAAGCCGTCCTTCACCTAGCTTGTTGGGAACACAAAGTTTCTTTTCAGTTGCAAACTCCACTCCATACATATATATAGGGAGGTAATAGCTCCAAGTCGGTTTTACAGTGAAAACTGCAGGAACTTCAAACCGGCACTAGGAAACAGACTGAGAAACCAGAGTAAAAGTTTCTCCTGCAACACGTTCCCTTTGTGCTAGATAAACGAACGTCTCTCCACATGCTCAGTTCTCAGAGATAAGTCTGTGTGAAAGCCGTCCTTCAACTACCTTGTTGGGAACACAAAGTATCTTTTCAGTTGCTAACTCCACTCCATACATATTTATGGGGAGGTACTAGCTCCAAATCATTTTTACAGTGAAAACTGCAGGAACTTCAAACCTGCACTAGGAAACAGAATGAGAAACCAGAGTAAAATTTTCTAATGCAACCCGTTCCCTTTGTGCTAGATGAACGAACGTCTCTCCACATGCTCAGTTCTGAGAGATAATTGTGTGTGAAAGCCGTCCTTCAACTAGCTTGTTGGGAACACAAAGTTTTTTTCAGTTGCAAACTCCACTCCATACATATATATAGGGAGGTACTAGCTCCAACTCGGTTTTACAGTGAAAACTGCAGGAACTTCAAACCGGCACTAGGAAACAGACTGAGAAACCAGAGTAAAAGTTTCTCCTGCAACACGTTCCCTTTGTGCTAGATGAACGAACGTCTCTCCACATGCTCAGTTCTCAGAGATAAGTCTGCGTGAAAGCCGAACTTCAACTATCTTGTTGGGAACACAAAGTTTCTTTTCAGTTGCAAACTCCACTCCATACTTATTTATGGGGAGGTACTAGCTCCAACTCATTTCTACAGTGAAAACTGCAGGAACTACAAACCTGCACTAGGAAACAGAATGAGAATCCAGAGTAAAATTTTCTAATGCAACCCGTTCCCTTTGTGCTAGATGAACGAACGTCTCTCCACATGCTCAGTTGTGAGAGATAAGTGTGTGTGAAAGCCGTCCTTCACCTAGCTTGTTGGGAACACAAAGTTTCTTTTCAGTTGCAAAATCCACTCCATATATATATATGGGGAGTTACTAGCTCCAACTCGGTTTTACAGTGAAAACTGCAGGAACTTCAAACCGGCACTAGGAAACAGAGTGAGAAAAATGAGTAAAAGTTTAACCTTCAAACCGTTCCCTTTGCGCTAGATGAACAAACGTCTCTCCACATGCTCAGTTCTGAGAGATAAGTGTGTGTGAAAGCCGTCCTTCACCTAGCTTGTTTGGAACACAAAGTTTCTTTTCAGTTGCAAACTCCACTCCATACATATTTATGGGGAGGTACTAGCTCCAACTCGGTTTTACAGTGAAAAATGCAGGAACTTCAAACAAGCACTAGGAAACATACGGAGAAACCAGAGTAAAAGTTTCTAATGCAACACGTTCCCTTTGTGCTAGATGAACGAACGTCTCTCCACATGCTCAGTTGTGAGAGATAAGTGTGTGTGAAAGCCTTCCTTCACCTAGCTTGTTGGGAACACAAAGTTTCTTTTCAGTTGCAAACTCCACTCCATACATATAAATGGGGAGGTACTAGCTCCAACTCGGTTTTACAGTGAAAACTGCAGGAACTTCAAACCGGCACTAGGAAAAAGACTGAGAGGACAGAGAAAAAGTTTCCCCTGCAACCCGTTCCTTTTGTGCTACATGAACGAACGTCTCTCCACATGCTCAGTTCTGAGAGATAATTGTGTGTGAAAGCCGTACTTCACCTAGCTTGTTGGGAACACAAAGTTTCTTTTCAGTTGCAAACTCCACTCCATACATATATATAGGGAGGTACTAGCTCCAAATCGGTTTTACAGTGAAAACTGCAGGAACTTCAAACCGGCACTAGGAAACAGACTGAGAAACCAGAGTAAAAGTTTCTCCTGCAACACGTTCCCTTTGTGCTAGATGAACGAACGTCTCTCCACATGCTCAGTTCTCAGAGATAAGTCTGTGTGAAAGCCGTCCTTCAACTATCTTGTTGGGAACACAAAGTTTCTTTTCAGTTGCAAACTCCACTCCATACATATTTATGGGGAAGTACTAGCTCCAACTCATTTTTACAGTGAAAAATGGGGGAACTTCAAACCTGCACTAGGAAACAGAATGAGAAACCAGAGTAAAATTTTCTAATGCAACCCGTTCCCTTTGTGCTAGATGAACGAACGTCTCTCCACATGCTCAGTTGTGAGAGATAAGTGTGTGTGAAGCCGTCCTTCACCTAGCTTGTTGGGAACACAAAGTTTCTTTTCAGTTGCAAAATCCACTCCATATATATATACGGGGAGGTACTAGCTCCAACTCGGTTTTACAGTGAAAACTGCAGGAACTTCAAACCGGCACTAGGAAACAGACTGAGAGTCCAGAGAAAAAGTTTCCCCTGCAACCCATTCCTTTTGTGCTAGATGAACGAACGTCCCTCCACATGCTCAGTTCTGAGAGATAATTGTGTGTGAAAGCCGTCCTTCACCTAGCTTGTTGGGAACACAAAGTTTCTTTTCATTTGCAAACTCCACTCCATACATATATATAGGGAGGCACTAACTCCAACTCGGTTTTACAGTGAAAAATGCAGGAACTTCAAACCGGCACTAGGAAACAGACTGAGAAACCAGAGTAGAAGTTTCTCCTGCAACCCGTTCTCTTTGTGCTAGATTAACGAACGTGTCTCCACATGCTAAGTTCTGAGAGATAAGTGTGTGTGAAAGCCGTCCTTCACCTAGCTTGTTGGGAACTCAATGTTCTTTTCAGTTGCAAACTCCAATCCATACATATATATGGGGAGGCCCTAGCTCCAACTCCGTTTTACAGTGAAAACTGCAGGAACTTCAAACCGGCACTAGGAAACAGACTGAGAAACCAGAGTAAAAGTTTCTCCTGCAAGCCGTTCCCTTTGTGCTAGATGAACGAACGTCTCTCCACATGCTCAGTTCTGAGAGATAAGTGTGTGTGAAAGCCGTCCTTCACCAAGATTGTTGGGAACACAAAGTTTCTTTTCAGTTGCATACTCCACTCCATACATATATAAGGGGAGGTACTAGCTCCAAATCTGTTTTACAGTGAAAACTGCAGGAACTTCAAACCGGCACTAGGAAACAGACTGAGAAGACAGAGTAAAAGTTTCTCCTGCAAACCTTTCCCTTTGTGCTAGGTGAACGAACGTCTCTCCACATGCTCAGTTCTGAGAGATAAGTGTGTGTGAAAGCCGTCCTTCACCTAGCTTGTTGGGAACACAAAGTTTCTTTTCAGTTGAAAACTCCACTCCATACATATATAAGGGGAGGTACTAGCTCCAACTCGGTTTTACAGTGAAAACTGCAGGAACTTCAAACCGGCACTAGGAAACAGACTGAGAGACCAGAGTAAAAGTTTCTCCTGCAACACGTTCCCTTTGTGCTAGATGAACGAACGTCTCTCCACATGCTCAGTTCTCAGAGATAAGTGTGTGTGAAAGCCGTCCTTCACCTAGCTTGTTGGGAACACAAAGTATCTTTTCAGTTGCAAACTCCACTCCATACATATTTATGGGGAGGTACTAGCTCCAACTCGGTTTTACAGTGAAAACTGCAGGAACTTCAAACCGGCACTAGGAAACATATTGAGAAACCAGAGTAAAAGTTTCTAATGCAACACGTTCCCTTTGTGCTAGATGAACGAATGTCTCTCCACATGCTCAGTTGTGAGAGAGAATTGTGTGTGAAAGCCGTCCTTCACCTAGCTTGTTGGGAACACAAAGTTTCTTTTCAGTTGCAAACTCCACTCCATACATACATATGGGGAGGTACTAGCTCCAACTCGGTTTTACAGTGAAAACTGCAGGAACTTCAAACCGGCACTAGGAAACAGACTGAGAAACCAGAGTAAAAGTTTCTCCTGCAACACGTTCCCTTTGTGCTAGATGAACGAACGTCTCTCCACATGCTCAGTTCTCAGAGATAAGTCTGTGTGAAAGCCGTCCTTCAACTACCTTGTTGGGAACACAAAGTATCTTTTCAGTTGCTAACTCCACTCCATACATATTTATGGGGAGGTACTAGCTCCAAATCATTTTTACAGTGAAAACTGCAGGAACTTCAAACCTGCACTAGGAAACAGAATGAGAAACCAGAGTAAAATTTTCTAATGCAACCCGTTCCCTTTGTGCTAGATGAACGAACGTCTCTCCACATGCTCAGTTCTGAGAGATAATTGTGTGTGAAAGCCGTCCTTCAACTAGCTTGTTGGGAACACAAAGTTTTTTTCAGTTGCAAACTCCACTCCATACATATATATAGGGAGGTACTAGCTCCAACTCGGTTTTACAGTGAAAACTGCAGGAACTTCAAACCGGCACTAGGAAACAGACTGAGAAACCAGAGTAAAAGTTTCTCCTGCAACACGTTCCCTTTGTGCTAGATGAACGAACGTCTCTCCACATGCTCAGTTCTCAGAGATAAGTCTGCGTGAAAGCCGAACTTCAACTATCTTGTTGGGAACACAAAGTTTCTTTTCAGTTGCAAACTCCACTCCATACTTATTTATGGGGAGGTACTAGCTCCAACTCATTTCTACAGTGAAAACTGCAGGAACTACAAACCTGCACTAGGAAACAGAATGAGAATCCAGAGAAAAATTTTCTAATGCAACCCGTTACCTTTGTGCTAGATGAACGAACGTCTCTCCACATGCTCAGTTGTGAGAGATAAGTGTGTGTGAAAGCCGTCCTTCACCTAGCTTGTTGGGAACACAAAGTTTCTTTTCAGTTGCAAAATCCACTCCATATATATATATGGGGAGTTACTAGCTCCAACTCGGTTTTACAGTGAAAACTGCAGGAACTTCAAACCGGCACTAGGAAACAGAGTGAGAAAAATGAGTAAAAGTTTAACCTTCAAACCGTTCCCTTTGTGCTAGATGAACAAACGTCTCTCCACATGCTCAGTTCTGAGAGATAAGTGTGTGTGAAAGCCGTACTTCACCTAGCTTGTTTGGAACACAAAGTTTCTTTTCAGTTGCAAAATCCACTCCATACATATATATGGGGAGGTACTAGCTCCAACTCGGTTTTACAGTGAAAACTGCAGGAACATCAAACCGGCAGTAAGAAAAAGACTGAGAGGCCAGAGAAAAAGTTTCCCCTGCAACCCGTTCCTTTTGTGCTAGATGAACGAATGTCTCTCCACATGCTCAGTTCTGAGAGATAATTGTGCGTGAAAGCCGTCCTTCAGCTAGCTTGTTGGGAACACAAAATTTCTTTTCAGTTGCAAACTCCACTCCATACATATATATAGGGAGGTACTAGCTCCAACTCGGTTTTACAGTGAAAACTGCAGGAACTTCAAACCGGCACTAGGAAACAGACTGAGAAATCAGAGTAAAAGTTTCTCCTGCAACACGTTCCCTTTGTGCTACATGAACGAAAGTCTCTCCACATGCTAAGTTCTCAGAGATAAGTCTGTGTGAAAGCCATCCTTCAACTACTTGTTGGTAACACAAAGTTTCTTTTCAGTTGCAAACTCCACTCCATACATATTTATGGGGAGGTACTAGCTCCAACTCATTTTTACAGTGAAAACTGCAGGAACTTCAAACCTGCACTAGGAAACAGAATGAGAAACCAGAGTAAAATTTTCTAATGCAACCCGTTCCCTTTGTGCTAGATGAACTAACGTCTCTCCACATGCTAAGTTCTGAAAAATAAGTGTGTGTGAAAGCCGTCCTTCACCTTGCTTGTTGGGAACTCAAAGTTCTTTTCAGTTGCAAACTCCACTAAATACATATATATGGGGAGGCCCTAGCTCCATCTCCGTTTTACAGTGAAAACTGCAGGAACTTCAAACCGGCACTAGGAAACAGACTGAGAAACCAGAGTAAAAGTTTCTCCTGCAAGCCGTTCCCTTTGTGCTAGATGAACGAACGTCTCTCCACATGCTCAGATTTGAGAGTTAAGTGTGTGTGAAAGCCGTCCTTCACCTAGCTTGTTGGGAACACAAAGTTTCTTTTCAGTTGCAAACTCCACTCCATACATATATAAGGGGAGGTACTAGCTCCAACTCGGTTTTACAGTGAAAACTGCAGGAACTTCAAACCGGCACTAGGAAACAGACTGAGAGACCAGAGTAAAAGTTTCTCCTGCAACACGTTCTCGTTGTGCTAGATGAACGAACGTCTCTCCACATGCCCAGTTCTGAGAGATAAGTGTGTGTGAAAGCCGTCCTTCACCTAGCTTGTTGGGAACACAAAGTTTCTTTTCAGTTGCAAACTCCACTCCATACATATTAATGGGGAGGTACTAGCTCCAACTCGGTTTTACAGTGAAAACTGCAGGAACTTCAAACCGGCACTAGGAAACATACTGAGAAACCAGAGTAAAAGTTTCTAATGCAACACGTTCCCTTTGTGCTAGATGAACGAACGTCTCTCCACATGCTAAGTTCTGAGAGATAAGTGTGTGTGAAAGCCGTCCTTCACCTAACTTGTTGGGAACTCAAAGTTCTTTTCAGTTGCAAAATCCAATCCATATATATATATGCGGAGGCCCTAGCTCCAACTCGGTTTTACAGTGAAAACTGCAGGAACTTCAAACCGGCACTAGGAAACAGACTGAGAAACCAGAGTAAAAGTTTCTCCTGCAAGCCTTCCCTTTGTGCTAGATGAACGAACGTCTCTCCACATGCTCATTTCTGAGAGATAAGTGTGTGTGAAAGCCGTCCTTCACCAACATTGTTGGGAACACAAAGTTTCTTTTCATTTGCAAACACCACTCCATACATATATAAGGGGAGGTACTAGCTCCAACTCTGTTTAACAGTGAAAACTGCAGGAACTTCAAACCGGCACTAGGAAACAGACTGAGAGACCAGAGTAAAAGTTTCTATTGCAACACGTTCCCTTTGTGCTAGATGAACGAACGTCTCTCCACATGCTCAGTTCTCAGAGATAAGTGTGTGTGAAAGCCGTCCTTCACCTAGCTTGTTGGGAACACAAAGTTTTTTTTCAGTTGCAAACTCCACTCCATACATATTTATGGGGAGGTACTAGCTCCAAGTCGGTTTTACAGTGAAAACTGCAGGAACTTCAAACCGGCACTAGGAAACATACTGAGAAACCAGAGTAAAAGTTTCTAATGCAAAACGTTCCCTTTGTGCTAGATGAACGAACGTCTCTCCACATGCTCAGTTGTGAGAGATAGGTGTGTGTGAAAGCCGTCCTTCACCTAGCTTGTTGGGAACACAAAGTTTCTTTTCAGTTGCAAACTCCACTCCATACATATATATGGGGAGGTACTAGCTCCAACTCGGTTTTACAGTGAAAACTGCAGGAACTTCAAACCGGCACTAGGAAACAGAATGAGAAACCAGAGTAAAAGTTTCTACTGCAAGCCGTTCCCTTTGTGCTAGATGAACGAACGTCTTTCCACATGCTCAGTTCTCAGAGATAAGTGTGTGTGAAAGCCGTCCTTCACCAAGATTGTTGGGAACACAAAGTTTCTTTTCAGTTGCAAACTCCACTCCATACATATATAAGGGGAGGTACTAGCTCCAACTCTGTTTTACAGTGAAAACTGCAGGAACTTCAAACCGGCACTAGGAAACAGACTGAGAAGACAGAGTAAAAGTTTCTCCTGCAAACCTTTCCCTTTGTGCTAGGTGAACGAACGTCTCTCCACATGCTCAGTTCTGAGAGATAAGTGTGTGTGAAAGCCGTCCTTCACCTAGCTTGTTGGGAACACAAAGTTTCTTTTCAGTTGCAAACACCACTCCATACATATATAAGGGGAGGTACTAGCTCCAACTCGGTTTTACAGTGAAAACTGCAGGAACTTCAAACCGGCACTAGGAAACAGACTGAGAGACCAGAGTAAAAGTTTCTCCTGCAACACGTTCCCTTTGTGCTAGATGAACGAACGTCTCTCCACATGCTCATTTCTCAGAGATAAGTGTGTGTGAAAGCAGTCCTTCACCTAGCTTGTTGGGAACACAAAGTTTCTTTTCAGTTGCAAACTCCACTCCATACATATTTATGGGGAGGTACTAGCTCCAACTCGGTTTTACAGTGAAAAATGCAGGAACTTCAAACAAGCACTAGGAAACATACGGAGAAACCAGAGTAAAAGTTTCTAATGCAACACGTTCCCTTTGTGCTAGATGAACGAACGTCTCTCCACATGCTCAGTTGTGAGAGATAAGTGTGTGTGAAAGCCTTCCTTCACCTAGCTTGTTGGGAACACAAAGTTTCTTTTCAGTTGCAAACTCCACTCCATACATATATATGGGGAGGTACTAGCTCCAACTCGGTTTTACAGTGAAAACTGCAGGAACTTCAAACCGGCACTAGGAAACAGACTGAGAGGACAGAGAAAAAGTTTCCCCTGCAACCCGTTCCTTTTGTGCTACATGAACGAACGTCTCTCCACATGCTCAGTTCTGAGAGATAATTGTGTGTGAAAGCCGTACTTCACCTAGCTTGTTGGGAACACAAAGTTTCTTTTCAGTTGCAAACTCCACTCCATACATATATATAGGGAGGTACTAGCTCCAAATCGGTTTTACAGTGAAAACTGCAGGAACTTCAAACCGGCACTAGGAAACAGACTGAGAAACCAGAGTAAAAGTTTCGCCTGCAAAACGTTCCCTTTGTGCTAGATGAACGAATGTCTCTCCACATGCTCAGTTCTCAGAGATAAGTCTGTGTGAAAGCCGTCCTTCAACTACCTTGTTGGGAACACAAAGTTTCTTTTCAGTTGCAAACTCCACTCCATACATATATACGGGGAAGTACTAGCTCCAACTCGGTTTTACAGTGAAAACTGCAGGAACTTCAAACCGGCACTAGGAAACAGACTGAGAGGCCAGAGAAAAAGTTTCCCCTGCAACCCGTTCTTTTGTGCTAGATGAACCAACGTCTCTCCGCATGCTCAGTTCTGAGAGATAATTGTGTGTGAAAGCCGTCCTTCACCTAGCTTGTTGGGAACACAAAGTTTCTTTTCATTTGCAAACTCCACTCCATACATATATATAGGGAGGCACTAACTCCAACTCGGTTTTACAGTGAAAAATGCAGGAACTTCAAACCGGCACTAGGAAACAGACTGAGAAACCAGAGTAGAAGTTTCTCCTGCAACCCGTTCTCTTTGTGCTAGATTAACGAACGTGTCTCCACATGCTAAGTTCTGAGAGATAAGTGTGTGTGAAAGCAGTCCTTCACCTAGCTTGTTGGGAACTCAATGTTCTTTTCAGTTGCAAACTCCAATCCATACATATATATGGGGAGGCCCTAGCTCCAACTCCGTTTTACAGTGAAAACTGCAGGAACTTCAAACCGGCACTAGGAAACAGACTGAGAAACCAGAGTAAATGTTTCTCCTGCAAGCCGTTCCCTTTGTGCTAGATGAACGAACGTCTCTCCACATGCTCAGTTCTGAGAGATAAGTGTGGGTGAAAGCCGTCCTTCACCAAGATTGTTGGGAACACAAAGTTTCTTTTCAGTTGCATACTCCACTCCATACATATATAAGGGGAGGTACTAGCTCCAAGTCTGTTTTACAGTGAAAACTGCAGGAACTTCAAACCGGCACTAGGAAACAGACTGAGAAGACAGAGTAAAAGTTTCTCCTGCAAACCTTTCCCTTTGTGCTAGGTGAACGAACGTCTCTCCACATGCTCAGTTCTGAGAGATAAGTGTGTGTGAAAGCCGTCCTTCACCTTGCTTGTTGGGAACACAAAGTTTCTTTTCAGTTGAAAACTCCACTCCATACATATATAAGGGGAGGTACTAGCTCCAACTCTGTTTTACAGTGAAAACTGCAGGAACTTCAAACCGGCACTAGGAAACAGACTGAGAGACCAGAGTAAAAGTTTCTCCTGCAACACGTTCCCTTTGTGCTAGATGAACGAACGTCTCTCCACATGCTCAGTTCTCAGAGATAAGTGTGTGTGAAAGCCGTCCTTCACCTAGCTTGTTGGGAACACAAAGTTTCTTTTCAGTTGCAAACTCCACTCCATACATATTTATGGGGAGGTACTAGCTCCAACTCGGTTTTACAGTGAAAACTGCAGGAACTTCAAACCGGCACTAGGAAACATATTGAGAAACCAGAGTAAAAGTTTCTAATGCAACACGTTCCCTTTGTGCTAGATGAACGAATGTCTCTCCACATGCTCAGTTGTGAGAGAGAATTGTGTGTGAAAGCCGTCCTTCACCTAGGTTGTTGGGAACACATAGTTTCTTTTCAGTTGCAAACTCCACTCCATACATACATATGGGGAGGTACTAGCTCCAACACGGTTTTACAGTGAAAACTGCAGGAAATTCAAACCGGCACTTGGAAACAGACTGAGAGGCCAGAGAAAAAGTTTCCCCTGCAACCCGTTCCTTTTGTGCTAGATGAACGAACGTCTTTCCACATGCTCATTTCTGAGAGATAATTGTGTGTGAAAGCCGTCCTTCAACTACCTTGTTGGGAACACAAAGTTTCTTTTCAGTTGCTAACTCCACTCCATACATATTTATGGGGAGGTACTAGCTCCAAATCATTTTTACAGTGAAAACTGCAGGAACTTCAAACCTGAACTAGGAAACAGAATGAGAAACCAGAGTAAAATTTTCTAATGCAACCCGTTCCATTTGTGCTAGATGAACGAACGTCTCTCCACATGCTCAGTTCTGAGAGATAATTGTGTGTGAAAGCCGTCCTTCACCTAGCTTGTTGGGAACACAAAGTTTTTTTCAGTTGCAAACTCCACTCCATACATATATATAGGGAGGTACTAGCTCCAACTCGGTTTTACAGTGAAAACTGCAGGAACTTCAAACCGGCACTAGGAAACAGACTGAGAAACCAGAGTAAAAGTTTCTCCTGCAACACGTTCCCTTTGTGCTAGATGAACGAACGTCTCTCCACATGCTCAGTTCTCAGAGATAAGTCTGTGTGAAAGCCGACCTTCAACTACCTTGTTGGGAACACACAGTTTCTTTTCAGTTGCAAACTCCACTCCATACATATTTATGGGGTGGTACTAGCTCCCACTCATTTTTACAGTGAAAACTGCAGGAACTTCAAACCTGCACTAGGAAAGAGAATGAGAAACCAGAGTAAAATTTTCTAATGCAACCCGTTCCCTTTGTGCTAGATGAACGAACGTCTCTCAACATGCTCAGTTGTGAGAGATAAGTGTGTGTGAAAGCCGTCCTTCACCTAGGTTGTTGGGAACACAAAGTTTCTTTTCAGTTGCAAAATCCACTCCATATATATAAATGGGGAGGTACTAGCTCCAACTCGGTTTTACAGTGAAAACTGCAGGAACTTCAAACCGGCACTAGGAAACAGAGTGAGAAAAATGAGTAAAAGTTTAACCTTCAAACCGTTCCCTTTTTGCTAGATGAACGAACGTCTCTCCACATGCTCAGTTCTGAGAGATAATTGTGTGTGAAAGCCGTCCTTCAGCTAGCTTTTTGGGAACACAAAATTTCTTTTCAGTTGCAAACTCCACTCCATACATATATATAGGGAGGTACTAGCTCCAACTCGGGTTTACAGTGAAAACTGCAGGAACTTCAAACCGGCACTAGGAAACAGACTGAGAAATCAGAGTAAAAGTTTCTCCTGCAACACGTTCCCTTTGTGCTACATGAACGAACGTCTCTCCACATGCTCAGTTCTCAGAGATAAGTCTTTTTGAAAGCCGTCCTTCAACTACCTTGTTGGGAACACAAAGTTTCTTTTCAGTTGCAAACTCCACTCCATACATATTTATGGGGAGGTACAAGCTCCAACTCATTTTTACAGTGAAAACTGCAGGAACTTCAAACCTGCACTAGGAAACAGAATGAGAAACCAGAGTAAAATTTTCTAATGCAACCCGTTCCCTTTGTGCTAGATGAACGAACGTCTCTCCACATGCTCAGTTGTGAGAGATAAGTGTGTGTGAAAGCCGTACTTCACCTAGCTTGTTGGGAACACAAATTTTCTTTTCAGTTGCAAAATCCACTCCATATATATATATGGGGAGGTACTAGCTCCAACTCGGTTTTACAGTGAAAACTGCAGGAACTTCAAACCGGCACTAGGAAACAGAGTGAGAAAAATGAGTAAAAGTTTAACCTTCAAACCGTTCCCTTTGTGCTAGATGAACAAACGTCTCTCTACATGCTCAGTTCTGAGAGATAAGTGTGTGTGAAAGCCGTACTTCAACTAGCTTGTTGGGAACACAAAGTTTCTTTTCAGTTGCAAACTCCACTCCATACATATTTATAGGGAGGTACTAGCTCCAACACGGTTTTACAGTGAAAACTGTAGGAACTTCAAACCGGCACTAGGAAACAGACTGAGAAACCAGAGTAAAAGTTTCTCCTGCAACCCGTTCTCTTTGTGCTAGATGAACTAACGTCTCTCCACATGCTAAGTTCTGAGAGATAAGTATGTGTGAAAGCCGTCCTTCACCTAGCTTGTTGGGAACTCAAAGTTTCTTTTCAGTTGCAAACTCCACTCCATACATATATATGGGGAGGCCCTAGATCCAACTCGGTTTTACAGTGAAAACTGCAGGAACTTCAAACCGGCACTAGGAAACAGACTGAGAAACCAGAGTAAAAGTTTCCCCTGCAACCCGTTCCCTTTGTGCTAGATGAACGAACGTCTCTCCACATGCTCAGTTCTGAGAGATAAGTGTGTGTGAAAGCCGTACTTCACCTAGCTTGTTGGGAACACAAAGTTTCTTTTCACTTGCAAGCTCCACTCCATACATATATAAGGGGTGGTACTAGCTCCAACTCGGTTTTACAGTGAAAACTGCAGGAACTTCAAACCGGCACTAGGAAACAGACTGAGAGACCAGAGTAAAACTTTCTCCTGCAACACGTTCTCTTTGTGCTAGATGAACGAAAGTCTCTCCACATGACCAGTTCTCAGAGATAAGTGTGTGTGAAAGCCGTCCTTCACCTAGCTTGTTGGGAACACAAAGTTTCTTTTCAGTTGCAAACTCCACTCCATACAAATTTATGGGGAGGTACTAGCTCCAACTCGGTTTTACACTGAAAACTGCAGGAACTTCAAACCGGCACTAGGAATCATACTGAGAAACCAGAGTAAAAGTTTCTAATGCAACACGTTCCCTTTGTGCTAGATGAACGAACGTCTCTCCACATGCTCAGTTGTGAGAGATAAGTGTGTGTGAAAGCCGTCCTTCACCTAGCTTGTTGGGAACACAAAGTTTCTTTTCAGTTGCAAACTCCACTCCATACATATATATGGGTAGGTACTAGCTCCAACTCGGTTTTACAGTGAAAACTGCAGGAACTTCAAACCGGCACTAGGAAACAGACTGAGAGGCCAGAGAAAAAGTTTCCCCTGCAACCCGTTCTTTTTTGCTAGATGAACGAACGTCTCTCCCCATGCTCAGTTCTGAGAGATAATTGTGTGTGAAAGCCGTCCTTCACCTAGCTTGTTGGGAACACAAAGTTTCTTTTCAGTTGCAAACTCCACTCCATACATATATATAGGGAGGTACTAGCTCCATATCGGTTTTACAGTGAAAACTGCAGGAAATTCAAACCGGCACTCCGAAACAGACTGAGAAACCAGAGTATAAGTTTCTCCTGCAACACGTTCCCTTTGTGCTAGATGAACGAACGTCTCTCCACATGCTCAGTTCTCAGAGATAAGTCTGTGTGAAAGCCGTCCTTCAACTACCTTGTAGGGAACACAAAGTTTCTTTTCAGTTGCAAACTCCACTCCATACATATTTATGGGGAGGTACAAGCTCCAACTCGGTTTTACAGTGAAAACTGCAGGAACTTCAAACCGGCACTAGGACACAGACTGAAAATACAGAGAAAAAGTTTCTCCTGCAACCCGTTCCCTTTGTGCTAGATGAACGAACGTCTCTCCACATGCTCAGTTCTGAGAGATAAGTGTGTGGGAAAGCCGTCCTTCACATAGCTTGTTGGGAACACAAAGTTTGTTTCCAGTTGCAAACCCGACTCCATACATATTTATGGGGAGGTACTAGATCCAACTCGGTTTTACAGTGAAAACTGCAGGAACTTCAAACCGGCACTAGTAAACGGAGTGAGAAAAATGAGTAAAAGTTTAACCTTCAAACCGTTCCTTTGTGCTAGATGAACGAACGTCTCTCCACATGCTCAGTTCTGAGAGGTAAGTGTGTGTGAAAGCCGTCCTTCACCTAGCTTGTTGGGAACACAAAGTTTCTTTTCAGTTGCAAACTCCACTCCATACATATATATGGGGAGGTACTAGCTCCAATTCGGCTTTACAGTGAAAACTGAAGGAACTTCAAACCGGCACTAGGAAACGGACTGAGAAAACAGAGTAATAGTTTCTCCTGCAATCCGTTCCCTTTGTGCTAAATGAACGAACGTCTCTCCACATGCTCAGTTCTGAGAGATAATTGTGTGTGAAAGCCGCCCTTCACCTAGCTTGTTGAGAACACAAAGTTTCTTTTCAGTTGCAAACTCCACTCCATACATATTTATGGGGAGGTACTAGCTCCAACTCGGTTTTACAGTGAAAACTGCAGGAACTTCAAACCGGCACTAGGAAACAGACTGAGAAACCAGAGTAAAAGTTTCTCCTAAAAACCGTTCCCTTTGTGCTAGATGAACGAAAGTCTCTCCACATGCTCAGATCTGAGAGATAAGAGTGTGGGAAAGCCGTCCTTCACCTAGCTTGTTGGGAACACAAAGTTGCTTTTCAGTTGCAAACTCCACTCCATACATATATATGGGGAGGTACTAGCTCCAACTCGGTTTTACAGTGAAAACTGCAGGAACTTCAAACCGGCACTAGGAAACAGAGTGAGAAAAATGAGTAAAAGTTTCCCCTGCAACCCGTTCCCTTTGTGCTAGATGAACTAACTTCTGTCCACATGCTCAGTTCTGAGAGATAAGTGTGTGTGAAAGCCGTCCTTCACCTAGCTTGTTGGGAACACAAAGTTTCTTTTCAGTTGCAAACTCCACTCCATACATATATATTGGGTGGTACTAGCTCCAACTCGGTTTTACAGTGAAAACTGCAGGAACTTCAAACCGTCACTAGGAAACAGATTGAGAAAAATGAGTAAAAGTTTCTCCTGCAAACCGTTCCCTTTGTGCTAGATGAACGAACGTCTCTCCACATGCTCAGTTCTAGAGATAAGTGTGTGTGAAATCCGTCCTTCACCTAGCTAGTTGGTAACACAAAGTTTCTTTTCAGTTGCAAACTCCACTCCATACATATATATGGGGAGGTACTAGCTCCAACTCTTTTTTACAGTGAAAACTGCAGGAACTTCAAAACGGCACTAGGAAACAGACTGAGAGACCAGAGTAAAAGTTTCTCCTGCAACACGTTCCCTTTGTGCTAGATGAACGAACGTCTCTCCACATGCTCAGTTCTCAGAGATAAGTGTGTGTGAAAGCCGTCCTTCACCTAGCTTGTTGGGAACACAAAGTTTTTTCAGTTGCAAACTCCACTCCATACATATTTTTGGGGACGTACTAGCTCCAACTCGGTATTACAGTGAAAACTGCAGGAACTTCAAACCGGCACTAGGAAACAGACTGCGAAACCAGAGTTAAAGTTTCTCCTGCAACCCGTTCCATTTGTGCTAGATGAACGAACGTCTCTCCACATGCTCAGTTCTGAGAGAAAAATGTGTGTGAAAGCCGTCCTTCACCTAGCTTGTTGGGAACACAAAATTTCTTTTCAGTTGCAAACTACACTCCATACATATATATGGGGAGGTACTAGCTCCAAATCGGATTTACAGTTAAAACTGCAGGAACTACAAACCGGCACTAGGAAACAGACTGAGAAAACAGAGTAAAAGTTTCTCCTGCAACCCGTTCCCTTTGTGCTAGATGAACGAAAGTCTCTCCACATGCTCAGTTCTAAGAGATAAGAGTGTGTGAAAGCCGTCCTTCAAATAGGTTGTTGGGAACACAAAGTTTCTTTTCAGTTGCAAACTCCACTCCATACATATATATGGGGAAGTACTAGCTCCAACTCGGTTTTACAGTGAAAAATGCAGGATCTTCAAACCGTCACTAGGAAACAGATTGAGAAAAATGAGTAAAAGTTTCTCCTGCAACCCGTTCCATTTGTGCTAGATGAACGAACGTCTCTCCACATGCTCAGTTCTAAAGATAAGTGTGTGTGAAAGCCGTCCTTCACCTAGCTTGTTGGGAACACAAAGTTTCTTTTCAGTTGCAAACTCCACTCCATACATATATATGGGGAGGTACTAGCTCCAACTCGGTTTTACAGTGAAAACTGCGGGAACTTCATACCAGCACTAGGAAACAGAGTGAGAAAAATGAGTAAAATTTTCTACTGCAACCAGTTCCCTTTGTGCTAGATGAACGAACGTCTCTCCACATGCTCAGTTCTGAGAGATAAGTGTGTGTGAAAGCCGTCCTTCACCTAGCTTGTTGGGAACACAAAGATTCTTTTAAGTTGCAAACTCCACTCCATACATATATATGGGGAGGTACTAGCTCCAACTCGGTTTTACAGTGAAAACTGCAGGAACTTCAAACCGGCACTAGGAAACAGACTGAGAAACCAGAGTAAAAGTTTCTCCTGCAACCCGTTCCATTTGTGCTAGATGAACGAACGTCTCTCCAAATGCTCAGTTCTGAGAGATAAGTGTGTGTGAAAGCCGTCCTTCACCTAGCTTGTTGGGAACACAAAGTTTCTTTTCAGTTGCAAACTCCACTCCATACATATATATAGGGAGGTACTAGCTCCATATCGGTTTTACAGTGAAAACTGCAGGAAATTCAAACCGGCACTCCGAAACAGACTGAGAAACCAGAGTATAAGTTTCTCCTGCAACACGTTCCCTTTGTGCTAGATGAACGAACGTCTCTCCACATGCTCAGTTCTCAGAGATAAGTCTGTGTGAAAGCCGTCCTTCAACTACCTTGTAGGGAACACAAAGTTTCTTTTCAGTTGCAAACTCCACTCCATACATATTTATGGGGAGGTACAAGCTCCAACTCGGTTTTACAGTGAAAACTGCAGGAACTTCAAACCGGCACTAGGAAACAGACTGAAAATACAGAGAAATAGTTTCTCCTGCAACCCGTTCCCTTTGTGCTAGATGAACGAACGTCTCTCCACATGCTCAGTTCTGAGAGATAAGTGTGTGGGAAAGCCGTCCTTCACATAGCTTGTTGGGAACACAAAGTTTGTTTTCAGTTGCAAACCCGACTCCATACATATTTATGGGGAGGTACTAGATCCAACTCGGTTTTACAGTGAAAACTGCAGGAACTTCAAACCGGCACTAGTAAACGGAGTGAGAAAAATGAGTAAAAGTTTAACCTTCAAACCGTTCCTTTGTGCTAGATGAACGAACGTCTCTCCACATGCTCAGTTCTGAGAGGTAAGTGTGTGTGAAAGCCGTCCTTCACCTAGCTTGTTGGGAACACAAAGTTTCTTTTCAGTTGCAAACTCCACTCCATACATATATATGGGGAGGTACTAGCTCCAATTCGGCTTTACAGTGAAAACTGAAGGAACTTCAAACCGGCACTAGGAAACGGACTGAGAAAACAGAGTAATAGTTTCTCCTGCAATCCGTTCCCTTTGTGCTAAATGAACGAACGTCTCTCCACATGCTCAGTTCTGAGAGATAAGTGTGTGTGAAAGCCGTCCTTCACCTAGCTTGTTGAGAACACAAAGTTTCTTTTCAGTTGCAAACTCCACTCCATACATATTTATGGGGAGGTACTAGCTCCAACTCGGTTTTACAGTGAAAACTGCAGGAACTTCAAACCGGCACTAGGAAACAGACTGAGAAACCAGAGTAAAAGTTTCTCCTAAAAACCGTTCCCTTTGTGCTAGATGAACGAAAGTCTCTCCACATGCTCAGATCTGAGAGATAAGTGTGTGGGAAAGCCGTCCTTCACCTAGCTTGTTGGGAACACAAAGTTGCTTTTCAGTTGCAAACTCCACTCCATACATATATATGGGGAGGTACTAGCTCCAACTCGGTTTTACAGTGAAAACTGCAGGAACTTCAAACCGGCACTAGGAAACAGAGTGAGAAAAATGAGTAAAAGTTTCTCCTGCAACCCGTTCCCTTTGTGCTAGATGAACTAACGTCTCTCCACATGCTCAGTTCTGAGAGATAAGTGTGTGTGAAAGCCGTCCTTCACCTAGCTTGTTGGGAACACAAAGTTTCTTTTCAGTTGCAAACTCCAATCCATACATATATATTGGGTGGTACTAGCTCCAACTCGGTTTTACAGTGAAAACTGCAGGAACTTCAAACCGTCACTAGGAAACAGATTGAGAAAAATGAGTAAAAGTTTCTCCTGCAAACCGTTCCCTTTGTGCTAGATGAACGAACGTCTCTCCACATGCTCAGTTCTAGAGATAAGTGTGTGTGAAATCCGTCCTTCACCTAGCTAGTTGGTAACACAAAGTTTCTTTTCAGTTGCAAACTCCACTCCATACATATATATGGGGAGGTACTAGCTCCAACTCTTTTTTACAGTGAAAACTGCAGGAACTTCAAAACGGCACTAGGAAACAGACTGAGAGTCCAGAGTAAAAGTTTCTCCTGCAACACGTTCCCTTTGTGCTAGATGAACGAACGTCTCTCCACATGATCAGTTCTCAGAGATAAGTGTGTGTGAAAGCCGTCCTTCACCTAGCTTGTTGGGAACACAAAGTTTTTTCAGTTGCAAACTCCACTCCATACATATATATAGGGAGGTACTAGCTCCATATCGGTTTTACAGTGAAAACTGCAGGAAATTCAAACCGGCACTCCGAAACAGACTGAGAAACCAGAGTATAAGTTTCTCCTGCAACACGTTCCCTTTGTGCTAGATGAACGAACGTCTCTCCACATGCTCAGTTCTCAGAGATAAGTCTGTGTGAAAGCCGTCCTTCAACTACCTTGTAGGGAACACAAAGTTTCTTTTCAGTTGCAAACTCCACTCCATACATATTTATGGGGAGGTACAAGCTCCAACTCGGTTTTACAGTGAAAACTGCAGGAACTTCAAACCGGCACTAGGAAACAGACTGAAAATACAGAGAAATAGTTTCTCCTGCAACCCGTTCCCTTTGTGCTAGATGAACGAACGTCTCTCCACATGCTCAGTTCTGAGAGATAAGTGTGTGGGAAAGCCGTCCTTCACATAGCTTGTTGGGAACACAAAGTTTGTTTTCAGTTGCAAACCCGACTCCATACATATTTATGGGGAGGTACTAGATCCAACTCGGTTTTACAGTGAAAACTGCAGGAACTTCAAACCGGCACTAGTAAACGGAGTGAGAAAAATGAGTAAAAGTTTAACCTTCAAACCGTTCCTTTGTGCTAGATGAACGAACGTCTCTCCACATGCTCAGTTCTGAGAGGTAAGTGTGTGTGAAAGCCGTCCTTCACCTAGCTTGTTGGGAACACAAAGTTTCTTTTCAGTTGCAAACTCCACTCCATACATATATATGGGGAGGTACTAGCTCCAATTCGGCTTTACAGTGAAAACTGAAGGAACTTCAAACCGGCACTAGGAAACGGACTGAGAAAACAGAGTAATAGTTTCTCCTGCAATCCGTTCCCTTTGTGCTAAATGAACGAACGTCTCTCCACATGCTCAGTTCTGAGAGATAAGTGTGTGTGAAAGCCGTCCTTCACCTAGCTTGTTGAGAACACAAAGTTTCTTTTCAGTTGCAAACTCCACTCCATACATATTTATGGGGAGGTACTAGCTCCAACTCGGTTTTACAGTGAAAACTGCAGGAACTTCAAACCGGCACTAGGAAACAGACTGAGAAACCAGAGTAAAAGTTTCTCCTAAAAACCGTTCCCTTTGTGCTAGATGAACGAAAGTCTCTCCACATGCTCAGATCTGAGAGATAAGTGTGTGGGAAAGCCGTCCTTCACCTAGCTTGTTGGGAACACAAAGTTGCTTTTCAGTTGCAAACTCCACTCCATACATATATATGGGGAGGTACTAGCTCCAACTCGGTTTTACAGTGAAAACTGCAGGAACTTCAAACCGGCACTAGGAAACAGAGTGAGAAAAATGAGTAAAAGTTTCCCCTGCAACCCGTTCCCTTTGTGCTAGATGAACTAACGTCTCTCCACATGCTCAGTTCTGAGAGATAAGTGTGTGTGAAAGCCGTCCTTCACCTAGCTTGTTGGGAACACAAAGTTTCTTTTCAGTTGCAAACTCCAATCCATACATATATATTGGGTGGTACTAGCTCCAACTCGGTTTTACAGTGAAAACTGCAGGAACTTCAAACCGTCACTAGGAAACAGATTGAGAAAAATGAGTAAAAGTTTCTCCTGCAAACCGTTCCCTTTGTGCTAGATGAACGAACGTCTCTCCACATGCTCAGTTCTAGAGATAAGTGTGTGTGAAATCCGTCCTTCACCTAGCTAGTTGGTAACACAAAGTTTCTTTTCAGTTGCAAACTCCACTCCATACATATATATGGGGAGGTACTAGCTCCAACTCTTTTTTACAGTGAAAACTGCAGGAACTTCAAAACGGCACTAGGAAACAGACTGAGAGACCAGAGTAAAAGTTTCTCCTGCAACACGTTCCCTTTGTGCTAGATGAACGAACGTCTCTCCACATGATCAGTTCTCAGAGATAAGTGTGTGTGAAAGCCGTCCTTCACCTAGCTTGTTGGGAACACAAAGTTTTTTCAGTTGCAAACTCCACTCCATACATATTTTTGGGGACGTACTAGCTCCAACTCGGTTTTACAGTGAAAACTGCAGGAACTTCAAACCGGCACTAGGAAACAGACTGCGAAACCAGAGTTAAAGTTTCTCCTGCAACCCGTTCCATTTGTGCTAGATGAACGAACGTCTCTCCACATGCTCAGTTCTGAGAGAAAAATGTGTGTGAAAGCCGTCCTTCACCTAGCTTGTTGGGAACACAAAATTTCTTTTCAGTTGCAAACTCCACTCCATACATATATATGGGGAGGTACTAGCTCCAAATCAGATTTACAGTTAAAACTGCAGGAACTACAAACCGGCACTAGGAAACAGACTGAGAAAACAGAGTAAAAGTTTCTCCTGCAACCCGTTCCCTTTGTGCTAGATGAACGAAAGTCTCTCCACATGCTCAGTTCTAAGAGATAAGAGTGTGTGAAAGCCGTCCTTCAAATAGGTTGTTGGGAACACAAAGTTTCTTTTCAGTTGCAAACTCCACTCCATACATATATATGGGGAGGTACTAGCTCCAACTTGGTTTTACAGTGAAAACTGCAGGAACTTCAACCCGGCAATAGGAAACAGACTGAGAAACCAGAGTAAAAGTTTCTCCTGCAACAACTTCCCATTGTGCTAGATGAACGAACGTCTCTCCACATGCTCAGTTCTCAGAGATAAATGTGTGTGAAAGCCGTCCTTCACCTAGCTTGTTGGGAACACAAAGTTTCTTTACAGTTGCAAACTCCACTCCATACATATTTATGGGTAGGTACTAGCTCCAACTCGGTTTTACAGTGAAAACTGCAGGAACTTCAAACCGGCACTAGGAAACAGATTGAGAAAAATGAGGAAAAGTTTCTCCTGCAACCAGTTCCATTTGTGCTAGATGAACGAACATCTCTCCACAAGCTAAGTTCTGAGAGATAAGTGTGTGTGAAAGCCGTCCTTCACCTAGCTTGTTGGGAAAACAAAGTTTCTTTTCAGTTGCAAACTCCACTCCATACATATATATGGGGAGGTACTAGCTCCAACTCTGTTTTACAGTGAAAACTGCAGGAATTTCAAACCGGCACTAGGAAACAGAGTGAGAAAAATGAGTAAAATTTTCTACTGCAACCCGTTCCCTTTGTGCTAGATGAACGAACGTCTCTCCACATGCTCAGTTCTGAGAGATAAGTGTGTGTGAAAGCCGTCCTTCACCTAGCTTGTTGGGAACACAAAGTTTCTTTTCAGTTGCAAACTCCACTCCATAAATATATATGGGGATGTACTAGCACCAACTCGGTTTTACAGTGAAAACTGCAGGAACTTCAAACCGGCACTAGGAAACAGACTGAGAAACCAGAGTAAAAGTTTCTCCTGCAACCCGTTCCATTTGGCTAGATGAACGAACGTCTCTCCAAATGCTCAGTTCTGAGAGATAAGTGTGAGTGAAAGCCGTCCTTCACCTAGCTTGTTGGGAACACAAAGTTTCTTTTCAGTTGCAAACTCCAATCCATTCATATTTATGGGGAGGTACTAGCTCCAACTCGTTTTTACAGTGAAAGCTACAGAAACTTCAAACCGGCACTAGGAAACAGACGGAGAAACCAGAATAAAATTTTCTAATACAACCCGTTCCCTTTGTGCTAGATGAACGAACGTCTCTCCACATGCTCAGTTCTGAGAGGTAAGTGTGTGTGAAAGCCGTCCTTCACCTAGCTTGTTGGGAACACAAAGTTTCTTTTCAGTTGCAAACTCCACTCCATACATATATATGGGGAGGTACTAGCTCCAATTCGGCTTTACAGTGAAAACTGAAGGAACTTCAAACCGGCACTAGGAAACGGACTGAGAAAACAGAGTAATAGTTTCTCCTGCAATCCGTTCCCTTTGTGCTAAATGAACGAACGTCTCTCCACATGCTCAGTTCTGAGAGATAATTGTGTGTGAAAGCCGTCCTTCACCTAGCTTGTTGAGAACACAAAGTTCCTTTTCAGTTGCAAACTCCACTCCATACATATTTATGGGGAGGTACTAGCTCCAACTCGGTTTTACAGTGAAAACTGCAGGAACTTCAAACCGGCACTAGGAAACAGACTGAGAAACCAGAGTAAAAGTTTCTCCTAAAAACCGTTCCCTTTGTGCTAGATGAACGAAAGTCTCTCCACATGCTCAGATCTGAGAGATAAGTGTGTGGGAAAGCCGTCCTTCACCTAGCTTGTTGGGAACACAAAGTTGCTTTTCAGTTGCAAACTCCAATCCATACATATATATGGGGAGGTACTAGCTCCAACTCGGTTTTACAGTGAAAACTGCAGGAACTTCAAACCGGCACTAGGAAACAGAGTGAGAAAAATGAGTAAAAGTTTCCCCTGCAACCCGTTCCCTTTGTGCTAGATGAACTAACGTCTCTCCACATGCTCAGTTCTGAGAGATAAGTGTGTGTGAAAGCCGTCCTTCACCTAGCTTGTTGGGAACACAAAGTTTCTTTTCAGTTGCAAACTCCACTCCATACATATATATTGGGTGGTACTAGCTCCAACTCGGTTTTACAGTGAAAACTGCAGGAACTTCAAACCGTCACTAGGAAACAGATTGAGAAAAATGAGTAAAAGTTTCTCCTGCAAACCGTTCCCTTTGTGCTAGATGAACGAACGTCTCTCCACATGCTCAGTTCTAGAGATAAGTGTGTGTGAAATCCGTCCTTCACCTAGCTAGTTGGTAACACAAAGTTTCTTTTCAGTTGCAAACTCCACTCCATACATATATATGGGGAGGTACTAGCTCCAACTCTTTTTTACAGTGAAAACTGCAGGAACTTCAAAACGGCACTAGGAAACAGACTGAGAGACCAGAGTAAAAGTTTCTCCTGCAACACGTTCCCTTTGTGCTAGATGAACGAACGTCTCTCCACATGCTCAGTTCTCAGAGATAAGTGTGTGTGAAAGCCGTCCTTCACCTAGCTTGTTGGGAACACAAAGTTTTTTCAGTTGCAAACTCCACTCCATACATATTTTTGGGGACGTACTAGCTCCAACTCGGTTTTACAGTGAAAACTGCAGGAACTTCAAACCGGCACTAGGAAACAGACTGCGAAACCAGAGTTAAAGTTTCTCCTGCAACCCGTTCCATTTGTGCTAGATGAACGAACGTCTCTCCACATGCTCAGTTCTGAGAGAAAAATGTGTGTGAAAGCCGTCCTTCACCTAGCTTGTTGGGAACACAAAATTTCTTTTCAGTTGCAAACTTCACTCCATACATATATATGGGGAGGTACTAGCTCCAAATCGGATTTACAGTTAAAACTGCAGGAACTACAAACCGGCACTAGGAAACAGACTGAGAAAACAGAGTAAAAGTTTCTCCTGCAACCCGTTCCCTTTGTGCTAGATGAACGAAAGTCTCTCCACATGCTCAGTTCTAAGAGATAAGAGTGTGTGAAAGCCGTCCTTCAAATAGGTTGTTGGGAACACAAAGTTTCTTTTCAGTTGCAAACTCCACTCCATACATATATATGGGGAGGTACTAGCTCCAACTCGGTTTTACAGTGAAAAATGCAGGATCTTCAAACCGTCACTAGGAAACAGATTGAGAAAAATGAGTAAAAGTTTCTCCTGCAACCCGTTCCATTTGTGCTAGATGAACGAACGTCTCTCCACATGCTCAGTTCTAAAGATAAGTGTGTGTGAAAGCCGTCCTTCACCTAGCTTGTTGGGAACACAAAGTTTCTTTTCAGTTGCAAACTCCACTCCATACATATATATGGGGAGGTACTAGCTCCAACTCGGTTTTACAGTGAAAACTGCGGGAACTTCATTCCAGCACTAGGAAACAGAGTGAGAAAAATGAGTAAAATTTTCTACTGCAACCAGTTCCCTTTGTGCTAGATGAACGAACGTCTCTCCACATGCTCAGTTCTGAGAGATAAGTGTGTGTGAAAGCCGTCCTTCACCTAGCTTGTTGGGAACACAAAGATTCTTTTAAGTTGCAAACTCCACTCCATACATATATATGGGGAGGTACTAGCTCCAACTCGGTTTTACAGTGAAAACTGCAGGAACTTCAAACCGGCACTAGGAAACAGACTGAGAAACCAGAGTAAAAGTTTCTCCTGCAACCCGTTCCATTTGTGCTAGATGAACGAACGTCTCTCCAAATGCTCAGTTCTGAGAGATAAGTGTGTGTGAAAGCCGTCCTTCACCTAGCTTGTTGGGAACACAAAGTTTCTTTTCAGTTGCAAACTCCACTCCATACATATATATAGGGAGGTACTAGCTCCATATCGGTTTTACAGTGAAAACTGCAGGAAATTCAAACCGGCACTCCGAAACAGACTGAGAAACCAGAGTATAAGTTTCTCCTGCAACACGTTCCCTTTGTGCTAGATGAACGAACGTCTCTCCACATGCTCAGTTCTCAGAGATAAGTCTGTGTGAAAGCCGTCCTTCAACTACCTTGTAGGGAACACAAAGTTTCTTTTCAGTTGCAAACTCCACTCCATACATATTTATGGGGAGGTACAAGCTCCAACTCGGTTTTACAGTGAAAACTGCAGGAACTTCAAACCGGCACTAGGAAACAGACTGAAAATACAGAGAAATAGTTTCTCCTGCAACCCGTTCCCTTTGTGCTAGATGAACGAACGTCTCTCCACATGCTCAGTTCTGAGAGATAAGTGTGTGGGAAAGCCGTCCTTCACATAGCTTGTTGGGAACACAAAGTTTGTTTTCAGTTGCAAACCCGACTCCATACATATTTATGGGGAGGTACTAGATCCAACTCGGTTTTACAGTGAAAACTGCAGGAACTTCAAACCGGCACTAGTAAACGGAGTGAGAAAAATGAGTAAAAGTTTAACCTTCAAACCGTTCCTTTGTGCTAGATGAACGAACGTCTCTCCACATGCTCAGTTCTGAGAGGTAAGTGTGTGTGAAAGCCGTCCTTCACCTAGCTTGTTGGGAACACAAAGTTTCTTTTCAGTTGCAAACTCCACTCCATACATATATATGGGGAGGTACTAGCTCCAATTCGGCTTTACAGTGAAAACTGAAGGAACTTCAAACCGGCACTAGGAAACGGACTGAGAAAACAGAGTAATAGTTTCTCCTGCAATCCGTTCCCTTTGTGCTAAATGAACGAACGTCTCTCCACATGCTCAGTTCTGAGAGATAAGTGTGTGTGAAAGCCGTCCTTCACCTAGCTTGTTGAGAACACAAAGTTTCTTTTCAGTTGCAAACTCCACTCCATACATATTTATGGGGAGGTACTAGCTCCAACTCGGTTTTACAGTGAAAACTGCAGGAACTTCAAACCGGCACTAGGAAACAGACTGAGAAACCAGAGTAAAAGTTTCTCCTAAAAACCGTTCCCTTTGTGCTAGATGAACGAAAGTCTCTCCACATGCTCAGATCTGAGAGATAAGTGTGTGGGAAAGCCGTCCTTCACCTAGCTTGTTGGGAACACAAAGTTGCTTTTCAGTTGCAAACTCCACTCCATACATATATATGGGGAGGTACTAGCTCCAACTCGGTTTTACAGTGAAAACTGCAGGAACTTCAAACCGGCACTAGGAAACAGAGTGAGAAAAATGAGTAAAAGTTTCCCCTGCAACCCGTTCCCTTTGTGCTAGATGAACTAACGTCTCTCCACATGCTCAGTTCTGAGAGATAAGTGTGTGTGAAAGCCGTCCTTCACCTAGCTTGTTGGGAACACAAAGTTTCTTTTCAGTTGCAAACTCCAATCCATACATATATATTGGGTGGTACTAGCTCCAACTCGGTTTTACAGTGAAAACTGCAGGAACTTCAAACCGTCACTAGGAAACAGATTGAGAAAAATGAGTAAAAGTTTCTCCTGCAAACCGTTCCCTTTGTGCTAGATGAACGAACGTCTCTCCACATGCTCAGTTCTAGAGATAAGTGTGTGTGAAATCCGTCCTTCACCTAGCTAGTTGGTAACACAAAGTTTCTTTTCAGTTGCAAACTCCACTCCATACATATATATGGGGAGGTACTAGCTCCAACTCTTTTTTACAGTGAAAACTGCAGGAACTTCAAAACGGCACTAGGAAACAGACTGAGAGACCAGAGTAAAAGTTTCTCCTGCAACACGTTCCCTTTGTGCTAGATGAACGAACGTCTCTCCACATGATCAGTTCTCAGAGATAAGTGTGTGTGAAAGCCGTCCTTCACCTAGCTTGTTGGGAACACAAAGTTTTTTCAGTTGCAAACTCCACTCCATACATATTTTTGGGGACGTACTAGCTCCAACTCGGTTTTACAGTGAAAACTGCAGGAACTTCAAACCGGCACTAGGAAACAGACTGCGAAACCAGAGTTAAAGTTTCTCCTGCAACCCGTTCCATTTGTGCTAGATGAACGAACGTCTCTCCACATGCTCAGTTCTGAGAGAAAAATGTGTGTGAAAGCCGTCCTTCACCTAGCTTGTTGGGAACACAAAATTTCTTTTCAGTTGCAAACTCCACTCCATACATATATATGGGGAGGTACTAGCTCCAAATCAGATTTACAGTTAAAACTGCAGGAACTACAAACCGGCACTAGGAAACAGACTGAGAAAACAGAGTAAAAGTTTCTCCTGCAACCCGTTCCCTTTGTGCTAGATGAACGAAAGTCTCTCCACATGCTCAGTTCTAAGAGATAAGAGTGTGTGAAAGCCGTCCTTCAAATAGGTTGTTGGGAACACAAAGTTTCTTTTCAGTTGCAAACTCCACTCCATACATATATATGGGGAGGTACTAGCTCCAACTTGGTTTTACAGTGAAAACTGCAGGAACTTCAACCCGGCAATAGGAAACAGACTGAGAAACCAGAGTAAAAGTTTCTCCTGCAACAACTTCCCATTGTGCTAGATGAACGAACGTCTCTCCACATGCTCAGTTCTCAGAGATAAATGTGTGTGAAAGCCGTCCTTCACCTAGCTTGTTGGGAACACAAAGTTTCTTTACAGTTGCAAACTCCACTCCATACATATTTATGGGTAGGTACTAGCTCCAACTCGGTTTTACAGTGAAAACTGCAGGAACTTCAAACCGGCACTAGGAAACAGATTGAGAAAAATGAGGAAAAGTTTCTCCTGCAACCAGTTCCATTTGTGCTAGATGAACGAACATCTCTCCACAAGCTCACTTCTGAGAGATAAGTGTGTGTGAAAGCCGTCCTTCACCTAGCTTGTTGGGAAAACAAAGTTTCTTTTCAGTTGCAAACTCCACTCCATACATATATATGGGGAGGTACTAGCTCCAAATCTGTTTTACAGTGAAAACTGCAGGAATTTCAAACCGGCACTAGGAAACAGAGTGAGAAAAATGAGTAAAATTTTCTACTGCAACCCGTTCCCTTTCTGCTAGATGAACGAACGTCTCTCCACATGCTCAGTTCTGAGAGATAAGTGTGTGTGAAAGCCGTCCTTCACCTAGCTTGTTGGGAACACAAAGTTTCTTTTCAGTTGCAAACTCCACTCCATAAATATATATGGGGATGTACTAGCACCAACTCGGTTTTACAGTGAAAACTGCAGGAACTTCAAACCGGCACTAGGAAACAGACTGAGAAACCAGAGTAAAAGTTTCTCCTGCAACCCGTTCCATTTGGCTAGATGAACGAACGTCTCTCCAAATGCTCAGTTCTGAGAGATAAGTGTGAGTGAAAGCCGTCCTTCACCTAGCTTGTTGGGAACACAAAGTTTCTTTTCAGTTGCAAACTCCAATCCATACATATTTATGGGGAGGTACTAGCTCCAACTCGTTTTTACAGTGAAAGCTACAGAAACTTCAAACCGGCACTAGGAAACAGACGGAGAAACCAGAATAAAATTTTCTAATACAACCCGTTCCCTTTGTGCTAGATGAACGAACGTCTCTCCACATGCTCAGTTCTGAGAGATAAGTGTGTGTGAAAGCCGTCCTTCACCTAGCTTGTTGGGAACACAAAGTTTCTTTTCATTTGCAAATTCCAGTCCATACATATATAAGGGGAGGTACTAGCTCCAACTCGGTTTTACAGTGAAAACTGCGGGAACTTCATACCAGCACTAGGAAACAGAGTGAGAAAAATGAGTAAAATTTTCTACTGCAACCAGTTCCCTTTGTGCTAGATGAACGAACGTCTCTCCACATGCTCAGTTCTGAGAGATAAGTGTGTGTGAAAGCCGTCCTTCACCTAGCTTGTTGGGAACACAAAGATTCTTTTAAGTTGCAAACTCCACTCCATACATATATATGGGGAGGTACTAGCTCCAACTCGGTTTTACAGTGAAAACTGCAGGAACTTCAAACCGGCACTAGGAAACAGACTGAGAAACCAGAGTAAAAGTTTCTCCTGCAACCCGTTCCATTTGTGCTAGATGAACGAACGTCTCTCCAAATGCTCAGTTCTGAGAGATAAGTGTGTGTGAAAGCCGTCCTTCATCTAGCTTGTTGGGAACACAAAGTTTCTTTTCAGTTGCAAACTCCACTCCATACATATATATGGGGAGGTACTAGCTCCAACTTGGTTTTACAGTGAAAACTGCAGGAACTTCAACACGGCAATAGGAAACAGACTGAGAAACCAGAGTAAAAGTTTCTCCTGCAACAACTTCCCATTGTGCTAGATGAACGAACGTCTCTCCACATGCTCAGTTCTCAGAGATAAATGTGTGTGAAAGCCGTCCTTCACCTAGCTTGTTGGGAACACAAAGTTTCTTTACAGTTGCAAACTCCACTCCATACATATTTATGGGTAGGTACTAGCTCCAACTCGGTTTTAAAGTGAAAACTGCAGGAACTTCAAACCGGCACTAGGAAACAGATTGAGAAAAATGAGGAAAAGTTTCTCCTGCAACCAGTTCCATTTGTGCTAGATGAACGAACATCTCTCCACAAGCTCAGTTCTGAGAGATATGTGTGTGTGAAAGCCGTCCTTCACCTAGCTTGTTGGGAAAACAAAGTTTCTTTTCAGTTGCAAACTCCACTCCATACATATATATGGGGAGGTACTAGCTCCAAATCTGTTTTACAGTGAAAACTGCAGGAATTTCAAACCGGCACTAGGAAACAGAGTGAGAAAAATGAGTAAAATTTTCTACTGCAACCCGTTCCCTTTCTGCTAGATGAACGAACGTCTCTCCACATGCTCAGTTCTGAGAGATAAGTGTGTGTGAAAGCCGTCCTTCACCTAGCTTGTTGGGAACACAAAGTTTCTTTTCAGTTGCAAACTCCACTCCATAAATATATATGGGGATGTACTAGCACCAACTCGGTTTTACAGTGAAAACTGCAGGAACTTCAAACCGGCACTAGGAAACAGACTGAGAAACCAGAGTAAAAGTTTCTCCTGCAACCCGTTCCATTTGTGCTAGATGAACGAACGTCTCTCCAAATGCTCAGTTCTGAGAGATAAGTGTGAGTGAAAGCCGTCCTTCACCTAGCTTGTTGGGAACACAAAGTTTCTTTTCAGTTGCAAACTCCAATCCATACATATTTATGGGGAGGTACTAGCTCCAACTCGTTTTTACAGTGAAAGCTACAGAAACTTCAAACCGGCACTAGGAAACAGACTGAGAAACCAGAGTAAAATTTTCTAATACAACCCGTTCCCTTTGTGCTAGATGAACGAACGTCTCTCCACATGCTCAGTTCTGAGAGATAAGTGTGTGTGAAAGCCGTCCTTCACCTAGCTTGTTGGGAACACAAAGTTTCTTTTCATTTGCAAATTCCAGTCCATACATATATAAGGGGAGGTACTAGCTCCAACTCGGTTTTACAGTGAAAACTGCAGGAACTTCAAAACGGCACTAGGAAACAGACTGAGAAACCAGAGTAAACGTTTCTCCTGCAACACGTTCCCTTTGTGATAGATGAACGAACGTCTCTAAACATGCTCAGTTCTGAGAGAAATGTGTGTGTGAAAGCCGTCCTTCACCTAGTTTGTTGGGAACACAAAGTTTCTTTTCAGTTGCGAACTTCACTCCATACATATATATGGGGAGGTACTAGTTCCAAATCGGTTTTACAGTGAAAACTGCAGGAACTTCAAACCGGCACTAGGAAACAGACTGAGAAAACAGAGTAAAAGTTTCTCCTGTAACACTTTACCTTTGTGTAAAGATGAACGAACGTCTCTCCACTTGCCAAGTTCTGAGAGATAAATGTGTGTGAAAGCCGTCCTTCAACTAGCTTGTTGGGAACACAAAGTTTCTTTTCAGTTGCAAACTCCACTCCATACATATATATTGGGTGGTACTAGCTCCAACTCGGATTTACAGTGAAAACTGCAGGAACTTCAAAACGGCACTAGGAAACAGACTGAGAGACCAGAGTAAAAGTTTCTCCTGCAACACGTTCCCTTTGTGCTAGATGAACGAACGTCTCTCCACATGCTCAGTTCTCAGAGATAAGTGTGTGTGAAAGCCGTCCTTCACCTAGCTTGTTGGGAACACAAAGTTTTTTTCAGTTGCAAACTCCACTCCATACATATTTTTGGGGACGTACTAGCTCCAACTCTGTTTTACAGTGAAAACTGCAGGAACTTCAAACCGGCACTAGGAAACAGACTGCGAAACCAGAGTTAAAGTTTCTCCTGCAACCCGTTCCATTTGTGCTAGATGAACGAACGTCTCTCCACATGCTCAGTTCTGAGAGAAAAATGTGTGTGAAAGCCGTCCTTCAACTAGCTTGTTGGGAACACAATGTTACTTTTCAGTTGCAAACTCCACTCCATACATATATATGGGGTTGTTCTAGCTCCAACTCGGTTTTACAGTGAAAACTGCAGGAACTTCAAACCGGCACTAGGAAACAGACTGAGACACCACATTAAAAGTTTCCCTGCAACCCGTTCCCTTTGTGCTAGATGAAGGTACGTCTCTCCAATGCTCAGTTCTGAGAGATAAGTGTGTGTGAAAGCCGTCCTTCACATAGATTGTTGGGAACACAAAATTTCTTTTCAGTTGCAAACTCCACTCCATACATATATATGGGGAGGTACTAGCTCCAAATCGGATTTACAGTGAAAACTGCAGGAACTACAAACCGGCACTAGGAAACAGACTGAGAAAACAGAGTAAAAGTTTCTCCTGCAACTCGTTCCTTTTGTGCTAGATGAACGAAAGTCTCTCCACATGCTCAGTTCTAAGAGATAAGAGTGTGTGAAAGCCGTCCTTCAAATAGGTTGTTGGGAACACAAAGTTTCTTTTCAGTTGCAAACTCCACTCCATACATATATATGGGGAGGTACTAGCTCCAACTCGGTTTTACAGTGAAAACTGCAGGATCTTCAAACCGTCACTAGGAAACAGATTGAGAAAAATGAGTAAAAGTTTCTCCTGCAACCCGTTCCATTTGTGCTAGATGAACGAACGTCTCTCCACATGCACAGTTCTACAGATAAGTGTGTGTGAAAGCCGTCCTTCACCTAGCTTGTTGGGAACACAAAGTTTCTTTTCAGTTGCAAACTCCACTCCATACATATATATGGGGAGGTACTAGCTCCAACTCGGTTTTACAGTGAAAACTGCAGGAACTTCATACCAGCACTAGGAAACAGAGTGAGAAAAATGAGTAAAATTTTCAACTGCAACCATTTCCATTTGTGCTAGATGAACGAACGTCTCTCCACATGCTCAGTTCTGAGAGATAAGTGTGTGTGAAAGCCGTCCTTCACCTAGCTTGTTGGCAACACAAAGTTTCTTTTCAGTTGCAAACTCCACTCCATACATATATATGGGGTGGTACTAGCTCCAACTCGGTTTTACAGTGAAAACTGCAGGAACTTCAAACCGGCACTAGGAAACAGACTGAGAGGCCAGAGAAAAAGTTTCCCCTGCAACCCGTTCCTTTTGTGCTAGATGAACGAACGTTTCTCCACATGCCCAGTTCTGAGAGATAATTGTGGGTGAAAGCCGTCCTTCACCTAGCTTGTTGGGAACACAAAGTTTCTTTTCAGTTGTAAACTCCACTCCATACATATATATAGGGAGGTACTAGCTCCAACTCGGTTTTACAGTGAAAACTGCAGGAACTTCAAACCGGCACTAGGAAACAGACTGAGAAACCAGAGTAAAAGTTTCTCCTAAAAACCGTTCCCTTTGTGCTAGATGAACGAAAGTCTCTCCACATGCTCAGATCTGAGAGATAAGTGTGTGGGAAAGCCGTCCTTCACCTAGCTTGTTGGGAACACAAAGTTTCTTTTCAGTTGCAAACTCCACTCCATACATATATATGGGGAGGTACTAGCTCCAACTCGGTTTTACAGTGAAAACTGCAGGAACTTCAAACCGGCACTAGGAAACAGAGTGAGAAAAATGAGTAAAAGTTTCCCCTGCAACCCGTTCCCTTTGTGCTAGATGAACTAACGTCTCTCCACATGCTCAGTTCTGAGAGATAAGTGTGTGTGAAAGCCGTCCTTCACCTAGCTTGTTGGGAACACAAAGTTTCTTTTCAGTTGCAAACTCCACTCCATACATATATATTGGGTGGTACTAGCTCCAACTCGGTTTTACAGTGAAAACTGCAGGAACTTCAAACCGTCACTAGGAAACAGATTGAGAAAAATGAGTAAAAGTTTCTCCTGCAAACCGTTCCCTTTGTGCTAGATGAACGAACGTCTCTCCACATGCTCAGTTCTAGAGATAAGTGTGTGTGAAAACCGTCCTTCACCTAGCTAGTTGGTAACACAAAGTTTCTTTTCAGTTGCAAACACCACTCCATACATATATATGGGGAGGTACTAGCTCCAACTCTTTTTTACAGTGAAAACTGCAGGAACTTCAAAACGGCACTAGGAAACAGACTGAGAGACCAGAGTAAAAGTTTCTCCTGCAACACGTTCCCTTTGTGCTAGATGAACGAACGTCTCTCCACATGCTCAGTTCTCAGAGATAAGTGTGTGTGAAAGCCGTCCTTCACCTAGCTTGTTGGGAACACAAAGTTTTTTCAGTTGCAAACTCCACTCCATACATATTTTTGGGGACGTACTAGCTCCAAGTCGGTTTTACAGTGAAAACTGCAGGAACTTCAAACCGGCACTAGGAAAAAGACTGCGAAACCAGAGTTAAAGTTTCTCCTGCAACCCGTTCCATTTGTGCTAGATGAACGAACGTCTCTCCACATGCTCAGTTCTGAGAGAAAAATGTGTGTGAAAGCCGTCCTTCACCTAGCTTGTTGGGAACACAAAATTTCTTTTCAGTTGCAAACTCCACTCCATACATATATATGGGGAGGTACTAGCTCCAAATCGGATTTACAGTTAAAACTGCAGGAACTACAAACCGGCACTAGGAAACAGACTGAGAAAACAGAGTAAAAGTTTCTCCTGCAACCCGTTCCCTTTTTGCTAGATGAACGAAAGTCTCTCCACATGCTCAGTTCTAAGAGATAAGAGTGTGTGAAAGCCGTCCTTCACCTAGCTTGTTGGGAACACAAAGTTTCTTTTCAGTTGCAAACTCCACTCCATACATATATATGGGGAGGTACTAGCTCCAACTCGGTTTTACAGTGAAAAATGCAGGATCTTCAAACCGTCACTAGGAAACAGATTGAGAAAAATGAGTAAAAGTTTCTCCTGCAACCCGTTCCATTTGTGCTAGATGAACGAACGTCTCTCCACATGCTCAGTTCTAAAGATAAGTGTGTGTGAAAGCCGTCCTTCACCTAGCTTGTTGGGAACACAAAGTTTCTTTTCAGTTGCAAACACCACTCCATACATATATATGGGGAGGTACTAGCTCCAACTCGGTTTTACAGTGAAAACTGCAGGAACTTCAAACCGGCACTAGGAAACAGACGGAGAAACCAGAGTAAAATTTTCTAATACAACCCGTTCCCTTTGTGCTAGATGAACGAACGTCTCTCCACATGCTCAGTTCTGAGAGATAAGTGTGTGTGAAAGCCGTCCTTCACCTAGCTTGTTGGGAACACAAAGTTTCTTTTCATTTGCAAATTCCAGTCCATACATATATAAGGGGAGGTACTAGCTCCAACTCGGTTTTACAGTGAAAACTGCAGGATCTTCAAACCGGCACTAGGAAACAGACTGAGAAACCAGAGTAAACGTTTCTCCTGCAACACGTTCCCTTTGTGATAGATGAACGAACGTCTCTCCACATGCTCAGTTCTGAGAGAAAAGTGTGTGTGAAAGCCGTCCTTCACCTAGTTTGTTGGGAACACAAAGTTTCTTTTCAGTTGCGAACTTCACTCCTTACATATATATGGGGAGGTACTAGTTCCAAATCGGTTTTACAGTGAAAACTGCAGGAACTTCAAACCGGCACTAGGAAACAGAATGAGAAAACAGAGTAAAAGTTTCTCCTGTAACACGTTACCTTTGTGTAAAGATGAACGAACGTCTCTCCACTTGCCAAGTTCTGAGAGATAAATGTGTGTGAAAGCCGTCCTTCACCTAGCTTGTTGGGAACACAAAGTTTCTTTTCAGTTGCAAACTCCACTCCATACATATATATTGGGTGGTACTAGCTCCAACTCGGATTTACAGTGAAAACTGCAGGAACTTCAAAACGGCACTAGGAAACAGACTGAGAGACCAGAGTAAAAGTTTCTCCTGCTACACGTTCCCTTTGTGCTAGATGAACGAACGTCTCTCCACATGCTCAGTTCTCAGAGATAAGTGTGTGTGAAAGCCGTCCTTCACCTAGCTTGTTGGGAACACAAAGTTTTTTTCAGTTGCAAACTCCACTCCATACATATTTTTGGGGACGTACTAGCTCCAACTCTGTTTTACAGTGAAAACTGCAGGAACTTCAAACCGGCACTAGGAAACAGACTGCGAAACCAGAGTTAAAGTTTCTCCTGCAACCCGTTCCATTTGTGCTAGATGAACGAACGTCTCTCCACATGCTCATTTCTGAGAGAAAAATGTGTGTGAAAGCCGTCCTTCAACTAGCTTGTTGGGAACACAATGTTACTTTTCATTTGCAAACTCCACTCCATACATATATATGGGGTTGTTCTAGCTCCAACTCGGTTTTACAGTGAAAACTGCAGGAACTTCAAACCAGCACTAGGAAACAGACTGAGACACCACATGAAAAGTTTCCCTGCAACCCGTTCCCTTTGTGCTAGATGAAGGTACGTCTCTCCACATGCTCAGTTCTGAGACATAAGTGTGTGTGAAAGCCGTCCTTCACATAGATTGTTGGGAACACAAAATTTCTTTTCAGTTGCAAACTCCACTCCATACATATATATGGGGAGGTACTAGCTCCAAATCGGATTTACAGTGAAAACTGCAGGAACTACAAACCGGCACTAGGAAACAGACTGAGAAAACAGAGTAAAAGTTTCTCCTGCAACCCGTTCCCTTTGTGCTAGATGAACGAAAGTCTCTCCACATGCTCAGTTCTAAGAGATAAGAGTGTGTGAAAGCCGTCCTTCAAATAGGTTGTTGGGAACACAAAGTTTCTTTTCAGTTGCAAACTCCACTCCATACATATATATGGGGAGGTACTAGCTCCAACTCGGTTTTACAGTGAAAACTGAAGGATCTTCAAACCGTCACAAGGAAACAGATTGAGAAAAATGAGTAAAAGTTTCTCCTGCAACCCGTTCCATTTGTGCTAGATGAACGAACGTCTCTCCACATGCACAGTTCTAGAGATAAGTGTGTGTGAAAGCCGTCCTTCACCTAGCTTGTTGGGAACACAAAGTTTCTTTTCAGTTGCAAACTCCACTCCATACATATATATGGGGAGGTACTAGCTCCAACTCGGTTTTACAGTGAAAACTGCAGGAACTTCATACCAGCACTAGGAAACAGAGTGAGAAAAATGAGTAAAATTTTCAACTGCAACCAGTTCCCTTTGTGCTAGATGAACGAACGTCTCTCCACATGCTCAGTTCTGAGAGATAAGTGTGTGTGAAAGCCGTCCTTCACCTAGCTTGTTGGGAACACAAAGTTTCTTTTCAGTTGCAAACTCCACTCCATACATATATATGGGGAGGTACTAGCTCCAACTCGGTTTTACAGTGAAAACTGCAGGAACTTCAAACCGGCACTAGGAAACAGACTGAGAAACCACAGTAAAAGTTTCTCCTGCAACCCGTTCCATTTGTGCTAGATGAACGAACGTCTCTCCAAATGCTCACTTCTGAGAGATAATTGTGTGTGAAAGCCGTCCTTCACCTAGCTTGTTGGGAACACAAAGTTTCTTTTCAGTTGCAAACTCCACTCCATACATATATACGGGGAGGTACTAGCTCCAACTTGGTTTTACAGTGAAAACTGCAGGAACTTCAACCCGGCAATAGGAAACAGACTGAGAGACCAGAGTAAAAGTTTCTCCTGCAACAAGTTCCCATTGTGCTAGATGAACGAACGTCTCTCCACATGCTCAGTTCTCAGAGATAAATGTGTGTGAAAGCCGTCCTTCACTTTGCTTGTTGGTAACAAAAAGTTTCTTTTCAGTTGCAAACTGCACTCCATATATATTTATGGGTAGGTACTAGCTCCAATTCGGTTTTACACTGAAAACTGCAGGAACTTCAAACCGGCACTAGGAAACAGACGGAGAAACCAGAGTAAAATTTTCTAATGCAACCCGTTCCCTTTGTGCTAGATGAAGGAATGTGTCTCAACATGCTCAGTTCTGAAAGATAAATGTGTGTGAAAGCCGTCCTTCACCTAGCTTGTTGGGAACACAAAATTTCTTTTCCGTTGCAAACTCCACTCCATACATATATACGGGGAGGTACTAGCTCCAACTTGGTTTTACAGTGAAAACTGCAGGAACTTCAACCCGGCAATAGGAAACAGACTGAGAGACCAGAGTAAAAGTTTCTCCTGCAACAAGTTCCCATTGTGCTAGATGAACGAACGTCTCTCCAAATGCTCACTTCTGAGAGATAATTGTGTGTGAAAGCCGTCCTTCACCTAGCTTGTTGGTAACAAAAAGTTTCTTTTCAGTTGCAAAATCCACTCCATATATATATGTGGGGAGGTATTAAATCCAACTCGTTTTACAGTGAAAACTGCAGGAACTTCAAACCGGCACTAGGAAACAGACTGAGAGACCAGAGTAAAAGTTTCTCCTGCAACACGTTCCTTTTCTGCTAAATGAACGAACGTCTCTCCACATGCTCAGTTCTCAGAGATAAGTGTGGGTGAAAGCCGTCCTTCACCTAGCTTGTTGGGAACACAAATTTTCTTTTCAGTTGCAAACTCCACTCCATACATATTTATGGGTAGGTACTAGCTCCAACCAGGTATTACAGTGAAAACTGCAGGAACTTCAAACCGGCACTAGGAAACAGACTGAGAAACCAGAGTAAAAGTTTCTCCTGCAACCCATTCCCTTTGTGCTAGATGAACGAACGTCTCTCCACTTGCTCAGTTCTGAGAGAAAAGAGTGAGTGAAAGCCGTCCTTCACCTAGCTTGTTGGGAACACAAAGTTTCTGTTTAATTGCAAACTCCACTCCATACATATTTATGTGTAGGTACTAGCTCCAACTCGGTTTTACAGTGAAAACTGCAGGAACTTCAAACCGGCACTAGGAAACAGACTGAGAAACCAGAGTAAAACTTTCCCCTGCAACCCGTTCCCTTTGTGCTAGATGAACGAACGACTATCCACATGCTCAGTTCTGAGAGATAAGTGTGTGTGAAAGCCGTCCTTCACCTAGCTTGTTGGGAACACAAAGTTTCTTTTCATTTGCAAAGTCCAGTCCATACATATATAAGGGGAGGTACTAGCTCCAACTCGGTTTTACAGTGAAAACTGCAGGAACTTCAAACCGGCACTAGGAAACAGATTGAGAAACCAGAGTAAAATTTTCTCCTGCAACACTTTTAATTTGTGATAGATGAACGAAGGTCTCTCCACATGCTCAGTTCTGAGAGATAAGTGTGTGTGAATGCCGTCCTTCACCTAGCTTGTTGGGAACACAAAGTTTCTTTTCAGTTGCGAACTTCACTCCATACATATATATGGGGAGGTACTAGCTCCAAATCGGTTTTACACTGAAAACTGCAGGAACTTCAAACCGGCACTAGGAAACAGACTGAGAAAACAGAGTAAAAGTTTCTCCTGTAACACGTTCCCTTTGTGTAAAGATGAACGAACGTCTCTCCACTTGCCAAGTTCTGAGAGATAAATGTGTGTGAAAGCCGTAATTCACCTATCTTGTTGGGAACACAAAGTTTCTTTTCAGTTGCAAACTCCACTCCATACATATATATGGGGAGGTACAAGCTCCAACTCGGTTTTACAGTGAAACCTGCAGGAACTTCAAACCGACACTTGGAAACAGACTGAGAATCCAGAGTAAAAGTTGCTATTGAATCCCATTCCATTTGTGCTAGATGAACGAACGTCTCTCCACATGCTCAGGTCTGAGGGATAAGTGTGTGTGAAAGCCGTCCTTCACCTAGCTTGTTGGGAACACAAAGTTTCTTTTCAGTTGCAAACTCCACTCCATACATATACATGGGGAGGTACTAGCTCCAACTCGGTTTTACACTGAAAACTGCAGGAACTGCAAACCGGCACTAGGAAACAGTCTGAGAGACCAGAGTAAAAGTTTCTCCTGCAACACGCTCCCTTTGTGCTAGATGAACGAACGTCTCTCCACATGCTCAGTTCTTAGAGATAAGTGTGTGTGAAAGCCGTCCTTCACCTAGCTTGTTGGGAACACAAAGTTTCTTTTCATTTGCAAACTTCTCTCCATACATATTTATGGGTAGGTACAAGCTCCAACTCGGTTTTCCAGTGAAAACTGCAGGAACTTCAAACCGGCACTAGGAAACAGACTGAGAAACCAGAGTAAAAGTTGCTCATGAAAACCGTTCCATTTGTGCTAGATGAACGAACGTCTCTCCACATGCTCAGGTCTGAGAGATAAGTGTGTGTGAAAGCCGTCCTTCACCTAGCTTGTTGGGAACACAAAGTTTCTTTTCAGTTGCAAACTCCACTCCATACATATATATGGGGTGGTACTAGCTCCAACTCGGTTTTACAGTGAAAACTGCAGGAACTTCAAACCGGCACTAGGAAACATATTGAGAAACCAGAGAAAAAGCTTCTCCTGCAACCCGTTCCCTTTGTGCTAGATGAACGAACGTCTCTCTAAATGCTCAGTTCTGAAGAGTTAAGTGTGTGTGAAAGCAGTGGTTCACCTAGATTCCTGGGAACACAAAGTTTCTTTTCATTTGATTCTCCACTCCATACATGTATATGGGGAGGTACTAGCTCCAACTCGGTTTTACAGTGAAAACTGCAGGAACTTCAAACCGGAAACAGGAAACAGACTGAGAAACCAGAGTAAAATTTTCTCCTGCAACTCGTTCCATTTGTTCTAGATGAACGAACGTCTCTTCACATGCTCAGTTCTGAGAGATAAGTGTGTGTGAAAGCCGTCCTTCACCTAGCTTCTTGGGAACACAAAGTTCCTTTCAGTTGAAATCTCCACCCCATACATATATATGGGGAGGTAATAGATCCAAATCGGTTTTACAGTGAAAACTGCAGGAACTTTAATCCGGCAATAGGAAACAGACTGAGAAACCAGAGAAAAATTTTCTCCTGCAACCCGTTCATTTCTGCTAGATGAACGAACGTCTCTCCACTTGCTCAGATCTGAGAGATAACTGTGTGTGAAAGCCGTCCTTCACCTAGATTGTTGGGGACACAAAGTTCCTTTTCAGTTGCAAACTCCACTCCATACATATATATGGGGTGGTACTAGCTCCAATTCGGTTTTACAGTGAAAACTGCAGGAACTTCAAACCTGCACACTAGGAAACAGACTGAGAAAACAGAGTAAAAGTTACTCCTGCAACCCGTTCCCTTTGTGCTAGATGAACGAAAGTCTCTCCACATGCTCAGTTCTGAGAGATAAGTGTGTGTGAAAGCCGTCCTTCAACTAGCTTCTTGGGAACACAAAGTTTCTTTTCAGTTGAAACTCCACTCCATACATATATATGGGGATGAACTAGCTCCAACTCGGTTATACAGTGAAAACTGCAGGAACTTCAAACCGGCACTAGGAAACAGCCTGAGAAACCAGAGTAAAAGTTTCTCCTGCAACCCGTTCCCTTTGTGCTAGATGAACGAACGTCTCTCCACATGCTCAGTTCTGAGAGATAAATGTGTGTGAAAGCCGTCCTTCACCTAGCTTGTTGGGAACACAAAGTTTCTTTTCAGTTGCAAAATCCACTCAATATATATATGTGGGGAGGTATTAAATCCAACTCGTTTTACAGTGAAAACTGCAGGAACTTCAAACCGGCACTAGGAAACAGACTGAGAGACCAGAGTAAAAGTTTCTCCTGCAACACGTTCCTTTTCTGCTAAATGAACGAACGTCTCTCCACATGCTCAGTTCTCAGAGATAAGTGTGGGTGAAAGCCGTCCTTCACCTAGCTTGTTGGGAACACAAATTTTCTTTTCAGTTGCAAACTCCACTCCATACATATTTATGGGTAGGTACTAGCTCCAACCAGGTATTACAGTGAAAACTGCAGGAACTTCAAACCGGCACTAGGAAACAGACTGAGAAACCAGAGTAAAAGTTTCTCCTGCAACCCATTCCCTTTGTGCTAGATGAACGAACGTCTCTCCACTTGCTCAGTTCTGAGAGAAAAGAGTGAGTGAAAGCCGTCCTTCACCTAGCTTGTTGGGAACACAAAGTTTCTGTTTAGTTGCAAACTCCACTCCATACATATTTATGTGTAGGTACTAGCTCCAACTCGGTTTTACAGTGAAAACTGCAGGAACTTCAAACCGGCACTAGGAAACAGACTGAGAAACCAGAGTAAAAGTTTCCCCTGCAACCCGTTCCCTTTGTGCTAGATGAACGAACGACTCTCCACATGCTCAGTTCTGAGAGATAAGTGTGTGTGAAAGCCGTCCTTCACCTAGCTTGTTGGGAACACAAAGTTTCTTTTCATTTGCAAAGTCCAGTCCATACATATATAAGGGGAGGTACTAGCTCCAACTCGGTTTTACAGTGAAAACTGCAGGAACTTCAAACCGGCACTAGGAAACAGACTGAGAAAAATCAGTAAAAGTTTCTCCTGCAACCCGTTCGCTTTGTGCTAGATGAACGAACGTCTCTCCACATGCTCAGTTCTCAGAGATAAGTGTGTGTGAAAGCCGTCCTTCACCTAGCTTGTTGGGAACACAAAGTTTCTTTTCAGTTACAAACTCCACTCCATACATATATATGGGGAGGTACAAGCTCCAAATCGGTTTTACAGTGAAAACTGCAGGAACTTCAAACCGGCACTAGGAAACAGACTGAGAAACCAGAGTAAAAGTTTCTCCTGCAAACCGTTCCATTTGTGCTAGATGAACGAACGTCTCTCCACATGCTCAGTTCTGAGAGATAAGTGTGTGTGAAAGCCGGCCTTCACCTAGATTGTTGGGAACACAAAGTTTCTTTTTAGTTGCAAACTCCACTCCATACATATATATGGGGTGGTACTAGCTCCAACTCGGTTTTACAGTTAAAACTGCAGGAACTTCAAACCGGCACTAGGAAACATATTGAGAAACCAGAGAAAAAGCTTCTCCTGCAACCCGTTCCCTTTGTGCTAGATGAACGAACGTCTCTCTAAATGCTCAGTTCTGAAGAGTTAAGTGTGTGTGAAAGCAGTGGTTCACCTAGATTCCTGGGAACACAAAGTTTCTTTTCATTTGATTCTCCACTCCATACATGTATATGGGGAGGTACTATCTCCAACTCGGTTTTACAGTGAAAACTGCAGGAACTTCAAACCGGAAACAGGAAACAGACTGAGAAACCAGAGTAAAATTTTCTCCTGCAACTCGTTCCATTTGTTCTAGATGAACGAACGTCTCTTCACATGCTCAGTTCTGAGAGATAAGTGTGTGTGAAAGCCGTCCTTCACCTAGCTTCTTGGGAACACAAAGTTCCTTTCAGTTGAAATCTCCACCCCATACATATATATGGGGAGGTAATAGATCCAAATCGGTTTTACAGTGAAAACTGCAGGAACTTTAATCCGGCAATAGGAAACAGACTGAGAAACCAGAGAAAAATTTTCTCCTGCAACCCGTTCATTTCTGCTAGATGAACGAACGTCTCTCCACTTGCTCAGATCTGAGAGATAACTGTGTGTGAAAGCCGTCCTTCACCTAGATTGTTGGGGACACAAAGTTCCTTTTCAGTTGCAAACTCCACTCCATACATATATATGGGGTGGTACTAGCTCCAATTCGGTTTTACAGTGAAAACTGCAGGAACTTCAAACCTGCACACTAGGAAACAGACTGAGAAAACAGAGTAAAAGTTACTCCTGCAACCCGTTCCCTTTGTGCTAGATGAACGAAAGTCTCTCCACATGCTCAGTTCTGAGAGATAAGTGTGTGTGAAAGCCGTCCTTCAACTAGCTTCTTGGGAACACAAAGTTTCTTTTCAGTTGAAACTCCACTCCATACATATATATGGGGATGAACTAGCTCCAACTCGGTTATACAGTGAAAACTGCAGGAACTTCAAACCGGCACTAGGAAACAGCCTGAGAAACCAGAGTAAAAGTTTCTCCTGCAACCCGTTCCCTTTGTGCTAGATGAACGAACGTCTCTCCACATGCTCAGTTCTGAGAGATAAATGTGTGTGAAAGCCGTCCTTCACCTAGCTTGTTGGGAACACAAAGTTTCTTTTCAGTTGCAAAATCCACTCCATATATATATGTGGGGAGGTATTAAATCCAACTCGTTTTACAGTGAAAACTGCAGGAACTTCAAACCGGCACTAGGAAACAGACTGAGAGACCAGAGTAAAAGTTTCTCCTGCAACACGTTCCTTTTCTGCTAAATGAACGAACGTCTCTCCACATGCTCAGTTCTCAGAGATAAGTGTGGGTGAAAGCCGTCCTTCACCTAGCTTGTTGGGAACACAAATTTTCTTTTCAGTTGCAAACTCCACTCCATACATATTTATGGGTAGGTACTAGCTCCAACCAGGTATTACAGTGAAAACTGCAGGAACTTCAAACCGGCACTAGGAAACAGACTGAGAAACCAGAGTAAAAGTTTCTCCTGCAACCCATTCCCTTTGTGCTAGATGAACGAACGTCTCTCCACTTGCTCAGTTCTGAGAGAAAAGAGTGAGTGAAAGCCGTCCTTCACCTAGCTTGTTGGGAACACAAAGTTTCTGTTTAGTTGCAAACTCCACTCCATACATATTTATGTGTAGGTACTAGCTCCAACTCGGTTTTACAGTGAAAACTGCAGGAACTTCAAACCGGCACTAGGAAACAGACTGAGAAACCAGAGTAAAAGTTTCCCCTGCAACCCGTTCCCTTTGTGCTAGATGAACGAACGACTCTCCACATGCTCAGTTCTGAGAGATAAGTGTGTGTGAAAGCCGTCCTTCACCTAGCTTGTTGGGAACACAAAGTTTCTTTTCATTTGCAAAGTCCAGTCCATACATATATAAGGGGAGGTACTAGCTCCAACTCGGTTTTACAGTGAAAACTGCAGGAACTTCAAACCGGCACTAGGAAACAGATTGAGAAACCAGAGTAAAATTTTCTCCTGCAACACTTTTAATTTGTGATAGATGAACGAAGGTCTCTCCACATGCTCAGTTCTGAGAGATAAGTGTGTGTGAATGCCGTCCTTCACCTAGCTTGTTGGGAACACAAAGTTTCTTTTCAGTTGCGAACTTCACTCCATACATATATATGGGGAGGTACTAGCTCCAAATCGGTTTTACACTGAAAACTGCAGGAACTTCAAACCGGCACTAGGAAACAGACTGAGAAAACAGAGTAAAAGTTTCTCCTGTAACACGTTCCCTTTGTGTAAAGATGAACGAACGTCTCTCCACTTGCCAAGTTCTGAGAGATAAATGTGTGTGAAAGCCGTAATTCACCTATCTTGTTGGGAACACAAAGTTTCTTTTCAGTTGCAAACTCCACTCCATACATATATATGGGGAGGTACAAGCTCCAACTCGGTTTTACAGTGAAACCTGCAGGAACTTCAAACCGACACTTGGAAACAGACTGAGAATCCAGAGTAAAAGTTGCTATTGAATCCCATTCCATTTGTGCTAGATGAACGAACGTCTCTCCACATGCTCAGGTCTGAGGTATAAGTGTGTGTGAAAGCCGTCCTTCACCTAGCTTGTTGGGAACACAAAGTTTCTTTTCAGTTGCAAACTCCACTCCATACATATATATGGGGAGGTACTAGCTCCAACTCGGTTTTACACTGAAAACTGCAGGAACTGCAAACCGGCACTAGGAAACAGTCTGAGAGACCAGAGTAAAAGTTTCTCCTGCAACACGCTCCCTTTGTGCTAGATGAACGAACGTCTCTCCACATGCTCAGTTCTTAGAGATAAGTGTGTGTGAAAGCCGTCCTTCACCTAGCTTGTTGGGAACACAAAGTTTCTTTTCATTTGCAAACTTCTCTCCATACATATTTATGGGTAGGTACAAGCTCCAACTCGGTTTTCCAGTGAAAACTGCAGGAACTTCAAACCGGCACTAGGAAACAGACTGAGAAACCAGAGTAAAAGTTGCTCATGAAAACCGTTCCATTTGTGCTAGATGAACGAACGTCTCTCCACATGCTCAGGTCTCAGAGATAAGTGTGTGTGAAAGCCGTCCTTCACCTAGCTTGTTGGGAACACAAAGTTTCTTTTCAGTTGCAAACTCCACTCCATACATATATATGGGGAGGTACTAGCTCCAACTCGGTTTTACAGTGAAATCTGCAGGATCTGCAAACCGGCACTAGGAAACAGACTGAGAAAACAGAATAAATTTTCTCCTGCAACCAGTTCCCTTTGGGCTAGATGAACGAAAGTCCCTCCACATGCTCAATTCTGAGAGATAAGTGTGTGTGAAAGCCGTCCATCACCTAGCTTCTTGGGACACAATGTTTCTTTTCAGTTGAAACTCCACTCCTACATATATATGGGGAGGTACAAGCTCCAACTCGGTTTTACAGTGAAAACTGCAGGAACTTCAAACCGGCAACAGGAAAGAGACTTAAAAACCAGAGTAAAAGTTTCTCCTGTAACCCGTTCCCTTTGTGCTAGATGAACGAACGTCTCTCCACATGCTCAGTTCTGAGAGATAATTTTGGGTGAAAGCCGTCCTTCACCTAGCTTGTTGGGAACACAAAGTTTCTTTTCAGTTGCAAACTCCACTCCATACATATATATGGGGAGGTACTAGCTCCAACTCGGTTTTACAGTGAAAACTGCAGGATCTGCAAACCGGCACTAGGAAACAGACTGAGAGACCAGAGTAAAAGTTTCTCCTGCAACTCGTTCCATTTGTGCTAGATGAACGAAAGTCTCTCCACATGCTCAGTTCTGAGAGATAAGTGTGTGTGAAAGCCGTCCTTCACCTAGCTTGTTGGGAACATAAAGTTTCTTTTCAGTTGCAAACTTCTCTCCATACATATTAATGGGTAGGTACTAGCTCCAACTCGGTTTTCCAGTGAAAACTGCAGGAACTTCAAACCGGCACTATGAAACAGACTGAGAAAAATCAGTAAAAGTTTCTCCTGCAACCCGTTCGCTTTGTGCTAGATGAACGAACGTCTCTCCACATGCTCAGTTCTCAGAGATAAGTGTGTGTGAAAGCCGTCCTTCACCTAGCTTGTTGGGAACACAAAGTTTCTTTTCAGTTACAAACTCCACTCCATACATATATATGGGGAGGTACAAGCTCCAAATCGGTTTTACAGTGAAAACTGCAGGAACTTCAAACCGGCACTAGGAAACAGACTGAGAAACCAGAGTAAAAGTTTCTCCTGCAAACCGTTCCATTTGTGCTAGATGAACGAACGTCTCTCCACATGCTCAGTTCTGAGAGATAAGTGTGTGTGAAAGCCGGCCTTCACCTAGATTGTTGGGAACACAATGTTTCTTTTTAGTTGCAAACTCCACTCCATACATATATATGGGGTGGTACTAGCTCCAACTCGGTTTTACAGTGAAAACTGCAGGAACTTCAAACCGGCACTAGGAAACATATTGAGAAACCAGAGAAAAAGCTTCTCCTGCAACCCGTTCCCTTTGTGCTAGATGAACGAACGTCTCTCAAAATGCTCAGTTCTGAAGAGTTAAGTGTGTGTGAAAGCAGTGGTTCACCTAGATTCCTGGGAACACAAAGTTTCTTTTCATTTGATTCTCCACTCCATACATGTATATGGGGAGGTACTAGCTCCAACTCGGTTTTACAGTGAAAACTGCAGGAACTTCAAACCGGAAACAGGAAACAGACTGAGAAACCAGAGTAAAATTTTCTCCTGCAACTCGTTCCATTTGTTCTAGATGAACGAACGTCTCTTCACATGCTCAGTTCTGAGAGATAAGTGTGTGTGAAAGCCGTCCTTCACCTAGCTTCTTGGGAACACAAAGTTCCTTTCAGTTGAAATCTCCACCCCATACATATATATGGGGAGGTAATAGATCCAAATCGGTTTTACAGTGAAAACTGCAGGAACTTTAATCCGGCAATAGGAAACAGACTGAGAAACCAGAGAAAAATTTTCTCCTGCAACCCGTTCATTTCTGCTAGATGAACGAACGTCTCTCCACTTGCTCAGATCTGAGAGATAACTGTGTGTGAAAGCCGTCCTTCACCTAGATTGTTGGGGACACAAAGTTCCTTTTCAGTTGCAAACTCCACTCCATACATATATATGGGGTGGTACTAGCTCCAATTCGGTTTTACAGTGAAAACTGCAGGAACTTCAAACCTGCACACTAGGAAACAGACTGAGAAAACAGAGTAAAAGTTACTCCTGCAACCCGTTCCCTTTGTGCTAGATGAACGAAAGTCTCTCCACATGCTCAGTTCTGAGAGATAAGTGTGTGTGAATGCCGTCCTTCAACTAGCTTCTTGGGAACACAAAGTTTCTTTTCAGTTGAAACTCCACTCCATACATATATATGGGGATGAACTAGCTCCAACTCGGTTATACAGTGAAAACTGCAGGAACTTCAAACCGGCACTAGGAAACAGCCTGAGAAACCAGAGTAAAAGTTTCTCCTGCAACCCGTTCCCTTTGTGCTAGATGAACGAACGTCTCTCCACATGCTCAGTTCTGAGAGATAAATGTGTGTGAAAGCCGTCCTTCACCTAGCTTGTTGGGAACACAAAGTTTCTTTTCAGTTGCAAAATCCACTCCATATATATATGTGGGGAGGTATTAAATCCAACTCATTTTACAGTGAAAACTGCAGGAACTTCAAACCGGCACTAGGAAACAGACTGAGAAAACAGAATAAATTTTCTCCTGCAACCCGTTTCCTTTGGGCTAGATGAACGAAAGTCCCTCCACATGCTCAACTCTGAGAGATAAGTGTGTGTGAAAGCCGTCCTTCACCTAGCTTCTTGGGACACAAAGTTTCTTTTCAGTTGAAACTCCACTCCTACATATATATGGGGAGGTACTAGCTCCAACTCGGTTTTACAGTGAAAACTGCAGGAACTTCAAACCGGCAACAGGAAACAGACTTAAAAACCAGAGTAAAAGTTTCTCCTGTAACCCGTTCCCTTTGTGCTAGATGAACGAACGTCTCTCCACATGCTCAGTTCTGAGAGATAATTTTGGGTGAAAGCCGTCCTTCACCTAGCTTGTTGGGAACACAAAGTTTCTTTTCAGTTGCAAACTCCACTCCATACATATATATGGGGAGGTACTAGCTCCAACTCGGTTTTACAGTGAAAACTGCAGGATCTGCAAACCGGCACTAGGAAACAGACTGAGAGACCAGAGTAAAAGTTTCTCCTGCAACTCGTTCCATTTGTGCTAGATGAACGAAAGTCTCTCCACATGCTCAGTTCTGAGAGATAAGTGTGTGTGAAAGCCGTCCTTCACCTAGCTTGTTGGGAACATAAAGTTTCTTTTCAGTTGCAAACTTCTCTCCATACATATTAATGTGTAGGTACTAGCTCCAACTCGGTTTTCCAGTGAAAACTGCAGGAACTTCAAACCGGCACTATGAAACAGACTGAGAAAAATCAGTAAAAGTTTCTCCTGCAACCCGTTCGCTTTGTGCTAGATGAACGAACGTCTCTCCACATGCTCAGTTCTCAGAGATAAGTGTGTGTGAAAGCCGTCCTTCACCTAGCTTGTTGGGAACACAAAGTTTCTTTTCAGTTGCAAACTCCACTCCATACATATATATGGGGAGGTACAAGCTCCAAATCGGTTTTACAGTGAAAACTGCAGGAACTTCAAACCGGCACTAGGAAACAGACTGAGAAACCAGAGTAAAAGTTTCTCCTGCAAACCGTTCCATTTGTGCTAGATGAACGAACGTCTCTCCACATGCTCAGTTCTGAGAGATAAGTGTGTGTGAAAGCCGGCCTTCACCTAGCTTCTTGGGACACAAAGTTTCTTTTCAGTTGAAACTCCACTCCTACATATATATGGGAAGGTACTAGCTCCAACTCGGTTTTACAGTGAAAACTGCAGGAAATTCAAACCGGCAACAGGAAACAGACTTAAAAACCAGAGTAAAAGTTTCTCCTGTAACCCGTTCCCTTTGTGCTAGATGAACGAACGTCTCTCCACATGCTCAGTTCTGAGAGATAATTTTGGGTGAAAGCCGTCCTTCACCTAGCTTGTTGGGAACACAAAGTTTCTTTTCAGTTGCAAACTCCACTCCATACATATATATGGGGAGGTACAAGCTCCAAATCGGTTTTACAGTGAAAACTGCAGGAACTTCAAACCGGCACTAGGAAACAGACTGAGAAACAAGAGTAAAAGTTTCTCCTGCAAACCGTTCCATTTGTGCTAGATGAACGAACGTCTCTCCACATGCTCAGTTCTGAGAGATAAGTGTGTGTGAAAGCCGGCCTTCACCTAGATTGTTGGGAACACAAAGTTTCTTTTTAGTTGCAAACTCCACTCCATACATATATATGGGGAAGTACTAGCTGAAACCCGGTTTTACAGTGAAAACTGCAGGAACTTCAAACCGGCACTAGGAAACATATTGAGAAACCAGAGTAAAAGCTTCTCCTGCAACCCGTTCCCTTTGTGCTAGATGAACGAACGTCTCTCAAAATGCTCAGTTCTGAAGAGTTAAGTGTGTGTGAAAGCAGTGGTTCACCTAGCTTCCTGGGAACACAAAGTTTCTTTTCATTTGATTCTCCACTCCATACATGTATATGGGGAGGTACTAGCTCCAACTCGGTTTTACAGTGAAAACTGCAGGAACTTCAAACCGGAAACAGGAAACAGACTGAGAAACCAGAGTAAAATTTTCTCCTGCAACTCGTTCCATTTGTTCTAGATGAACGAACGTCTCTTCACATGCTCAGTTCTGAGAGATAAGTGTGTGTGAAAGCCGTCCTTCACCTAGCTTCTTGGGAACACAAAGTTCCTTTCAGTTGAAATCTCCACCCCATACATATATATGGGGAGGTAATAGCTCCAAATCGGTTTTACAGTGAAAACTGCAGGAACTTTAAACCGGCAACAGGAAACAGACTGAGAAACCAGAGAAAAATTTTCTCCTGCAACCCGTTCATTTCTGCTAGATGAACGAACGTCTCTCCACTTGCTCAGATCTGAGAGATAACTGTGTGTGAAAGCCGTCCTTCACCTAGATTGTTGGGGACACAAAGATCCTTTTCAGTTGCAAACTCCACTCCATACATATATATGGGGTGGTACTAGTTCCAATTCGGTTTTACAGTGAAAACTGCAGGAACTTCATACCGGCACACTAGGAAACAGACTGAGGAAACAGAGTAAAAGTTACTCCTGCAACCCGTTCCCTTTGTGCTAGATGAACGAAAGTCTCTCCACATGCTCAGTCCTGAGAGATAAGTGTGTGTGAAAGCCGTCCTTCAACTAGCTTCTTGGGAACACAAAGTTTCTTTTCAGTTGAAACTCCACTCCATACATATATATGGGGATGAACTAGCTCCAACTCGGTTATACAGTGAAAACTGCAGGAACTTCAAACCGGCACTAGGAAACAGCCTGAGAAACCAGAGTAAAAGTTTCTCCTGCAACCCGTTCCCTTTGTGCTAGATGAACGAACGTCTCTCCACATGCTCAGTTCTGAGAGATAAATGTGTGTGAAAGCCGTCCTTCACCTAGCTTGTTGGGAACACAAAGTTTCTTTTCAGTTGCAAAATCCACTCCATATATATATGTGGGGAGGTATTAAATCCAACTCGTTTTACAGTGAAAACTGCAGGAACTTCAAACCGGCACTAGGAAACAGACTGAGAAAACAGAATAAATTTTCTCCTGCAACCCGTTCCCTTTGGGCTAGATGAACGAAAGTCCCTCCACATGCTCAATTCTGAGAGATAAGTGTGTGTGAAAGCCGTCCTTCACCTAGCTTCTTGGGACACAAAGTTTCTTTTCAGTTGAAACTCCACTCCTACATATATATGGGGAGGTACTAGCTCCAACTCGGTTTTACAGTGAAAACTGCAGGAACTTCAAACCGGCAACAGGAAACAGACTTAAAAACCAGAGTAAAAGTTTCTCCTGTAACCCGTTCCCTTTGTGCTAGATGAACGAACGTCTCTCCACATGCTCAGTTCTGAGAGATAATTTTGGGTGAAAGAAGTCCTTCACCTAGCTTGTTGGGAACACAAAGTTTCTTTTCAGTTGCAAACTCCACTCCATACATATATATGGGGAGGTACTAGCTCCAACTCGGTTTTACAGTGAAAACTGCAGGATCTGCAAACCGGCACTAGGAAACAGACTGAGAGACCAGAGTAAAAGTTTCTCCTGCAACTCGTTCCATTTGTGCTAGATGAACGAAAGTCTCTCCACATGCTCAGTTCTGAGAGATAAGTGTGTGTGAAAGCCGTCCTTCACCTAGCTTGTTGGGAACACAAAGTTTCTTTTCAGTTGCAAACTTCTCTCCATACATATTAATGGGTAGGTACTAGCTCCAACTCGGTTTTCCAGTGAAAACTGCAGGAACTTCAAACCGGCACTATGAAACAGACTGAGAAAAATCAGTAAAAGTTTCTCCTGCAACCCGTTCGCTTTGTGCTAGATGAACGAACGTCTCTCCACATGCTCAGTTCTCAGAGATAAGTGTGTGTGAAAGCCGTCCTTCACCTAGCTTGTTGGGAACACAAAGTTTCTTTTCAGTTACAAACTCCACTCCATACATATATATGGGGAGGTACAAGCTCCAAATCGGTTTTACAGTGAAAACTGCAGGAACTTCAAACCGGCACTAGGAAACAGACTGAGAAACCAGAGTAAAAGTTTCTCCTGCAAACCGTTCCATTTGTGCTAGATGAACGAACGTCTCTCCACATGCTCAGTTCTGAGAGATAAGTGTGTGTGAAAGCCGGCCTTCACCTAGATTGTTGGGAACACAAAGTTTCTTTTTAGTTGCAAACTCCACTCCATACATATATATGGGGTGGTACTAGCTCCAACTCGCTTTTACAGTGAAAACTGCAGGAACTTCAAACCGGCACTAGGAAACATATTGAGAAACCAGAGAAAAAGCTTCTCCTGCAACCCGTTCCCTTTGTGCTAGATGAACGAACGTCTCTCAAAATGCTCAGTTCTGAAGAGTTAAGTGTGTGTGAAAGCAGTGGTTCACCTAGCTTCCTGGGAACACAAAGTTTCTTTTCATTTGATTCTCCACTCCATACATGTATATGGGGAGGTACTAGCTCCAACTCGGTTTTACAGTGAAAACTGCAGGAACTTCAAACCGGAAACAGGAAACAGACTGAGAAACCAGAGTAAAATTTTCTCCTGCAACTCGTTCCATTTGTTCTAGATGAACGAACGTCTCTTCACATGCTCAGTTCTGAGAGATAAGTGTGTGTGAAAGCCGTCCTTCACCTAGCTTCTTGGGACACAAAGTTTCTTTTCAGTTGAAACTCCACTCCTACATATATATGGGGAGGTACTAGCTCCAACTCGGTTTTACAGTGAAAACTGCAGGAACTTCAAACCGGCAACAGGAAACAGACTTAAAAACCAGAGTAAAAGTTTCTCCTGTAACCCGTTCCCTTTGTGCTAGATGAACGAACGTCTCTCCACATGCTCAGTTCTGAGAGATAATTTTGGGTGAAAGAAGTCCTTCACCTAGCTTGTTGGGAACACAAAGTTTCTTTTCAGTTGCAAACTCCACTCCATACATATATATGGGGAGGTACTAGCTCCAACTCGGTTTTACAGTGAAAACTGCAGGATCTGCAAACCGGCACTAGGAAACAGACTGAGAGACCAGAGTAAAAGTTTCTCCTGCAACTCGTTCCATTTGTGCTAGATGAACGAAAGTCTCTCCACATGCTCAGTTCTGAGAGATAAGTGTGTGTGAAAGCCGTCCTTCACCTAGCTTGTTGGGAACACAAAGTTTCTTTTCAGTTGCAAACTTCTCTCCATACATATTAATGGGTAGGTACTAGCTCCAACTCGGTTTTCCAGTGAAAACTGCAGGAACTTCAAACCGGCACTATGAAACAGACTGAGAAAAATCAGTAAAAGTTTCTCCTGCAACCCGTTCGCTTTGTGCTAGATGAACGAACGTCTCTCCACATGCTCAGTTCTCAGAGATAAGTGTGTGTGAAAGCCGTCCTTCACCTAGCTTGTTGGGAACACAAAGTTTCTTTTCAGTTACAAACTCCACTCCATACATATATATGGGGAGGTACAAGCTCCAAATCGGTTTTACAGTGAAAACTGCAGGAACTTCAAACCGGCACTAGGAAACAGACTGAGAAACCAGAGTAAAAGTTTCTCCTGCAAACCGTTCCATTTGTGCTAGATGAACGAACGTCTCTCCACATGCTCAGTTCTGAGAGATAAGTGTGTGTGAAAGCCGGCCTTCACCTAGATTGTTGGGAACACAAAGTTTCTTTTTAGTTGCAAACTCCACTCCATACATATATATGGGGTGGTACTAGCTCCAACTCGCTTTTACAGTGAAAACTGCAGGAACTTCAAACCGGCACTAGGAAACATATTGAGAAACCAGAGAAAAAGCTTCTCCTGCAACCCGTTCCCTTTGTGCTAGATGAACGAACGTCTCTCAAAATGCTCAGTTCTGAAGAGTTAAGTGTGTGTGAAAGCAGTGGTTCACCTAGCTTCCTGGGAACACAAAGTTTCTTTTCATTTGATTCTCCACTCCATACATGTATATGGGGAGGTACTAGCTCCAACTCGGTTTTACAGTGAAAACTGCAGGAACTTCAAACCGGAAACAGGAAACAGACTGAGAAACCAGAGTAAAATTTTCTCCTGCAACTCGTTCCATTTGTTCTAGATGAACGAACGTCTCTTCACATGCTCAGTTCTGAGAGATAAGTGTGTGTGAAAGCCGTCCTTCACCTAGCTTCTTGGGAACACAAAGTTCCTTTCAGTTGAAATCTCCACCCCATACATATATATGGGGAGGTAATAGCTCCAAATCGGTTTTACAGTGAAAACTGCAGGAACTTTAATCCGGCAATAGGAAACAGACTGAGAAACCAGAGAAAAATTTTCTCCTGCAACCCGTTCATTTCTGCTAGATGAACGAACGTCTCTCCACTTGCTCAGATCTGAGAGATAACTGTGTGTGAAAGCCGTCCTTCACCTAGATTGTTGGGGACACAAAGTTCCTTTTCAGTTGCAAACTCCACTCCATACATATATATGGGGTGGTACTAGCTCCAATTCGGTTTTACAGTGAAAACTGCAGGAACTTCAAACCGGCACACTAGGAAACAGACTGAGAAAACAGAGTAAAAGTTACTCCTGCAACCCGTTCCCTTTGTGCTAGATGAACGAAAGTCTCTCCACATGCTCAGTTCTGAGAGATAAGTGTGTGTGAAAGCCGTCCTTCAACTAGCTTCTTGGGAACACAAAGTTTCTTTTCAGTTGAAACTCCACTCCATACATATATATGGGGATGAACTAGCTCCAACTCGGTTATACAGTGAAAACTGCAGGAACTTCAAACCGGCACTAGGAAACAGCCTGAGAAACCAGAGTAAAAGTTTCTCCTGCAACCCGTTCCCTTTGTGCTAGATGAACGAACGTCTCTCCACATGCTCAGTTCTGAGAGATAAATGTGTGTGAAAGCCGTCCTTCACCTAGCTTGTTGGGAACACAAAGTTTCTTTTCAGTTGCAAAATCCACTCCATATATATATGTGGGGAGGTATTAAATCCAACTCGTTTTACAGTGAAAACTGCAGGAACTTCAAACCGGCACTAGGAAACAGACTGAGAAAACAGAATAAATTTTCTCCTGCAACCCGTTTACTTTGGGCTAGATGAACGAAAGTCCCTCCACATGCTCAACTCTGAGAGATAAGTGTGTGTGAAAGCCGTCCTTCACCTAGCTTCTTGGGACACAAAGTTTCTTTTCAGTTGAAACTCCACTCCTACATATATATGGGGAGGTACTAGCTCCAACTCGGTTTTACAGTGAAAACTGCAGGAACTTCAAACCGGCAACAGGAAACAGACTTAAAAACCAGAGTAAAAGTTTCTCCTGTAACCCGTTCCCTTTGTGCTAGATGAACGAACGTCTCTCCACATGCTGAGTTCTGAGAGATAAGTTTGTGTGAAAGCCGTCCTTCACCTAGCTTGTTGGGAACACAAAGTTTCTTTTCAGTTGCAAACTCCACTCAATACATATATATGGGGAGGTATTAGCTCCAACTCGGTTTTACAGTGAAAACTGCAGGAACTTCAAAACGGCACTAGTAAACAGTCTGAGAAACCAGAGTAAAATTTTCTACTGCAACCCGTTCCTTTGTCCTAGATGAACGAACGTCTCTCAACATGCTCAGTTCTGAGAGATATGTGTGTGTGAAAGCCGTCCTTCACCTAGCTTGTTGGGAACACAAAGTTTCTTTTCAGTTGCAAACTTCTCTCCATACATATTTATGGGTAGGTACTAGCTCCAACTCGGTTTTCCAGTGAAAACTGCAGGAACTTCAAACCGGCACTATGAAACAGACTGAGAGACCAGAGTAAAAGTTTCTCCTGCAACCCGTTCGCTTTGTGCTAGATGAACGAACGTCTCTCCACATGCTCAGTTCTCAGAGATAAGTGTGTGTGAAAGCCGTCCTTCACCTAACTTGTTGGGAACACAAAGTTTCTTTTCAGTTGCAAACTCCACTCCATACATATATATGGGGAGGTACAAGCTCCAAATCGGTTTTACAGTGAAAACTGCAGGAACTTCAAACCGGCACTAGGAAACAGACTGAGAAACCAGAGTAAAAGTTTCTCCTGCAAACCGTTCCATTTGTGCTAGATGAACGAACGTCTCTCCACATGCTCAGTTCTGAGAGATAAGTGTGTGTGAAAGCCGGCCTTCACCTAGCTTCTTGGGACACAAAGTTTCTTTTCAGTTGAAACTCCACTCCAGCATATATATGGGGTGGTTCTAGCTCCAACTCGGTTTTACAGTGAAAACTGCAGGAACTTCAAACCGGCACTAGGAAACATATTGAGAAACCAGAGTAAAAGCTTCTCCTGCAACCCGTTCCCTTTGTGCTAGATGAACGAACGTCTCTCAAAATGCTCAGTTCTGAAGCGTTAAGTGTGTGTGAAAGCAGTGGTTCACCTAGCTTCCTGGGAACACAAAGTTTCTTTTCATTTGATTCTCCACTCCATACATGTATATGGGGAGGTACTAGCTCCAACTCGGTTTTACAGTGAAAACTGCAGGAACTTCAAACCGGAAACAGGAAACAGACTGAGAAACCAGAGTAAAATTTTCTCCTGCAACTCGTTCCATTTGTTCTAGATGAACGAACGTCTCTTCACATGCTCAGTTCTGAGAGATAATTGTGTGTGAAAGCCGTCCTTCACCTAGCTTGTTGGGAACACAAAGTTTCTTTTCAGTTGCAAAATCCACTCCATATATATATATGGGGAGGTATTAAATCCAACTCGTTTTACAGTGAAAACTGCAGGAACTTCAAACCGGCACTAGGAAACAGACTGAGAAAACAGAATAAATTTTCTCCTGCAACCCGTTTCCTTTGGGCTAGATGAACGAAAGTCCCTCCACAAGCTCAATTCTGAGAGATAAGTGTGTGTGAAAGCCGTCCTTCACCTAGCTTCTTGGGACACAAAGTTTCTTTTCAGTTGAAACTCCACTCCTACATATATATGGGGAGGTACTAGCTCCAACTCGGTTTTACAGTGAAAACTGCAGGAACTTCAAACCGGCAACAGGAAACAGACTTAAAAACCAGAGTAAAAGTTTCTCCTGTAACCCGTTCCCTTTGTGCTAGATGAACGAACGTCTCTCCACATGCTCAGTTCTGAGAGATAAGTTTGTGTGAAAGCCGTCCTTCACCTAGCTTGTTGGGAACACAAAGTTTCTTTTCAGTTGCAAACTCCACTCCATACATATATATGGGGAGGTATTATCTCCAAATCGGTTTTACAGTGAAAACTGCAGGAACTTCAAAACGGCACTAGTAAACAGACTGAGAAACCAGAGTAAAATTTTCTACTGCAACCCGTTCCCTTTGTCCTAGATGAACGAACGTCTCTCAACATGCTCAGTTCGGAGAGATATGTGTGTGTGAAAGCCGACCTTCACCTAGCTTGTTGGGAACACAAAGTTTCTTTTCAGTTGCAAACTTCTCTCCATACATATTTATGGGTATGTACTAGCTCCAACTCGGTTTTCCAGTGAAAACTGCAGGAACTTCAAACCGGCACTATGAAACAGACTGAGAGACCAGAGTAAAAGTTTCTCCTGCAACCCGTTCGCTTTGTGCTAGACGAACGAACGTCTCTCCACATGCTCAGTTCTCAGAGATAAGTGTGTGTGAAAGCCGTCCTTCACCTAGCTTGTTGGGAACACAAAGTTTCTTTTCAGTTGCAAACTCCACTCCATACATATATATGGGGAGGTACAAGCTCCAAATCGGTTTTACAGTGAAAACTGCAGGAACTTCAAACCGGCACTAGGAAACAGACTGAGAAACCAGAGTAAAAGTTTCTCCTGCAAACCGTTCCATTTGTGCTAGATGAACGAACGTCTCTCCACATGCTCAGTTCTGAGAGATAAGTGTGTGTGAAAGCCGGCCTTCACCTAGATTGTTGGGAACACAAAGTTTCTTTTTAGTTGCAATCTCCACTCCATACATATATATGGGGAGGTACTAGCTCCAACTCGGTTTTACAGTGAAAACTGCAGGAACTTCAAACCGGCACTAGGAAACATATTGAGAAACCAGAGTAAAAGCTTCTCCTGCAACCCGTTCCCTTTGTGCTAGATGAACGAACGTCTCTCAAAATGCTCAGTTCTGAAGGGTTAAGTGTGTGTGAAATCAGTGGTTCACCTAGCTTCCTGTGAACACAAAGTTTCTTTTCATTTGATTCTCCACTCCATACATGTATATGGGGAGGTACTAGCTCCAACTCGGTTTTACAGTGAAAACTGCAGGAACTTCAAACCGGAAACAGGAAACAGACTGAGAAACCAGAGTAAAATTTTCTCCTGCAACTCGTTCCATTTGTTCTAGATGAACGAACGTCTCTTCACATGCTCAGTTCTGAGAGATAAGTGTGTGTGAAAGCCGTCCTTCACCTAGATTGTTGGGGACACAAAGTTCCTTTTCATTTGCAAACTCCACTCCATACATATATATGGGGTGGTACTAGCTCCTATTCGGTTTTACAGTGAAAACTGCAGGAACTTCAAACCGGCACACTATGAAACAGACTGAGAAAACAGAGTAAAAGTTACTCCTGCAACCCGTTCCCTTTGTGCTAGATGAATGAAAGTCTCTCCACATGCTCAGTTCTGAGAGATAAGTGTGTGTGAAAGCCGTCCTTCAACTAGCTTCTTGGGAACACAAAGTTTCTTTTCAGTTGAAACTCCACTCCATACATATATATGGGGATGAACTAGCTCCAACTCGGTTATACAGTGAAAACTGCAGGAAATTCATACCGGCACTAGGAAACATCCTGAGAAACCAGAGTAAAAGTTTCTCCTGCAAACCGTTCCCTTTGTGCTAGATGAACGAACGTCTCTCCACATGCTCAGTTCTGAGAGATAAATGTGTGTGAAAGCCGTCCTTCACCTAGCTTGTTGGGAACACAAAGTTTCTTTTCAGTTGCAAAATCCACTCCATATATATATGTGGGGAGGTATTAAATCCAACTCGTTTTACAGTGAAAACTGCAGGAACTTCAAACCGGCACTAGGAAACAGACTGAGAAAACAGAATAAATTTTCTCCTGCAACCCGTTCCCTTTGGGCTAGATGAACGAAAGTCCCTCCACATGCTCAATTCTGAGAGATAAGTGTGTGTGAAAGCCGTCCTTCACCTAGCTTCTTGGGACACAAAGTTTCTTTTCAGTTGAAACTCCACTCCTACATATATATGGGGAGGTACTAGCTCCAACTCGGTTTTACAGTGAAAACTGCAGGAACTTCAAACCGGCAACAGGAAACAGAATTAAAAACCAGAGTAAAAGTTTCTCCTGTAACCCGTTCCCTTTGTGCTAGATGAACGAACGTCTCTCCACATGCTCAGTTCTGAGAGATAAGTTTGTGTGAAAGCCGTCCTTCACCAAGCTTGTTGGGAACACAAAGTTTCTTTTCAGTTGCAAACTCCACTCCATACATATATATGGGGAGGTACTAGCTCCAACTCGGTTTTACAGTGAAAACTGCAGGATCTGCAAACCGGCACTAGGAAACAGACTGAGAAACCAGAGTAAAAGTTTCTCCTGCAACCCGTTCCCTTTGTGCTAGATGAACGAACGTCTCTCAAAATGCTCAGTTCTGAAGAGTTAAGTGTGTGTGAAAGCAGTGGTTCACCTAGCTTCCTGGGAACACAAAGTTTCTTTTCATTTGATTCTCCACTCCATACATGTATATGGGGAGGTACTAGCTCCAACTCGGTTTTACAGTGAAAACTGCAGGAACTTCAAACCGGAAACAGGAAACAGACTGAGAAACCAGAGTAAAATTTTCTCCTGCAACTCGTTCCATTTGTTCTAGATGAACGAACGTCTCTTCACATGCTCAGTTCTGAGAGATAAGTGTGTGTGAAAGCCGTCCTTCACCTAGCTTCTTGGGAACACAAAGTTCCTTTCAGTTGAAATCATCACCCCATACATATATATGGGGAGGTAATAGCTCCAAATCGGTTTTACAGTGAAAACTGCAGGAACTTTAAACCGGCAACAGGAAACAGACTGAGAAACCAGAGAAAAATTTTCTCCTGCAACCCGTTCATTTCTGCTAGATGAACGAACGTCTCTCCACTTGCTCAGATCTGAGAGAAAACTGTGTGTGAAAGCCGTCCTTCACCTAGATTGTTGGGGACACAAAGTTCCTTTTCAGTTGCAAACTCCACTCCATACATATATATGGGGTGGTACTAGCTCCAATTCGGTTTTACAGTGAAAACTGCAGGAACTTCAAACCGGCACACTAGGAAACAGACTGAGAAAACAGAGTAAAAGTTACTCCTGCAACCCGTTCCCTTTGTGCTAGATGAACGAAAGTCTCTCCACATGCTCAGTTCTGAGAGATAAGTGTGTGTGAAAGCCGTCCTTCAACTAGCTTCTTGGGAACACAAAGTTTCTTTTCAGTTGAAACTCCACTCCATACATATATATGGGGATGAACTAGCTCCAACTCGGTTATACAGTGAAAACTGCAGGAACATCAAACCGGCACTAGGAAACAGCCTGAGAAACCAGAGTAAAAGTTTCTCCTGCAACCCGTTCCCTTTGTGCTAGATGAACGAACGTCTCTCCACATGCTCAGTTCTGAGAGATAAATGTGTGTGAAAGCCGTCCTTCACCTAGCTTGTTGGGAACACAAAGTTTCTTTTCAGTTGCAAAATCCACTCCATATATATATGTGGGGAGGTATTAAATCCAACTCGTTTTACAGTGAAAACTGCAGGAACTTCAAACCGGCACTAGGAATTAGAGTGAGATTCCAGAGTAAAAGTTTCTCCTGCAACCCGTTCCCTTTGTGCTAGATGAACGAACGTCTCTCCACATGCTCAGTTCTGAGAGATAAGTGTGTATGAAAGCCGCCCTTAACCTAGCTTGTAAGGCACACAAAGTTTTTTTTCACTTGCAAACTCCAATCCATACATATATATGGGGAGATACTAGCTCCAACTCGGTTTACAGTGAAAACTGCAGGTACTTCAAAAGGCACTAGGAAACAGACTGAGAAACCAGAGAAAAAGTTTCTCCTGCAACCCGTTTCCTTTGTGTTAGATGAACGAATGTCTCTCTAATTGCCCAGTTCTGAGAGATTAGTGTGTGTGAAAGCCGTACTTCACCTAGGTTGTTGGGAACACAAAGTTTCTATTCAGTTGCAAACTCCACTCCATACATATATATGGAGAGGTAGTAGCCCCAACTCGGTTTTACAGTGAAAACTGCAGGAACTTTATACCGGCAACAGGAAACAGACTGAGAATCCAGAGAAAAAGTTTCTCCTGCAACCCGTTTCCTTTGTGTTAGATGAACGAATGTCTCTCTAATTGCCCAGTTCTGAGAGATTAGTGTGTGTGAAAGCCGTACTTCACCTAGGTTGTTGGGAACACAAAGTTTCTATTCAGTTGCAAACTCCACTCCATATATATATATGGGGAGGTAGTAGCCCCAACTCGGTTTTACAGTGAAAACTGCAGGAACTTCAAACCGGCACTAGGAAACAGACTGAGAAACCAGAGTAAAATTTTCTCCTGCAACCCGTTCCCTTTTTGGTAGATGAACGAAAGTATCTCCACATGCTCATTTCTGAGAGATAATTTTGTGTGAAAGCCGTACTTCAACTAGCTTCTTGGGAACACAAAGTTTCTTTTCACTTGCAAACTCCACTCCATACATATATATGGGGAGGTACTAACTCCAACTCGGTTTTACAGTGAAAACTGCAGGAACTTCAAACCGGCACTAGGAAACAGACTGAGAAACCAGAGTAAGAGTTTCTCCTGCAACCCGTTCCCTTTGTGCTAGATGAACGAACGTCTCTCCACATGCTCAGTTCTGAGAGATAAGTGTGTGTGAAAGCCGTCCTTCACCTAGCTTGTTGGGAACACAAACTTTCTTTTCAGTTGCAAACTCCACTCCATAAATATATATGGGGAGGTACTAGCTATAACTCGGTTTTACAGTGAAAACTGCAGGATCTTCAAACCGGCCTTAGAAAACAGACTGAGAAACCAGAGTAAAAGTTTCTCCTGCAACCAGTTCCTTTTGTGCTAGATGAACGAACGTCTCACAACATGCTCAGTTCTGAGAGATAAGTGTGTGTGAAAGCCGACCTTCACCTAGCTTGTTGGGAACACAAGGTTCCTTTTCAGTTGCAAACTCCACTGCATACATATATATGGGGAGGTACTAGCTCCAACTCGGTTTTACAGTGAAAACTGCAGGAACTTGAAACCGACACTAGGAAACAGACTGTGAAAACAGAGTAAAAGTTTCTCCTGCAACCCGTTCCTTTGTGCTAGATGAACGAACGTCTCTCCACATGCTCAGTTCTGAGAGATAAGTGTGTGTGAAAGCCGTCCTTCACCTAGCTTCTTGGGAACACAAAGTTCCTTTCAGTTGCAAACTCCACTCCATACATATATATGGGGAGATACAAGCTCCAACTCGGTTTTACAGTGAAAAGTGCAGGAACTTTATACCGGCAACAGGAAACAGACGGAGAAAGCAGAAAAAGTTTCTCCTGCAACCCGTTCCCTTTGTGCTAGATGAACGAACGTCTCTCCACATGCTCAGATCTGAGAGATATGTGTGTGTGAAAGCTGTCCTTCAGCTATCTTGTTGGCAACACAAAGGTTCTTTTCAGTTGCAAACTCCACTCCATACATATATATGGGGAGGAAGTAGCCCCAACTCGGTTTTACAGTGAAAACTGCAGGAACTTCAAACCGGCACTAGGAAACATACTGAGAATCCAGAGTAATAGTTTCTCCTGCAACCCGTTCCCTTTGTGTTAGATGAATGAAAGTCTCTCCACATGCTCAGTTCTGAGAGATAAGTGTGTGTGAAAGCCGCACTTCACCTAGCTTGTTGGGAACACAAAGATTCTTTTCAGTTTCAAACTCCACTCCATACATATATATGGGTATGTACTAGCTCCAAAGAGTTTTTACAGTGAAAAAAGCAGGAACTTCAAACCGGCACTAGGAAACAGTCTGAGAAACCAGAGTATAATTTCTCCTGCAACCCGTTCCATTTTTGCTAGTTGAACGAACGTCTCTCCACATGCTCAGTTCTGAGAGATAAGTGTGTGTGAAAGCCGTCCTTCACCTAACTTGTTGGGAAAACAAAGTTTCTTTTTAGTTGCAATCTCCACTCCATACATATCTATGGGGAGGTACTAGCTCCAACTCGGTTTTACAGTGAAAACTGCAGGAACTTCAAACCGGCAGTAGGAAACAGACTGAGAATCCAGAGTAAAAGTTTCTCCTGCAACCCGTTCCTTTTGTGCTAGATGAACGGACGTCATTCCACATGCTCAGTTCTGAGAGATAAGTGTGTGTGAAAGCCGTTCTTCACCTAGCTCTTTTGAACACAAAGTTCCTTTCAGTTGCAAACTCCACTCCATACATATATATGGGTAGGTACTAGCTTCAACTCGGTTTTACATTGAAAACTGCAGGAACATCAAACCGGCACTAGGAATCAGACTGAGAATCCAGAGTAAAAGTTTCTCCTGCAACCCGTTCCCTTTGTGCTAGATGAACGAACGTCTCTCCACATGCTCAGTTCTGAGAGATAAGTGTGTGTGAAAGCCGTCCTTCAGCTATCTTGTTGGGAACACAAAGGTTCTTTTCAGTTGCAAAATCCACTCCATACATATATATGGGGAGGTACTAGATCCAACTCTGTTTACACTAAAAACTGCAGGAACTTCAAACCGGCACTTGGAAACAGACTGAGAAAACAGAGTAAAAGTTTCTCCTGCAACCCGTTCCCTTTGTGCTAGATGAACGAAAGTCCCTCCACATGATCAATTCTGAGAGATAAGTGTGTGTGAAAGCCGTCCTTCACCTTGCTTGTTGGGAACACAAAGTTTCTTTTCAGTTCAAACTCCACTCCATACATATATATGGGGAATTACTAGCTCCAACTCGGTTTTACAGTGAAAACTGCAGGAACTTCAATCCGGCAACAGGAAACAGACTGATAAAACAGAGTAAAAGTTTTCCTGTAACCCGTTCCCTTTGTGCTAGATGAACGAACGTCTCTCCACATGCTCAGTTCTGAGCGATAAGTGTGTGTGAAAGCCGTCCTTCACCTAGATTGTTGGGAACACAAAGTTTCTTTTCAGTTGCAAACTCCACTCCATACATATATATGGGGATGTACTAGCTCCAACTCGGTTTTACAGTGAAAACTGCAGGAACTTCAAAACGGCACTAGTAAACAGACTGATAAACCAGAGTAAAAGTTTCTCCTGCAACCCGTTCCATTTGTGCTAGATGAACGAACGTCTCTCCACATGCTTATTTCTGAGAGATAAGTGTGTGTGAAAGCCGTACTTCACCTAGCTTGTTGGGAACACAAAGTTTCTTTTCAGTTGCAAACTCCACTCCATACATATATATGGGGAGGTACTAGCTCTAACTCGCTTTTACAGTGAAAACTGCAGGAAGTTCAAACCAGCACTAGGAAAGAGACTGAGAATAATGAGTAAAAGTTTCTCCTGCAACCCGTTCCCTTTGTGCTAGATGAACGAACGTCTCTCCACATGCTCAGTTCTGAGAGATAAGTGTGTGTGAAAGCCGTCCTTCACCTAGCTTGTTGGGAACACAAAGTTTATTTTCACTTGCAAAACCCACTCCATATATATATATGGGGAGGTACTATCTCCAACTCATTTTTACAGTGAAAACTGCAGGAACTTCAAACCGGCACTAGGAAACATACTGAAAAACCAGAGTAAAATTTTCTACTGCAACCCATTCCCTTTGTGCTAAATGAACGAAAGTCTCTCCACATGTACAGTTCTGAGAGATAAGTGTGTGTGAAAGCCGTCCTTCACCTAGCTTGTTGGGAACAAAGTTTCTTTTAAGTTGCAAACTCCACTCCATAAATATATATTCGGAGGTACTAGCTCCAACTCGGTTTTACAGTGAAATCTGCAGGAACTTCAAACCGGCACTAGGAAACATACTGAGAAACCAGAGTAAAAGTTTCTCCTGCAACCCGTTCCCTTTGTGCTAGATGAACGAACGTCTCTCCACATGCTCAGTTCTGAGAGATAAGTGTGTGTGAAAGCCGTCCTTCACCTAGCTTGTTGGGAACACAAACTTTCTTTTCAGTTGCAAACTCCACTCCATAAATATATATGGGGAGGTACTAGCTATAACTCGGTTTTACAGTGAAAACTGCAGGATCTTCAAACCGGCCTTAGAAAACAGACTGAGAAACCAGAGTAAAAGTTTCTCCTGCAACCAGTTCCTTTTGTGCTAGATGAACGAACGTCTCACAACATGCTCAGTTCTGAGAGATAAGTGTGTGTGAAAGCCGACCTTCACCTAGCTTGTTGGGAACACAAGGTTCCTTTTCAGTTGCAAACTCCACTCCATACATATATATGGGGAGGTACTAGCTCCAACTCGGTTTTACAGTGAAAACTGCAGGAACTTGAAACCGACACTAGGAAACAGACTGTGAAAACAGAGTAAAAGTTTCTCCTGCAACCCGTTCCTTTGTGCTAGATGAACGAACGTCTCTCCACATGCTCAGTTCTGAGAGATAAGTGTGTGTGAAAGCCGTCCTTCACCTAGCTTCTTGGGAACACAAAGTTCCTTTCAGTTGCAAACTCCACTCCATACATATATATGGGGAGATACAAGCTCCAACTCGGTTTTACAGTGAAAAGTGCAGGAACTTTATACCGGCAACAGGAAACAGACGGAGAAAGCAGAAAAAGTTTCTCCTGCAACCCGTTCCCTTTGTGCTAGATGAACGAACGTCTCTCCACATGCTCAGATCTGAGAGATATGTGTGTGTGAAAGCTGTCCTTCAGCTATCTTGTTGGCAACACAAAGGTTCTTTTCAGTTGCAAACTCCACTCCATACATATATATGGGGAGGAAGTAGCCCCAACTCGGTTTTACAGTGAAAACTGCAGGAACTTCAAACCGGCACTAGGAAACATACTGAGAAACCAGAGTAATAGTTTCTCCTGCAACCCGTTCCCTTTGTGTTAGATGAATGAAAGTCTCTCCACATGCTCAGTTCTGAGAGATAAGTGTGTGTGAAAGCCGCACTTCACCTAGCTTGTTGGGAACACAAAGATTCTTTTCAGTTTCAAACTCCACTCCATACATATATATGGGTATGTACTAGCTCCAAAGAGTTTTTACAGTGAAAAAAGCAGGAACTTCAAACCGGCACTAGGAAACAGTCTGAGAAACCAGAGTATAATTTCTCCTGCAACCCGTTCCATTTTTGCTAGTTGAACGAACGTCTCTCCACATGCTCAGTTCTGAGAGATAAGTGTGTGTGAAAGCCGTCCTTCACCTAACTTGTTGGGAAAACAAAGTTTCTTTTTAGTTGCAATCTCCACTCCATACATATCTATGGGGAGGTACTAGCTCCAACTCGGTTTTACAGTGAAAACTGCAGGAACTTCAAACCGGCAGTAGGAAACAGACTGAGAAACCAGAGTAAAAGTTTCTCCTGCAACCCGTTCCTTTTGTGCTAGATGAACGGACGTCATTCCACATGCTCAGTTCTGAGAGATAAGTGTGTGTGAAAGCCGTTCTTCACCTAGCTCTTTTGAACACAAAGTTCCTTTCAGTTGCAAACTCCACTCCATACATATATATGGGTAGGTACTAGCTTCAACTCGGTTTTACATTGAAAACTGCAGGAACATCAAACCGGCACTAGGAATCAGACTGAGAATCCAGAGTAAAAGTTTCTCCTGCAACCCGTTCCCTTTGTGCTAGATGAACGAACGTCTCTCCACATGCTCAGTTCTGAGAGATAAGTGTGTGTGAAAGCCGTCCTTCAGCTATCTTGTTGGGAACACAAAGGTTCTTTTCAGTTGCAAAATCCACTCCATACATATATATGGGGAGGTACTAGATCCAACTCTGTTTACACTAAAAACTGCAGGAACTTCAAACCGGCACTTGGAAACAGACTGAGAAAACAGAGTAAAAGTTTCTCCTGCAACCCGTTCCCTTTGTGCTAGATGAACGAAAGTCCCTCCACATGATCAATTCTGAGAGATAAGTGTGTGTGAAAGCCGTCCTTCACCTTGCTTGTTGGGAACACAAAGTTTCTTTTCAGTTCAAACTCCACTCCATACATATATATGGGGAATTACTAGCTCCAACTCGGTTTTACAGTGAAAACTGCAGGAACTTCAATCCGGCAACAGGAAACAGACTGATAAAACAGAGTAAAAGTTTTCCTGTAACCCGTTCCCTTTGTGCTAGATGAACGAACGTCTCTCCACATGCTCAGTTCTGAGCGATAAGTGTGTGTGAAAGCCGTCCTTCACCTAGATTGTTGGGAACACAAAGTTTCTTTTCAGTTGCAAACTCCACTCCATACATATATATGGGGATGTACTAGCTCCAACTCGGTTTTACAGTGAAAACTGCAGGAACTTCAAAACGGCACTAGTAAACAGACTGATAAACCAGAGTAAAAGTTTCTCCTGCAACCCGTTCCCTTTGTGCTAGATGAACGAACGTCTCTCCACATGCTTATTTCTGAGAGATAAGTGTGTGTGAAAGCCGTACTTCACCTAGCTTGTTGGGAACACAAAGTTTCTTTTCAGTTGCAAACTCCACTCCATACATATATATGGGGAGGTACTAGCTCTAACTCGCTTTTACAGTGAAAACTGCAGGAAGTTCAAACCAGCACTAGGAAAGAGACTGAGAATAATGAGTAAAAGTTTCTCCTGCAACCCGTTCCCTTTGTGCTAGATGAACGAACGTCTCTCCACATGCTCAGTTCTGAGAGATAAGTGTGTGTGAAAGCCGTCCTTCACCTAGCTTGTTGGGAACACAAAGTTTATTTTCACTTGCAAAACCCACTCCATATATATATATGGGGAGGTACTATCTCCAACTCATTTTTACAGTGAAAACTGCAGGAACTTCAAACCGGCACTAGGAAACATACTGAAAAACCAGAGTAAAAGTTTCTACTGCAACCCATTCCCTTTGTGCTAAATGAACGAAAGTCTCTCCACATGTACAGTTCTGAGAGATAAGTGTGTGTGAAAGCCGTCCTTCACCTAGCTTGTTGGGAACAAAGTTTCTTTTAAGTTGCAAACTCCACTCCATAAATATATATTCGGAGGTACTAGCTCCAACTCGGTTTTACAGTGAAATCTGCAGGAACTTCAAACCGGCACTAGGAAACATACTGAGAAACCAGAGTAAAAGTTTCTCCTGCAACCCGTTCCCTTTGTGCTAGATGAACGAACGTCTCTCCACATGCTCAGTTCTGAGAGATAAGTGTGTGTGAAAGCCGTCCTTCACCTAGCTTCTTGGGAACACAAAGTTCCTTTCACTTGCAAACTGCACTCCATACATTTATATGGGGAGATACAAGCTCCAACTGGGTTTAACAGTGAAAACTGCAGGAAGTTCCAAACAGCACTAGGAAACAGACTGAGAAAAATGAGTAAAAGTTTCTCCTGCAATCCGTTCCCTTTTTGCTAGGTGAACGAACGTCTCTCCACATGTTCAGTTCTGAGAGATAATTGTGTGTGAAAGCCGTCCTTCACCTCGCTTGTTGGGAACAATATTTCTTTTAAGTTGCAAACTCCTCTCCATAAATATATATGCGGAGGTACTAGCTCCAACTCGGTTTTACAGTGAAATCTGCAGGATCTTCAAACCGGCACTAGGAAACATACTGAGAAACCAGAGTAAAAGTTTCTCCTGCAACAAGTTCCCTTTGTGCTAGATGAACGAAAGTCTCTCCACATGCTCAGTTCTGAGAGATAAGTGTGTGTGAAAGCCGTCCTTCACCTAGCTTCTTGGGAACACAAAGTTCCTTTCAGTTGCAAACTCCACTCCATACATATATATGGGGAGATACAAGCTCCAACTCGGTTTTACAGTGAAAACTGCAGGAACTTTATACCGGCAACAGTAAACAGACTGAGAAACCAGAGAAAAAGTTTCACCTGCAATCCGTTCCCTTTGTGCTAGATGAACGAATGACTCTCCACTTGCCCAGTTCTGAGAGATTAGTGTGTGTGAAAGCCGTCCTTCACCTAGCTTGTTGGGAACACAAAGTTTCTATTCAGTTGCAAACTCCACTCCATACATATATACCGGGAGGTAGTAGCCCCAACTCGTTTTTACAGTGAAAACTGCAGGAACTCAAACCGGCACTAGGAAACAGACTGAGATACCAGAGTAATATTTTCTCCTGCAACCCGTTCCATTTGTGCTAGATGAACGAACGTCTCTCCACATGCTCAGTTCTGAGAGATAAGTGTGTGTGAAAGCCGTCCTTCACCTAGCTTCTTGGGAACACAAAGTTCCTTTCAGTTGCAAACTCCACACCATACATATATATGGGGAGATACAAGCTCCAACTCGGTTTTACAGTGAAAACTACAGGAACTTTTTACCGGCAACAGGAAACAGACTGAGAAACCAGAGAAAAAGTTTCTCCTGCAACCCGTTCCCTTTGTGCTAGATGAACGTATGTCTCTCTAATTGCCCAGTTCTGAGAGATTAGTGTGTGTGAAAGCCGTCCTTCACCTAGCTTGTAGGGAACACAAAGTTTCTATTCAGTTGCAAACTCCACTCCATACATATATATGGGGAGGTAGTAGCCCCAACTCGGTTTTACAGTGAAAACTGCAGGAACTTCAAACCGGCACTAGGAAACAGACTGAGAAACCAGAGTAAAATTTTCTCCTGCAACCCGTTCCATTTGTGGTAGATGAACGAACGTCTCTCCAAATGCTCAGTTCTGAGAGATAAGTGTGTGTGAAAGCCGTACTTCACCTAGCTTCTTGGGAACACAAAGTTTCTTTTCACTTGCAAACTCCACTCCATACATATATATGGGGAGGTATTAACTCCAACTCGGTTTTACAGTGAAAACTGCAGGAACTTCAAAACGGCATTAGGAAACAGACTGAGAAACCAGAGTAAAAGTTTCTCCTGCAACCCGTTCCCTTTGTGCTAGATGAACGAACGTCTCTCCACATGCTCAGTTCTGAGAGATAAGTGTGTGTGAAAGCCGTCCTTCACCTAGCTTGTTGGGAACACAAACTTTCTTTTCAGTTGCAAATTCCACTCCATAAATATATATGGGGAGGTACTAGCTATAACTCGGTTTTACAGTGAAAACTGCAGGATCTTCAAACCGGCCCTAGAAAACAGACTGAGAATCCAGAGTAAAAGTTTCTCCTGCAACAAGTTCCCTTTGTGCTACATGAACGAAAGTCTCTCCACATGCTCAGTTCTGAGAGATAAGTGTGTGTGAAAGCCGTCCTTCACCTAGCTTCTTGGGAACACAAAGTTCCTTTCAGTTGCAAACTCCACTCCATACATATATATGGGGAGAAACAAGCTCCAACTCGGTTTTAATGTGAAAACTGCAGGAACTTTATACCGGCAACAGGAAACAGACTGAGAAACCAGAGAAAAAGTTTCACCTGCAATCCGTTCCCTTTGTGCTAGATGAACGAATGTCTCTCCACTTGCCCAGTTCTGAGAGATTAGTGTGTGTGAAAGCCGTCCTTCACCTAGCTTGTTGGGAACACAAAGTTTCTATTCAGTTGCAAACTCCACTCCATACATATATATCGGGAGGTAGTAGCCCCAACTCGTTTTTACAGTGAAAACTGCAGGAAATTCAAACCGGCACTAGGAAACAGACTGAGATACCAGAGTAATATTTTCTCATGCAACCCGTTCCATTTGTGCTAGATGAACGAACGTCTCTCCACATGCTCAGTTCTGAGAGATAAGTGTGTGTGAAAGCCGTCCTTCACCTAGCTTCTTGGGAACACAAAGTTCCTTTCAGTTGCAAACTCCACACCATACATATATATGAGGAGATACAAGCTCCAACTCGGTTTTACAGTGAAAACTGCAGGAACATTTTACCGGCAACAGGAAACAGACTGAGATACCAGAGAAAAAGTTTCTCCTGCAACCCGTTCCCTTTGTGCTAGATGAACGAATGTCTCTCTAATTGCCCAGTTCTGAGACATTAGTGTGTGTGAAAGCCGTCCTTCACCTAGCTTGTAGGGAACACAAAGTTTCTATTCAGTTGCAAACTCCACTCCATACATATATATGGGGAGGTAGTAGCCCAACTCGGTTTTACAGTGAAAACTGTAGGAACTTCAAACCGGCACTAGGAAAAAGACTGAGAAACCAGAGTAAAATTTTCTCCTGCAACCCGTTCCATTTGTGGTAGATGAACGAACGTCTCTCCACATGCTCAGTTCTGAGAGATAAGTGTGTGTGAAAGCCGTACTTCACCTAGCTTCTTGGGAACACAAAGTTTCTTTTCACTTGCAAACTCCACTCCATACATGTATATGGGGAAGTACTAACTCCAACTCGGTTTTACAGTGAAAACTGCAGGAACTTCAAACCGGCACTAGGAAACAGACTGAGAAACCAGAGTAAAAGTTTCTCCTGCAACCCGTTCCCTTTGTGCTAGATGAACGAAAGTCTCTCCACATGCTCAGTTCTGAGAGATAAGTGTGTGTGAAAGCCGTCCTTCACCTAGCTTGTTGGGAACACAAACTTTCTTTTCAGTTGCAAACTCCACTGCATAAAAATATATGGGGAGGTACAAGCTATAACTCGGTTTTACAGTGAAAACTGCAGGATCTTCAAACCGGCCCTAGAAAACAGACTGAGAAACCAGAGTTAAAGTTTCTCCTGCAACCAGTTCCTTTTGTGCTAGATGAACGAACGTCTCACAACATGCTCAGTTCAGAGAGATAAGTGTGTGTGAAAGCATACCTCCACCTAGCTTGTTGTGAACACAAGGTTCCTTTTCAGTTGCAAACTCCACTCCATACATATATATGGGGAGGTACAAGCTCCAACTCGGTTTTACAGTGAAAACTGCAGGAACTTAAAACCGACACTAGGAAACAGACTGTGAAAACAGAGTAAAAGTTTCTCCTGCAACCCGTTCCTTTGTGCTAGATGAACGAACGTCTCTCCACAGGCTCAGTTCTGAGAGATAAGTGTGTGTGAAAGCCGTCCTTCACCTAGCTTCTTGGGAACACAAAGTTCCTTTCAGTTGCAAACTCCACTCCATACATATATATGGGGAGATACAAGCTCCAACTCGGTTTTACAGTGAAAAGTGCAGGAACTTTATACCGGCAACAGGAAACAGACGGAGAATCCAGAGAAAGTTTCTCCTGCAACCCGTTCCCTTTGTGCTAGATGAACGATCGTCTCTCCACATGCTCAGTTCTCAGAGATAAGTGTGTGTGAAAGCCGTCCTTCAGCTATTTTGTTGGGAACACAAAGGTTCTTTTCAGTTGCAAACTCCACTCCATACATATATATGGGGAGGAAGTAGCCCCAACTCGGTTTTACAGTGAAAACTGCAGGAACTTCAAACCGGCACTAGGAAACATACTGAGAAAGCAGAGTAAAATATTCTCCTGCATCCCGTTCCCATTGTGCTAGATGAACGAAAGTCTCTCCACATGCTCAGTTCTGAGAGATAAGTGTATTTGAAAGCCGTCCTTCACTTATTTTCTTTGGAACACAAAGTTTCTTTTTACTTGCAACTCCACTCCATACATATATATGGGGTGGTACTAGCTCCAACTCGGTTTTACAGTGAAAACTGCAGGAACTTCAAACCGGCAGTAGGAAACAGACTGAGAAACCAGAGTAATAGTTTCTCCTGCAACCCGTTCCCTTTGTGTTAGATGAATGAAAGTCTCTCCACATGCTCAGTTCTGAGAGATAAGTGTTTGTGAAAGCCGCCCTTCACCTAGCTTGTTGGGAACACAAAGATTATTTTCAGTTTCAAACTCCACTCCATACATATATATGGGTATGTACTAGCTCCAAAGATTTTTTACAGTGAAAAAAGCAGGAACTTCAAACCGGCACTAGGAAACAGACTGAGAAACCAGAGTAAAAGTTTCTCCTGCAACCCGTTCCCTTTTTGCTAGATGAACGAACGTCTCTCCACATGCTCAGTTCTGAGAGATAAATGTGTGTGAAAGCCGCCCTTCACCTAGCTTGTTGGGAACACAAACTTTCTTTTAAGTTGCAAACTCCACTCCATACATATATATGGGGAGGTACTAGCTCCAACTCTGTTTTACAGTGAAAACTGCAGGAACTTCAAACCGACACTAGGAAACAGACTGTGAAAACAGAGTAAAAGTTTCTCCTGCAACCCGTTCCTTTGTGCTAGATGAACGAACGTCTCTCCACATGCTGAGTTCTGAGAGATAAGTGTGTGTGAAAGCCGTCCTTCACCTAGCTTCTTGGGAACACAAAGTTTGATTTCAGTTGCAAACTCCACTCCATACATATATATGGGGAGATACAAGCTCCAACTCGGTTTTACAGTGAAAAGTGCAGGAACTTTATACCGGCAACAGGAAACAGACGGAGAAACCAGAGAAAGTTTCTCCTGCAACCCGTTCCCTTTGTGCTAGATGAACGATCGTCTCTCCACATGCTCAGTTCTGAGAGATAAGTGTGTGTGAAAGCCGTCCTTCAGCTATCTTGTTGGGAACACAAAGGTTCTTTTCAGTTGCAAACTCCACTCCATACATATATATGGGGAGGAAGTAGCCCCAACTCGGTTTTACAGTGAAAACTGCAGGAACTTCAAACCGGCACTAGGAAACATACTGAGAAAAAAGAGTAAAATATTCTCCTGCATCCCGTTCCCATTGTGCTAGATGAACGAAAGTCTCTCCACATGCTCAGTTCTGAGAGATAAGTGTATTTGAAAGCCGTCCTTCACTTAGTTTCTTGGGAACACAAAGTTTCTTTTCACTTGCAACTCCACTCCATACATATATATGGGGTGGTACTAGCTCCAACTCGGTTTTACAGTGAAAACTGCAGGAACTTCAAACCGGCAGTAGGAAACAGACTGAGAAACCAGAGTAATAGTTTCTCCTGCCACCCGTTCCCTTTGTGTTAGATGAATGAAAGTCTCTCCACATGCTCATTTCTGAGAGATAAGTGTGTGTGAATGCCGCCCTTCACCTAGCTTGTTGGGAACACAAAGTTTCTTTTCAGTTGCAATCTCCACTCCATACATATATATGGGGAGGTACTAGCTCCTACTCGGTTTTACGGTGAAAACTGCAGGAACTTCAAACCGGCACTAGGAAACATGCTGAGAAACCAGAGTAAAAGTTTCTCCTGCAACCCGTTACTTTTGTGCTAGATGAACGGACGTCATTCCACATGCTCAGTTCTGAGAGATAAGTGTGTGTGAAAGCCGTTCTTCACCTAGCTCTTGGGAACACAAAATTCCTTTCAGTTGCAAACTCCACTCCATACATATATATGGGTAGGTACTAGCTTCAACTCGGTTTTACATTGAAAACTGCAGGAACATCAAACCGGCACTAGGAATCAGACTGAGAATCCAGAGTAAAAGTTTCTCCTGCAACCCGTTCACTTTGTGCTAGATGAACGAAAGTCTCTTCACATGCTCAGTTCTGAGAGATAAGTGTGTGTGAAAGCCGTCCTTCAGCTATCTTGTTGGGAACACAAAGGTTCTTTTCAGTTGCAAACTCCACTCCATACATATATATGGGGAGGAAGTAGCCCCAACTCGGTTTTACAGTGAAAACTGCAGGAACTTCAAACCGGCACTAGGAAACATACTGAGAAACAAGAGTAAAATATTCTCCTGCATCCCATTCCCATTGTGCTAGATGAACGAAAGTCTCTCCACATGCTCAGTTCTGAGAGATAAGTGTATTTGAAAGCCGTCCTTCACTTAGTTTCTTGGGAACACAAAGATTCTTTTCAGTTTCAAACTCCACTCCATACATATATATGGGTATGTACTAGCTCCAAAGGGTTTTTACAGTGAAAAAAGCAGGAACTTCAAACCGGCACTAGGAAACAGACTGAGAAACCAGAGTAAAAGTTTCTCCTGCAACCCGTTCCCTTTTTGCTAGATGAACGAACGTCTCTCCACATGCTTAGTTCTGAGAGATAAGTGTGTGTGAAAGCCGTCCTTCACCTAGCTTGTTGGGAACACAAAGTTTCTTTTCAGTTGCAATCTCCACTCCTTACATATATAAGGGGAGGTACTAGCTCCAACTCGGTTTTACAGTGAAAACTGCAGGAACTTCAAACCGGCACTAGGAAACAGACTGAGAAACCAGAGTAAAAGTTTCTCCTGCAATCCGTTCCCTTTTTGCAAGATGAACGAACGTCTCTCCACATGCTCAGTTCTGAGAGATAAGTGTGTGTGAAAGCCGTCTTTCACATAGCTTGTTGGGAACACAAAGTTTCTTTTCAGTTGCAATTTCCACTCCATACATATATATGGGGAGGTACTAGCTCCAACTCTGTTTTACAGTGAAACCTGAAGGAAATTCATACCGGCACTAGGAAACAGACTGAGAAACCACAGTAAAAGTTTCTCCTGCCACCCGTTCCCTTTGTGCTAGATGAACGAACGTCTCTCCACATGCTCAGTTCTGAGAGATAAGTGTGTGTGAAAGCCGTCCTTCACCTAGCTTCTTGGGAACACAAAGTTTCTTTTCACTTGCAAACTCCACTCCATATATATATATGGGGAGGTACTAGCTCCAACTCTGTTTTACAGTGAAAACTGCAGGAACTTCAAACCGGCACTAGGAAACAGACTGAGAAACCAGAGTAAAAGTTTTTCCAGCAACCCGTTCCCTTTGTGCTAGATGAACGAACGTCTCTCCACATGCTCAGTTCTGAGAGATAAGTGTGTGTGAAAGCCGTCCTTCACCTAGCTTGTTGGGAACACAAAGATTCTTTTCTGTTGCAAACTACACTCCATACATATATATGGGGATGTACTAGCTCCAACTCGATTTTACAGTGAAAACTGCAGGAACTTCAAACCGGCACTAGGAAACCGACTGACAAACCAGAGTTAAAGTTTCTCCTGCAACCCTTTCCCTTTGTGCTAGGTGAACGAAAGTCTCTCCACATGCTAATTTCTGAGAGAAAAGTGTGTGTTAAAGCCGTCCTTCACCTAGCTTGTTGGGAACACAAAGTTTCTTTTCACTTGCAAGCTCCACTCCATACATTTATATGGGGAGGTACTAGCTCCTACTCGGTTTTACGGTGAAAACTGCAGGAACTTCAAACCGGCACTAGGAAACATGCTGAGAAACCAGAGTAAAAGTTTCTCCTGCAACCCGTTACTTTTGTGCTAGATGAACGGACGTCATTCCACATGCTCAGTTCTGAGAGATAAGTGTGTGTGAAAGCCGTTCTTCACCTAGCTCTTGGGAACACAAAATTCCTTTCAGTTGCAAACTCCACTCCATACATATATATGGGTAGGTACTAGCTTCAACTCGGTTTTACATTGAAAACTGCAGGAACATCAAACCGGCACTAGGAATCAGACTGAGAATCCAGAGTAAAAGTTTCTCCTGCAACCCGTTCACTTTGTGCTAGATGAACGAAAGTCTCTTCACATGCTCAGTTCTGAGAGATAAGTGTGTGTGAAAGCCGTCCTTCAGCTATCTTGTTGGGAACACAAAGGTTCTTTTCAGTTGCAAACTCCACTCCATACATATATATGGGGAGGAAGTAGCCCCAACTCGGTTTTACAGTGAAAACTGCAGGAACTTCAAACCGGCACTAGGAAACATACTGAGAAACAAGAGTAAAATATTCTCCTGCATCCCATTCCCATTGTGCTAGATGAACGAAAGTCTCTCCACATGCTCAGTTCTGAGAGATAAGTGTATTTGAAAGCCGTCCTTCACTTAGTTTCTTGGGAACACAAAGATTCTTTTCAGTTTCAAACTCCACTCCATACATATATATGGGTATGTACTAGCTCCAAAGGGTTTTTACAGTGAAAAAAGCAGGAACTTCAAACCGGCACTAGGAAACAGACTGAGAAACCAGAGTAAAAGTTTCTCCTGCAACCCGTTCCCTTTTTGCTAGATGAACGAACGTCTCTCCACATGCTTAGTTCTGAGAGATAAGTGTGTGTGAAAGCCGTCCTTCACCTAGCTTGTTGGGAACACAAAGTTTCTTTTCAGTTGCAATCTCCACTCCTTACATATATAAGGGGAGGTACTAGCTCCAACTCGGTTTTACAGTGAAAACTGCAGGAACTTCAAACCGGCACTAGGAAACAGACTGAGAAACCAGAGTAAAAGTTTCTCCTGCAATCCGTTCCCTTTTTGCAAGATGAACGAACGTCTCTCCACATGCTCAGTTCTGAGAGATAAGTGTGTGTGAAAGCCGTCTTTCACATAGCTTGTTGGGAACACAAAGTTTCTTTTCAGTTGCAATTTCCACTCCATACATATATATGGGGAGGTACTAGCTCCAACTCTGTTTTACAGTGAAACCTGAAGGAAATTCATACCGGCACTAGGAAACAGACTGAGAAACCACAGTAAAAGTTTCTCCTGCCACCCGTTCCCTTTGTGCTAGATGAACGAAAGTCTCTTCACATGCTCAGTTCTGAGAGATAAGTGTGTGTGAAAGCCGTCCTTCAGCTATCTTGTTGGGAACACAAAGGTTCTTTTCAGTTGCAAACTCCACTCCATACATATATATGGGGAGGAAGTAGCCCCAACTCGGTTTTACAGTGAAAACTGCAGGAACTTCAAACCGGCACTAGGAAACATACTGAGAAACAAGAGTAAAATATTCTCCTGCATCCCATTCCCATTGTGCTAGATGAACGAAAGTCTCTCCACATGCTCAGTTCTGAGAGATAAGTGTATTTGAAAGCCGTCCTTCACTTAGTTTCTTGGGAACACAAAGATTCTTTTCAGTTTCAAACTCCACTCCATACATATATATGGGTATGTACTAGCTCCAAAGGGTTTTTACAGTGAAAAAAGCAGGAACTTCAAACCGGCACTAGGAAACAGACTGAGAAACCAGAGTAAAAGTTTCTCCTGCAACCCGTTCCCTTTTTGCTAGATGAACGAACGTCTCTCCACATGCTTAGTTCTGAGAGATAAGTGTGTGTGAAAGCCGTCCTTCACCTAGCTTGTTGGGAACACAAAGTTTCTTTTCAGTTGCAATCTCCACTCCTTACATATATAAGGGGAGGTACTAGCTCCAACTCGGTTTTACAGTGAAAACTGCAGGAACTTCAAACCGGCACTAGGAAACAGACTGAGAAACCAGAGTAAAAGTTTCTCCTGCAATCCGTTCCCTTTTTGCAAGATGAACGAACGTCTCTCCACATGCTCAGTTCTGAGAGATAAGTGTGTGTGAAAGCCGTCTTTCACATAGCTTGTTGGGAACACAAAGTTTCTTTTCAGTTGCAATTTCCACTCCATACATATATATGGGGAGGTACTAGCTCCAACTCTGTTTTACAGTGAAACCTGAAGGAAATTCATACCGGCACTAGGAAACAGACTGAGAAACCACAGTAAAAGTTTCTCCTGCCACCCGTTCCCTTTGTGCTAGATGAACGAACGTCTCTCCACATGCTCAGTTCTGAGAGATAAGTGTGTGTGAAAGCCGTCCTTCACCTAGCTTCTTGGGAACACAAAGTTTCTTTTCACTTGCAAACTCCACTCCATATATATATATGGGGAGGTACTAGCTCCAACTCTGTTTTACAGTGAAAACTGCAGGAACTTCAAACCGGCACTAGGAAACAGACTGAGAAACCAGAGTAAAAGTTTTTCCAGCAACCCGTTCCCTTTGTGCTAGATGAACGAACGTCTCTCCACATGCTCAGTTCTGAGAGATAAGTGTGTGTGAAAGCCGTCCTTCACCTAGCTTGTTGGGAACACAAAGATTCTTTTCTGTTGCAAACTACACTCCATACATATATATGGGGATGTACTAGCTCCAACTCGATTTTACAGTGAAAACTGCAGGAACTTCAAACCGGCACTAGGAAACCGACTGACAAACCAGAGTTAAAGTTTCTCCTGCAACCCTTTCCCTTTGTGCTAGGTGAACGAAAGTCTCTCCACATGCTAATTTCTGAGAGAAAAGTGTGTGTTAAAGCCGTCCTTCACCTAGCTTGTTGGGAACACAAAGTTTCTTTTCACTTGCAAGCTCCACTCCATACATTTATATGGGGAGGTACTAGCTCCAAATCGTTTTTACAGTGAAAACTGCAGGAAATTTAAACCGGCACTATTAAACAGATTGAGAATCCAGAGTAAAAGTTTCTCCTGCAAACCGTTTTATTTTTGCTAAATGAACGAACGTCTCTCAGCATGCTCAGTTCTGAGAGATATGTGTGTGTGAAAGCTGTCCTTCACCTAGCTTGTTGGGAACACAAACTTTCTTTTCAGTTGCAAACTCCACTCCATAAATATATATGGGGAGGTACAAGCTCCAAATCGGTTTTACAGTGATAACTGCAGCATCTTTATACCGGCAACAGGAAACAGACTGAGAAACCAGAGAAAAAGTTTCTCCTGCAACCCATTCCCTTTGTGCTAGATGACCGAACGTCTTTCCACTTGCCCAGTTCTGAGAGATAAGTGTGTGTGAAAGCCGTCCTTCACATATATTGTTGGGAACACAAAGTTTCTTTTCAGTTGCAAACTCCAATCCATACATATATATGGGGATGTACTAGCTCCAACACGGTTTTACAGTGAAAACTGCAGGAACATCAAAACGGCAGTAGGAAACAGACTGAGAATCCAGAGTAAATGTTTCTCCTGCCACCCGTTCCCTTTGTGGTAGATGAACGAACGTCTCTCCACAGGCTCAGTTCTGAGAGAAAATTGTGTGTGAAAGCCGTCCTTCACCTAGCTTCCTGTGAACACAAAGATCCATTCAGTTGCATACTTCACTCCATACATATATATGGATAGGTACTAGCTCCAACTCGGTTTTACATTGAAAACTGCAGGAACATCAAACTGGCACTAGGAATCAGACTGAGAAACCAGAGTAAAAGTTTCTCCTGAAACCCGTTCCCTTTGTGCTAGATGAACGAACGTCTCTCCACATGCTCAGTTCTGAGAGATAAGTGTGTGTGAAAGCCGTCCTTCACCTAGCTTGTTGGGAACACAAAGTTTCTTTTCAGTTGCAATCTCGACTCCATACATATATATGGGGAGGTACTAGCTCCAACTCGGTTTTACAGTGAAAACTGCAGGAACTTCAAACCGGCTCTAGGAAACAGACTGAGAAACCAGAGTAAAAGTTTCTCCTGCAATCCGTTCCCTTTTTGCTAGATGAACGAACGTCTCTCCACATGCTCAGTTCTGAGAGATAAGTGTGTGTGAAAGCCGTCTTTCACATAGCTTGTTGGGAACACAAAGTTTCTTTTCAGTTGCAATTTCCACTCCATACATATATATGGGGAGGTACTAGCTCCAACTCTGTTTTACAGTGAAAACTGCAGGAAATTCATACCGGCACTAGGAAACAGACTGAGAAACCACAGTAAAAGTTTCTCCTGCCACCCGTTCCCTTTGTGCTAGATGAACGAACGTCTCTCCACATGCTCAGTTCTGAGAGATAAGTGTGTGTGAAAGCCGTCCTTCACCTAGCTTCTTGGGAACACAAAGTTTCTTTTCACTTGCAAACTCCACTCCATATATATATATGGGGAGGTACTAGCTCCAACTCTGTTTTACAGTGAAAACTGCAGGAACTTCAAACCGGCACTAGGAAACAGACTGAGAAACCAGAGTAAAAGTTTTTCCAGCAACCCGTTCCCTTTGTGCTAGATGAACGAACGTCTCTCCACATGCTCAGTTCTGAGAGATAAGTGTGTGTGAAAGCCGTCCTTCACCTAGCTTGTTGGGAACACAAAGATTCTTTTCTGTTGCAAACTACACTCCATACATATATATGGGGATGTACTAGCTCCAACTCGATTTTACAGTGAAAACTGCAGGAACTTCAAACCGGCACTAGGAAACCGACTGACAAACCAGAGTTAAAGTTTCTCCTGCAACCCTTTCCCTTTGTGCTAGGTGAACGAAAGTCTCTCCACATGCTAATTTCTGAGAGAAAAGTGTGTGTTAAAGCCGTCCTTCACCTAGCTTGTTGGGAACACAAAGTTTCTTTTCACTTGCAAGCTCCACTCCATACATTTATATGGGGAGGTACTAGCTCCAAATCGTTTTTACAGTGAAAACTGCAGGAAATTTAAACCGGCACTATTAAACAGATTGAGAATCCAGAGTAAAAGTTTCTCCTGCAAACCGTTTTATTTTTGCTAAATGAACGAACGTCTCTCAGCATGCTCAGTTCTGAGAGATATGTGTGTGTGAAAGCTGTCCTTCACCTAGCTTGTTGGGAACACAAACTTTCTTTTCAGTTGCAAACTCCACTCCATAAATATATATGGGGAGGTACAAGCTCCAAATCGGTTTTACAGTGATAACTGCAGCATCTTTATACCGGCAACAGGAAACAGACTGAGAAACCAGAGAAAAAGTTTCTCCTGCAACCCATTCCCTTTGTGCTAGATGACCGAACGTCTTTCCACTTGCCCAGTTCTGAGAGATAAGTGTGTGTGAAAGCCGTCCTTCACATATATTGTTGGGAACACAAAGTTTCTTTTCAGTTGCAAACTCCAATCCATACATATATATGGGGATGTACTAGCTCCAACACGGTTTTACAGTGAAAACTGCAGGAACATCAAAACGGCAGTAGGAAACAGACTGAGAATCCAGAGTAAATGTTTCTCCTGCCACCCGTTCCCTTTGTGGTAGATGAACGAACGTCTCTCCACAGGCTCAGTTCTGAGAGAAAATTGTGTGTGAAAGCCGTCCTTCACCTAGCTTCCTGTGAACACAAAGATCCATTCAGTTGCATACTTCACTCCATACATATATATGGATAGGTACTAGCTCCAACTCGGTTTTACATTGAAAACTGCAGGAACATCAAACTGGCACTAGGAATCAGACTGAGAAACCAGAGTAAAAGTTTCTCCTGAAACCCGTTCCCTTTGTGCTAGATGAACGAACGTCTCTCCACATGCTCAGTTCTGAGAGATAAGTGTGTGTGAAAGCCGTCCTTCACCTAGCTTGTTGGGAACACAAAGTTTCTTTTCAGTTGCAATCTCGACTCCATACATATATATGGGGAGGTACTAGCTCCAACTCGGTTTTACAGTGAAAACTGCAGGAACTTCAAACCGGCTCTAGGAAACAGACTGAGAAACCAGAGTAAAAGTTTCTCCTGCAATCCGTTCCCTTTTTGCTAGATGAACGAACGTCTCTCCACATGCTCAGTTCTGAGAGATAAGTGTGTGTGAAAGCCGTCTTTCACATAGCTTGTTGGGAACACAAAGTTTCTTTTCAGTTGCAATTTCCACTCCATACATATATATGGGGAGGTACTAGCTCCAACTCTGTTTTACAGTGAAAACTGCAGGAAATTCATACCGGCACTAGGAAACAGACTGAGAAACCAGAGTAAAAGTTTCTCCTGCTACCCGTTCCCTTTGTGCTAGATGAACGAACATCTCTCCACATGCTCAGTTCTGAGAGATATGTGTGTTTGAAAGCCGTCCTTCACCTAGCTTGTTGGGAACAAAGTTTCTTTTCAGTTGCAAACTCCACTCCATAAATATATATGCGGAGGTTCGAGCTCCAACTCGGTTTTACAGTGAAATCTGCAGGAACTTCAAACCGGCACTAGGAAACAGACTGAGAAACCAGAGTAAAAGTTTCTCCTGCAACCCGTTCACTTTTGCTAGATGAACGAACGTCTCTCCACATGCTCAGTTCTGAGAGATAAGTGTGTGTGAAAGCCGTACTTCACCTAGCTTCTTGGGAACACAAAGTTCCTTTCAGTTGCAATCTCCACTCCATACATATATATGGGAAGGTACAAGCTCCAACTCGGTTTAACAGTGAAAACTGCAGGAACTTCAAACCGGCACTAGGAAACAGACTGAGAAATCAGAGTAAAAGTTTCTCCTGCAACCCGTTCCATTTTTGCTAAATGAACGAACGTCTCTCCACATGCTCAGTTCTGAGAGATAAGTGTGTGTTAAAGCCGTCCTTCACCTAGATTCTTGGGAACACAATGTTACTTTCAGTAGCTAACTCCACTCCATACATATATATAGGGATGTACTAGCTCCAACTCGGTTTTACAGTGAAAACTGCAGGAACTTCAAACCGGCACTAGGAAACAGACTGAGAAACCAGAGTTAAATTTTCTAATGCAACCCGTTCGCTTTGTGCTAGATGAAAGAACGACTCTCAAAATGCTCAGTTCTGAGAGATAAGTGTGTGTGAATGTCGTCCTTAACCTATCTTGTTGGGAACACAAAGATTCTTTTCACTTGCAAACTTCAATCCATACATATATATGGGGAGGTACTAGCTCCAACTCGGTTTTACAGTGAAAACTGCAGGTACTTCAAACCGGCAACAGGAAACAGACTGAGAAACCCCAAAAAAGTTTCTCCTGCAACCCGTTCCCTTTGTGCTAGATGAACGAACGTCTCTCCACATGCTCAGTTCTGAGAGATAAGTGTCTGTGAAATCCGTCTTTTCAGCTAGCTTGTTGGGAACCCAAAGTATCCTTTCACTTGCAAACTCCACTCTATACATATATATGGGTAGGTACTAGCTCAAACTCGGTTTTACAGTGAAAAATGCAGGAACTTCAAACCGGCACTAGGAAACAGACTGAGAAAAATGAGTAAAAGTTTCTCCTGCAACCCGTTCCCTTTGTGCTAGATGAACGAACGTCTCTCCACATGCTCAGTTCTGAGAGAAAATTGTGTGTGAAAACCGTACTTCACGTAGCTTGTTGGGAACACAAAGTTTCTTTTCACTTGAAAATCCACTCCATACATATATAAGGGGAGGTACTAGCTCGAACTCGGTTTTACAGTGAAAACTGCAGGAACTTCAAACCGGCAATAGGAAACAGACTGAGAAACCAGAGTAAAAGTTTCTCCTGCAACCCGTTCCCTTTGTGCTAGAAGAACGAACGTCTCTCCACATGCTCAGTTCTGAAAAAAAAATGTGTGTGAAAGACGTTCTTCACCTAGCTTCTTGGGAACACAAAGTTCCTTTCAGTTGCAAACACCACTGCATACATATATATGGGGACGTACTAGCTCCAACTCGGTTTTACAGTGAAAACTGCAGGTACTTCAAACCGGCAACAGGAAACAGACTGAGAAACCAGAGTAAAGTTTCTCCTGCAACCCGTTCCCTTTGTGCTAGATGAACGAACGTCTCTCCACATGCTCAGTTCTGAGAGATAAGTGTCTGTGAAATCCGTCCTTTCACCTAGCTTGTTGGGAACCCAAAGTTTCTTTTCACTTGCCAACTCCACTCTATACATATATATGGGTAGGTACTAGCTCAAACACGGTTTTACAGTGAAAACTGCAGGAAATTCAAACCGGCACTAGGAAACAGACTGAGAAAAATGAGTAAAAGTTTCTCCTGCAACACGTTCCCTTTGCACTAGATGAACGAACGTCTCTCCACATGCTGAGTTCTGAGAGATAATTTTGTGTGAAAGCCGTCCTTCACGTAGCTTGTTGGGAACACAAAGTTTCTTTACACTTGCATACTAAACTCTATACCTATATATGGGGAGTTACAGCTCCAACTCGGTTTTACAGTGAAAACTGCAGGAACTTCAAACTGGCACTAGGAAACAGACTTAGAAACCAGAGTAAAGTTTCTCCTGCAACCCGTTCCCTTTTTGCTAGATGAACGAACTTCTCTCCACATGCTCAGTTCTGAGAGATAAGTGTGTTTGAAAGCCGTCCTTCACCTAGCTTGTTGGGAACACAAAGTTTCTTTTCACTTGCAAACTCCACTCCATATATATATATGGGGAGGTACAAGCTCCAACTATGTTTTACAGTGGAAACTGCAGGAACTTCAAACCGGCACTAGGAAACAGACTGAGAAACCAGAGTAAATATTTCTCCTGCAACCGGTTCCCTTTTTTGCTAGATGAACGAACGTCTCTCCACATGCTCAGTTCTGTGAGATAAGTGTGTGTGAAGCCGTCCTTCACCTAGCTTGTTGGGAACACAAAGTATCTTTTCAGTTGCAAACTCCACTCCATACATATATATGGGGAGGTACTAGCTCCAACTCGGTTTTACAGTGAAAACTGCAGGAACTTCAAACCGGCACTAGGAAACAGAATGAGAAAACAAAGAATAGTTTCTCCTGCAAACCTTTCCCTTTGTGCTAGATGAACGAAGCTCTCTACACATGCTCAGTTCTGAGAGATAAGTGTGTTTGAAAGCCGTCCTTCACCTAGCCTCTTGGGAACACAAAGTTTCTTTTCACTTGAAACTCCACTCCATACATATATATGGGGAGGTACAAGCACCAACTCGGTTGTACAGTGAAAACTGCAGAAACTTCAAACCGGCAACAGGAAACAGACTGAGAAAAGAGTAAAAGTTTCTTCTGCAAACCGTTCCCTTTGTGCTAGATGAACGAACGTCTCTCCACATGCTCATTTCTGAGAGATAAGTGTGTGTGAAAGCCGTCCTTCACCTAGCTTCTTGGGAACACAAAGTTCCTTTCAGTTGCAAACTCCACTCCATACATATATATGGGGAGATACAAGCTCCAACTCGGTTTTACAGTGAAAACTGCAGGATCTTTATACCGGCAACAGGAAACAGACTGAGAATCCAGAGAAAAAGTTTCTCCTGCAACCCATTCCCTTTGTGCTAGATGAAAGAACGACTCTCCACATGCTCAGTTCTGAGAGATAAGTGTGTGTTAAAGCCGTCCTTCACCTAGCTTCTTGGGAACACAATGTTACTTTCAGTTGCAAACTCCAGTCCATATATATATATAGGGATGTACTAGCTCCAACTCGGTTTTACAGTGAAAACTGCAGGAACTTCAAACCGGCACTAGGAAACAGACTGAGAAATCAGAGTAAAAGTTTCTAATGCAACCCGTTCCTTTTGTGCTAGATGAACGAACGTCTCTCAACATGCTCAGTTCTGAGAGATAAGTGTGTGTGAAAGCCGTCCTTCACCTAGCTTGTTGGGAACACAAAGTTTCTTTTCAGTTGCAAGCTCCACTCCATATATATATATATGGGGAAGTGCTAGCTCCAACTCGGTTTTACAGTGAAAACTGCAGGAACTTCAACCGGCAAGAGGAATCAGACTGAGAAACCAGAGTATAAGTTTCTCCTGCAACCCGTTCCCTTTGTGCTTGATGAACGAACGTCTCTCCACATGCTCAGTTCTGAGAGATAAGTGTGTGTGAAAACCGTCCTTCAACTAGCTTGTTGGGAGCACAAAGTTTCTTTTCAGTTGCAAACTCCATTCCATACATATATATAGGGAGGTACCAGCTCCAACTCGGTTTTACAGTGAAAACTGCAGGAACTTCAAACCGGCAATAGGAAACAGACTGAGAAAACAGAGTAAAAGTTTCTCCTGCAACCCATTCCCTTTGTGCTAGATGAAAGAACGACTCTCAAAATGCTCAGTTCTGAGAGATAAGTGTGTGTGAATGTCGTCCTTAACCTAGCTTGTTGGGAACACAAAGATTCTTTTCACTTGCAAACTCCAATCCATACATATATATGGGGAGGTACTAGCTCCAACTCGGTTTTACAGTGAAAAATGCAGGAACTTCAAACCGGCACTAACAAACAGACTGAGAAACCAGAGTAAAAGTTTTTCCTGCAACCCGTTCCCTTTGTGCTAGATGAACGAACGTCTCTCCACATGCTCAGTTCTGAGAGATAAGTGTGTGTGAAAGCCGTACTTCACCAAGCTTCTTGGGAACACAAAGTTCCTTTCAGTTGCAAACCCCACTCCATACATATATATGGGGACGTACTAGCTCCAACTCGGTTTTACAGTGAAAACTGCAGGTACTTCAAACCGGCAACAGGAAACAGACTGAGAAACCCCAAAAAAGTTTCTCCTGCAACCCGTTCCCTTTGTGCTAGATGAACGAACGTCTCTCCACATGCTCAGTTCTAAGAGATAAGTGTCTGTGAAATCCGTCTTTTCAGCTAGCTTGTTGGGAACCCAAAGTATCCTTTCACTTGCAAACTCCACTGTATACAAATATATGGGTAGGTACTAGCTCAAACTCGGTTTTACAGTGAAAAATGCAGGAACTTCAAACCGGCACTAGGAAACAGACTGAGAAAAATGAGTAAAAGTTTCTCCTGCAACCCGTTCCCTTTTTGCTAGATGAACGAACGTCTCTCCACATGCTCAGTTCTGAGAGAAAAGTGTGTGTGAAAGCCGTACTTCACGTAGCTTGTTGGGAACACAAAGTTTCTTTTCACTTGAAAATCCACTCCATACATATATAAGGGGAGGTACTAGCTCGAACTCGGTTTTACAGTGAAAACTGCAGGAACTTCAAACCGGCAATAGGAAACAGACTGAGAAACCAGAGTAAAAGTTTCTCCTGCAACCCGTTCCCTTTGTGCTAGAAGAACGAACGTCTCTCCACATGCTCAGTTCTGAGAGAAAAGTGTGTGTGAAAGACGTTCTTCACCTAGCTTCTTGGGAACACAAAGTTCCTTTCAGTTGCAAACACCACTGCATACATATATATGGGGACGTACTAGCTCCAACTCGGTTTTACAGTGAAAACTGCAGGTACTTCAAACCGGCAACAGGAAACAGACTGAGAAACCAGAGTAAAGTTTCTCCTGCAACCCGTTCCCTTTGTGCTAGATGAACGAACGTCTCTCCACATGCTCAGTTCTGAGAGATAAGTGTCTGTGAAATCCGTCCTTTCACCTAGCTTGTTGGGAACCCAAAGTTTCTTTTCACTTGCCAACTCCACTCTATACATATATATGGGTAGGTACTAGCTCAAACACGGTTTTACAGTGAAAACTGCAGGAAATTCAAACCGGCACTAGGAAACAGACTGAGAAAAATGAGTAAAAGTTTCTCCTGCAACACGTTCCCTTTGCACTAGATGAACGAACGTCTCTCCACATGCTGAGTTCTGAGAGATAATTTTGTGTGAAAGCCGTCCTTCACGTAGCTTGTTGGGAACACAAAGTTTCTTTACACTTGCATACTAAACTCTATACCTATATATGGGGAGTTACAGCTCCAACTCGGTTTTACAGTGAAAACTGCAGGAACTTCAAACTGGCACTAGGAAACAGACTTAGAAACCAGAGTAAAGTTTCTCCTGCAAACCGTTCCCTTTTTGCTAGATGAACGAACTTCTCTCCACATGCTCAGTTCTGAGAGATAAATGTGTTTGAAAGCCGTCCTTCACCTAGCTTGTTGGGAACACAAAGTTTCTTTTCACTTGCAAACTCCACTCCATATATATATATGGGGAGGTACAAGCTCCAACTATGTTTTACAGTGAAAACTGCAGAAACTTCAAACCGGCAACAGGAAACAGACTGAGAAAAGAGTAAAAGTTTCTCCTGCAAACCGTTCCCTTTGTGCTAGATGAACGAACGTCTCTCCACATGCTCAGTTCTGAGAGATAAGTGTGTGTGAAAGACGTTCTTCACCTAGCTTGTTGGGAACTCAAAGTTACTTTTCACTTGCAAACTAATCTCCATACATATATATGGGGACGTACTAACTCCAACTCGGTTTTACAGTGAAAAATGCAGGAACTTTAAACCGGCAACAGGAACAGACTGAGAAACCACAAAAAAATTTCCCCTGCAACCAGTTCCCTTTGTGCTAGATGAACGAACATCTCTCCACATGCTCAGTTCTCAGAGATAAGTGTGTGTGAAAGCCGTCCTTCACCTAGCTTGTTGGGAACCCAAAGTTTCTTTTCACTTGCAAACTCCACTCTATACATATATATGGGGAAGTACTAGCTCCAACTCGGTTTTACAGTGATAACTGCAGGAACTTCAAAACGGCACTAGGAATCAGACTGAGAAAAATGAGAAAAGTTTCTCCTGCAACCCGTTCCCTTTGTGCTAGATGAACGAACGTCTCACCACATGCTCAGTTCTGAGAGAAAATTGTGTGTGAAAGCCGTACTTCACGTAGCTTGTTGGGAACACAAAGTTTCTTTTCACTTGAAAATCCACTCCATACATATATATGGGGAGTTACAAGCTCGAACTCGGTTTTACAGTGAAAACTGCAGGAACTTCAAACCGGCAATAGGAAACAGACTGAGAAACCAGAGTAAAAGTTTCTCCTGCAACCCGTTCCCTTTGTGCTAGAAGAATGAACGTCTCTCCACATGCTCAGTTCTGAGAGAAAAGTGTGTGTGAAAGACGTTCTTCACCTAGCTTCTTGGGAACACAAAGTTCCTTTCAGTTGCAAACACCACTCCATACATATATATGGGGACATACTAGCTCCAACTCGGTTTTACAGTGAAAACTGCAGGTACTTCAAACCGGCAACAGGAAACAGACTGAGAAACCACAAAAAAAGTTTCTCCTGCAAACCGTTCCCTTTGTGCTAGATGAACGAACGTCTCTCCACATGCTCAGTTCTGAGAGATAATTGTCTGTGAAATCCGTCCTTTCACCTAGCTTGTTGGGAACCCAAAGATTCTTTTCACTTGCCAACTCCACTCTATACATATATATGGGTAGGTACTAGCTCAAACACGGTTTTACAGTGAAAACTGCAGGAACTTCAAACCGGCACTAGGAAACAGACTGAGAAAAATGAGTAAAAGTTTCTCCTGCAACACGTTCCATTTGCGCTAGATGAACGAACGTCTCTCCACATGCTGAGTTCTGAGAGATAAGTTTGTGTGAAAGCCGTCCTTCACGTAGCTTGTTGGGAACACAAAGTTTCTTTTCACTTGCAATCTCCAATCCATACATATATTTGGGGAGGTAATAGCTCCAACTCTGTTTTACAGTGAAAACTGCAGGAACTTAAAACCGGCACTAGGAAACACACTGAGAAACCAGAGTAAATGTTTCTCCTGCAACCCGTTCCCTTTGAACTAGATGAACGAACGTCTCTCCACATGCTCAGTTCTGAGAGATAAGTGTGTGTGAAAGCCGTCCTTCACCTAGCTTCTTGGGAACACAAAGTTTCTTTTCATTTGCAAACTCCACTCCATACATATATATGGGGAGGTACTAGCTCCAACTCGGTTTTACAGTGAAAACTGCAGGAACTTTAAACCGGCAACAGGAAACAGACTGAGAAACCAGAGAAAAAGTTTCTCCTGCAACCCGTTCCCTTTGTGCTAGATGAACGAACGTCTCTCCACTTGCTCAGTTCTGAGAGATAATTGTGTGTGAAAGCCGTACTTCACCTAGCTTGTTGCTAACACAAAGTTTCTTTTCACTTGCAAACTCCACTCTATACATATATATGGGGAAGAACTAGCTCCAACTCGGTTTTACAGTGATAACTGCAGGAACTTCAAACCGGCACTAAGCAACAGACTGAGAAAAATGAGTAAAAGTTTAACCTGCAACCCGTTCCCTTTGTGCTACATGAACGAACGTCTCTCCACATGCTGAGTTCTGAGAGATAATTGTGTGTGAAAGCCGTCCTTCACCTAGCTTGTTGGGAACACAAAGTTTCTTTACACTTGCATACTAAACTCTATACCTATATATGGGGAGGTACTAGCTCCAACTCGGTTTTACAGTGAAAACTGCAGGAACTTCAAACTGGCACTAGGAAACAGACTTAGAAACCAGAGTAAAGTTTCTCCTGCAACCCGTTCCCTTTTTGCTAGATGAACGAACTTCTCTCCACATGCTCAGTTCTAAGAGATAAGTGTGTTTTTAAGCCGTCCTTCACCTAGCTTGTTGGGAACACAAAGTTTCTTTTCACTTGCAAACTCCACTCCATATATATATATGGGGAGGTACAAGCTCCAACTATGTTTTACAGTGGAAACTGCAGGAACTTCAAACCGGCACTAGGAAACAGACTGAGAAACCCCAAAAAAGTTTCTCCTGCAACCCGTTCCCTTTGTGCTAGATGAACGAACGTCTCTCCACATGCTCAGTTCTAAGAGATTAGTGTCTGTGAAATCCGTCTTTTCAGCTAGCTTGTTGGGAACCCAAAGTATCCTTTCACTTGCAAACTCCACTGTATACATATATATGGGTAGGTACTAGCTCAAACTCGGTTTTACCGTGAAAAATGCAGGAACTTCAAACCGGCACTAGGAAACAGACTGAGAAAAATGAGTAAAAGTTTCTCCTGCAACCCGTTCCCTTTTTGCTAGATGAACGAACGTCTCTCCACATGCTCAGTTCTGAGAGAAAAGTGTGTGTGAAAGCCGTACTTCACGTAGCTTGTTGGGAACACAAAGTTTCTTTTCACTTGAAAATCCACTCCATACATATATAAGGGGAGGTACTAGCTCGAACTCGGTTTTACAGTGAAAACTGCAGGAACTTCAAACCGGCAATAGGAAACAGACTGAGAAACCAGAGTAAAAGTTTCTCCTGCAACCCGTTCCCTTTGTGCTAGAAGAACGAACGTCTCTCCACATGCTCAGTTCTGAGAGAAAAGTGTGTGTGAAAGACGTTCTTCACCTAGCTTCTTGGGAACACAATGTTCCTTTCAGTTGCAAACACCACTGCATACATATATATGGGGACGTACTAGCTCCAACTCGGTTTTACAGTGAAAACTGCAGGTACTTCAAACCGGCAACAGGAAACAGACTGAGAAACCAGAGTAAAGTTTCTCCTGCAACCCGTTCCCTTTGTGCTAGATGAACGAACGTCTCTCCACATGCTCAGTTCTGAGAGATAAGTGTCTGTGAAATCCGTCCTTTCACCTAGCTTGTTGGGAACCCAAAGTTTCTTTTCACTTGCCAACTCCACTCTATACATATATATGGGTAGGTACTAGCTCAAACACGGTTTTACAGTGAAAACTGCAGGAAATTCAAACCGGCACTAGGAAACAGACTGAGAAAAATGAGTAAAAGTTTCTCCTGCAACACGTTCCCTTTGCACTAGATGAACGAACGTCTCTCCACATGCTGAGTTCTGAGAGATAATTTTGTGTGAAAGCCGTCCTTCACGTAGCTTGTTGGGAACACAAAGTTTCTTTACACTTGCATACTAAACTCTATACCTATATATGGGGAGTTACAGCTCCAACTCGGTTTTACAGTGAAAACTGCAGGAACTTCAAACTGGCACTAGGAAACAGACTTAGAAACCAGAGTAAAGTTTCTCCTGCAAACCGTTCCCTTTTTGCTAGATGAACGAACTTCTCTCCACATGCTCAGTTCTGAGAGATAAATGTGTTTGAAAGCCGTCCTTCACCTAGCTTGTTGGGAACACAAAGTTTCTTTTCACTTGCAAACTCCACTCCATATATATATATGGGGAGGTACAAGCTCCAACTATGTTTTACAGTGAAAACTGCAGAAACTTCAAACCGGCAACAGGAAACAGACTGAGAAAAGAGTAAAAGTTTCTCCTGCAAACCGTTCCCTTTGTGCTAGATGAACGAACGTCTCTCCACATGCTCAGTTCTGAGAGATAAGTGTGTGTGAAAGACGTTCTTCACCTAGCTTGTTGGGAACTCAAAGTTACTTTTCACTTGCAAACTAATCTCCATACATATATATGGGGACGTACTAACTCCAACTCGGTTTTACAGTGAAAAATGCAGGAACTTTAAACCGGCAACAGGAACAGACTGAGAAACCACAAAAAAATTTCCCCTGCAACCAGTTCCCTTTGTGCTAGATGAACGAACATCTCTCCACATGCTCAGTTCTCAGAGATAAGTGTGTGTGAAAGCCGTCCTTCACCTAGCTTGTTGGGAACCCAAAGTTTCTTTTCACTTGCAAACTCCACTCTATACATATATATGGGGAAGTACTAGCTCCAACTCGGTTTTACAGTGATAACTGCAGGAACTTCAAAACGGCACTAGGAATCAGACTGAGAAAAATGAGAAAAGTTTCTCCTGCAACCCGTTCCCTTTGTGCTAGATGAACGAACGTCTCACCACATGCTCAGTTCTGAGAGAAAATTGTGTGTGAAAGCCGTACTTCACGTAGCTTGTTGGGAACACAAAGTTTCTTTTCACTTGAAAATCCACTCCATACATATATATGGGGAGTTACAAGCTCGAACTCGGTTTTACAGTGAAAACTGCAGGAACTTCAAACCGGCAATAGGAAACAGACTGAGAAACCAGAGTAAAAGTTTCTCCTGCAACCCGTTCCCTTTGTGCTAGAAGAATGAACGTCTCTCCACATGCTCAGTTCTGAGAGAAAAGTGTGTGTGAAAGACGTTCTTCACCTAGCTTCTTGGGAACACAAAGTTCCTTTCAGTTGCAAACACCACTCCATACATATATATGGGGACATACTAGCTCCAACTCGGTTTTACAGTGAAAACTGCAGGTACTTCAAACCGGCAACAGGAAACAGACTGAGAAACCACAAAAAAAGTTTCTCCTGCAAACCGTTCCCTTTGTGCTAGATGAACGAACGTCTCTCCACATGCTCAGTTCTGAGAGATAAGTGTCTGTGAAATCCGTCCTTTCACCTAGCTTGTTGGGAACCCAAAGATTCTTTTCACTTGCCAACTCCACTCTATACATATATATGGGTAGGTACTAGCTCAAACACGGTTTTACAGTGAAAACTGCAGGAACTTCAAACCGGCACTAGGAAACAGACTGAGAAAAATGAGTAAAAGTTTCTCCTGCAACACGTTCCATTTGCGCTAGATGAACGAACGTCTCTCCACATGCTGAGTTCTGAGAGATAAGTTTGTGTGAAAGCCGTCCTTCACGTAGCTTGTTGGGAACACAAAGTTTCTTTTCACTTGCAATCTCCAATCCATACATATATTTGGGGAGGTAATAGCTCCAACTCTGTTTTACAGTGAAAACTGCAGGAACTTAAAACCGGCACTAGGAAACACACTGAGAAACCAGAGTAAATGTTTCTCCTGCAACCCGTTCCCTTTGAACTAGATGAACGAACGTCTCTCCACATGCTCAGTTCTGAGAGATAAGTGTGTGTGAAAGCCGTCCTTCACCTAGCTTCTTGGGAACACAAAGTTTCTTTTCATTTGCAAACTCCACTCCATACATATATATGGGGAGGTACTAGCTCCAACTCGGTTTTACAGTGAAAACTGCAGGAACTTTAAACCGGCAACAGGAAACAGACTGAGAAACCAGAGAAAAAGTTTCTCCTGCAACCCGTTCCCTTTGTGCTAGATGAACGAACGTCTCTCCACTTGCTCAGTTCTGAGAGATAATTGTGTGTGAAAGCCGTACTTCACCTAGCTTGTTGCTAACACAAAGTTTCTTTTCACTTGCAAACTCCACTCTATACATATATATGGGGAAGAACTAGCTCCAACTCGGTTTTACAGTGATAACTGCAGGAACTTCAAACCGGCACTAAGCAACAGACTGAGAAAAATGAGTAAAAGTTTAAACTGCAACCCGTTCCCTTTGTGCTACATGAACGAACGTCTCTCCACATGCTGAGTTCTGAGAGATAATTGTGTGTGAAAGCCGTCCTTCACCTAGCTTGTTGGGAACACAAAGTTTCTTTACACTTGCATACTAAACTCTATACCTATATATGGGGAGGTACTAGCTCCAACTCGGTTTTACAGTGAAAACTGCAGGAACTTCAAACTGGCACTAGGAAACAGACTTAGAAACCAGAGTAAAGTTTCTCCTGCAACCCGTTCCCTTTTTGCTAGATGAACGAACTTCTCTCCACATGCTCAGTTCTAAGAGATAAGTGTGTTTTTAAGCCGTCCTTCACCTAGCTTGTTGGGAACACAAAGTTTCTTTTCACTTGCAAACTCCACTCCATATATATATATGGGGAGGTACAAGCTCCAACTATGTTTTACAGTGGAAACTGCAGGAACTTCAAACCGGCACTAGGAAACAGACTGAGAAACCCCAAAAAAGTTTCTCCTGCAACCCGTTCCCTTTGTGCTAGATGAACGAACGTCTCTCCACATGCTCAGTTCTAAGAGATTAGTGTCTGTGAAATCCGTCTTTTCAGCTAGCTTGTTGGGAACCCAAAGTATCCTTTCACTTGCAAACTCCACTGTATACATATATATGGGTAGGTACTAGCTCAAACTCGGTTTTACAGTGAAAAATGCAGGAACTTCAAACCGGCACTAGGAAACAGACTGAGAAAAATGAGTAAAAGTTTCTCCTGCAACCCGTTCCCTTTTTGCTAGATGAACGAACGTCTCTCCACATGCTCAGTTCTGAGAGAAAAGTGTGTGTGAAAGCCGTACTTCACGTAGCTTGTTGGGAACACAAAGTTTCTTTTCACTTGAAAATCCACTCCATACATATATAAGGGGAGGTACTAGCTCGAACTCGGTTTTACAGTGAAAACTGCAGGAACTTCAAACCGGCAATAGGAAACAGACTGAGAAACCAGAGTAAAAGTTTCTCCTGCAACCCGTTCCCTTTGTGCTAGAAGAACGAACGTCTCTCCACATGCTCAGTTCTGAGAGAAAAGTGTGTGTGAAAGACGTTCTTCACCTAGCTTCTTGGGAACACAATGTTCCTTTCAGTTGCAAACACCACTGCATACATATATATGGGGACGTACTAGCTCCAACTCGGTTTTACAGTGAAAACTGCAGGTACTTCAAACCGGCAACAGGAAACAGACTGAGAAACCAGAGTAAAGTTTCTCCTGCAACCCGTTCCCTTTGTGCTAGATGAACGAACGTCTCTCCACATGCTCAGTTCTGAGAGATAAGTGTCTGTGAAATCCGTCCTTTCACCTAGCTTGTTGGGAACCCAAAGTTTCTTTTCACTTGCCAACTCCACTCTATACATATATATGGGTAGGTACTAGCTCAAACACGGTTTTACAGTGAAAACTGCAGGAAATTCAAACCGGCACTAGGAAACAGACTGAGAAAAATGAGTAAAAGTTTCTCCTGCAACACGTTCCCTTTGCACTAGATGAACGAACGTCTCTCCACATGCTGAGTTCTGAGAGATAATTTTGTGTGAAAGCCGTCCTTCACGTAGCTTGTTGGGAACACAAAGTTTCTTTACACTTGCATACTAAACTCTATACCTATATATGGGGAGTTACAGCTCCAACTCGGTTTTACAGTGAAAACTGCAGGAACTTCAAACTGGCACTAGGAAACAGACTTAGAAACCAGAGTAAAGTTTCTCCTGCAAACCGTTCCCTTTTTGCTAGATGAACGAACTTCTCTCCACATGCTCAGTTCTGAGAGATAAATGTGTTTGAAAGCCGTCCTTCACCTAGCTTGTTGGGAACACAAAGTTTCTTTTCACTTGCAAACTCCACTCCATATATATATATGGGGAGGTACAAGCTCCAACTATGTTTTACAGTGAAAACTGCAGAAACTTCAAACCGGCAACAGGAAACAGACTGAGAAAAGAGTAAAAGTTTCTCCTGCAAACCGTTCCCTTTGTGCTAGATGAACGAACGTCTCTCCACATGCTCAGTTCTGAGAGATAAGTGTGTGTGAAAGACGTTCTTCACCTAGCTTGTTGGGAACTCAAAGTTACTTTTCACTTGCAAACTAATCTCCATACATATATATGGGGACGTACTAACTCCAACTCGGTTTTACAGTGAAAAATGCAGGAACTTTAAACCGGCAACAGGAACAGACTGAGAAACCACAAAAAAATTTCCCCTGCAACCAGTTCCCTTTGTGCTAGATGAACGAACATCTCTCCACATGCTCAGTTCTCAGAGATAAGTGTGTGTGAAAGCCGTCCTTCACCTAGCTTGTTGGGAACCCAAAGTTTCTTTTCACTTGCAAACTCCACTCTATACATATATATGGGGAAGTACTAGCTCCAACTCGGTTTTACAGTGATAACTGCAGGAACTTCAAAACGGCACTAGGAATCAGACTGAGAAAAATGAGAAAAGTTTCTCCTGCAACCCGTTCCCTTTGTGCTAGATGAACGAACGTCTCACCACATGCTCAGTTCTGAGAGAAAATTGTGTGTGAAAGCCGTACTTCACGTAGCTTGTTGGGAACACAAAGTTTCTTTTCACTTGAAAATCCACTCCATACATATATATGGGGAGTTACAAGCTCGAACTCGGTTTTACAGTGAAAACTGCAGGAACTTCAAACCGGCAATAGGAAACAGACTGAGAAACCAGAGTAAAAGTTTCTCCTGCAACCCGTTCCCTTTGTGCTAGAAGAATGAACGTCTCTCCACATGCTCAGTTCTGAGAGAAAAGTGTGTGTGAAAGACGTTCTTCACCTAGCTTCTTGGGAACACAAAGTTCCTTTCAGTTGCAAACACCACTCCATACATATATATGGGGACATACTAGCTCCAACTCGGTTTTACAGTGAAAACTGCAGGTACTTCAAACCGGCAACAGGAAACAGACTGAGAAACCACAAAAAAAGTTTCTCCTGCAAACCGTTCCCTTTGTGCTAGATGAACGAACGTCTCTCCACATGCTCAGTTCTGAGAGATAAGTGTCTGTGAAATCCGTCCTTTCACCTAGCTTGTTGGGAACCCAAAGATTCTTTTCACTTGCCAACTCCACTCTATACATATATATGGGTAGGTACTAGCTCAAACACGGTTTTACAGTGAAAACTGCAGGAACTTCAAACCGGCACTAGGAAACAGACTGAGAAAAATGAGTAAAAGTTTCTCCTGCAACACGTTCCATTTGCGCTAGATGAACGAACGTCTCTCCACATGCTGAGTTCTGAGAGATAAGTTTGTGTGAAAGCCGTCCTTCACGTAGCTTGTTGGGAACACAAAGTTTCTTTTCACTTGCAATCTCCAATCCATACATATATTTGGGGAGGTAATAGCTCCAACTCTGTTTTACAGTGAAAACTGCAGGAACTTAAAACCGGCACTAGGAAACACACTGAGAAACCAGAGTAAATGTTTCTCCTGCAACCCGTTCCCTTTGAACTAGATGAACGAACGTCTCTCCACATGCTCAGTTCTGAGAGATAAGTGTGTGTGAAAGCCGTCCTTCACCTAGCTTCTTGGGAACACAAAGTTTCTTTTCATTTGCAAACTCCACTCCATACATATATATGGGGAGGTACTAGCTCCAACTCGGTTTTACAGTGAAAACTGCAGGAACTTTAAACCGGCAACAGGAAACAGACTGAGAAACCAGAGAAAAAGTTTCTCCTGCAACCCGTTCCCTTTGTGCTAGATGAACGAACGTCTCTCCACTTGCTCAGTTCTGAGAGATAATTGTGTGTGAAAGCCGTACTTCACCTAGCTTGTTGCTAACACAAAGTTTCTTTTCACTTGCAAACTCCACTCTATACATATATATGGGGAAGAACTAGCTCCAACTCGGTTTTACAGTGATAACTGCAGGAACTTCAAACCGGCACTAAGCAACAGACTGAGAAAAATGAGTAAAAGTTTAAACTGCAACCCGTTCCCTTTGTGCTACATGAACGAACGTCTCTCCACATGCTGAGTTCTGAGAGATAATTGTGTGTGAAAGCCGTCCTTCACCTAGCTTGTTGGGAACACAAAGTTTCTTTACACTTGCATACTAAACTCTATACCTATATATGGGGAGGTACTAGCTCCAACTCGGTTTTACAGTGAAAACTGCAGGAACTTCAAACTGGCACTAGGAAACAGACTTAGAAACCAGAGTAAAGTTTCTCCTGCAACCCGTTCCCTTTTTGCTAGATGAACGAACTTCTCTCCACATGCTCAGTTCTAAGAGATAAGTGTGTTTTTAAGCCGTCCTTCACCTAGCTTGTTGGGAACACAAAGTTTCTTTTCACTTGCAAACTCCACTCCATATATATATATGGGGAGGTACAAGCTCCAACTATGTTTTACAGTGGAAACTGCAGGAACTTCAAACCGGCACTAGGAAACAGACTGAGAAACCAGAGTAAATATTTCTCCTGCAACCCGTTCCCTTTGTGCTAGATGAACGAACGTCTCTCCACATGCTCAGTTCTGTGAGATAAGTGTGTGAGAAGCCGTCCTTCACCTAGCTTTTTGGGAACACAAAGTATCTTTTCAGATGCAAACTCCACTCCATACATATATATGGGGAGGTACTAGCTCCAACTCGGTTTTACAGTGAAAACTGCAGGAACTTCAAACAGGCACTAGGAAACAGAATGAGATAACAAAGAATAGTTTCTCCTGCAAACCGTTCCCTTTGTCCTAGATGAACGAAGCTCTCTACACATGCTCAGTTCTGAGAGATAAGTGTGTGTGAAAGCCGTCCTTCACCTAGCCTCTTGGGAACACAAAGTTTCTTTTCACTTGAAACTCCACTCCATACATATATATGGGGAGGTACAAGCACCAACTCGGTTGTACAGTGAAAACTGCAGGTACTTCAAACCGGCAACAGGAAACAGACTGAGAAACCACAAAAAAAGTTTCTCCTGCAAACCGTTCCCTTTGTGCTAGATGAACGAACGTCTCTCCACATGCTCAGTTCTGAGAGATAAGTGTCTGTGAAATCCGTCCTTTCACCTAGCTTGTTGGGAACCCAAAGATTCTTTTCACTTGCCAACTCCACTCTATACATATATATGGGTAGGTACTAGCTCAAACACGGTTTTACAGTGAAAACTGCAGGAACTTCAAACCGGCACTAGGAAACAGACTGAGAAAAATGAGTAAAAGTTTCTCCTGCAACACGTTCCATTTGCGCTAGATGAACGAACGTCTCTCCACATGCTGAGTTCTGAGAGATAAGTTTGTGTGAAAGCCGTCCTTCACGTAGCTTGTTGGGAACACAAAGTTTCTTTTCACTTGCAATCTCCAATCCATACATATATTTGGGGAGGTAATAGCTCCAACTCTGTTTTACAGTGAAAACTGCAGGAACTTAAAACCGGCACTAGGAAACACACTGAGAAACCAGAGTAAATGTTTCTCCTGCAACCCGTTCCCTTTGAACTAGATGAACGAACGTCTCTCCACATGCTCAGTTCTGAGAGATAAGTGTGTGTGAAAGCCGTCCTTCACCTAGCTTCTTGGGAACACAAAGTTTCTTTTCATTTGCAAACTCCACTCCATACATATATATGGGGAGGTACTAGCTCCAACTCGGTTTTACAGTGAAAACTGCAGGAACTTTAAACCGGCAACAGGAAACAGACTGAGAAACCAGAGAAAAAGTTTCTCCTGCAACCCGTTCCCTTTGTGCTAGATGAACGAACGTCTCTCCACTTGCTCAGTTCTGAGAGATAATTGTGTGTGAAAGCCGTACTTCACCTAGCTTGTTGCTAACACAAAGTTTCTTTTCACTTGCAAACTCCACTCTATACATATATATGGGGAAGAACTAGCTCCAACTCGGTTTTACAGTGATAACTGCAGGAACTTCAAACCGGCACTAAGCAACAGACTGAGAAAAATGAGTAAAAGTTTAAACTGCAACCCGTTCCCTTTGTGCTACATGAACGAACGTCTCTCCACATGCTGAGTTCTGAGAGATAATTGTGTGTGAAAGCCGTCCTTCACCTAGCTTGTTGGGAACACAAAGTTTCTTTACACTTGCATACTAAACTCTATACCTATATATGGGGAGGTACTAGCTCCAACTCGGTTTTACAGTGAAAACTGCAGGAACTTCAAACTGGCACTAGGAAACAGACTTAGAAACCAGAGTAAAGTTTCTCCTGCAACCCGTTCCCTTTTTGCTAGATGAACGAACTTCTCTCCACATGCTCAGTTCTAAGAGATAAGTGTGTTTTTAAGCCGTCCTTCACCTAGCTTGTTGGGAACACAAAGTTTCTTTTCACTTGCAAACTCCACTCCATATATATATATGGGGAGGTACAAGCTCCAACTATGTTTTACAGTGGAAACTGCAGGAACTTCAAACCGGCACTAGGAAACAGACTGAGAAACCAGAGTAAATATTTCTCCTGCAACCCGTTCCCTTTGTGCTAGATGAACGAACGTCTCTCCACATGCTCAGTTCTGTGAGATAAGTGTGTGAGAAGCCGTCCTTCACCTAGCTTTTTGGGAACACAAAGTATCTTTTCAGATGCAAACTCCACTCCATACATATATATGGGGAGGTACTAGCTCCAACTCGGTTTTACAGTGAAAACTGCAGGAACTTCAAACCGGCACTAGGAAACAGAATGAGATAACAAAGAATAGTTTCTCCTGCAAACCGTTCCCTTTGTCCTAGATGAACGAAGCTCTCTACACATGCTCAGTTCTGAGAGATAAGTGTGTGTGAAAGCCGTCCTTCACCTAGCCTCTTGGGAACACAAAGTTTCTTTTCACTTGAAACTCCACTCCATACATATATATGGGGAGGTACAAGCACCAACTCGGTTGTACAGTGAAAACTGCAGAAACTTCAAACCGGCAACAGGAAACAGACTGAGAAAAGAGTAAAAGTTTCTCCTGCAAACCGTTCCCTTTGTGCTCGATAAACGAACGTCTCTCCACATGCTCAGTTCTGAGAGATAAGTGTGTGTGAAGACGTTCTTCACCTAGCTTGTTGGGAACTCAAAGTTACTTTTCACTTGCAAACTAATCTCCATACATATATATGGGGACGTACTAACTCCAACTCGGTTTTACAGTGAAAAATGCAGGAACTTTAAACCGGCAACAGGAACAGACTGAGAAACCACAAAAAAATTTCCCCTGCAACCAGTTCCCTTTGTGCTAGATGAACGAACATCTCTCCACATGCTCAGTTCTCAGAGATAAGTGTGTGTGAAAGCCGTCCTTCACCTAGCTTGTTGGGAACACAAAGTTTCTTTTCACTTGCAAACTCCACTCCATACATATATATGGGGAGGTACAAGCTCCAACTCGGTTTTACAGTGAAAACTGCAGGTACTTTAAACCGGCAACAGGAAACAGACTGAGAAACCAGAGAAAAAGTTTCACATGCAACCCGTTCCCTTTGTACTAGATGAACGAACGTCTCTCCACATGGTAAGTTCTGAAAGATAAGTGTGTGTGAAAGCCTTCCTTCACCTAGATTGTTGGGAACACAAAGTTTCTTTTCACTTACAAACTCCACTCCATACATATATATGGGGAGGTACAAGCTCCAACACGGTTTTACAGTGAAAACTGCAGGAACTTCAAACCTGCACTAGGAAACAGACTGAGAAACCAGAGTAAAAGTTCCTCCTGCAACCCGTTCCCTTTGTGCTAGTTGAACGAACATCTCCCTCATGCTCAATTCTGAGAGATAAGTGTGTGTTAAAGCCGTCCTTCACCTAGCTCCTTGGGAACACAAAGTTCCTTTCAGTTGCAAATGCCACTCCATACATATATATGGGGAGGTACTAGCTCCAACTAGTTTTTACAGTGAAAATGCAGGAACTTTAAACAGGCAACAGGAAACAGACTGGGAAACAAGGGAACAAGTTTCTCCTGCAACCCGTTCCCTTTTTGCTAGATGAACGAACGTCTCTCCACTTGCTCAGTTCTGAGAGATAATTGTGTGTGAATGCCGTACTTCAACTAGCTTGTTGTGAACACAAAGTTTCTTTACAGTTGCAAACTCCACTCCATACATATATATGGGGGGGTACTAGCTCGAACTCGGTTTTACAGTGAAAACTGCAGGAACTTCAAACCGGCACTAGGAAACAGACTGAGAAAACAGAGAATAGTTTCTCCTGCAAACCGTTCCCTTTGTGCTAGATGAACGAAGCTCTCTACACATTGTCAGTTCAGAGAGAAAAGTGTGTGTGAAAGCCGTCCTTCACCTAGCCTCTTGGGAAAACAAAGTTTCTTTTCAGTTGAAACTCAACTCCATACATATATATGGGGAAGTACTAGCACCAACTAGGTTGTACAGTGAAATCTGCAGGAACTTCAAACCGGCAACAGGAAACAGACTGAGAAACCAGAGTAAAAGTTTCTCCTGCAACCCGTTCCCTTTGTGCTAGATGAATGAAAGTCTCTCCACATGCTCAGTTCTGAGGGATAAGTTTGTGTGAAAGCCGTCCTTCACCTAGCTTGTTGTGAACACAAAGTTTCTTTTCAATTGCAAACTAAACTCCATACATATATATGGGGTGGTACTAGCTCCAACTTGATTTTACAGTGAAAACTGCAGGAACTTCAACCGACACTAGGAAACAGACTGAGAAACCAGAGTAAAGTTTCTCCTGCAACCCGTTCCCTTTGTGCTAGATGAACGAACGTTTCTATACATGCTCAGTTCTGAGATATGTGTGTTTGAAAGCCGTCCTTCACCTAGCTTGTAGGGAACACAAAGTTTCTTTTCACTTGCAAACTCCACTCTATACATATATATGGGGAAGTACTAGCTCCAACTTGGTTTTACAGTGATAACTGCAGGAAATTCAAAACGGCACTAGGAAACAGACTGAGAAAAATGAGAAAAGTTTCTCCTGCAACCCGTTCCCTTTGTGCTAGATGAACGAACGTCTCTATACATGCTCATTTCTGAGATATGTGTGTTTGAAGCCGTCCTTCACCTAGCTTGTTGGGAACACAAATTTTCTTTTCACTTGCAAACTCCACTCCATACATATATATGGGGAGGTACAAGCTCCAACTCGGTTTTACAGTGAAAACTGCAGGAACTTTAAACCGGCAACAGGAAACAGACTGAGAAACCAGAGAAAAAGTTTCACATGCAACCCGTTCCCTTTGTACTAGATGAACGATCGTCTCTCCACATGGTAATTTCTGAAAGATAAGTGTGTGTGAAAGCCGTCCTTCACCTAGATTGTTGGGAACACAAAGTTTCTTTTCACTTACAAACTCCACTCCATACATATATATGGGGAGGTACAAGCTCCAACTCGGTTTTACAGTGAAAACTGAGGGAACTTTAAACCGACAACAGGAAACAGACTGAGAAACCAGAGAAAAAGTTTCACCTGCAACCCGTTCCATTTGTACTAGATGAACGAATGTCTCTCCACATGCGAAGTTCTCAGAGATAAGTGTGTGTGAAAGCCGTCCTTCAACTAGCTTTTTGGGAACACAAAGTTTCTTTTACCTTGCAAATTCCGCTCCATATATATATTTGGTGAGGTACAAGCTCCAACTCGGTTTTACAGTGAAAACTGAGGGAACTTTAAACCGACAACAGGAAACAGACTGAGAAACCAGAGAAAAAGTTACTCCTGCAAACAGTTCCCTTCGTGCTAGATGAACGAACGTCTCTCCACTTGCTCAGTTCTGAGAGATAATTAGGTGTGAAAGCCGTCCTTCACCTAGCTTGTCGGGAACACAAAGTTTCTTTTCAGATGCAAACTCCACTCCATACATATATATGGGGAGGTACTAGATCCAACTCGGTTTTACAGTGAAAACTGCAGAAATTTCAAACCGGCACTAGGAAACAGACTGAGAAAACAGAGAAAAGTTTCTCCTGCAAACCGTTCCCTTTGTGCTAGATGAACGAAGCTCTCTACACATTGTCAGCTCAGAGAGATAAGTGTGTGTGAAAGCCGTCCTTCACCTGGCCTCTTGGGAACACAAAGTTTCTTTTCAGTTGAAACTCCACTCCATACATATATATGGGGAAGTACTAGCACCAACTCTGTTGTACAGTGAAAACTGCAGGAACTTCAAACTGGCACTAGGAAACAGACTTAGAAACCAGAGTAAAGTTTCTCCTGCAACCCGTTCCTTTTTTGCTAGATGAACGAACGTCTCTCCACATGCTCAGTACTGAGAGATAAGTGTGTTTGAAAGCCGTACTTCAACTAGCTTTTTGGGAACACAAAGGTTCTTTTCAATTGCAAACCCCACTCCATATATATATTTGGGGAGGTACAAGCTCCAACTCGGTTTTACAGTGAAAACTGCAGGAAATTTAAACCGGCAACAGGAAACAGACTGAGAAACCAGAGAAAAAGTTTCTCCTGCAAACAGTTCCATTTGTGCTAGATGAACGAACGTCTCTCCACTTGCTCAGTTCTGAGATATAATTGTGTGTGAAAGCCGTCCTTCACCAAGCTTGTTGGGAACACAAAGTTTCTTTTCACTTACAAACTCCACTCCATACATATATATGGGGAGCTACAAGCTCCAACACGATTTTTCAGTGAAAACTGCAGGAACTTCAAACCTGCACTAGGAAAAAGACTGAGAAACCAGAGTAAAAGTTTCTCCTGCACCCGTTCCCTTTGTGCTAGTTGAACGAACATCTCCCTCATGCTCACTTCTGAGAGATAAGTGTGTGTTAAAGCCGTCCTTCACCTAGCTCCTTGGGAACACAAAGTTCCTTTAAGTTGCAAATGCCACTCCATACATATATATGGGGAGGTACTAGCTCCAACTCGTTTTTACAGTGAAAATGCAGGAACTTTAAACCGGCAACAGGAAACAGACTGGGAAACAAGAGAAAAAGTTTCTCCTGCAACCCGTTCCCTTTGTGCTAGATGAACGAACGTCTCTCCACTTGCTCAGTTCTGAGAGATAATTGTGTGTGAATGCCGTCCTTCACCTAGCTTGTTGTGAACACAAAGTTTCTTTTCAGTTGCAAACTCCACTCCATACATATATATGGGGAGGTACTAGCTCCAACTCGATTTGACAGTGAAAACTGCAGGAACTTCAAACCGACACTAGGAAACAGACTGAGAAACCAGAGTAAAGTTTCACCTGCAACCCGTTACCTTTGTGCTAGATGAACGAACGTCTCTATACATGCTCATTTCTGAGAGATATGTGTGTTTGAAAGCCGTACTTCACCTAGCTTGTTGGGAACACAAAGTTTCTTTTCACTTGCAAACTCCACTCCATACATATATATGGGGAGGTAATATCTCCAACGCGTTTTTGCAGTGAAAATGTAGGAACTTTAAACCGGCAACAGGAAACACACTGGGAAACAAGAGAAAAATTTTCTCCTGCAACCCGTTCCATTTGTGCTAGATGAACGAACGTCTCTCCACTTGCTCAGTTCTGAGAGATAATTGTGTGTGAAAGCCGACCTTCACCTAGCTTGTTGGGAACACAAAGTTTCTTTTCAGTTGAAACTCCACTCCATACATATATATGGGGAAGTACTAGCACCAACTCGGTTGTACGGTGAAAACTGCAGGAACTTCAAACCGGCAACAGGAAACAGACTGAGAATCCAGAGTAAAAGTTTCTCCTGCAACCCGTTCCCTTTGTGCTAGGTTAACGAAAGTCTCTCAACATGCTCAGTTCTGAGGGATAAGTGTGTGTGAAAGCCGTCCTTCACCTAGCTTGTTGGGAACACAAAGTTTCTTTTCAGTTGCAAACTCCACTCCATACATATATATGGGGAGGTACTAGCTCCAAATCGGTTTTACAGTGAAAACTGCAGTAACTTCAAACCGGCACTAGGAAACAGACTGAGAAAACAGAGAAAAGTTTCTCCTGCAAACCGTTCCCTTTGTGCTAGATGAACGAAGCTCTCTACGCATGCTCAGTTCAGAGAGATAAGTGTATGTGAAAGCCGTCCTTCACCTAGCTTGTTGGAAACACAAAGTTTCTTTTCACTTGCATACTAAACTCCATACATATATATGGGGAGGTACTAGCTCCAACTCGGTTTTACAGTGAAATCTGCAGGAACTTCAAACTGGCACTAGGAAACAGACTTAGAAACCAGAGTAAAGTTTCTCCTGCAACCCGTTCCCTTTTTGCTAGATGAACGAAATTCTCTCCACATGCTCAGTTCTGAGGGATAAGTTTGTTTGAAAGCCGTCCTTAATCTAGCTTGTTGGGAACACAAAGTTTCTTTTCACTTGCAAACTCCACTCCATATATATATATTGTGGGGTACAAGCTCAAACTCGGTTTTACAGTGGAAATGCAGGAACTTCAAACCGGCACTTGGAAACAGACTTGAGAAACCAGAGTAAAAGTTTCTCCTCCAACCCGTTCCCTTTGTGCTAGATGAACGAACGTCTCTCCACATGCTCAGTTCTGAGAGATAAGTGTGTGTGAAAGCCATCCTTCACCTAGCTTCTTGGGACACAATGTTCCTTTCAGTTTCAAACACCACTCCATACATATATATGGGGAGGTACTAACTCCAACACGGATTTACAGTGAAAACTGCAGGAACTTTAAACCGGCAACAGGAAACAGACTGGGAAACAAGAGAAAAAGTTTCTCCTGCAACCCGTTCCATTTGTGCTAGATGAACGAACGTCTCTCCACTTGCTCAGTTCTGAGAGATAATTGTGTGTGAAAGTCGACCTTCACCTATCATGTTGGGAACACCAAGTTTCTTTTCAGTTGCAAACTCCACTCCATACATATATATGGGGAGGTACTAGCTCCAACTCGGTTTTACAGTGAAAACTGCAGGAACGTCAAAACGGCACTAGGAAACAGACTGAGAAAACAGAGAAAAGTTTCTCCTGCAAACCGTTCCCTTTGTGCTAGATGAACGAAAGTCTCTCCACATGCTCAGTTCTGAGAGATAAGTGTGTGTGAAAGCCGTCCTTCAACTAGCTTGTTGTGAACACAAAGTTTCTTTTCAATTGCAAACTAAAATCCATACATATATATGGGGTGGTACTAGCTCCAACTCGGTTTTAAAGTGAAAACTGCAGGAACTTCAAACCGACACTAGGAAACAGACTGAGAAACCAGAGTAAAGATTCCCCTGCAACACGTTCCCTTTGTGCTAGATGAACGAACGTCTCTATACATGCTCAGTTCTGAGAGATATGTGTGTTTGAAAGCCTTCCTTCAACTAGCTTGTTGGGAACACAAAGTTTCTTTTCTCTTGCAAACTCCAATCCATACATATATATGGGGAGGTACAAGCTCCAACTCGGTTTTACAGTGAAAACTGCAGGAACTTCAAACCGGCACTAGGAAACAGACTGAGAAACCAGAGTAAAAGTTTCTCCTGCAACCCGTTCCTTTTGTGCTAGTTGAACGAACATCTCTCCTCATGCTCAGTTCTGAGAGATAATTGTGGGTTAAAGCCGTCCTTCAACTAGCTCCTTGGGAACACAAAGTTCCTTTCAGTTGCAAACGCCACTCCATATATATATATGGGGAGGTACAAGCTCCAACACAGTTTTACAGTGAAAATGCAGGAACTTTAAACCGGCAACAGGAAACACACTGGGAAATAAGAGAAAAAGTTTCTCCTGCAATCCATTCACTTTGTGCTAGATGAACGAAGCTCTCTACGCATGCTCAGTTCAGAGAGATAAGTGTGTGTGAAAGCCGTCCTTCACCTAGCTTGTTGGGAACACAAAGTTTCTTTTCACTTGCATACTAAACTCCATACATATATATGGGGAGTTACTAGCTCCAACTCGTTTTTACAGTGAAAACTGCATGAACTTCAAACCGGCAGTAAGAAACAGAATGAGAAAACAAAGAATAGTTTCTCCTGCAAACCGTTCCCTTTGTGCTAGATGAACGAAGCTCTCTACACATGCTCATTTCAGAGAGATAAGTGTGTGTGAAAGCCCTCCTTCACCTAGCCTCTTGGGAACACAAAGTTTCTTTTCACTTGAAACTCCACTCCATACATATATATGGGGAGGTACTAGCACCAAATCGGTTGTACAGTGAAAACTGCAGAAACTTCAAACCGGCAACAGGAAACAGACTGAGAAAAGAGTAAAAGTTTCTCCTGCAAACCGTTCCCTTTGTGCTCGATGAGCGAACGTCTCTCCACATGCTCAGTTCTGAAGAAATAAGTGTGTGTGAAAGACGTTCTTCACCTAGCTTGTTGGGAACACAAAGTTTCTTTTCACTTGCCAACTCCACTCCATAAATATATATGGGGAGGTACTAGAACCAACTCGGTTTTACAGTGAAAACTGCAGGAATTTCAAACCTGCACTAGGAAACAGACTGAGAAACCAGAGTAAAAGTTTCTCCTGCACCAGTTCCCTTTGTGCTAGTTGAACGAACATCTCCCTCATGCTCACTTCTGAGAGATAAGTGTGTGTTAAAGCCGTCCTTCACCTAGCTCCTTGGGAACACAAAGTTCCTTTAAGTTGCAAATGCCACTCCATACATATATATGGGGAGGTACTAGCTCCAACTCGTTTTTACAGTGAAAATGCAGGAACTTTAAACCGGCAACAGGAAACAGACTGGGAAACAAGAGAAAAAGTTTCTCCTGCAACCCGTTCCCTTTGTGCTAGATGAACGAACGTCTCTCCACTTGCTCAGTTCTGAGAGATAATTGTGTGTGAATGCCGTCCTTCACCTAGCTTGTTGTGAACACAAAGTTTCTTTTCAGTTGCAAACTCCACTCCATACATATATATGGGGAGGTACTAGCTCCAACTCGATTTGACAGTGAAAACTGCAGGAACTTCAAACCGACACTAGGAAACAGACTGAGAAACCAGAGTAAAGTTTCACCTGCAACCCGTTACCTTTGTGCTAGATGAACGAACGTCTCTATTCATGCTCATTTCTGAGAGATATGTGTGTTTGAAAGCCGTACTTCACCTAGCTTGTTGGGAACACAAAGTTTCTTTTCACTTGCAAACTCCACTCCATACATATATATGGGGAGGTAATAACTCCAACGCGTTTTTGCAGTGAAAATGTAGGAACTTTAAACCGGCAACAGGAAACACACTGGGAAACAAGAGAAAAATTTTCTCCAGCAACCCGTTCCATTTGTGCTAGATGAACGAACGTCTCTCCACTTGCTCAGTTCTGAGAGATAATTGTGTGTGAAAGCCGACCTTCACCTAGCTTGTTGGGAACACAAAGTTTCTTTTCAGTTGCAAACTCCACTCCATACATATATATGGGGAGGTACTAGCTCCAACTCGGTTTTACAGTGAAAACTGCAGGAACTTCAAACCGGCACTAGGAAACAGACTGAGAAAACAGAGAAAAGTTTCTCCTGCAAACCGTTCCCTTTGTGCTAGATGAACGAAGCTCTCTACACATTGTCAGTTCAGAGAGAAAAGTGTGTGTGAAAGCCGTCCTTCACCTAGCCTCTTGGGAACACAAAGTTTCTTTTCAGTTGAAACTCCACTCCATACATATATATGGGGAAGTACTAGCACCAACTCGGTTGTACGGTGAAAACTGCAGGAACTTCAAACCGGCAACAGGAAACAGACTGAGAATCCAGAGTAAAAGTTTCTCCTGCAACTCGTTCCCTTTGTGCTAGGTTAACGAAAGTCTCTCCACATGCTCAGTTCTGAGGGATAAGTGTGTGTGAAAGCCGTCCTTCACCTAGCTTGTTGGGAACACAAAGTTTCTTTTCAGTTGCAAACTCCACTCCATACATATATATGGGGAGGTACTAGCTCCAAATCGGTTTTACAGTGAAAACTGCAGTAACTTCAAACCGGCATTAGGAAACAGACTGAGAAAACAGTGAAAAGTTTCTCCTGCAAACCGTTCCCTTTGTGCTAGATGAACGAAGCTCTCTACGCATGCTCAGTTCAGAGAGATAAGTGTATGTGAAAGCCGTCCTTCACCTAGCTTGTTGGAAACACAAAGTTTCTTTTCACTTGCATACTAAACTCCATACATATATATGGGGAGGTACTAGCTCCAACTCGGTTTTACAGTGAAATCTGCAGGAACTTCAAACTGGCACTAGGAAACAGACTTAGAAACCAGAGTAAAGTTTCTCCTGCAACCCGTTCCCTTTTTGCTAGATGAACGAACTTCTCTCCACATGCTCAGTTCTGAGGGATAAGTTTGTTTGAAAGCCGTCCTTAACCTAGCTTGTTGGGAACACAAAGTTTCTTTTCACTTGCAAACTCCACTCCATATATATATATGGTGGGGTACAAGCTCCAACTCGGTTTTACAGTGGAAATGCAGGAACTTCAAACCGGCACTAGGAAACAGACTTGAGAAACCAGAGTAAAAGTTTCTCCTCCAACCCGTTCCCTTTGTGCTAGATGAACGAACGTCTCTCCACATGCTCAGTTCTGAGAGATAAGTGTGTGTGAAAGCCATCCTTCACCTAGCTTCTTGGGACACAATGTTCCTTTCAGTTTCAAACACCACTCCATACATATATATGGGGAGGTACTAACTCCAACACGGATTTACAGTGAAAACTGCAGGAACTTTAAACCGGCAACAGGAAACAGACTGGGAAACAAGAGAAAAAGTTTCTCCTGCAACCCGTTCCATTTGTGCTAGATGAACGAACGTCTCTCCACTTGCTCAGTTCTGAGAGATAATTGAGTGTGAAAGCCGACCTTCACCTAACATGTTGGGAACACCAAGTTTCTTTTCAGTTGCAAACTCCACTCCATACATATATATGGGGAGGTACTAGCTCCAACTCGGTTTTACAGTGAAAACTGCAGGAACGTCAAAACGGCACTAGGAAACAGACTGAGAAAACAGAGAAAAGTTTCTCCTGCAAACCGTTCCCTTTGTGCTAGATGAACGAAGCTCTCTACACATTGTCAGTTCAGAGAGAAAAGTGTGTGTGAAAGCCGTCCTTCACCTAGCCTCTTGGGAACACAAAGTTTCTTTTCAGTTGAAACTCCACTCCATACATATATATGGGGAAGTACTAGCACCAACTCGGTTGTACTGTGAAAACTGCAGGAACTTCAAACCGGCAACAGGAAACAGACTGAGAAACCAGAGTATAAGTTTCTCCTGCAACCCGTTCCCTTTGTGCTAGATGAACGAAAGTCTCTCCACATGCTCAGTTCTGAGGGAAAAGTGTGTGTGAAAGCCGTCCTTCAACTAGCTTGTTGTGAACACAAAGTTTCTTTTCAATTGCAAACTAAAATCCATACATATATATGGGGTGGTACTAGCTCCAACTCGGTTTTACAGTGAAAACTGCAGGAAATTCAAACCTACACTAGGAAACACACTGAGAAACCAGAGTAAAGATTCCCCTGCAACACGTTCCCTTTGTGCTAGATGAACGAACGTCTCTATACATGCTCAGGTCTGAGAGATATGTGTGTTTGAAAGCCTTCCTTCAACTAGCTTGTTGGGAACACAAAGTTTTTTTTCCTTGCAAACTCCAATCCATACATATATATGGGGAGGTACAAGCTCCAACTCGGTTTTACAGTGAAAACTGCAGGAACTTCAAACCGGCACTAGAAAACAGACTAAGAAACCAGAGTAAAAGTTTCTCCTGCAACCCGTTCCTTTTGTGCTAGTTGAACGAACATCTCTCCTCACGCTCAGTTCTGAGAGATAATTGTGGGTTAAAGCCGTCCTTCAACTAGCTCCTTGGGAACACAAAGTTCCTTTCAGTTGCAAACGCCACTCCATACATATATATGGGGAGGTACAAGCTCCAACACAGTTTTACAGTGAAAATGCAGGAACTTTAAACCGGCAACAGGAAACACACTGGGAAATAAGAGAAAAAGTTTCTCCTGCAATCCGTTCACATTGTGCTAGATGAACGAAGCTCTCTACGCATGCTCAGTTCAGAGAGATAAGTGTGTGTGAAAGCCGTCCTTCACCTAGCTTGTTGGGAACACAAAGTTTCTTTTCACTTGCATACTAAACTCCATACATATATATGGGGAGGTACTAGCTCCAACTCGGTTTTACAGTGAAAACTGCAGGAACTTCAAACCGGCAGTAAGAAACAGAATGAGAAAACAAAGAATAGTTTCTCCTGCAAACCGTTCCCTTTGTGCTAGATGAACGAAGCTCTCTACACATGCTCATTTCAGACAGATAAGTGTGTGTGAAAGCCCTCCTTCACCTAGCCTCTTGGGAACACAAAGTTTCTTTTCACTTGAAACTCCACTCCATACATATATATGGGGAGGTACTAGCACCAAATCGGTTGTACAGTGAAAACTGCAGAAACTTCAAACCGGCAACAGGAAACAAACTGAGAAAAGAGTAAAAGTTTCTCCTGCAAACCGTTCCCTTTGTGCTCGATGAACGAACGTCTCTCCACATGCTCAGTTCTGAAGAAATAAGTGTGTGTGAAAGACGTTCTTCACCTAGCTTGTTGGGAACACAAAGTTTCTTTTCACTTGCCAACTCCACTCCATAAATATATATGGGGAGGTACTAGAACCAACTCGGTTTTACAGTGAAAACTGCAGGAATTTCAAACCGGCAACAGGAAACAGACTGAGAATACAGAGAAAAGTTTCTCCTGCAACCCGTTCCGTTTGTGCTAGATGAACGAAGCTCTCTACACATTGTCAGTTCAGAGAGATAAGTGTGTGTGAAAGCCGTCCTTCACCTATCCTCTTGGGAACACAAAGTTTCTTTTCAGTTGAAACTCCACTCCATAGATATATATGGGGAAGTACTAGCACCAACTCGGTTATACAGTGAAAACTGCAGGAACTTCAAACCGGCAACAGGAAAGAGACTGAGAAACCAGAGTAAAAGTTTCTCCTGCAACCCGTTCCCTTTGTGCTAGATGAACCAAAGTCTCTACACATGCTCAGTTCTGAGAGATAAGTGTGTGTGAAAGCCGTCCTACACCTAGCTTGTTGTGAACACAAAGTTTCTTTTCAATTGCAAACTAAACTCCATACATATATATGGGATGGTACTAGCTCCAACTCGATTTTACAGTGAAAACTGCAGGAACTTCAAACCGACACTAGGAAACAGACTGAGAAAACAGAGTAAAAGTTTCTCCTGCAACCCGTTCCCTTTGTGCTATTTGAACGAACATCTCTCCTCATGCTCAATTCTGAGAGATAAGTGTGGGTTAAAGCCGTCCTTCACCTAGCTCCTTGGGAACACAAAGTTCCTTTCAGTTGCAAACGCCACTCCATACATATATATGGGGAGGTACAAGCTCCAACTCAGTTTTACAGTGAAAATGCAGGAACTTTAAACCGGCAACAGGAAACAGACTGGGAAACAAGAGAAAAAGTTTCTCCTGCAATCCGTTCCCTTTGTGCTATTTGAACGAACATCTCTCCTCATGCTCAATTCTGAGAAATAAGTGTGGGTTAAAGCCGTCCTTCACCTAGCTCCTTGGGAACACAAAGTACCTTTCAGTTGCAAACGCCACTCCATACATATATATGGGGAGGTACAAGCTCCAACTCAGTTTTACAGTGAAAATGCAGGAACTTTAAACCGGCAACAGGAAACAGACTGGGAAACAAGAGATAAGTTTCTCCTGCAATCCGTTCCCTTTGTGCTAGATGAACGGACGTCTCTCCACTTGCTCAGTTCTGAGAGATAATTGTGTGTGAAAGCCGTCCTTCACCTAGCTTGTTGGGAACACAAAGTTTCTTTTCAGTTGGAAACCCCACTCCATACATATATATGGGGAGGTACTAGCTCCAAATCGGTTTTACAGTGAAAACTGCAGGAACTTCAAACCGGCACTAGGAAACAGACTGAGAAAACAGAGAAAAGTTTCTCCTGCAAACCTTTCCCTTTGTGCTAGATGAACGAAGCTCTCTACGCATGGTCAGTTCAGAGAGATAATTGTGTGTGAATGCCGTCCTTCACCTAGCCTCTTGGGAACACAAAGTTTCTTTTCACTTGAAACTCCACTCCATACATATATATGGGTGGTAATAGCACCAACTCGGTTTTACAGTGAAAATTGCAAGAACTTCAAACCGGCAACAGGAAACAGACTGAGAAACCACAGTATATGTTTCTCCTGCAACCCGTTCCCTTTGTGCTAGATGAACGAACGTCTCTCCACATGCTCAGTTCTCAGAGATATGTGTGTGTGAAAGCCGTCCTTCACCTAGCTCGTTGGGAACACAAAGTTTCTTTTCAATTGCAAACTAAACTCCATACATATATATGGGGAGGTACTAGCTCCAACTCGGTTTTACAGTGAAAACTGCAGGAACTTCAAACAGGCACTAGGAAACAGACTGAGAAACCAGAGTAAAGTCTCTTCTGCAACCCGTTCCCTTTTTGCTAGATGAACGAACGTCTCTCCACATGCTCTGTTCTGAGAGATAAGTGTGTGTGAAAGCCGTCCTTCACCTAGCTTCTTGGGAACACAAAGTTCCTTCCAGTTGCAAACTCCAATCCATACATATATATGGGGAGGTACTAGCTCCAACTCGGTTTTACAGTGAAAACTGCAGGAACTTCAAAACGGCACTAGGAAACAGACTGAGAAATTAGAGAAAAAGTTTCACCTGCAACCCGTTCCCTTTGTACTAGATGAACGAACGTCTCTCCACTTGCTCAGTTCTGAGAGATAAATGTGTGTGAAAGCCGTCCTTCACCTAGCTTGTTGGGAACACAAAGTTTCTTTTCAGTTGCAAACTCCACTCCATACATATATATGGGGAGGTACTAGCTCCAAATCGGTTTTACAGTGAAAACTGCAGTAACTTCAAAACGGCACTAGGAAACAGACTGAGAAAACAGAGAAAAGTTTCTCCTGCAAACCGTTCCCTTGTGCTAGATGAACGAAGCTCTCTACGCATGCTCAGTTCAGAGAGATAAGTGTATGTGAAAGCCATCCTTCACCTAGCTTGTTGGGAACACAAAGTTTCTTTTAACTTGCATACTAAACTCCATACATATATATGGGGAGGTACTAGCTCCAACTCGGTTTTACAGTGAAATCTGCTGGAACTTCAAACCGATACTAGGAAACAGACTGAGAAACCAGAGTAAAAGTTTCTCCTGCAAACCGTTCCCTTGTGCTAGATGAACGAAGCTCTCTACACATTGTCAGTTCAGAGAGAAAAGTGTGTGTGAAAGCCGTCCTTCACCTAGCTCCTTGGGAACACAAAGTTCCTTTCAGTTGCAAACGCCAGTCCATACATATATATGGGGATGTACAAGCTCCAACTCGGTTTTACAGTGAAAATGCAGGAACTTTAAACCGGCAACAGGAAACAGACTGGGAAACAAGAGAAAAAGTTTCTCCTGCAATCCGTTCCCTTTGTGCTAGATGAAAGAACGTCTCTCCACTTGCTCAGTTCTGAGAGATAATTGTGTGTGAAAGCCGTGCTTCACCTAGCTTGTTGGGAACACAAAGTTTGTTTTCAGTTGGAAACTCCATTCCATACATATATATGGGGAGGTACTAGCTCCAAATCGGTTTTACAGTGAAAAATGCAGGAACTTCAAACCGGCAACAGGAAACAGACTGAGAAACCAGAGTATATGTTTCTCCTGCAACCCGTTCCCTTTGTGCTAGATGAACGAACGTCTCTCCACATGCTCAGTACTGAGAGATAAGTGTGTGTGAAAGCCTTCCTTCAACCAGCTTTTTGGGAACACAAAGTTTCTTTTCACTTGCATACACCACTATATACATATATATGGGGAGGTAATAGCTCCAACTCGGATTTACAGTGAAAACTGCAGGAACTTCAACCGGCACTAGGAAACAGACTGAGAAACCAGAGTAAAAGTTTCTCCTGCATCCCATTCCATTTTTGCTAGATGAACGAACGTCTCTCCACATGCTCAGTACTGAGAGATAAGTGTGTGTGAAAGCCGTCCTTCACCTAGCTTGTTGGGAACACAAACTTTCTTTTCAGTTGCAAACTCCACTCCATACATATATATGGGGAGGTACTACCTCAAACTCGGTTTTACAGTGAAAACTGCAGGAACTTCAAACCGATACTAGGAAACAGACTGAGAAACCAGAGTAAAAGTTTCTCCTGCAACCCGTTCCCTTTGTGCTAGATGAACGAACGTCTCTCCACATGCTCAGTTCTGAGAGATAAGTGTGTGTGAAAGCCGTACTTCACGTAGCTTCTTGGGAACACAAAGTTTCTTTTCACTTGCAAACATAACTCCATACATATATATGGGAAGGTACTAGCTCCAACTCGGTTTTACAGTGAAAACTGCAGGAACTTTAAACCGGCAACAGGAAACAGACTAAGAAACCAGAGAAAAAGTTTCTCCTGCAAACCGTTCCTTTTGTGCTAGATGAACGAAAGTCTCTCCACATGCTCAGTTCTGAGAGATAATTTTGTGTGAAAGCCGTCCTTCACCTAGCTTGTTGGGAACACAAAGTTTCTTTTCAATTGCAAACTAAACTCCATACATATATATGGGGAGGTACTAGCTCCAACTCGATTTTACAGTGAAAACTGCAGGAAATTCAAACCGACACTAGGAAACAGACTGAGAAACCAGAGTAAAAGTTTCCCCTGCAACCCGTTCCCTTTGTGCTAGATGAAGGAACGTCTTTCCACATGCTCAGTTCTGAGAGATAAGTGTGTGTGAAAGCCGTCCTTCACGTAGCTTCTTGGGAACACAAAGTTTCTTTTCACTTGCAAACTTAACTCCATACATATATATGGGAAGGTACTAGCTCCAACCCGGTTTTACAGTGAAAACTGCAGGAACTTCAAACCGGCACTAGGAAACAGACTGAGAAACCAGAGTAAAGTTTTTCCTGCAAACCGTTCCCTTTTTCTAGATGAACGAACGTCTCTCCACATGCTCAGTTCTGAGAGATAAGTGTGTGTGAAAGCCGTCCTTCACCTAGCTTGTTGGGAACACAAAGTTTCTTTTCACTTGCAAACTACACTCCATACATATATATGGGGAGGTACAAGCTCCAACTCGGTTTTACAGTGAAAACTGCAGGAACTTCAAACCGGCACTAGGAAACAGACTGAGAAACCAGAGTAAAAGTTTCTCCTGCAACCCGTTCCCTTTGTGCTAGATGAACGAACGTCTCTCCACATGCTCAGATCTTAGAAATAAGTGTGTGTGAAAGCCGTCCTTCACCTAGCTTGTTGGGAACACAAAGTTCCTTTCAGTTGCAAACTCCAATCCATACATATATAAGGGGAGGTACTAGCTCCAACTCGGTTTTACAGTGAAAACTGCAGGAACTTTAAACCGGCAACAGGAAACAGACTGAGAAACCAGAGTAAAAGTTTCTCCTGCATCCCATTCCATTTTTGCTAGATGAACGAACGTCTCTCCACATGCTCAGTACTGAGAGATAAGTGTGTGTGAAAGCCGTCCTTCACCTAGCTTGTTGGGAACACAAACTTTCTTTTCAGTTGCAAACTCCACTCCATACATATATATGGGGACGTACTACCTCAAACTCGGTTTTACAGTGAAAACTGCAGGAACGTCAAACCAGCACTAGGAAACAGACTGAGAAACCACTATAAAAGTTTCTCCTGCAACCCGTTCCCATTTTGCTAGATGAACGATCGTCTCTCCACATGCTCAGTTCTGAGAGATAAGTGTGTGTGAAAGCCGACCTTCACATAGCTTCTTGGGAACACAAAGTTCCTTTCAGTTGCAAACTACACTCCATAAATATATATGGGGAGGTACTAGCTCCAACTCGGTTTTACAGTGAAAACTGCAGGAACTTTAAACCGGCAAAAGGAAACAGACTGAGAAACCAGAGAAAAACTTTCTCCTGCAAACCGTTCTTTTGTGCTAGATAAACGAACGTCTCTCCTCTTGCTCAGCTCTGAGAGAGAATTGTGTGTGAAAGCCGTACTTCACCTAGCTTGTTGGGAACACAAAGTTTCTTTTCAATTGCAAACTAAACTCCATACATATATATGGGGAGGTACTAGCTCCAACTCGATTTTGCAGTGAAAACTGCAGGAACTTCAAACCGACACTAGGAAACAGACTGAGAAACCAGAGTAAAAGTTTCTCCTGCAACCCGTTCCCTTTCTGCTAGATGAACGAACGTCTCTCCACATGCTCAGTTCTGAGAGATAAGTGTGTGTGAAAGCCGTCCTTCACGTAGCTTCTTGGGAACACAAAGTTTCTTTTCACTTGCAAACTTAACTCCATACATATATATGGGAAGGTACTAGCTCCAACTCGGTTTTACAATGAAAACTGCAGGAACTTCAAACCGGCACTAGGAAACAGACTGAGAAACCAGAGTAAAGTTTTTCCTGCAAACCGTTCCATTTGTGCTATATGAACGAACGTCTCTCCACATGCTCAGTTCTGAGAGATAAGTGTGTGTGAAAGCCGTCCTTCACCTAGCTTGTTGGGAACACAAAGTTTCTTTTCACTTGCAAACTCCACTCCATACATATATAAGGGGAGGTACAAGCTCCAACTCGGTTTTACAGTGAAAACTGCAGGAACTTCAAACCGGCAACAGGAAACAGACTGAGAAACCAGAGTAAAAGTTTCTCCTGCAAGCCGTTCCCTTTGTGCTAGATGAACGAACGTCTCTCCACATGCTCAGTACTGAGAGATAAGTGTGTGTGAAAGCCGTCCTTCACCTAGCTTGTTGGGAACACAAACTTTCTTTTCAGTTGCAAACTCCACTCCATACATATATATGGGGAGGTACTACCTCAAACTCGGTTTTACAGTGAAAACTGCAGGAACTTCAAACCGATACTAGGAAACAGACTGAGAAACCAGAGTAAAAGTTTCTCCTGCAACCCGTTCCCTTTGTGCTAGATGAACGAACGTCTCTCCACATGCTCAGTTCTGAGAGATAAGTGTGTGTGAAAGCCGTACTTCACGTAGCTTCTTGGGAACACAAAGTTTCTTTTCACTTGCAAACTTAACTCCATACATATATATGGGAAGGTACTAGCTCCAACTCGGTTTTACAGTGAAAACTGCAGGAACTTCAAACCGGCACTAGGAAACAGACTGAGAAACCAGAGTAAAGTTTTTCCTGCAAACCGTTCCATTTGTGCTATATGAACGAACGTCTCTCCACATGCTCAGTTCTGAGAGATAAGTGTGTGTGAAAGCCGTCCTTCACCTAGCTTGTTGGGAACACAAAGTTTCTTTTCACTTGCAAACTCCACTCCATACATATATAAGGGGAGGTACAAGCTCCAACTCGGTTTTACAGTGAAAACTGCAGGAACTTCAAACCGGCAACAGGAAACAGACTGAGAAACCAGAGTAAAAGTTTCTCCTGCAAGCCGTTCCCTTTGTGCTAGATGAACGAACGTCTCTCCACATGCTCAGTACTGAGAGATAAGTGTGTGTGAAAGCCGTCCTTCACCTAGCTTGTTGGGAACACAAACTTTCTTTTCAGTTGCAAACTCCACTCCATAAATATATATGGGGAGGTACTACCTCAAACTCGGTTTTACAGTGAAAACTGCAGGAACTTCAAACCGATACTAGGAAACAGACTGAGAAACCAGAGTAAAAGTTTCTCCTGCAACCCGTTCCCTTTGTGCTAGATGAACGAACGTCTCTCCACATGCTCAGTTCTGAGAGATAAGTGTGTGTGAAAGCCGTACTTCACGTAGCTTCTTGGGAACACAAAGTTTCTTTTCACTTGCAAACATAACTCCATACATATATATGGGAAGGTACTAGCTCCAACTCGGTTTTACAGTGAAAACTGCAGGAACTTTAAACCGGCAACAGGAAACAGACTAAGAAACCAGAGAAAAAGTTTCTCCTGCAAACCGTTCCTTTTGTGCTAGATGAACGAAAGTCTCTCCACATGCTCAGTTCTGAGAGATAATTTTGTGTGAAAGCCGTCCTTCACCTAGCTTGTTGGGAACACAAAGTTTCTTTTCAATTGCAAACTAAACTCCATACATATATATGGGGAGGTACTAGCTCCAACTCGATTTTACAGTGAAAACTGCAGGAAATTCAAACCGACACTAGGAAACAGACTGAGAAACCAGAGTAAAAGTTTCCCCTGCAACCCGTTCCCTTTGTGCTAGATGAAGGAACGTCTCTCCACATGCTCAGTTCTGAGAGATAAGTGTGTGTGAAAGCCGTCCTTCACGTAGCTTCTTGGGAACACAAAGTTTCTTTTCACTTGCAAACTTAACTCCATACATATATATGGGAAGGTACTAGCTCCAACCCGGTTTTACAGTGAAAACTGCAGGAACTTCAAACCGGCACTAGGAAACAGACTGAGAAACCAGAGTAAAGTTTTTCCTGCAAACCGTTCCCTTTTTCTAGATGAACGAACGTCTCTCCACATGCTCAGTTCTGAGAGATAAGTGTGTGTGAAAGCCGTCCTTCACCTAGCTTGTTGGGAACACAAAGTTTCTTTTCACTTGCAAACTACACTCCATACATATATAAGGGGAGGTACAAGCTCCAACTCGGTTTTACAGTGAAAACTGCAGGAACTTCAAACCGGCACTAGGAAACAGACTGAGAAACCAGAGTAAAAGTTTCTCCTGCAACCCGTTCCCTTTGTGCTAGATGAACGAACGTCTCTCCACATGCTCAGATCTTAGAAATAAGTGTGTGTGAAAGCCGTCCTTCACCTAGCTTGTTGGGAACACAAAGTTCCTTTCAGTTGCAAACTCCAATCCATACATATATAAGGGGAGGTACTACCTCCAACTCGGTTTTACAGTGAAAACTGCAGGAACTTTAAACCGGCAACAGGAAACAGACTGAGAAACCAGAGTAAAAGTTTCTCCTGCATCCCATTCCATTTTTGCTAGATGAACGAACGTCTCTCCACATGCTCAGTACTGAGAGATAAGTGTGTGTGAAAGCCGTCCTTCACCTAGCTTGTTGGGAACACAAACTTTCTTTTCAGTTGCAAACTCCACTCCATACATATATATGGGGACGTACTACCTCAAACTCGGTTTTACAGTGAAAACTGCAGGAACGTCAAACCAGCACTAGGAAACAGACTGAGAAACCACAATAAAAGTTTCTCCTGCAACCCGTTCCCATTTTGCTAGATGAACGATCGTCTCTCCACATGCTCAGTTCTGAGAGATAAGTGTGTGTGAAAGCCGACCTTCACATAGCTTCTTGGGAACACAAAGTTCCTTTCAGTTGCAAACTACACTCCATAAATATATATGGGGAGGTACTAGCTCCAACTCGGTTTTACAGTGAAAACTGCAGGAACTTTAAACCGGCAAAAGGAAACAGACTGAGAAACCAGAGAAAAACTTTCTCCTGCAAACCGTTCTTTTGTGCTAGATAAACGAACGTCTCTCCTCTTGCTCAGCTCTGAGAGAGAATTGTGTGTGAAAGCCGTACTTCACCTAGCTTGTAGGGAACACAAAGTTTCTTTTCAATTGCAAACTAAACTCCATACATATATATGGGGAGGTACTAGCTCCAACTCGATTTTACAGTGAAAACTGCAGGAACTTCAAACCGACACTAGGAAACAGACTGAGAAACCAGAGTAAAAGTTTCTCCTGCAACCCGTTCCCTTTCTGCTAGATGAACGAACGTCTCTCCACATGCTCAGTTCTGAGAGATAAGTGTGTGTGAAAGCCGTCCTTCATGTAGCTTCTTGGGAACACAAAGTTTCTTTTCACTTGCAAACTTAACTCCATACATATATATGGGAAGGTACTAGCTCCAACTCGGTTTTACAGTGAAAACTGCAGGAACTTCAAACCGGCACTAGGAAACAGACTGAGAAACCAGAGTAAAGTTTTTCCTGCAAACCGTTCCATTTGTGCTATATGAACGAACGTCTCTCCACATGCTCAGTTCTGAGAGATAAGTGTGTGTGAAAGCCGTCCTTCACCTAGCTTGTTGGGAACACAAAGTTTCTTTTCACTTGCAAACTCCACTCCATACATATATAAGGGGAGGTACAAGCTCCAACTCGGTTTTACAGTGAAAACTGCAGGAACTTCAAACCGGCAACAGGAAACAGACTGAGAAACCAGAGTAAAAGTTTCTCCTGCAAGCCGTTCCCTTTGTGCTAGATGAACGAACGTCTCTCCACATGCTCAGTTCTGAGAGATAAGTGTGTGTGAAAGCCGTCCTTCACCTAGCTTCTTGGGAACACAAAGTTCCTTTCATTTGCAAACTCCAATCCATAAATATATATGGGGAGGTACTAGCTCCAACTCGGTTTTACAGTGAAAACTGCAGGAACTTTAAACCGGCAGTAGGAAACAGACTGAGAAACTAGAGAAAAAGTTTCACCTACAACCCGTTCCCTTTGTACTAGATGAATGAACGTCTCTCCACTTGCTCAGTTCTGAGAGATAAATGTGTGTGAAAGCCGTCCTTCAACTTGCTTATTGGGAACTCAAAGTTTCTTTTCAGTTGCAAACTCCACTCCATACCTATATATGGTGAGGTACTAGCTCCAACTCGGTTTTACAGTGAAAACTGCAGGAACTTGTAACCGGCACTAGGAAACAGACTGAGAAACCAGAGTAAAGTTTCTCCTGCAAACCGTTCCCTTTGTGCTAGATGAACGAAGCTCTCTACCCATGCTCAGTTCAGAGAGATAAGTGTGTGTGAAAGCCGTCCTTCACCTAGCCTCTTGGGAACACAAAGTTTCTTTTCAGTTGAAACTCCACTCCATAATTTTATATGGGGAGGTACTAGCACCAACTGGGTTGTACAGTGAAAACTGCAGGAACTTCAAACCGGCAACAGGAAACAGACTGAGAAACCAGAGTAAAAGTTTCCCCTTCAAACAGTTCCCTTTGTGCTAGATGAACGAACGTCTCTCCACATGCTCAGTTCTGAGAGATAAGTGTGTGTGAAAGCCGTCCTTCACCTAGCTTGTTGTGGACACAAAGCTTCTTTTCACTTGCAAACTAAACTCCATACATATATATGGGGAGGTACTAGCTCCAACTCGGTTTTACAGTGAAAACTGCAGGAACTTCAAAACGGCACTAGGAAACAGACTGAGAAACCAGAGTAAAGTTTCTCCTGCAACCCGTTCCATTTTTGCTAGATGAACGAACGTCTCTCCACATGCTCAGTTCTGAGAGATAAGTGTGTGTGAAAGCCGTCCTTCAACCAGCTTTTTGGGAACACAAAGTTTCTTTTCACTTGCAAACCCCACTCCATACATATAGTTGGGGAGGTACTAGCTCCAACTCGGTTTTACAGTGAAAACTGCAGGAACTCCAAATCGGCACTAGGAAGCAGACTGAGAAACCAGAGTAAAAGTTTCTCCTGCATCCCATTCCATTTTTGCTAGATGAACGAACGTCTCTCCACATGCTCAGTTCTGAGAGATAAGTGTGTGTGAAAGCCGTCCTTCACCTAGGTTGTTGGGAACACAAACTTTCTTTTCAGTTGCAAACTCCACTCCATACATATATATGGGGAGGTACAACCTCAAAGTCGGTTTTACAGTGAAAACTGCAGGAACGTCAAACCAGCAGTAGAAAACAGACTGAGAAACCACAGTAAAAGTTTCTCCTGCCACCCGTTCCCATTTTGCTAGATGAACGATCGTCTCTCCACATGCTCAGTTCTGAGAGATAAGTGTGTGTGAAAGCCGACCTTCACATAGCTTCTTGGGAACACAAAGTTCCTTTCAGTTGCAAACTACACTCCATACATATATATGGGGAGGTACTAGCTCCAACTCGGTTTTACAGTGAAAACTGCAGGAACTTTAAACCGGCAACAGGAAACAGACTGAGAAACCAGAGAAAAACTTTCTCCTGCAAACCGTTCCTTTTGTGCTAGATGAACGAACGTCTCTCCACTTGCTCAGTTCTGAGAGATAATTGTGTGTGAAAGCCGTCCTTCACCTAGCTTGTTGGGAACACAAAGTTTCTTTTCAATTGCAAACTAAACTCCATACATATATATGGGGAGGTACTAGCTCCAACTCGATTTTACAGTGAAAACTGCAGGAACTTCAAACCGACACTAGGAAACAGACTGAAAACCAGAGTAAAAGTTTCTCCTGCAACCCGTTCCCTTTGTGCTAGATGAACGAACGTCTCTCCACATGCTCAGTTCTGAGAGATAAGTGTGTGTGAAAGCCGTCCTTCACGTAGCTTCTTGGGAACACAAAGTTTCTTTTCACTTGCAAACTTAACTCCATACATATATATGGGAATGTACTAGCTCCAACTCGGTTTTACAGTGAAAACTGCAGGAACTTCAAACCGGCACTAGGAAACAGACTGAGAAACCAGAGTAAAGTTTTTCCTGCAAACCGTTCCCTTTTTCTAGATGAACGAACGTCTCTCCACATGCTCAGTTCTGAGAGATAAGTGTGTGTGAAAGCCGTATTTCACCTAGCTTGTTGGGAACACAAAGTTTCTTTTCACTTGCAAACTCCACTCCATACATATATAAGGGGAGGTACAAGCTCCAACTCGGTTTTACAGTGAAAACTGCAGGAACTTCAAACCGGCAGTAGGAAACAGACAGAGAAACCAGAGTAAAAGTTTCTCCTACAACCCGTTCCCTTTGTGCTAGATGAACGAACGTCTCTCCACATGCTCAGTTCTGAGAGATAAGTGTGTGTGAAAGCCGTCCTTCACCTAGCTTCTTGGGAACACAAAGTTCCTTTCAGTTGCAAACTCCAATCCATACATATATAAGGGGAGGTACTATCTCCAACTCGGTTTTACAGTGAAAACTGCAGGAACTTTAAACCGGCAACAGGAAACAGACTGAGAAACCAGAGTAAAAGTTTCTCCTGCATCCCATTCCATTTTTGCTAGATGAACGAACGTCTCTCCACATGCTCATTACTGAGAGATAAGTGTGTGTGAAAGCCGTCCTTCACCTAGCTTGTTGGGAACACAAACATTCTTTTCAGTTGCAAACTCCACTCCATACATATATACGGGGAGGTACTACCTCAAACTCGGTTTTACAGTGAAAACTGCAGGAACGTCAAACCAGCACTAGGAAACAGACTGAGAAACCACAGTAAAAGTTTCTCCTGCAACCCGTTCCCATTTTGCTAGATGAACGAACGTCTCTCCACATGCTCAGTTCTGAGAGATAAGTGTGTGTGAAAGCCGACCTTCACATAGCTTCTTGGGAACACAAAGTTCCTTTCAGTTGCAAACTACACTCCATACATATATATGGGGAGGTACAAGCTCCAACTCGCTTTTACAGTGAAAACTGCAGGAACTTTAAACCGGCAACAGGAAGCAGACTGAGAAACCAGAGAAAAAGTTTCTCCTGCAAACCTTTCCTTTTGTGCTAGATGAACGAACGTCTCTCCACTTGCTCAGTTCTGAGAGATAATTGTGTGTGAAAGCCGTCCTTCACTTAGCTTGTTGGGAACACAAAGTTTCTTTTCAATTGCAAACTAAACTCCATACATATATATGGGAAGGTACTAGCTCCAACTCGGTTTTACAGTGAAAACTGCAGGAACTTTAAACCGGCAACAGGAAACAGACTGAGAAACCAGAGAAAAAGTTTCTCCTGCAAACCGTTCCTTTTGTGCTAGATGAACGAACGTCTCTCCACTTGCTCAGTTCTGAGAGATAATTGTGTGTGAAAGCCGTCCTTCACCTAGCTTGTTGGGAACACAAAGTTTCTTTTCAAATGCAAACTAAACTCCATACATATATATGGGGAGGTACTAGCTCCAACTCGATTTTACAGTGAAAACTGCAGGAACTTCAAACCGACACTAGGAAACAGACTGAAAAACCAGAGTAAAACTTTCTCCTGCAACCCGTTCCATTTGTGCTAGCTGAACGAACGTGTCTCCACATGCTCAGTTCTGAGAGATATGTGTGTGTGAAAGCCGTCCATCACCTAGCTTGTTGGGAACACAAAGTTTCTTTTCACTTGCAAACTCCACTCCATACATATATATGGGGTGGTACTAGCTCCAACTCGATTTTACAGTGAAAACTGCAGGAACTTCAAACCGACACTAGGAAACAGACTGAGAAACCAGAGTAAAAGTTTCTCCTGCAACCCGTTCCCTTTGTGCTAGCTGAACGAACGTGTCTCCACATGCTCAGTTCTGAGAGATAAGTGTGTGTGAAAGCCGTCCTTCACGTAGCTTCTTGGGAACACAAAGTTTCTTTTCACTTGCAAACCTAACTCCATACATATATATGGGAAGGTACTAGCTCCAACTCGGTTTTACAGTGAAAACTGCAGGAACTTCAAACCGGCACTAGGAAACAGACTGAGAAACCAGAGTAAAGTTTTTCCTGCAAACCGTTCCCTTTTTCTAGATGAACGAACGTCTCTCCACATGCTCAGTTCTGAGAGATAAGTGTGTGTGAAAGCCGTCCTTCACCTAGCTTGTTGGGAACACAAAGTTTCTTTTCACTTGCAAACTCCACTGCATACATATATAAGGGGAGGTACAAGCTCCAACTCGGTTTTACAGTGAAAACTGCAGGAACTTCAAACAGGCACTAGGAAACAGTCTGAGAAACCAGAGTAAAAGTTTCTCCTGCAACCCGTTCCCTTTGTGCTAGATGAACGAACGTGTCTCCACATGCTCAGTTCTGAGAGATAAGTGTGTGTGAAAGCCGACCTTCACATAGATTCTTGCGAACACAAAGTTCCTTTCAGTTGCAAACTACACTCCATACATATATATGGGGAGGTACTAGCTCCAACTCGATTTTACACTGAAAACTGCAGGAACTTTAAACCGGCAACAGGAAACAGACTGAGAAACAAGAGAAAAAATTTCTCCTGCAAACCGTTCCTTTTGTGCTAGATGAACGAACGTCTCTCCACTTGCTCAGTTCTGAGAGATAATTGTGTGTGAAAGCCATCCTTCACCTAGTTTGTTGGGAACACAAAGTTTCTTTTCAAATGCAAACTAAACTCCATACATATATATGGGGAGGTACTAGCTCCAACTCGATTTTACAGTGAAAACTGCAGGAACTTCAAACCGACACTAGGAAACAGACTGAGAAACCAGAGTAAAAGTTTCTCCTGCAACCCGTTCCCTTTGTGCTAGCTGAACGAACGTGTCTCCACATGCTCAGTTCTGAGAGATAAGTGTGTGTGAAAGCCGTCCTTCACGTAGCTTCTTGGGAACACAAAGTTTCTTTTCACTTGCAAACCTAACTCCATACATATATATGGGAAGGTACTAGCTCCAACTCGGTTTTACAGTGAAAACTGCAGGAAATTCAAACCGGCACTAGGAAACAAACTGAGAAACCAGAGTAAAGTTTTTCCTGCAAACCGTTCCCTTTTTCTAGATGAACGAACGTCTCTCCACATGCTCAGTTCTGAGAGATAAGTGTGTGTGAAAGCCGTCCTTCACCTAGCTTGTTGGGAACACAAAGTTTCTTTTCACTTGCAAACTCCACTCCATACATATATATGGGGAGGTACTAGTTCCAACTCGGTTTTACAGCGAAAACTGCAGGAACTTGAAACCGGCACTAGGAAACAGACTGAGAAACCAGAGTAAAGTTTCTCCTGCAACCCGTTCCATTTTTGCTAGATGAACGAACATCTCTCCACATGCTCAGTTCTGAGAAATAAGTGTGTGTGAAAGCCGTCCTTCAACCAGCTTTTTGGGAACACAAAGTTTCTTTTCACTTGCAAACCCCACTCCATACATATATTTGGGGAGGTACTAGATCCAAATCGGTTTTACAGTGAAAACTGCAGGAACGTCAAACCGGCACTAGGAAACAGACTGAGAAACCAGAGTAAAAGTTTCTCCTGCAACTCGTTCCATTTTTGCTAGATGAATGAACGTCTCTCCACATGCTCAGTTCTGAGAGATAATTGTGTGTGAAAGCCGACCTTCACATAGATTCTTGGGAACACAAAGTTCCTTTCAGTTGCAAACTACACTCCATACATATATATGGGGAGGTACTAGCTCCAACTCGGTTTCACAGTGAAAACTGCAGGAACTTTAAACCGGCAACAGGAAACAGACTGAGAAACCAGAGAAAAAGTTTCTCCTGCAAACCGTTCCTTTTGTGCTAGATGAACGAACGTCTCTCCACTTGCTCAGTTCTGAGAGATAATTGTGTGTGAAAGCCGTCCTTCAACTAGCTTGTTGGGAACACAAAGTTTCTTTTCAATTGCAAACTAAACTCCATACATATATATGGGGAGGTACTAGCTCCAACTCGATTTTACAGTGAAAACTGCAGGAACATCAAACCAACACTAGGAAACAGACTGAGAAACCAGAGTAAAAGTTTCTCCTGCAACCCGTTCCATTTTTGCTAGATGAACGAACGTCTCTCCACATGCTCAGTTCTGAGAGATAAGTGTGTGTGAAAGCCGACCTTCACATAGATTCTTGGGAACACAAAGTTCCTTTCAGTTGCAAACTACACTCCATACATATATATGGGGAGGTACTAGCTCCAACTCGGTTTCACAGTGAAAACTGCAGGAACTTTAAACCGGCAACAGGAAACAGACTGAGAAACCAGAGAAAAAGTTTCTCCTGCAAACCGTTCCTTTTGTGCTAGATGAACGAACGTCTCTCCACTTGCTCAGTTCTGAGAGATATTTGTGTGTGAAAGCCGTCCTTCAACTAGCTTGTTGGGAACACAAAGTTTCTTTTCAATTGCAAACTAAACTCCATACATATATATGGGGAGGTACTAGCTCCAACTCGATTTTACAGTGAAAACTGCAGGAACTTCAAACCGACACTAGGAAACAGACTGAGAAACCAGAGTAAAAGTTTCTCCTGCAACCCGTTCCATTTTTGCTAGATGAACGAACGTCTCTCCACATGCTCAGTTCTGAGAGATAAGTGTGTGTGAAAGCCGACCTTCACATAGATTCTTGGGAACACAAAGTTCCTTTCAGTTGCAAACTACACTCCATACATATATATGGGGAGGTACTAGCTCCAACTCGGTTTTACAGTGAAAACTGCAGGAACTTTAAACCGGCAACAGGAAACAGACTGAGAAACCAGACAAAAAGTTTCTCCTGCAAACCGTTCCTTTTGTGCTAGATGAACGAACCTCTCTCCACTTGCTCAGTTCTGAGAGATAATTGTGTGTGAAAGCCGTCCTTCACCTAGCTTGTTGGGAACACAAAGTTTCTTTTCAATTGCAAACTAAACTCCATACATATATATGGGGAGGTACTAGCTCCAACTCGGTTTTACAGTGAAAACTGCAAGAACTTCAAACCGGCACTAGGAAACAGACTGAGAAACCAGAGTAAAGTTTCTCCTGCAACCCGTTCCCTTTTTCTAGATGAACGAACGTCTCTCCACATGCTCAGTTCTGAGAGATAAGTGTGTGTGAAGGCCGTCCTTCACCTAGCTTGTTGGGAACACAAAGTTTCTTTTCACTTGCAAACTCCACTCCATACATATATATGGGGAGGTACAAGCTCCAACTCGGTTTTACAGTGAAAACTGCAGGAACTTCAATCCGGCACTAGGAAACAGACTGAGAAACCAGAGTAAAAGTTTCTCCTGCAACCCGTTCCCTTTGTGCTAGATGAACGAACGTCTCTCCACATGCTCAGTTCAGAGTGATAAGTGTGTGTGAAAGCCGTCCTTCACCTAGCTTCTTGGGAACACAAAGTTCCTTTCAGTTGCAAACTCCAATCCATACATATATATGGGGAGGTACTAGCTCCAACTCGGTTTTACAGTGAAAACTGCAGGAACTTTAAACCGGCAACAGGAAACAGACTGAGAAACCAGAGAAAAAATTTCTCCTGCAAACCGTTCCCTTTGTGCTAGATGAACGAACGTCTCTCCACTTGCTGAGTTCTGAGAGATAATTGTGTGTGAAAGGCGTCCTTCACCTAGTTTGTTGGGAACACAAAGTTTCTTTTCAAATGCAAACTAAACTCCATACATATATATGGGGAGGTACTAGCTCCAACTCGATTTTACAGTGAAAACTGCAGGAACTTCAAACCGACACTAGGAAACAGACTGAGAAACCAGAGTAAAAGTTTCTCCTGCAACCCGTTCCCTTTGTGCTAGCTGAACGAACGTGTCTCCACATGCTCAGTTCTGAGAGATAAGTGTGTGTGAAAGCCGTCCTTCACGTAGCTTCTTGGGAACACAAAGTTTCTTTTCACTTGCAAACCTAACTCCATACATATATATGGGAAGGTACTACCTCAAACTCGGTTTTACAGTGAAAACTGCAGGAACTTCAAACCGGCACTAGGAAACAGACTGAGAAACCAGAGTAAAGTTTTTCCTGCAAACCGTTCCCTTTTTCTAGATGAACGAACGTCTCTCCACATGCTCAGTTCTGAGAGATAAGTGTGTGTGAAAGCCGTCCTTCACCTAGCTTGTTGGGAACACAAAGTTTCTTTTCACTTGCAAACTCCACTCCATACATATATAAGGGGAGGTACAAGCTCCAACTCGGTTTTACAGTGAAAACTGCAGGAACTTCAAACAGGCACTAGGAAACAGTCTGAGAAACCAGAGTAAAAGTTTCTCCTGCAACCCGTTCCCTTTGTGCTAGATGAACGAACGTGTCTCCACATGCTCAGTTCTGAGAGATAAGTGTGTGTGAAAGCCGTCCTTCCCCTAGCTTCTTTGGAACACAAAGTTCCTTTCCGTTGCAAACTCCAATCCATACATATATAAGGGGAGGTACTAGCTGCAACTCGGTTTCACAGTGAAAACTGCAGGAACTTTAAACCGGCAACAGGAAACAGACTGAGAAACCAGAGAAAAAGTTTCTCCTGCAAACCGTTCCTTTTGTGCTAGATGAACGAACGTCTCTCCACTTGCTCAGTTCTGAGAGATATTTGTGTGTGAAAGCCGTCCTTCAACTAGCTTGTTGGAAACACAAAGTTTCTTTTCAATTGCAAACTAAACTCCATACATATATATGGGGAGGTACTAGCTCCAACTCGATTTTACAGTGAAAACTGCAGGAACTTCAAACCGACACTAGGAAACAGACTGAGAAACCAGAGTAAAAGTTTCTCCTGCAACCCGTTCCATTTTTGCTAGATGAACGAACGTCTCTCCACATGCTCAGTTCTGAGAGATAAGTGTGTGTGAAAGCCGACCTTCACATAGATTCTTGGGAACACAAAGTTCCTTTCAGTTGCAAACTACACTCCATACATATATATGGGGAGGTACTAGCTCCAACTCGGTTTTACAGTGAAAACTGCAGGAACTTTAAACCGGCAACAGGAAACAGACTGAGAAACCAGACAAAAAGTTTCTCCTGCAAACCGTTCCTTTTGTGCTAGATGAACGAACCTCTCTCCACTTGCTCAGTTCTGAGAGATAATTGTGTGTGAAAGCCGTCCTTCACCTAGCTTGTTGGGAACACAAAGTTTCTTTTCAATTGCAAACTAAACTCCATACATATATATGGGGAGGTACTAGCTCCAACTCGGTTTTACAGTGAAAACTGCAAGAACTTCAAACCGGCACTAGGAAACAGACTGAGAAACCAGAGTAAAGTTTCTCCTGCAACCCGTTCCCTTTTTCTAGATGAACGAACGTCTCTCCACATGCTCAGTTCTGAGAGATAAGTGTGTGTGAAGGCCGTCCTTCACCTAGCTTGTTGGGAACACAAAGTTTCTTTTCACTTGCAAACTCCACTCCATACATATATATGGGGAGGTACAAGCTCCAACTCGGTTTTACAGTGAAAACTGCAGGAACTTCAATCCGGCACTAGGAAACAGACTGAGAAACCAGAGTAAAAGTTTCTCCTGCAACCCGTTCCCTTTGTGCTAGATGAACGAACGTCTCTCCACATGCTCAGTTCAGAGAGATAAGTGTGTGTGAAAGCCGTCCTTCACCTAGCTTCTTGGGAACACAAAGTTCCTTTCAGTTGCAAACTCCAATCCATACATATATATGGGGAGGTACTAGCTCCAACTCGGTTTTACAGTGAAAACTGCAGGAACTTTAAACCGGCAACAGGAAACAGACTGAGAAACCAGAGAAAAAATTTCTCCTGCAAACCGTTCCTTTTGTGCTAGATGAACGAACGTCTCTCCACTTGCTGAGTTCTGAGAGATAATTGTGTGTGAAAGGCGTCCTTCACCTAATTTGTTGGGAACACAAAGTTTCTTTTCAAATGCAAACTAAACTCCATACATATATATGGGGAGGTACTAGCTCCAACTCGATTTTACAGTGAAAACTGCAGGAACTTCAAACCGACACTAGGAAACAGACTGAGAAACCAGAGTAAAAGTTTCTCCTGCAACCCGTTCCCTTTGTGCTATCTGAACGAACGTGTCTCCACATGCTCAGTTCTGAGAGATAAGTGTGTGTGAAAGCCGTCCTTCACGTAGCTTCTTGGGAACACAAAGTTTCTTTTCACTTGCAAACCTAACTCCATACATATATATGGGAAGGTAATAGCTCCAACTCGGTTTTACAGTGAAAACTGCAGGAACTTCAAACCGGCACTAAGAAACAGACTGAGAAACCAGAGTAAAGTTTTTCCTGCAAACCGTTCCCTTTTTCTAGATGAACGAACGTCTCTCCACATGCTCAGTTCTGAGAGATAAGTGTGTGTGAAAGCCGTCCTTCACCTAGCTTGTTGGGAACACAAAGTTTCTTTTCACTTGCAAACTCCACTCCATACATATATAAGGGGAGGTACAAGCTCCAACTCGGTTTTACAGTGAAAACTGCAGGAACTTCAAACAGGCACTAGGAAACAGTCTGAGAAACCAGAGTAAAAGTTTCTCCTGCAACCCGTTCCCTTTGTGCTAGATGAACGAACGTGTCTCCACATGCTCAGTTCTGAGAGATAAGTGTGTGTGAAAGCCGTCCTTCACCTAGCTTCTTGGGAACACAAAGTTCCTTTCCGTTGCAAACTCCAATCCATACATATATAAGGGGAGGTACTAGCTGCAACTCGGTTTTACAGTGAAAACTGCAGGAACTTTAAACCGGCAACAGGAAACAGACTGAGAAACTAGAGAAAAAGTTTCACCTGCAACCCGTTCCTTTGTACTAGATGAACGAACGTCTCTCCACTTGCTCAGTTCTGAGAGATAATTGTGTGTGAAAGCCGTCCTTCACCTAGCTTGTTGGGAACTCAAAGTTTCTTTTCAGTTGCAAACTCCACTCCATACATATATATGGGGAGGTACTAGCTCCAACTCGGTTTTACAGTGAAAACTGCAGGAAATTGAAACCGGCACTAGGAAACAGACTGAGAAACCAGAGTAAAGTTTCTCCTGCAAACCGTTCTTTTTGTGCTAGATGAACGAACGTCTCTCCACTTGCTCAGTTCTGAGAGATAATTGTGTGTGAAAGCCGTCCTTCACCTAGCTTGTTGGGAACACAAAGTTTCTTTTCAATTGCAAACTAAACTCCATACATATATATGGGGAGGTACTAGCTCCAACTCGGTTTTACAGTGAAAACTGCAAGAACTTCAAACCGGCACTAGGAAACAGACTGAGAAACCAGAGTAAAGTTTCTCCTGCAACCCGTTCCCTTTTTCTAGATGAACGAACGTCTCTCCACATGCTCAGTTCTGAGAGATAAGTGTGTGTGAAGGCGGTCCTTCACCTATCTTGTTGGGAACACAAAGTTTCTTTTCACTTGCAAACTCCACTCCATACATATATATGGGGAGGTACAAGCTCCAACTCGGTTTTACAGTGAAAACTGCAGGAACTTCAAACCGACACTAGGAAACAGACTGAGAATCCAGAGTAAAAGTTTCTCCTGCAACCCGTTCCATTTTTGCTAGATGAACGAACGTCTCTCCACATGCTCAGTTCTGAGAGATAAGTGTGTGTGAAAGCCGACCTTCACATAGATTCTTGGGAACACAAAGTTCCTTTCAGTTGCAAACTACACTCCATACATATATATGGGGAGGTACTAGCTCCAACTCGGTTTTACAGTGAAAACTGCAGGAACTTTAAACCGGCAACAGGAAACAGACTGAGAAACCAGAGAAAAAGTTTCTCCTGCAAACCGTTCTTTTTGTGCTAAATGAACGAACGTCTCTCCACTTGCTCAGTTCTGAGAGATAATTGTTTGTGAAAGCCGTCCTTCACATAGCTTGTTGGGAACTCAAAGTTTCTTTTCAGTAGCAAACTCCACTCCATACATATATATGGGGAGGTACTAGCTCCAACTCTGTTTTACAGTGAAAACTGCAGGAACTTCAAACCGGCACTAGGAAACAGACTGAGAAAACAGAGATAAGTTTCTCCTGCAAACCGTTCCCTTTGTGCTAGATGAACGAAGCTCTCTACCCATGCTCAGTTCAGAGAGATTAGTTTGAGTGAAAGCCGTCCTTCACCTAGCTTGTTGGGGACACAAAGATTCTTTTAAATTGCAAACTAAACTCCATACATATATATGGGGAGGTACTAGCTCCAAATCGGTTTTACAGTGAAAACTGCAGGAACTTCAAACCGGCACTAGGAAACAGACTGAGAAACCAGAGAAAAGTTTCCCCTGCAACCCGTTCACTTTGTGCTAGATGAACGAAGCTCTCTACACATTGTCAGTTCAGAGAGATAAGTGTGTGTGAAAGCCGTCCTTCACCTAGTCTCTTGGGAACACAAAGTTTCTTTTCAGTTGAAACTCCACTCCATACATATATATGGGGAGGTACTAGCACCAACTCGGTTGTACAGTGAAAACTGCAGGAACTTCAAACCGGCAACAGGAAACAGACTGAGAAACCAGAGAAAAAGTTTCTCCTGCAACCCGTTCCCTTTGTGGTAGATGAACGAAAGTCTCTCCAAATGCTCAGTTCTGAGAGATAAGTGTGTGTGAAAGCCGTCCTTCACCTAGCTTGTTGTGAACACAAAGTTTCTTTTCATTTTCAAACTAAACTCCATACATATATATGGGGAGGTACTAGCTCCAACTCGATTTTACAGTGAAAACTGCAGGAACTTCAAACCGGCACTAGGAAACAGACTGAGAAACCAGAGTAAAAGTTTCTCCTGCAACCCGTTCCATTTTTGCTAGATGAACGAACGTCTCTCCACATGCTCAGTTCTGAGAGATAAGTGTGTGTGAAAGCCGTCCTTCAACCAGCTTTTTGGGAACACAAAGTTTCTTTTCACTTGCAAACCCCACTCCATACATATATTTGGGGAGGTACTAGATCCAAATCGGTTTTACAGTGAAAACTGCAGGAACGTCAAACCGGCACTAGGAAACAGACTGAGAAACCAGAGTAAAAGTTTCTCCTGCAACTAGTTCCATTTTTGCTACATGAACGAACGTCTCTCCACATGCTCAGTTCTGAGAGATAATTGTGTGTGAAAGCCGACCTTCACATAGATTCTTGGGAACACAAAGTTCCTTTCAGTTGCAAACTACACTCCATACATATATATGGGGAGGTACTAGCTCCAACTCGGTTTCACAGTGAAAACTGCAGGAACTTTAAACCGGCAACAGGAAACAGACTGAGAAACCAGAGAAAAAGTTTCTCCTGCAAACCGTTCCTTTTGTGCTAGATGAACGAACGTCTCTCCACTTGCTCAGTTCTGAGAGATAATTGTGTGTGAAAGCCGTCCTTCAACTAGCTTGTTGGGAACACAAAGTTTCTTTTCAATTGCAAACTAAACTCCATACATATATATGGGGAGGTACTAGCTCCAACTCGATTTTACAGTGAAAACTGCAGGAACTTCAAACCGACACTAGGAAACAGACTGAGAAACCAGAGTAAAAGTTTCTCCTGCAACCCGTTCCATTTTTGCTAGATGAACGAACGTCTCTCCACATGCTCAGTTCTGAGAGATAAGTGTGTGTGAAAGCCGACCTTCACATAGATTCTTGGGAACACAAAGTTCCTTTCAGTTGCAAACTACACTCCATACATATATATGGGGAGGTACTAGCTCCAACTCGGTTTTACAGTGAAAACTGCAGGAACTTTAAACCGGCAACAGGAAACAGACTGAGAAACCAGAGAAAAAGTTTCTCCTGCAAACCTTTCCTTTTGTGCTAGATGAACGAACGTCTCTCCACTTGCTCAGTTCTGAGAGATAATTGTGTGTGAAAGCCGTCCTTCACCTAGCTTGTTGGGAACACAAAGTTTCTTTTCAATTGCAAACTAAACTCCATACATATATATGGGGAGGTACTAGCTCCAACTCGGTTTTACAGTGAAAACTGCAAGAACTTCAAACCGGCACTAGGAAACAGACTGAGAAACCAGAGTAAAGTTTCTCCTGCAACCCGTTCCCATTTTCTAGATGAACGAACGTCTCTCCACATGCTCAGTTCTGAGAGATAAGTGTGTGTGAAGGCGGTCCTTCACCTATCTTGTTGGGAACACAAAGTTTCTTTTCACTTGCAAACTCCACTCCATACATATATATGGGGAGGTACAAGCTCCAACTCGGTTTTACAGTGAAAACTGCAGGAACTTCAAACCGACACTAGGAAACAGACTGAGAATCCAGAGTAAAAGTTTCTCCTGCAACCCGTTCCATTTTTGCTAGATGAACGAACGTCTCTCCACATGCTCAGTTCTGAGAGATAAGTGTGTGTGAAGGCGGTCCTTCACCTATCTTGTTGGGAACACAAAGTTTCTTTTCACTTGCAAACTCCACTCCATACATATATATGGGGAGGTACAAGCTCCAACTCGGTTTTACAGTGAAAACTGCAGGAACTTCAAACCGACACTAGGAAACAGACTGAGAATCCAGAGTAAAAGTTTCTCCTGCAACCCGTTCCATTTTTGCTAGATGAACGAACGTCTCTCCACATGCTCAGTTCTGAGAGATAAGTGTGTGTGAAAGCCGACCTTCACATAGATTCTTGGGAACACAAAGTTCCTTTCAGTTGCAAACTACACTCCATACATATATATGGGGAGGTACTAGCTCCAACTCGGTTTTACAGTGAAAACTGCAGGAACTTTAAACCGGCAACAGGAAACAGACTGAGAAACCAGAGAAAAAGTTTCTCCTGCAAACCGTTCTTTTTGTGCTAAATGAACGAACGTCTCTCCACTTGCTCAGTTCTGAGAGATAATTGTTTGTGAAAGCCGTCCTTCACATAGCTTGTTGGGAACTCAAAGTTTCTTTTCAGTTGCAAACTCCACTCCATACATATATATGGGGAGGTACTAGCTCCAACTCTGTTTTACAGTGAAAACTGCAGGAACTTCAAACCGGCACTAGGAAACAGACTGAGAAAACAGAGATAAGTTTCTCCTGCAAACCGTTCCCTTTGTGCTAGATGAACGAAGCTCTCTACCCATGCTCAGTTCAGAGAGATTAGTTTGAGTGAAAGCCGTCCTTCACCTAGCTTGTTGGGGACACAAAGATTCTTTTAAATTGCAAACTAAACTCCATACATATATATGGGGAGGTACTAGCTCCAAATCGGTTTTACAGTGAAAACTGCAGGAACTTCAAACCGGCACTAGGAAACAGACTGAGAAACCAGAGAAAAGTTTCCCCTGCAACCCGTTCACTTTGTGCTAGATGAACGAAGCTCTCTACACATTGTCAGTTCAGAGAGATAAGTGTGTGTGAAAGCCGTCCTTCACCTAGTCTCTTGGGAACACAAAGTTTCTTTTCAGTTGAAACTCCACTCCATACATATATATGGGGAGGTACTAGCACCAACTCGGTTGTACAGTGAAAACTGCAGGAACTTCAAACCGGCAACAGGAAACAGACTGAGAAACCAGAGAAAAAGTTTCTCCTGCAACCCGTTCCCTTTGTGGTAGATGAACGAAAGTCTCTCCAAATGCTCAGTTCTGAGAGATAAGTGTGTGTGAAAGCCGTCCTTCACCTAGCTTGTTGTGAACACAAAGTTTCTTTTCATTTTCAAACTAAACTCCATACATATATATGGGGAGGTACTAGCTCCAACTCGATTTTACAGTGAAAACTGCAGGAACTTCAAACCGGCACTAGGAAACAGACTGAGAAACCAGAGTAAAAGTTTCTCCTGCAACCCGTTCCATTTTTGCTAGATGAACGAACGTCTCTCCACATGCTCAGTTCTGAGAGATAAGTGTGTGTGAAAGCCGTCCTTCAACCAGCTTTTTGGGAACACAAAGTTTCTTTTCACTTGCAAACCCCACTCCATACATATATTTGGGGAGGTACTAGATCCAAATCGGTTTTACAGTGAAAACTGCAGGAACGTCAAACCGGCACTAGGAAACAGACTGAGAAACCAGAGTAAAAGTTTCTCCTGCAACTAGTTCCATTTTTGCTACATGAACGAACGTCTCTCCACATGCTCAGTTCTGAGAGATAATTGTGTGTGAAAGCCGACCTTCACATAGATTCTTGGGAACACAAAGTTCCTTTCAGTTGCAAACTACACTCCATACATATATATGGGGAGGTACTAGCTCCAACTCGGTTTCACAGTGAAAACTGCAGGAACTTTAAACCGGCAACAGGAAACAGACTGAGAAACCAGAGAAAAAGTTTCTCCTGCAAACCGTTCCTTTTGTGCTAGATGAACGAACGTCTCTCCACTTGCTCAGTTCTGAGAGATAATTGTGTGTGAAAGCCGTCCTTCAACTAGCTTGTTGGGAACACAAAGTTTCTTTTCAATTGCAAACTAAACTCCATACATATATATGGGGAGGTACTAGCTCCAACTCGATTTTACAGTGAAAAATGCAGGAACTTCAAACCGACACTAGGAAACAGACTGAGAAACCAGAGTAAAAGTTTCTCCTGCAACCCGTTCCATTTTTGCTAGATGAACGAACGTCTCTCCACATGCTCAGTTCTGAGAGATAAGTGTGTGTGAAAGCCGACCTTCACATAGATTCTTGGGAACACAAAGTTCCTTTCAGTTGCAAACTAAACTCCATACATATATATGGGGAGGTACTAGCTCCAAATCGGTTTTACAGTGAAAACTGCAGGAACTTCAAACCGGCACTAGGAAACAGACTGAGAAACCAGAGAAAAGTTTCCCCTGCAACCCGTTCACTTTGTGCTAGATGAACGAAGCTCTCTACACATTGTCAGTTCAGAGAGATAAGTGTGTGTGAAAGCCGTCCTTCACCTAGTCTCTTGGGAACACAAAGTTTCTTTTCAGTTGAAACTCCACTCCATACATATATATGGGGAGGTACTAGCACCAACTCGGTTGTACAGTGAAAACTGCAGGAACTTCAAACCGGCAACAGGAAACAGACTGAGAAACCAGAGAAAAAGTTTCTCCTGCAACCCGTTCCCTTTGTGGTAGATGAACGAAAGTCTCTCCAAATGCTCAGTTCTGAGAGATAAGTGTGTGTGAAAGCCGTCCTTCACCTAGCTTGTTGTGAACACAAAGTTTCTTTTCATTTTCTAACTAAACTCCATACATATATATGGGGAGGTACTAGCTCCAACTCGATTTTACAGTGAAAACTGCAGGAACTTCAAACCGGCACTAGGAAACAGACTGAGAAACCAGAGTAAAAGTTTCTCCTGCAACCCGTTCCATTTTTGCTAGATGAACGAACGTCTCTCCACATGCTCAGTTCTGAGAGATAAGTGTGTGTGAAAGCCGTCCTTCAACCAGCTTTTTGGGAACACAAAGTTTCTTTTCACTTGCAAACCCCACTCCATACATATATTTGGGGAGGTACTAGATCCAAATCGGTTTTACAGTGAAAACTGCAGGAACGTCAAACCGGCACTAGGAAACAGACTGAGAAACCAGAGTAAAAGTTTCTCCTGCAACTAGTTCCATTTTTGCTACATGAACGAACGTCTCTCCACATGCTCAGTTCTGAGAGATAATTGTGTGTGAAAGCCGACCTTCACATAGATTCTTGGGAACACAAAGTTCCTTTCAGTTGCAAACTACACTCCATACATATATATGGGGAGGTACTAGCTCCAACTCGGTTTCACAGTGAAAACTGCAGGAACTTTAAACCGGCAACAGGAAACAGACTGAGAAACCAGAGAAAAAGTTTCTCCTGCAAACCGTTCCTTTTGTGCTAGATGAACGAACGTCTCTCCACTTGCTCAGTTCTGAGAGATAATTGTGTGTGAAAGCCGTCCTTCAACTAGCTTGTTGGGAACACAAAGTTTCTTTTCAATTGCAAACTAAACTCCATACATATATATGGGGAGGTACTAGCTCCAACTCGATTTTACAGTGAAAACTGCAGGAACTTCAAACCGACACTAGGAAACAGACTGAGAAACCAGAGTAAAAGTTTCTCCTGCAACCCGTTCCATTTTTGCTAGATGAACGAACGTCTCTCCACATGCTCAGTTCTGAGAGATAAGTGTGTGTGAAAGCCGACCTTCACATAGATTCTTGGGAACACAAAGTTCCTTTCAGTTGCAAACTACACTCCATACATATATATGGGGAGGTACTAGCTCCAACTCGGTTTTACAGTGAAAACTGCAGGAACTTTAAACCGGCAACAGGAAACAGACTGAGAAACCAGAGAAAAAGTTTCTCCTGCAAACCTTTCCTTTTGTGCTAGATGAACGAACGTCTCTCCACTTGCTCAGTTCTGAGAGATAATTGTGTGTGAAAGCCGTCCTTCACCTAGCTTGTTGGGAACACAAAGTTTCTTTTCAATTGCAAACTAAACTCCATACATATATATGGGGAGGTACTAGCTCCAACTCGGTTTTACAGTGAAAACTGCAAGAACTTCAAACCGGCACTAGGAAACAGACTGAGAAACCAGAGTAAAGTTTCTCCTGCAACCCGTTCCCATTTTCTAGATGAACGAACGTCTCTCCACATGCTCAGTTCTGAGAGATAAGTGTGTGTGAAGGCGGTCCTTCACCTAGCTTGTTGGGAACACAAAGTTTCTTTTCACTTGCAAACTCCACTCCATCCATATATATGGGGAGGTACAAGCTCCAACACGGTTTTACAGTGAAAACTGCAGGAACTTCAATCCGGCACTAGGAAACAGACTGAGAAACCAGAGTAAAAGTTTCTCCTGCAACCCGTTCCCTTTGTGCTAGATGAACGAACGTCTCTCCACATGCTCAGTTCTGAGAGATAAGTGTGTGTGAAAGCCGTCCTTCACCTAGCTTCTTGGGAACACAAAGTTCCTTTCAGTTGCAAACTCCAATCCATACATACATATGGGGAGGTACTAGCTCCAACTCGGTTTTACAGTGAAAACTGCAGGAACTTTAAACCGGCAACAGGAAACAGACTGAGAAACAAGAGAAAAAGTTTCACCTGCAACCCGTTCCCTTTGTACTAGATGAACGAACGTCTCTCCACTTGCTCAGTTCTGAGAGATAATTGTTTGTGAAAGCCGTCCTTCACATAGCTTGTTGGGAACTCAAAGTTTCTTTTCAATTGCAAACTCCACTCCATACATATATATGGGGAGGTACTAGCTCCAACTCTGTTTTACAGTGAAAACTGCAGGAACTTGAAACCGGCACTAGGAAACAGACTGAGAAAACAGAGATAAGTTTCTCCTGCAAACCGTTCCCTTTGTGCTAGATGAACGAAGCTCTCTACCCATGCTCAGTTCAGAGAGATATGTGTGAGTGAAAGCCGTCCTTCACCTAGCTTGTTGGGGACACAAAGATTCTTTTAAATTGCAAACTAAACTCCATACATATATATGGGGAGGTACTAGCTCCAAATCGGTTTTACAGTGAAAACTGCAGGAACTTCAAACCGGCACTAGGAAACAGACTGAGAAACCAGAGAAAAGTTTCCCCTGCAACCCGTTCACTTTGTGCTAGATGAACGAAGCTCTCTACACATTGTCAGTTCAGAGAGATAAGTGTGTGTGAAAGCCGTACTTCACCTAGTCTCTTGGGAACACAAATTTTCTTTTCAGTTGAAACACCACTCCATACATATATATGGGGAGGTACTAGCACCAACTCGGTTGTACAGTGAAAACTGCAGGAACTTCAAACCGGCAACAGGAAACAGACTGAGAAACCAGAGAAAAAGTTTCTCCTGCAACCCGTTCCCTTTGTGGTAGATGAACGAAAGTCTCTCCAAATGCTCAGTTCTGAGAGATAAGTGTGTGTGAAAGCCGTCCTTCACCTAGCTTGTTGTGAACACAAAGTTTCTTTTCATTTTCAAACTAAACTCCATACATATATATGGGGAGGTACTAGCTCCAACTCGATTTTACAGTGAAAACTGCAGGAACTTCAAACCGGCACTAGGAAACAGACTGAGAAACCAGAGTAAAAGTTTCTCCTGCAACCCGTTCCCTTTGTGCTAGATGAACGAAAGTCTCTCCACATGCTCAGTTCTGAGAGATAAGTGTGTGTGAAAGCCGTCCTTCACGTAGCTTCTTGGGAACACAAAGTTTCTTTTCACTTGCAAACTTAACTCCATACATATATATGGGAAGGTACAAGCTCCAACTCGGTTTTACAGTGAAAACTGCAGGAACTTCAAACCGGCACTAGGAAACAGACTGAGAAACCAGAGTAAAGTTTCTCCTGCAATCCGTTCCATTTGTGCTAGATGAACGAACGTCTCTCCACATGCTCAGTTCTGAGAGATAAGTGTGTGTGAAGGCCGTCCTTCAACTAGCTTGTTGGGAACACAAAGTTTCTTTTCACTTGCAAACTCCACTCCATACATATATATGGGGAGGTACAAGCTCCAACTCGGTTTTACAGTGAAAACTGCAGGAACTTCAAACCGGCACTAGGAAACAGACTGAGAAACCAGAGTAAAAGTTTCTCCTGCAACCCGTTCCCTTTGTGCTAGAAGAACGAACGTCTCTCCACATGCTCAGTTCTGAGAGATAAGTGTGTGTGAAAGCCGTCCTTCACCTAGCTTCTTGGGAACACATAGTTCCTTTCAGTTGCAAACTCCACTCCATACATATATATGGGGAGGTACTAGCTCCAACTCGATTTTACAGTGAAAACTGCAGGAACTTGAAACCGGCACTAGGAAACAGACTGAGAAAACAGAGATAAGTTTCTCCTGCAAACCGTTCCCTTTGTGCTAGATGAACGAAGCTCTCTACCCATGCTCAGTTCAGAGAGATTAGTTTGAGTGAAAGCCGTCCTTCACCTAGCTTGTTGGGGACACAAAGATTCTTTTAAATTGCAAACTAAACTCCATACATATATATGGGGAGGTACTAGCTCCAAATCGGTTTTACAGTGAAAACTGCAGGAACTTCAAACCGGCACTAGGAAACAGACTGAGAAACCAGAGAAAAGTTTCCCCTGCAACCCGTTCACTTTGTGCTAGATGAACGAAGCTCTCTACACATTGTCAGTTCAGAGAGATAAGTGTGTGTGAAAGCCGTCCTTCACCTAGTCTCTTGGGAACACAAAGTTTCTTTTCAGTTGAAACTCCACTCCATACATATATATGGGGAGGTACTAGCACCAACTCGGTTGTACAGTGAAAACTGCAGGAACTTCAAACCGGCAACAGGAAACAGACTGAGAAACCAGAGAAAAAGTTTCTCCTGCAACCCGTTCCCTTTGTGGTAGATGAACGAAAGTCTCTCCAAATGCTCAGTTCTGAGAGATAAGTGTGTGTGAAAGCCGTCCTTCACCTAGCTTGTTGTGAACACAAAGTTTCTTTTCATTTTCAAACTAAACTCCATACATATATATGGGGAGGTACTAGCTCCAACTCGATTTTACAGTGAAAACTGCAGGAACTTCAAACCGGCACTAGGAAACAGACTGAGAAACCAGAGTAAAAGTTTCTCCTGCAACCCGTTCCATTTTTGCTAGATGAACGAACGTCTCTCCACATGCTCAGTTCTGAGAGATAAGTGTGTGTGAAAGCCGTCCTTCAACCAGCTTTTTGGGAACACAAAGTTTCTTTTCACTTGCAAACCCCACTCCATACATATATTTGGGGAGGTACTAGATCCAAATCGGTTTTACAGTGAAAACTGCAGGAACGTCAAACCGGCACTAGGAAACAGACTGAGAAACCAGAGTAAAAGTTTCTCCTGCAACTAGTTCCATTTTTGCTACATGAACGAACGTCTCTCCACATGCTCAGTTCTGAGAGATAATTGTGTGTGAAAGCCGACCTTCACATAGATTCTTGGGAACACAAAGTTCCTTTCAGTTGCAAACTACACTCCATACATATATATGGGGAGGTACTAGCTCCAACTCGGTTTCACAGTGAAAACTGCAGGAACTTTAAACCGGCAACAGGAAACAGACTGAGAAACCAGAGAAAAAGTTTCTCCTGCAAACCGTTCCTTTTGTGCTAGATGAACGAACGTCTCTCCACTTGCTCAGTTCTGAGAGATAATTGTGTGTGAAAGCCGTCCTTCAACTAGCTTGTTGGGAACACAAAGTTTCTTTTCAATTGCAAACTAAACTCCATACATATATATGGGGAGGTACTAGCTCCAACTCGATTTTACAGTGAAAACTGCAGGAACTTCAAACCGACACTAGGAAACAGACTGAGAAACCAGAGTAAAAGTTTCTCCTGCAACCCGTTCCATTTTTGCTAGATGAACGAACGTCTCTCCACATGCTCAGTTCTGAGAGATAAGTGTGTGTGAAAGCCGACCTTCACATAGATTCTTGGGAACACAAAGTTCCTTTCAGTTGCAAACTACACTCCATACATATATATGGGGAGGTACTAGCTCCAACTCGGTTTTACAGTGAAAACTGCAGGAACTTTAAACCGGCAACAGGAAACAGACTGAGAAACCAGAGAAAAAGTTTCTCCTGCAAACCTTTCCTTTTGTGCTAGATGAACGAACGTCTCTCCACTTGCTCAGTTCTGAGAGATAATTGTGTGTGAAAGCCGTCCTTCACCTAGCTTGTTGGGAACACAAAGTTTCTTTTCAATTGCAAACTAAACTCCATACATATATATGGGGAGGTACTAGCTCCAACTCGGTTTTACAGTGAAAACTGCAAGAACTTCAAACCGGCACTAGGAAACAGACTGAGAAACCAGAGTAAAGTTTCTCCTGCAACCCGTTCCCATTTTCTAGATGAACGAACGTCTCTCCACATGCTCAGTTCTGAGAGATAAGTGTGTGTGAAGGCGGTCCTTCACCTAGCTTGTTGGGAACACAAAGTTTCTTTTCACTTGCAAACTCCACTCCATCCATATATATGGGGAGGTACAAGCTCCAACACGGTTTTACAGTGAAAACTGCAGGAACTTCAATCCGGCACTAGGAAACAGACTGAGAAACCAGAGTAAAAGTTTCTCCTGCAACCCGTTCCCTTTGTGCTAGATGAACGAACGTCTCTCCACATGCTCAGTTCTGAGAGATAAGTGTGTGTGAAAGCCGTCCTTCACCTAGCTTCTTGGGAACACAAAGTTCCTTTCAGTTGCAAACTCCAATCCATACATACATATGGGGAGGTACTAGCTCCAACTCGGTTTTACAGTGAAAACTGCAGGAACTTTAAACCGGCAACAGGAAACAGACTGAGAAACAAGAGAAAAAGTTTCACCTGCAACCCGTTCCCTTTGTACTAGATGAACGAACGTCTCTCCACTTGCTCAGTTCTGAGAGATAATTGTTTGTGAAAGCCGTCCTTCACATAGCTTGTTGGGAACTCAAAGTTTCTTTTCAATTGCAAACTCCACTCCATACATATATATGGGGAGGTACTAGCTCCAACTCTGTTTTACAGTGAAAACTGCAGGAACTTGAAACCGGCACTAGGAAACAGACTGAGAAAACAGAGATAAGTTTCTCCTGCAAACCGTTCCCTTTGTGCTAGATGAACGAAGCTCTCTACCCATGCTCAGTTCAGAGAGATAAGTGTGAGTGAAAGCCGTCCTTCACCTAGCTTGTTGGGGACACAAAGATTCTTTTAAATTGCAAACTAAACTCCATACATATATATGGGGAGGTACTAGCTCCAAATCGGTTTTACAGTGAAAACTGCAGGAACTTCAAACCGGCACTAGGAAACAGACTGAGAAACCAGAGAAAAGTTTCCCCTGCAACCCGTTCACTTTGTGCTAGATGAACGAAGCTCTCTACACATTGTCAGTTCAGAGAGATAAGTGTGTGTGAAAGCCGTACTTCACCTAGTCTCTTGGGAACACAAATTTTCTTTTCAGTTGAAACACCACTCCATACATATATATGGGGAGGTACTAGCACCAACTCGGTTGTACAGTGAAAACTGCAGGAACTTCAAACCGGCAACAGGAAACAGACTGAGAAACCAGAGAAAAAGTTTCTCCTGCAACCCGTTCCCTTTGTGGTAGATGAACGAAAGTCTCTCCAAATGCTCAGTTCTGAGAGATAAGTGTGTGTGAAAGCCGTCCTTCACCTAGCTTGTTGTGAACACAAAGTTTCTTTTCATTTTCAAACTAAACTCCATACATATATATGGGGAGGTACTAGCTCCAACTCGATTTTACAGTGAAAACTGCAGGAACTTCAAACCGGCACTAGGAAACAGACTGAGAAACCAGAGTAAAAGTTTCTCCTGCAACCCGTTCCCTTTGTGCTAGATGAACGAAAGTCTCTCCACATGCTCAGTTCTGAGAGATAAGTGTGTGTGAAAGCCGTCCTTCACGTAGCTTCTTGGGAACACAAAATTTCTTTTCACTTGCAAACTTAACTCCATACATATATATGGGAAGGTACAAGCTCCAACTCGGTTTTACAGTGAAAACTGCAGGAACTTCAAACCGGCACTAGGAAACAGACTGAGAAACCAGAGTAAAGTTTCTCCTGCAATCCGTTCCATTTGTGCTAGATGAACGAACGTCTCTCCACATGCTCAGTTCTGAGAGATAAGTGTGTGTGAAGGCCGTCCTTCAACTAGCTTGTTGGGAACACAAAGTTTCTTTTCACTTGCAAACTCCACTCCATACATATATATGGGGAGGTACAAGCTCCAACTCGGTTTTACAGTGAAAACTGCAGGAACTTCAAACCGGCACTAGGAAACAGACTGAGAAACCAGAGTAAAAGTTTCTCCTGCAACCCGTTCCCTTTGTGCTAGAAGAACGAACGTCTCTCCACATGCTCAGTTCTGAGAGATAAGTGTGTGTGAAAGCCGTCCTTCACCTAGCTTCTTGGGAACACATAGTTCCTTTCAGTTGCAAACTCCACTCCATACATATATATGGGGAGGTACTAGCTCCAACTCGATTTTACAGTGAAAACTGCAGGAACTTGAAACCGGCACTAGGAAACAGACTGAGAAAACAGAGATAAGTTTCTCCTGCAAACCGTTCCCTTTGTGCTAGATGAACGAAGCTCTCTACCCATGCTCAGTTCAGAGAGATAAGTGTGAGTGAAAGCCATCCTTCAACTAGCTTGTTGGGGACACAAAGTTTCTTTTAACTTGCAAAGTAAACTCCATACATATATATGGGGAGGTACTAGCTCCAACTCGGTTTTACAGTGAAAACTGCAGGAACTTCAAAGCGGCACTAGGAAACAGACTGAGAAACCAGAGAAAAGTTTCTCCTGCAACCCGTTCAATTTGTGCTAGATGAACGAAGCTCTCTACACATTGTCAGTTCAGAGAGATAAGTGTGTGTGAAAGCCGTCCTTCACCTAGCCTCTTGGGAACACAAAGTTTCTTTTCAGTTGAAACTCCACTCCATACATATATATGGGGAGGTACTAGCACCAACTCGGTTGTACAGTGAAAACTGCAGGAACTTCAAACCGGCAACAGGAAACAGACTGAGAAACCAGAGAAATAGTTTCTCCTGCAACCCGTTCCCTTTGTGGTAGATGAACGAAAGTCTCTCCAAATGCTCAGTTCTGAGAGATAAGTGTGTGTGAAAGCCGTCCTTCACCTAGCTTGTTGTTAACACAAAGCTCTTTTCAATTTCAAACTAAACTCCATACATATATATGGGGAGGTACTAGCTCCAACTCGATTTTACAGTGAAAACTGCAGGAACTTCAAACCGGCACTAGGAAACAGACTGAGAAACCAGAGTAAAAGTTTCTCCTGCAACCCGTTCCCTTTGTGCTTGATGAAAGAACGTCTCTCCACATGCTCAGTTCTGAGAGATATGTGTGTGTGAAAGCCGTCCTTCACGTAGCTTCTTGGGAACACATAGTTTCTTTTCACTTGCAAACTTAACTCCATACATATATATGGGAAGGTACTAGCTCCACCTCGGTTTTACAGTGAAAACTGCAGGAACTTCAAACCGGCACTAGGAAACAGACTGAGAAACCAGAGTAAAGTTTCTCCTGCAACCCGTTCCCTTTTTCTAGATGAACGAACGTCTCTCCACATGCTCAGTTCTGAGAGATAAGTGTGTGTGAAGGCCGTCCTTCACCTAGCTTGTTGGGAACACAAAGTTTCTTTTCACTTGCAAACTCCACTCCATATATATATATGGGGAGGTACAAGCTCCAACTCGGTTTTACAGTGAAAACTGCAGGAACTTCAATCCGGCACTAGGAAACAGACTGAGAAACCAGAGTAAAAGTTTCTCCTGCAACCCGTTCCCTTTGTGCTAGATGAACGAACGTCTCTCCACTTGCTCAGTTCTGAGAGATAATTGTTTGTGAAAGCCGTCCTTCACATAGCTTGTTGGGAACTCAAAGTTTCTTTTCAATTGCAAACTCCACTCCATACATATATATGGGGAGGTACTAGCTCCAACTCTGTTTTACAGTGAAAACTGCAGGAAATTGAAACCGGTACTAGGAATCAGACTGAGAAAACAGAGATAAGTTTCTCCTGCAAACCGTTCCCTTTGTGCTAGATGAACGAAGCTCTCTACCCATGCTCAGTTCAGAGAGATAAGTGTGAGTGAAAGCCGTCCTTCACCTAGCTTGTTGGGGACACAAAGATTCTTTTAAATTGCAAACTAAACTCCATACATATATATGGGGAGGTACTAGCTCCAAATCGGTTTTACAGTGAAAACTGCAGGAACTTCAAACCGGCACTAGGAAACAGACTGAGAAACCAGAGAAAAGGTTCCCCTGCAACCCGTTCACTTTGTGCTAGATGAACGAAGCTCTCTACACATTGTCAGTTCAGAGAGATAAGTGTGTGTGAAAGCCGTCCTTCACCTAGTCTCTTGGGAACACAAAGTTTCTTTTCAGTTGAAACTCCACTCCATACATATATATGGGGAGGTACTAGCACCAACTCGGTTGTACAGTGAAAACTGCAGGAACTTCAAACCGGCACTAGGAAACAGACTGAGAAACCAGAGTAAAAGTTTCTCCTGCAACCCGTTCCCTTTGTGCTAGATGAACGAAAGTCTCTCCACATGCTCAGTTCTGAGAGATAAGTGTGTGTGAAAGCCGTCGTTCACGTAGCTTCTTGGGAACACAAAGTTTCTTTTCACTTGCAAACTTAACTCCATACATATATATGGGAAGGTACAAGCTCGAACTCGGTTTTACAGTGAAAACTGCAGGAACTTCAAACCGGCACTGGAAACAGACTGAGAAACCAGAGTAAAGTTTCTCCTGCAATCCGTTCCATTTGTGCTAGATGAACGAACGTCTCTCCACATGCTCAGTTCTGAGAGATAAGTGTGTGTGAAGGCCGTCCTTCAACTAGCTTGTTGTGAACACAAAGTTTCTTTTCATTTTCAAACTAAACTCCATACATATATATGGGGAGGTACTAGCTCCAACTCGGTTTTACAGTGAAAACTGCAGGAACTTTAAACCGGCAACAGGAAACAGACTGAGAAACTAGAGAAAAAGTTTCACCTGCAACCCGTTCCCTTTGTACTAGATGAACGAACGTCTCTCCACTTGCTCAGTTCTGAGAGATAATTGTTTGTGAATGCCGTCCTTCACATAGCTTGTTGGGAACTCAAAGTTTCTTTTCAATTGCAAACTCCACTCCATACATATATATGGGGAGGTACTAGCTCCAACTCTGTTTTACAGTGAAAACTGCAGGAACTTGAAACCGGCACTAGGAAACAGACTGAGAAAACAGAGATAAGTTTCTCCTGCAAACCGTTCCCTTTGTGCTAGATGAACGAAGCTCTCTACCCATGCTCAGTTCAGGGAGATAAGTTTGAGTGAAAGCCGTCCTTCACCTAGCTTGTTGGGGACACAAAGATTCTTTTAAATTGCAAACTAACTCCATACATATATATGGGGAGGTACTAGCTCCAAATCGGTTTTACAGTGAAAACTGCAGGAACTTCAAACCGGCACTAGGAAACAGACTGAGAAACCAAGAAAAGTTTCCCCTGCAACCCGTTCACTTTGTGCTAGATGAACGAAGCTCTCTACACATTGTCAGTTCAGAGAGATAAGTGTGTGTGAAAGCCGTCCTTCACCTAGTCTCTTGGGAACACAAAGTTTCTTTTCAGTTGAAACTCCACTCGATACATATATATGGGGAGGTACTAGCACCAACTCGGTTGTACAGTGAAAACTGCAGGAACTTCAAACCGGCAACAGGAAACAGACTGAGAAACCAGAGAAAAAGTTTCTCCTGCAACCCGTTCCCTTTGTGGTAGATGAACGAAAGTCTCTCCAAATGCTCAGTTCTGAGAGATAAGTGTGTGTGAAAGCCGTCCTTCACCTAGCTTGTTGTTAACACAAAGCTCTTTTCAATTTCAAACTAAACTCCATACATATATATGGGGAGGTACTAGCTCCAACTCGATTTTACAGTGAAAACTGCAGGAACTTCAAACCGGCACTAGGAAACAGACTGAGAAACCAGAGAAAAGTTTCCCCTGCAACCCGTTCACTTTGTGCTAGATGAACGAAGCTCTCTACACATTGTCAGTTCAGAGAGATAAGTGTGTGTGAAAGCCGTCCTTCACCTAGTCTCTTGGGAACACAAAGTTTCTTTTCAGTTGAAACTCCACTCCATACATATATATGGGGAGGTACTAGCACCAACTCGGTTGTACAGTGAAAACTGCAGGAACTTCAAACCGGCAACAGGAAACAGACTGAGAAACCAGAGAAAAAGTTTCTCCTGCAACCCGTTCCCTTTGTGGTAGATGAACGAAAGTCTCTCCAAATGCTCAGTTCTGAGAGATAAGTGTGTGTGAAAGCCGTCCTTCACCTAGCTTGTTGTTAACACAAAGCTCTTTTCAATTTCAAACTAAACTCCATACATATATATGGGGAGGTACTAGCTCCAACTCGATTTTACAGTGAAAACTGCAGGAACTTCAAACCGGCACTAGGAAACAGACTGAGAAACCAGAGTAAAAGTTTCTCCTGCAACCCGTTCCCTTTGTGCTTGATGAAAGAACGTCTCTCCACATGCTCAGTTCTGAGAGATATGTGTGTGTGAAAGCCGTCCTTCACGTAGCTTCTTGGGAACACATAGTTTCTTTTCACTTGCAAACTTAACTCCATACATATATATGGGAAGGTACTAGCTCCACCTCGGTTTTACAGTGAAAACTGCAGGAACTTCAAACCGGCACTAGGAAACAGACTGAGAAACCAGAGTAAAGTTTCTCCTGCAACCCGTTCCCTTTTTCTAGATGAACGAACGTCTCTCCACATGCTCAGTTCTGAGAGATAAGTGTGTGTGAAGGCCGTCCTTCACCTAGCTTGTTGGGAACACAAAGTTTCTTTTCACTTGCAAACTCCACTCCATATATATATATGGGGAGGTACAAGCTCCAACTCGGTTTTACAGTGAAAACTGCAGGAACTTCAATCCGGCACTAGGAAACAGACTGAGAAACCAGAGTAAAAGTTTCTCCTGCAACCCGTTCCCTTTGTGCTAGATGAACGAACGTCTCTCCACTTGCTCAGTTCTGAGAGATAATTGTTTGTGAAAGCCGTCCTTCACATAGCTTGTTGGGAACTCAAAGTTTCTTTTCAATTGCAAACTCCACTCCATACATATATATGGGGAGGTACTAGCTCCAACTCTGTTTTACAGTGAAAACTGCAGGAAATTGAAACCGGTACTAGGAATCAGACTGAGAAAACAGAGATAAGTTTCTCCTGCAAACCGTTCCCTTTGTGCTAGATGAACGAAGCTCTCTACCCATGCTCAGTTCAGAGAGATAAGTGTGAGTGAAAGCCGTCCTTCACCTAGCTTGTTGGGGACACAAAGATTCTTTTAAATTGCAAACTAAACTCCATACATATATATGGGGAGGTACTAGCTCCAAATCGGTTTTACAGTGAAAACTGCAGGAACTTCAAACCGGCACTAGGAAACAGACTGAGAAACCAGAGAAAAGGTTCCCCTGCAACCCGTTCACTTTGTGCTAGATGAACGAAGCTCTCTACACATTGTCAGTTCAGAGAGATAAGTGTGTGTGAAAGCCGTCCTTCACCTAGTCTCTTGGGAACACAAAGTTTCTTTTCAGTTGAAACTCCACTCCATACATATATATGGGGAGGTACTAGCACCAACTCGGTTGTACAGTGAAAACTGCAGGAACTTCAAACCGGCACTAGGAAACAGACTGAGAAACCAGAGTAAAAGTTTCTCCTGCAACCCGTTCCCTTTGTGCTAGATGAACGAAAGTCTCTCCACATGCTCAGTTCTGAGAGATAAGTGTGTGTGAAAGCCGTCGTTCACGTAGCTTCTTGGGAACACAAAGTTTCTTTTCACTTGCAAACTTAACTCCATACATATATATGGGAAGGTACAACCTCGAACTCGGTTTTACAGTGAAAACTGCAGGAACTTCAAACCGGCACTGGAAACAGACTGAGAAACCAGAGTAAAGTTTCTCCTGCAATCCGTTCCATTTGTGCTAGATGAACGAACGTCTCTCCACATGCTCAGTTCTGAGAGATAAGTGTGTGTGAAGGCCGTCCTTCAACTAGCTTGTTGTGAACACAAAGTTTCTTTTCATTTTCAAACTAAACTCCATACATATATATGGGGAGGTACTAGCTCCAACTCGGTTTTACAGTGAAAACTGCAGGAACTTTAAACCGGCAACAGGAAACAGACTGAGAAACTAGAGAAAAAGTTTCACCTGCAACCCGTTCCCTTTGTACTAGATGAACGAACGTCTCTCCACTTGCTCAGTTCTGAGAGATAATTGTTTGTGAATGCCGTCCTTCACATAGCTTGTTGGGAACTCAAAGTTTCTTTTCAATTGCAAACTCCACTCCATACATATATATGGGGAGGTACTAGCTCCAACTCTGTTTTACAGTGAAAACTGCAGGAACTTGAAACCGGCACTAGGAAACAGACTGAGAAAACAGAGATAAGTTTCTCCTGCAAACCGTTCCCTTTGTGCTAGATGAACGAAGCTCTCTACCCATGCTCAGTTCAGGGAGATAAGTTTGAGTGAAAGCCGTCCTTCACCTAGCTTGTTGGGGACACAAAGATTCTTTTAAATTGCAAACTAACTCCATACATATATATGGGGAGGTACTAGCTCCAAATCGGTTTTACAGTGAAAACTGCAGGAACTTCAAACCGGCACTAGGAAACAGACTGAGAAACCAGAGAAAAGTTTCCCCTGCAACCCGTTCACTTTGTGCTAGATGAACGAAGCTCTCTACACATTGTCAGTTCAGAGAGATAAGTGTGTGTGAAAGCCGTCCTTCACCTAGTCTCTTGGGAACACAAAGTTTCTTTTCAGTTGAAACTCCACTCCATACATATATATGGGGAGGTACTAGCACCAACTCGGTTGTACAGTGAAAACTGCAGGAACTTCAAACCGGCAACAGGAAACAGACTGAGAAACCAGAGAAAAAGTTTCTCCTGCAACCCGTTCCCTTTGTGGTAGATGAACGAAAGTCTCTCCAAATGCTCAGTTCTGAGAGATAAGTGTGTGTGAAAGCCGTCCTTCACGTAGCTTCTTGGGAACACAAAGTTTCTTTTCACTTGCAAACTTAACTCCATACATATATATGGGAAGGTACAAGCTCCAACTCAGTTTTACAGTGAAAACTGCAGGAACTTCAAACCGGCACTAGGAAACAGACTGAGAAACCAGAGTAAAGTTTCTCCTGCAATCCGTTCCATTTGTGCTAGATGAACGAACGTCTCTCCACATGCTCAGTTCTGAGAGATAAGTGTGTGTGAAGGCCGTCCTTCAACTAGCTTGTTGGGAACACAAAGTTTCTTTTCACTTGCAAATTCCACTCCATACATATATATGGGGAGGTACAAGCTCCAACTCGGTTTTACAGTGAAAACTGCAGGAACTTCAAACCGGCACTAGGAAACAGACTGAGATACCAGAGTAAAAGTTTCTCCTGCAAACCGTTCCCTTTGTGCTAGAAGAACGAACGTCTCTCCACATGCTCAGTTCTGAGAGATAAGTGTGTGTGAAAGCCGTCCTTCACCTAGCTTCTTGGGAACACATAGTTCCTTTCAGTTGCAAACTCCACTCCATACATATATATGGGGAGGTACTAGCTCCAACTCGATTTTACAGTGAAAACTGCAGGAACTTGAAACCGGCACTAGGAAACAGACTGAGAAAACAGAGATAAGTTTCTCCTGCAAACCGTTCCCTTTGTGCTAGATGAACGAAGCTCTCTACCCATGCTCAGTTCAGAGAGATAAGTGTGAGTGAAAGCCATCCTTCAACTAGCTTGTTGGGGACACAAAGTTTCTTTTAACTTGCAAACTAAACTCCATACATATATATGGGGAGGTACTAGCTCCAACTCGGTTTTACAGTGAAAACTGCAGGAACTTCAAACCGGCACTAGGAAACAGACTGAGAAAACAGAGAAAAGTTTCTCCTGCAACCCGTTCACTTTGTGCTAGATGAACGAAGCTCTCTACACATTGTAAGTTCAGAGAGATAAGTGTGTGTGAAAGCCGTCCTTCACCTAGCCTCTTGGGAACACAAATTTTCTTTTCAGTTGAAAATCCACTCCATACATATATATGGGGAGGTACTAGCACCAACTCGGTTGTACAGTGAAAATGCAGGAACTTCAAACCGGCAACAGGAAACAGACTGAGAAACCAGAGAAATAGTTTCCCCTGCAACCCGTTCCCTTTGTGGTAGATGAACGAAAGTCTCTCCAAATGCTCAGTCCTGAGAGATAAGTGTGTGTGAAAGCCGTCCTTCACCTAGCTTGTTGTGAACACAAAGTTTCTTTTCAATTTCAAACTAAACTCCATACATATATATGGGGACGTACTAGCTCCAACTCGATTTTACAGTGAAAACTGCAGGAACTTCAAACCGGCACTAGGAAACAGACTGAGAAACCAGAGTAAAAGTTTCTCCTGCAACCCGTTCCCTTTGTGCTTGATGAACGAACGTCTCTCCACATGCTCAGTTCTGAGAGATAAGTGTGTGTGAAAGCCGTCCTTCACGTAGCTTCTTGGGAACACATAGTTTCTTTTCACTTGCAAACTTAACTCCATACATATATATGGGAAGGTACTAGCTCCACCTCGGTTTTACAGTGAAAACTGCAGGAACTTCAAACCGGCACTAGGAAACAGACTGAGAAACCAGAGTAAAGTTTCTCCTGCAACCCGTTCCCTTTTTCTAGATGAACGAACGTCTCTCCACATGCTCAGTTCTGAGAGATAAGTGTGTGTGAAGGCCGTCCTTCACCTAGCTTGTTGGGAACACAAAGTTTCTTTTCACTTGCAAACTCCACTCCATACATATATATGGGGAGGTACAAGCTCCAACTCGGTTTTACAGTGAAAACTGCAGGAACTTCTATCCGGCACTAGGAAACAGACTGAGAAACCAGAGTAAAAGTTTCTCCTGCAACCCGTTCCCTTTGTGCTAGATGAATGAACGTCTCTCCACATGCTCAGTTCTGAGAGATAAGTTTGTGTGAAAGCCATCCTTCACCTAGCTTCTTGGGAACACAAAGTTCCTTTCAGTTGCAAACTCCACTCCATACATATATATGGGGAGGTACTAGCTCCAACTCGGTTTTACAGTGAAAACTGCAGGAACTTTAAACCGGCAACAGGAAACAGACTGAGAAACTAGGGAAAAAGTTTCACCTGCAACCCGTTCCCTTTGTACTAGATGAACGAACGTCTCTCCACTTGCTCAGTTCTGAAAGATAATTATGTGTGAAAGCCGTCCTTCACCTAGCTTGTTGGGAACTCAAAGTTTCTTTTCAGTTGCAAACTCCACTCCATACATATATATGGGGAGGTACTAGCTCCAACTCGGTTTTACAGTGAAAACTGCAGGAACTTGAAACCGGCACTAGGAAACAGACTGAGAAAACAGAGATAAGTTTCTCCTGCAAATCGTTCCCTTTGTGCTAGATGAACGAAGCTCTCTACCAATGCTCAGTTCAGAGAGATAAGTGTGAATGAAAGCCGAACTTCACCTAGCTTGTTGGGGACACAAAGTTTCTTTTAACTTGCAAACTAAACTCCATACATATATATGGGGAGGTACTAGCTCCACCTCGGTTTTACAGTGAAAACTGCAGGAACTTCAAACCGGCACTAGGAAACAGACTGAGAAACCAGAGTAAAGTTTCTCCTGTAACCCGTTCCATTTTTGCTAGATGAACGAACGTCTCTCCACATGCTCAGTTCTGAGAGATAAGTGTGTGTGAAAGCCGTCCTTCAACCAGCTTTTTGGGAACACAAAGCTTCTTTTCACTTGCAAACCCCACTCCATACATATATTTGGGGAGTTACTAGCTCCAACTCGGTTTTACAGTGAAAACTGCAGGAACTTCAAACCGGCACTAGGAAACAGACTGAGAAACCAGAGTAAAAGTTTCTCCTGCATCCCATTCCATTTTTGCTAGATGAACGAACGTCTCTCCACATGCTCAGTACTGAGAGATAAGTGTGTGTGAAAGCCGTCCTTCACCTAGATTGTTGGGAACACAAAATTTCTTTTCACTTACAAACTCCACTCCATACATATATAAGGGGTGGTACAAGCTCCAACTCTGTTTTACAGTGAAAACTGCAGGAAATTCAAACCTGCACTAGGAAACAGACTGAGAAACCAGAGTAAAAGCTTCTCCTGCAACCCGTTCCCTTTGTGCTAGTTGAACGAACATCTCTCCACATGCTAAATTCTGAGAGTTAAGTGTGTGTGAAAGCCGTCCTTCAGCTGGCTTTTTGGGAACACATAGTTACTTTTCAGTTGCAAACTCCACTCCATACATATATATGGGGATGTACGAGCCCCAACTCGGTTTTACAGTGAAAACTGCAAGAACTCCTAAACGGCACTAGGAAACAGAGTGAGATAAATGTGTCAAAGCTTCTCCTGCAACCGGTTCCATTTGAGTTTGATGAACGAAAGTCTCTCCACATGCTTAGTTCTCAGGGATAAGTGTGTGTGAAAGCCGTCCTTCACCTAGCTTGTTGGGAACACAAAGTTTCTTTTCAGTTGCAAACTCTACTCCATACATATATATGGGAAGGTACTAGACCCAACTCTGTTTTACAGTGAAAATTGCAGGAACTTCAAACCGGCACTAGGAAACAGACTGAGAAACCAGAGTAAAATTTTCTCCTGCAATCCGTCCCATTTGTGCTAGATGAACGAACGTCTCTCCACATTCTCAGTTCTGAGAGATAAGTGTGTGTGAATGCCGTCCTTCACCTAGCTTGTTGGGAATACAAAGTTTCTTTTCAGTTGCAAACTCCTCTCCATAAATATATATGGGGAAGTACTAGCCCCAACTCTGTTTTACAGTGAAAACTGCAGGAACTTCAAACCGGCACAAGGAAACAGACTGACAAACCAGAGTAAAAGTTTCCCCTGCAACCCGTTCCCTTTGTGCTAGATGAACGAACGTCTCTCCACATGCTCAGTTCTGAGAGATAAGTGTGTGTGAAAGCCGTCCTTCACCTAGCTTGTTAGGAAAACAAAGTTTCTTTTCACTTGCAAACTCCAATCCATACATATATATGGGGAGATACTAGCTCCAACTCGGTTTTACAGTGAAAACTGCAGGAACTTCAAACTGGCACTAGGAAACAGACTGAGAAACCTGAGTGAAAAGTTACCCTGCAACCCGTTCCTTTTGTGCTAGATGAACGAACGTCTCTCCACATGCTCAGTTCTGAGTGATAAGTGTGTGTGAAAGCCGACCTTCACCTAGCTTCTTGGGAACAAAAAGTTTCTTTTCAGTTGAAACTCCACTCCATACATATATATGGGGAGGTGCTAGCTCCAACTCGGTTTTACAGTGAAAACTGCACGAACTTCAAACCGGCAACAGGAAAAAGACTGAGAAACCAGAGTAAAAGTTTCTCCTGCAACCCGTTCCCTTTGTGATACATGAACGAACTTCTCTCCACATGCTCAGTTCTGAGAGATATGTGTGGTGAAAGCCGTACTTCACCTAGCTTGTTTGGAACACAAAGTTTCTTTTCAGTTGCAAACTCTACTCCATACATATATATGGGAAGGTACTAGACCCAACTCTGTTTTACAGTGAAAATTGCAGGAACTTCAAACCGGCACTAGGAAATAGACTGAGAAACCAGAGTAAAATTTTCTCCTGCAATCCGTCCCATTTGTGCTAGATGAACGAACGTCTCTCCACATTCTCAGTTCTGAGAGATAAGTGTGTGTGAATGCCGTCCTTCACCTAGCTTGTTGGGAACACAAAGTTTCTTTTCAGTTGCAAACTCCTCTCCATAAATATATATGGGGAAGTACTAGCCCCAACTCTGTTTTACAGTGAAAACTGCAGGAACTTCAAACCGGCACAAGGAAACAGACTGACAAACCAGAGTAAAAGTTTCCCCTGCAACCCGTTCCCTTTGTGCTAGATGAACGAACGTCTCTCCACATGCTCAGTTCTGAGAGATAAGTGTGTGTGAAAGCCGTCCTTCACCTAGCTTGTTAGGAAAACAAAGTTTCTTTTCACTTGCAAACTCCAATCCATACATATATATGGGGAGATACTAGCTCCAACTCGGTTTTACAGTGAAAACTGCAGGAACTTCAAACTGGCACTAGGAAACAGACTGAGAAACCTGAGTGAAAAGTTACCCTGCAACCCGTTCCTTTTGTGCTAGATGAACGAACGTCTCTCCACATGCTCAGTTCTGAGTGATAAGTGTGTGTGAAAGCCGACCTTCACCTAGCTTCTTGGGAACAAAAAGTTTCTTTTCAGTTGAAACTCCACTCCATACATATATATGGGGAGGTGCTAGCTCCAACTCGGTTTTACAGTGAAAACTGCACGAACTTCTAACCGGCAACAGGAAAAAGACTGAGAAACCAGAGTAAAAGTTTCTCCTGCAACCCGTTCCCTTTGTGATACATGAACGAACTTCTCTCCACATGCTCAGTTCTGAGAGATATGTGTGGTGAAAGCCGTACTTCACCTAGCTTGTTTGGAACACAAAGTTTCTTTTCAGTTGCAAACTCCACTCCATACATATATATAGGGAGGTACTAGCTCCAACTCGGTTTTACAATGAAAATTGCAGGAACTTCAAACCGGCACTAGGAAACAGACTGAGAAACCAGAGTCAAATTTACTACCGCAACCCATTCCCTTTATGCTAGATGAACGAACGTCTCTCCACATGCTCAGTTCTGAGAGATAAGTGTGTGTGAAAGCCGCCCTTCACCTAGCTTGTTGGGAACACAAAGATTCTTTTCAGTTGAAACTCCACTCCATACATATATATGGGGAGGTACTAGCTCCAACTCGGTTTTAAAGAGAAAACTGCAGGAACTTCAAACTGGCAACAGGAAACAGACTGAGAAACCAGAGTAAAAGTTTCTCCTGCAACCCGTTCCCTTTGTGCTAGATGAACGAACGTCTCTCCACATGCTCAGTTTTGAGAGATTAGTGTGTGTGAAAGCCGTCCTTCAGCTAGCTTTTTGGGAACACATAGTTACTTTTCAGTTGCAAACTCCACTCCATACATATATATGGGGAGGTACTAGCCCCAACTCGGATTTACAGTGAAAACTGCAGGAACTTCTAACCGGCACTAGGAAACAGATTGAGATAAATGAGACAAAGTTTCTCCTGCAACCGGTTCCATTTGTGTTAGATGAACGAACGTCTCTCCACATGCTTAGTTCTCAGGAATAAGTGTTTGTGAAAGCCGTCCTTCACCTAGCTTGTTGGGAACACAAAGTTTCTTTTCAGTTGCAAACTCCCCTCCATACATATATATGGGGAGGTACTAGCCCCAACTCTCTTTTACAGTGAAAATTGCAGGAACTTCAAACCGGCACTAGGAAACAGACTGAGAAACCAAAGTAAAATTTTCTCCTGCAATCCGTTCCATTTGTGCTAGATGAACGAAAGTCTCTCCACATTCTCAGTTCTGAGAGATAAGTGTGTGTGAATGCCGTCCTTCACCTAGCTTGTTGGGAACACAAAGTTTATTTTCAGTTGCAAACTCCTCTCCATAAATATATATGGGGAGGTACTAGCCCAAACTCGGTTTTACAGTGAAAACTGCAGGAACTTCAAACCGGCACAAGGAAACAGACTGACAAACCAGAGTAAAATTTCTCCTGCAACCCGTTCCCTTTGTGCTAGATGAACGAACGTCTCTCCACATGCTCAGTTCTGAGCGATACGTGTGTGTGAAAGCCGTCCTTCACCTAGCTTGTTAGGAACACAAAGTTTCTTTTCACTTGCAAACTCCAATCCATATATATATATGGGGAGATACTAGCTCCAACTCGGTTTAACAGTGAAAACTGCAGGAATTTCAAACTGGCACTAGGAAACAGACAGAGAAAACTGAGTGAAAGTTTCCCTGCAACCCGTTCCCTTTGTTCTAGATGAACGAACGTCTCTCCACATGGTCAGTTCTGAGGGATAAGTGTGTGTGAAAGCCGACCTTCACCTAGCTTCTTGGGAACAAAAAGTTTCTTTTCAGTTGAAACTCCACTCCATACATATATATGGGGAGGTACTAGCTCCAACTCGGTTTTACAGTGAAAACTGCACGAACTTTAAACCGGCAAGAGGAAACAGACTGAGAAACCAGAGTAAAAGTTTCTCCTGCAACCCGTTCCATTTTTGCTAGATGAACGAACGTCTCTCCACATGCTCAGTTCTGAGAGATAAGTGTGTGTGAAAGCCGTCCTTCACCTAGCTTGTTGGGAACACAAAGTTTCTTTTCACTTGCAAACTCCACTCTATACATATATATGGTGAAGAACTAGCTCCAACTCGGTTTTACAGTGAAAACTGCAGGAACTTCAAACCGGCACTAGGAAACAGACTGAGAAAAATGAGAAAAGTTTAACCTGCAAACCGTTCCCTTTGTGCTAGATGAACGAACGTCTCTCCACATGCTCAGTTCTGTGAGATAAGTGTGTGTGAAAGCCGTCCTTCAACTAGCTTTTTGGGAACACAAAGATTCTTTTCACTTGCAAACTCCACTCCATAAAATTATTTGGGGAGGTACAAGCTCCAACACGGTTTTACAGTGAAAACTGCAGGAACTTTAAACCGGCAACAGGACACACACTGAGAAACCAGAGAAAAAGTTTCTCCTGCAAACAGTTCCCTTTGTGCTAGATGAACGAACGTCTCTCCACTTGCTCAGTTCTGAGAGATAATTGTGTGTGAAAGCCGCCCTTCACCAAGCTTGTTGGGAACACAAAGTTTCTTTTCAGTTGCAAACTCCACTCCATACATATATATGGGGAGGTACTAGATCCAACTCGGTTTTACAGTGAAAACTGCAGGAATTTCAAACCGGCACTAGGAAACAGACTGAGAAAATAGAGAAAATTTCTCCTGCAAACCGTTCCCTTTGTGCTAGATGAACGAAGCTCTCTACACATTGTCAGTTCAGAGAGATAAGTGTGTGTGAAAGCCGTCCTTCACCTAGCCTCTTGGGAACACAAAGTTTCTTTTCAGTTGAAACTCCACTCCATACATATATATGGGGAAGTACTAGCACCAACTCGGTTGTACAGTGAAAACTGCAGGAACTTCAAACCGGCAACAGGAAACAGACTGAGAAACCAGAGTAAAAGTTTCTCCTGCAACCCGTTCCCTTTGTGCTAGATGAACGAAAGTCTCTCCACATGCTCAGTTCTGAGAGTTATGTGTGTGTGAATGCCGTCCTTCATCTAGCTTGTTGTGAACACAAAGTTTCTTTTCAATTTCAAACTAAACTCCATACATATATATGGGGTGGTACTAGCTCCAACTCGATTTTACAGTGAAAACTGCAGGAACTTCAAACCGACACTCGGAAACAGACTGAGAAACCAGAGTAAAGTTTCTCCTGCAACACGTTACTTTGTGCTAGATGAACGAACGTCTCTATACATGCTCAGTTGTGAGAGATATGTGTGTTTGAAAGCCGTCCTTCACCAGCATGTTGGGAACACATAGTTTCTTTTCACTTGCAAACTCCACTCCATACATATATATGGGGAGGTACAAGCTCCAACTCGGTTTTACAGTGAAAACTGCAGGAACTTCAAACCGGCACTAGGAAACAGACTGAGAAACCAGAGTAAAAGTTTCTCCTGCAACCCGTTCCCTTTGTGCTAGATGAACGAACGTCTCTCCACATGCTCAGTTCTGAGAGATAAGTGTGTGTGAAAGCCGTCCTTCACCTAGCTTCTTGGGAACACAAAGTTCTTTTCAGTTTCAAACTCCACTCCATACATATATATGGGGAGGTACTAGCTCCAACTCGGTTTTACAGTGAAAACTGCAGGAACTTGAAACCGGCACTAGGAAACAGACTGAGAAAACAGAGGTAAGTTTCTCCTGCAAACCGTTCCCTTTGTGCTAGATGAACGAAGCTCTCTACCCATGCTCAGTTCAGAGAGATAAGTGTGTGTGAAAGCCGTCCTTCACCTAGCCTCTTGGGAACAAAAAGTTTCTTTTCAGTTGAAACTCCACTCCATACATTTATATGGGGAGGTACTAGCACCAACTCGGTCGTACAGTGAAAACTGCAGGAACTTCAAACCGGCAACAGGAAACAGACTGAGAAACCAGAGTAAAAGTTTCCCCTTCAACCCGTTCCTTTTGTGCTAGATGAACGAAAGTCTCTCCACATGCTCAGTTCTGAGAGATAAGTGTGTGTGAAAGCCGTCCTTCACCTAGCTTGTTGCGGACACAAAGATTCTTTTCACTTGCAAACTAAACTCCATACATATATATGGGGAGGTACTAGCTCAAACTCGGTTTTACAGTGAAAACTGCAGGAACTTCAAACCGGCACTAGGAAACAGACTGAGAAACCAGAGTAAAGTTTCTCCTGCAACCCGTTCCATTTTTGCTAGATGAACGAACGTCTCTCCACATGCTCAGTTCTGAGAGATAAGTGTGTGTGAAAGCCGTCCTTCAACCAGCTTTTTGGGAACGCAAAGTTTCTTTTCACTTGCAAACCCCACTCCATACATATATAAGGGAAGGTACTAGCTCCAACTCGGTTTTACAGTGAAAACTGCAGGAACTTCAAACCGGCAACAGGAAACAGACTGAGAATCCAGAGTAAAAGTTTCTCCTGCATCCCATTCCATTTTTGCTAGATGAACGAACGTCTCTCCACATGCTCAGTACTGAGAGATAAGTGTGTGTGAAAGCCGTCCTTCACCTAGCTTGTTGGGAACACAAACTTTCTTTTCAGTTGCAAACTCCACTCCATACATATATATGGGGAGGTACTACCTCAAACTCGGTTATACAGTGAAAACTGCAGGAACGTCAAACCGGCACTAGGAAACAGACTGAGAAACCAGAGTAAAAGTTTCTCCTGCAACCCGTTCCATTTTTGCTAGATGAACGAACGTCTCTCCACATGCTCATTTCTGAGAGATAAGTGTGTGTGAAAGCCGAACTTCACCTAGCTTCTTGGGAACACAAAGTTCCTTTCAGTTGCAAACTACACTCCATACATATATATGGGGAGGTACTAGCTCCAACCCGGTTTTACAGTGAAAACTGCAGGAACTTTAACCCGGCTACAGGAAACAGATTGAGAAACCAGAGAAAAATTTTCTCCTGCAAAACGTTCCCTTTGTGCTAGATGAACGAACGTCTCTCCACTTGCTCAGTTCTGAGAGATAATTGTGTGCGAAAGCCGTCCTTCACCTAGCTTGTTGGGAACACAAATTTTCTTTTCAATTGCAAACAAATCTCCATACATATATATGGGGAGGTAATAGCTCCAACTCGATTTTACAGTGAAAACTGCAGGAACTTCAAACCGACACTAGGAAACAGACTGAAAAACCAGAGTAAAAGTTTCTCCTGCAACCCGTTCCCTTTGTGCTAGATGAACGAACGTCTCTCCACATGCTCAGTTCTGAGAGATAAGTGTGTGTGAAAGCCGTCCTTCACGTAGCTTTTTGGGAACACAAAGTTTCTTTTCACTTGCAAACTTAACTCCATACATATATATGGGAAGGTTCTAGCTCCAACTCGGTTTTACAGTGAAAACTGCAGGAACTTCAAACCGGCACTAGGAAACAGACTGAGAAACCAGAGTAAAGTTTCTCCTGCAACCCGTTTCCTTTTTGCTAGATGAACGAACGTCTCTCCACATGCCTAGTTCTGAGAGATAAGTGTGTGTGAAAGCCGTCCTTCACCTAGCTTGTTGGGAACACAAAGTTTCTTTTCACTTGCAAACTCCACTCCATACATATATATGGGGAGGTACAAGCTCCAACTCGGTTTTACAGTGAAAACTGCTGGAACTTCAAACCGGCACTAGGAAACAGACTGAGAAACCAGAGTAAAAGTTTCTCCTGCAACCCGTTCCCTTTGTGCTAGATGAACGAACGTCTCTCCACATGCTCAGTTCTGAGAGATAAGTGTGTGTGAAAGCCGTCCTTCACGTAGCTTCTTGGGAACACAAAGTTTCTTTTCACTTGCAAACAAACCTCCATATATATATATGGGGAGGTACTAGCTCCAACTCTGTTTTACAGTGAAAACTGCAGGAACTTCAAACCGGCAGTAGGAAACAGACTGAGAAAACAGAGTAAAGTTTCTCCTGCAAACCGTTCCATTTTTGCTAGAAGAACGAACGTCTCTCCACATGCTCAGTTCTGAGAGATAAGTGTGTGTGAAAGCCGTTCTTCAACCAGCTTTTTGGGAACACAAAGTTACTTTTCACTTGCAAACCCCACTCCATACATATATTTGGGGAGGTACTAGCTCCAACTCGGTTTTACAGTGAAAACTGCAGGAACTTCAAACCGGCACTAGGAAACAGACTGAGAAACCAGAGTAAAAGTTTCTCCTGCATCCCATTCCATTTTTGCTAGATGAACGAACGTCTCTCCACATGCTAAGTACTGAGAGATATGTGTGTGTGAAAGCCGTCCTTCACCTAGCTTGTTGGGAACACAAACTTTCCTTTCAGTTGCAAACTCCACCCCATACATATATATGGGGAGGTACTACCTCAAACTCGGTTTTACAGTGAAAACTGCAGGAACGTCAAACCGGCACTAGGAAACAGACTGAGAAACCAGAGTAAAAGTTTCTCCTGCAACCCGTTCCCTTTTTGCTAGATGAACGAACCTCTCTCAACTTGCTCAGTTCTGAGAGATAATTGTGTGTGAAAGCCGTACTTGACCTAGCTTGTTGGTAACACAAAGTTTCTTTTCAGTTCCAAACTCCACTCCATACATATATATGGGGAGGTACTAGATCCAACTCGGTTTTACAGTGAAAACTGCAGGAATTTCAAACCGGCACTAGGAAACAGACTGAGAAAACAGAGAAAACATTCTCCTGCAACCCGTTCCCTTTGTGCTAGATGAACGAACATCTCTACACATTGTCAGTTCAGAGAGATAAGTGTGTGTGAAAGCCGTCCTTCACCTAGCCTCTTGGGAACACAAAGTTTCTTTTCAGTTGAAACTCCACTCAATACATATATATGGGGAGGTACTAGCACCAATTCGGTTGTACAGTGAAAACTGCAGGAACTTCAAACCGGCAACAGGAAACAGACTGAGAAACCAGAGAAAAAGTTTCTCCTGCAACCCGTTCCCTTTGTGGTAGATGAACGAAAGTCTATCCACATGCACAGTTCTGAGAGATAAGTGTGTGTGAAAGCCGTCCTTCACCTAGCTTGTTGTGAACACAAAGTTTCTTTTCAATTTCAAACTAAACTCCATACATATATATGGGGAGGTACTAGCTCCAACTCGATTTTACAGTGAAAACTGCAGGAACTTCAAACCGTCACTAGGAAACAGACTGAGAAACCAGAGTAAAATTTTCTCCTGCAACCCGTTCCCTTTGTGCTAGATGAACGAACGTCTCTCCACATGCTCAGTTCTGAGAGATAAGTGTGTGGGAAAGCCGACCTTCACCTAGCTTCTTGGGAACACAAAGTTCCTTTCAGTTGCAAACTACACTCCATACATATATAAGGGGAGGTACTAGCTCCAACTCGGTTTTACAGTGAAAACTGCAGGAACTTTAAACCGGCAACAGGAAACAGACTGAGGAACCAGAGAAAAAGTTTCTCCTGCAACCCGTTCCCTTTGTGCTAGATGAACGAACGTCTCTCCACATGCTCAGTTCTGAGAGATAAGTGTGTGTGAAAGCCATTCTTCACCTAGCTTCTTGGGAACACAAAGTTCCTTTCAGTTGCAAACTCCACTCCATACATATATATGGGGAGGTACTAGCTCCAACTCGGTTTTACAGTGAAAACTGCAGGAACTTTAAACCGGCAACAGGAAACAGACTGAGAAACTAGAGAATATTTTCACCTGCAAACCGTTCCCTTTGTACTAGATGAACGATCGTCTCCCCACATGCTCAGTTCTGAGAGATAAGTGTGTGTGAAAGCCGTCCTTCAACCAGCTTTTTGGGAACACAAAGTTTCTTTTCACTTGCAAACCCCAATCCATACATATATATGGGGAGGTACTAGCTCCAACTCGGTTTTACAGTGAAAACTGCAGGAAATTTAAACCGGCAACAGGAAACAGACTGAGAAACTAGAGAAAAAGTTTCACCTGCAACCCGTTCCCTTTGTACTAGATGAACGATCGTCTCTCCACATGCTCAGTTCTGAGAGATAAGTGTGTGTGAAAGCCGTCCTTCAACCAGCTTTTTGGGAACACAAAGTTTCTTTTCACTTGCAAACCCCAATCCATACATATATAAGGGAAGGTACTAGCTCCAACTCGGTTTTACAGTGAAAACTGCAGGAACTTCAAACCGGCACTAGGAAACAGACTGAGAAACCAGAGTAAAGTTTCTCCTGCAACCCGATCCATTTTTGCTAGATGAACGAACGTCTCTCCACATGCTCAGTTCTGAGAGATAAGTGTGTGTGAAAGCCGACCTTCACCTAGCTTCTTGGGAACAGAAAGTTCCTTTCAGTTGCAAACTACACTCCATACATATATATGGGGAGGTACTAGCTCCAACTCGGTTTTACAGTGAAAACTGCAGGAACTTTAAACCGGCAACAGGAAACAGACTGAGGAACCAGAGAAAAAGTTTCTCCTGCAACCCGTTCCCTTTTTGCTAGATGAACGAACGTCTCTCCACATGCTCAGTTCTCAGAGAAATATGTGTGTGAAAGCCGACTTTCACCTAGCTTCTTGGGAACACAAAGTTCCTTTCAGTTGCAAACTACACTCCATACATATATATGGGGAGGTACTAGCTCCAACACGGTTTTACAGTGAAAACTGCAGGAACTTTAAACCGGCAACAGGAAACAGACTGAGAAACCAGAGTAAAAGTTTCTCCTGCAAACCGTTCCCTTTGTGCTGGATGAACGAACGTCTCTCCACTTGCTCAGTTCTGAGAGATAATTGTGTGTGAAAGCCGTCCTTCACCTAGCTTGTTGGGAACACAAAGTTTCTTTTCAATTGCAAACTAATCTCCATACATATATATGGGGAGGTACTAGCTCCAACTCGATTTAACAGTGAAACCTGCAGGAACTTCAAACCGACACTAGGAAACACACTGAAAAACCAGAGTAAAAGTTTCTCCTGCAACCCGTTCCCTTTGTGCTAGATGAACGAACGTCTCTCCACATGCTCAGTTCTGAGAGATAAGTGTGTGTGAAAGCCGTCCTTCACGTAGCTTCTTGGGAACACAAAGTTTCTTTTCACTTGCAAACTAAACTCCATACATATATATGGGGAGGTACTAGCTCCAACTAGGTTTTACAGTGAAAACTTCAGGAAGTTCAAACCAGCACTAGGAAACAGACTGAGAAACCAGAGTAAAGTTTCTCCTGCAAACCGTTCCATTTTTGCTATAAGAACGAACGTCTCTCCACATGCTCAGTTCTGAGAGATAAGTGTGTGTGAAAGCCGTCCTTCAACCAGCTTTTTGGGAACACAAAGTTTCTTTCACTTGCAAACCCCACTCCATACATATATTTGGGGATGTACTAGCTCCAACTCGGTTTTACAGTGAAAACTGCAGGAACTTCAAACCGGCACTAGGAAACAGACTGAGAAACCAGAGTAAAAGTTTCTCCTGCATCCCATTCCATTTTTGCTAGATGAACGAACGTCTCTCCACATGCTCAGTACTGAGAGATATGTGTGTGTGAAAGCCGTCCTTCACCTAGCTTGTTGGGAACACAAACTTTCTTTTCAGTTGCAAACTCCACCCCATACATATATATGGGGAGGTACTACCTCAAACTCGGTTTTACAGTGAAAACTGCAGGAACGTCAAACCGGCACTAGGAAACAGACTGAGAAACCAGAGTAAAAGTTTCTCCTGCAACCCGTTCCCTTTTTGCTAGATGAACGAACGTCTCTCCACTTGCTCAGTTCTGAGAGATAATTGTGTGTGAAAGCCGTACTTGACCTAGCTTGTTGGTAACACAAAGTTTCTTTTCAGTTCCAAACTCCACTCCATACATATATATGGGGAGGTACTAGATCCACCTCAGTTTTACAGTGAAAACTGCAGGAATTTCAAACCGGCACTAGGAAACAGACTGAGAAAACAGAGAAAACATTCTCCTGCAACCCGTTCCCTTTGTGCTAGATGAACGAAGATCTCTACACATTGTCAGTTCAGAGAGATAAGTGTGTGTGAAAGCCGTCCTTCACCTAGCCTCTTGGGAACACAAAGTTTCTTTTCAGTTGAAACTCCACTCAATACATATATATGGGGAGGTACTAGCACCAATTCGGTTGTACAGTGAAAACTGCAGGAACTTCAAACCGGCAACAGGAAACAGACTGAGAAACCAGAGAAAAAGTTTCTCCTGCAACCCGTTCCCTTTGTGGTACATGAACGAAAGTCTCTCCACATGCTCAGTTCTGAGAAATAAGTGTGTGTGAAAGCCGTCCTTCACATAGCTTCTTGTGAACACAAAGTTTCTTTTCAATTTCAAACTAAACTCCATACATATATATGGGGAGGTACTAGCTCCAACTCGATTTTATAGTGAAAACTGCAGGAACTTCAAACCGTCACTAGGAAACAGACTGAGAAACCAGAGTAAAGTTTCTCCTGCAACCCGTTCCCTTTGTGTTAGATGAACGAACGTCTCTATACATGCTCAGTTCTGAGAGATAAGTGTGTTTGAAAGCCGTCCTTCACCTAGCTTGTTGGGAACACAAAGTTTTTTTCACTTGCAAACTCCACTCCATACATATATATGGGGATGTACAAGCTCCAACTCGGTTTTACAGTGAAAACTGCAGGAACTTGAAACCGGCACTGGGAAACAGACTGAGATACCAGAGTAAAGTTTCACCTGCAACCCGTTCCCTTTTTGCTAGATGAACGAACGTCTCTCCACATGCTAAGTTCTGAGAGATAAGTGTGTGTGAAAGCCGTCCTTCACCTAGATTGTTGGGAACACAAAGTTTCTTTTCACTTACAAACTCCACTCCATACATATATAAGGGGTGGTACAACCTCCAACTCTGTTTTACAGTGAAAACTTCAGGAACTTCAAACCTGCACTAGGAAACAGACTGAGAAACCAGAGTAAAAGTTTCTCCTGCAACCCGTTCCCTTTGTGCTAGTTGAACGAACATCTCTCCACATGCTCAGTTCTGAGATATAAGTGTGTGTTAATTCCGTCCTTCACCTATCTCCTTGGGAACACAAAGTTCCTTTCAGTTGCAAACTCCACTCCATACATATATATGGGGAGGTACTAGCTCCAACTCGGTTTTACAGTGAAAACTGCAGGAACTTCAAACCGGCACTAGGAAACAGACTGAGAAACCAGAGTAAAGTTTCTCCTGCAAACCGTTCCATTTTTGCTAGAAGAACGAACGTCTCTCCACATGCTCAGTTCTGAGAGATAAGTGTGTGTGAAAGCCGTCCTTCAACCAGCTTTTTGGGAAGACAAAGTTTCTTTTCACTTGCAAACCCCACTCCATACATATATTTGGGGAGGTACTAGCTCCAACTCGGTTTTACAGTGAAAACTGCAGGAATTTCAAACCGGCACTAGGAAACAGACTGAGAAACCAGAGTAAAAGTTTTTCCTGCATCCCATTCCATTTTTGCTAGATGAACGAACGTCTCTCCACATGCTCAGTACTAAGAGATAAGTGTGTGTGAAAGCCGTCCTTCACATAGCTTGTTGGGAACACAAACTTTCTTTTCAGTTGCAAACTCCACTCCATACATATATATGGGGAGGTACTACCTCAAACTCGGTTTTACAGTGAAAACTGCAGGAACTTTAAACCGGCAACAGGAAACAGACTGAGAAAGCAGAGAAAAAGTTTCTCCTGCAAACCGTTCCCTTGTGCTAGATGAACGAACGTCTCTCCACTTGCTCAGTTCTGAGAGATAATGTGTGTGAAAGCCGTCCTTCCCCTAGCTTGTTGGTAACACAAAGTTTCTTTTCAGTTGCAAACTACACTCCATACATATATATGGGGAGGTACTAGATCCAACTCGGTTTTACAGTGAAAACTGCAGGAATTTCAAACCGGCACTAGGAAACAGACTGAGAAAACAGAGAAAACTTTCTCCTGCAACCCGTTCCCTTTGTGCTAGATGAACGAAGCTCTCTACACATTGTCAGTTCAGAGAGAAAATTGTGTGTGAAAGCCGTCCTTCACCTAGCCTCTTGGGAACACAAAGTTTATTTTCAGTTGTAACTCCACTCAATACATATATATGGGGAGGTACTAGCACCAACTCGGTTGTACAGTGAAATCTGCAGGAACTTCAAACCGGAAACAGGAAACAGACTGAGAAACCAGAGAAAAAGTTTCTCCTGCAACCCGTTCCCTTTGTGGTAGATGAACGAAAGTCTCTCCACATGCTCAGTTCTGAGAGATATGTGTGTGTGAAAGCCGTCCTTCACCTAGCTTGTTGTGAACACAAAGTTTGTTTTCAATTTCAAACTAAACTCCATACATATATATGGGGAGGTACTAGCTCCAACTCGGTTTTACAGTGAAAACTGCAGGAACTTCAAAACGTCACTAGGAAACAGACTGAGAAACCAGAGTAAAGTTTCCCTGCAACCCGTTCCCTTTGTGTTAGATGAGCGAATGTCTCTATACATGCTCAGTTCTGAGAGATAAGTGTGTTTGAAAGCCGCCCTTCACCTAGCTTGTTGGGAACACAAAGTTTCTTTTCACTTGCAAACTCCAATCCATACATATATATGGGGAGGTACAAGCTCCAAATCGGTTTTACAGTGAAAACTGCAGGAACTTTAAACCGGCAACAGGAAACAGACTGAGAAACCAGAGAAAAAGTTTCACCTGCATCCCGTTCCCTTTTTGCTATATGAACGAACGTCTCTCCACATGCTAAGTTCTGAGAGATAAGTGTGTGTGAAAGCCGTCCTTCACCTAGATTGTTGGGAACCCAAAGTTTCTTTTCACTTACAAACTCCACTCCATTCATATATAAGGGGTGGTACAAGCTCCAACTCGGTTTTACAGTGAAAACTGCAGGAACTTCAAACCGGAACTAGGAAACAGACTGAGAAACCAGAGTAAAAGTTTATCCTGCAACCCGTTCCCTTTGTGCTAGTTGAACGAACATCTCTCCACATGCTCAGTTCTGAGAGATAAGTGTGTGTTAATGCCGTCCTTCACTTAGCTCCTTGGGAACACAAAGTTCCTTTCAGTTGCAAACTCCACTCCATACATATATATGGGGAGGTACTAGCTCCAACTCGGTTTTACAGTGAAAACTACAGGAACTTTAAACCGGCAACAGGAAACAGACTGAGAAACCAGAGAAAAAGTTTCACCTGCATCCCGTTCCATTTGTACTAGATGAACGAACGTCTCTCCACATGCTAAGTTCTGAGAGATAAGTGTGTGTGAAAGCCGTCCTTCACCTAGATTGTTGGGAACACAAAATTTCTTTTCACTTACAAACTCCACTCCATACATATATAAGGGGTGGTACAAACTCCAAATATGTATTACTGTGAAAACTGCAGGAACTTCAAACCGGAACTAGGAAACAGACTGAGAAACCAGAGTAAAAGTTTCACCTGCAACCCGTTCCCATTGTGCTAGTTGAACGAACATCTATCCACATGCTCAGTTCTGAGAGATAAGTGTGTGTTAAAGCCGTCCTTCACCTAGCTCCTTGGGAACACAAAGTTGCTTTCAGTTGCAAACTCCACTCCATACATATATATGGGGAGGTACTAGTTCCAACTCGGTTTTACAGTGAAAATGCAGGAACTTTAAACCGGCAACAGGAAACAGACTGAGAAACAAGAGAAAAAGTTTCTCCTGCAACCAGTTCCCTTTGTGCTAGATGAACGAACGTCTCTCCACTTGCTCAGTTCTGAGAGATAAGTGTGTGTGAAAGCCGTCCTTCCCCTAGCTTGTTGGTAACACAAAGTTTCTTTTCAGTTGCAAAATCCAATCCATACATTTATATGGGGAGTTACTAGATCCAACTCGGTTTTACAGTGAAAACTGCAGGAATTTCAAACCGGCACAAGGAAACAGACTGAGAAAACAGAGATAAGTTTCTCCTGCAACCCGTTCCCTTTGTGCTAGATGAACGAAGCTCTCTACCCATTGTCAGTTCAGAGAGATAAGTGTGTGTGAGACCCGTCCTTCACCTAGCCTCTTGGGAAAACAAAGTTTCTTTTCAATTGAAACTCCACTCCATACATATATATGGGGAGGTACTAGCACCAACTCGGTTGTACAGTGAAAACTGCAGGAACTTCAAACCGGCAACAGGAAACAGACTGTGAAACCAGAGAAAAAGTTTCTCCTGCAACCCGTTCCCTTTGTGGTAGATGAACGAAAGTCTCTCCACATGCTCAGATCTGAGAGATAAGTGTGTGTGAAAGCCGTCCTTCACCTAGCTTGTTGTGAACACAAAGTTTCTTTTCAATTTCAAACTAAACTCCATACATATATATGGGGAGGTACTAGCTCCAACTCGATTTTACAGTGAAAACTGCAGGAACTTAAAACCTGACACTAGGAAATGACTGAGAAACCAGAGTAAAGTTTCTCCTGCAACCCGTTCCTTTTGTGTTAGATGAACGAACGTCTCTATACATGCTCAGTTCTGAGAGATAAGTGTGTGTGAAAGCCGTCCTTCACATAGCTTGTTGGGAACACAAAGTTTCTTTTCAGTTGCAAACTCCACTCCATACATATATATGGGGAGGTACTAGCCCCAAATCTGTTTTACAGTGAAAATTGCAGGAACTTCAAACCGGCACTAGGAAACAGACTGAGAAACCAGAGTAAAATTTTCTCCTGCATCCGTCCCATTTGTGCTAGATGAACGAACGTCTCTCCACATGCTCAGTTCTGAGAGATAATTGTGTGTGAAAGCCGTCCTTCACCTAACTTCTTGGGAACACAAAGTTTCTTTTCAGTTGCAAACTCCACTCCATACATATATATGGGGAGCTCCTAGCTCCAACTCGGTTTTACAGTGAAAACTGCAGGAACTTCACACCGGCACTAGGAAACAGACTGAGAAACCAGAGTAAAATTTCTCCTGCAACCCGTTCCCTTTGTGATAGATAAACGAAAATCTCTCCACATGCTCAGTTCTGAGAGAAATGTGTGGTGAAATCCATCCTACACCTAGCTTGTTTGTAACACAAAGTTTCTTTTCAGTTGCAAAATCCACTCCATACATATATATAGGGAGGTACTAGCTCCAACTCGGTTTTACAGTGAAAACTGCAGGAACTTCAAACCGGCACTAGGAAACAGACTGAGGAACCAGAGTCAAATTTTCTACAGCATCCCGTTCCCTTTGTGCTAGATGAACGAATGTCTCTCCACATGCTCATTTCTGAGAGATAAGTGTGTGTGAAAGCCGTCATTCACCTAGCTTGTTGGGAACACAAAGTTTCTTTTCAGTTGCAAAATCCACTCCATACATATATATGGGTTGGTACTAGCTCCAACTCTGTTTTACAGTGAAAACTGCAGGAACTTCAAACCGGCACTAGGAAACAGACTGAGAAACCAGAGTAAAAGTTTCTCCTGCAACCCGTTCCCTTTGTGTTAGATGAACGAACGTCTCTCCACATGCTCAGTTCTCAGAAATAAGTGTGTGTGAAAGCCGTCCTTCACCTAGCTTGTTGGGAACACAAAGTTTCTTTTCAGTTGCAAACTCCACTCCATACATATATATGGGGAGGTACTAGCCCCAACTCTGTTTTACAGTGAAAATTGCAGGAAATTAATACCGGCACTAGGAAACAGACTGAGAAACCAGAGTAAAATTTTCTCCTGCAACCCGTTCCATTTGTGCTAGATGAACGAAAGTCTCTCCACATGCTCAGTTCTGAGAGATAAGTGTGTGTGAAAGCCGTCCTTCACATAGCTTCTTGGGAACACAAAGTTTCTATTCACTTGCAAACTCCACTCCATACATATATATGGGGAGCTCCTAGCTAAATCTCCGGTTTACAGTGAAAACTGCAGGAACTTCAAACCGAAACTAGGAAACAGACTAAGAAACCAGAGTAAAAGTTTCTCCTGCAACCCGTTCCCATTGTGCTAGATGAACGAACGTCTATCCACATGCTCAGTTCTGAGAGATAATTGTGTGTGAATGCCGTACTTCACCTTTATTGTTGGGAACACAAAGTTTTTTTACAGTTGCAAACTCCACTCCATACATATATATAGGGAGGTACTAGCTCCAACTCGGTTTTACAGTGAAAACTCCAGGAAATTCAAAACGGCACTAGGATACTGACTGAGATAAATGAGTAAAGTTTCTCCTGCAACCCTTTCCCTTTGTGCTAGATGAACGAACGTCTCTCCACATGCTGAGATCTGAGAGATAATTGTGAGTGAAAGCAGTCCTTCAACTAGCTTTTTGGAAAAACAAAGTTTCTTTTCAGTTGAAACTCCACTCCATACATATATATGGGGAGGTACTAGCTCCAACTCGGTTTTACAGTGAAAAATGCAGGAAATTCAAACCAGCAACAGGAAACAGACTGAGAAACCAGAGTAAAATTTCCCCTGCAACCCGTTCCCTTTGTGCTAGTTGAACGAACATCTCTCCACATGCTCAGTTCTGAGAGATAAGTGTGTGTTAATGCCGTCCTTCACTTAGCTCCTTGGGAACACAAAGTTCCTTTCAGTTGCAAACTCCACTCCATACATATATATGGGGAGGTACTAGCTCCAACTCGGTTTTACAGTGAAAACTACAGGAACTTTAAACCGGCAACAGGAAACAGACTGAGAAACCAGAGAAAAAGTTTCACCTGCATCCCGTTCCATTTGTACTAGATGAACGAAAGTCTCTCCACTTGCTCAGTTCTGAGAGATAATTGTGTTTGAAAGCCGTCCTTCACCTAGCTTGTTGGGAACACAAAGTTTCTTTTCAGTTGCAAATTCCACTCCATACATATATGTGGGGAGGTACTAGCTCCAACTCGGTTTTACAGTGAAAACTGCAGGAACTTGAAACCGGCACTAGGAAACAGACTGAGATACCAGAGTAAAGTTTCACCTGCAACCCGTTCCCTTTTTGCTAGATGAACGAACGTCTCTCCACATGCTAAGTTCTGAGAGATAAGTGTGTGTGAAAGCCGTCCTTCACCTAGATTGTTGGGAACACAAAATTTCTTTTCACTTACAAACTCCACTCCATACATATATAAGGGGTGGTACAAACTCCAAATCTGTATTACTGTGAAAACTGCAGGAACTTCAAACCGGAACTAGGAAACAGACTGAGAAACCAGAGTAAAAGTTTCACCTGCAACCCGTTCCCTTTGTGCTAGTTGAACGAACATCTCTCCACATGCTCAGTTCTGAGAGATAAGTGTGTGTTAAAGCCGTCCTTCACCTAGCTCCTTGGGAACACAAAGTTCCTTTCAGTTGCAAACTCCACTCCATACATATATATGGGGAGGTACTAGCTCCAACTAGGTTTTACAGTGAAAATGCAGGAACTTTAAACCGGCAACAGGAAACAGACTGAGAAACAAGAGAAAAAGTTTCTCCTGCAACCCGTTCCCTTTGTGCTAGATGAACGAACGTCTCTCCACTTGCTCAGTTCTGAGAGATAAGTGTGTGTGAAAGCCGTCCTTCCCCTAGCTTGTTGGTAACACAAAGTTTCTTTTCAGTTGCAAACTCCACTCCATACATTTATATGGGGAGTTACTAGATCCAACTCGGTTTTACAGTGAAAACTGCAGGAATTTCAAATCGGCACTAGGAAACAGACTGAGAAAACAGAGAAAAGTTTCTCTTGCAACCCGTTCCCTTTGTGCTAGATGAACGAAGCTCTCTACACATTGTCAGTTCAGAGAGATAAGTGTGTGTGAAACCCGTCCTTCACCTAGCCTCTTGGGAACACAAAGTTTCTTTTCAGTTGAAACTCCACTCCATACATATATATGGGGAGGTACTAGCACCAACTCGGTTGTACAGTGAAAACTGCAGGATCTTCAAACCGGCAACAGGAAACAGACTGTGAAACCAGAGAAAAAGTTTCTCCTGCAACCCGTTCCCTTTGTGGTAGATGAACGAAAGTCTCTCCACATGCTCAGATCTGAGAGATAAGTGTGTGTGAAAGCCGTCCTTCACCTAGCTTGTTGTGAACACAAAGTTTCTTTTCAATTTCAAACTAAACTCCATACATATATATGGGGAGGTACTAGCTCCAACTCGATTTTACAGTGAAAACTGCAGGAACTTAAAACCTGACACTAGGAAATGACTGAGAAACCAGAGTAAATTTTCTCCTGCAACCCGTTCCTTTTGTGTTAGATGAACGAACGTCTCTATACATGCTCAGTTCTGAGAGATAGGTGTGTTTGAAAGCCGTCCTTCACCTAGCTTGTTGGGAACACAAAGTTTCTTTTCACTTGCAAATTCCACTCCATACATGTATATGGGGAGGTACAAGCTCCAACTCGGTTTTACAGTGAAAACTGCAGGAACTTCAAACCGGCACTAGGAAACAGACTGAGAAACCAGAGTAAAAGTTTCTCCTGCAACCCGTTCCCTTTGTGCTAGATGTACGAACGTCTCTCCACATGCTCAGTTCTGAGAGATAAGTGTGTGTGAAAGCCGTCCTTCACCTAGCTTCTTGGGAACACAAAGTTCCTTTCAGTTGCAAACTCCACTCCATACATATATATGGGAGGTACAAGCTCCAACTCGGTTTTACAGTGAAAACTGCAGGAACTTTAAACCGGCAACAGGAAACAGACTGAGAAACCAGAGAAAAAGTTTCACCTGCATCCCGTTCCATTTGTACTAGATGAACGAACGTCTCTCCACTTGCTCAGTTCTGAGAGTTAATTGTATGTGAAAGCCGTCCTTCACCTAGCTTGTTGGGAACTCAAAGTTTCTTTTCAGTTGCAAACTCCACTCCATACATATATATGGGGAGGTACTAGCTCCAACTCGGTTTTACAGTGAAAACTGCAGGAAATTGAAACCGGCACTAGGAAACAGACTGAGATACCAGAGTAAAGTTTCACCTGCAACCCGTTCCCTTTTTGCTAGATGAACGAACGTCTCTCCACATGCTAAGTTCTGAGAGATAAGTGTGTGTGAAAGACGTCCTTCACCTAGATTGTTGGGAACACAAAATTTCTTTTCACTTACAAACTCCACTCCATACATATATAAGGGGTGGTACAAGCTCCAACTCGGTTTTACAGTGAAAACTGCAGGAACTTCAAACCTGCACTAGGAAACAGACTGAGAAACCAGAGTAAAAGTTTCTCCTGCAACCCGTTCCCTTTGTGCTAGTTGAACGAATATCTCTCCACATGCTCAGTTCTGAGAGATATGTGTGTGTTAAAGCCGTCCTTCACCTAGCTCCTTGGGAACACAAAGTTCCTTTCAGTTGCAAATTCCTCTCCATACATATATATGGGGAGGTACTAGCTCCAACTCGGTTTTACAGTGAAAACTGCACGAACTTCAAACCGGCAACAGGAAACAGACTGAGAAACCAGAGTAAAAGTTTCTCCTGCAACCCGTTCCCTTTGTGATAGATGAACGAACTTCTCTCCACATGCTCAGTTCTGAGAGATAAGTGTGTGTGAAAGCCGTCCTTCACCTAGCTTGTTGGGAACACAAAGTTTCTTTTCAGTTGCAAACTCCACTCCATACATATATATAGGGAGGTAATAGCTCCAACTCGGATTTACAGTGAAAACTGCAGGAACTTCAAACCGGCACTAGGAAACAAACTGAGAGACCAGAGTCAAATTTTCTTCTGCAACCCGTTCCCTTTGTGATAGATGAACGAACGTCTCTCCACATGCTCATTTCTGAGATATAAGTGTGTGTGAAAGTCTTCCTTCACCTAGCTTGTTGGGAACACAAAGTTTCTTTTCAGTTGCAAACTACCCTCCATACATATATATGGGGAGGTACTAGCTCCAACTCGATTTTACAGTGAAAACTGCAGGAACTTCAAAACGGCACTAGGAAACTGACTGAGATAAATGAGTAAAGTTTCTCCTACAACCCTTTCCCTTTGTGCTAGATGAACGAACGTCTTTCCACATGCTGAGTTCTGAGAGATAAGTGTGTGTGAAAGCCGTCCTTCACATAACTTGTTGGGAACACAAAGTTTCTTTTCAGTTGCAAAATCCAATCCATACATATATATGGGGAGGTACTAGCCCCAACCCTGTTTTACTGTGAAAACTGCAGGAACATCAATCCGGCACTAGGAAAACGACTGAGAAACTAGAGTAAGATTTTCTCCTGTAACCCGTTCCCTTTGTGATAGCTGAACGAACGTCTCACCTCATGCTCAGTTCTGAGAGATAAGTGTGTGTGAAAGCCGTTCTTCACCTAGCTTTTTGGGAACACAAAGTTTCTTTTCAGTTGACACTCCACTCCATACATATATATGGGGAGGTACTAGCTCCAACTCGGTTTTAAAGTGAAAACTGCAGGAACTTCAAACCGGCAACAGGAAACAGACTGAGAAACCAGAGTAAAAGTTTCCCCTGCAACCCGTTCCCTTTGTGCTAGATGAACGAACGTATCTCCACATGCTCAGTTCTGAGAGATAAGTGTGTGTGAAAGCCGTCCTTCACTTAGCTTGTTGGGAACACAAAGTTTCTTTTCAGTTTCAAACTCCACTCCATACATATATATAGGGAGGTAATAGCTCCAACTCGGATTTACAATGAAAACTGCAGGAACTTCAAACCGGCACTAGGAAACAGACTGAGAAACCAGAGTAAAAGTTTCTCCTGCAACCCGTTCCATTTGTGTTAGATGAACGAACGTCTCTCCACATGCTCAGTTCTCAGAAATAAGTGTGTGTGAAAGCCGTCCTTCACCTAGCTTGTTGGGAACACAAAGTTTCTTTTCAGTTGCAAACTCCACTCCATACATATATATGGGGAGGTACTAGCCCCAACTCTGTTTTACAGAGAAAATTGCAGGAAATTAATACCGGCACTAGGAAACAGACTGAGAAACCAGAGTAAAATTTTCTCCTGCAACCCGTTCCATTTGTGCTAGATGAACGAAAGTCTCTCCACATGCTCAGTTCTGAGAGATAAGTGTGTGTGAAAGCCGTCCTTCACATAGCTTCTTGGGAACACAAAGTTTCTATTCACTTGCAAACTCCACTCCATACATATATATGGGGAGCTCCTAGCTAAATCTCCGGTTTACAGTGAAAACTGCAGGAACTTCAAACCGAAACTAGGAAACAGACTAAGAAACCAGAGTAAAAGTTTCTCCTGCAACCCGTTCCCATTGTGCTAGATGAACGAACGTCTATCCACATGCTCAGTTCTGAGAGATAATTGTGTGTGAATGCCGTACTTCACCTTTATTGTTGGGAACACAAAGTTTTTTTTCAGTTGCAAACTCCACTCCATACATATATATAGGGAGGTACTAGCTCCAACTCGGTTTTACAGTGAAAACTCCAGGAAATTCAAAACGGCACTAGGATACTGACTGAGATAAATGAGTAAAGTTTCTCCTGCAACCCTTTCCCTTTGTGCTAGATGAACGAACGTCTCTCCACATGCTGAGATCTGAGAGATAATTGTGAGTGAAAGCAGTCCTTCAACTAGCTTTTTGGAAAAACAAAGTTTCTTTTCAGTTGAAACTCCACTCCATACATATATATGGGGAGGTACTAGCTCCACCTCGGTTTTACAGTGAAAAATGCAGGAAATTCAAACCGGCAACAGGAAACAGACTGAGAAACCAGAGTAAAATTTCCCCTGCAACCCGTTCCCTTTGTGCTAGTTGAACGAACATCTCTCCACATGCTCAGTTCTGAGAGATAAGTGTGTGTTAATGCCGTCCTTCACTTAGCTCCTTGGGAACACAAAGTTCCTTTCAGTTGCAAACTCCACTCCATACATATATATGGGGAGGTACTAGCTCCAACTCGGTTTTACAGTGAAAACTACAGGAACTTTAAACCGGCAACAGGAAACAGACTGAGAAACCAGAGAAAAAGTTTCACCTGCATCCCGTTCCATTTGTACTAGATGAACGAAAGTCTCTCCACTTGCTCAGTTCTGAGAGATAATTGTGTTTGAAAGCTGTCCTTCACCTAGCTTGTTGGGAACACAAAGTTTCTTTTCAGTTGCAAATTCCACTCCATAAATATATGTGGGGAGGTACTAGCTCCAACTCGGTTTTACAGTGAAAACTGCAGGAACTTGAAACCGGCACTAGGAAACAGACTGAGATACCAGAGTAAAGTTTCACCTGCAACCCGTTCCCTTTTTGCTAGATGAACGAACGTCTCTCCACATGCTAAGTTCTGAGAGATAAGTGTGTGTGAAAGCCGTCCTTCACCTAGATTGTTGGGAACACAAAATTTCTTTTCACTTACAAACTCCACTCCATACATATATAAGGGGTGGTACAAACTCCAAATCTGTATTACTGTGAAAACTGCAGGAACTTCAAACCGGAACTAGGAAACAGACTGAGAAACCAGAGTAAAAGTTTCACCTGCAACCCGTTCCCTTTGTGCTAGTTGAACGAACATCTCTCCACATGCTCAGTTCTGAGAGATAAGTGTGTGTTAAAGCCGTCCTTCACCTAGCTCCTTGGGAACACAAAGTTCCTTTCAGTTGCAAACTCCACTCCATACATATATATGGGGAGGTACTAGCTCCAACTAGGTTTTACAGTGAAAATGCAGGAACTTTAAACCGGCAACTGGAAACAGACTGAGAAACAAGAGAAAAAGTTTCTCCTGCAACCCGTTCCCTTTGTGCTAGATGAACGAACGTCTCTCCACTTGCTCAGTTCTGAGAGATAAGTGTGTGTGAAAGCCGTCCTTCCCCTAGCTTGTTGGTAACACAAAGTTTCTTTTCAGTTGCAAACTCCACTCCATACATTTATATGGGGAGTTACTAGATCCAACTCGGTTTTACAGTGAAAACTGCAGGAATTTCAAATCGGCACTAGGAAACAGACTGAGAAAACAGAGAAAAGTTTCTCTTGCAACCCGTTCCCTTTGTGCTAGATGAACGAAGCTCTCTACACATTGTCAGTTCAGAGAGATAAGTGTGTGTGAAACCCGTCCTTCACCTAGCCTCTTGGGAACACAAAGTTTCTTTCAGTTGCAAACTCCACTCCATACATATATATGGGGAGGTACTAGCTCCAACTCGGTTTTACAGTGAAAACTACAGGAACTTTAAACCGGCAACAGGAAACAGACTGAGAAACCAGAGAAAAAGTTTCACCTGCATCCCGTTCCATTTGTACTAGATGAACGAAAGTCTCTCCACTTGCTCAGTTCTGAGAGATAATTGTGTTTGAAAGCCGTCCTTCACCTAGCTTGTTGGGAACACAAAGTTTCTTTTCAGTTGCAAATTCCACTCCATACATATATGTGGGGAGGTACTAGCTCCAACTCGGTTTTACAGTGAAAACTGCAGGAACTTGAAACCGGCACTAGGAAACAGACTGAGATACCAGAGTAAAGTTTCACCTGCAACCCGTTCCCTTTTTGCTAGATGAACGAACGTCTCTCCACATGCTAAGTTCTGAGAGATAAGTGTGTGTGAAAGCCGTCCTTCACCTAGATTGTTGGGAACACAAAATTTCTTTTCACTTACAAACTCCACTCCATACATATATAAGGGGTGGTACAAACTCCAAATCTGTATTACTGTGAAAACTGCAGGAACTTCAAACCGGAACTAGGAAACAGACTGAGAAACCAGAGTAAAAGTTTCACCTGCAACCCGTTCCCTTTGTGCTAGTTGAACGAACATCTCTCCACATGCTCAGTTCTGAGAGATAAGTGTGTGTTAAAGCCGTCCTTCACCTAGCTCCTTGGGAACACAAAGTTCCTTTCAGTTGCAAACTCCACTCCATACATATATATGGGGAGGTACTAGCTCCAACTAGGTTTTACAGTGAAAATGCAGGAACTTTAAACCGGCAACAGGAAACAGACTGAGAAACAAGAGAAAAAGTTTCTCCTGCAACCCGTTCCCTTTGTGCTAGATGAACGAACGTCTCTCCACTTGCTCAGTTCTGAGAGATAAGTGTGTGTGAAAGCCGTCCTTCCCCTAGCTTGTTGGTAACACAAAGTTTCTTTTCAGTTGCAAACTCCACTCCATACATTTATATGGGGAGTTACTAGATCCAACTCGGTTTTACAGTGAAAACTGCAGGAATTTCAAATCGGCACTAGGAAACAGACTGAGAAAGCAGAGAAAAGTTTCTCTTGCATCCCGTTCCCTTTGTGCTAGATGAACGAAGCTCTCTACACATTGTCAGTTCAGAGAGATAAGTGTGTGTGAAACCCGTCCTTCACCTAGCCTCTTGGGAACACAAAGTTTCTTCTCAGTTGAAACTCCACTCCATACATATATATGGGGAGGTACTAGCACCAACTCGGTTGTACAGTGAAAACTGCAGGATCTTCAAACCGGCAACAGGAAACAGACTGTGAAACCAGAGAAAAAGTTTCTCCTGCAACCCGTTCCCTTTGTGGTAGATGAACGAAAGTCTCTCCACATGCTCAGATCTGAGAGATAAGTGTGTGTGAAAGCCGTCCTTCACCTAGCTTGTTGTGAACACAAAGTTTCTTTTCAATTTCAAACTAAACTCCATACATATATATGGGGAGGTACTAGCTCCAACTCGATTTTACAGTGAAAACTGCAGGAACTTAAAACCTGACACTAGGAAATGACTGAGAAACCAGAGTAAAGTTTCTCCTGCAACCCGTTCCTTTTGTGTTAGATGAACGAACGTCTCTATACATGCTCAGTTCTGAGAGATAGGTGTGTTTGAAAGCCGTCCTTCACCTAGCTTGTTGGGAACACAAAGTTTCTTTTCACTTGCAAACTCCACTCCATACATATATATGGGGAGGTACAAGCTCCAACTCGGTTTTACAGTGAAAACTGCAGGAACTTCAAACCGGCACTAGGAAACAGACTGAGAAACCAGAGTAAAAGTTTCTCCTGCAACCCGTTCCCTTTGTGCTAGATGTACGAACGTCTCTCCACATGCTCAGTTCTGAGAGATAAGTGTGTGTGAAAGCCGTCCTTCACCTAGCTTCTTGGGAACACAAAGTTCCTTTCAGTTGCAAACTCCACTCCATACATATATATGGGAGGTACAAGCTCCAACTCGGTTTTACAGTGAAAACTGCAGGAACTTTAAACCGGCAACAGGAAACAGACTGAGAAACCAGAGAAAAAGTTTCACCTGCATCCCGTTCCATTTGTACTAGATGAACGAACGTCTCTCCACTTGCTCAGTTCTGAGAGTTAAATGTATGTGAAAGCCGTCCTTCACCTAGCTTGTTGGGAACTCAAAGTTTCTTTTCAGTTGCAAACTCCACTCCATACATATATATGGGGAGGTACTAGCTCCAACTCGGTTTTACAGTGAAAACTGCAGGAAATTGAAACCGGCACTAGGAAACAGACTTAGATACCAGAGTAAAGTTTCACCTGCAACCCGTTCCCTTTTTGCTAGATGAACGAACGTCTCTCCACATGCTAAGTTCTGAGAGATAAGTGTGTGTGAAAGACGTCCTTCACCTAGATTGTTGGGAACACAAAATTTCTTTTCACTTACAAACTCCACTCCATACATATATAAGGGGTGGTACAAGCTCCAACTCGGTTTTACAGTGAAAACTGCAGGAACTTCAAACCTGCACTAGGAAACAGACTGAGAAACCAGAGTAAAATTTTCTCCTGCAACCCGTTCCCTTTGTGCTAGTTGAACGAATATCTCTCCACATGCTCAGTTCTGAGAGATATGTGTGTGTTAAAGCCGTCCTTCACCTAGCTCCTTGGGAACACAAAGTTCCTTTCAGTTGCAAATTCCTCTCCATACATATATATGGGGAGGTACTAGCTCCAACTCGGTTTTACAGTGAAAACTGCACGAACTTCAAACCGGCAACAGGAAACAGACTGAGAAACCAGAGTAAAAGTTTCTCCTGCAACCCGTTCCCTTTGTGATAGATGAACGAACTTCTCTCCACATGCTCAGTTCTGAGAGATAAGTGTGTGTGAAAGCCGTCCTTCACCTAGCTTGTTGGGAACACAAAGTTTCTTTCAGTTGCAAACTCCACTCCATACATATATATAGGGAGGTAATAGCTCCAACTCGGATTTACAGTGAAAACTGCAGGAACTTCAAACCGGCACTAGGAAACAAACTGAGAGACCAGAGTCAAATTTTCTTCTGCAACCCGTTCCCTTTGTGATAGATGAACGAACGTCTCTCCACATGCTCATTTCGGAGAGAGAAGTGTGTGTGAAAGTCTTCCTTCACCTAGCTTGTTGGGAACACAAAGTTTCTTTTCAGTTGCAAACTACCCTCCATACATATATATGGGGAGGTACTAGCTCCAACTCGATTTTACAGTGAAAACTGCAGGAACTTCAAAACGGCACTAGGAAACTGACTGAGATAAATGAGTAAAGTTTCTCCTACAACCCTTTCCCTTTGTGCTAGATGAACGAACGTCTTTCCACATGCTGAGTTCTGAGAGATAAGTGTGTGTGAAAGCCGTCCTTCACATAACTTGTTGGGAACACAAAGTTTCTTTTCAGTTGCAAAATCCAATCCATACATATATATGGGGAGGTACTAGCCCCAACTCTGTTTTACTGTGAAAACTGCAGGAACATCAATCCGGCACTAGGAAAACGACTGAGAAACTAGAGTAAAATTTTCTCCTGTAACCCGTTCCCTTTGTGATAGCTGAACGAACGTCTCACCTCATGCTCAGTTCTGAGAGATAAGTGTGTGTGAAAGCCGTTCTTCACCTAGCTTTTTGGGAACACAAAGTTTCTTTTCAGTTGACACTCCACTCCATACATATATATGGGGAGGTACTAGCTCCAACTCGGTTTTACAGTGAAAACTGCAGGAACTTCAAACCGGCAACAGGAAACAGACTGAGAAACCAGAGTAAAAGTTTCCCCTGCAACCCGTTCCCTTTGTGCTAGATGAACGAACGTATCTCCACATGCTCAGTTCTGAGAGATAAGTGTGTGTGAAAGCCGTCCTTCACTTAGCTTGTTGGGAACACAAAGTTTCTTTTCAGTTTCAAACTCCACTCCATACATATATATAGGGAGGTAATAGCTCCAACTCGGATTTACAATGAAAACTGCAGGAACTTCAAACCGGCACTAGGAAACAGACTGAGATAAATGGGTAAAGTTTCTCCTGCAACCCTTTCCCTTTGTGCTAGATGAACGAACGTCTCTCCACATGCTCAGTTCTGAGAGATAATTGTGTGTGAAAGCCGTCCTTCACCTAACTTCTTGGGAACACAAAGTTTCTTTTCAGTTGCAAACTCCACTCCATACATATATATGGGGAGCTCCTAGTTCCAACTCGGTTTTACAGTGAAAACTGCAGGAACTTCACACCGGCACTAGGAAACAGACTGAGAAACCAGAGTAAAATTTCTCCTGCAACCCGTTCCCTTTGTGATAGATAAACGAAAATCTCTCCACATGCTCAGTTCTGAGAGAAATGTGTGGTGAAATCCATCCTACACCTAGCTTGTTTGTAACACAAAGTTTCTTTTCAGTTGCAAAATCCACTCCATACATATATATAGGGAGGTACTAGCTCCAACTCGGTTTTACAGTGAAAACTGCAGGAACTTCAAACCGGCACTAGGAAACAGACTGAGGAACCAGAGTCAAATTTTCTACAGCATCCCGTTCCCTTTGTGCTAGATGAACGAATGTCTCTCCACATGCTCATTTCTGAGAGATAAGTGTGTGTGAAAGCCGTCCTTCACCTAGCTTGTTGGGAACACAAAGTTTCTTTTCAGTTGCAAAATCCACTCCATACATATATATGGGTTGGTACTAGCTCCAACTCTGTTTTACAGTGAAAACTGCAGGAACTTCAAACCGGCACTAGGAAACAGACTGAGAAACCAGAGTAAAAGTTTCTCCTGCAACCCGTTCCCTTTGTGTTAGATGAACGAACGTCTCTCCACATGCTCAGTTCTCAGAAATAAGTGTGTGTGAAAGCCGTCCTTCACCTAGCTTGTTGGGAACACAAAGTTTCTTTTCAGTTGCAAACTCCACTCCATACATATATATGGGGAGGTACTAGCCCCAACTCTGTTTTACAGTGAAAATTGCAGGAAATTAATACCGGCACTAGGAAACAGACTGAGAAACCAGAGTAAAATTTTCTCCTGCAACCCGTTCCATTTGTGCTAGATGAACGAAAGTCTCTCCACATGCTCAGTTCTGAGAGATAAGTGTGTGTGAAAGCCGTCCTTCACCTTTATTGTTGGGAACACAAAGTTTTTTTTCAGTTGCAAACTCCACTCCATACATATATATAGGGAGGTACTAGCTCCAACTCGGTTTTACAGTGAAAACTCCAGGAAATTCAAAACGGCACTAGGATACTGACTGAGATAAATGAGTAAAGTTTCTCCTGCAACCCTTTCCCTTTGTGCTAGATGAACGAACGTCTCTCCACATGCTGAGATCTGAGAGATAATTGTGAGTGAAAGCAGTCCTTCAACTAGCTTTTTGGAAAAACAAAGTTTCTTTTCAGTTGAAACTCCACTCCATACATATATATGGGGAGGTACTAGCTCCAACTCGGTTTTACAGTGAAAAATGCAGGAAATTCAAACCGGCAACAGGAAACAGACTGAGAAACCAGAGTAAAATTTCCCCTGCAACCCGTTCCCTTTGTGCTAGTTGAACGAACATCTCTCCACATGCTCAGTTCTGAGAGATAAGTGTGTGTTAATGCCGTCCTTCACTTAGCTCCTTGGGAACACAAAGTTCCTTTCAGTTGCAAACTCCACTCCATACATATATATGGGGAGGTACTAGCTCCAACTCGGTTTTACAGTGAAAACTACAGGAACTTTAAACCGGCAACAGGAAACAGACTGAGAAACCAGAGAAAAAGTTTCACCTGCATCCCGTTCCATTTGTACTAGATGAACGAAAGTCTCTCCACTGGCTCAGTTCTGAGAGATAATTGTGTTTGAAAGCCGTCCTTCACCTAGCTTGTTGGGAACACAAAGTTTCTTTTCAGTTGCAAATTCCACTCCATACAAATATGTGGGGAGGTACTAGCTCCAACTCGGTTTTACAGTGAAAACTGCAGGAACTTGAAACCGGCACTAGGAAACAGACTGAGATACCAGAGTAAAGTTTCACCTGCAACCCGTTCCCTTTTTGCTAGATGAACGAACGTCTCTCCACATGCTAAGTTCTGAGAGATAAGTGTGTGTGAAAGCCGTCCTTCACCTAGATTGTTGGGAACACAAAATTTCTTTTCACTTACAAACTCCACTCCATACATATATAAGGGGTGGTACAAGCTCCAAATCTGTATTACTATGAAAACTGCAGGAACTTCAAACCGGAACTAGGAAACAGACTGAGAAACCAGAGTAAAAGTTTCACCTGCAACCCGTTCCCTTTGTGCTAGTTGAACGAACATCTCTCCACATGCTCAGTTCTGAGAGATAAGTGTGTGTTAAAGCCGTCCTTCACCTAGCTCCTTTGGAACACAAAGTTCCTTTCAGTTGCAAACTCCACTCCATACATATATATGGGGAGGTACTATCTCCAACTAGGTTTTACAGTGAAAATGCAGGAACTTTAAACCGGCAACAGGAAACAGACTGAGAAACAAGAGAAAAAGTTTCTCCTGCAACCCGTTCCCTTTGTGCTAGATGAACGAACGTCTCTCCACTTGCTCAGTTCTGAGAGATAAGTGTGTGTGAAAGCCGTCCTTCCCCTAGCTTGTTGGTAACACAAAGTTTCTTTTCAGTTGCAAACTCCACTCCATACATTTATATGGGGAGTTACTAGATCCAACTCGGTTTTACAGTGAAAACTGCAGGAATTTCAAATCGGCACTAGGAAACAGACTGAGAAAACAGAGAAAAGTTTCTCTTGCAACCCGTTCCCTTTGTGCTAGATGAACGAAGCTCTCTACACATTGTCAGTTCAGAGAGATAAGTGTGTGTGAAACCCGTCCTTCACCTAGCCTCTTGGGAACACAAAGTTTCTTTTCAGTTGAAACTCCACTCCATACATATATATGGGGAGGTACTAGCACCAACTCGGTTGTACAGTGAAAACTGCAGGATCTTCAAACCGGCAACAGGAAACAGACTGTGAAACCAGAGAAAAAGTTTCTCCTGCAACCCGTTCCCTTTGTGGTAGATGAACGAAAGTCTCTCCACATGCTCAGATCTGAGAGATAAGTGTGTGTGAAAGCCGTCCTTCACCTAGCTTGTTGTGAACACAAAGTTTCTTTTCAATTTCAAACTAAACTCCATACATATTTATGGGGAGGTACTAGCTCCAACTCGATTTTACAGTGAAAACTGCAGGAACTTAAAACCTGACACTAGGAAATGACTGAGAAACCAGAGTAAAGTTTCTCCTGCAACCCGTTCCTTTTGTGTTAGATGAATGAACGTCTCTATACATGCTCAGTTCTGAGAGATAGGTGTGTTTGAAAGCCGTCCTTCACCTAGCTTGTTGGGAACACAAAGTTTCTTTTCACTTGCAAACTCCACTCCATACATATATATGGGGAGGTACAAGCTCCAACTCGGTTTTACAGTGAAAACTGCAGGAACTTCAAACCGGCACTAGGAAACAGACTGAGAAACCAGAGTAAAAGTTTCTCCTGCAACCCGTTCCCTTTGTGCTAGATGTACGAACGTCTCTCCACATGCTCAGTTCTGAGAGATAAGTGTGTGTGAAAGCCGTCCTTCACCTAGCTTCTTGGGAACACAAAGTTCCTTTCAGTTGCAAACTCCACTCCATACATATATATGGGAGGTACAAGCTCCAACTCGGTTTTACAGTGAAAACTGCAGGAACTTTAAACCGGCAACAGGAAACAGACTGAGAAACCAGAGAAAAAGTTTCACCTGCATCCCGTTCCATTTGTACTAGATGAACGAACGTCTCTCCACTTGCTCAGTTCTGAGAGTTAATTGTATGTGAAAGCCGTCCTTCACCTAGCTTGTTGGGAACTCAAAGTTTCTTTTCAGTTGCAAACTCCACTCCATACATATATATGGGGAGGTACTAGCTCCAACTCGGTTTTACAGTGAAAACTGCAGGAAATTGAAACCGGCACTAGGAAACAGACTGAGATACCAGAGTAAAGTTTCACCTGCAACCCGTTCCCTTTTTGCTAGATGAACGAACGTCTCTCCACATGCTAAGTTCTGAGAGATAAGTGTGTGTGAAAGACGTCCTTCACCTAGATTGTTGGGAACACAAAATTTCTTTTCACTTACAAACTCCACTCCATACATATATAAGGGGTGGTACAAGCTCCAACTCGGTTTTACAGTGAAAACTGCAGGAACTTCAAACCTGCACTAGGAAACAGACTGAGAAACCAGAGTAAAAGTTTCTCCTGCAACCCGTTCCCTTTGTGCTAGTTGAACGAATATCTCTCCACATGCTCAGTTCTGAGAGATATGTGTGTGTTAAAGCCGTCCTTCACCTAGCTCCTTGGGAACACAAAGTTCCTTTCAGTTGCAAATTCCTCTCCATACATATATATGGGGAGGTACTAGCTCCAACTCGGTTTTACAGTGAAAACTGCACGAACTTCAAACCGGCAACAGGAAACAGACTGAGAAACCAGAGTAAAAGTTTCTCCTGCAACCCGTTCCCTTTGTGATAGATGAACGAACTTCTCTCCACATGCTCAGTTCTGAGAGATAAGTGTGTGTGAAAGCCGTCCTTCAACTAGCTTGTTGGGAACACAAAGTTTCTTTTCAGTTGCAAACTCCACTCCATACATATATATAGGGAGGTAATAGCTCCAACTCGGATTTACAGTGAAAACTGCAGGAACTTCAAACCGGCACTTGGAAACAAACTGAGAGACCAGAGTCAAATTTTCTTCTGCAACCCGTTCCTTTGTGATAGATGAACGAACGTCTCTCCACATGCTCATTTCTGAGAGATAAGTGTGTGTGAAAGTCTTCCTTCACCTACCTTGTTGGGAACACAAAGTTTCTTTTCAGTTGCAAACTACCCTCCATACATATATATGGGGAGGTACTAGCTCCAACTCGATTTTACAGTGAAAACTGCAGGAACTTCAAAACGGCACTAGGAAACTGACTGAGATAAATGAGTAAAGTTTCTCCTACAACCCTTTCCCTTTGTGCTAGATGAACGAACGTCTTTCCACATGCTGAGTTCTGAGAGATAAGTGTGTGTGAAAGCCGTCCTTCACATAACTTGTTGGGAACACAAAGTTTCTTTTCAGTTGCAAAATCCAATCCATACATATATATGGGGAGGTACTAGCCCCAACTCTGTTTTACTGTGAAAACTGCAGGAACATCAATCCGGCACTAGGAAAACGACTGAGAAACTAGAGTAAAATTTTCTCCTGTAACCCGTTCCCTTTGTGATAGCTGAACGAACGTCTCACCTCATGCTCAGTTCTGAGAGATAAGTGTGTGTGAAAGCCGTTCTTCACCTAGCTTTTTGGGAACACAAAGTTTCTTTTCAGTTGACACTCCACTCCATACATATATAAGGGGAGGTACTAGCTCCAAGTCGGTTTTACAGTGAAAACTGCAGGAACTTCAAACCGGCAACAGGAAACAGACTAAGAAACCAGAGTAAAAGTTTCCCCTGCAACCCGTTCCCTTTGAGCTAGATGAACGAAAGTATCTCCACATGCTCAGTTCTGAGAGATAAGTGTGTGTGAAAGCCGTCCTTCACTTAGCTTGTTGGGAACACAAAGTTTCTTTTCAGTTTCAAACTCCACTCCATACATATATATAGGGAGGTAATAGCTCCAACTCGGATTTACAATGAAAACTGCAGGAACTTCAAACCGGCACTAGGAAACAGACTGAGATAAATGGGTAAAGTTTCTCCTGCAACCCTTTCCCTTTGTGCTAGATGAGCGAACGTCTCTCCACATGCTCAGTTCTGAGAGATAATTGTGTGTGAAAGCCGTCCTTCACCTAACTTCTTGGGAACATAAAGTTTCTTTTCAGTTGCAAACTCCACTCCATACATATATATGGGGAGCTCCTAGTTCCAACTCGGTTTTACAGTGAAAACTGCAGGAACTTCACACCGGCACTAGGAAACAGACTGAGAAACCAGAGTAAAATTTCTCCTGCAACCCGTTCCCTTTGTGATAGATAAACGAACATCTCTCCACATGCTCAGTTCTGAGAGAAATGTGTGGTGAAATCCATCCTACACCTAGCTTGTTTGTAACACAAAGTTTCTTTTCAGTTGCAAAATCCACTCCATACATATATATAGGGAGGTAATAGCTCCAACTCGGTTTTACAGTGAAAACTGCAGGAACTTCAAACCGGCACTAGGAAACAGACTGAGGAACCAGAGTCAAATTTTCTACCGCATCCCGTTCCCTTTGTGCTAGATGAACGAATGTCTCTCCACATGCTCATTTCTGAGAGATAAGTTTGTGTGAAAGCCGTCCTTCACCTAGCTTGTTGGGAACACAAAGTTTCTTTTCAGTTGCAAAATCCACTCCATACATATATATGGGTTGGTACTAGCTCCAACTCTGTTTTACAGTGAAAACTGCAGGAACTTCAAACCGGCACTAGGAAACAGACTGAGAAACCAGAGTAAAAGTTTCTCCTGCAACCCGTTCCCTTTGTGTTAGATGAACGAACGTCTCTCCACATGCTCAGTTCTGAGAGATAAGTGTGTGTGAAAGCCGTCCTTCACATAGCTTCTTGGGAACACAAAGTTTCTATTCACTTGCAAACTCCACTCCATACATATATATGGGGAGCTCCTAGCTAAAACTCCGGTTTACAGTGAAAACTGCAGGAACTTCAAACCGGAACTAGGAAACAGACTAAGAAACCAGAGTAAAAGTTTCTCCTGCAACCCGTTCCCATTGTGCTAGATGAACGAACGTCTCTCCACATGCTCATTTCTGAGAGATAAGTGTGTGTGAAAGTCTTCCTTCACCTAGCTTGTTGGGAACACAAAGTTTCTTTTCAGTTGCAAACTACCCTCCATACATATATATGGGGAGGTACTAGCTCCAACTCGATTTTACAGTGAAAACTGCAGGAACTTCAAAACGGCACTAGGAAACTGACTGAGATAAATGAGTAAAGTTTCTCCTACAACCCTTTCCCTTTGTGCTAGATGAACGAACGTCTTTCCACATGCTGAGTTCTTAGAGATAAGTGTGTGTGAAAGCCGTCCTTCACATAACTTGTTGGGAACACAAAGTTTCTTTTCAGTTGCAAAATCCAATCCATACATATATATGGGGAGGTACTAGCCCCAACTCTGTTTTACTGTGAAAACTGCAGGAACATCAATCCGGCACTAGGAAAACGACTGAGAAACTAGAGTAAAATTTTCTCCTGTAACCCGTTCCCTTTGTGATAGCTGAACGAACGTCTCACCTCATGCTCAGTTCTGAGAGATAAGTGTGTGTGAAAGCCGTTCTTCACCTAGCTTTTTGGGAACACAAAGTTTCTTTTCAGTTGACACTCCACTCCATACATATATATGGGGAGGTACTAGCTCCAACTCGGTTTTACAGTGAAAACTGCAGGAACTTCAAACCGGCAACAGGAAACAGACTGAGAAACCAGAGTAAAAGTTTCCCCTGCAACCCGTTCCCTTTGTGCTAGATGAACGAACGTATCTCCACATGCTCAGTTCTGAGAGATAAGTGTGTGTGAAAGCCGTCCTTCACTTAGCTTGTTGGGAACACAAAGTTTCTTTTCAGTTTCAAACTCCACTCCATACATATATATAGGGAGGTAATAGCTCCAACTCGGATTTACAATGAAAACTGCAGGAACTTCAAACCGGCACTAGGAAACAGACTGAGATAAATGGGTAAAGTTTCTCCTGCAACCCTTTCCCTTTGTGCTAGATGAACGAACGTCTCTCCACATGCTCAGTTCTGAGAGATAATTGTGTGTGAAAGCCGTCCTTCACCTAACTTCTTGGGAACACAAAGTTTCTTTTCAGTTGCAAACTCCACTCCATACATATATATGGGGAGCTCCTAGTTCCAACTCGGTTTTACAGTGAAAACTGCAGGAACTTCACACCGGCACTAGGAAACAGACTGAGAAACCAGAGTAAAATTTCTCCTGCAACCCGTTCCCTTTGTGATAGATAAACGAACATCTCTCCACATGCTCAGTTCTGAGAGAAATGTGTGGTGAAATCCATCCTACACCTAGCTTGTTTGTAACACAAAGTTTCTTTTCAGTTGCAAAATCCACTCCATACATATATATAGGGAGGTAATAGCTCCAACTCGGTTTTACAGTGAAAACTGCAGGAACTTCAAACCGGCACTAGGAAACAGGCTGAGGAACCAGAGTCAAATTTTCTACCGCATCCCGTTCCCTTTGTGCTAGATGAACGAATGTCTCTCCACATGCTCATTTCTGAGAGATAAGTTTGTGTGAAAGCCGTCCTTCACCTAGCTTGTTGGGAACACAAAGTTTCTTTTCAGTTGCAAAATCCACTCCATACATATATATGGGTTGGTACTAGCTCCAACTCTGTTTTACAGTGAAAACTGCAGGAACTTCAAACCGGCACTAGGAAACAGACTGAGAAACCAGAGTAAAAGTTTCTCCTGCAACCCGTTCCCTTTGTGTTAGATGAACGAACGTCTCTCCACATGCTCAGTTCTGAGAGATAAGTGTGTGTGAAAGCCGTCCTTCACATAGCTTCTTGGGAACACAAAGTTTCTATTCACTTGCAAACTCCACTCCATACATATATATGGGGAGCTCCTAGCTAAAACTCCGGTTTACAGTGAAAACTGCAGGAACTTCAAACCGGAACTAGGAAACAGACTAAGAAACCAGAGTAAAAGTTTCTCCTGCAACCCGTTCCCATTGTGCTAGATGAACGAACGTCTATCCACATGCTCAGTTCTGAGAGATAATTGTGTGTGAATGCCGTACTTCACCTTTATTGTTGGGAACACAAATTTTTTTTTCAGTTGCAAACTCCAATCCATACATATATATAGGGAGGTACTAGCTCCAACTCGGTTTTACAGTGAAAACTCCAGGAAATTCAAAACGGCACTAGGATACTGACTGAGATAAATGAGTAAAGTTTCTCCTGCAACCCTTTCCCTTTGTGCTAGATGAACGAACGTCTCTCCACATGCTGAGATCTGAGAGATAATTGTGAGTGAAAGCAGTCCTTCAACTAGCTTTTTGGAAAAACAAAGTTTCTTTTCAGTTGAAACTCCACTCCATACATATATATGGGGAGGTACTAGCTCCAACTCGGTTTTACAGTGAAAAATGCAGGAAATTCAAACCGGCAACAGGAAACACACTGAGAAACCAGAGAAAAAGTTTCACCTGCATCCCGTTCCATTTGTACTAGATGAACGAAAGTCTCTCCACTTGCTCAGTTCTGAGAGATAATTGTGTTTGAAAGCCGTCCTTCACCTAGCTTGTTGGGAACACAAAGTTTCTTTTCAGTTGCAAATTCCACTCCATACATATATGTGGGGAGGTACTAGCTCCAACTCGGTTTTACAGTGAAAACTGCAGGAACTTGAAACCGGCACTAGGAAACAGAATGAGATACCAGAGTAAAGTTTCACCTGCAACCCGTTCCCTTTTTGCTAGATGAACGAACGTCTCTCCACATGCTAAGTTCTGAGAGATAAGTGTGTGTGAAAGCCGTCCTCCACCTAGATTGTTGGGAACACAAAATTTCTTTTCACTTACAAACTCCACTCCATATATATATAAGGGGTGGTACAAACTCCAAATCTGTATTACTGTGAAAACTGCAGGAACTTCAAACCGGAACTAGGAAACAGACTGAGAAACCAGAGTAAAAGTTTCACCTGCAACCCGTTCCCTTTGTGCTAGTTGAACGAACATCTCTCCACATGCTCAGTTCTGAGAGATAAGTGTGTGTTAAAGCCGTCCTTCACCTAGCTCCTTGGGAACACAAAGTTCCTTTCAGTTGCAAACTCCACTCCATACATATATATGGGGAGGGTCTAGCTCCAACTCGGTTTTACAGTGAAAACTGCAGGAACTTAAAACCTGACACTAGGAAATGACTGAGAAAACAGAGTAAAGTTTCTCCTGCAACCCGTTCCTTTTGTGTTAGATGAACGAACGTCTCTATACATGCTCAGTTCTGAGAGATAGGTGTGTTTGAAAGCCGTCCTTCACCTAGCTTGTTGGGAACACAAAGTTTCTTTTCACTTGCAAACTCCACTCCATACATATATATGGGGAGGTACAAGCTCCAACTCGGTTTTACAGTGAAAACTGCAGGAACTTCAAACCGGCACTAGGAAACAGACTGAGAAACCAGAGTAAAAGTTTCTCCTGCAACCCGTTCCCTTTGTGCTAGATGTACGAACGTCTCTCCACATGCTCAGTTCTGAGAGATAAGTGTGTGTGAAAGCCGTCCTTCACCTAGCTTCTTGGGAACACAAAGTTCCTTTCAGTTGCACACTCCACTCCATACATATATATGGGAGGTACAAGCTCCAACTCGGTTTTACAGTGAAAACTGCAGGAACTTTAAACCGGCAACAGGAAACAGACTGAGAAACCAGAGAAAAAGTTTCACCTGCATCCCGTTCCATTTGTACTAGATGAACGAACGTCTCTCCACTTGCTCAGTTCTGAGAGTTAAATGTATGTGAAAGCCGTCCTTCACCTAGCTTGTTGGGAACTCAAAGTTTCTTTTCAGTTGCAAACTCCACTCCATACATATATATGGGGAGGTACTAGCTCCAACTCGGTTTTACAGTGAAAACTGCAGGAAATTGAAACCGGCACTAGGAAACAGACTTAGATACCAGAGTAAAGTTTCACCTGCAACCCGTTCCCTTTTTGCTAGATGAACGAACGTCTCTCCACATGCTAAGTTCTGAGAGATAAGTGTGTGTGAAAGACGTCCTTCACCTAGATTGTTGGGAACACAAAATTTCTTTTCACTTACAAACTCCACTCCATACATATATAAGGGGTGGTACAAGCTCCAACTCGGTTTTACAGTGAAAACTGCAGGAACTTCAAACCTGCACTAGGAAACAGACTGAGAAACCAGAGTAAAATTTTCTCCTGCAACCCGTTCCCTTTGTGCTAGTTGAACGAATATCTCTCCACATGCTCAGTTCTGAGAGATATGTGTGTGTTAAAGCCGTCCTTCACCTAGCTCCTTGGGAACACAAAGTTCCTTTCAGTTGCAAATTCCTCTCCATACATATATATGGGGAGGTACTAGCTCCAACTCGGTTTTACAGTGAAAACTGCACGAACTTCAAACCGGCAACAGGAAACAGACTGAGAAACCAGAGTAAAAGTTCCTCCTGCAACCCGTTCCCTTTGTGATAGATGAACGAACTTCTCTCCACATGCTCAGTTCTGAGAGATAAGTGTGTGTGAAAGCCGTCCTTCACCTAGCTTGTTGGGAACACAAAGTTTCTTTTCAGTTGCAAACTCCACTCCATACATATATATAGGGAGGTAATTGCTCCAACTCGGATTTACAGTGAAAACTGCAGGAACTTCAAACCGGCACTAGGAAACAGACTGAGAGACCAGAGACAAATTTTCTTCTGCAACCCGTTCCCTTTGTGATAGATGAACGAACGTCTCTCCACATGCTCATTTCTGAGAAATAAGTGTGTGTGAATGTCTTCCTTCACCTAGCTTGTTGGGAACACAAAGTTTCTTTTCAGTTGCAAACTACCCTCCATACATATATATGGGGAGGTACTAGTTCCAGCTCGGTTTTACATTGAAAACTGCAGGAACTTCAAACCGGCACTAGGAAACAGACTGAGAAGCCAGAGACAAATTTTCTACTGCAACCCGTTCCCTTTTTGCTAGATGAACGAACGTCTCTCCACATGCTCAGTCCTGAGTGATAATTGTGTGTGAAAGCCCTCCTTCACCTAGTTTGTTGGGAACACAAAGTTTCTTTTCAGTTGCAAACTCCACTCCATACATATTTAAGGGGCGGTACAAGCTCCAACTCGGTTTTACAGTGAAAAATGCAGGAACTTCACACCGGCACTAGGAAACAGACTGAGAAACCAGAGTAAAATTTTTTCCTGCAACCCATTCCCTTTGTGCTAGATGAACGAACGTCTCTCCACATGCTCAGTTCTGAGAGATAAGTGTGTGTGAAAGCCGTCCTTCACATAGATTGTTGGGAACACAAAGTTTCTTTTCAGTTGCAAACTCCACTCCATACATATATATGGGTAGGTACTAGCTCCAACTCGGTTTTACAGTGAAAACAGCAGGAAATTCAAACCGGCACTAGGAAACAGACTGAGAAACCAGAGTAAAAGTTTCTCCTGCAATCCGTTCCCTTTGTGCTAGATGAACGAACGTCTCTCAACATACTCAGTTCTGAGAGATAAGTGCGTGTGAAAGCCGTCCTTCACCTAGCTTCTTGGGAACACAAAGTTCTTTTAAGTTGCAAAATCCAATCCATACATGTATATGGTGAGGTACAAGCTCCAACTCGGTTTTACAGTGAAAACTGCAGGAACTTCAAACCGGCACTAGGAAACAGACTGTGAAACCAGAGAAAAAGTTTCTCCTGCAACCCGTTCCCTTTGTGCTAGCTGAACGAACGTCTCTCCACATGCTCAGTTCTGAGAGATAAGTTTGTGTGAAAGCCGTCCTTCGCCTAGCTTGTTGGGAACACAAAGTTTCTTTTCAGTTGCAAACTCCACTCCATACATATATATGGGTAGGTACTAGCTCCAACACTGTTTTACAGTGAAAACTGCAGGAAATTCAAACCGGCACTAGGAAACAGACAGAGAAAACAGAGTAAAAGTTTCTCCTGCAACCCGTTCCCATTTTGCTAGATGAACGAACGTCTCTCCACATGCTGAGTTCTGAGAGATATGTGTGTGTGAAAGCCGTCCTTCACCTAGCTTGCTGGGAACACAAAGTTTCTTTTCAGTTGCAAACTCCACTCCATACATATATATGGGGAGGTACTAACCCCAACTCTGTTTTACAGTGAAAACTGCAGGAACTTCAAACCGGAACTAGGAAACAGCCTGAGAATCCAGAGTAAAATTTTCTCCTGCAACCCGTTCCTTTGTGTTAGATGAACGAACGTCTCTCCACTTGCCCAGATCTGAGAGATAAGTGTGTGTGAAAGCCGTCCTTCCCCTAGCTTGTTGGGAACACAAAGTTTCTTTTCAGTTGCAAACTCCACTCCATAAATATATATGGGTAGGTACTCGCACCAACTCTGTTTTACAGTGAAAACTGTAGGAAATTCATACCGGCACTAGGAAACAGACTGAGAAACCAGAGTCAAATTTTCTACCGCAACACGTTCCCTTTGTGCTAGATGAACGAATGTCTCTCCACATGCTCATTTCTGAGAGATAAGTGTGTGTGAAAGTCGTCCTTCACCTAGCTTGTTGGGAACACAAAGTTTCTTTTCAGTTGCAAAATCCACTCCATACATATATATGGGTTGGTACTAGCTCCAACTCTGTTTTACAGTGAAAACTGCAGGAACTTCAAACCGGCACTAGGAAACAAACTGAGAAACCAGAGTAAAAGTTTCTCCTGCAAACCGTTCCCTTTGTGTTAGATGAACGAAAGTCTCTCCACATGCTCAGTTCTCAGAAATAATTGTGTGTGAAAGCCGTCCTTCACCTAGCTTGTTGGGAACACAAAGTTTCTTTTCAGTTGCAAACTCCACTCCATACATATATATGGGGAGGTACTAGCCCCAACTCTGTTTTACAGTGAAAATTGCAGGAATTTAATACCGGCACTAGGAAACAGACTGAGAAACCAGAGTAAAATTTTCTCCTGCAACCCGTTCCATTTGTGCTAGATGAACGAAAGTCTCTCCACATGCTCAGTTCTGAGAGATAAGTGTGTGTGAAAGCCGTCCTTCACCTAGCTTCTTGGGAACACAAAGTTTCTTTTCACTTGCAAACTCCACTCCATTCATATATATGGGGAGCTCCTAGCTAAAACTCCGGTTTACAGTGAAAACTGCAGGAACTTCAAACCGGAACTAGGAAACAGACTGAGAAACCAGAGTAAAAGTTTCTCCTGCAACCCGTCCCCATTGTGCTAGATGAACGAACGTCTATCCACATGCTCAGTTCTGAGAGATAATTGTGTGTGAATGCCGTACTTCACCTTTATTGTTGGGAACACAAATTTTTTTTTCAGTTGCAAACTCCACTCCATACATATATATAGGGAGGTACTAGCTCCAAATCGGTTTTACAGTGAAAACTGCAGGAACTTCAAAACGGCACTAGGAAACTGACTGAGATAAATGAGTAAAGTTTCTCCTGCAACCCTTTCCCTTTGTGCTAGATGAACGAACGTCTCTCCACATGCTGAGATCTGAGAGATAATTGTGAGTGAAAGCCGTCCTTCACCTAGCTTTTTGGGAAAACAAAGTTTCTTTTCAGTTGAAACTCCACTACATACATATATATGGGGAGGTACTAGCTCCATCTCGGTTTTACAGTGAAAAATGCAGGAAATTCAAACCGGCAACAGGAAACAGACTGAGAAACCAGAGTAAAATTTCTCCTGCAACCCGTTCCCTTTGTGCTAGATGAACGAACGTCTCTCCACATGCTCAGTTCTGAGAGATAAGTGTGTGTGAAAGCCGTCCTTCACCTAGCTTGTTGGGAACACAAAGTTTCTTTTCAGTTGCAAACTCCACTCCATACATATATATGGGGAGGTGCTAGCTCCAACTCGGTTTTACAGTGAAAGCTGCAGGAACTTCAAACCGGCATCAGGAAACAGACTGAGAAACCAGAGTAAAAGTTTCCGCTGCAACCCGTTCCCTTTGTGCTAGATGAACGAACGTCTCTCCACATGCTCAGCTCTGAGAGATAAGTGTGTGTGAAAGCCGTCCTTCACATATCTTGTTGGGAACACAAAGTTTCTTTTCAGTTGCAAACTCCAATCCATAAATATATATAGGGAGGTACTGGTTCCAACTCGGTTTTACAGTGAAAAATGCAGGAAATTCAAACCGGCACTAGGAAACAGACTGAGAAACCAGAGTTAAATTTTCTACTGCAAACCATTCCCTTTGTGCTAAATGAACGAACGTCTCTCCACATGCTCAGTTCTGAGAGATAAGTGTGTGTGAAAGCCGTCCTTCACCTAGCTTGTTGGGAACACAAAGTTTCTTTTCAGTTGCAAACTCCACTCCATACATATATATGGGGAGGTACTAGCGCCAACACGGTTTTACAGTGAAAACTGCAGGAACTTCAAACCGGCACTAGGAATCAGACTGAGATAAATGAGTAAAAGTTTCTCCTGCAACCCGTTCCCTTTGTGCTAGATGAACGAACGTGTCTCCACATGCTCAGTTCTGAGAGATAATTGTGTGTGAAAGCCGTCCTTCACATAACTTGTTGGGAACACAAAGTTTCTTTTCAGTTGCAAACTCCACTCCATACATATATATGGGGAGGTACTAGCTCCAACTCTGTTTTACAGTGAAAACTGCAGGAACTTCAAACCAGCACTAGGAAACAGAGTGAGAAACCAGGGTAAAAGTTTCTCCTGCAACCCGTTCCCTTTGTGCTAGATGAACGAACGTCTCTCCACATGCTAAGTTCTGAGAGATAAGTGTGTGTGAAAGCCGTCCTTCACCTAGCTTCTTGGGAACACAAATTTCCTTTCAGTTGCAAACCCCACTCCATACATATATATGGGGAGGTACTAGCCCCAACTCTGTTTTACAGTGAAAACTGCAGGAACTTTAAACCGGCAACAGGAAACAGACTGAGAAACCGGAGAAAAATTTCTCCTGCAACCCATTCCCTTTGTGCTAGATGAACGAACGTCTCTCCACTTGCCCAGATCTGAGAGATAAGTGTGTGTGAAAGCCGTCCTTCACATAGCTTGTTGGGAACACAAAGTTTCTTTTCAGTTGCAAACTCCACTCCATACATATATATGGGTAGGTACTAGCTCAAACTCGGTTTTACAGTGAAAACAGCAGGAAATACAAACCGGCACTAGGAAACAGACTGAGAAACCAGAGTAAAAGTTTCTCCTGCAATCCGTTCCCTTTGTGCTAGATGAACGAACGTCTCTCAACATACTCAGTTCTGAGAGATAAGTGCGTGTGAAAGCCGTCCTTCACCTAGCTTCTTGGGAACACAAAGTTCTTTTAAGTTGCAAAATCCAATCCATACATGTATATGGTGAGGTACAAGCTCCAACTCGGTTTTAAAGTGAAAACTGCAGGAACTTCAAACCGGCACTAGGAAACAGACTGTGAAACCAGAGAAAAAGTTTCTCCTGCAACCCGTTCCCTTTGTTCTAGATGAACGAACGTCTCTCCACATGCTCAGTTCTGAGAGATAATTTTGTGTGAAAGCCGTCCTTCGCCTAGCTTGTTGGGAACACAAAGTTTCTTTTCAGTTGCAAACTCCACTCCATACATATATATGGGTAGGTACTAGCTCCAACTCTGTTTTACAGTGAAAACTGCAGGAAATTCAAACCGGCACTAGGAAACAGACTGAGAAAACAGAGTAAAAGTTTCTCCTGCAACCCGTTCCCATTTTGCTAGATGAACGAACGTCTCTCCACATGCTGAGTTCTGAGAGATATGTGTGTGTGAAAGCCGTTCTTCAGCTAGCTTGCTGGGAACATAAAGTTTCTTTTCAGTTGCAAACTCCACTCCATACATATATATGGGGAGGTACTAGCCCCAACTCTGTTTTACAGTGAAAACTGCAGGAACTTCAAACCGGAACTAGGAAACAGCCTGAGAATCCAGAGTAAAATTTTCTCCTGCAACCCGTTCCTTTGTGCTAGATGAACGAACGTCTCTCCACTTGCCCAGATTTGAGAGATAAGTGTGTGTGAAAGCCGTCCTTCCCCTAGCTTGTTGGGAACACAAAGTTTCTTTTCAGTTGCAAACTCCACTCCATAAATATATATGGGTAGGTACTTGCACCAACTCTGTTTTATAGTGAAAACTGTAGGAAATTCATATCGGCACTAGGAAACAGACTGAGAAACCAGAGTCAAATTTTCTACCGCAACACGTTCCCTTTGTGCTAGATGAACGAATGTCTCTCCACATGCTCATTTCTGAGAAATAAGTGTGTGTGAAAGCCGTCCTTCACCTAGCTTGTTGGGAACACAAAGTTTCTTTTCAGTTGCAAAATCCACTCCATACATATATATGGGTTGGTACTAGCTCCAACTCTGTTTTACAGTGAAAACTGCAGGAACTTCAAACCGGCACTAGGAAACAGACTGAGAAACCAGATTAAAATTTTCTCCTGCAACCCGTTCCCTTTGTGTTAGATGAACGAAAGTCTCTCCACATGCTCAGTTCTCAGAAATAAGTGTGTGTGAAAGCCGTCCTTCACCTAGCTTGTTGGGAACACAAAGATTCTTTTCAGTTGCAAACTCCACTCCATACATATATATAGGGAGGTACTACCTCCAACTCGGTTTTACAGTGAAAACTGCAGGAACTTCAAAACGGCACTAGGAAACTGACTGAAATTAATGAGTAAATTTTCTCCTGCAACCCGTTCCCTTTGTGCTAGATGAACGAACGTCTCTCCACATGCTCAGTCCTGAGTGATAATTGTGTGTGAAAGCCCTCCTTCACCTAGCTTGTTGGGAACACAAAGTTTCTTTTCAGTTGCAAACTCCACTCCATACATATTTTTGGGGCGGTACAAGCTCCAAATCGGTTTTACAGTGAAAACTGCAGGAACTTCACACCGGCACTAGGAAACAGACTGAGAAACCAGAGTAAAATTTTTTCCTGCAACCCATTCCCTTTGTGCTAGATGAACGAACGTCTCTCCACATGCTCAGTTCTGAGAGATAAGTGTGTGTGAAAGCCGTCCTTCCCCTAGCTTGTTGGGAACACAAAGTTTATTTTCAGTTGCAAACCCCACTCCATACATATATATGGAGAGTTACTAGCTCCAAATCTGTTTTACAGTGAAAACTGCAGGAACTTCAAACCGGCACTAGGAAACAGACTGAGAGATCAGAGTTAAATTTTCTTCTGCAACCCGTTCCCTTTGTGATAGATGAACGAAAGTCTCTCCACATGCTCATTTCTGAGAGATATGTGTGTGTGAAAGTCGTCCTTCACCTAGCTTGTTGGGAACACAAAGTTTCTTTTCTGTTGCAAACTACCCACCATACATATATATGGGGAGGTACTAGCTCCAACTCGATTTTACAGTGAAAACTGCAGGAACTTCAAAACGGCACTAGGAAACTGACTGAGATAAATGAGTAAAGTTTCTCCTGCAACCCTTTCCCTTTGTGCTAGATGAACGAACGTCTCTCCACATGCTGAGATCTGAGAGATAAGTGTGTGTGAAAGCCGTCCTTCACCTAACTTGTTGGGAACACAAAGTTTCTTTTCTGTTGCAAAATCCAATCCATACATATATATGGGGAGGTACTAGCCCCAACTCTGTTTTACTGTGAAAACTGCAGGAACATCAAACCGGCACTAGGAAACCGACTGAGAAACCAGAGTAAAACTTTCTCCTGTAACCCGTTCCCTTTGTGCTAGCTGAACGAACGTCTCACCACATGCTCAGTTCTGAGAGATAAGTGTGTGTGAAAGCCGTCCTTCACCTAGCTTTTTGGGAACACAAAGTTTCTTTTCAGTTGACACTCCACTCCATACATATATATGGGGAGGTACTAGCTCCAACTCGGTTTTACAGTGAAAACTGCAGGAACTTCAAACCGGCAACAGGAAACAGACTGAGAAACCAGAGTAAAAGTTTCCCCTGCAACCCGTTCCCTTTGTGCTAGATGAACGAACGTCTCTCCACATGCTCAGTTCTGAGAGATAAGTGTGTGTGAAAGCCGTCCTTCACTTAGCTTGTTGGGAACACAAAGTTTCTTTTCAGTTTCAAACTCCACTCCATACATATATATAGGGAGGTAATAGCTCCAACTCGGATTACAGTGAAAACTGCAGGAACATCAAACCGGCACTAGGAAACAGACTGAGAATCCAGAGTCAAATTTTCTACTGCAACCCGTTCCCTTTGTGCTAGATGAACGAACGTCTCTCCACATGCTCATTTCTGAGAGATAAGTGTGTGTGAAAGTCTTCCTTCACGTAGCTTGTTGGGAATACAAAGTTTCTTTTCATTTGCAAACTCCTCTCCATACATATATATGGGGAGGTACTAGTTCCAACTCGATTTTACAGTGAAAACTGCAGGAACTTCAAACCGGCACTAGGAAACAGACTGAGATAAATGGGTAAAGTTTCTCCTGCAACCCTTTCCCTTTTTGCTAGATGAACGAACGTCTCTCCACATGCTGAGATCTGACAGATAAGTGTGTGTGAAAGCCGTCCTTCCCCTAGCTTGTTGGGAACACAAAGTTTCTTTTCAGTTGCAATCTCCAATCCATACATATATATGGGGAGGTACTAGCTCCAACTCGGTTTTACAGTGAAAACTGCAGGAACTTCAAACCGGCAACAGGAAACAGACTGAGAAACCAGAGTAAAAGTTTCCACTGCAAACCGTTCCCTTTGTGCTAGATGAACGAAAGTCTCTCCACATGCTCAGATCTGAGAGATAAGTGTGTGTGAAAGCCGTCTTTCAACTAGCTTCTAGGGAACACAAAGTTTCTTTTCTGTTGAAACTCCACTCCATACATATATATAGGGAGGTACTAGTTCCAGCTCGGTTTTACAGTGAAAACTGCAGGAACTTCAAACCGGCACTAGGAAACAGACTGAGAAACCAGAGTAAAAGTTTCTCCTGCAACCCGTTCCATTTTTGCTAGATGAACGAACGTCTCTCCACATGCTGAGTTCTGAGAGATATGTGTGTGTGAAAGCCGTCCTTCACCTAGCTTGCTGGGAACACAAAGTTTCTTTTCAGTTGCAAACTCCACTCCATACATATATATGGGGAGGTACTAGCCCCAACTCTCTTTTACAGTGAAAACTGCAGGAACTTCAAACCGGCACTAGGAAACAGACTGAGAATCCAGAGTAAAATTTTCTCCTGCAACCCGTTCCCTTTGTGCTAGATGAGCGAAAGTCTCTCCACATGCTGAGTTCTGAGAGATAAGTGTGTGTGAAAGCCGTCCTTCCCCTAGCTTGTTGGGAACACAAAATTTATTTTCAGTTGCAAAATCCACTCCATACATATATATGGGGAGGTACTAGCTCCAACTCCGTTTTACAGTGAAATCTGAAGGAACTTCAAACCGGCACTAGGAAACAGATGGAGAAAAATGAGTAAAAGTTTCTCATGCAACTAGTTCCCTTTGTGCTAGATGAACGAACGTCTCTCCACATGCTCAGTTCTGAGAGATAAGTGTGTGTGAAAGCCGTCTTTCACCTAGCTTGTTGGGAACACAAAGTTTCTTTTCAGTTGCAAACTCCACTCCATACATATATATGGGTAGGTACTAGCTCCAACTCTGTTTTACAGTGAAAAATGCAGGAAATTCAAACCGGCACTAGGAAACAGACTGAGAAACCAGAGTCATATTTTCTACTGCAACCCGTTCTATTTGTGCTAGATGAACGAACGTCTCTCCACATGCTCAGTCCTGAGTGATAATTGTGTGTGAAAGCCCACCTTCACCTAACTTGTTGGGAACACAAAGTTTCTTTTCAGTTGCAAACTGCACTCCATACATATTTATGGGGCGGTACAAGCTCCAACTCGGTTTTACAGTGAAAACTGCAGGAACTTCACACCGGCACTAGGAAACAGACTGAGAAACCAGAGTAAAATTTTTTCCTGCAACTCATTCCCTTTGTGCTAGATGAACGAACGTCTCTCCACATGCTCAGTTCTGAGAGATAAGTGTGTGTGAAAGCCGTCCTTCCCATAGCTTGTTGGGAACACAAAGTTTCTTTTCAGTTGCAAACTCCACTCCATACTTATATATGGGGAGGTACTAGCTCCAACACGGTTTTACAGTGAAAACTGAAGAAACTTCAAACAGGAAGTAGGAAACATACTGAGAAAAATGAGTAAAAGTTTCTCCTGCAACCCGTTCCCTTTGTGCTAGATGAACGAACGTCTCTCCACATGCTCAGTTCTGAGAGATAAGTGTGTGTGAAAGCCGTCCTTCACCTAGCTTGTTGGGAACACAAAGTTTCTTTTCAGTTGCAAAATCCACTCCATACATATATATGGGTAGGACCTAGCTCAAACTCGGTTTTACAGTGAAAACAGCAGGAAATTCAAACCGGCACTAGGAAACAGACTGAGAAACCGGAGTAAAAGTTTCTCCTGCAACCCGTTCCGTTTGTGCTAGATGAACGAACGTCTCTCAACATACTCAGTTCTGAGAGATAAGTGCGTGTGAAAGCCGTCCTTCACCTAGCTTCTTGGGAACACAAAGTTCTTTTAAGTTGCAAAATCCAATCCATACATGTATATGGTGAGGTACAAGCTCTAACTCGATTTTACAGTGAAAACTGCAGGAACTTCAAACCGGCACTAGGAAACAGACTGAGAAACCAGAGAAAAAGTTTCTCCTGCATCCCGTTCCCTTTGTGCTAGATGAAAGAACGTCTCTCCACATGCTCAGTTCTGAGAGATAAGTTTGTGTGAAAGCCGTCCTTCGCCTAGCTTGTTGGGAACACAAAGTTTCTTTTCAGTTGCAAACTCCACTCCATACACATATATGGGTAGGTACTAGCTCCAACTCTGTTTTACACTGAAAACTGCAGGAAATTCAAACCGGCACTAGGAAACAGACTGAGAAACCAGAGTAAAAGTTTCTCCTGCAACCCGTTCCCTTTTTGCTAGATGAACGAACGTCTCTCCAAATGCTGAGTTCTGAGAGACATTTGTGTGTGAAAGCCGTCCTTCACCTAGCTTGCTGGGAACACAAAGTTTCTTTTCAGTTGCAAACTCCACTCCATACATATATATGGGGAGGTACTAGCCCCAACTCTGTTTTACAGTGAAAACTGCAGAAACTTCAACCCGGCCCTAGGAAACAGACTGAGAATCCAGAGTAAATTTTCTCCAGCAACCCGTTCCTTTGTGCTAGATGAACGAACGTCTCTCTACTTGCCCAGATCTGAGAGATAAGTGTGTGTGAAAGCCGTCCTTCCCCTAGCGTGTTGGGAACACAAAGTTTCTTTTCAGTTGCAAACTCCACTCCATAAATATATATGGGTAGGTACTTGCTCCAAATCTGTTTTACAGTGAAAACTGCAGGAAATTCATACCGGCACTAGGAAACAGACTAAGAAACCAGAGTAAAAGTTTCTCCTGCAAACAGTTCCCTTTGTACTAGGTGAACGAACGTCTCTCCACATGCTCAGTTCTGAGAGATAAGTGTGTGTGAATGCCTTCCTTCACCTAGCTTGTTGGGAACACAAAGTTTCTTTTCACTTGAAAACTCCAATCCATACATATATATGCGGAGATACTAGCTCCAACTCTGTTTTACAGTGAAAACTGCAGGAACTTCAAACCGGCAGTAGGAAACAGACTGATAAACCAGAGTAAAAGTTTCTCCTGCAAACCGTTCCCTTTGTGCTAGATGAACAAATGTCTCTCCACATGTTCAGTTCTGAGATATAAGTGTGTGTGAAAGCCGTCCTTCACCTAGCATCTTGGGAACACAAGTTCCTTTCAGTTGCAAACTCCAATCCATACATATATATGGGGTGGGACAAGCTCCAAATCGGTTTAAAGTGAAAACTGCAGGAACTTTAAACCGGCAACAGGAAACAGACTTAGAAACCGGAGAAAAATTTCTCAGGCAAACCATTCCCTTTGTGCTAGATGAACGAACGTCTCTCCACTTGCCCAGTTCTGAGAGATATGTGTGTGTGAAAGCCGTCCTTCAACTAGCTTGCTGGGAACACAAAGTTTCTTTTCAGTTGCAAACTCCACTCCATACATATATATGGGGAGGTACTAGCCCCAACTCTCTTTTACAGTGAAAACTGCAGGAACTTCAAACCGGCACTAGGAAACAGACTGAGAATCCAGAGTAAAATTTTCTCCTGCAACCCGTTCCCTTTGTGCTAGATGAGCGAAAGTCTCTCCACATGCTGAGTTCTGAGAGATAAGTGTGTGTGAAAGCCGTCCTTCCCCTAGCTTTTTGGGAACACAAAATTTATTTTCAGTTGCAAAATCCACTCCATACATATATATGGGGAGGTACTAGCTCCAACTCCGTTTTACAGTGAAATCTGAAGGAACTTCAAACCGGCACTAGGAAACAGATGGAGAAAAATGAGTAAAAGTTTCTCCTGCAACTAGTTCCCTTTGTGCTAGATGAACGAACGTCTCTCCACATGCTCAGTTCTGAGAGATAAGTGTGTGTGAAAGCCGTCCTTCACCTAGCTTCTTAGGAACACAAAGTTCCTTTAAGTTGCAAACTCCAATCCATACATATATATGGGGAGGAACAAGTTCCAACTCGGTTTTACAGTGAAAACTGCAGGAACTTTAAACCGGCAACAGGAAACAGACTGAGAAACCAGAGAAAAAGTTTCTCCTGCAACCCGTTCCCTTTGTGCTAGATGAACGAACGTCTCTCCACTTGCCCAGATCTGAGAGATAAGTGTGTGTGGAAGCCGTCCTTCAACTAACTTGTTGGGAACACAAAGTTTCTTTTCAGTTGCAAACTCCACTCCATACATATATATGGGGAGGTACTAGCCCCAAATCTGTTTTACAGTGAAAACTGCAGGAACTTCAAACCGGCACTAGGAAACAGACTGAGAAACCAGAGTAAAATTTTCTCCTGTAAACCGTTCCCTTTGTGCTAGATGAACGAATGTCTCTCCACATGCTCAGTTCTGAGAGATAAGTGTGTGTGAAAGCCGTCCTTCCCCTAGCTTGTTGGGAACACAAAGTTTCTTTTCAGTTGCAAATTCCACTCCATACATATATATGGGTAGGTACTAGCTCCAACACGGTTTTACAGTGAAAACTGAAGAAACTTCAAACAGGAAGTAGGAAACATACTGAGAAAAATGAGTAAAAGTTTCTCCTGCAACCCGTTCCCTTTGTGCTAGATGAGCGAAAGTCTCTCCACATGCTGAGTTCTGAGAGATAAGTGTGTGTGAAAGCCGTCCTTCCCCTAGCTTGTTGGGAACACAAAATTTATTTTCAGTTGCAAAATCCACTCCATACATATATATGGGGAGGTACTAGCTCCAACTCCGTTTTACAGTGAAATCTGAAGGAACTTCAAACCGGCACTAGGAAACAGATGGAGAAAAATGAGTAAAAGTTTCTCATGCAACTAGTTCCCTTTGTGCTAGATGAACGAACGTCTCTCCACATGCTCAGTTCTGAGAGATAAGTGTGTGTGAAAGCCGTCTTTCACCTAGCTTGTTGGGAACACAAAGTTTCTTTTCAGTTGCAAACTCCACTCCATACATATATATGGGTAGGTACTAGCTCCAACTCTGTTTTACAGTGAAAAATGCAGGAAATTCAAACCGGCACTAGGAAACAGACTGAGAAACCAGAGTCATATTTTCTACTGCAACCCGTTCTATTTGTGCTAGATGAACGAACGTCTCTCCACATGCTCAGTCCTGAGTGATAATTGTGTGTGAAAGCCCTCCTTCACCTAACTTGTTGGGAACACAAAGTTTCTTTTCAGTTGCAAACTGCACTCCATACATATTTATGGGGCGGTACAAGCTCCAACTCGGTTTTACAGTGAAAACTGCAGGAACTTCACACCGGCACTAGGAAACAGACTGAGAAACCAGAGTAAAATTTTTTCCTGCAACTCATTCCCTTTGTGCTAGATGAACGAACGTCTCTCCACATGCTCAGTTCTGAGAGATAAGTGTGTGTGAAAGCCGTCCTTCCCATAGCTTGTTGGGAACACAAAGTTTCTTTTCAGTTGCAAACTCCACTCCATACTTATATATGGGGAGGTACTAGCTCCAACACGGTTTTACAGTGAAAACTGAAGAAACTTCAAACAGGAAGTAGGAAACATACTGAGAAAAATGAGTAAAAGTTTCTCCTGCAACCCGTTCCCTTTGTGCTAGATGAACGAACGTCTCTCCACATGCTCAGTTCTGAGAGATAAGTGTGTGTGAAAGCCGTCCTTCACCTAGCTTGTTGGGAACACAAAGTTTCTTTTCAGTTGCAAAATCCACTCCATACATATATATGGGTAGGACCTAGCTCAAACTCGGTTTTACAGTGAAAACAGCAGGAAATTCAAACCGGCACTAGGAAACAGACTGAGAAACCGGAGTAAAAGTTTCTCCTGCAACCCGTTCCGTTTGTGCTAGATGAACGAACGTCTCTCAACATACTCAGTTCTGAGAGATAAGTGCGTGTGAAAGCCGTCCTTCACCTAGCTTCTTGGGAACACAAAGTTCTTTTAAGTTGCAAAATCCAATCCATACATGTATATGGTGAGGTACAAGCTCCAACTCGATTTTACAGTGAAAACTGCAGGAACTTCAAACCGGCACTAGGAAACAGACTGAGAAACCAGAGAAAAAGTTTCTCCTGCATCCCGTTCCCTTTGTGCTAGATGAAAGAACGTCTCTCCACATGCTCAGTTCTGAGAGATAAGTTTGTGTGAAAGCCGTCCTTCGCCTAGCTTGTTGGGAACACAAAGTTTCTTTTCAGTTGCAAACTCCACTCCATACACATATATGGGTAGGTACTAGCTCCAACTCTTTTTTACACTGAAAACTGCAGGAAATTCAAACCGGCACTAGGAAACAGACTGAGAAACCAGAGTAAAAGTTTCTCCTGCAACCCGTTCCCTTTTTGCTAGATGAACGAACGTCTCTCCAAATGCTGAGTTCTGAGAGACATTTGTGTGTGAAAGCCGTCCTTCACCTAGCTTGCTGGGAACACAAAGTTTCTTTTCAGTTGCAAACTCCACTCCATACATATATATGGGGAGGTACTAGCCCCAACTCTGTTTTACAGTGAAAACTGCAGAAACTTCAACCCGGCCCTAGGAAACAGACTGAGAATCCAGAGTAAATTTTCTCCAGCAACCCGTTCCTTTGTGCTAGATGAACGAACGTCTCTCTACTTGCCCAGATCTGAGAGATAAGTGTGTGTGAAAGCCGTCCTTCCCCTAGCGTGTTGGGAACACAAAGTTTCTTTTCAGTTGCAAACTCCACTCCATAAATATATATGGGTAGGTACTTGCTCCAAATCTGTTTTACAGTGAAAACTGCAGGAAATTCATACCGGCACTAGGAAACAGACTAAGAAACCAGAGTAAAAGTTTCTCCTGCAAACAGTTCCCTTTGTACTAGGTGAACGAACGTCTCTCCACATGCTCAGTTCTGAGAGATAAGTGTGTGTGAATGCCTTCCTTCACCTAGCTTGTTGGGAACACAAAGTTTCTTTTCACTTGAAAACTCCAATCCATACATATATATGCGGAGATACTAGCTCCAACTCTGTTTTACAGTGAAAACTGCAGGAACTTCAAACCGGCAGTAGGAAACAGACTGATAAACCAGAGTAAAAGTTTCTCCTGCAAACCGTTCCCTTTGTGCTAGATGAACAAATGTCTCTCCACATGTTCAGTTCTGAGATATAAGTGTGTGTGAAAGCCGTCCTTCACCTAGCATCTTGGGAACACAAGTTCCTTTCAGTTGCAAACTCCAATCCATACATATATATGGGGTGGGACAAGCTCCAAATCGGTTTAAAGTGAAAACTGCAGGAACTTTAAACCGGCAACAGGAAACAGACTTAGAAACCGGAGAAAAATTTCTCAGGCAAACCATTCCCTTTGTGCTAGATGAACGAACGTCTCTCCACTTGCCCAGTTCTGAGAGATATGTGTGTGTGAAAGCCGTCCTTCAACTAGCTTGCTGGGAACACAAAGTTTCTTTTCAGTTGCAAACTCCACTCCATACATATATATGGGGAGGTACTAGCCCCAACTCTCTTTTACAGTGAAAACTGCAGGAACTTCAAACCGGCACTAGGAAACAGACTGAGAATCCAGAGTAAAATTTTCTCCTGCAACCCGTTCCCTTTGTGCTAGATGAGCGAAAGTCTCTCCACATGCTGAGTTCTGAGAGATAAGTGTGTGTGAAAGCCGTCCTTCCCCTAGCTTTTTGGGAACACAAAATTTATTTTCAGTTGCAAAATCCACTCCATACATATATATGGGGAGGTACTAGCTCCAACTCCGTTTTACAGTGAAATCTGAAGGAACTTCAAACCGGCACTAGGAAACAGATGGAGAAAAATGAGTAAAAGTTTCTCCTGCAACTAGTTCCCTTTGTGCTAGATGAACGAACGTCTCTCCACATGCTCAGTTCTGAGAGATAAGTGTGTGTGAAAGCCGTACTTCACCTAGCTTCTTAGGAACACAAAGTTCCTTTAAGTTGCAAACTCCAATCCATACATATATATGGGGAGGAACAAGTTCCAACTCGGTTTTACAGTGAAAACTGCAGGAACTTTAAACCGGCAACAGGAAACAGACTGAGAAACCAGAGAAAAAGTTTCTCCTGCAACCCGTTCCCTTTGTGCTAGATGAACGAACGTCTCTCCACTTGCCCAGATCTGAGAGATAAGTGTGTGTGGAAGCCGTCCTTCAACTAACTTGTTGGGAACACAAAGTTTCTTTTCAGTTGCAAACTCCACTCCATACATATATATGGGGAGGTACTAGCCCCAAATCTGTTTTACAGTGAAAACTGCAGGAACTTCAAACCGGCACTAGGAAACAGACTGAGAAACCAGAGTAAAATTTTCTCCTGTAAACCGTTCCCTTTGTGCTAGATGAACGAATGTCTCTCCACATGCTCAGTTCTGAGAGATAAGTGTGTGTGAAAGCCGTCCTTCCCCTAGCTTGTTGGGAACACAAAGTTTCTTTTCAGTTGCAAATTCCACTCCATACATATATATGGGTAGGTACTAGCTCCAACACGGTTTTACAGTGAAAACTGAAGAAACTTCAAACAGGAAGTAGGAAACATACTGAGAAAAATGAGTAAAAGTTTCTCCTGCAACCCGTTCCCTTTGTGCTAGATGAACGAACGTCTCTCCACATGCTCAGTTCTGAGAGATAAGTGTGTGTGAAAGCCGTCCTTCACCTAGCTTGTTGGGAACACAAAGTTTCTTTTCAGTTGCAAAATCCACTCCATACATATATATGGGTAGGTACTAGCTCAAACTCGGTTTTACAGTGAAAACAGCAGGAAATTCAAACCGGCACTAGGAAACAGACTGAGAAACCAGAGAAAAGTTTCTCCTGCAACCCGTTCCCTTTGTGCTAGATGAACGAACGTCTCTCCACATGCTGAGTTCTGAGAGACATGTGTGTGTGAAAGCCGTCCTTCACCTAGCTTGCTGGGAACACATAGTTTCTTTTCAGTAGCAAACTCCACTCCATACATATATATGGGGAGGTACTAGCCCCAACTCTGTTTTACAGTGAAAACTGCAGAAACTTCAACCCGGCACTAGGAAACAGACTGAGAATCCAGAGTAAAATTTTCTCCTGCAACCCGTTCCTTTGTGCTAGGTGAACGAACGTCTCTCCACTTGCCCAGATCTGAGAGATAAGTGTGTGTGAAAGCCGTCCTTCCCTTATCTTGTTGGGAACACAAAGTTTCTTTTCAGTTGCAAACTCCACTCCATAAATATATATGGGTAGGTACTTGCTCCAACTCTGTTTTACAGTGAAAACTATAGGAAATTCATACCGGCACTAGGAAACAGACTAAGAAACCAGAGTAAAAGTTTCTCCTGCAACCAGTTCCCTTTGTGCTAGGTGAACGAACGTCTCTCCACATGCTCAGTTCTGAGAGATAAGTGTGTGTGAATGCCTTCCTTCACCTAGCATCTTGGGAACACAAAGTTCCTTTCAGTTGCAAACTCCAATCCATACATATATATGGGGAGGGACAAGCTCCAAATCGGTTTACAGTGAAAACTGCAGGAACTTTAAACCGGCAACAGGAAACAGACTGAGAAACCGGAGAAAAATTTCTCAGGCAAACCATTCCCTTTGTGCTAGATGAACGAACGTCTCTCCACTTGCCCAGATCTGAGAGATAAGTGTGTGTGAAAGCCGTCCTTCATATAGTTGTTGGGAACACAAAGTTTCTTTTCAGTTGCAAACTCCACTCCATACATATATACGGGGTGGTAGTAGCCCCAACTCGGTTTTACAGTGAAAACTGCAGGAACTTCAAACCTGCACTAGGAAACAGACTGAGAAACCAGAGTAAAATTTTCTCCTGCCACCCGTTCCCTTTGTGCTAGATGAACGAACGTCTCTCCGCATGCTGAGTTCTGAGTGATAAGTGTGTGTGAAAGCTGTCCTTCAACTAGCTTGTTGGGAACACAAAGTTTCTTTTCAGTTGCAAACTCCTCTCCATACATATATATGGGGTGGTGCTAGCTCCAACTCTGTTTTACAGTGAAAACTGCAGGAAATTCAAACCGGCAGTAGGAAACAGTCTGAGAAACCAGAGTAAAAGTTTCTCCTGCAACCCTTTCCCTTTGTGCTAGATGAATGAATGTCTCTCCACATGCTGAGTTCTGAGAGAAAAGTGTGTGTGAAAGCCGTCCTTCACCTAGCTTCTTGTGAACACGAAGTTCCTTTCAGTTGCAAACTCCAATCCATACATATATATGGGGAGGGACCAGCTGCAACTCGGTTTTACAGTGATAACTGCAGGAACTTTAAACCGGCAACAGGAAACAGACTGAGACACCAGAGAAAATGTTTCTCCTGCAACCCGTTCCCTTTCTGCTAGATGAACGAACGTCTCTCCACTTGCGCAGATCTGAGATATACGTGTGTGTGAAAGCCGTCCTTCACCTAGCTTGTTGGGAACACAAAGATTCTTTTCAGTTGCAAACTCCACTCCATACATATATATGGGGAGGTAGTAGCCCAAAATCGGTTTTACAGTGAAAACTGCAGGAACTTCTAACCGGCACTAGGAAACAGACTGAGAAACCAGAGTAAAATTTCTCCTGCCACCCGTTCCCTTTGTGCTAAATGAACGAAAGTCTCTCCACATGCTCAGTTCTGAGAGATAAGTGTGTGTGAAAGCCGTCCTTCTCCTAGCTTCTTGGGAACACAAAGTTTCTTTTCAGTTGAAACTCCACTCCATACATATATATGGGGACGTACTAGCTCCAACTCGGTTTTACAGTGAAAACTGCAGGAACTTCAAACCGGCAACAGGAAACAGACTGAGAAACCAGAGAAAAGTTTCTCCTGCAACCCGTTCCCTTTGTGCTAGATGAACGAACGTCTCTCCACATGCTCAGTTCTGAGTGTTAAGTGTGTGTGAAAGCCGTCCTTCACCTAGCTTGTTGGGAACACAAAGTTTCTTTTCAGTTGCAAACTCCACTCCATACATATATATCGGGAGGTACTAGCCCCAACTCGGTTTTACAGTGAAAACTGCAGGAACTTCAACCCGGCACTAGGAAACAGACTGAGAATCCAGAGTAAAATTTTCTCCTGCAACCCGTTCCTTTGTGCTAGATGAACGAACGTCTCTCCACTTGCTCCGATCTGAGAGATAAGTGTGTGTGAAAGCCGTCCTTCCCCTAGCTTGTTGGGAACACAAAGTTTCTTTTCAGTTGCAAAATCCAATCCATACATATATATGGGTAGGTACTAGCTCAAACTCGGTTTTACAGTGAAATCTGAAGGAACTTTAAACCGGCAACAGGAAACAGACTGAGAAACCGGAGAAAAATTTCTCAGGCAAACCATACCCTTTGTGCTAGATGAATGAATGTCTCTCCACATGCTGAGTTCTGAGAGATAAGTGTGTGTGAAAGCCGTCCTTCACCTAGCTTCCTTGGAACACAAAGTTCCTTTCAGTTGCAAACTCCAATCCATACATATATATGGGGAGGGACAAGCTGCAACTCGGTTTTACAGTGATAACTGCAGGAACTTTAAACCGGCAACAGGAAACAGACTGAGACACCAGAGAAAAAGTTTCTCCTGCAAACCGTTCCTTTTCTGCTAGATGAATGAACGTCTCTCCACTTGCCCAGATCTGAGATATACGTGTGTGTGAAAGCCGTACTTCACCTAGCTTGTTGGGAACACAAAGATTCTTTTCAGTTGCAAACTCCACTCCATACATATATATGGGGAGGTAGTAGCCCAAAATCGGTTTTACAGTGAAAACTGCAGGAACTTCTAACCGGCACTAGGAAACAGACTGAGAAACCAGAGTAAAATTTCTCCTGCCACCCGTTCCTTTTGTGCTAACTGAACGAAAGTCTCCACATGCTCAGTTCTGAGAGATAAGTGTGTGTGAAAGCCGTCCTTCTCATAGCTTCTTGGGAACACAAAGTTTCTTTTCAGTTGAAACTCCACTCCATACATATATATGGGGACGTACTAGCTCCAACTCGGTTTTACAGTGAAAACTGCAGGAACTTCAAACCGGCAACAGGAAACAGACTGACAAACCAGAGAAAATTTTCTCCTGCAACCCGTTCCCTTTGTGCTAGATGAACGAACGTCTCTCCATTTGTCCAGATCTGAGAGATAAGTGAGTGTGAAAGCCGTCCTTCACCTAGCTTGTTGGGAGCACAAAGTTTCTTTTCAGTTGCAAACTCCACTCCATACATATATAAGGGGAGGTAGTAGCCCCAACACTGTTTTACAATGAAAACTGCAGGAACTTCAAACCAGCACTAGGAAACAGACTGAGAAACCAGAGTAAAAGTTTCTCCTGCCTCCCGTTCCCTTTGTGCTAGATGAACGAACGTCTCTCCACATGCTAAGTTCTGAGTGTTAAGTGTGTGTGAAAGCCGTCCTTCAACTAGCTTGTTGGGAACACAAAGTTTCTTTTCAGTTGCATACTCCACTCCATACATATATATCGGTAGGTACTAGCCCCAACTCGGTTTTACAGTGAAAACTGCAGGAACTTCAACCCGGCAGTAGGAAACAGACTGAGAAACCAGAGTAAAATTTTCTCCTGCAACCCGTTCCTTTGTGCTAGATGAACGAACGTCTCTCCACATGCTCAGTTCTGAGAGATAAGTGTGTGTGAAAGCCGTCCTTCACCTTGCTTGTTGGGAACACAAAGTTTCTTTTCAGTTGCAAACTCCACTCCATACATATATATGGGGTGGTACAAGCCCCAACTCTGTTTTACAGTGAAAACTGCAGGAACTTCAACCCGGCACTAGGAAATACACTGAGAAACCAGAGTAAAATTTTCTCCTGCAACCCGTTCCCTTTGTGCTAGATGAACGAAAGTCTCTCCACATGCTAAGTTCTGAGAAATAAGTGTGTGTGAAAGCCGTCCTTCCCCTAGCTTGTTGGGAACACAAAGTTTCTTTCCAGTTGCAAACTCCACTCCATACATATATATGGGGAGGTACTAGCTCCAACTCGGTTTTACAGTGAAAACTGCAGGAACTTCAAACCGGCACTAGGAAACAGACTGAGAAAAATGATTAAAAGTTTCTCCAGCAACCCGTTCCCTTTGTGCTAGTTGAACGAACGTCTCTCCACTAGACCAGATCTGAGAGATAAGTGTGTGTGAAAGCCGTCCTTCACATAGCTTGTTGGGAATACAAAGATTCTTTTTAGTTGCAAACTCTACTCCATACATATATATGGGGAGGTAGTAGCCCCAACTCGAATTTACAGTGAAAACTGTAGGAACTTCAAACAGGCACTAGGAAACAGACTGAGAAAGCAGAGTAAAAGTTTCCCCTGCCACCCGTTCACTTTGTGCTAGTTTAACGAACGTCTCTCCACATGCTCAGTTCTGAGCGATAAGTGTGTGTGAAAGCCGTCCTTCACCTAGCTTGTTGGGAACACAAAGTTTCTTTTCAGTTGCAAAATCCACTCCATACATATATATGGGGAGGTACTAGCCCCAACTCTGTTTTACAGTGAAAACTGCAGGAACTTCAAACCGGCACTAGGAAACAGACTGAGAAACCAGAGTAAAATTTTCTCCTGCAACCCGTTCCTTTTGTGCTACATGAACGAACGTCTCTAAACATGCTCAATTCTGAGAGATAAGTGTGTGTGAAAGCCGTCCTTCCCCTAGCTTGTTGGGAACACAAAGTTTCTTTTCAGTTGCAAACTGCAATCCTTATATATATATGGGGAGGTACTAGCTCCAACTCGGTTTTACAGTGAAAACTGCAGGAACTTCAAACCGGCACTAGGAAACAGACTGAGAAAAATGAATAAAAGTTTCTCCTGCAAACCGTTCCCTTTGTGCTAGATGAACGAAAGTCTCTCCACATGCTCAGTTCTGAGAGATAAGTGTGTGTGAAAGCCGTCCTTCACCTATCTTGTTGGGAACACAAAGATTCTTTTCAGTTGCAAACTCCACTCCATACATATATATGTGTAGGTACTAGCTCCAACTCGGTTTTACAGTGAAAACTGCAGCAAATTCAAAACGGCACTAGGAAACAGACTGAGAAACCAGAGTAAAAGTTTCTCCTGCAACCTTTCCCTTTGTGCTAGATGAACGAACGTCTCTCCACATGCTCAGTTCTGAGAGATAAGTGTGTGTGAAAGCCGTCCTTCACCTAGCTTCTTGGGATCACAAAGTTCCTTTAAGTTGCAAACTCCAATCCATACATATATATGGTGAGGTACAAGCTCCAACTCGGTTTTACAGTGAAAACTGCAGGAACTTTATACCGGCAACAGGAAACAGACTGAGAAACCAGAGAAAATGTTTCTCCTGCAACCCGTTCCCTTTGTGCTAGATGAACGAACGTCTCTCCACTTGTCCAATTCTGAGAGATAAATGAGTGTGAAAGCCGTCCTTCACCTAGCTTGTTGGGAACACAAAGTTTCTTTTCAGTTGCAAACTCCACTCCATACATATATAAGGGGAGGTAGTAGCCCCAACTCTGTTTTACAGTGAAAACTTCTAGGAACTTCAAACCGGCACTAGGAAACAGACTGAGAAACCAGAGTAAAAGTTTCTCCTGCCTCCCGTTCCCTTTGTGCTAGATGAACGAACGTCTCTCCACATGCTCAGTTCTGAGAGATAAGTGTGTATTAAAGCCGTCCTTCACCTAGCTTGTTGGGAACACAAAGTTTCTTTTCAGTTGCAAACTCCACTCCATACATATATATGGGGAGGTACAAGCCCGAAATCGGTTTTACAGTGAAAACTGCAGGAACTTAAAACCGGCACTAGGAAACAGACTGAGAAACCAGAGTAAAAGTTTCTCCTGCAACCCGTTCAGTTTGTGCTAGAAGAACGAACGTCTCTCCACATGCTGAGTTCTGAGAGAAAAGTGTGTGTGAAAGCCGTCCTTCACCTAGCATCTTGTGAACACGAAGTTCCTTTCAGTTGCAAACTCCAATCCATACATATATATGGGGAGGGACCAGCTGCAACTCGGTTTTACAGTGATAACTGCAGGAACTTTAAACCGGCAACAGGAAACAGACTGAGACACCAGAGAAAATGTTTCTCCTGCAACCCGTTCCCTTTCTGCTAGATGAACGAACGTCTCTCCACTTGCGCAGATCTGAGATATACGTGTGTGTGAAAGCCGTCCTTCACCTAGCTTGTTGGGAACACAAAGATTCTTTTCAGTTGCAAACTCCACTCCATACATATATATGGGGAGGTAGTAGCCCAAAATCGGTTTTACAGTGAAAACTGCAGGAACTTCTAACCGGCACTAGGAAACAGACTGAGAAACCAGAGTAAAATTTCTCCTGCCACCCGTTCCCTTTGTGCTAAATGAACGAAAGTCTCTCCACATGCTCAGTTCTGAGAGATAAGTGTGTGTGAAAGCCGTCCTTCTCCTAGCTTCTTGGGAACACAAAGTTTCTTTTCAGTTGAAACTCCACTCCATACATATATATGGGGACGTACTAGCTCCAACTCGGTTTTACAGTGAAAACTGCAGGAACTTCAAACCGGCAACAGGAAACAGACTGAGAAACCAGAGAAAAGTTTCTCCTGCAACCCGTTCCCTTTGTGCTAGATGAACGAACGTCTCTCCACATGCTCAGTTCTGAGTGTTAAGTGTGTGTGAAAGCCGTCCTTCACCTAGCTTGTTGGGAACACAAAGTTTCTTTTCAGTTGCAAACTCCACTCCATACATATATATCGGGAGGTACTAGCCCCAACTCGGTTTTACAGTGAAAACTGCAGGAACTTCAAACCGGCACTAGGAAACAGACTGAGAATCCAGAGTAAAATTTTCTCCTGCAACCCGTTCCTTTGTGCTAGATGAACGAACGTCTCTCCACTTGCTCCGATCTGAGAGATAAGTGTGTGTGAAAGCCGTCCTTCCCCTAGCTTGTTGGGAACACAAAGTTTCTTTTCAGTTGCAAAATCCAATCCATACATATATATGGGTAGGTACTAGCTCAAACTCGGTTTTACAGTGAAATCTGAAGGAACTTTAAACCGGCAACAGGAAACAGACTGAGAAACCGGAGAAAAATTTCTCAGGCAAACCATACCCTTTGTGCTAGATGAATGAATGTCTCTCCACATGCTGAGTTCTGAGAGATAAGTGTGTGTGAAAGCCGTCCTTCACCTAGCTTCCTTGGAACACAAAGTTCCTTTCAGTTGCAAACTCCAATCCATACATATATATGGGGAGGGACAAGCTGCAACTCGGTTTTACAGTGATAACTGCAGGAACTTTAAACCGGCAACAGGAAACAGACTGAGACACCAGAGAAAAAGTTTCTCCTGCAAACCGTTCCTTTTCTGCTAGATGAATGAACGTCTCTCCACTTGCCCAGATCTGAGATATACGTGTGTGTGAAAGCCGTACTTCACCTAGCTTGTTGGGAACACAAAGATTCTTTTCAGTTGCAAACTCCACTCCATACATATATATGGGGAGGTAGTAGCCCAAAATCGGTTTTACAGTGAAAACTGCAGGAACTTCTAACCGGCACTAGGAAACAGACTGAGAAACCAGAGTAAAATTTCTCCTGCCACCCGTTCCTTTTGTGCTAAATGAACGAAAGTCTCCACATGCTCAGTTCTGAGAGATAAGTGTGTGTGAAAGCCGTCCTTCTCATAGCTTCTTGGGAACACAAAGTTTCTTTTCAGTTGAAACTCCACTCCATACATATATATGGGGACGTACTAGCTCCAACTCGGTTTTACAGTGAAAACTGCAGGAACTTCAAACCGGCAACAGGAAACAGACTGACAAACCAGAGAAAATTTTCTCCTGCAACCCGTTCCCTTTGTGCTAGATGAACGAACGTCTCTCCATTTGTCCAGATCTGAGAGATAAGTGAGTGTGAAAGCCGTCCTTCACCTAGCTTGTTGGGAGCACAAAGTTTCTTTTCAGTTGCAAACTCCACTCCATACATATATAAGGGGAGGTAGTAGCCCCAACACTGTTTTACAATGAAAACTGCAGGAACTTCAAACCAGCACTAGGAAACAGACTGAGAAACCAGAGTAAAAGTTTCTCCTGCCTCCCGTTCCCTTTGTGCTAGATGAACGAACGTCTCTCCACATGCTAAGTTCTGAGTGTTAAGTGTGTGTGAAAGCCGTCCTTCAACTAGCTTGTTGGGAACACAAAGTTTCTTTTCAGTTGCATACTCCACTCCATACATATATATCGGTAGGTACTAGCCCCAACTCGGTTTTACAGTGAAAACTGCAGGAACTTCAACCCGGCAGTAGGAAACAGACTGAGAAACCAGAGTAAAATTTTCTCCTGCAACCCGTTCCTTTGTGCTAGATGAACGAACGTCTCTCCACATGCTCAGTTCTGAGAGATAAGTGTGTGTGAAAGCCGTCCTTCACCTTGCTTGTTGGGAACACAAAGTTTCTTTTCAGTTGCAAACTCCACTCCATACATATATATGGGGTGGTACAAGCCCCAACTCTGTTTTACAGTGAAAACTGCAGGAACTTCAACCCGGCACTAGGAAACACACTGAGAAACCAGAGTAAAATTTTCTCCTGCAACCCGTTCCCTTTGTGCTAGATGAACGAAAGTCTCTCCACATGCTAAGTTCTGAGAAATAAGTGTGTGTGAAAGCCGTCCTTCCCCTAGCTTGTTGGGAACACAAAGTTTCTTTCCAGTTGCAAACTCCACTCCATACATATATATGGGGAGGTACTAGCTCCAACTCGGTTTTACAGTGAAAACTGCAGGAACTTCAAACCGGCACTAGGAAACAGACTGAGAAAAATGATTAAAAGTTTCTCCAGCAACCCGTTCCCTTTGTGCTAGTTGAACGAACGTCTCTCCACTAGACCAGATCTGAGAGATAAGTGTGTGTGAAAGCCGTCCTTCACATAGCTTGTTGGGAATACAAAGATTCTTTTTAGTTGCAAACTCTACTCCATACATATATATGGGGAGGTAGTAGCCCCAACTCGAATTTACAGTGAAAACTGTAGGAACTTCAAACAGGCACTAGGAAACAGACTGAGAAAGCAGAGTAAAAGTTTCCCCTGCCACCCGTTCACTTTGTGCTAGTTTAACGAACGTCTCTCCACATGCTCAGTTCTGAGCGATAAGTGTGTGTGAAAGCCGTCCTTCACCTAGCTTGTTGGGAACACAAAGTTTCTTTTCAGTTGCAAAATCCACTCCATACATATATATGGGGAGGTACTAGCCCCAACTCTGTTTTACAGTGAAAACTGCAGGAACTTCAAACCGGCACTAGGAAACAGACTGAGAAACCAGAGTAAAATTTTCTCCTGCAACCCGTTCCTTTTGTGCTACATGAACGAACGTCTCTAAACATGCTCAATTCTGAGAGATAAGTGTGTGTGAAAGCCGTCCTTCCCCTAGCTTGTTGGGAACACAAAGTTTCTTTTCAGTTGCAAACTGCAATCCTTATATATATATGGGGAGGTACTAGCTCCAACTCGGTTTTACAGTGAAAACTGCAGGAACTTCAAACCGGCACTAGGAAACAGACTGAGAAAAATGAGTAAAAGTTTCTCCTGCAAACCGTTCCCTTTGTGCTAGATGAACGAAAGTCTCTCCACATGCTCAGTTCTGAGAGATAAGTGTGTGTGAAAGCCGTCCTTCACCTATCTTGTTGGGAACACAAAGATTCTTTTCAGTTGCAAACTCCACTCCATACATATATATGTGTAGGTACTAGCTCCAACTCGGTTTTACAGTGAAAACTGCAGCAAATTCAAAACGGCACTAGGAAACAGACTGAGAAACCAGAGTAAAAGTTTCTCCTGCAACCTTTCCCTTTGTGCTAGATGAACGAACGTCTCTCCACATGCTCAGTTCTGAGAGATAAGTGTGTGTGAAAGCCGTCCTTCACCTAGCTTCTTGGGATCACAAAGTTCCTTTAAGTTGCAAACTCCAATCCATACATATATATGGTGAGGTACAAGCTCCAACTCGGTTTTACAGTGAAAACTGCAGGAACTTTATACCGGCAACAGGAAACAGACTGAGAAACCAGAGAAAATGTTTCTCCTGCAACCCGTTCCCTTTGTGCTAGATGAACGAACGTCTCTCCACTTGTCCAATTCTGAGAGATAAATGAGTGTGAAAGCCGTCCTTCACCTAGCTTGTTGGGAACACAAAGTTTCTTTTCAGTTGCAAACTCCACTCCATACATATATAAGGGGAGGTAGTAGCCCCAACTCTGTTTTACAGTGAAAACTTCTAGGAACTTCAAACCGGCACTAGGAAACAGACTGAGAAACCAGAGTAAAAGTTTCTCCTGCCTCCCGTTCCCTTTGTGCTAGATGAACGAACGTCTCTCCACATGCTCAGTTCTGAGAGATAAGTGTGTATTAAAGCCGTCCTTCACCTAGCTTGTTGGGAACACAAAGTTTCTTTTCAGTTGCAAACTCCACTCCATACATATATATGGGGAGGTACAAGCCCGAAATCGGTTTTACAGTGAAAACTGCAGGAACTTAAAACCGGCACTAGGAAACAGACTGAGAAACCAGAGTAAAAGTTTCTCCTGCAACCCGTTCAGTTTGTGCTAGAAGAACGAACGTCTCTCCACATGCTGAGTTCTGAGAGATAAGTGTGTGTGAAAGCCGTCCTTCACCTAGCTTGTTGGGAACACTAAGTTTCTTTTCAGTTGCAAACTCCACTCCATACATATATATGGGGAGGTTCTAGCCCCAACTCTGTTTTACAGTGAAAACTGCAGGAACTTCAAACCGGCACTAGGAAATAGACTGAGAAACCAGAGTAAAATTTTCTCCTGCAACCCGTTCCCTTTGTGCTAGATGAACGAACGTCTCTCCACATGCTCAGTTCTGAGAGATAAGTGTGTGTGAAAGCCGTCCTTCCCCTAGCTTGTTGGGAAAACAAAGTTTCTTTTCAGGTGCAAACTCCACTCCATACGTATATATGGTGAGGTACTAGCTCCAACTCGGTTTTACAGTGAAAACTGAAGGAAATTCAAAACGGCACTAGGAAACAGACTGAGAAAAATGAGTAAAAGTTTCTCCTGCAACCCGTTCCCTTTGTGCTAGATGAACGAACGTCTCTCCACATGCTCAGTTCTGAGTGTTAAGTGTGTGTGAAAGCCGTCCTTCACCTAGCTTCCTTGGAACACAAAGTTCCTTTCAGTTGCAAACTCCAATCCATACATATATATGGGGAGGGACAAGCTGCAACTCGGTTTTACAGTGATAACTGCAGGAACTTTAAACCGGCAACAGGAAACAGACTGAGACACCAGAGAAAAAGTTTCTCCTGCAAACCGTTCCTTTTCTGCTAGATGAATGAACGTCTCTCCACTTGCCCAGATCTGAGATATACGTGTGTGTGAAAGCCGTACTTCACCTAGCTTGTTGGGAACACAAAGATTCTTTTCAGTTGCAAACTCCACTCCATACATATATATGGGGAGGTAGTAGCCCAAAATCGGTTTTACAGTGAAAACTGCAGGAACTTCTAACCGGCACTAGGAAACAGACTGAGAAACCAGAGTAAAATTTCTCCTGCCACCCGTTCCTTTTGTGCTAACTGAACGAAAGTCTCCACATGCTCAGTTCTGAGAGATAAGTGTGTGTGAAAGCCGTCCTTCTCATAGCTTCTTGGGAACACAAAGTTTCTTTTCAGTTGAAACTCCACTCCATACATATATATGGGGACGTACTAGCTCCAACTCGGTTTTACAGTGAAAACTGCAGGAACTTCAAACCGGCAACAGGAAACAGACTGACAAACCAGAGAAAATTTTCTCCTGCAACCCGTTCCCTTTGTGCTAGATGAACGAACGTCTCTCCATTTGTCCAGATCTGAGAGATAAGTGAGTGTGAAAGCCGTCCTTCACCTAGCTTGTTCTGAGCACAAAGTTTCTTTTCAGTTGCAAACTCCACTCCATACATATATAAGGGGAGGTAGTAGCCCCAACACTGTTTTACAATGAAAACTGCAGGAACTTCAAACCAGCACTAGGAAACAGACTGAGAAACCAGAGTAAAAGTTTCTCCTGCCTCCCGTTCCCTTTGTGCTAGATGAACGAACGTCTCTCCACATGCTAAGTTCTGAGTGTTAAGTGTGTGTGAAAGCCGTCCTTCAACTAGCTTGTTGGGAACACAAAGTTTCTTTTCAGTTGCATACTCCACTCCATACATATATATCGGTAGGTACTAGCCCCAACTCGGTTTTACAGTGAAAACTGCAGGAACTTCAACCCGGCAGTAGGAAACAGACTGAGAAACCAGAGTAAAATTTTCTCCTGCAACCCGTTCCTTTGTGCTAGATGAACGAACGTCTCTCCACATGCTCAGTTCTGAGAGATAAGTGTGTGTGAAAGCCGTCCTTCACCTTGCTTGTTGGGAACACAAAGTTTCTTTTCAGTTGCAAACTCCACTCCATACATATATATGGGGTGGTACAAGCCCCAACTCTGTTTTACAGTGAAAACTGCAGGAACTTCAACCCGGCACTAGGAAACACACTGAGAAACCAGAGTAAAATTTTCTCCTGCAACCCGTTCCCTTTGTGCTAGATGAACGAAAGTCTCTCCACATGCTAAGTTCTGAGAAATAAGTGTGTGTGAAAGCCGTCCTTCCCCTAGCTTGTTGGGAACACAAAGTTTCTTTCCAGTTGCAAACTCCACTCCATACATATATATGGGGAGGTACTAGCTCCAACTCGGTTTTACAGTGAAAACTGCAGGAACTTCAAACCGGCACTAGGAAACAGACTGAGAAAAATGATTAAAAGTTTCTCCAGCAACCCGTTCCCTTTGTGCTAGTTGAACGAACGTCTCTCCACTAGACCAGATCTGAGAGATAAGTGTGTGTGAAAGCCGTCCTTCACATAGCTTGTTGGGAATACAAAGATTCTTTTTAGTTGCAAACTCTACTCCATACATATATATGGGGAGGTAGTAGCCCCAACTCGAATTTACAGTGAAAACTGTAGGAACTTCAAACAGGCACTAGGAAACAGACTGAGAAAGCAGAGTAAAAGTTTCTCCTGCCACCCGTTCACTTTGTGCTAGTTTAACGAACGTCTCTCCACATGCTCAGTTCTGAGCGATAAGTGTGTGTGAAAGCCGTCCTTCACCTAGCTTGTTGGGAACACAAAGTTTCTTTTCAGTTGCAAAATCCACTCCATACATATATATGGGGAGGTACTAGCCCCAACTCTGTTTTACAGTGAAAACTGCAGGAACTTCAAACCGGCACTAGGAAACAGACTGAGAAACCAGAGTAAAATTTTCTCCTGCAACCCGTTCCTTTTGTGCTACATGAACGAACGTCTCTAAACATGCTCAATTCTGAGAGATAAGTGTGTGTGAAAGCCGTCCTTCCCCTAGCTTGTTGGGAACACAAAGTTTCTTTTCAGTTGCAAACTGCAATCCTTACATATATATGGGGAGGTACTAGCTCCAACTCGGTTTTACAGTGAAAACTGCAGGAACTTCAAACCGGCACTAGGAAACAGACTGAGAAAAATGAGTAAAAGTTTCTCCTGCAAACCGTTCCCTTTGTGCTAGATGAACGAAAGTCTCTCCACATGCTCAGTTCTGAGAGATAAGTGTGTGTGAAAGCCGTCCTTCACCTATCTTGTTGGGAACACAAAGTTTCTTTTCAGTTGCAAACTCCACTCCATACATATATATGTGTAGGTACTAGCTCCAACTCGGTTTTACAGTGAAAACTGCAGCAAATTCAAAACGGCACTAGGAAACAGACTGAGAAACCAGAGTAAAAGTTTCTCCTGCAACCTTTCCCTTTGTGCTAGATGAACGAACGTCTCTCCACATGCTCAGTTCTGAGAGATAAGTGTGTGTGAAAGCCGTCCTTCACCTAGCTTCTTGGGATCACAAAGTTCCTTTAAGTTGCAAACTCCAATCCATACATATATATGGTGAGGTACAAGCTCCAACTCGGTTTTACAGTGAAAACTGCAGGAACTTTATACCGGCAACAGGAAACAGACTGAGAAACCAGAGAAAATGTTTCTCCTGCAACCCGTTCCCTTTGTGCTAGATGAACGAACGTCTCTCCACTTGTCCAATTCTGAGAGATAAATGAGTGTGAAAGCCGTCCTTCACCTAGCTTGTTGGGAACACAAAGTTTCTTTTCAGTTGCAAACTCCACTCCATACATATATAAGGGGAGGTAGTAGCCCCAACTCTGTTTTACAGTGAAAACTTCTAGGAACTTCAAACCGGCACTAGGAAACAGACTGAGAAACCAGAGTAAAAGTTTCTCCTGCCTCCCGTTCCCTTTGTGCTAGATGAACGAACGTCTCTCCACATGCTCAGTTCTGAGAGATAAGTGTGTATTAAAGCCGTCCTTCACCTAGCTTGTTGGGAACACAAAGTTTCTTTTCAGTTGCAAACTCCACTCCATACATATATATGGGGAGGTACAAGCCCGAAATCGGTTTTACAGTGAAAACTGCAGGAACTTAAAACCGGCACTAGGAAACAGACTGAGAAACCAGAGTAAAAGTTTCTCCTGCAACCCGTTCAGTTTGTGCTAGAAGAACGAACGTCTCTCCACATGCTGAGTTCTGAGAGATAAGTGTGTGTGAAAGCCGTCCTTCACCTAGCTTGTTGGGAACACTAAGTTTCTTTTCAGTTGCAAACTCCACTCCATACATATATATGGGGAGGTTCTAGCCCCAACTCTGTTTTACAGTGAAAACTGCAGGAACTTCAAACCGGCACTAGGAAATAGACTGAGAAACCAGAGTAAAATTTTCTCCTGCAACCCGTTCCCTTTGTGCTAGATGAACGAACGTCTCTCCACATGCTCAGTTCTGAGAGATAAGTGTGTGTGAAAGCCGTCCTTCCCCTAGCTTGTTGGGAAAACAAAGTTTCTTTTCAGGTGCAAACTCCACTCCATACGTATATATGGTGAGGTACTAGCTCCAACTCGGTTTTACAGTGAAAACTGAAGGAAATTCAAAACGGCACTAGGAAACAGACTGAGAAAAATGAGTAAAAGTTTCTCCTGCAACCCGTTCCCTTTGTGCTAGATGAACGAACGTCTCTCCACATGCTCAGTTCTGAGAGATAAGTGTGTGTGAAAGCCGTCCTTCACCTAGTTCTTAGGAACACATAGTTCCTTCCAGTTGCATACTCCAATCCATATATATATATGGGGAGGGACAAGCTACAACTCGGTTTACAGTGAAAAGTGCAGGAACTTTAAACCGGCAACAGGAAACAGACTGAGAAACCGGAGAAAAGTTTCTCCTGCAACCCGTTCCCTTTGTGCTAGATGAACGAACGTCTCTCCTCATGCTCAGTTCTGAGAGATAAGTGTGTGTGAAAGCCGTCCTTCACCTCTCTTGTTGGGAACACAAAGTTTCTTTTCAGTAGCAAACTCCACTCCATACATATATGTGGGTAGGTACAAGCTCCAACTCTGTTTTACAGTGAAAACTGCAGGAAATTCAAACCGGCACTAGGAAACAGAGTGAGAAACCAGAGTAATAGTTTCTCCTGCAACCCGTTCCCTTTGTGCTAGATGAACGAAAGTCTCTCCAGATGCTCAGTTCTGAGAGATAAGTGTGTGTGAAAGCCGTCCTTCACCTATCTTCTTGGGAACACAAAGTTCCTTTAAGTTGCAAACTCCAATCCATACATATATATGGTGAGGTACAAGCTCCAACTCGGTTTTACAGAGAAAACTGCAGGAACTTTAAACCGGCACTAGGAAACAGACTGAGAAACCAGAGTAAAAGTTTCTCCTGCAACCCGTTCCCTTTGTGCTAGATGAACGAACGTCTCTCCACTTGCCCAGATCTGAGAGATAAGTGTGTGTGGAAGCCGTCCTTCAACTAGCTAGTTGGGAACACAAAGTTTCTTTTCAGTTGCAAACTCCACTCCATACATATATATGGGGATGTACTAGCCCCAACTCTGTTTTAAAGTGAAAACTGCAGGAACTTCAAACCGGCAACAGGAAACAGACTGAGAAACCAGAGTAAAATTTTCTCCTGCAACCCGTTCCCTTTGTGCTAGATGAACGAAAGTCTCTCCACATGCTCAGTTCTGAGAGATAAGTGTGTGTGAAAGCCGTCCTTCCCCTAGCTTGTTGGGAACACAAAGTTCCTTTTCAGTTGCAAACTCCCCTCCAAATTTATATATGGGGAGGTACTAGCTCCAACTCGGTTTTACAGTAAAAACTGCAGGAAATTCAAACCGGCAGTAGGCATCAGACTGAGAAACCAGAGTAAAAGTTTCTCCTGCAACGCGTTCCTTTGTGCTAAATGAACGAACGTCTCTCCACATGCTCAGTTGTGAGAGATAAGTGTGTGTGAAAGCCGTCCTTCACCAAGCTTGTTGGGAACACAAAGCTTCTTTTCAGTTGCAAACTCCACTCCATACATATATATGGGGAGGTAATAGCCCGAAATCGGTTTTACAGTGAAAACTGCAGGAACTTCAAACCGGCACTAGGAAACAGACTGAGAAACAAGAGTAAAAGTTTCTCCTGCAACCCGTTCAGTTTGTGCTAGAAGAACGAACGTCTCTCCACATGCTGAGTTCTGAGAGATAAGTGTGTGTGAAAGCCGTCCTTCAACTAGCTTGTTGGGAACACTAAGTTTCTTTCAGTTGCAAACTCCACTCCATACATACATATGGGGAGGTTCTAGCCCCAACTCTGTTTTACAGTGAAAAGTGAAGGAACTTCAAACCGGCACTAGGAAACAGACTGAGAAAGCAGAGTAAAATTTTCTCCTGCAACCCGTTCCCTTTGTGCTAGATGAACGAACGTCTCTCCACATGCTCAGTTCTGAGAGATAAGTGTGTGTGAAAGCCGTCCTTCCCCTAGCTTGTTGGGAAAACAAAGTTTCTTTTCAGTTGCAAACTCCACTCCATACGTATATATGGTGAGGTACTAGCTCCAACTCGGTTTTACAGTGAAAACTGAAGGAACTTGAAACCGGCACTAGGAAACAGACTGAGAAAAATGAGTAAAAGTTTCTCCTGCAACCCGTTCCCTTTGTGCTAGATGAACGAACGTCTCTCCACATGCTCAGTTCTAAGACATAAGTGTGTGTGAAAGCCGTCCTTCACCTAGCTTGTTGGGAACACAAAGTTTTTTTCAGTTGCAAACTCCACTCCATACATATATATGGGGTGGTACTAGCTCCAACTCTGTTTTACAGTGAAAACTGCAGGAAATTCATACCGGCACTAGGAAACAGACTGAGAAACCAGAGTAAATGTTTCTCCTGCAACCCGTTCCCTTTGTGCTAGATGAACGAACGTCTCTCCACATGCTCAGTTCTGAGAGATAATTGTGTGTGAAAGCCGTCCTTTACCTAGCTTGTTGGGAACACAAAGTTTCTTTCACTAGCAAACTCCAATCCATACATATATATGTGGAGGTACTAGCTCCAACTCGGTTTTACAGTGAAAACTGCAGGAACTTTAAACCGGCAATAGGAATCAGACTGAGAAACCAGAGTAAAAGTTTCTCCTACAACCCGTTCCCTTTGTGCTAAATGAACGAAAGTCTCTCCACATGCTCAGTTCTGAGATATAAGTGTGTGTGAAAGCCGTCCTTCACCTAGCTTCTTGGGAACACAAATTTCCTTTCAGTTGCATACACCAATCCATATATATATATGGGGAGGGACAAGCTCCAACTCGGTTTTACAGTGAAAACTGCAGGAACTTTAAACCGGCAACAGGAAACAGACTGAGAAACCGGAGAAAATGTTTTTCCTGCAACACGTTCCCTTTGTGCTAGATGAACGAACGTCTCTCCTCATGCTCAGTTCTGAGAGATAAGTGTGTGTGAAAGCCGTCCTTCACCTAGCTTGTTGGGAACACAAAGATTCTTTTCAGTTGCAAACTCCACTCCATACATTTATGTGGGTAGGTACTAGCTCCAACTCTGTTTTACAGTGAAAACTGCAGGAAATTCAAACCGGCACTAGGAAACAGACTGAGAAACCAGAGTAAAAGTTTCTCCTGCAACCCGTTCCCTTTGTGCTAGATGAACGAACGTCTCTCCACATGCTCAGTTCTGAGAGATAAGTGTGTGTGAAACCCGTCCTTCACCTAGCTTGTTGGGAAAACAAAGTTCCTTTAAGTTGCAAAATCCAATCCATACATATATATGGTGAGGTACAAGCTCCAACTCGGTTTTACAGAGAAAACTGCAGGAACTTTAAACCGGCACAAGGAAACAGACTGAGAAACCAGAGAAAAAGTTTATCCTGCAACCCGTTCAGTTTGTGCTAGATGAACGAACGTCTCTCCACATGCCCAGGTCTGAGAGATAAGTGTGTGTGGAAGCCGCCTTCAACTAGCTAGTTGAGAACACAAAGTTGCTTTTCAGTTGCAAACTCCACTCCATACATATATATGGGGAGGTACTAGCCCCAACTCTGTTTTAAAGTTAAAACTGCAGGAACATCAAACCGGCACTAGGAAACAGACTGAGAAACCAGAGTAAAATTTTCTCCTGCAACCCGTTCATTTTGTGCTAGATGAACGAATGTCTCTCCACATGCTCAGTTCTGAGAGATAAGTGTGTGTGAAAGCCGTCCTTCCCCTAGCTTGTTGGGAACACAAAGTTCCTTTTCAGTTGCAAACTCCCCTCCAAAATTATATATGGGGAGGTACTAGCTCCAACTCGGTTTTACAGTGAAAACTGCAGGAAATTCAAACCGGCAGTAGGCATCAGACTGAGAAACCAGAGTAAAAGTTTCTCCTGCAACCCGTTCAGTTTGTGCTAGAAGAACGAACGTCTCTCCACATGCTGAGTTCTGAGAGATAAGTGTGTGTGAAAGCCGTCCTTCAACTAGCTTGTTGGGAACACTAAGTTGCTTTCAGTTGCAAACTCCACTAAATACATATATATGGGGTGGTTCTAGCCCCAACTCTGTTTTACAGTGAAAACTGAAGGAACTTCAAACCGGCACTAGGAAACAGACTGAGAAAGCAGAGTAAAATTTTCTCCTGCAACCCGTTCCCTTTGTGCTAGATGAACGGATGTCTCTCCACATGCTCAGTTCTGAGAGATCAGTGTGTGTGAAAGCCGTCCTTCCCCTAGCTTGTTGGGAAAACAAAGTTTCTTTTCAGTTGCAAACTCCACTCCATACGTATATATGGTGTGGTACTAGCTCCAACTCGGTTTTACAGTGAAAACTGAAGGAACTTCAAACCGGCACTACGAAACAGACTGAGAAAAATGAGTAAAAGTTTCTCCTGCAACCCGTTCCCTTTGTGCTAGATGAACGAACGTCTCTCCACATGCTCAGTTCTAAGAGATAAGTGTGTGTTAAAGCCGTCCTTCACCTAGCTTGTTGGGAACACAAAGTTTTTTTTCAGTTGCAAACTCCACTCCATACATATATATGGGGAGGTACTAGCTCCAACTCTGTTTTACAGTGAAAACTGCAGGAAATTCATACCGGCACTAGGAAACAGACTGAGAAACCAGAGTAAATGTTTCTCCTGCAACCCGTTCCCTTTGTGCTAGATGAACGAACGTCTCTCCACATGCTCAGTTCTGAGAGATAATTGTGTGTGAAAGCCGTCCTTTACCTAGCTTGTTGGGAACACAAAGTTTCTTTTCACTTGCAAACTCCAATCCATACATATATATGTGGAGGTACTTGCTCCAACTCGGTTTTACAGTGAAAACTGCAGGAACTTCAAACCGGCAATAGGAATCAGACTGAGAAACCAGAGTAAAAGTTTCTCCTGCAACCCGTTCCCTTTGTGCTAGATGAACGAACGTCTCTCCTCATGCTCAGTTCTGAGAGATAAGTGTGTGTGAAAGCCGTCCTTCACCTAGCTTGTTGGGAACACAAAGATTCTTTTCAGTTGCAAATTCCACTCCATACATTTATGTGGGTAGGTACTAGCTCCAACTCTGTTTTACAGTGAAAACTGCAGGAAATTCAAACCGGCACTAGGAAACAGACTGAGAAACCAGAGTAAAAGTTTCTCCTGCAACCCGTTCCCTTTGTGCTAGATGAACGAACGTCTCTCCACATGCTCAGTTCTGAGAGATAAGTGTGTGTGAAATCCGTCCTTCACCTAGCTTCTTGGGAAAACAAAGTTCCTTTAAGTTGCAAACTCCAATCCATACATATATATGGTGAGGTACAAGCTCCAACTCGGTTTTACAGAGAAAACTGCAGGAATTTCAAACCGGCATTAGGAAACAGACTGAGAAACCAGAGTAAAAGTTTCTCCAGCAACCCGTTCCCTTTGTGCTAGATGAACGAACGTCTCTCCACATGCTCAGTTCTGAGAGATAAGTGTGTGTGAAAGCCGTCCTTCACCTAGCTTGTTGGGAACACAAAGTTTCTTTTCAGTTGCAAACTCCACTCCATACATATATATGGGGAGGTACTAGCTCCAACTCTGTTTTACAGTGAAAACTGCAGGAAATTCATACCGGCACTAGGAAACAGACTGAGAAACCAGAGTAAATGTTTCTCCTGCAACCCGTTCCCTTTGTGCTAGATGAACGAACGTCTCTCCACATGCTCAGTTCTGAGAGATAATTGTGTGTGAAAGCCGTCCTTTACCTAGCTTGTTGGGAACACAAAGTTTCTTTTCACATGCAAACTCCAATCCATACATATATATGTGGAGGTACTTGCTCCAACTCGGTTTTACAGTGAAAACTGCAGGAACTTCAAACCGGCAATAGGAATCAGACTGAGAAAACAGAGTAAAAGTTTCTCCTGCAACCCGTTCCCTTTGTGCTAAATGAACGAAAGTCTCTCCACATGCTCAGTTCTGAGATATAAGTGTGTGTGAAAGCCGTCCTTCACCTAGCTTCTTGGGAACACAAATTTCCTTTCAGTTGCATACACCAATCCATATATATATATGGGGAGGGACAAGCTCCAACTCGGTTTTACAGTGTAAACTGCAGGAACTTTAAACCGGCAACAGGAAACAGACTGAGAAACCGGAGAAAATGTTTCTCCTGCAACCCGTTCCCTTTGTGCTAGATGAACGAACGTCTCTCCTCATGCTCAGTTCTGAGAGATAAGTGTGTGTGAAAGCCGTCCTTCACCTAGCTTGTTGGGAACACAAAGATTCTTTTCAGTTGCAAATTCCACTCCATACATTTATGTCGGTAGGTACTAGCTCCAACCATGTTTTACAGTGAAAACTGCAGGAAATTCAAACCGGCACTAGGAAACAGACTGAGAAACCAGAGTAAAAGTTTCTCCTGCAACCCGTTCCCTTTGTGCTAGATGAACGAACGTCTCTCCACATGCTCAGTTCTGAGAGATAAGTGTGTGTGAAATCCGTCCTTCACCTAGCTTCTTGGGAAAACAAAGTTCCTTTAAGTTGCAAACTCCAATCCATACATATATATGGTGAGGTACAAGCTCCAACTCGGTTTTACAGAGAAAACTGCAGGAACTTTAAACCGGCACAAGGAAACAGACTGAGAAACCAGAGAAAAAGTTTATCCTGCAACCCGTTCAGTTTGTGCTAGATGAACGAACGTCTCTCCACATGCCCAGGTCTGAGAGATAAGTGTGTGTGGAAGCCGTCCTTCAAATAGCTAGTTGGGAACACAAAGTTGCTTTTCAGTTGCAAACTCCACTCCATACATATATATGGGGAGGTACTAGCCCCAACTCTGTTTTAAAGTTAAAACTGCAGGAACATCAAACCGGCACTAGGAAACAGACTGAGAAACCAGAGTAAAATTTTCTCCTGCAACCCGTTCCCTTTGTGCTAGATGAACGAATGTCTCTCCACATGCTAAGTTCTGAGAGATAAGTGTGTGTGAAATCCGTCCTTCCTCTAGCTTGTTGGGAACACAAAGTATCTTTTCAGTTGCAAACACCACTCCATACAAATATATGGGGAGGTATTAGCTCCAACTCGGTTTTACAGTGAAAACTGAAGGAACTTCAAACCGGCACTAGGAAACAGACTGAGAAACCAGAGTAAAAGTTTCTCCTGCAAACCGTTCCCTTTGTGCTAGATGAACGAACGTCTCTCCACATGCTCAGTTCTGAGAGATAAGTGTGTGTGGAAGCTGTCCTTCACCTAGCTTGTTGGGAACACAAAGATTCTTTTCACATGCAAACTCCAATCCATACATATATATGTGGAGGTACTTGCTCCAAATCGGTTTTACAGTGAAAACTGCAGGAACTTCAAACCGGCAATAGGAATCAGACTGAGAAACCAGAGAAAAAGTTTCTCCTGCAACCCGTTCCCTTTGTGCTAGATGAACGAAAGTCTCTCCACATGCTCAGTTCTGAGATATAAGTGTGTGTGAAAGCCGTCCTTCACCTAGCTTGTTGGGAACACTAAGTTTCTTTTCAGTTGCAAACTCCATTCCATACATATATATGGGGATGTACTAGCCCCAAATCTGTTTTACAGTTAAAACTGCAGGAACTTCAAACCGGCACTAGGAATCAGACTGAGAAACCAGAGTAAAATTTTCTCTTGCACACCGTTCCCTTTTTGCTAGATGAACGAACGTCTCTCCACATGCTCAGTTCTGAGAGATAAGTGTGTGTGAAAGCCGTCCTTCCCCTATCTTGTTGGGAACACAAAGTTTCTTTTAAGTTGCAAATTCCAATCTATACATATATATGGTGAGGTACAAGCTCCAACTCGGTTTTACAGTGAAAACTGCAGGAACTTTATACCGGCAACAGGAAACAGACTGAGAAACCAGAGAAAATGTTTCACCTGCAACCCGTTCCCTTTGTTCTAGATAAACGAACGTCTATCCACTTGTCCAGATCTGACAGATAAGTGAGTGTGAAAGCCGTCCTTCACCTAGCTTGTTGGGAACACAAAGTTTCTTTTCAGTTGCAAACCCCAATCCATACATATATAAGGGGAGGTAGTAGCCCCAACAATGTTTTACAGTGAAAACTGCAGGAACTTCAAACCGGCACTAGGAAACACACTGAGAAACCAGAGTAAAAGTTTCTCCTGCCTCCCGTTCCATTTGTGCTAGATGAACGAACGTCTCTCCACATGCTCAGTCCTGAGATATAAGTGTGTGTGAAAGCCGTCCTTCCCCTAGCTTGTTGGGAACACAAAGTTTCTTTTCAGTTGCAAACTCCACTCCATACATTTATATGGGGAGGTACTAGCCCCACATCGGTTTTACAGTGAAAACTGCAGGAACTTCAAAACGGCACTAGGAAACAGACTGAGAAACCAGAGTAAAAGTTTCTCCTGCAACCCGTTCCCTTTGTGCTAGATGAACGAACGTCTCTCCACATGCTGAGTTCTGAGAGATAAATGTGTGTGAAAGCCGTCCTTCACCTAGCTTGTTGGGAACACTAAGTTTCTTTTCAGTTGCAAACTCCATTCCATACATATATATGGGGAGGTACTAGCCCCAAATATGTTTTACAGTTAAAACTGCAGGAACTTCAAACCGGCACTAGGAATCAGACTGAGAAACCAGAGTAAAATTTTCTCTTGCACACCGTTCCCTTTTTGCTAGATGAACGAACGTCTCTCCACATGCTCAGTTCTGAGAGATATGTGTGTGTGAAAGCCGTCCTTCCCCTAGCTTGTTGGGAACACAAAGTTTCTTTTCAGTTTCAAACTCCACTCCATACATATATATGGGGAGGTACTAGCTCCAACTCAGTTTTACAGTGAAAACTGAAGGAACTTCAAACCGGCACTAGGAAACAGACTGAGAAAAATGAGTAAAATTTTCTCCTGAAACCCGTTCCCTTTGTGCTAGATGAACGAACGTCTCTCCACATGCTCAGTTCTGAGAGATAAGTGTGTGTGAAATCCGTCCTTCATCCTGCTTCTTGGGAAAACAAAGTTCCTTTAAGTTGCAAACTCCAATCCATATATATATATGGTGAGGTACAAGCTCCAACACGGTTTTACAGAGAAAACTGCAGGAACTTTAAACCGGCACAAGGAAACAGACTGAGAAACCAGAGAAAATGTTTATCCTGCAACCCGTTCAGTTTGTGCTAGATGAACGAACGTCTCTCCACATGCCCAGGTCTGAGAGATAAGTGTGTGTGGAAGCCGTCCTTCAACTAGCTAGTTGGGAACAAAAAGTTGCTTTTCAGGTGCAAACTCCACTCCATACATATATATGGGGAGGTACTAGCCCCAACACTGTTTTAAAGTTAAAACTGCAGGAACATCAAATCGGCACTAGGAAACAGACTGAGAAACCAGAGTAAAATTTTCTCCTGCAACCCGTTCCCTTTGTGCTAGATGAACGAATGTCTCTCCACATGCTCAGTTCTGAGAGATAATTGTGTGTGAAAGCCGTCCTTCCCCTAGCTTGTTGGGAACACAAAGTTCCTTTTCAGTTGCAAACTCCCCTCCAAATTTATATATGGGGAGGTACTAGCTCCAACTCGGTTTTACAGTGAAAACTGCAGGAAATTCAAACCGGCAGTAGGCATCAGACTGAGAAACCAGAGTAAAAGTTTCTCCTGCAACGCGTTCCTTTGTGCTAAATGAACGAACGTCTCTCCACATGCTCAGTTGTGAGAGATAAGTGTGTGTGAAAGCCGTCCTTCACCAAGCTTGTTGGGAACACAAAGCTTCTTTTCAGTTGCAAACTCCACTCCATACATATAAATGGGGAGGTAATAGCCCGAAATCGGTTTTACAGTGAAAACTGCAGGAACTTCAAACCGGCACTAGGAAACAGACTGAGAAACCAGAGTAAAAGTTTCTCCTGCAACCCGTTCAGTTTGTGCTAGAAGAACGAACGTCTCTCCACATGCTGAGTTCTGAGAGATAAGTGTGTGTGAAAGCCGTCCTTCAACTAGCTTGTTGGGAACACTAAGTTTCTTTCAGTTGCAAACTCCCCTCCATAAATATATATGGGGAGTTTCTAGCCCCAACTCTGTTTTACAGTGAAAACTGAAGGAACTTCAAACCGGCACTAGGAAACAGACTAAGAAAGCAGAGTAAAATTTTCTCCTGCAACCCGTTCCCTTTGTGCTAGATGAACGGACGTCTCTCCACATGCTCAGTTCTGAGAGATAAGTGTGTGTGAAAGCCGTCCTTCCCCTAGCTTGTTGGGAAAACAAAGTTTCTTTTCAGTTGCAAACTCCACTCCATACGTATATATGGTGTGGTACTAGCTCCAACTCGGTTTTACAGTGAAAACTGAAGGAACTTCAAACCGGCACTAGGAAACAGACTGAGAAAAATGAGTAAAAGTTTCTCCTGCAACCCGTTCCTTTTGTGCTAGATGAAGGAACGTCTCTCCACATGCTCAGTTCTAAGAGATAAGTGTGTGTGAAAGCCGTCCTTCACCTAGCTTGTTGGGAACACAAAGTTTTTTTTCAGTTCCGAACTCCACTCCATACATATATATGGGGAGGTACTAGCTCCAACTCTGTTTTACAGTGAAAACTGCAGGAAATTCATACCGGCACTAGGAAACAGACTGAGAAACCAGAGTAAATGTTTCTCCTGCAACCCGTTCCCTTTGTGCTAGATGAACGAACGTCTCTCCACATGCTCAGTTCTGAGAGATAATTGTGTGTGAAAGCCGTCCTTTACCTAGCTTGTTGGGAACACAAAGTTTCTTTTCACTTGCAAAATCCAATCCATACATATATATGTGGAGGTACTTGCTCCAACTCGGTTTTACAGTGAAAACTGCAGGAACTTCAAACCGGCAATAGGAATCAGACTGAGAAACCAGAGTAAAAGTTTCTCCTGCAACCCGTTCCCTTTGTGCTAAATGAACGAAAGTCTCTCCACATGCTCAGTTCTGAGATATAAGTGTGTGTGAAAGCCGTCCTTCACCTAGCTTCTTGGGAACACAAATTTCCTTTCAGTTGCATACACCAATCCATATATATATATGGGGAGGGACAAGCTCCAACTCGGTTTTACAGTGTAAACTGCAGGAACTTTAAACCGGCAACAGGAAACAGACTGAGAAACCGGAGAAAATGTTTCTCCTGCAACCCGTTCCCTTTGTGCTAGATGAACGAACGTCTCTCCACATGCTCAGTTCTGAGAGATAAGTGTGTGTGGAAGCTGTCCTTCACCTAGCTTGTTGGGAACACAAAGATTCTTTTCAGTTGCAAACTCCACTCCATACATATATATGGGTAGGTACTAGCTCCAACTCGGTTTTACAGTGAAAACTGCAGGAAATTCAAACCGGCATTAGGAAACAGACTGAGAAACCAGAGTAAAAGTTTCTCCAGCAACCCGTTCCCTTTGTGCTAGATGAACGAACGTCTCTCCACATGCTCAGTTCTGAGAGATAAGTGTGTGTGAAAGCCGTCCTTCACCTAGCTTGTTGGGAACACAAAGTTTCTTTTCAGTTGCAAACTCCACTCCATACATATATATGGGGAGGTACTAGCTCCAACTCTGTTTTACAGTGAAAACTGCAGGAAATTCATACCGGCACTAGGAAACAGACTGAGAAACCAGAGTAAATGTTTCTCCTGCAACCCGTTCCCTTTGTGCTAGATGAACGAACGTCTCTCCACATGCTCAGTTCTGAGAGATAATTGTGTGTGAAAGCCGTCCTTTACCTAGCTTGTTGGGAACACAAAGTTTCTTTCCACATGCAAACTCCAATCCATACATATATATGTGGAGGTACTTGCTCCAACTCGGTTTTACAGTGAAAACTGCAGGAACTTCAAACCGGCAATAGGAATCAGACTGAGAAACCAGAGAAAAAGTTTCTCCTGCAACCCGTTCCCTTTGTGCTAGATGAACGAAAGTCTCTCCACATGCTCAGTTCTGAGATATAAGTGTGTGTGAAAGCCGTCCTTCACCTAGCTTGTTGGGAACACTAAGTTTCTTTTCAGTTGCAAACTCCATTCCATACATATATATGGGGAGGTACTAGCCCCAAATCTGTTTTACAGTTAAAACTGCAAGAACTTCAAACCGGCACTAGGAATCAGACTGAGAAACCAGAGTAAAATTTTCTCTTGCACACCGTTCCCTTTTTGCTAGATGAACGAACGTCTCTCCACATGCTCAGTTCTGAGAGATAAGTGTGTGTGAAAGCCGTCCTTCCCCTATCTTGTTGGGAACACAAAGTTTCTTTTAAGTTGCAAATTCCAATCTATACATATATATGGTGAGGTACAAGCTCCAACTCGGTTTTACAGTGAAAACTGCAAGAACTTTATACCGGCAACAGGAAACAGACTGAGAAACCAGAGAAAATGTTTCACCTGCAACCCGTTCCCTTTGTTCTAGATAAACGAACGTCTATCCACTTGTCAATATCTGACAGATAAGTGAGTGTGAAAGCCGTCCTTCACCTAGCTTGTTGGGAACACAAAGTTTCTTTTCAGTTGCAAACCCCAATCCATACATATATAAGGGGAGGTAGTAGCCCCAACAATGTTTTACAGTGAAAACTGCAGGAACTTCAAACCGGCACTAGGAAACAGACTGAGAAACCAGAGTAAAAGTTTCTCCTGCCTCCCGTTCCCTTTGTGCTAGATGAACGAACGTCTCTCCACATGCTCAGTCCTGAGATATAAGTGTGTGTGAAAGCCGTCCTTCCCCTAGCTTGTTGGGAACACAAAGTTTCTTTTCAGTTGCAAACTCCACTCCATACATTTATATGGGGAGGTACTAGCCCCAAATCGGTTTTACAGTGAAAACTGCAGGAACTTCAAACCGGCACTAGGAAACAGACTGAGAAACCAGAGTAAAAGTTTCTCCTGCAACCCGTTCCCTTTGTGCTAGATGAACGAACGTCTCTCCACATGCTGAGTTCTGAGAGATAAATGTGTGTGAAAGCCGTCCTTCACCTAGCTTGTTGGGAACACTAAGTTTCTTTTCAGTTGCAAACTCCATTCCATACATATATATGGGGAGGTACTAGCCCCAAATATGTTTTACAGTTAAAACTGCAGGAACTTCAAACCGGCACTAGGAATCAGACTGAGAAACCAGAGTAAAATTTTCTCTTGCACACCGTTCCCTTTGTGCTAGATGAACGAACGTCTCTCCACATGCTCAGTTCTGAGAGATAAGTGTGTGTGAAATCCGTCCTTCATCCTGCTTCTTGGGAAAACAAAGTTCCTTTAAGTTGCAAACTCCAATCCATATATATATATGGTGAGGTACAAGCTCCAACACGGTTTTACAGAGAAAACTGCAGGAACTTTAAACCGGCACAAGGAAACAGACTGAGAAACCAGAGAAAATGTTTATCCTGCAACCCGTTCAGTTTGTGCTAGATGAACGAACGTCTCTCCACATGCCCAGGTCTGAGAGATAAGTGTGTGTGGAAGCCGTCCTTCAACTAGCTAGTTGGGAACAAAAAGTTGCTTTTCAGTTGCAAACTCCACTCCATACATATATATGGGGAGGTACTAGCCCCAACTCTGTTTTAAAGTTAAAACTGCAGGAACATCAAACCGGCACTAGGAAACAGACTGAGAAACCAGAGTAAAATTTTCTCCTGCAACCCGTTCCCTTTGTGCTAGATGAACGAATGTCTCTCCACATGCTCAGTTCTGAGAGATAATTGTGTGTGAAAGCCGTCCTTCCCCTAGCTTGTTGGGAACACAAAGTTCCTTTTCAGTTGCAAACTCCCCTCCAAATTTATATATGGGGAGGTACTAGCTCCAACTCGGTTTTACAGTGAAAACTGCAGGAAATTCAAACCGGCAGTAGGCATCAGACTGAGAAACCAGAGTAAAAGTTTCTCCTGCAACGCGTTCCTTTGTGCTAAATGAACGAACGTCTCTCCACATGCTCAGTTGTGAGAGATAAGTGTGTGTGAAAGCCGTCCTTCACCAAGCTTGTTGGGAACACAAAGCTTCTTTTCAGTTGCAAACTCCACTCCATACATATAAATGGGGAGGTAATAGCCCGAAATCGGTTTTACAGTGAAAACTGCAGGAACTTCAAACCGGCACTAGGAAACAGACTGAGAAACCAGAGTAAAAGTTTCTCCTGCCTCCCGTTCCCTTTGTGCTAGATGAACGAAGGTCTCTCCACATGCTCAGTCCTGAGATATAAGTGTGTGTGAAAGCCGTCCTTCCCCTAGCTTGTTGGGAACACAAAGTTTCTTTTCAGTTGCAAACTCCACTCCATACATTTATATGGGGAGGTACTAGCCCCAAATCGGTTTTACAGTGAAAACTGCAGGAACTTCAAACCGGCACTAGGAAACAGACTGAGAAACCAGAGTAAAAGTTTCTCCTGCAACCCGTTCCCTTTGTGCTAGATGAACGAACGTCTCTCCACATGCTGAGTTCTGAGAGATAAATGTGTGTGAAAGCCGTCCTTCACCTAGCTTGTTGGGAACACTAAGTTTCTTTTCAGTTGCAAACTCCATTCCATACATATATATGGGGAGGTACTAGCCCCAAATATGTTTTACAGTTAAAACTGCAGGAACTTCAAACCGGCACTAGGAATCAGACTGAGAAACCAGAGTAAAATTTTCTCTTGCACACCGTTCCCTTTGTGCTAGATGAACGGACGTCTCTCCACATGCTCAGTTCTGAGAGATAAGTGTGTGTGAAAGCCGTCCTTCCCCTAGCTTGTTGGGAACACAAAGTTTCTTTTCAGTTTCAAACTCCACTCCATACATATATATGGGGAGGTACTAGCTCCAACTCAGTTTTACAGTGAAAACTGAAGGAACTTCAAACCGGCACTAGGAAACAGACTGAGAAAAATGAGTAAAAGTTTCTCCTGAAACCCGTTCCCTTTGTGCTAGATGAACGAACGTCTCTCCACATGCTCAGTTCTGAGAGATAAGTGTGTGTGAAATCCGTCCTTCATCCTGCTTCTTGGGAAAACAAAGTTCCTTTAAGTTGCAAACTCCAATCCATATATATATATGGTGAGGTACAAGCTCCAACACGGTTTTACAGAGAAAACTGCAGGAACTTTAAACCGGCACAAGGAAACAGACTGAGAAACCAGAGAAAATGTTTATCCTGCAACCCGTTCAGTTTGTGCTAGATGAACGAACGTCTCTCCACATGCCCAGGTCTGAGAGATAAGTGTGTGTGGAAGCCGTCCTTCAACTAGCTAGTTGGGAACAAAAAGTTGCTTTTCAGTTGCAAACTCCACTCCATACATATATATGGGGAGGTACTAGCCCCAACTCTGTTTTAAAGTTAAAACTGCAGGAACATCAAACCGGCACTAGGAAACAGACTGAGAAACCAGAGTAAAATTTTCTCCTGCAACCCGTTCCCTTTGTGCTAGATGAACGAATGTCTCTCCACATGCTCAGTTCTGAGAGATAATTGTGTGTGAAAGCCGTCCTTCCCCTAGCTTGTTGGGAACACAAAGTTCCTTTTCAGTTGCAAACTCCCCTCCAAATTTATATATGGGGAGGTACTAGCTCCAACTCGGTTTTACAGTGAAAACTGCAGGAAATTCAAACCGGCAGTAGGCATCAGACTGAGAAACCAGAGTAAAAGTTTCTCCTGCAACGCGTTCCTTTGTGCTAAATGAACGAACGTCTCTCCACATGCTCAGTTGTGAGAGATAAGTGTGTGTGAAAGCCGTCCTTCACCAAGCTTGTTGGGAACACAAAGCTTCTTTTCAGTTGCAAACTCCACTCCATACATATAAATGGGGAGGTAATAGCCCGAAATCGGTTTTACAGTGAAAACTGCAGGAACTTCAAACCGGCACTAGGAAACAGACTGAGAAACCAGAGTAAAAGTTTCTCCTGCAACCCGTTCCCTTTGTGCTAGATGAACGAACGTCTCTCCACATGCTGAGTTCTGAGAGATAAATGTGTGTGAAAGCCGTCCTTCACCTAGCTTGTTGGGAACACTAAGTTTCTTTTCAGTTGCAAACTCCATTCCATACATATATATGGGGAGGTACTAGCCCCAAATATGTTTTACAGTTAAAACTGCAGGAACTTCAAACCGGCACTAGGAATCAGACTGAGAAACCAGAGTAAAATTTTCTCTTGCACACCGTTCCCTTTGTGCTAGATGAACGGACGTCTCTCCACATGCTCAGTTCTGAGAGATAAGTGTGTGTGAAAGCCGTCCTTCCCCTAGCTTGTTGGGAACACAAAGTTTCTTTTCAGTTTCAAACTCCACTCCATACATATATATGGGGAGGTACTAGCTCCAACTCAGTTTTACAGTGAAAACTGAAGGAACTTCAAACCGGCACTAGGAAACAGACTGAGAAAAATGAGTAAAAGTTTCTCCTGAAACCCGTTCCCTTTGTGCTAGATGAACGAACGTCTCTCCACATGCTCAGTTCTGAGAGATAAGTGTGTGTGAAATCCGTCCTTCATCCTGCTTCTTGGGAAAACAAAGTTCCTTTAAGTTGCAAACTCCAATCCATATATATATATGGTGAGGTACAAGCTCCAACACGGTTTTACAGAGAAAACTGCAGGAACTTTAAACCGGCACAAGGAAACAGACTGAGAAACCAGAGAAAATGTTTATCCTGCAACCCGTTCAGTTTGTGCTAGATGAACGAACGTCTCTCCACATGCCCAGGTCTGAGAGATAAGTGTGTGTGGAAGCCGTCCTTCAACTAGCTAGTTGGGAACAAAAAGTTGCTTTTCAGTTGCAAACTCCACTCCATACATATATATGGGGAGGTACTAGCCCCAACTCTGTTTTAAAGTTAAAACTGCAGGAACATCAAACCGGCACTAGGAAACAGACTGAGAAACCAGAGTAAAATTTTCTCCTGCAACCCGTTCCCTTTGTGCTAGATGAACGAATGTCTCTCCACATGCTCAGTTCTGAGAGATAATTGTGTGTGAAAGCCGTCCTTCCCCTAGCTTGTTGGGAACACAAAGTTCCTTTTCAGTTGCAAACTCCCCTCCAAATTTATATATGGGGAGGTACTAGCTCCAACTCGGTTTTACAGTGAAAACTGCAGGAAATTCAAACCGGCAGTAGGCATCAGACTGAGAAACCAGAGTAAAAGTTTCTCCTGCAACGCGTTCCTTTGTGCTAAATGAACGAACGTCTCTCCACATGCTCAGTTGTGAGAGATAAGTGTGTGTGAAAGCCGTCCTTCACCAAGCTTGTTGGGAACACAAAGCTTCTTTTCAGTTGCAAACTCCACTCCATACATATAAATGGGGAGGTAATAGCCCGAAATCGGTTTTACAGTGAAAACTGCAGGAACTTCAAACCGGCACTAGGAAACAGACTGAGAAACCAGAGTAAAAGTTTCTCCTGCAACCCGTTCAGTTTGTGCTAGAAGAACGAACGTCTCTCCACATGCTGAGTTCTGAGAGATAAGTGTGTGTGAAAGCCGTCCTTCAACTAGCTTGTTGGGAACACTAAGTTTCTTTCAGTTGCAAACTCCACTCCATAAATATATATGGGGAGGTTCTAGCCCCAACTCTGTTTTACAGTGAAAACTGAAGGAACTTCAAACCGGCACTAGGAAACAGACTGAGAAAGCAGAGTAAAATTTTCTCCTGCAACCCGTTCCCTTTGTGCTAGATGAACGGACGTCTCTCCACATGCTCAGTTCTGAGAGATAAGTGTGTGTGAAAGCCGTCCTTCCCCTAGCTTGTTGGGAAAACAAAGTTTCTTTTCAGTTGCAAACTCCACTCCATACGTATATATGGTGTGGTACTAGCTCCAACTCGGTTTTACAGTGAAAACTGAAGGAACTTCAAACCGGCACTAGGAAACAGACTGAGAAAAATGAGTAAAAGTTTCTCCTGCAACCCGTTCCCTTTGTGCTAGATGAACGAACGTCTCTCCACATGCTCAGTTCTAAGAGATAAGTGTGTGTGAAAGCCGTCCTTCACCTAGCTTGTTGGGAACACAAAGTTTTTTTTCAGTTGCAAACTCCACTCCATACATATATATGGGGAGGTACTAGCTCCAACTCTGTTTTACAGTGAAAACTGCAGGAAATTCATACCGGCACTAGGAAACAGACTGAGAAACCAGAGTAAATGTTTCTCCTGCAACCCGTTCCCTTTGTGCTAGATGAACGAACGTCTCTCCACATGCTCAGTTCTGAGAGATAATTGTGTGTGAAAGCCGTCCTTTACCTAGCTTGTTGGGAACACAAAGTTTCTTTTCACTTGCAAACTCCAATCCATACATATATATGTGGAAGTACTTGCTCCAACTCGGTTTTACAGTGAAAACTGCAGGAACTTCAAACCGGCAATAGGAATCAGACTGAGAAACCAGAGTAAAAGTTTCTCCTGCAACCCGTTCCCTTTGTGCTAAATGAACGAAAGTCTCTCCACATGCTCAGTTCTGAGATATAAGTGTGTGTGAAAGCCGTCCTTCACCTTGCTTCTTGGGAACACAAATTTCCTTTCAGTTGCATACATCAATCCATATATATATATGGGGAGGGACAAGCTCCAACTCGGATTTACAGTGTAAACTGCAGGAACTTTAAACCGGCAACAGGAAACAGACTGAGAAACCGGAGAAAATGTTTCTCCTGCAACCAGTTCCCTTTGTGCTAGATGAACAAACGTCTCTCCTCATGCTCAGTTCTGAGAGATAAGTGTGTGTGAAAGCCGTCCTTCACCTAGCTTGTTGGGAACACAAAGATTCTTTTCAGTTGCAAACTCCAATCCATACATTTATGTGGGTAGGTACTAGCTCCAACTCTGTTTTACAGTGAAAACTGCAGGAAATTCAAACCGGCACTAGGAAACAGACTGAGAAACCAGAGTAAAAGTTTCTCCTGCAACCCGTTCCCTTTGTGCTAGATGAACGAACGTCTCTCCACATGCTCAGTTCTGAGAGATAAGTGTGTGTAAAATCCGTCCTTCACCTAGCTTCTTGGGAAAACAAAGTTCCTTTAAGTTGCAAACTCCAATCCATACATATATATGGTGAGGTACAAGCTCCAACTCGGTTTTACAGAGAAAACTGCAGGAACTTTAAACCGGCACAAGGAAACAGACTGAGAAACCAGAGAAAAAGATTATCCTGCAACCCGTTCAGTTTGTGCTAGATGAACGAACGTCTCTCCACATGCCCAGGTCTGAGAGATAAGTGTGTGTGGAAGCCGTCCTTCAACTAGCTAGTTGGGAACACAAAGTTGCTTTTCAGTTGCAAACTCCACTCCATACATATATATGGGGAGGTACTAGCCCCAACTCTGTTTTAAAGTTAAAACTGCAGGAACATCAAACCGGCACTAGGAAACAGACTGAGAAACCAGAGTAAAATTTTCTCCTGCAACCCGTTCCCTTTGTGCTAGATGAACGAACGTCTCTCCACATGCTAAGTTCTGAGAGATAAGTGTGTGTGAAATCCGTCCTTCCTCTAGCTTGTTGGGAACACAAAGTTTCTTTTCAGTTGCAAACACCACTCCATACATATATATGGGGAGGTATTAGCTCCAACCATGTTTTACAGTGAAAACTGAAGGAACTTCAAACCGGCACTAGGAGACAGACTGAGAATCCAGAGTAAAAGTTTCTCCTGCAAACCGTTCCCTTTGTGCTAGATGAACGAACGTCTCTCCACATGCTCAGTTCTGAGAGATAAGTGTGTGTGGAAGCTGTCCTTCACCTAGCTTGTTGGGAACACAAAGATTCTTTTCAGTTGCAAACTCCACTCCATACATATATATGGGTAGGTACTAGCTCCAACTCGGTTTTACAGTGAAAACTGCAGGAAATTCAAACCGGCATTAGGAAACAGACTGAGAAACCAGAGTAAAAGTTTCTCCAGCAACCCGTTCCGTTTGTGCTAGATGAACGAACGTCTCTCCACATGCTCAGTTCTGAGAGATAAGTGTGTGTGAAAGCCGTCCTTCACCTAGCTTGTTGGGAACACAAAGTTTCTTTTCAGTTGCAAACTCCACTCCATACATATATATGGGGAGGTACTAGCTCCAACTCTGTTTTACAGTGAAAACTGCAGGAAATTCATACCGGCACTAGGAAACAGACTGAGAAACCAGAGTAAATGTTTCTCCTGCAACCCGTTCCCTTTGTGCTAGATGAACGAACGTCTCTCCACATGCTCAGTTCTGAGAGATAATTGTGTGTGAATGCCGTCCTTTAACTAGCTTGTTGGGAACACAAAGTTTCTTTTCACATGCAAACTCCAATCCATACATATATATGTGGAGGTACTTGTTCCAACTCGGTTTTACAGTGAAAACTGCAGGAACTTCAAACCGGCAATAGGAATCAGACTAGGAAACCAGAGAAAAAGTTTCTCCTGCAACCCGTTCCCTTTGTGCTAGATGAACGAAAGTCTCTCCACATGCTCAGTTCTGAGATATAAGTGTGTGTGAAAGCCGTCCTTCACCTAGCTTGTTGGGAACACTAAGTTTCTTTTCAGTTGCAAACTCCATTCCATACATATATATGGGGAGGTACTAGCCCCAAATCTGTTTTACAGTTAAAACTGCAGGAACTTCAAAACGGCACTAGGAATCAGACTGAGAAACCAGAGTAAAATTTTCTCTTGCACACCGTTCCCTTTTTGCTAGATGAACGAACGTCTCTCCACATGCTCAGTTCTGAGAGATAAGTGTGTGTGAAAGCCGTCCTTCCCCTAGCTTGTTGGGAACACAAAGTTTCTTTTAAGTTGCAAATTCCAATCCATACATATATATGGTGAGGTACAAGCTCCAACTCGGTTTTACAGTGAAAACTGCAGGAACTTTATACCGGCAACAGGAAACAGACTGAGAAACCAGAGAAAATGTTTCACCTGCAACCCGTTCCCTTTGTGCTAGATAAACGAACGTCTATCCACTTGTCCAGATCTGACAGATAAGTGAGTGTGAAAGCCGTCCTTCCCCTAGCTTGTTGGGAACACAAAGTTTCTTTTCAGTTGCAAACTCCAATCCATACATATATAAGGGGAGGTAGTAGCCCCAACACTGTTTTACAGTGAAAACTGCAGGAACTTCAAACCGGCACTAGGAAACAGACTGGGAAACCAGAGTAAAAGTTTCTCCTCCCTCCCGTTCCCTTTGTGCTAGATGAACGAACGTCTCTCCACATGCTCAGTCCTGAGATATAAGTGTGTGTGAAAGCCGTCCTTCCCCTAGCTTGTTGGGAACACAAAGTTTCTTTTCAGTTGCAAACTCCACTCCATACATTTATATGGGGAGGTACTAGCCCCAAATCGGTTTTACAGTGAAAACTGCAGGAACTTCAAACCGGCACTAGGAAACAGACTGAGAAACCAGAGTAAAAGTTTCTCCTGCAACCCGTTCCCTTTGTGCTAGATGAACGAACGTCTCTCCACATGCTGAGTTCTGAGAGATAAATGTGTGTGAAAGACGTCCTTCACCTAGCTTGTTGGGAACACTAAGTTTCTTTTCAGTTGCAAACTCCATTCCATACATATATATGGGGAGGTACTAGCCCCAAATATGTTTTACAGTTAAAACTGCAGGAACTTCAAACCGGCACTAGGAATCAGACTGAGAAACCAGAGTAAAATTTTCTCTTGCACACCGTTCCCTTTTGCTAGATGAACGAACGTCTCTCCACATGCTCAGTTCTGAGAGATAAGTGTGTGTGAAAGCCGTCCTTCCCCTAGCTTGTTGGGAACACAAAGTTTCTTTTCAGTTTCAAACTCCACTCCATAAATATATATGGGGAGGTACTAGCTCCAACTCAGTTTTACAGTGAAAACTGAAGGAACTTCAAACCGGCACTAGGAAACAGACTGAGAAAAATGAGTAAAAGTTTCTCCTGCAACCCGTTCCCTTTGTGCTAGATGAACGAACGTCTCTCCACATGCTCAGTTCTGAGAGATAAGTGTGTGTGAAATCCGTCCTTCACCCTGCTTCTTGGGAAAACAAAGTTCCTTTAAGTTGCAAACTCCAATCCATATATATATATGGTGAGGTACAAGCTCCAACACGGTTTTACAGAGAAAACTGCAGGAACTTTAAACCGGCACAAGGAAACAGACTGAGAAACCAGAGAAAATGTTTATCCTGCAACCCGTTCAGTTTGTGCTAGATGAACGAACGTCTCTCCACATGCCCAGTTCTGAGAGATAAGTGTGTGTGGAAGCCGTCATTCAACTAGCTAGTTGGGAACAAAAAGTTGCTTTTCAGTTGCAAACTCCACTCCATACATATATATGGGGAGGTACTAGCCCCAACTTTGTTTTAAAGTGAAAACTGCAGGAACTTCAAACCGGCACTAGGAAACAGACTGAGAAACCAAAGTAAAATTTTCTCCTGCAACCCGTTCCCTTTGTGCTAGATGAACGAATGTCTCTCCACATGCTCAGTTCTGAGAGATAAGTGTGTGTGAAATCCATCCTTCACCTAGCTTGTTGGGAACACAAAGTTTCTTTTCAGTTGCAAACTCCAATCCATACATATATAAGGGGAGGTAGTAGCCCCAACACTGTTTTACAGTGAAAACTGCAGGAACTTCAAACCGGCACTAGGAAACAGACTGAGAAACCAGAGTAAAAGTTTCTCCTGCCTCCCGTTCCCTTTGTGCTAGATGAACGAACGTCTCTCCACATGCTCAGTCCTGAGATATAAGTGTGTGTGAAAGCCGTCCTTCCCCTAGCTTGTTGGGAACACAAAGTTTGTTTTCAGTTGCAAACTCCACTCCATACATATATATGTGTAGGTACTAGCTCCAACTCGGTTTTACAGTGAAAACTGCAGGAAATTCAAACCGGCACTAGGAAACAGACTGAGAAACCAGAGTAAAAGTTTCTCCTGCAACCCGTTCCCTTTGTGCTAGATGAACGAACGTCTTTCCACATGCTAAGTTCTGATAGATAAGTGTGTGTTAAAGCCATCCTTCACCTAGCTTGTTGGGAACACAAAGTTTCTTTTCAGTTGCAAACTCCACTCCATACATATATATGTGTAGGTACTAGCTCCAACTCGGTTTTACAGTGAAAACTGCAGGAACTTCAAACCAGCACTAGGAAACTGATTGAGAAACCAGAGTAAAAGTTTCTCCTGCAAACCGTTCCCTTTGGGCCAGATGAACGAACGTCTCTCCACTTGTCCAGATCTGAGAGATAATTGTGTGTGAAAGCCGTCCTTCACCTAGCTTCTTGGGAACACAAAGTTCTTTTAAGTTGCAAACTCCAATCCATACATATATATGGTGAGGTATAAGCTCCAACTCGGTTTTACAGTGAAAACTGCAGGAACTTTATACCGGCAACAGGAAACACACTGAGAAACCAGAGAAAATGTTTCTCCTGCAACCCGTTCCCTTTGTGCTAGATGAACGAACGTCTCTCCACTTGTCCAGATCTGAGAGATAAGTGAGTGTGAAAGCCGTCCTTCACCTAGCTTGTTGGGAACACAAAGTTTCTTTTCAGTTGCAAGCTCCACTCCATACTTATATAATGGGAGGTAGTAGCCCCAACTCTGTTTTACAGTGAAAACTGCAGGAACTTCAAAGCGGCACTAGGAAACAGACTGAGAAACCAGAGTAAAAGTTTCTCCTGCCTCCCGTTCCTTTGTGCTAGATGAAGGAACGTCTCTCCACATGCTCAGTCCTGAGAGATAAGTGTGTGTGAAAGCCGTCCTTCCCCTAGCTTGTTGGGAACACAAAGTTTCTTTTCAGTTGCAAACTCCACTCCATACATATATATGGGGAGGTACTAGCCCCAAATCGGTTTTACAGTGAAAACTGCAGGAACTTCAAACCGGCACTAGGAAACAGACTGAGAAACCAGAGTAAAAGTTTCTCCTGCAACCCGTTCCCTTTGTGCTAGATGAACGAACGTCTCTCCACATGCTGAGTTCTGAGAGATAAATGTGTGTGAAAGCCGTCCTTCACCTAGCTTGTTGGGAACATTAAGTTTCTTTTCAGTTGCAAACTCCATTCCATAAATATATATGGGGAGTTACTAGGCCCAAATTTGTTTTACAGTTAAAACTGCAGGAACTTCAAACCGGCACTAGGAATCAGACTTAGAAACCAGAGTAAAATTTTCTCCTGCAAACCGTTCCCTTTTTGCTAGATGAACGAACGTCTCTCCACATGCTCATTTCTGAGAGATAAGTGTGTGTGAAAGCCGTCCTTCCCCTACCTTCTTGGGAACTCAAAGTTCTTTTAAGTTGCAAACTACAATCCATACATATATATGGTGAAGTACAAGCTCCAACTCGGTTTTACAGTGAAAACTGCAGGAACTTTATACCGGCAACAGGAAACAGACTGAGAAACCAGAGAAAATGTTTCTCCTGCAACCCGTTCCATTTGTGCTAGATGAACGAAAGTCTCTCCACTTGTCCAGATCTGAGAGATAAGTGAGTGTGAAAGCCGTCCTTCACCTAGCTTGTTGGGAACACAAAGTTTCTTTTCAGTTGCAAACTCCACTCCATACATTTATAAGGGGAGGTAGTAGCCCCAACTCTGTTTTACAGTGAAAACTGAAGGAACTTCAAACCGGCACTAGGAAAAAGACTGAGAAAAATGAGTAAAAGTTTCTCCTGCAACCCGTTCCCTTTGTGCTAGATGAACGAACGTCTCTCCACATGCTCAGTTCTGAGGGATAAGTGTGTGTGAAATCCGTCCTTCACCTAGATTCTTATGAAAACAAAGTTCCTTTAAGTTGCAAACTCCAATCCATACATATATATGGTGAGGTACAAGCTCCAACTCGGTTTTACAGAGAAAACTGCAGGAACTTTAAACCGGCACTAGGAAACAGACTGAGAAACCAGAGAAAATGTTTATCCTGCAACCCGTTCAGTTTGTGCTAGATGAACTAAAGTCTCTCCACATGCCCAGGTCTGAGAGATAAATGTGTGTGGAAGCCGTCCTTCAACTATCTAGTTGGGAACACAAAGTTGCTTTTCAGTTGCAAACTCCACTCCATACATATATATGGGGAGGTACTAGCCCCAACTCTGTTTTAAAGTGAAAACTGCAGGAGCTTCAAACCGGCACTAGGAAACAGACTGAGAAACCAAAGTAAAATTTTCTCCTGCAACCCGTTCCCTTTGTGCTAGATGAACGAATGTCTCTCCACATGCTCAGTTCTGAGAGATAAGTGTGTGTGAAATCCGTCCTTCCTCTTGCTTGTTGGGAACACAAAGTTTCTTTTCAGTTGCAAACTCCACTCCATACATATATATGGGGAGGTATTAGCTCCAACTCGGTTTTACAGTGAAAACTGAAGGAACTTCAAACCGGCACTAGGAAACAGACTGAGAAACCAGAGTAAAAGTTTCTCCTGCAAACCGTTCCCTTTGTGCTAGATGAACGAACGTCTCTCCACATGCTCAGTTCTGAGAGATAAGTGTGTGTGAAAGCTGTCCTTCACCTAGCCTGTTGGGAACACAAAGTTTCTTTTCAGTTGCAAACTCCACTCCATACATATATATGGGTAGGTACTAGCTCCAACTCGGTTTTACAGTGAAAACTGCAGGAAATTCAAACCGGCACTAGGAAACAGACTGCGAAACCAGAGTAAAAGTTTCTCCTGCAACCCGTTCCCTTTGTGCTAGATGAACGAACGTCTCTCCACATGCTCAGTTCTGAGAGATAAGTGTGTGTGAAAGCCGTCCTTCCCCTAGCTTGTTGGGAACACAAAGTTTATTTTCAGTTGCAAACCCCACTCCATACATATATATGGAGAGTTACTAGCTCCAAATCTGTTTTACAGTGAAAACTGCAGGAACTTCAAACCGGCACTAGGAAACAGACTGAGAGATCAGAGACAAATTTTCTTCTGCAACCCGTTCCCTTTGTGATAGATGAACGAAAGTCTCTCCACATGCTCATTTCTGAGAGATATGTGTGTGTGAAAGTCGTCCTTCACCTAGCTTGTTGGGAACACAAAGTTTCTTTTCTGTTGCAAACTACCATCCATACATATATATGGGGAGGTACTAGCTCCAACACGATTTTACAGTGAAAACTGCAGGAACTTCAAAACGGCACTAGGAAACTGACTGAGATAAATGAGTAAAGTTTCTCCTGCAACCCTTTCCCTTTGTGCTAGATGAACGAACGTCTCTCCACATGCTGAGATCTGAGAGATAAGTGTGTGTGAAAGCCGTCCTTCACCTAACTTGTTGGGAACACAAAGTTTCTTTTCAGTTGACACTCCACTCCATACATATATATGGGGAGGTACTAGCTCCAACTCGGTTTTACAGTGAAAACTGCAGGAACTTCAAACCGGCAACAGGAAACAGACTGAGAAACCAGAGTAAAATTTCCCCTGCAACCCGTTCCCTTTGTGCTAGATGAACGAACGTCTCTCCACATATTCAGTTCTGAGAGATAAGTGTGTGTGAAAGCCGTCCTTCACTTAGTTTGTTGGGAACACAAAGTTTCTTTTCAGTTTCAAACTCCACTCCATACATATATATAGGGAGGTAATAGCTCCAACTCGGATTTACAGTGAAAACTGCATTAACATCAAACCGGCACTAGGAAACAGACTGAGAATCCAGAGTCAAATTTTCTACTGCAACCCGTTCCCTTTGTGCTAGATGAACGAACGTCTCTCCACATGCTCATTTCTGAGAGATAAGTGTGTGTGAAAGTCTTCCTTCACCTAGCTTGTTGGGAACACAAAGTTTCTTTTCAGTTGCAATCTCCAATCCATACATATATATGGGGAGGTACTAGCTCCAACTCGGTTTTACAGTGAAAACTGCAGGAACTTCAAACCGGCAACAGGAAACAGACTGAGAAACCAGAGTAAAAGTTTCCACTGCAAACCGTTCCCTTTGTGCTAAATGAACGAAAGTCTCTCCACATGCTCAGATCTGTGAGATAAGTGTGTGTGAAAGCCGTCTTTCAACTAGCTTCTAGGGAACACAAAGTTTCTTTTCAGTTGAAACTCCACTCCATACATATATATAGGGAGGTACTAGTTCCAGCTCGGTTTTACAGTGAAAACTGCAGGAACTTCAAACCGGCACTAGGAAACAGACTGAGAAACCAAAGTCATATTTTCTACTGCAACCCGTTCTATTTGTGCTAGATGAACGAACGTCTCTCCACATGCTCAGTCCTGAGTGATAATTGTGTGTGAAAGCCCTCCTTCACCTAACTTGTTGTGAACACAATGTTTCTTTTCAGTTGCAAACTGCACTCCATACATTTTTATGGGGCGGTACAAGCTCCAACTCGGTTTTACAGTGAAAACTGCAGGAACTTCACACCGGCACTAGGAAACAGACTGAGAAACCAGAGTAAAATTTTTTCCTGCAACTCATTCCCTTTGTGCTAGATGAACGAACGTCTCTCCACATGCTCAGTTCTGAGAGATAAGTGTGTGTGAAAGCCGTCCTTCCCCTAGCTTGTTGGGAACACAAAGTTTATTTTCATTTGCAAACCCCACTCCATACATATATATGGAGAGTTACTAGCTCCAAATCTGTTTTACAGTGAAAACTGCAGGAACTTCAAATCGGCACTAGGAAACAGACTGAGAAAAATGAGTAAAGTTTCTCCTGCAACCCGTTCCCTTTGTGCTAGATGAACGAACGTCTCTCCACATGCTCAGTTCTGAGAGAAAAGTTTGTGTGAAAGCCGTCCTTCGCCTAGCTTGTTGGGAACACAAAGTTTCTTTTCAGTTGCATACTCCACTCCATACATATATATGGGTAGGTACTAGCTCCAACTCTGTTTTACAGTGAAAACTGCAGGAACTTCAAACCGGCACTAGGAAACAGACTGAGAAACCAGAGTAAAAGTTTCTCCTGCAACCCGTTCCCTTTTTGCTAGATGAACGAACGTCTCTCCACATGCTGAGTTCTGAGAGATATGTGTGTGTGAAAGCCGTCCTTCACCTAGCTAGCTGGGAACACAAAGTTTCTTTTCAGTTGCAAACTCCACTCCATACATATATATGGGAAGTACTAGCCCCAACTCTGTTTTACAGTGAAAACTGCAGGAACTTCAAACCGGCACTAGGAAACAGACTGAGAATCCAGAGTAAAATTTTCTCCTGCAACCCGTTCCTTTGTGCTAGATGAACGAACGTCTCTCCACTTGCCCAGATCTGAGAGATAAGTGTGTGTGAAAGCCGTCCTTCCCCTAGCTTGTTGGGAACACAAAGTTTCTTTTCAGTTGCAAACTCCACTCCATAAATATATATGGGTAGGTACATGCTCCAACTCTGTTTTACAGTGAAAACTGTAGGAAATTCATACCGGCACTAGGAAACAGACTGAGAAACCAGAGTAAAAGTTTCTCCTGCAACCCGTTCACTTTGTGCTAGGTGAACGAACGTCTCTCCACATGCTCAGTTCTGAGAGATAAGTGTGTGTGAAAGCCGTCCTTCACCTAGCTTCTTGGGAACACAAAGTTCCTTTCAGTTGCAAACTCCAATCCATACATATATATGGGGAGGGACAAGCTCCAAATCGGTTTACAGTGAAAACTGCAAGAACTTCAAACCGGCACTAGGAAACAGACTGAGAAACCAGAGTAAAAGTTTCTCCTGCAACCCGTTCCATTTTTGCTAGATGAACGAACGTCTCTCCACTTGCTCAGTTCTGAGAGATAAGTTTGTGTGAAAGCCGTCCTTCGCCTAGCTTGTTGGGAACACAAAGTTTCTTTTCAGTTGCAAACTCCACACCATACATATATATGGGTAGGTACTAGCTCCAACTCTGTTTTACAGTGAAAACTGCAGGAAATTCAAACCGGCACTAGGAAACAGACTGAGAAACCAGAGTAAAAGTTTCTCCTGCAACCCGTTCCCTTTTTGCTAGATGAACGAACGTCTCTCCACATGCTGAGTTCTGAGAGATATGTGTGTGTGAAAGCCGTCCTTCACCTAGCTTGCTGGGAACACAAAGTTTCTTTTCAGTTGCAAACTCCACTCCATACATATATATGGGGAGGTACTAGCCCCAACTCTCTTTTACAGTGAAAACTGCAGGAACTTCAAACCGGCACTAGGAAACAGACTGAGAATCCAGAGTAAAATTTTCTCCTGCAACCCGTTCCCTTTGTGCTAGATGAGCGAAAGTCTCTCCACATGCTGAGTTCTGCGAGATAAGTGTGTGTGAAAGCCATCCTTCCCCTAGCTTGTTGGGAACACAAAATTTATTTTCAGTTGCAAAATCCACTCCATACATATATATGGGGAGGTACTAGCTCCAACACCGTTTTACAGTGAAATCTGAAGGAACTTCAAACCGTCACTAGGAAACAGATGGAGAAAAATGAGTAAAAGTTTCTCATGCAACTAGTTCCCTTTGTGCTAGATGAACGAACGTCTCTCCACATGCTCAGTTCTGAGAGATAAGTGTGTGTGAAAGCCATCCTTCCCCTAGCTTGTTGGGAACACAAAATTTATTTTCAGTTGCAAAATCCACTCCATACATATATATGGGGAGGTACTAGCTCCAACACCGTTTTACAGTGAAATCTGAAGGAACTTCAAACCGTCACTAGGAAACAGATGGAGAAAAATGAGTAAAAGTTTCTCATGCAACTAGTTCCCTTTGTGCTAGATGAACGAACGTCTCTCCACATGCTCAGTTCTGAGAGATAAGTGTGTGTGAAAGCCGTCCTTCACCTAGCTTGTTGGGAACACAAAGTTTCCTTTCAGTTGCAAACTCCACTCCATACATATATATGGGTAGGTACTAGCTCCAAATCTGTTTTACAGTGAAAAATGCAGGAAATTCAAACCGGCACTATGAAACAGACAGAGAAACCAGAGTAAAAGTTTCTCCTGCAACCCGTTCCCTTTGTGCTAGATGAACGAAAGTCTCTCCACATGCTCAGTTCTGAGAGATAAGTGTGTGTGAAAGCCGTCCTTCACCTAGCTTCTTAGGAACACAAAGTTCCTTTAAGTTGCAAACTCCAATCCATACATATATATGGGGAGGAACAAGCTCCAACTCGGTTTTACAGTGAAAACTGCAGGAACTTTAAACCGGCAACAGGAAACAGACTGAGAAACCAGAGAAAAAGTTTCTCCTGCAACCTGTTCCCTTTGTGCTAGATGAACGAAAGTCTCTCCACTTGCCCAGATCTGAGACATAAGTGTCTGTGGAAGCCGTCCTTCACCTAGCTTGTTGGGAACACAAAGTTTCTTTTCAGTTGCAAAATCCACTCCATACATATATATGGGTAGGACCTAGCTCAAACTCGGTTTTACAGTGAAAACAGCAGGAAATTCAAACCGGCACTAGGAAACAGACTGAGAAACCCGAGTAAAAGTTTCTCCTGCAACCCGTTCCGTTTGTGCTAGATGAACGAACGTCTCTCAACATACTCAGTTCTGAGAGATAAGTGCGTGTGAAAGCCGTCCTTCACCTAGCTTCTTGGGAACACAAAGTTCTTTTAAGTTGCAAAATCCAATCCATACATGTATATGGTGAGGTCCAAGCTCCAACTCGGTTTTACAGTGAAAACTGCAGGAACTTCAAACCGGCACTAGGAAACAGACTGAGAAACCAGAGAAAAAGTTTCTCCTGCATCCCGTTCCCTTTGTGCTAGATGAAAGAACGTCTCTCCACATGCTCAGTTCTGAGAGATAAGTTTGTGTGAAAGCCGTCCTTCGCCTAGCTTGTTGGGAACACAAAGTTTCTTTTCAGTTGCAAACTCCACTCCATACATGTATATGGGTAGGTACTAGCTCCAACTCTGTTTTACACTGAAAACTGCAGGAAATTCAAACCGGCACTAGGAAACAGACTGAGAAACCAGAGTAAAAGTTTCTCCTGCAACCCGTTCCCTTTTTGCTAGATGAACGAACGTCTCTCCACATGCTGAGTTCTGAGAGACATCTGTGTGTGAAAGCCGTTCTTCACCTAGCTTGCTGGGAACACAAAGTTTCTTTTCAGTTGCAAACACCACTCCATACATATATATGGGGAGGTACTAGCCCCAACTCTGTTTTACAGTGAAAACTGCAGAAACTTCAACCCGGCACTAGGAAACAGACTGAGAATCCAGAGTAAAATTTTCTCCAGCAACCCGTTCCTTTGTGCTAGATGAACGAACGTCTCTCCACTTGCCCAGATCTGAGAGATAAGTGTGTGTGAAAGCTGTCCTTCCCCTAGCTTTTTGGGAACACAAAGTTTCTTTTCAGTTGCAAACTCCACTCCATAAATATATATGGGTAGGTACTTGCTCCAACTCTGTTTTACAGTGAAAACTGAAGGAAATTCATACCGGCACTAGGAAACAGACTAAGAAACCAGAGTAAAAGTTTCTCCTGCAACCAGTTCCCTTTGTGCTTGGTGAACGAACGTCTCTCCACATGATCAGTTCTGAGAGATAAGTGTGTGTGAATGCCTTCCTTCACCAAGCTTGTTGGGAACACAAAGTTTCTTTTCACTTGAAAACTCCAATCCATACATATATATGCGGAGATACTAGCTCCAACTCGGTTTTACAGTGAAAACTGCAGGAACTTCAAACCGGCAGTAGGAAACAGACTGATAAACCAGAGTAAAAGTTTCTCCTGCAACCCGTTCCCTTTGTGCTAGATGAACAAATGTCTCTCCACATGTTCAGTTCTGAGATATAAGTGTGTGTGAAAGCCGTCCTTCACCTAGCATCTTGGGAACACAAAGTTCCTTTCAGTTGCAAACTCCAATCCATACATATATATGGGGTGGGACAAGCTCCAAATCGGTTTACAGTGAAAACTGCAGGAACTTTAAACCGGCAACAGGAAACAGACTGAGAAACCGGAGAAAAATTTCTCAGGCAAACCATTCCCTTTGTGCTAGATGAACGAACGTCTCTCCACTTGCCCAGTTCTGAGAGATATGTGTGTGTGAAAGCCGTCCTTCACCTAGCTTGCTGGGAACACAAAGTTTCTTTTCAGTTGCAAACTCCACTCCATACATATATATGGGGAGGTACTAGCCCCAACTCTCTTTTACAGTGAAAACTGCAGGAACTTCAAACCGGCACTAGGAAACAGACTGAGAATCCAGAGTAAAATTTTCTCCTGCAACCCGTTCCCTTTGTGCTAGATGAGCGAAAGTCTCTCCACATGCTGAGTTCTGAGAGATAAGTGTGTGTGAAAGCCGTCCTTCCCCTAGCTTCTTGGGAACACAAAATTTATTTTCAGTTGCAAAATCCACTCCATACATATATATGGGGAGGTACTAGCTCCAACTCCGTTTTACAGTGAAATCTGAAGGAACTTCAAACCGGCACTAGGAAACAGATGGAGAAAAATGAGTAAAAGTTTCTCCTGCAACTAGTTCCCTTTGTGCTAGATGAACGAACGTCTCTCCACATGCTCAGTTCTGAGAGATAAGTGTGTGTGAAAGCCGTCCTTCACCTAGCTTCTTAGGAACACAAAGTTCCTTTAAGTTGCAAACTCCAATCCATACATATATATGGGGAGGAACAAGTTCCAACTCGGTTTTACAGTGAAAACTGGAGGAACTTTAAACCGGCAACAGGAAACAGACTGAGAAACCAGAGAAAAAGTTTCTCCTGCATCCCGTTCCCTTTGTGCTAGATGAACGAACGTCTCTCCACTTGCCCAGATCTGAGAGATAAGTGTGTGTGGAAGCCGTCCTTCAACTAACTTGTTGGGAACACAAAGTTTCTTTTCAGTTGCAAACTCCACTCCATACATATATATGGGGAGGTACTAGCCCCAAATCTGTTTTACAGTGAAAACTGCAGGAACTTCAAACCGGCACTAGGAAACAGACTGAGAAACCAGAGTAAAATTTTCTCCTGTAACCCGTTCCCTTTGTGCTAGATGAACGAATGTCTCTCCACATGCTCAGTTCTGAGAGATAAGTGTGTGTGAAAGCCGTCCTTCCCCTAGCTTGTTGGGAACACAAAGTTTCTTTTCAGTTGCAAATTCCACTCCATACATATATATGGGTAGATACTAGCTCCAACACGGTTTTACAGTGAAAACTGAAGAAACTTCAAACAGGAAGTAGGAAACATACTGAGAAAAATGAGTAAAAGTTTCTCCTGCAACCCGTTCCCTTTGTGCTAGATGAACGAACGTCTCTCCACATGCTCAGTTCTGAGAGATAAGTGTGTGTGAATGCCGTCCTTCACCTAGCTTGTTGGGAACACAAAGTTTCTTTTCACTTGAAAACTCCAATCCATACATATATATGCGGAGATACTAGCTCCAACTCGGTTTTACAGTGAAAACTGCAGGAACTTCAAACCGGCAGTAGGAAACAGACTGATAAACCAGAGTAAAAGTTTCTCCTGCAACCCGTTCCCTTTGTGCTAGATGAACAAATGTCTCTCCACATGTTCAGTTCTGAGATATAAGTGTGTGTGAAAGCCGTCCTTCACCTAGCATCTTGGGAACACAAAGTTCCTTTCAGTTGCAAACTCCAATCCATACATATATATGGGGTGGGACAAGCTCCAAATCGGTTTACAGTGAAAACTGCAGGAACTTTAAACCGGCAACAGGAAACAGACTGAGAAACCGGAGAAAAATTTCTCAGGCAAACCATTCCCTTTGTGCTAGATGAACGAACGTCTCTCCACTTGCCCAGTTCTGAGAGATATGTGTGTGTGAAAGCCGTCCTTCACCTAGCTTGCTGGGAACACAAAGTTTCTTTTCAGTTGCAAACTCCACTCCATACATATATATGGGGAGGTACTAGCCCCAACTCTCTTTTACAGTGAAAACTGCAGGAACTTCAAACCGGCACTAGGAAACAGACTGAGAATCCAGAGTAAAATTTTCTCCTGCAACCCGTTCCCTTTGTGCTAGATGAGCGAAAGTCTCTCCACATGCTGAGTTCTGAGAGATAAGTGTGTGTGAAAGCCGTCCTTCCCCTAGCTTCTTGGGAACACAAAATTTATTTTCAGTTGCAAAATCCACTCCATACATATATATGGGGAGGTACTAGCTCCAACTCCGTTTTACAGTGAAATCTGAAGGAACTTCAAACCGGCACTAGGAAACAGATGGAGAAAAATGAGTAAAAGTTTCTCCTGCAACTAGTTCCCTTTGTGCTAGATGAACGAACGTCTCTCCACATGCTCAGTTCTGAGAGATAAGTGTGTGTGAAAGCCGTCCTTCACCTAGCTTCTTAGGAACACAAAGTTCCTTTAAGTTGCAAACTCCAATCCATACATATATATGGGGAGGAACAAGTTCCAACTCGGTTTTACAGTGAAAACTGCAGGAACTTTAAACCGGCAACAGGAAACAGACTGAGAAACCAGAGAAAAAGTTTCTCCTGCAACCCGTTCCCTTTGTGCTAGATGAACGAACGTCTCTCCACTTGCCCAGATCTGAGAGATAAGTGTGTGTGGAAGCCGTCCTTCAACTAACTTGTTGGGAACACAAAGTTTCTTTTCAGTTGCAAACTCCACTCCATACATATATATGGGGAGGTACTAGCCCCAAATCTGTTTTACAGTGAAAACTGCAGGAAATTCAAACCGGCACTAGGAAACAGACTGAGAAACCAGAGTAAAATTTTCTCCTGTAACCCGTTCCCTTTGTGCTAGATGAACGAATGTCTCTCCACATGCTCAGTTCTGAGAGATAAGTGTGTGTGAAAGCCGTCCTTCCCCTAGCTTGTTGGGAACACAAAGTTTCTTTTCAGTTGCAAATTCCACTCCATACATATATATGGGTAGGTACTAGCTCCAACACGGTTTTACAGTGAAAACTGAAGAAACTTCAAACAGGAAGTAGGAAACATACTGAGAAAAATGAGTAAAAGTTTCTCCTGCAACCCGTTCACTTTGTGCTAGATGAACGAACGTCTCTCCACATGCTCAGTTCTGAGAGATAAGTGTGTGTGAAAGCCGTCCTTCACCTAGCTTGTTGGGAACACAAAGTTTCTTTTCAGTTGCAAAATCCACTCCATACATATATATGGGTAGGTACTAGCTCAAACTCGGTTTTACAGTGAAAACAGCAGGAAATTCAAACCGGCACTAGGAAACAGACTGAGAAACCAGAGAAAAGTTTCTCCTGCAAACCGTTCCCTTTGTGCTAGATGAACGAACGTCTCTCAACATACTCAGTTCTGAGAGATAAGTGCGTGTGAAAGCCGTCCTTCACCTAGCTTCTTGGGAACACAAAGTTCTTTTAAGTTGCAAAATCCAATCCATACATGTATATGGTGAGGTACAAGCTCCAACTCGGTTTTACAGTGAAAACTGCAGGAACTTCAAACCGGCACTAGGAAACAGACTGAGAAACCAGAGAAAAGTTTCTCCTGCATCCCGTTCCCTTTGTGCTAGATGAAAGAACGTCTCTCCACATGCTCAGTTCTGAGAGATAAGTTTGTGTGAAAGCCGTCCTTCGCCTAGCTTGTTGGGAACACAAAGTTTCTTTTCAGTTGCAAACTCCACTCCATACATATATATGGGTAAGTTCTAGCTCCAACTCTGTTTTACACTGAAAACTGCAGGAAATTCAAACCGGCACTAGGAAACAGACTGAGAAACCAGAGTAAAAGTTTCTCCTGCAACCCGTTCCCTTTTTGCTAGATGAACGAACGTCTCTCCACATGCTGAGTTCTGAGAGACATGTGTGTGTGAAAGCCGTCCTTCACCAAGCTTGCTGGGAACACAAAGTTTCTTTTCAGTTGCAAACTCCACTCCATACATATATATGGGGAGGTACTAACCCCAACTCTGTTTTACAGTGAAAACTGCAGAAACTTCAACCCGGCACTAGGAAACAGACTGAGAATCCAGAGTAAAATTTTCTCCTGCAACCCGTTCCTTTGTGCTAGATGAACGAACGTCTCTCCACTTGCCCAGATCTGAGAGATAAGTGTGTGTGAAAGCCGTCCTTCCCTTAGCTTGTTGGGAACACAAAGTTTCTTTTCAGTTGCAAACTCCACTCCATAAATATATATGGGTAGGTACTTGCTCCAACTCTGTTTTACAGTGAAAACTGTAGGAAATTCATACCGGCACTAGGAAACAGACTAAGAAACCAGAGTAAAAGTTTCTCCTGCAACCAGTTCCCTTTGTGCTAGGTGAACGAACGTCTCTCCACATGCTCAGTTCTGAGAGATAAGTGTGTGTGAATGCCTTCCTTCACCTAGCTTGTTGGGAACACAAAGTTTCTTTTCACTTGAAAACTCCAATCCATACATATATATGCGGAGATACTAGCTCCAACTCGGTTTTACAGTGAAAACTGCAGGAACTTCAAACCGGCAGTAGGAAACAGAGTGATAAACCAGAGTAAAAGTTTCTCCTGCAACCCGTTCCCTTTGTGCTAGATGAACAAATGTCTCTCCACATGTTCAGTTCTGAGATATAAGTGTGTGTGTAAGCCGTCCTTCACCTAGCATCTTGGGAACACAAAGTTCCTTTCAGTTGCAAACTCCAATCCATACATATATATGGGGAGGGACAAGCTCCAAATCGGTTTACAGTGAAAACTGCAGGAACTTTAAACCGGCAACAGGAAACAGACTGAGAAACCGGAGAAAAATTTCTCAGGCAAACCATTCCTTTGTGCTAGATGAACGAACGTCTCTCCACTTGCCCAGATCTGAGAGATAAGTGTGTGTGAAAGCCGTCCTTCACCTAGCTTGTTGGGAACACTAAGTTTCTTTTCAGTTGCAAACTCCACTCCATACATATATACGGGGTGGTAGTAGCCCCAACTCGGTTTTACAGTGAAAACTGCAGGAACTTCAAACCTGCACTAGGAAACAGACTGAGAAACCAGAGTAAAATTTTCTCCTGCCACCCGTTCCCTTTGTGCTAGATGAACGAACGTCTCTCCGCATGCTGACTTCTGAGTGATAAGTGTGTGTGAAAGCTGTCCTTCAACTAGCTTGTTGGGAACACAAAGTTTCTTTTCAGTTGCAAACTCCACTCCATACATATATATGGGGTGGTGCTAGCTCCAACTCTGTTTTACAGTGAAAACTGCAGGAACTTCAAACCGGCAGTAGGAAACAGTCTGAGAAACCAGAGTAAAAGTTTCTCCTGCAACCCTTTCCCTTTGTGCTAGATGAATGAATGTCTCTCCACATGCTGAGTTCTGAGAGAAAAGTGTGTGTGAAAGCCGTCCTTCACCTAGCTTCTTGGGAACACGAAGTTCCTTTCAGTTGCAAACTCCAATCCATACATATATATGGGGAGGGACAAGCTGCAACTCGGTTTTACAGTGATAACTGCAGGAACTTTAAACCGGCAACAGGAAACAGACTGAGACACAAGAGAAAATGTTTCTCCTGCAACCCGTTCCCTTTCTGCTAGATGAACGAACGTCTCTCCACTTGCCCAGATCTGAGATATACGTGTGTGTGAAAGCCGTCCTTCACCTAGCTTGTTGGGAACACAAAGATTCTTTTCAGTTGCAAACTCCACTCCATACATATATATGGGGAGGTAGTAGCCCAAAATCGGTTTTACAGTGAAAACTGCAGGAACTTCTAACCGGCACTAGGAAACAGACTGAGAAACCAGAGTAAAATTTTTCCTGCCACCCGTTCCTTTTGTGCTAAATGAACGAAAGTCTCTCCACATGCTCAGTACTGAGAGATAAGTGTGTGTGAAAGTCGTCCTTCTCCTAGCTTCTTGGGAACACAAAGTTTCTTTTCAGTTGAAACTCCACTCCATACATATATATGGGGACGTACTAGCTCCAACTCGGTTTTACAGTGAAAACTGCAGGAACTTCAAACCGGCAACAGGAAACAGACTGAGAAACCAGAGAAAAGTTTCTCCTTCAACCCGTTCCCTTTGTGCTAGATGAACGAACGTCTCTCCACTTGTCCAGATCTGAGAGATAAGTGAGTGTGAAAGCCGTCCTTGACCTAGCTTGTTGGGAACACAAAGTTTCTTTTCAGTTGCAAACTCCAATCCATACATATATAAGGGGAGGTATTAGCCCCAACTCTGTTTTACAATGAAAACTGCAGGAACTTCAAACCAGCACTAGGAAACAGACTGAGAAAACAGAGCAAAAGTTTCTCCTGCCTCCCGTTCCATTTGTGCTAGATGAACGAACGTCTCTCCACATGCTCAGTTCTGAGTGTTAAGTGTGTGTGAAAGCCGTCCTTCACCTAGCTTGTTGGGAACACAAAGTTTCTTTTCAGTTGCAAACCCCACTCCATACATATATATCGGGAGGTACTAGCCCCAACTCGGTTTTACAGTGAAAACTGCAGGAACTTCAAACCGGCACTAGGAAACAGACTGAGAATCCAGAGTAAAATTTTCTCCTGCAACCCGTTCCTTTGTGCTAGATGAACGAACGTCTCTCCACTTGCTCAGATCTGAGAGATAAGTGTGTGTGAATGCCGTCCTTCCCCTAGCTTGTTGGGAACACAAAGTTTCTTTTCAGTTGCAAAATCCAATCCATACATATATATGGGTAGGTACTAGCTCAAACTCGGTTTTACAGTGAAAACTGCAGGAACTTCTAACCGGCACTAGGAAACAGACTGAGAAACCAGAGTAAAATTTCTCCTGCCACCCGTTCCCTTTGTGCTAAATGAACGAAAGTCTCTCAACATGCTCAGTTCTGAGAGATAAGTGTGTGTGAAAGCATTCCTTCTCATAGCTTCTTGGGAACACAAAGTTTCTTTTCAGTTGAAACTCCACTCCATACATATATATGGGGACGTACTAGCTCCAACTCGGTTTTACAGTGAAAACTGCAGGAACTTCAAACCGGCAACAGGAAACAGACTGAGAAACCAGAGAAAATTTTCTCCTGCAACCCGTTCCCTTTGTGCTAGATGAACGAACGTCTCTCCACTTGTCCAGATCTGAGAGATAAGTGAGTGTGAAAGCCGTCCTTCACCTAGCTTGTTGGGAGCACAAAGTTTCTTTTCAGTTGCAAACTCCTCTCCATACATATATAAGGGGAGGTAATAGCCCCAACACTGTTTTACAATGAAAACTGCAGGAACTTCAAACCAGCACTAGGAAACAGACTGAGAAAGCAGAGTAAAAGTTTCCCCTGCCACCCGTTCACTTTGTGCTAGATTAACGAACGTCTCTCCACATGCTCAGTTCTGAGCGATAAGTGTGTGTGAAAGCCGTCCTTCACCTAGCTTGTTGGGAACCCAAAGTTTCTTTTCAGTTGCAAAATCCACTCCATACATATATATGGGGAGGTACTAGCCCCAACTCTGTTTTACAGTGAAAACTGCAGGAACTTCAAACCGGCACTAGGAAACAGACTGAGAAATCAGAGTAAAATTTTCTCCTGCAACCCGTTCCTTTTGTGCTACATGAACGAACGTCTCTAAACATGCTCAATTCTGAGAGATAAGTGTGTGTGAAAGCCGTCCTTCCCCTAGCTTGTTGGGAACACAAAGTTTCTTTTCAGTTGCAAACTGCACTCCTTACATATATATGGGGAGGTACTAGCTCCAACTCGGTTTTACAGTGAAAACTGCAGGAACTTCAAACCGGCACTAGGAAACAGACTGAGAAAAATGAGTAAAAGTTTCTCCTGCAAACCGTTCCCTTTGTGCTAGATGAACGAAAGTCTCTCCACATGCTCAGTTCTGAGAGATAAGTGTGTGTGAAAGCCGTCCTTCACCTAGCTTGTTGGGAACACAAAGATTCTTTTCAGTTGCAAAGTCCACTCCATACATATATATGTGTAGGTACTAGCTCCAACTCGGTTTTACAGTGAAAACTGCAGCAGATTCAAAACGGCACTAGGAAACAGACTGAGAAACCAGAGTAAAAGTTTCTCCTGCAACCTTTCCCTTTGTGCTAGATGAACGAACGTCTCTCCACATGCTCAGTTCTGAGAGATAAGTGTGTGTGAAAGCCGTCCTTCACCTAGCTTCTTGGGATCACAAAGTTCCTTTAAGTAGCAAACTCCAATCCATACATATATATGGTGAGGTACAAGCTCCAACTCGGTTTTACACTGAAAACTGCAGGAACTTTATACCGGCAACAGGAAACAGACTGAGAAACCAGAGAAAATGTTTCTCCTGCAACCCGTTCCCTTTGTGCTAGATGAACGAACGTCTCTCCACTTGTCCAATTCTGAGAGATAAATGAGTGTGAAAGCCGTCCTTCACCTAGCTTGTTGGGAACACAAAGTTTCTTTTCAGTTGCAAACTCCACTCCATACATATATAAGGGGAGGTAGTAGCCCCAACTCTGTTTTACAGTGAAAACTTCTAGGAACTTCAAACCGGCACTAGGAAACAGACTGAGAAACCAGAGTAAAAGTTTCTCCTGCCTCCCGTTCCCTTTGTGCTAGATGAACGAACGTCTCTCCACATGCTCAGTTCTGAGAGATAAGTGTGTATTAAAGCCGTCCTTCACCTAGCTTGTTGGGAACACAAAGTTTCTTTTCAGTTGCAAACTCCACTCCATACATATATATGGGGAGGTACAAGCCCGAAATCGGTTTTACAGGAAAACTGCAGGAACTTAAAACCGGCACTAGGAAACAGACTGAGAAACCAGAGTAAAAGTTTCTCCTGCAACCCGTTCAGTTTGTGCTAGAAGAACGAACGTCTCTCCACATGATGAGTTCTGAGAGATAAGTGTGTGTGAAAGCCGTCCTTCACCTAGCTTGTTGGGAACACTAAGTTTCTTTTCAGTTGCAACCTCCACTCCATACATATATATGGGGAGGTTCTAGCCCCAACTCTGTTTTACAGTGAAAACTGCAGGAACTTCAAACCGGCACTAGGAAACAGACTGAGAAACCAGAGTAAAAGTTTCTCCTGCCTCCCGTTCCCTTTGTGCTAGATGAACGAACGTCTCTCCACATGCTCAGTTCTGAGAGATAAGTGTGTATTAAAGCCGTCCTTCACCTAGCTTGTTGGGAACACAAAGTTTCTTTTCAGTTGCAAACTCCACTCCATACATATATATGGGGAGGTACAAGCCCGAAATCGGTTTTACAGGAAAACTGCAGGAACTTAAAACCGGCACTAGGAAACAGACTGAGAAACCAGAGTAAAAGTTTCTCCTGCAACCCGTTCAGTTTGTGCTAGAAGAACGAACGTCTCTCCACATGATGAGTTCTGAGAGATAAGTGTGTGTGAAAGCCGTCCTTCACCTAGCTTGTTGGGAACACTAAGTTTCTTTTCAGTTGCAACCTCCACTCCATACATATATATGGGGAGGTTCTAGCCCCAACTCTGTTTTACAGTGAAAACTGCAGGAACTTCAAACCGGCACTAGGAAACAGACTGAGAAACCAGAGTAAAATTTTCTCCTGCAACCCGTTCCCTTTGTGCTAGATGAACGAACGTCTCTCCACATGCTCAGTTCTGAGAGATAAGTGTGTGTGAAAGCCGTCCTTCCCCTAGCTTGTTGGGAAAACAAAGTTTCTTTTCAGTTGCAAACTCCACTCCATACGTATATATGGTGAGGTACTAGCTCCAACTCGGTTTTACAGTGAAAACTGAAGGAAATTCAAACCGGCACTAGGAAACAGACTGAGAAAAATGAGTAAAAGTTTCTCCTGCAAACCGTTCCCTTTGTGCTAGATGAACGAACGTCTCTCCACATGCTCAGTTCTGAGATATAAGTGTGTGTGAAAGCCGTCCTTCACCTAGTTCTTAGGAACACAAAGTTCCTTTCAGTTGCATACTCCAATCCATATATATATATGGGGAGGGACAAGCTACAACTCGGTTTACAGTGAAAAGTGCAGGAACTTTAAACCGGCAACAGGAAACAGACTGAGAAACCGGAGAAAAGTTTCTCCTGCAACCCGTTCCCTTTGTGCTAGATGAACGAACGTCTCTCCTCATGCTCAGTTCTGAGAGATAAGTGTGTGTGAAAGCCGTCCTTCACCTCTCTTGTTGGGAACACAAAGTTTCTTTTCAGTAGCAAACTCCACTCCATACATATATGTGGGTATGTACAAGCTCCAACTCTGTTTTACAGTGAAAACTGCAGGAAATTCAAACCGGCACTAGGAAACAGAGTGAGAAACCAGAGTAAAAGTTTCTCCTGCAACCCGTTCCCTTTGTGCTAGATGAACGAAAGTCTCTCCACATGCTCAGTTCTGAGAGATAAGTGTGTGTGAAAGCCGTCCTTCACCTAGCTTCTTGGGAACACAAAGTTCCTTTAAGTTGCAAACTCCAATCCATACATATATATGGTGAGGTACAAGCTCCAACTCGGTTTTACAGAGAAAACTGCAGGAACTTTAAACCGGCACTAGGAAACAGACTGAGAAACCAGAGAAAATGTTTCTCCTGCAACCCGTTCCCTTTGTGCTAGATGAACGAACGTCTCTCCACTTGCCCAGATCTGAGAGATAAGTGTGTGTGGAAGCCGTCCTTCAACTAGCTAGTTGGGAACACAAAGTTTCTTTTCAGTTGCAAACTCCACTCCATACATATATATGGGGATGTACTAGCCCCAACTCTGTTTTAAAGTGAAAACTGCAGGAACTTCAAACCGGCAACAGGAAACAGACTGAGAAACCAGAGTAAAATTTTCTCCTGCAACACGTTCCCTTTGTGCTAGATGAACGAAAGTCTCTCCACATGCTCAGTTCTGAGATAAGTGTGTGTGAAAGCCGTCCTTCCCCTAGCTTGTTGGGAACACAAAGTTCCTTTTCAGTTGCAAACTCCCCTCCAAATTTATATATGGGGAGGTACTAGCTCCAACTCGGTTTTACAGTGAAAACTGCAGGAAATTCAAACCGGCAGTAGGCATCAGACTGAGAAACCAGAGTAAAAGTTTCTCCTGCAGCGCGTTCCTTTGTGCTAAATGAACGAACGTCTCTCCACATGCTCAGTTGTGAGAGATAAGTGTGTGTGAAAGCCGTCCATCACCAAGCTTGTTGGGAAAACAAAGTTTCTTTTCAGTTGCAAACTCCACTCCATACGTATATATGGTGAGGTACTAGCTCCAACTCGGTTTTACAGTGAAAACTGAAGGAACTTGAAACCGGCACTAGGAAACAGACTGAGAAAAATGAGTAAAAGTTTCTCCTGCAACCCGTTCCCTTTGTGCTAGATGAACGAACGTCTCTCCACATGCTCAGTTCTAAGAGATAAGTGTGTGTGAAAGCCGTCCTTCACCTAGCTTGTTGGGAACACAAAGTTATTTTTCAGTTGCAAACTCCACTCCATACATATATATGGGGAGGTACTAGCTCCAACTCTGTTTTACAGTGAAAACTGCAGGAAATTCATACCGGCACTAGGAAACAGACTGAGAAACCAGAGTAAATGTTTCTCCTGCTACCCGTTCCCTTTGTGCTAGATGAACGAACGTCTCTCCACATGCTCAGTTCTGAGAGATAATTGTGTGTGAAAGCCGTCCTTTACCTAGCTTGTTGGGAACACAAAGTTTCTTTTCACTTGCAAACTCCAATCCATACATATATATGTGGAGGTACTTGCTCCAACACGGTTTTACAGTGAAAACTGCAGGAACTTCAAACCGGCAATAGGAATCAGACTGAGAAACCAGAGTAAAAGTTTCTCCTGCAACCCGTTCCCTTTGTGCTAAATGAACGAAAGTCTCTCCACATGCTCAGTTCTGAGATATATGTGTGTGTGAAAGCCGTCCTTCACCTAGCTTCTTGGGAACACAAATTTCCTTTCAGTTGCATACACCAATCCATATATATATATGGGGAGGGACAAGCTCCAACTCGGTTTTACAGTGAAAACTGAAGGAACTTTAAACCGGCAACAGGAAACAGACTGAGAAACCGGAGAAAATATTTCTCCTGCAACACGTTCCCTTTGTGCTAGATGAACGAACGTCTCTCCTCATGCTCAGTTCTGAGAGATAAGTGTGTGTGAAAGCCGTCCTTCACCTAGCTTGTTGGGAACACAAAGATTCTTTTCAGTTGCAAACTCCACTCCATACATTTATGTGGGTAGGTACTAGCTCCAACTCTGTTTTACAGTGAAAACTGCAGGAAATTCAAACCGGCACTAGGAAACAGACTGAGAAACCAGAGTAAATGTTTCTCCTGCAACCCGTTCCCTTTGTGCTAGATGAACGAACGTCTCTCCACATGCTCAGTTCTGAGAGATAAGTGTGTGTGAAATCCGTCCTTCACCTAGCTTGTTGGGAAAACAAAGTTCCTTTAAGTTGCAAAATCCAATCCATACATATATATGGTGAGGTACAAGCTCCAACTCGGTTTTACAGAGAAAACTGCAGGAACTTTAAACCGGCACAAGGAAACAGACTGAGAAACCAGAGAAAAAGTTTATCATGCAACCCGTTCAGTTTGTGCTAGATGAACGAACGTCTCTCCACATGCCCAGGTCTGAGAGATAAGTGTGTGTGGAAGCCGTCCTTCAACTAGCTAGTTGAGAACACAAAGTTGCTTTTCAGTTGCAAACTCCACTCCATACATATATATGGGGAGGTACTAGCCCCAACTCTGTTTTAAAGTTAAAACTGCAGGAACATCAAACCGGCACTAGGAAACAGACTGAGAAACCAGAGTAAAATTTTCTCCTGCAACCCGTTCCCTTTGTGCTAGATGAACGAATGTCTCTCCACATGCTCATTTCTGAGAGATAAGTGTGTGTGAAAGCAGTCCTTCCCCTAGCTTGTTGGGAACACAAAGTTCCTTTTCAGTTGCAAACTCCCCTCCAAATTTATATATGGGGAGGTACTAGCTCCAACTCGGTTTTACAGTGAAAACTGCAGGAAATTCAAACCGGCAGTAGGCATCAGACTGAGAAACCAGAGTAAAAGTTTCTCCTGCAGCGCGTTCCTTTGTGCTAAATGAACGAACGTCTCTCCACATGCTCAGTTGTGAGAGATAAGTGTGTGTGAAAGCCGTCCATCACCAAGCTTGTTGGGAAAACAAAGTTTCTTTTCAGTTGCAAACTCCACTCCATACGTATATATGGTGAGGTACTAGCTCCAACTCGGTTTTACAGTGAAAACTGAAGGAACTTGAAACCGGCACTAGGAAACAGACTGAGAAAAATGAGTAAAAGTTTCTCCTGCAACCCGTTCCCTTTGTGCTAGATGAACGAACGTCTCTCCACATGCTCAGTTCTAAGAGATAAGTGTGTGTGAAAGCCGTCCTTCACCTAGCTTGTTGGGAACACAAAGTTATTTTTCAGTTGCAAACTCCACTCCATACATATATATGGGGAGGTACTAGCTCCAACTCTGTTTTACAGTGAAAACTGCAGGAAATTCATACCGGCACTAGGAAACAGACTGAGAAACCAGAGTAAATGTTTCTCCTGCTACCCGTTCCCTTTGTGCTAGATGAACGAACGTCTCTCCACATGCTCAGTTCTGAGAGATAATTGTGTGTGAAAGCCGTCCTTTACCTAGCTTGTTGGGAACACAAAGTTTCTTTTCACTTGCAAACTCCAATCCATACATATATATGTGGAGGTACTTGCTCCAACACGGTTTTACAGTGAAAACTGCAGGAACTTCAAACCGGCAATAGGAATCAGACTGAGAAACCAGAGTAAAAGTTTCTCCTGCAACCCGTTCCCTTTGTGCTAAATGAACGAAAGTCTCTCCACATGCTCAGTTCTGAGATATATGTGTGTGTGAAAGCCGTCCTTCACCTAGCTTCTTGGGAACACAAATTTCCTTTCAGTTGCATACACCAATCCATATATATATATGGGGAGGGACAAGCTCCAACTCGGTTTTACAGTGAAAACTGAAGGAACTTTAAACCGGCAACAGGAAACAGACTGAGAAACCGGAGAAAATATTTCTCCTGCAACACGTTCCCTTTGTGCTAGATGAACGAACGTCTCTCCTCATGCTCAGTTCTGAGAGATAAGTGTGTGTGAAAGCCGTCCTTCACCTAGCTTGTTGGGAACACAAAGATTCTTTTCAGTTGCAAACTCCACTCCATACATTTATGTGGGTAGGTACTAGCTCCAACTCTGTTTTACAGTGAAAACTGCAGGAAATTCAAACCGGCACTAGGAAACAGACTGAGAAACCAGAGTAAATGTTTCTCCTGCAACCCGTTCCCTTTGTGCTAGATGAACGAACGTCTCTCCACATGCTCAGTTCTGAGAGATAAGTGTGTGTGAAATCCGTCCTTCACCTAGCTTGTTGGGAAAACAAAGTTCCTTTAAGTTGCAAAATCCAATCCATACATATATATGGTGAGGTACAAGCTCCAACTCGGTTTTACAGAGAAAACTGCAGGAACTTTAAACCGGCACAAGGAAACAGACTGAGAAACCAGAGAAAAAGTTTATCATGCAACCCGTTCAGTTTGTGCTAGATGAACGAACGTCTCTCCACATGCCCAGGTCTGAGAGATAAGTGTGTGTGGAAGCCGTCCTTCAACTAGCTAGTTGAGAACACAAAGTTGCTTTTCAGTTGCAAACTCCAATCCATACATATATATGGGGAGGTACTAGCCCCAACTCTGTTTTAAAGTTAAAACTGCAGGAACATCAAACCGGCACTAGGAAACAGACTGAGAAACCAGAGTAAAATTTTCTCCTGCAACCCGTTCCCTTTGTGCTAGATGAACGAATGTCTCTCCACATGCTCATTTCTGAGAGATAAGTGTGTGTGAAAGCAGTCCTTCCCCTAGCTTGTTGGGAACACAAAGTTCCTTTTCAGTTGCAAACTCCCCTCCAAATTTATATATGGGGAGGTACTAGCTCCAACTCGGTTTTACAGTGAAAACTGCAGGAAATTCAAACCGGCAGTAGGCATCAGACTGAGAAACCAGAGTAAAAGTTTCTCCTGCAACGCGTTCCTTTGTGCTAAATGAACGAACGTCTCTCCACATGCTCAGTTGTGAGAGATAAGTGTGTGTGAAAGCCGTCCTTCACCAAGCTTGTTGGGAACACAAAGCTTCTTTTCAGTTGCAAACTCCACTCCATACATATATATGGGGAGGTAATAGCCCGAAATCGGTTTTACAGTGAAAACTGCAGGAACTTCAAACCGGCATTAGGAAACAGACTGAGAAACCAGAGTAAAAGTTTCTCCTGCAACCCGTTCAGTTTGTGCTAGAAGAACGAACGTCTCTCCACATGCTGAGTTCTGAGATATAAGTGTGTGTGAAAGCCGTCCTTCAACTAGCTTGTTGGGAACACTAAGTTTCTTTCAGTTGCAAACTCCACTCCATACATATATATGGGGAGGTACTAGCTCCAACTCTGTTTTACAGTGAAAACTGCAGGAAATTCATACCGGCACTAGGAAACAGACTGAGAAACCAGAGTAAATGTTTCTCCTGCAACCCGTTCCCTTTGTGCTAGATGAACGAACGTCTCTCCACATGCTCAGTTCTGAGAGATAATTGTGTGTGAAAGCCGTCCTTTACCTAGCTTGTTGGGAACACAAAGTTTCTTTTCACTTGCAAACTCCAATCCATACATATATATGTGGAGGTACTTGCTCCAACTCGGTTTTACAGTGAAAACTGCAGGAACTTCAAACCGGCAATAGGAATCAGACTGAGAAACCAGAGTAAAAGTTTCTCCTGCAACCCGTTCCCTTTGTGCTAAATGAACGAAAGTCTCTCCACATGCTCAGTTCTGAGATATAAGTGTGTGTGAAAGCCGTCCTTCACCTAGCTTCTTGGGAACACAAAGTTTCTTTTCAGTTGCAAACTCCACTCCATACATTTATATGGGGAGGTACTAGCCCCAAATCGGTTTTACAGTGAAAACTGCAGGAACTTCAAACCGGCACTAGGAAACAGACTGAGAAACCAGAGTAAAAGTTTCTCCTGCATCCCGTTCCCTTTGTGCTAGATGAACGAACGTCTCTCCACATGCTGAGTTCTGAGAGATAAATGTGTGTGAAAGCCGTCCTTCACCTAGCTTGTTGGGAACACTAAGTTTCTTTTCAGTTGCAAACTCCATTCCATACATATATATGGGGAGGTACTAGCCCCAAATCTGTTTTACAGTTAAAACTGCAGGAACTTCAAACCGGCACTAGGAAACAGACTGAGAAACCAGAGTAAAATTTTCTCCTGCAACCCGTTCCCTTTGTGCTAGATGAACGAATGTCTCTCCACATGCTCAGTTCTGAGAGATAAGTGTGTGTGAAAGCCGTCCTTCCCCTAGCTTGTTGGGAAAACAAAGTTTCTTTTCAGTTGCAAACTCCACTCCATACGTATATATGGTGAGGTACTAGCTCCAACTCGGTTTTACAGTGAAAACTGAAGGAAATTCAAACCGGCACTAGGAAACAGACTGAGAAAAATGAGTAAAAGTTTCTCCTGCAAACCGTTCCCTTTGTGCTAGATGAACGAACGTCTCTCCACATGCTCAGTTCTGAGATATAAGTGTGTGTGAAAGCCGTCCTTCACCTAGTTCTTAGGAACACAAAGTTCCTTTCAGTTGCATACTCCAATCCATATATATATATGGGGAGGGACAAGCTACAACTCGGTTTACAGTGAAAAGTGCAGGAACTTTAAACCGGCAACAGGAAACAGACTGAGAAACCGGAGAAAAGTTTCTCCTGCAACCCGTTCCCTTTGTGCTAGATGAACGAACGTCTCTCCTCATGCTCAGTTCTGAGAGATAAGTGTGTGTGAAAGCCGTCCTTCACCTCTCTTGTTGGGAACACAAAGTTTCTTTTCAGTAGCAAACTCCACTCCATATATATATGTGGGTATGTACAAGCTCCAACTCTGTTTTACAGTGAAAACTGCAGGAAATTCAAACCGGCACTAGGAAACAGAGTGAGAAACCAGAGTAAAAGTTTCTCCTGCAACCCGTTCCCTTTGTGCTAGATGAACGAAAGTCTCTCCACATGCTCAGTTCTGAGAGATAAGTGTGTGTGAAAGCCGTCCTTCACCTAGCTTCTTGGGAACACAAAGTTCCTTTAAGTTGCAAACTCCAATCCATACATATATATGGTGAGGTACAAGCTCCAACTCGGTTTTACAGAGAAAACTGCAGGAACTTTAAACCGGCACTAGGAAACAGACTGAGAAACCAGAGAAAATGTTTCTCCTGCAACCCGTTCCCTTTGTGCTAGATGAACGAACGTCTCTCCACTTGCCCAGATCTGAGAGATAAGTGTGTGTGGAAGCCGTCCTTCAACTAGCTAGTTGGGAACACAAAGTTTCTTTTCAGTTGCAAACTCCACTCCATACATATATATGGGGATGTACTAGCCCCAACTCTGTTTTAAAGTGAAAACTGCAGGAACTTCAAACCGGCAACAGGAAACAGACTGAGAAACCAGAGTAAAATTTTCTCCTGCAACACGTTCCCTTTGTGCTAGATGAACGAAAGTCTCTCCACATGCTCAGTTCTGAGATAAGTGTGTGTGAAAGCCGTCCTTCCCCTAGCTTGTTGGGAACACAAAGTTCCTTTTCAGTTGCAAACTCCCCTCCAAATTTATATATGGGGAGGTACTAGTTCCAACTCGGTTTTACAGTGAAAACTGCAGGAAATTCAAACCGGCAGTAGGCATCAGACTGAGAAACCAGAGTAAAAGTTTCTCCTGCAGCGCGTTCCTTTGTGCTAAATGAACGAACGTCTCTCCACATGCTCAGTTGTGAGAGATAAGTGTGTGTGAAAGCCGTCCATCACCAAGCTTGTTGGGAAAACAAAGTTTCTTTTCAGTTGCAAACTCCACTCCATACGTATATATGGTGAGGTACTAGCTCCAACTCGGTTTTACAGTGAAAACTGAAGGAACTTGAAACCGGCACTAGGAAACAGACTGAGAAAAATGAGTAAAAGTTTCTCCTGCAACCCGTTCCCTTTGTGCTAGATGAACGAACGTCTCTCCACATGCTCAGTTCTAAGAGATAAGTGTGTGTGAAAGCCGTCCTTCACCTAGCTTGTTGGGAACACAAAGTTATTTTTCAGTTGCAAACTCCACTCCATACATATATATGGGGAGGTACTAGCTCCAACTCTGTTTTACAGTGAAAACTGCAGGAACTTCAAACCGGCAATAGGAATCAGACTGAGAAACCAGAGTAAAAGTTTCTCCTGCAACCCGTTCCCTTTGTGCTAAATGAACGAAAGTCTCTCCACATGCTCAGTTCTGAGATATATGTGTGTGTGAAAGCCGTCCTTCACCTAGCTTCTTGGGAACACAAATTTCCTTTCAGTTGCATACACCAATCCATATATATATATATGGGGAGGGACAAGCTCCAACTCGGTTTTACAGTGAAAACTGAAGGAACTTTAAACCGGCAACAGGAAACAGACTGAGAAACCGGAGAAAATATTTCTCCTGCAACACGTTCCCTTTGTGCTAGATGAACGAACGTCTCTCCTCATGCTCAGTTCTGAGAGATAAGTGTGTGTGAAAGCCGTCCTTCACCTAGCTTGTTGGGAACACAAAGATTCTTTTCAGTTGCAAATTCCACTCCATACATTTATGTGGGTAGGTACTAGCTCCAACTCTGTTTTACAGTGAAAACTGCAGGAAATTCAAACCGGCACTAGGAAACAGACTGAGAAACCAGAGTAAATGTTTCTCCTGCAACCCGTTCCCTTTGTGCTAGATGAACGAACGTCTCTCCACATGCTCAGTTCTGAGAGATAAGTGTGTGTGAAATCCGTCCTTCACCTAGCTTGTTGGGAAAACAAAGTTCCTTTAAGTTGCAAAATCCAATCCATACATATATATGGTGAGGTACAAGCTCCAACTCGGTTTTACAGAGAAAACTGCAGGAACTTTAAACCGGCACAAGGAAACAGACTGAGAAACCAGAGAAAAAGTTTATCCTGCAACCCGTTCAGTTTGTGCTAGATGAACGAACGTCTCTCCACATGCCCAGGTCTGAGAGATAAGTGTGTGTGGAAGCCGTCCTTCAACTAGCTAGTTGAGAACACAAAGTTGCTTTTCAGTTGCAAACTCCACTCCATACATATATATGGGGAGGTACTAGCCCCAACTCTGTTTTAAAGTTAAAACTGCAGGAACATCAAACCGGCACTAGGAAACAGACTGAGAAACCAGAGTAAAATTTTCTCCTGCAACCCGTTCCCTTTGTGCTAGATGAACGAATGTCTCTCCACATGCTCATTTCTGAGAGATAAGTGTGTGTGAAAGCAGTCCTTCCCCTAGCTTGTTGGGAACACAAAGTTCCTTTTCAGTTGCAAACTCCCCTCCAAATTTATATATGGGGAGGTACTAGCTCCAACTCGGTTTTACAGTGAAAACTGCAGGAAATTCAAACCGGCAGTAGGCATCAGACTGAGAAACCAGAGTAAAAGTTTCTCCTGCAACGCGTTCCTTTGTGCTAAATGAACGAACGTCTCTCCACATGCTCAGTTGTGAGAGATAAGTGTGTGTGAAAGCCGTCCTTCACCAAGCTTGTTGGGAACACAAAGCTTCTTTTCAGTTGCAAACTCCACTCCATACATATATATGGGGAGGTAATAGCCCGAAATCGGTTTTACAGTGAAAACTGCAGGAACTTCAAACCGGCATTAGGAAACAGACTGAGAAACCAGAGTAAAAGTTTCTCCTGCAACCCGTTCAGTTTGTGCTAGAAGAACGAACGTCTCTCCACATGCTGAGTTCTGAGATATAAGTGTGTGTGAAAGCCGTCCTTCAACTAGCTTGTTGGGAACACTAAGTTTCTTTCAGTTGCAAACTCCACTCCATACATATATATGGGGAGGTACTAGCTCCAACTCTGTTTTACAGTGAAAACTGCAGGAAATTCATACCGGCACTAGGAAACAGACTGAGAAACCAGAGTAAATGTTTCTCCTGCAACCCGTTCCCTTTGTGCTAGATGAACGAACGTCTCTCCACATGCTCAGTTCTGAGAGATAATTGTGTGTGAAAGCCGTCCTTTACCTAGCTTGTTGGGAACACAAAGTTTCTTTTCACTTGCAAACTCCAATCCATACATATATATGTGGAGGTACTTGCTCCAACTCGGTTTTACAGTGAAAACTGCAGGAACTTCAAACCGGCAATAGGAATCAGACTGAGAAACCAGAGTAAAAGTTTCTCCTGCAACCCGTTCCCTTTGTGCTAAATGAACGAAAGTCTCTCCACATGCTCAGTTCTGAGATATAAGTGTGTGTGAAAGCCGTCCTTCACCTAGCTTCTTGGGAACACAAAGTTTCTTTTCAGTTGCAAACTCCACTCCATACATTTATATGGGGAGGTACTAGCCCCAAATCGGTTTTACAGTGAAAACTGCAGGAACTTCAAACCGGCACTAGGAAACAGACTGAGAAACCAGAGTAAAAGTTTCTCCTGCATCCCGTTCCCTTTGTGCTAGATGAACGAACGTCTCTCCACATGCTGAGTTCTGAGAGATAAATGTGTGTGAAAGCCGTCCTTCACCTAGCTTGTTGGGAACACTAAGTTTCTTTTCAGTTGCAAACTCCATTCCATACATATATATGGGGAGGTACTAGCCCCAAATCTGTTTTACAGTTAAAACTGCAGGAACTTCAAACCGGCACTAGGAAACAGACTGAGAAACCAGAGTAAAAGTTTCTCCTGCAACCCGTTCAGTTTGTGCTAGAAGAACGAACGTCTCTCCACATGCTGAGTTCTGAGAGATAAGTGTGTGTGAAAGCCGTCCTTCAACTAGCTTGTTGGGAACACTAAGTTTCTTTCAGTTGCAAACTCCACTCCATACATATATATGGGGAGGTTCCAGCCCCAACTCTGTTTTACAGTGAAAACTGCAGGAACTTCAAACCGGCACTAGGAAACAGACTGAGAAAGCAGAGTAAAATTTTCTCCTGCAACCCGTTCCCTTTGTGCTAGATGAACGGACGTCTCTCCACATGCTCAGTTCTGAGAGATAAGTGTGTGTGAAAGCCGTCCTTCCCCTAGCTTGTTGGGAACACATAGTTCCTTTTCAGTTGCAAACTCCCCTCCAAATTTATATATGGGGAGGTACTAGCTCCAACTCGGTTTTACAGTGAAAACTGCAGGAAATTCAAACCGGCAGTAGGCATCAGACTGAGAAACCAGAGTAAAAGTTTCTCCTGCAACGCGTTCCTTTGTGCTAAATGAACGAACGTCTCTCCACATGCTCAGTTGTGAGAGATAAGTGTGTGTGAAAGCCGTCCTTCACCAAGCTTGTTGGGAACACAAAGCTTCTTTTCAGTTGCAAACTCCACTCCATACATATATATGGGGAGGTAATAGCCCGAAATCGGTTTTACAGTGAAAACTGCAGGAACTTCAAACCGGCATTAGGAAACAGACTGAGAAACCAGAGTAAAAGTTTCTCCTGCAACCCGTTCAGTTTGTGCTAGAAGAACGAACGTCTCTCCACATGCTGAGTTCTGAGATATAAGTGTGTGTGAAAGCCGTCCTTCAACTAGCTTGTTGGGAACACTAAGTTTCTTTCAGTTGCAAACTCCACTCCATACATATATATGGGGAGGTTCTAGCCCCAACTCTGTTTTACAGTGAAAACTGAAGGAACTTCAAACCGGCACTAGGAAACAGACTGAGAAAGCAGAGTAAAATTTTCTCCTGCAACCCGTTATCTTTGTGCTAGATGAACGAACGTCTCTCCACATGCTCAGTTCTAAGAGATAAGTGTGTGTGAAAGCCGTCCTTCACCTAGCTTGTTGGGAACACAAAGTTTTTTTTCAGTTGCAAAATCCACTCCATACATATATATGGGGAGGTACTAGCTCCAACTCTGTTTTACAGTGAAAACTGCAGGAAATTCATACCGGCACTAGGAAACAGACTGAGAAACCAGAGTAAATGTTTCTCCTGCAACCCGTTCCCTTTGTGCTAGATGAACGAACGTCTCTCCACATGCTCAGTTCTGAGAGATAATTGTGTGTGAAAGCCGTCCTTTACCTAGCTTGTTGGGAACACAAAGTTTCTTTTCACTTGCAAACTCCAATCCATACATATATATGTGGAGGTACTTGCTCCAACTCGGTTTTACAGTGAAAACTGCAGGAACTTCAAACCGGCAATAGGAATCAGACTGAGAAACCAGAGTAAAAGTTTCTCCTGCAACCCGTTCCCTTTGTGCTAAATGAACGAAAGTCTCTCCACATGTTCAGTTCTGAGATATAAGTGTGTGTGAAAGCCGTCCTTCACCTAGCTTCTTGGGAACACAAAGTTTCTTTTCAGTTGCAAACTCCACTCCATACATTTATATGGGGAGGTACTAGCCCCAAATCGGTTTTACAGTGAAAACTGCAGGAACTTCAAACCGGCACTAGGAAACAGACTGAGAAACCAGAGTAAAAGTTTCTCCTGCATCCCGTTCCCTTTGTGCTAGATGAACGAACGTCTCTCCACATGCTGAGTTCTGAGAGATAAATGTGTGTGAAAGCCGTCCTTCACCTAGCTTGTTGGGAACACTAAGTTTCTTTTCAGTTGCAAACTCCATTCCATACATATATATGGGGAGGTACTAGCCCCAAATCTGTTTTACAGTTAAAACTGCAGGAACTTCAAACCGGCACTAGGAATCAGACTGAGAAACCAGAGTAAAATTTTCTCTTGCACACCGTTCCCTTTTTGCTAGATGAACGAACGTCTCTCCATATGCTCAGTTCTGAGAGATAAGTGTGTGTGAAAGCCGTCCTTCCCCTAGCTTGTTGGGAACACAAAGTTTCTTTTCAGTTTCAAACTCCACTCCATACATATATATGGGGAGGTTCTAGCTCCAACTCAGTTTTACAGTGAAAACTGAAGGAACTTCAAACCGGAACTAGGAAACAGACTGAGAAAAATGAGTAAAAGTTTCTCCTGCAACCCGTTCCCTTTGTGCTAGATGAACGAACGTCTCTCCACATGCTCAGTTCTGAGAGATAAGTGTGTGTGAAATCCGTCCTTCACCCTGCTTCTTGGGAAAACAAAGTTCCTTTAAGTTGCAAACTCCAATCCATATATATATATGGTGAGGTACAAGCTCCAACACGGTTTTACAGAAAAAACTGCAGGAACTTTAAACCGGCACAAGGAAACAGACTGAGAAACCAGAGAAAATGTTTATCCTGCAACCCGTTCAGTTTGTGCTAGATGAACGAACGTCTCTCCACATGCCCAGGTCTGAGAGATAAGTGTGTGTGGAAGCCGTCCTTCAACTAGCTAGTTGGGAACAAAAGTTGCTTTTCAGTTGCAAACTCCACTCCATACATATATATGGGGAGGTACTAGCCCCAACTCTGTTTTAAAGTTAAAACTGCAGGAACATCAAACCGGCACTAGGAAACAGACTGAGAAACCAGAGTAAAATTTTCTCCTGCAACCCGTTCCCTTTGTGCTAGATGAACGAATGTCTCTCCACATGCTCAGTTCTGAGAGATAAGTGTGTGTGAAAGCCGTCCTTCCCCTAGCTTGTTGGGAACACAAAGTTCCTTTTCAGTTGCAAACTCCCCTCCAAATTTATATATGGGGAGGTACTAGCTCCAACTCGGTTTTACAGTGAAAACTGCAGGAAATTCAAACCGGCAGTAGGCATCAGACTGAGAAACCAGAGTAAAAGTTTCTCCTGCAACGCGTTCCTTTGTGCTAAATGAACGAACGTCTCTCCACATGCTCAGTTGTGAGAGATAAGTGTGTGTGAAAGCCGTCCTTCACCAAGCTTGTTGGGAACACAAAGCTTCTTTTCAGTTGCAAACTCCACTCCATACATATATATGGGGAGGTAATAGCCCGAAATCGGTTTTACAGTGAAAACTGCAGGAACTTCAAACCGGCACTAGGAAACAGACTGAGAAACCAGAGTAAAATTTTCTCCTGCAACCCGTTCAGTTTGTGCTAGAAGAACGAACGTCTCTCCACATGCTGAGTTCTGAGAGATAAGTGTGTGTGAAAGCCGTCCTTCAACTAGCTTGTTGGGAACACTAAGTTTCTTTCAGTTGCAAACTCCACTCCATACATATATATGGGGAGGTTCTAGCCCCAACTCTGTTTTACAGTGAAAACTGCAGGAACTTCAAACCGGCACTAGGAAACAGACTGAGAAAGCAGAGTAAAATTTTCTCCTGCAACCCGTTCCCTTTGTGCTAGATGAACGGACGTCTCTCCACATGCTCAGTTCTGAGAGATAAGTGTGTGTGAAAGCCGTCCTTCCCCTAGCTTGTTGGGAAAACAAAGTTTCTTTTCAGTTGCAAACTCCACTCCATACGTATATATGGTGTGGTACTAGCTCCAACTCGGTTTTACAGTGAAAACTGAAGGAACTTCAAACCGGCACTAGGAAACAGACTGAGAAAAATGAGTAAAAGTTTCCCCTGCAACCCGTTCCCTTTGTGCTAGATGAACGAACGTCTCTCCACATGCTCAGTTCTAAGAGATAAGTGTGTGTGAAAGCCGTCCTTCACCTAGCTTGTTGGGAACACAAAGATTTTTTTCAGTTGCAAACTCCACTCCATACATATATATCTGGAGGTACTAGCTCCAACTCTGTTTTACAGTGAAAACTGCAGGAAATTCATACCGGCACTAGGAAACAGACTGAGAAACCAGAGTAAATGTTTCTCCTGCAACCCGTTCCCTTTGTGCTAGATGAACGAACGTCTCTCCACATGCTCAGTTCTGAGAGATAATTGTGTGTGAAAGCCGTCCTTTACCTAGCTTGTTGGGAACACAAAGTTTCTTTTCACTTGCAAACTCCAATCCATACATATATATGTGGAGGTACTTGCTCCAACTCGGTTTTACAGTGAAAACTGCAGGAACTTCAAACCGGCAATAGGAATCAGACTGAGAAACCAGAGTAAAAGTTTCTCCTGCAACCCGTTCCCTTTGTGCTAAATGAACGAAAGTCTCTCCACATGCTCAGTTCTGAGATATAAGTGTGTGTGAAAGCCGTCCTTCACCTAGCTTCTTGGGAACACAAATTTCCTTTCAGTTGCATACACCAATCCATATATATATATGGGGAGGGACAAGCTCCAAATCGGTTTTACAGTGTAAACTGCAGGAACTTTAAACCGGCAACAGGAAACAGACTGAGAAACCGGAGAAAATGTTTCTCCTGCAACCCGTTCCCTTTGTGCTAGATGAACGAACGTCTCTCCTCATGCTCAGTTCTGAGAGATAAGTGTGTGTGAAAGCCGTCCTTCACCTAGCTTGTTGGGAACACAAAGATTCTTTTCAGTTGCAAACTCCACTCCATACATATATATGGGGAGGTACTAGCTCCAACTCTGTTTTACAGTGAAAACTGCAGGAAATTCATACCGGCACTAGGAAACAGACTGAGAAACCAGAGTAAATGTTTCTCCTGCAACCCGTTCCCATTGTGCTAGATGAACGAACGTCTCTCCACATGCTCAGTTCTGAGAGATAATTGTGTGTGAAAGCCGTCCTTTACCTAGCTTGTTGGGAACACAAAGTTTCTTTTCACATGCAAACTCCAATCCATACATATATATGTGGAGGTACTTGCTCCAACTCGGTTTTACAGTGAAAACTGCAGGAACTTCAAACCGGCAATAGGAATCAGACTGAGAAACCAGAGAAAAAGTTTCTCCTGCAACCCGTTCCCTTTGTGCTAGATGAACGAAAGTCTCTCCACATGCTCAGTTCTGAGATATAAGTGTGTGTGAAAGCCGTCCTTCACCTAGCTTGTTGGGAACACTAAGTTTCTTTTCAGTTGCAAACTCCATTCCATACATATATATGGGGAGGTACTAGCCCCAAATCTGTTTTACAGTTAAAACTGCAGGAACTTCAAACCGGCACTAGGAATCAGACTGAGAAACCAGAGTAAAATTTTCTCTTGCACACCGTTCCCTTTTTGCTAGATGAACGAACGTCTCTCCACATGCTCAGTTCTGAGAGATAAGTGTGTGTGAAAGCCGTCCTTCCCCTAGCTTGTTGGGAACACAAAGTTTCTTTTAAGTTGCAAATTCCAATCCATACATATATATGATGAGGTACAAGCTCCAACCCGGTTTTACAGTGAAAACTGCAGGAACTTTATACCGGCAACAGGAAACAGACTGAGAAACCAGAGAAAATGTTTCACCTGCAAACCGTTCCCTTTGTGCTAGATAAACGAACGTCTATCCACTTGTCCAGATCTGACAGATAAGTGAGTGTGAAAGTCGTCCTTCACCTAGCTTGTTGGGAACACAAAGTTTCTTTTCAGTTGCAAACTCCAATCCATACATATATAAGGGGAGGTAGTAGCCCCAACACTGTTTTACAGTGAAAACTGCAGGAACTTCAAACCGGCACTAGGAAACAGACTGAGAAACCAGAGTAAAAGTTTCTCCTGCCTCCCGTTCACTTTGTGCTAGATGAACGAACGTCTCTCCACATGCTCAGTCCTGAGATATAAGTGTGTGTGAAAGCCGTCCTTCCCCTAGCTTGTTGGGAACACAAAGTTTCTTTTCAGTTGCAAACTCCACTCCAAATATTTATATGGGGAGGTACTAGCCCCAAATCGGTTTTACAGTGAAAACTGCAGGAACTTCAAACCGGCACTAGGAAACAGACTGAGAAACCAGAGTAAAAGTTTCTCCTGCAACCCGTTCCCTTTGTGCTAGATGAACGAACGTCTCTCCACATGCTGAGTTCTGAGAGATAAATGTGTGTGAAAGCCGTCCTTCACCTAGCTTGTTGGGAACACTAAGTTTCTTTTCAGTTGCAAACTCCATTCCATACATATATATGGGGAGGTACTAGCCCCAAATCTGTTTTACAGTAAAAACTGCAGGAACTTCAAACCGGCACTAGGAATCAGACTGAGAAACCAGAGTAAAATTTTCTCTTGCACACCGTTCCCTTTTTGCTAGATGAACGAACGTCTCTCCACATGCTCAGTTCTGAGAGATAAGTGTGAGTGAAAGCCGTACTTCCCCTAGCTTGTTGGGAACACAAAGTTTCTTTTCAGTTTCAAACTCCACTCCATACATACATATGGGGGGTACTAGCTCCAACTCAGATTTACAGTGAAAACTGAAGGAACTTCAAACCGGCACTAGGAAACAGACTGAGAAAAATGAGTAAAAGTTTCTCCTGCAACCCGTTCCCTTTGTGCTAGATGAACGAAAGTCTCTCCACATGCTCAGTTCTGAGAGATAAGTGTGTGTGAAATCCGTCCTTCACCCTGCTTCTCGGGAAAACAAAGTTCCTTTAAGTTGCAAACTCCAATCCATATATATATATGGTGAGGTACAAGCTCCAACACGGTTTTACAGAGAAAACTGCAGGAACTTTAAACCGGCACAAGGAAACAGACTGAGAAACCAGAGAAAATGTTTATCCTGCAACCCGTTCAGTTTGTGCTAGATGAACGAACGTCTCTCCACATGCCCAGTTCTGAGAGATAAGTGTGTGTGGAAGCCGTCCTTCAACTAGCTAGTTGGGAACAAAAAGTTTCTTTTCAGTTGCAAACTCCACTCCATACATATATATGGGGAGGTACTAGCCCCAACTTTGTTTTAAAGTGAAAACTGCAGGAACTTCAAACCGGCACTAGGAAACAGACTGAGAAACCAGAGTAAAAGTTTCTCCTGCAAACCGTTCCCTTTGTGCTAGATGAACGAACGTCTCTCCACATGCTCAGTTCTGAGAGATAAGTGTGTGTGAAAGCTGTCCTTCACCTAGCTTGTTGGGAACACAAAGTTTCTTTTCAGTTGCAAACTCCACTCCATACATATATATGGGTAGGTACTAGATCCAACTCGGTTTTACAGTGAAAACTGCAGGAAATTCAAACCGGCACTAGGAAACAGACTGAGAAACCAGAGTAAAAGTTTCTCCTGCAACCCGTTCCCTTTGTGCTAGATGAACGAACGTCTTTCCACATGCTAAGTTCTGATAGATAAGTGTGTGTTAAAGCCGTCCTTCACCTAGCTTGTTGGGAACACAAAGTTTCTTTTCAGTTGCAAACTCCACTCCATACATATATATGTGTAGGTACTAGCTCCAACTCGGTTTTACAGTGAAAACTGCAGGAACTTCAAACCAGCACTAGGAAACTGATTGAGAAACCAGAGTAAAAGTTTCTCCTGCAAACCGTTCCCTTTGTGCTAGATGAACGAACGTCTCTCCACTTGTCCAGATCTGAGAGATAATTGTGTGTGAAAGCCGTCCTTCACCTAGCTTCTTGGGAACACAAAGTTCTTTTAAGTTGCAAACTCCAATCCATACATATATATGGTGAGGTATAAGCTCCAACTCGGTTTTACAGTGAAAACTGCAGGAACTTTATACCGGCAACAGGAAACAGACTGAGAAACCAGAGAAAATGTTTCTCCTGCAACCCGTTCCCTTTGTGCTAGATGAACGAACGTCTCTCCACTTGTCCAGATCTGAGAGATAAGTGAGTGTGAAAGCCGTCCTTCACCTAGCTTGTTGGGAACACAAAGTTTCTTTTCAGTTGCAAGCTGCACTCCATACATATGTAATGGGAGGTAGTAGCCCCAACTCTGTTTTACAGTGAAAACTGCAGGAACTTCAAAGCGGCACTAGGAAACAGACTGAGAAACCAGAGTAAAAGTTTCTCCTGCCTCCCGTTCCTTTGTGCTAGATGAACGAACGTCTCTCCACATGCTCAGTCCTGAGAGATAAGTGTGTGTGAAAGCCGTCCTTCCCCTAGCTTGTTGGGAACACAAAGTTTCTTTTCAGTTGCAAACTCCACTCCATACATATATATGGGGAGGTACTAGCTCCAACTCGGTTTTACAGTGAAAACTGCAGGAACTTCAAACCGGCACTAGGAAACAGACTGAGAAACCAGAGTAAAAGTTTCTCCTGCAAACCGTTCCTTTTGTTCTAGATGAACGAACGTCTCTCCACATGCTGAGTTCTGAGAGATAAATGTGTGTGAAAGCCGTCCTTCACCTAGCTTGTTGGGAACACTAAGTTTCTTTTCAGTTGCAAACTCCATTCCATAAATATATATGGGGAGTTACTAGGCCCAAATTTATTTTACAGTTAAAACTGCAGGAACTTCAAACCGGCACTAGGAATCAGACTGAGAAACCAGAGTAAAATTTTCTCCTGCAAACCGTTCCCTTTTTGCTAGATGAACGAACTTCTCTCCACATGCTCAGTTCTGAGAGATAAGTGTGTGTGAAAGCCGTCCTTCCCCTACCTTCTTGGGAACACAAAGTTCTTTTAAGTTGCAAACTACAATCCATACATATATATGGTGAGGTACAAGCTCCAACTCGGTTTTACAGTGAAAACTGCAGGAACTTTATACCGGCAACAGGAAACAGACTGAGAAACCAGAGAAAATGTTTCTCCTGCAACCCGTTCCATTTGTGCTAGATGAACGAAAGTCTCTCCACTTGTCCAGATCTGAGAGATAAGTGAGTGTGAAAGCCGTCCTTCACCTAGCTTGTTGGGAACACAAAGATTCTTTTCAGTTGCAAACTGCACTCCATACATATATAAGGGGAGGTAGTAGCCCCAACTCTGTTTTACAGTGAAAACTGAAGGAACTTCAAACCGGCACTAGGAAAAAGACTGAGAAAAATGAGTAAAAGTTTCTCCTGCAACCCGTTCCCTTTGTGCTAGATGAATGAACGTCTCTCCACATGCTCAGTTCTGAGAGATAAGTGTGTGTGAAATCCGTCCTTCACCTAGCTTCTTGGGAAAACAAAGTTCCTTTAAGTTGCAAACTCCAATCCATACATATATATGGTGAGGTACAAGCTCCAACTCGGTTTTACAGAGAAAACTGCAGGAACTTTAAACCGGCACTAGGAAACAGACTGAGATACCAGAGAAAAAGTTTATCCTGCAACCCGTTCAGTTTGTGCTAGATGAACTAACGTCTCTCCACATGCCCAGGTCTGAGAGATAAATGTGTGTGGAAGCCGTCCTTCAACTATCTAGTTGGGAACACAAAGTTGCTTTTCAGTTGCAAACTCCACTCCATACATATATATGGGGAGGTACTAGCCCCAACTCTGTTTTAAAGTGAAAACTGCAGGAGCTTCAAACCGGCACTAGGAAACAGACTGAGAAACCAAAGTAAAATTTTCTCCTGCAACCCGTTCCCTTTGTGCTAGATGAACGAATGTCTCTCCACATGCTCAGTTCTGAGAGATAAGTGTGTGTGAAATCCGTCCTTCCTCTTGCTTGTTGGGAACACAAAGTTTTTTTCAGTTGCAAACTCCACTCCATACATATATATGGGGAGGTATTAGCTCCAACTCGGTTTTACAGTGAAAACTGAAGGAACTTCAAACCGGCACTAGGAAACAGACTGAGAAACCAGAGTAAAAGTTTCTCCTGCAAACCGTTCCCTTTGTGCTAGATGAACGAACGTCTCTCCACATGCTCAGTTCTGAGAGATAAGTGTGTGTGAAAGCCATCCTTCACCTAGCTTGTTGGGAACACAAAGTTTCTTTTCAGTTGCAATCTCCACTCCATACATATATATGTGTAGGTACTAGCTCCAACTCGGTTTTACAGTGAAAACTGCAGGAACTTCAAACCGGCACTAGGAAACAGATTGAGAAACCAGAGTAAAAGTTTCTCCTGCAAACCGTTCCCTTTGTGCTAGATGAAAGAACGTCTCTCTACTTGTCCAGATCTGAGAGATAATTGTGTGTGAAAGCCTTCCTTCACCTAGCTTCTTGGGAACACAAAGTTCTTTTAAGTTGCAAACTCCAATCCATACATATATATGGTGAGGTATAAGCTCCAACTCGGTTTTACAGTGAAAACTGCAGGAACTTTATACCAGCAACAGGAAACAGACTGAGAAACCAGAGAAGATGTTTCTCCTGCAACCCTTTCCATTTGTGCTAGATGAACGAACGTCTCTCCACTTGTCCATATCTGAGAGATAAGTGAGTGTGAAAGCCGTCCTTCACCTAGCTTGTTGGGAACAGAAAGTTTCTTTTAAGTTGCAAACTCCACTCCATACATATATAATGGGAGGTAGTAGCCCCAACTCTGTTTTACAGTGAAAACTGCAGGAACTTCAAACCGGCACTAGGAAACAGACTGAGAAACCAGAGTAAAAGTTTCTCCTGCCTCCCGTTCCTTTGTGCTAGATGAACGAACGTCTCTCCACATGCTCAGTTCTGAGAGATAAGTGTGTGTGAAAGCCGTCCTTCCCCTAGTTGTTGGGAACACAAAGTTTCTTTTCAGTTGCAAACTCCACTCCATACATATATATGGGGAGGTACTAGCTCCAACTCGGTTTTTCAGTGAAAACTGAAGGAACTTCAAACAGGCACTAGGAAACAGACTGAGAAAAATGAGTAAAAGTTTCTCCTGCAAAACGTTCCCTTTGTGCTAGATGAACTAACGTCTCTCCACAAGCTCAGTTCTGAGAGATAAGTGTGTGTGAAAGCCGTCCTTCACCTAGCTTCTTGGGAACACAAAGTTCTTTTAAGTTGCAAACTCCACTCCATACATATATATGGTGAGGTACAAGCTCCAACTCGGTTTTACAGTGAAAACTGCAGGAACTTTATACCGGCAACAGGAAACAGACTGAGAAACCAGAGAAAATGTTTCTCCTGCAACCCGTTCCATTTGTGCTAGATGAACGAACGTCTCTCCACTTGTCCAGATCTGAGAGATAAGTGAGTGTGAAAGCCGTCCTTCACCTAGCTTGTTGGGAACACAAAGTTTCTTTTCAGTTGCAAACTCCACTCCATACATATATAAGGGGAGGTAGTAGCCCCAAATCTGTTTTACAGTGAAAACTGCAGGAACTTCAAACCGGCACTAGGAAACAGACTGAGAAACCAGAGTAAAAGTTTCTCCTGCCTCCCATTCCCTTTGTGCTAGATGAACGAACGTCTCTCCACATGCTCAGTTCTGAGAGATAAGTGTGTGTGAAAGCCGTCATTCCCCTAGCTTGTTGGGAACACATAGTTTCTTTTCACTTGCAAACTCCACTCCATAAATATATATGGGGAGGTACTAGCTCCAACTCTGTTTTACAGTGAAAACTGAAGGAACTTCAAACCGGCACTAGGAAACAGACTGAGAAAAATGAGTAAAAGTTTCTCCTGCAAACCGTTCCGTTTGTGCTAGATGAACGAACGTCTCTCCACTTGTCCAGATCTGAGAGATAATTGTGTGTGAAAGCCGTCCTTCACCTAGCTTCTTGGGAACACAAAGTTCTTTTAAGTTGCAAACTCCAATCCATACATATATATGGTGAGGTATAAGCTCCAACTCGGCTTTACAGTGAAAACTGCAGGAACTTTATACAGGCAACAGTAAACAGACTGAGAAACCAGAGAAAATGTTTCTCCTGCAACCCGTTCCCTTTGTGCTAGATGAACGAACGTCTCTCCACTTGTCCAGATCTGAGAGATAAGTGAGTGTGAAAGCCGTCCTTCACCTAACTTGTTGGTAACACAAAGTTTCTTTTCAGTTGCAAACTCCACTCCATACATATATAATGGGAGGTAGTAGCCCCAACTCTGTTTTACAGTGAAAACTGCAGGAACTTCAAACCGGCACTAGGAAACAGACTGAGAAACCAGAGTAAAAGTTTCTCCTGCCTCCCGTTCCTTTGTGCTAGATGAACGAAAGTCTCTCCACATGCTCAGTCCTGAGAGATAAGTGTGTGTGAAAGCCGTTCTTCCCCTAGCTTGTTGGGAACACAAAGTTTCTTTTCAGTTGCAAACTCCACTCCATACATATATAAGGGGAGGTAGTAGCCCCAAATCTGTTTTACAGTGAAAACTGCAGGAACTTCAAACCGGCACTAGGAAACAGACTGAGAAACCAGAGTAAAAGTTTCTCCTGCCTCCCATTCCCTTTGTGCTAGATGAACGAACGTCTCTCCACATGCTCAGTTCTGAGAGATAAGTGTGTGTGAAAGCCGTCCTTCCCCTAGCTTGTTGGGAACACATAGTTTCTTTTCACTTGCAAACTCCACTCCATACATATATATGGGGAGGTACTAGCTCCAACTCGGTTTTACAGTGAAAACTGAAGGAACTTCAAACCGGCACTAGGAAACAGACTGAGAAAAATGAGTAAAAGTTTCTCCTGCAAACCGTTCCGTTTGTGCTAGATGAACGAACGTCTCTCCACTTGTCCAGATCTGAGAGATAATTGTGTGTGAAAGCCGTCCTTCACCTAGCTTCTTGGGAACACAAAGTTCTTTTAAGTTGCAAACTCCAATCCATACATATATATGGTGAGGTATAAGCTCCAACTCGGCTTTACAGTGAAAACTGCAGGAACTTTATACAGGCAACAGGAAACAGACTGAGAAACCAGAGAAAATGTTTCTCCTGCAACCCGTTCCCTTTGTGCTAGATGAACGAACGTCTCTCCACTTGTCCAGATCTGAGAGAAAAGTGAGTGTGAAAGCCGTCCTTCACCTAACTTGTTGGTAACACAAAGTTTCTTTTCAGTTGCAAACTCCACTCCATATATATATAAAGGGAGGTAGTAGCCCCAACTCTGTTTTACAGTGAAAACTGAAGGAACTTCAAACCGGCACTAGGAAACAGACTGAGAAAAATGAGTAAAAGTTTCGCCTGCAACCCGTTCCCTTTGTGCTAGATGAACGAAAGTCTCTCCACATGCTCAGTTCTGAGATATAAGTGTGTGTGAAAGCCGTCCTTCACCTAGCTTCTTGGGAACACAAAGTTCCTTTCAGTTGCATACTCCAATCCATATATATATATGGGGAGGGACAAGCTCCAACTCGGTTTTACAGTGAAAACTGCAGGAACTTTAAACCGGCAACAGGAAACAGACTGAGAAACCAGAGTAAAATTTTCTCCTGCATCCCGTTCCCTTTGTGCTAGATGAACGAACGTCTCTCCACATGCTCAGTTCTGAGAGATAAGTGTGTGTGAAAGCCGTCCTTCCCCTAGCTTGTTGGGAACACATAGTTTCTTTTCACTTGCAAACTCCACTCCATACATATATATGGGGAGGTACAAGCTCCAACTCGGTTTTACAGTGAAAACTGAAGGAACTTCAAACCGGCACTAGGAAACAGACTGAGAAAAATGAGTAAAAGTTTCTCCTGCAAACCGTTCCGTTTGTGCTAGATGAACGAACGTCTCTCCACTTGTCCAGATCTGAGAGATAATTGTGTGTGAAAGCCGTCCTTCACCTAGCTTCTTGGGAACACAAAGTTCTTTTAAGTTGCAAACTCCAATCCATACATATATATGGTGAGGTATAAGCTCCAACTCGGCTTTACAGTGAAAACTGCAGGAACTTTATACAGGCAACAGGAAACAGACTGAGAAACCAGAGAAAATGTTTCTCCTGCAACCCGTTCCCTTTGTGCTAGATGAACGAACGTCTCTCCACTTGTCCAGATCTGAGAGAAAAGTGAGTGTGAAAGCCGTCCTTCACCTAACTTGTTGGTAACACAAAGTTTCTTTTCAGTTGCAAACTCCACTCCATATATATATAATGGGAGGTAGTAGCCCCAACTCTGTTTTACAGTGAAAACTGAAGGAACTTCAAACCGGCACTAGGAAACAGACTGAGAAAAATGAGTAAAAGTTTCGCCTGCAACCCGTTCCCTTTGTGCTAGATGAACGAAAGTCTCTCCACATGCTCAGTTCTGAGATATAAGTGTGTGTGAAAGCCGTCCTTCACCTAGCTTCTTGGGAACACAAAGTTCCTTTCAGTTGCATACTCCAATCCATATATATATATGGGGAGGGACAAGCTCCAACTCGGTTTTACAGTGAAAACTGCAGGAACTTTAAACCGGCAACAGGAAACAGACTGAGAAACCAGAGTAAAATTTTCTCCTGCATCCCGTTCCCTTTGTGCTAGATGAACGAACGTCTCTCCACATGCTCAGTTCTGAGAGATAAGTGTGTGTGAAAGCCGTCCTTCCCCTAGCTTGTTTTGAACACAAAGTTTCTTTTCAGTTGCAAACTCCACTCCATACATATATATGGGGAGGTACTAGCTCCAACTCGGTTTTACAGTGAAAACTGCAGGAACTTCAAACCGGCACTAGGAAACAGACTGAGAAACCAGAGTAAAAGTTTCCCCTGCAACCCGTTCCCTTTGTGCTAGATGAACGAACGTCTCTCCACATGCTCAGTTCTGAGAGATAAGTGTGTGTGAAAGCCGTCATTCAACTAGCTTCTTGGGATCACAAAGTTCCTTTAAGTTGCAAACTCCAATCCATACATATATATGGTGAGGTACAAGCTCCAACTCGGTTTTACAGTGAAAACTGCAGGAACTTTATACCGGCAACAGGAAACAAACTGAGAAACCAGAGAAAATGTTTCTCCTGCAACCCGTTCCCTTTGTGCTATATGAACGAACGTCTCTCCACTTGTCCAGATCTGAGAGATAACTGAGTGTGAAAGTCGTCCTTCACCTAGCTTGTTGGGAACACAAAGTTTCTTTTCAGTTGCAAACTCCACTCCATACATATATAAGGGGAGGTAGTAGCCCCAATCTGTTTTACAGTGAAAACTGCAGGAACTTCAAACCGGCACTAGGAAACAGACTGAGAAACCAGAGTAAAAGTTTCTCCTGCCTCCCATTCCCTTTGTGCTAGATGAACGAACGTCTCTCCACATGCTCAGTTCTGAGAGATAAGTGTGTGTGAAAGCCGTCCTTCACCTAGCTTGTTGGGAACACAAAGTTTCTTTTCAGTTGCAAACTCAACTCCATACATATATATGGGGAGGTACTAGCCCCAAATCGGTTTTACAGTGAAAACTGCAGGAACTTCAAACCGGCACTAGGAAACAGACTGAGAAAAATGAGTAAAAGTTTCTCCTGCAACCCGTTCCCTTTGTGCTAGATGAACAAACGTCCCTCCACATGCTCAGTTCTGAGAGATAAGTGTGTGTGAAAGCCGTCCTTCACCTAGCTTGTTGGGAACACAAAGTTTCTTTTCACTTGCAATCTCCAATCAATACATATATATGCGGAGGTACTAGCTCCAACTCGGTTTTACAGTGAAAACTGCAGGAACTTCAAACCGGCACTAGGAAACAGACTGAGAATCCAGAGTAAAAGTTTCTCCTGCAAACCTTTCCCTTTGTGCTAGATGAACGAAAGTCTCACCACATGCTCAGTTCGGAGATATTAGTGTGTGTGAAAGCCGTCCTTCACCTAGCTTCTTGGGAACACAAAGTTCCTTTCAGTTGCAAACTCCAATCCATATATATATATGGGGAGGGAGAAGCTCCAACTCGGATTTACAGTGAAAACTGCAGGAACTTTAAACCGGGAACAGGAAACAGACTGAGAAACCGGAGAAAAAGTTTCTCTTGCAACACGTTCCCTTTGTGCTTGATGAACGAACGTCTCTCAACTTGTCCAGATCTGAGAGGTAAGTGAGTGTGAAAGCCGTCCTTCACCTAGCTTGTCGGGAACACAAAGTTTCTTTTCAGTTGCAAACTCCACTCCATACATATATAAGGGGAGGTAGTAGCCCCAACTGTCTTTTACAGTGAAAACTGCAGGAACTTCAAACCGGCACTAGGAAACAGACTGAGAAACCAGAGTAAAAGTTTCTCCTGCAACCCGTTCCCTTTGTGCTAGATGAACGAACGTCTCTCCACATGCTGAGTTCTGAGAGATAATTGTGTGTGAAAGCCGTCCTTCACCTAGCTTGTTGGGAACACTAAGTTTCTTTTCAGTTGCAACCTCCATTCCATACATATATATGGGGAGGTACTAGCCCCAAATCTGTTTTACAGTTAAAACTGCAGGAACGTCAAACCGGCACTAGGAATCAGACTGAGAAACCAGAGTAAAATTTTCTCCTGCAACCCGTTCCCTTTGTGCTAGATGAACGAACGTCTCTCCACATGCTCAGTTCTGAGAGATAAGTGTGTGTGAAAGTCGTCCTTCACCTAGCTTGTTGGGAACACAAAGTTTCTTTAAGTTGCAAACTCCACTCGATACATATATATGGGGAGGTACTAGCTCCAACCCTGTTTTACAGTGAAAACTGCAGGAAATTCATACCGGCACTAGGAAACAGACTGAGAAACCAGACTAATGTTTCTCCTGCAACCCGTTCCCTTTGTGCTAGATGAACGAACGTCTCTCCACATGCTCAGTTCTGAGAGATAATTGTGTGTGAAAGCCGTCCTTTACCTAGCTTGTTGGGAACACAAAGATTCTTTTCACTTGTAAACTCCAATCCATACATATATATGCGGAGGTACTTGCTCCAACTCGGTTTTACAGTGAAAACTGCAGGAACTTCAAACCGGCAGTTGGAAACAGACTGAGAAACCATAGTAAAAGTTTCTCCTGCAACACGTTCCCTTTTTGCTAGATGAACGAAAGTCTCTCCACATGCTCAGTTCTGAGATATAAGTGTGTGTGAAAGCCGTCCTTCACCTAGCTTCTTGGGAACACAAAGTTCCTTTCAGTTGCATACTCCAATCCATATATATATATGGGGAGGGACAAGCTCCAACTCGGTTTTACAGTGAAAACTGCAGGAACTTTAAACCGGCAACAGGAAACAGACTGAGAAACCAGAGAAAAATTTTCTCCTGCATCCCGTTCCCTTTGTGCTAGATGAACGAACGTCTCTCCACATGCTCAGTTCTGAGAGATAAGTGTGTGTGAAAGCCGTCCTTCCCCTAGCTTGTTTTGAACACAAAGCTTCTTTTCAGTTGCAAACTCCACTCCATACATATATATGGGGAGGTACTAGCTCCAACTCGGTTTTACAGTGAAAACTGAAGGAACTTCAAACCGGCCCTAGGAAACAGACTGAGAAAAATGAGTAAAAGTTTTTCCTGCAACCCGTTCCCTTTGTGCTAGATGAACGAAAGTCTCTCCACATGCTCAGTTCTGAGAGATAAGTGTGTGTGAAAGCCGTCCTTCACCTAGCTTGTTGGGAACACAAAGTTTCTTTTCAGTTGCAAACTCCACTCCATACATATATATGGTTAGGTACTAGCTCCAACTCTGTTTTACAGTGAAAACTGCAGGAAATTCAAACCGGCACTAGGAAACAGACTGAGAAACCAGAGTAAAAGTTTCTCCTGCAAAATGTTCCCTTTGTGCTAGATGAACGAACGTCTCTCCACATGCTCAGTTCTGAGAGATAAGTGTGTGTGAAAGCCGTCCTTCACCTAGCTTGTTGGGAACACAAAGTTTCTTTTCAGTTGAAACTCAACTCCATACATATATATGGGGAGGTACTAGCTCCAACTCGGTTTTACAGTGAAAACTGCAGGAACTTCAAACCGGCAACAGGAAACAGACTGAGAAACCAGAGTAAAAGTTTCCCCTGCAACCCGTTCCCTTTGTGCTAGATGAACGAACTTCTCTCCACATGCTCAGTTCTGAGAGATAAGTGTGTGTGAAAGCCGACATTCAACTAGCTAGTTGGGAACACAAAGTTTCTTTTCAGTAGCAAACTCCACTCCATACATATATATGAGGAAGTACTAGCCCCAACTCTGTTTTACAGTGAAAACTGCAGGAAATTCAAACCGGCAATAGGAAACAGACTGAGAAACCAGAGTAAAAGTTTCTCCTGCAAACCGTTCCCTTTGTGCTAGATGAAAGAACGTCTCTCCACATGCTCAGTTCTGAGAGATATGTGTGTGTGAAAGCCGTCCTTCACCTAGCTTCTTGGGATCACAAAGTTCCTTTACGTTGCAAACTCCAATCCATACATATATATGGTGAGGTACAAGCTCCAACTCGGTTTTACAGTGAAAACTGCAGGAACTTTATACCGGCAACAGGAAACAAACTGAGAAACCAGAGAAAACGTTTCTCCTGCAACCCGTTCCGTTTGTGCTAGATGAACGAACGTCTCTCCACTTGTCCAGATCTGAGAGATAACTGAGTGTGAAAGCCGTCCTTCACCTAGCTTGTTGGGAACACAAAGTTTCTTTTCAGTTGCAAACACCACTCCATACATATATAAGGGGAGGTAGTAGCCCCAACTCTGTTTTACAGTGAAAACTGCAGGAACTTCAAACCGGCACTAGGAAACAGACTGAGAAACCAGAGTAAAAGTTTCTCCTGCCTCCCATTCCCTTTGTGCTAGATGAACGAACGTCTCTCCACATGCTCAGTTCTGAGTGATAAGTGTGTGTGAAAGCCGTCCTTCACCTAGCTTGTTGGGAACACAAAGTTTCTTTTCAGTTGCAAACTCAACTCCATACATATATATGGGGAGGTACTAGCCCCAAATCGGTTTTACAGTGAAAACTGCAGGAAATTCAAACCGGCACTAGGAAACAGACTGAGAAAAATGAGTAAAAGTTTCTCCTGCAACCCGTTCCCTTTGTGCTAGATGAACAAACGTCCCTCCACATGCTCAGTTCTGAGAGATAAGTGTGTGTGAAAGCCGTCCTTCACCTAGCTTGCTGGGAACACAAAGTTTCTTTTCAGTTGCAAACTCCACTCCATACATATATATGGGGAGGTACTAGCTCCAACTCGGTTTTACAGTGAAAACTGCAGGAACTTCAAACCGGCACTAGGAAACAGACTGAGAAACCAGAGTAAAAGTTTCCCCTGCAACCCGTTCCCTTTGTGCTAGATGAACGAACGTCTCTCCACATGCTCAGTTCTGAGAGATAAGTGTGTGTGAAAGCCGTCATTCAACTAGCTTCTTGGGATCACAAAGTTCCTTTAAGTTGCAAACTCCAATCCATACATATATATGGTGAGGTACAAGCTCCAACTCGGTTTTACAGTGAAAACTGCAGGAACTTTATACCGGCAACAGGAAACAAACTGAGAAACCAGAGAAAATGTTTCTCCTGCAACCCGTTCCCTTTGTGCTATATGAACGAACGTCTCTCCACTTGTCCAGATCTGAGAGATAACTGAGTGTGAAAGCCGTCCTTCACCTAGCTTGTTGGGAACACAAAGTTTCTTTTCAGTTGCAAACTCCACTCCATACATATATAAGGGGAGGTAGTAGCCCCAAATCTGTTTTACAGTGAAAACTGCAGGAACTTCAAACCGGCACTAGGAAACAGACTGAGAAACCAGAGTAAAAGTTTCTCCTGCCTCCCATTCCCTTTGTGCTAGATGAACGAACGTCTCTCCACATGCTCAGTTCTGAGAGATAAGTGTGTGTGAAAGCCGTCCTTCACCTAGCTTGTTGGGAACACAAAGTTTCTTTTCAGTTGCAAACTCAACTCCATACATATATATGGGGAGGTACTAGCCCCAAATCGGTTTTACAGTGAAAACTGCAGGAACTTCAAACCGGCACTAGGAAACAGACTGAGAAAAATGAGTAAAAGTTTCTCCTGCAACCCGTTCCCTTTGTGCTAGATGAACAAACGTCCCTCCACATGCTCAGTTCTGAGAGATAAGTGTGTGTGAAAGCCGTCCTTCACCTAGCTTGTTGGGAACACATAGTTTCTTTTCACTTGCAATCTCCAATCAATACATATATATGCGGAGGTACTAGCTCCAACTCGGTTTTACAGTGAAAACTGCAGGAACTTCAAACCGGCACTAGGAAACAGACTGAGAATCCAGAGTAAAAGTTTCTCCTGCAAACCTTTCCCTTTGTGCTAGATGAACGAAAGTCTCACCACATGCTCAGTTCGGAGATATTAGTGTGTGTGAAAGCCGTCCTTCACCTAGCTTCTTGGGAACACAAAGTTCCTTTCAGTTGCAAACTCCAATCCATATATATATATGGGGAGGGAGAAGCTCCAACTCGGATTTACAGTGAAAACTGCAGGAACTTTAAACCGGGAACAGGAAACAGACTGAGAAACCGGAGAAAAAGTTTCTCTTGCAACACGTTCCCTTTGTGCTTGATGAACGAAAGTCTCTCCACTTGTCCAGATCTGAGAGATAAGTGAGTGTGAAAGCCGTCCTTCACCTAGCTTGTCGGGAACGCAAAGTTTCTTTTCAGTTGCAAACTCCACTCCATACATATATAAGGGGAGGTAGTAGCCCCAACTGTCTTTTACAGTGAAACCTGCAGGAACTTCAAACCGGCACTAGGAAACAGACTGAGAAACCAGAGTAAAAGTTTCTCCTGCAACCCTTTCCCTTTGTGCTAGATGAACGAACGTCTCTCCACATGCTGAGTTCTGAGAGATAAGTGTGTGTGAAAGCCGTCCTTCACCTAGCTTGTTGGGAACACTAAGTTTCTTTCAGTTGCAACCTCCATTCCATACATATATATGGGGAGGTACTAGCCCCAAATCTGTTTTACAGTTAAAACTGCAGGAACGTCAAACCGGCACTAGGAATCAGACTGAGAAACCAGAGTCAAATTTTCTCCTGCAACCCGTTCCCTTTGTGCTAGATGAACGAACGTCTCTCCACATGCTCAGTTCTGAGAGATAAGTGTGTGTGAAAGTCGTCCTTCACCTAGCTTGTTGGGAACACAAAGTTTCTTTAAGTTGCAAACTCCACTCGATACATATATATGGGGAGGTACTAGCTCCAACCCTGTTTTACAGTGAAAACTGCAGGAAATTCATACCGGCACTAGGAAACAGACTGAGAAACCAGACTAATGTTTCTCCTGCAACCCGTTCCCTTTGTGCTAGATGAACGAACGTCTCTCCACATGCTCAGTTCTGAGAGATAATTGTGTGTGAAAGCCGTCCTTTACCTAGCTTGTTGGGAACACAAAGATTCTTTTCACTTGTAAACTCCAATCCATACATATATATGCGGAGGTACTTGCTCCAACTCGGTTTTACAGTGAAAACTGCAGGAACTTCAAACCGGCAGTTGGAAACAGACTGAGAAACCATAGTAAAAGTTTCTCCTGCAACACGTTCCCTTTTTGCTAGATGAACGAAAGTCTCTCCACATGCTCAGTTCTGAGATATAAGTGTGTGTGAAAGCCATCCTTCACCTACCTTCTTGGGAACACAAAGTTCCTTTCAGTTGCATACTCCAATCCATATATATATAGGGGGAGGGACAAGCTCCAACTCGGTTTTACAGTGAAAACTGCAGGAACTTTAAACCGGCAACAGGAAACAGACTGAGAAACCAGAGAAAAATTTTCTCCTGCATCCCGTTCCCTTTGTGCTAGATGAACGAACGTCTCTCCACATGCTCAGTTCTGAGAGATAAGTGTGTGTGAAAGCCGTCCTTCCCCTAGCTTGTTTTGAACACAAAGTTTCTTTTCAGTTGCAAACTCCACTCCATACATATATATGGGGAGGTACTAGCTCCAACTCGGTTTTACAGTGAAAACTGAAGGAACTTCAAACCGGCCCTAGGAAACAGACTGAGAAAAATGAGTAAAAGTTTTTCCTGCAACCCGTTCCCTTTGTGCTAGATGAACGAAAGTCTCTCCACATGCTCAGTTCTGAGAGATAAGTGTGTGTGAAAGCCGTCCTTCACCTAGCTTGTTGGGAACACAAAGTTTCTTTTCAGTTGCAAACTCCACTCCATACATATATATGGTTAGGTACTAGCTCCAACTCTGTTTTACAGTGAAAACTGCAGGAAATTCAAACCGGCACTAGGAAACAGACTGAGAAACCAGAGTAAAAGTTTCTCCTGCAAAATGTTCCCTTTGTGCTAGATGAACGAACGTCTCTCCACATGCTCAGTTCTGAGAGATAAGTGTGTGTGAAAGCCGTCCTTCACCTAGCTTGTTGGGAACACAAAGTTTCTTTTCAGTTGAAACTCAACTCCATACATATATATGGGGAGGTACTAGCTCCAACTCGGTTTTACAGTGAAAACTGCAGGAACTTCAAACCGGCAACAGGAAACAGACTGAGAAACCAGAGTAAAAGTTTCCCCTGCAACCCGTTCACTTTGTGCTAGATGAACGAACGTCTCTCCACATGCTCAGTTCTGAGAGATAAGTGTGTGTGAAAGCCGTCATTCAACTAGCTAGTTGGGAACACAAAGTTTCTTTTCAGTAGCAAACTCCACTCCATACATATATATGGGGAGGTACTAGCCCCAACTCTGTTTTACAGTGAAAACTGCAGGAAATTCAAACCGGCACTAGGAAACAGACTGAGAAACCAGAGTAAAAGTTTCTCCAGCAAACCGTTCCCTTTGTGCTAGATGAACAAACGTCCCTCCACATGCTCAGTTCTGAGAGATAAGTGTGTGTGAAAGCCGTCCTTCACCTAGCTTGTTGGGAACACAAAGTTTCTTTTCAGTTGCAAACTCCACTCCATACATATATATGGGGAGTTACTAGCCCCAACTCGGTTTTACAGTGAAAACTGCAGGAAATTCAAACCGGCACTAGGTATCAGACTGAGATAAATGAGTAAAAGTCTCACCTGCAACCCGTTCCTTTGTGCTAGATGAACGAACGTCTCTCCACAAGCTCAGTTCTGAGAGATAATTGTGTGTGAAAGCCGTCCTTCACCTAGCTTGTTGGGAACACAAAGTTTCTTTTCAGTTGCAAACTCCACTCCATACATATATATGGGGAGGTAGTAGCACCAACATTTTTTTACTCTGAAAACTGCAGGAACTTCAAACCGGCACTAGTAAACAGACTGAGAAACCAGAGTAAAAGTTTCTCCTGCCACCCGTTCCCTTTGTTCTAGATGAACGAACGTCCCTCCACATGCTCAGTTCTGAGAGATAAGTGTGTGTGAAAGCCGTCTTTCCCCTAGCTTCTTGGGAACACAAAGTTCCATTAAGTTGCAAACTCCAATCCATACATATATATGGGGAGGTACAAGCTCCAATTCGGATTTACAGTGAAAACTGCAGGAACTTTATACCGGCAACAGGAAACAGACTGAGAAACCAGAGAAAAAGTTTCCCCTGCAACCCGTTCCCTTTGTGCTAGATGAACGAACGTCTCTCCAATTGCCCAGATCTGAGAGATAAGTGTGTGTGAAAGCCGTCCTTAACCTAGCTTCTTGGGAACACAAAGTTTCTTCTCAGTTGCAAACTCCACTCCATACATATATATGGGGAGGTAGTAGCCCCAACTCTTTTTTACAGTGAAAACTGCAGAAACTTCAAACCGGCACTAGGAAACAGACTGAGAAACCAGAGTAAAAGTTTCTCCTGCCACCCTCTCACTTTGTGCTAGATGAACGAACGTCTCTCCACATGCTCAGTTCTGAGAGGTAAGTGTGTGTGAAAGCCGTCCTTCACCTAGCTTCTGGGGAACACAAAGTTTCTTTTCAGTTGAAAACTCCAATCCATACATATATATGGGGAGGTACTAGCCCCAACTCGGTTTTACAGTGAAAACTGCAGGAACATCAAACTGGCACTAGGAAACAGACTGAGATAAATTAGTATAAGTTTCTCCTGCAACCCGTTCCCTTTGTGCTAGATGAACGAACGTCTCTCCACATACTCAATTCTGAGAGAAACTCTGTGTGAAAGCCGTCCTTCACCTAGCTTGTTGGGAACACAAAGTTTCTTTTCACTTGCAAACTCCAATCCATACATATATATGCGGAGGTACTAGCTCCATCTCAGTTTTACAGTGAAAAATGCAGGAACTTCAAACCGGCAGTAGGAAACAGCCTGAGAAACCAGAGTAAAAGTTTCTCCAGCAACCCGTTCCCTTTGGTCTAGATGAACGAACGTCTCTCCACATTCTCAGTTCTGAGAGATAAGTGTGTGTGAAAGCCGTCCTTGACCTAGCTTGTTGTGAACACAAATTTCCTTTCAGGTGCAAACTCCAATCCTTACACATATATGGGGAGGAACAAGCTCCAACTCGGTTTTACAGTGAAAACTGCAGGAACTTTAAATCGGCAACAGGAAACAGACTGACAAACCAGAGAAAAACTTTCTCCTGCAACCCGTTCCCTTTGTGCTAGATGAACGAACGTCTCTCCACTTGCCCAGTTCTGAGAGAAAAGTGTGTGTGAAAGCCGTCCTTCACCTAGCTTGTTGGGAACACAAAGTTTCTTTTCAGTTGCAAACTCCACTCCATACATATATATGGGGAGGTACTAGCTCCAACTCGGATTTACAGTGAATATTGCAGGAACTTCAAACCGGCACTAGGAAACAGACTGAGAAACCAGAGTAAAAGTTTCTCCTGCAACCCGTTCCCTTTTTGCTAGGTGAACGAACGTCTCTCCACATGCTCAGTTCTGAGAGATAACTGTGTGTGAAAGCCGTTCTTCACCTAGCTTGTTGGGACACAAAGTTTCTTTTCACTTGCAAACTCCAATCCATACATATATATGGGGAGGTACTAGCTCCAACTCGGTTTTACAGTGAAAACTGCAGGAACATCAAACCGGCACTGGGAAAAACACTGAGAAACCAGAGTAAAAGTTTCTCCTGCAACCCGTTCCCTTTGTGCTAGATGAACGAACGTCTCTCCACATGCTTAGTTCTGAGAGATAAGTGTGTGTGAAAGCCGTCCTTCCCCTAGCTTGTTGGGAACACAAACTTTCTTTTCAGTTGCAAACTCCACTTCATACATATATATGGGGATGTACTACCTCCAACTCTGTTTTACAGTGAAAAATGAAGGAACTTCAAACCGGCACTAGGAATCAGACTGAGAAACCAGAGTAAAAGGTTCTCCTGCAACCCGTTCCCTTTGTGCTAGATGAACGAACTTCTCTCCACATGCTCAGATCTGAGAGAAAGTAGTGTGTGAAAGCTGTCCTTCATCTAGCTTGTTGGGAACACAAAGTTTCTTTTCACTTGCAAACTCCAATCCATACATATATATGCGGTGGTTCTAGCTCCAAATCGGTTTTACAGTGAAAAATTCAGGAACTTCAAACCGGCACTAGGAAACAGGCTGAGAATCCAGAGTAAAAGTTTCCCCTGCAACCCGTTCCCTTTGGGCTAGATGAACGAACGTCTCTCCACATGCTCAGTTCTGAGAGATAAGTGTGTGTGAAAGCCGTCCTTCACCTAGCTTCTTGGGAACACAAAGTTCCTTTCAGGTGCAAACTCCAATCCATACACATATATGGGGTGGTACAAGCCCCAACTCGGTTTTACAGTGAAAACTGCAGGAACTTTAAAACGGCAACAGGAAACAGACTGAGAAACCAGAGAAAAAGTTTCTCCTGCAACCCGTTCCCTTTTTGCTAGATGAACGAACGTCTCTCCATTTGCCCAGTTCTGAGAGATAAGTGTGTGTGAAAGCCGTACTTCACCTAGCTTGTTGGGAACACAGTTTCTTTTCAGTTGCAAACTCCACTCCATACATATATATGGGGAGGTACTAGCCCCAACTCGGATTTACAGTGAAAATTGCAGGAACTTCAAACCGGCACTAGGAAACAGAATGAGAAACCACAGTAAAAGTTTCTCCTGCAACCCGTTCCCTTTCTGCTAGGTGAACGAACGTCTCTCCACATTCTCAGTTCTGAGAGATAAGTGTGTGTGAAAGCCGTCCTTCACCTAGCTTGTTGGGAACACAAAGTTTCTTTTCACATGCAAACTCCAATCCATACATATATATGGGGAGGTACAAGCTCCAACTCGTTTTTACAGTGAAAACTGCAGGAACATCAAACCGGCACTTGGAAACAGACTGAGAAACCAGAGAAAAATTTCTCCTGCAAACCGTTCACTTTTTCCTAGATGAACGAACGTCTCTCCAATTGTCCAGATCTGAGAGATAAGTGTGTGTGAAAGCCGTCCTTCACATAGCTTGTTGGGAACACAAAGTTTCTTTTCAGTTGCAAACTCCACTCCATACATATATATGGGGAGGTACTAGCTCCAACTGTGTTTTACAGTGAAAACTGAAGGCACTTCAAAACGGCACTAGGAAACAGACTGAGAAAAATGTGTAAAAGTTTCTCCTGCAACCCGTTCCCTTTGTGCTAGATGAACGAACTTCTCTCCACATGCTCAGTTCTGAGAGATAAGTGTGTGTGAAAGCCGTCCTTCACCTAGCTTGTTGGGAACACAAAGTTTCTTTTCAGTTGCGAACTCCAATCCATCCATATATATGGGGAGGTACTAGCCCCAACTCGGATTTACAGTGAAAATTGCAGGAACTTCAAACCTGCATTAGGAAACAGAATGAGAAACCAGAGTAAAAGTTCCTCCTGCAACCCGTTCCCTTTGTGCTAGGTGAACGAACGTCTCTCCACATGCTCAGCTCTGATAGATACGTGAGTGTGAATGCCGTCCTTCACCTAGCTTCTTGGGAACACAAAGTTTCTTTTCACTTACAAACTCCAATCCATACATATATACGGGGAAGTACTAGCTCCAGCTCGGTTTTACAGTGAAAACTGCAGGAACTTCAAAACGACACTTGGAAACAGACTGAGAATCCAGAGTAAAAGTTTCCCCTGCAACCCGTTCCCATTGTGCTACATGAACGAACGTCTATCCACATGCTCAGTTCTGAGAGATAAGTGTGTGTGAAAGCCGTCCTTCACCTAGCTTCTTGGGAACACAAAGTTTCTTTTCACTTACAAACTCCAATCCATACATATATACGGGGAAGTACTAGCTCCAGCTCGGTTTTACAGTGAAAACTGCAGGAACTTCTAACCGACACTAGGAAACATACTGAGAATCCAGAGTAAAAGTTTCCCCTGCAACCCGTTCCCTTTGTGCTACATGAACGAACTTCTCTCCACATGCTCAGTTCTGAGAGATAAGTGTGTGTGAAAGCCGTCCTTCAACTAGCTTGTTGGGAACACAAAGTTTCTTTTCAGTTGCAAACTCCACTCCATACATATATATGGGGAGGTACTAGCTCCAACTCGGTTTTACAGTGAAAACTGCAGGAACTTCAAACCGACACTAGGAAACAGACTGAGAAACCAGAGTAAAAGTTTCACCTGCAACCCGTTCCCTTTGTGCTAGATGAACGAACGTCTCTCCACATGCTTAGTTCTGAGAGATAATTGTGTGTTAAAGCCGTCCTTCCCCTAGCTTGTTGGGAACACAAAGTTTCTTTTCAGTTGCAAACTCCACTCCATACATATATATGGGGAGGTACTAGCTCCAACTGTGTTTTACAGTGAAAACTGAAGGCACTTCAAAACCGCACTAGGAAACAGACTGAGAAAAATGTGTAAAAGTTTCTCCTGCAACCCGTTCCCTTTGTGCTAGATGAACGAACGTCTCTCCACATGCTCAGTTCTGAGAGATAAGTGTGTGTGAAAGCCGTCCTTCACATAGCTTGTTGGGAACACAAAGTTTCTTTTCACTTGCAAACTCCAATCCATACATATATATGCGAAGGTACTAGCTCCAACACGGTTTTACCGTGAAAACTGCAGAATCTTCAAACCGGCACTAAGAAACAGACTGAGAAACCAGAGTAAAAGTTTCTCCTGCAACCCGTTCCCTTTGTGCTAGATGAACGAACGTTTCTCCACATGCTCAGTTCTGAGAGATAAGTGTGTGTGAAAGCCGTCCTTCAACTAGCTTGTAGGGAACACAAAGTTTCTTTTCAGTTGCAAACTCCAATCCATACATATATATGGGGAGGTACTAGCCCCAACTCGGTTTTACAGTGAAAACTGCAGGAACATCAAACCGGCACTAGGAAACAGACTGAGATAAATTAGTATAAGTTTCTCCTGCAACCCGTTCCCTTTGTGCTAGATGAACGAACGTCTCTCCACATACTCAATTCTGAGAGAAACTCTGTGTGAAAGCCGTCCTTCACCTAGCTTGTTGGGAACACAAAGTTTCTTTTCACTTGCAAACTCCAATCCATACATATATATGCGGAGGTACTAGCTCCATCTCAGTTTTACAGTGAAAAATGCAGGAACTTCAAACCGGCAGTAGGAAACAGCCTGAGAAACCAGAGTAAAAGTTTCTCCAGCAACCCGTTCCCTTTGGTCTAGATGAACGAACGTCTCTCCACATTCTCAGTTCTGAGAGATAAGTGTGTGTGAAAGCCGTCCTTCACCTAGCTTGTTGTGAACACAAATTTCCTTTCAGGTGCAAACTCCAATCCTTACACATATATGGGGAGGAACAAGCTCCAACTCGGTTTTACAGTGATAACTGCGGGAACTTTAAATCGGCAACAGGAAACAGACTGACAAACCAGAGAAAAACTTTCTCCTGCAACCCGTTCCCTTTGTGCTAGATGAACGAACGTCTCTCCACTTGCCCAGTTCTGAGAGAAAAGTGTGTGTGAAAGCCGTCCTTCACCTAGCTTGTTGGGAACACAAAGTTTCTTTTCAGTTGCAAACTCCACTCCATACATATATATGGGGAGGTACTAGCTCCAACTCGGATTTACAGTGAAAATTGCAGGAACTTCAAACCGGCACTAGGAAACAGACTGAGAAACCAGAGTAAAAGTTTCTCCTGCAACCCGTTCCCTTTTTGCTAGGTGAACGAACGTCTCTCCACATGCTCAGTTCTGAGAGATAACTGTGTGTGAAAGCCGTTCTTCACCTAGCTTGTTGGGACACAAAGTTTCTTTTCACTTGCAAACTCCAATCCATACATATATATGGGGAGGTACTAGCTCCAACTCGGTTTTACAGTGAAAACTGCAGGAACATCAAACCGGCACTGGGAAAAACACTGAGAAACCAGAGTAAAAGTTTCTCCTGCAACCCGTTCCCTTTGTGCTAGATGAACGAACGTATCTCCACATGCTTAGTTCTGAGAGATAAGTGTGTGTGAAAGCCGTCCTTCCCCTAGCTTGTTGGGAACACAAACTTTCTTTTCAGTTGCAAACTCCACTTCATACATATATATGGGGATGTACTACCTCCAACTCTGTTTTACAGTGAAAAATGAAGGAACTTCAAACCGGCACTAGGAAACAGACTGAGAAACCAGAGTAAAAGGTTCTCCTGCAACCCGTTCCCTTTGTGCTAGATGAACGAACTTCTCTCCACATGCTCAGATCTGAGAGAAAGTAGTGTGTGAAAGCTGTCCTTCATCTAGCTTGTTGGGAACACAAAGTTTCTTTTCACTTGCAAACTCCAATCCATACATATATATGCGGTGGTTCTAGCTCCAAATCGGTTTTACAGTGAAAAATTCAGGAACTTCAAACCGGCACTAGGAAACAGGCTGAGAATCCAGAGTAAAAGTTTCCCCTGCAACCCGTCCCCTTTGGGCTAGATGAACGAACGTCTCTCCACATGCTCAGTTCTGAGAGATAAGTGTGTGTGAAAGCCGTCCTTCACCTAGCTTCTTGGGAACACAAAGTTCCTTTCAGGTGCAAACTCCAATCCATACACATATATGGGGTGGTACAAGCCCCAACTCGGTTTTACAGAGAAAACTGCAGGAACTTTAAAACGGCAACAGGAAACAGACTGAGAAACCAGAGAAAAAGTTTCTCCTGCAACCCGTTCCCTTTGTGCTAGATGAACGAACGTCTCTCCATTTGCCCAGTTCTGAGAGATAAGTGTGTGTGAAAGCCGTACTTCACCTAGCTTGTTGGGAACACAGTTTCTTTTCAGTTGCAAACTCCAATCCATACATATATATGGGGAGGTACAAGCTCCAACTCGGTTTTACAGTGAAAACTGCAGGAACATCAAACCGGCACTTGGAAACAGACTGAGAAACCAGAGAAAAATTTCTCCTGCAAACCGTTCACTTTTTCCTAGATGAACGAACGTCTCTCCAATTGTCCAGATCTGAGAGATAAGTGTGTGTGAAAGCCGTCCTTCACATAGCTTGTTGGGAACACAAAGTTTCTTTTCAGTTGCAAACTCCACTCCATACATATATATGGGGAGGTACTAGCTCCAACTGTGTTTTACAGTGAAAACTGAAGGCACTTCAAAACGGCACTAGGAAACAGACTGAGAAAAATGTGTAAAAGTTTCTCCTGCAACCAGTTCCCTTTGTGCTAGATGAACGAACTTCTCTCCACATGCTCAGTTCTGAGAGATAAGTGTGTGTGAAAGCCGTCCTTCACCTAGCTTGTAGGGAACACAAAGTTTCTTTTCAGTTGCGAACTCCAATCCATCCATATATATGGGGAGGTACTAGCCCCAACTCGGATTTACAGTGAAAATTGCAGGAACTTCAAACCTGCATTAGGAAACAGAATGAGAAACCAGAGTAAAAGTTCCTCCTGCAACCCGTTCCCTTTGTGCTAGGTGAACGAACGTCTCTCCACATGCTCAGCTCTGAGAGATACGTGAGTGTGAAAGCCGTCCTTCACCTAGCTTCTTGGGAACACAAAGATTCTTTTCACTTACAAACTCCAATCCATACATATATACGGGGAAGTACTAGCTCCAGCTCGGTTTTACAGTGAAAACTGCAGGAACTTCAAAACGACACTTGGAAACAGACTGAGAATCCAGAGTAAAAGTTTCCCCTGCAACCCGTTCCCATTGTGCTACATGAACGAACGTCTATCCACATGCTCAGTTCTGAGAGATAATTGTGTGTGAAAGCCGTACTTCACCTAGCTTCTTGGGAACACAAAGTTTCTTTTCACTTACAAACTCCAATCCATACATATATACGGGGAAGTACTAGCTCCAGCTCGGTTTTACAGTGAAAACTGCAGGAACTTCTAACCGACACTAGGAAACATACTGAGAATCCAGAGTAAAAGTTTCCCCCGCAACCCGTTCCATTTGTGCTACATGAACGAACTTCTCTCCACATGCTCAGTTCTGAGAGATAAGTGTGTGTGAAAGCCGTCCTTCAACTAGCTTGTTGGGAACACAAAGTTTCTTTTCAGTTGCAAACTCCACTCCATACATATATATGGGGAGGTACTAGCTCCAACTCGGTTTTACAGTGAAAACTGCAGGAACTTCTAACCGACACTAGGAAACAGACTGAGAAACCAGAGTAAAAGTTTCACCTGCAACCCGTTCCCTTTGTGCTAGATGAACGAACGTCTCTCCACATGCTTAGTTCTGAGAGATAATTGTGTGTTAAAGCCGTCCTTCCCCTAGCTTGTTGGGAACACAAAGTTTCTTATCAGTTGCAAACTCCACTCCATACATATATATGGGGAGGTACTAGCTCCAACTGTGTTTTACAGTGAAAACTGAAGGCACTTCAAAACCGCACTAGGAAACAGACTGAGAAAAATGTGTAAAAGTTTCTCCTGCAACCCGTTCCCTTTGTGCTAGATGAACGAACTTCTCTCCACATGCTCAGTTCTGAGAGATAAGTGTGTGTGAAAGCCGTCCTTCACATAGCTTGTTGGGAACACAAAGTTTCTTTTCACTTGCAAACTCCAATCCATACATATATATGCGAAGGTACTAGCTCCAACACGGTTTTACCGTGAAAACTGCAGAATCTTCAAACCGGCACTAAGAAACAGACTGAGAAACCAGAGTAAAAGTTTCTCCTGCAACCCGTTCCCTTTGTGCTAGATGAACGAACGTTTCTCCACATGCTCAGTTCTGAGAGATAAGTGTGTGTGAAAGCCGTCCTTCAACTAGCTTGTAGGGAACACAAAGTTTCTTTTCAGTTGCAAACTCCAATCCATACATATATATGGGGAGGTACTAGCTCCAACTGTGTTTTACAGTGAAAACTGAAGTCACTTCAAAACGGCACTAGGAAACAGACTGAGAAAAATGTGTAAAAGTTTCTCCTGCAACCCGTTCCCTTTGTGCTAGATGAACGAACTTCTCTCCACATGCTCAGTTCTGAGAGATAAGTGTGTGTGAAAGCCGTCCTTCACCTAGCTTCTTTGGAACACATAGTTCCTTTCAGTTGCAAACTCCAATCCATACATATATATGGGGAGGGACATGCTCCAACTCGGTTTTACAGTGAAAATTGCAGGAACTTTAAACCGGCAACAGGAAACAGAATGAGAAACCAGAGAAAAAGTTTCTCTTGCAACCCGTTCACTTTGTGCTAGATGAACGAACGTCTCTCCACTTGCCCAGTTCTGAGAGATAAGTGTGTGTGAAAGCCGTCCTTCACCTAGCTTCTTGGGAACACAAAGTTTCTTTTCACTTACAAACTCCAATCCATACATATATATGGTGAGGTACAAGCTCCAACTCGGTTTTACAGTGAAAACTGCAGGAACTTTATACCGGCAACAGGAAACAAACTGAGAAAAAAGAGAAAACGTTTCTCCTGCAACCCGTTCCGTTTGTGCTAGATGAACGAACGTCTCTCCACTTGTCCAGGTCTGAGAGATAACTGAATGTGAAAGCCGTCCTTCACCTAGCTTGTTGGGAACACAAAGTTTCTTTTCAGTTGCAAACTCCACTCCATACATATATAAGGGGAGGTAGTAGCCCCAACTCTGTTTTACAGTGAAAACTGCAGGAACTTCAAACCGGCACTAGGAAACAGACTGAGAAACCAGAGTAAAAGTTTCTCCTGCCTCCCATTCCCTTTGTGCTAGATGAACGAACGTCTCTCCACATGCTCAGTTCTGAGAGATAAGTGTGTGTGAAAGCCGTCCTTCACCTAGCTTGTTGGGAACACAAAGTTTCTTTTCAGTTGCAAACTCAACTCCATACATATATATGGGGAGGTACTAGCCCCAAATCGGTTTTACAGTGAAAACTGCAGGAAATTCAAACCGGCACTAGGAAACAGACTGAGAAAAATGAGTAAAAGTTTCTCCTGCAACCCGTTCCCTTTGTGCTAGATGAACAAACGTCCCTCCACATGCTCAGTTCTGAGAGATAAGTGTGTGTGAAAGCCGTCCTTCACCTAGCTTGTTGGGAACACAAAGTTTCTTTTCAGTTGCAAACTCCACTCCATACATATATATGGGGAGGTACTAGCTCCAACTCGGTTTTACAGTGAAAACTGCAGGAACTTCAAACCGGCACTAGGAAACAGACTGAGAAACCAGAGTAAAAGTTTCCCCTGCAACCCGTTCCCTTTGTGCTAGATGAACGAACGTCTCTCCACATGCTCAGTTCTGAGAGATAAGTGTGTGTGAAAGCCGTCATTCAACTAGCTTCTTGGGATCACAAAGTTCCTTTAAGTTGCAAACTCCAATCCATACATATATATGGTGAGGTACAAGCTCCAACTCGGTTTTACAGTGAAAACTGCAGGAACTTTATACCGGCAACAGGAAACAAACTGAGAAACCAGAGAAAATGTTTCTCCTGCAACCCGTTCCCTTTGTGCTATATGAACGAACGTCTCTCCCCTTGTCCAGATCTGAGAGATAACTGAGTGTGAAAGCCGTCCTTCACCTAGCTTGTTGGGAACACATAGTTTCTTTTCACTTGCAATCTCCAATCAATACATATATATGCGGAGGTACTAGCTCCAACTCGGTTTTACAGTGAAAACTGCAGGAACTTCAAACCGGCACTAGGAAACAGACTGAGAATCCAGAGTAAAAGTTTCTCCTGCAAACCTTTCCCTTTGTGCTAGATGAACGAAAGTCTCACCACATGCTCAGTTCGGAGATATTAGTGTGTGTGAAAGCCGTCCTTCACCTAGCTTCTTGGGAACACAAAGTTCCTTTCAGTTGCAAACTCCAATCCATATATATATATGGGGAGGGAGAAGCTCCAACTCGGATTTACAGTGAAAACTGCAGGAACTTTAAACCGGGAACAGGAAACAGACTGAGAAACCGGAGAAAAAGTTTCTCTTGCAACACGTTCCCTTTGTGCTTGATGAACGAACGTCTCTCCACTTGTCCAGATCTGAGAGATAAGTGAGTGTGAAAGCCGTCCTTCACCTAGCTTGTCGGGAACGCAAAGTTTCTTTTCAGTTGCAAACTCCACTCCATACATATATAAGGGGAGGTAGTAGCCCCAACTGTCTTTTACAGTGAAAACTGCAGGAACTTCAAACCGGCACTAGGAAACAGACTGAGAAACCAGAGTAAAAGTTTCTCCTGCAACCCGTTCCCTTTGTGCTAGATGAACGAACGTCTCTCCACATGCTGAGTTCTGAGAGATAAGTGTGTGTGAAAGCCGTCCTTCACCTAGCTTGTTGGGAACACTAAGTTTCTTTCAGTTGCAACCTCCATTCCATACATATATATGGGGAGGTACTAGCCCCAAATCTGTTTTACAGTTAAAACTGCAGGAACGTCAAACCGGCACTAGGAATCAGACTGAGAAACCAGAGTCAAATTTTCTCCTGCAACCCGTTCCCTTTGTGCTAGATGAACGAACGTCTCTCCACATGCTCAGTTCTGAGAGATAAGTGTGTGTGAAAGTCGTCCTTCACCTAGCTTGTTGGGAACACAAAGTTTCTTTAAGTTGCAAACTCCACTCGATACATATATATGGGGAGGTACTAGCTCCAACCCTGTTTTACAGTGAAAACTGCAGGAAATTCATACCGGCACTAGGAAACAGACTGAGAAACCAGACTAATGTTTCTCCTGCAACCCGTTCCCTTTGTGCTAGATGAACGAACGTCTCTCCACATGCTCAGTTCTGAGAGATAATTGTGTGTGAAAGCCGTCCTTTACCTAGCTTGTTGGGAACACAAAGATTCTTTTCACTTGTAAACTCCAATCCATACATATATATGCGGAGGTACTTGCTCCAACTCGGTTTTACAGTGAAAACTGCAGGAACTTCAAACCGGCAGTTGGAAACAGACTGAGAAACCATAGTAAAAGTTTCTCCTGCAACACGTTCCCTTTTTGCTAGATGAACGAAAGTCTCTCCACATGCTCAGTTCTGAGATATAAGTGTGTGTGAAAGCCATCCTTCACCTAGCTTCTTGGGAACACAAAGTTCCTTTAGGTTGCATACTCCAATCCATATATATATAGGGGGAGGGACAAGCTCCAACTCGGTTTTACAGTGAAAACTGCAGGAACTTTAAACCGGCAACAGGAAACAGACTGAGAAACCAGAGAAAAATTTTCTCCTGCATCCCGTTCCCTTTGTGCTAGATGAACGAACGTCTCTCCACATGCTCAGTTCTGAGAGATAAGTGTGTGTGAAAGCCGTCCTTCCCCTAGCTTGTTTTGAACACAAAGTTTCTTTTCAGTTGCAAACTCCACTCCATACATATATATGGGGAGGTACTAGCTCCAACTCGGTTTTACAGTGAAAACTGAAGGAACTTCAACCCGGCCCTAGGAAACAGACTGAGAAAAATGAGTAAAAGTTTTTCCTGCAACCCGTTCCCTTTGTGCTAGATGAACGAAAGTCTCTCCACATGCTCAGTTCTGAGAGATAAGTGTGTGTGAAAGCCGTCCTTCACCTAGCTTGTTGGGAACACAAAGTTTCTTTTCAGTTGCAAACTCCACTCCATACATATATATGGTTAGGTACTAGCTCCAACTCTGTTTTACAGTGAAAACTGCAGGAAATTCAAACCGGCACTAGGAAACAGACTGAGAAACCAGAGTAAAAGTTTCTCCTGCAAAATGTTCCCTTTGTGCTAGATGAACGAACGTCTCTCCACATGCTCAGTTCTGAGAGATAAGTGTGTGTGAAAGCCGTCCTTCACCTAGCTTGTTGGGAACACAAAGTTTCTTTTCAGTTGAAACTCAACTCCATACATATATATGGGGAGGTACTAGCTCCAACTCGGTTTTACAGTGAAAACTGCAGGAACTTCAAACCGGCAACAGGAAACAGACTGAGAAACCAGAGTAAAAGTTTCCCCTGCAACCCGTTCACTTTGTGCTAGATGAACGAACGTCTCTCCACATGCTCAGTTCTGAGAGATAAGTGTGTGTGAAAGCCGTCATTCAACTAGCTAGTTGGGAACACAAAGTTTCTTTTCAGTAGCAAACTCCACTCCATACATATATATGGGGAGGTACTAGCCCCAACTCTGTTTTACAGTGAAAACTGCAGGAAATTCAAACCGGCACTAGGAAACAGACTGAGAAACCAGAGTAAATGTTTCTCCAGCAAACCGTTCCCTTTGTGCTAGATGAACAAACGTCCCTCCACATGCTCAGTTCTGAGAGATAAGTGTGTGTGAAAGCCGTCCTTCACCTAGCTTGTTGGGAACACAAAGTTTCTTTTCACTTGCAATCTCCAATCAATACATATATATGCGGAGGTACTAGCCCCAACTCTGTTTTACAGTGAAAACTGCAGGAAATTCAAACCGGCACTAGGAAACAGACTGAGAAACCAGAGTAAAAGTTTCTCCTGCAAACCGTTCCCTTTGTGCTAGATGAACAAACGTCCCTCCACATGCTCAGTTCTGAGAGATAAGTGTGTGTGAAAGCCGTCCTTCACCTAGCTTGTTGGGAACACAAAGTTTCTTTTCACTTGCAATCTCCAATCAATACATATATATGCGGAGGTACTAGCTCCAACTCGGTTTTACAGTGAAAACTGCAGGAACTTCAAACCGGCACTAGGAAACAGACTGAGAATCCAGAGTAAAAGTTTCTCCTGCAACCCTTTCCCTTTGTGCTAGATGAACGAAAGTCTCACCACATGCTCAGTTCGGAGATATTAGTGTGTGTGAAAGCCGTCCTTCACCTAGCTTCTTGGGAACACAAAGTTCCTTTCAGTTGCAAACTCCAATCCATATATATATAAAGGGAAGGGAGAAGTTCCAACTCGGATTTACAGTGAAAACTGCAGGAACTTTAAACCGGGAACAGGAAACAGACTGAGAAACCGGAGAACAAGTTTCTCTTGCAACACGTTCCCTTTGTGCTTGATGAACGAACGTCTCTCCACTTGTCCAGATCTGAGAGATAAGTGAGTGTGAAAGCCGTCCTTCACCTAGCTTGTCGGGAACACAAAGTTTCTTTTCAGTTGCAAACTCCACTCCATATATATATAAGTGGAGGTATTAGCCCCAACTGTCTTTTACAGTGAAAACTGCAGGAACTTCAAACCGGCACTAGGAAACAGACTGAGAAACCAGAGTAAAAGTTTCTCCTGCAACCCGTTCCCTTTGTGCTAGATGAACGAACGTCTCTCCACATGCTGAGTTCTGAGAGATAAGTGTGTGTGAAAGCCGTCCTTCACCTAGCTTGTTGGGAACACTAAGTTTCTTTTCAGTTGCAACCTCCATTCCATACATATATATGGGGAGGTACTAGCCCCAAATCTGTTTTACAGTTAAAACTACAGGAACGTCAAACCAGCACTAGGAATCAGACTGAGAAACCAGAGTAAAATTTTCTCCTGCAACCCGTTCCCTTTGTGCTAGATGAACGAACGTCTCTCCACATGCTCAGTTCTGAGAGATAAGTGTGTGTGAAAGCCGTCCTTCCCCTAGCTTGTTGGGAACACAAAGTTTCTTTTCAGTTGCAAACTCCACTCCATACATATATATAGGGAGGTAATAGTTCCAACTCGGTTTTACAGTTAAAACTGCAGGAACTTCAAACCGGCGCTAGGAAACAGACTGAGAAACCAGAATCAAATTTTCTACTACAACCCGTTCCATTTGTGCTAGATGAACGAACGTCTCTCCACATGCTCAGTTCTGAGAGATAAGTGTGTGTGAAAGCCGTCCTTCACCTAGCTTTTTGGGAACACAAAGTTTCTTTTCAGTTGCAAACTCCACTCCATACATATATATGGGGAGTTACTAGCCCCAACTCGGTTTTACAGTGAAAACTGCAGGAAATTCAAACCGGCACTAGGTATCAGACTGAGATAAATGAGTAAAAGTCTCACCTGCAACCCGTTCCTTTGTGCTAGATGAACGAACGTCTCTCCACAAGCTCAGTTCTGAGAGATAATTGTGTGTGAAAGCCGTCCTTCACCTAGCTTGTTGGGAACACAAAGTTTCTTTTCAGTTGCAAACTCCACTCCATACATATATATGGGGAGGTAGTAGCACCAACATTTTTTTACTCTGAAAACTGCAGGAACTTCAAACCGGCACTAGTAAACAGACTGAGAAACCAGAGTAAAAGTTTCTCCTGCCACCCGTTCCCTTTGTTCTAGATGAACGAACGTCCCTCCACATGCTCAGTTCTGAGAGATAAGTGTGTGTGAAAGCCGTCTTTCCCCTAGCTTCTTGGGAACACAAAGTTCCATTAAGTTGCAAACTCCAATCCATACATATATATGGGGAGGTACAAGCTCCAATTCGGATTTACAGTGAAAACTGCAGGAACTTTATACCGGCAACAGGAAACAGACTGAGAAACCAGAGAAAAAGTTTCACCTGCAACCCGTTCCCTTTGTGCTAGATGAACGAACGTCTCTCCAATTGCCCAGATCTGAGAGATAAGTGTGTGTGAAAGCCGTCCTTAACCTAGCTTCTTGGGAACACAAAGTTTCTTCTCAGTTGCATACTCCACTCCATACATATATATGGGGAGGTAGTAGCCCCAACTCTTTTTTACAGTGAAAACTGCAGAAACTTCAAACCGGCACTAGGAAACAGACTGAGAAACCAGAGTAAAAGTTTCTCCTGCCACCCTCTCACTTTGTGCTAGATGAACGAACGTCTCTCCACATGCTCAGTTCTGAGAGGTAAGTGTGTGTGAAAGCCGTCCTTCACCTAGCTTCTGGGGAACACAAAGTTTCTTTTCAGTTGAAAACTCCAATCCATACATATATATGGGGAGGTACTAGCCCCAACTCGGTTTTACAGTGAAAACTGCAGGAACATCAAACTGGCACTAGGAAACAGACTGAGATAAATTAGTATAAGTTTCTCCTGCAACCCGTTCCCTTTGTGCTAGATGAACGAACGTCTCTCCACATACTCAATTCTGAGAGAAACTCTGTGTGAAAGCCGTCCTTCACCTAGCTTGTTGGGAACACAAAGTTTCTTTTCACTTGCAAACTCCAATCCATACATATATATGCGGAGGTACTAGCTCCATCTCAGTTTTACAGTGAAAAATGCAGGAACTTCAAACCGGCAGTAGGAAACAGCCTGAGAAACCAGAGTAAAAGTTTCTCCAGCAACCCGTTCCCTTTGGTCTAGATGAACGAACGTCTCTCCACATTCTCAGTTCTGAGAGATAAGTGTGTGTGAAAGCCGTCCTTGACCTAGCTTGTTGTGAACACAAATTTCCTTTCAGGTGCAAACTCCAATCCTTACACATATATGGGGAGGAACAAGCTCCAACTCGGTTTTACAGTGAAAACTGCAGGAACTTTAAATCGGCAACAGGAAACAGACTGACAAACCAGAGAAAAACTTTCTCCTGCAACCCGTTCCCTTTGTGCTAGATGAACGAACGTCTCTCCACTTGCCCAGTTCTGAGAGAAAAGTGTGTGTGAAAGCCGTCCTTCACCTAGCTTGTTGGGAACACAAAGTTTCTTTTCAGTTGCAAACTCCACTCCATACATATATATGGGGAGGTACTAGCTCCAACTCGGATTTACAGTGAATATTGCAGGAACTTCAAACCGGCACTAGGAAACAGACTGAGAAACCAGAGTAAAAGTTTCTCCTGCAACCCGTTCCCTTTTTGCTAGGTGAACGAACGTCTCTCCACATGCTCAGTTCTGAGAGATAACTGTGTGTGAAAGCCGTTCTTCACCTAGCTTGTTGGGACACAAAGTTTCTTTTCACTTGCAAACTCCAATCCATACATATATATGGGGAGGTACTAGCTCCAACTCGGTTTTACAGTGAAAACTGCAGGAACATCAAACCGGCACTGGGAAAAACACTGAGAAACCAGAGTAAAAGTTTCTCCTGCAACCCGTTCCCTTTGTGCTAGATGAACGAACGTCTCTCCACATGCTTAGTTCTGAGAGATAAGTGTGTGTGAAAGCCGTCCTTCCCCTAGCTTGTTGGGAACACAAACTTTCTTTTCAGTTGCAAACTCCACTTCATACATATATATGGGGATGTACTACCTCCAACTCTGTTTTACAGTGAAAAATGAAGGAACCTCAAACCGGCACTAGGAATCAGACTGAGAAACCAGAGTAAAAGGTTCTCCTGCAACCCGTTCCCTTTGTGCTAGATGAACGAACTTCTCTCCACATGCTCAGATCTGAGAGAAAGTAGTGTGTGAAAGCTGTCCTTCATCTAGCTTGTTGGGAACACAAAGTTTCTTTTCACTTGCAAACTCCAATCCATACATATATATGCGGTGGTTCTAGCTCCAAATCGGTTTTACAGTGAAAAATTCAGGAACTTCAAACCGGCACTAGGAAACAGGCTGAGAATCCAGAGTAAAAGTTTCCCCTGCAACCCGTTCCCTTTGGGCTAGATGAACGAACGTCTCTCCACATGCTCAGTTCTGAGAGATAAGTGTGTGTGAAAGCCGTCCTTCACCTAGCTTCTTGGGAACACAAAGTTCCTTTCAAGTGCAAACTCCAATCCATACACATATATGGGGTGGTACAAGCCCCAACTCGGTTTTACAGTGAAAACTGCAGGAACTTTAAAACGGCAACAGGAAACAGACTGAGAAACCAGAGAAAAAGTTTCTCCTGCAACCCGTTCCCTTTTTGCTAGATGAACGAACGTCTCTCCATTTGCCCAGTTCTGAGAGATAAGTGTGTGTGAAAGCCGTACTTCACCTAGCTTGTTGGGAACACAGTTTCTTTTCAGTTGCAAACTCCACTCCATACATATATATGGGGAGGTACTAGCCCCAACTCGGATTTACAGTGAAAATTGCAGGAACTTCAAACCGGCACTAGGAAACAGAATGAGAAACCACAGTAAAAGTTTCTCCTGCAACCCGTTCCCTTTCTGCTAGGTGAACGAACGTCTCTCCACATTCTCAGTTCTGAGAGATAAGTGTGTGTGAAAGCCGTCCTTCACCTAGCTTGTTGGGAACACAAAGTTTCTTTTCACATGCAAACTCCAATCCATACATATATATGGGGAGGTACAAGCTCCAACTCGGTTTTACAGTGAAAACTGCAGGAACATCAAACCGGCACTTGGAAACAGACTGAGAAACCAGAGAAAAATTTCTCCTGCAAACCGTTCACATTTTCCTAGATGAACGAACGTCTCTCCAATTGTCCAGATCTGAGAGATAAGTGTGTGTGAAAGCCGTCCTTCACATAGCTTGTTGGGAACACAAAGTTTCTTTTCAGTTGCAAACTCCACTCCATACATATATATGGGGAGGTACTAGCTCCAACTGTGTTTTACAGTGAAAACTGAAGGCACTTCAAAACGGCACTAGGAAACAGACTGAGAAAAATGTGTAAAAGTTTCTCCTGCAACCCGTTCCCTTTGTGCTAGATGAACGAACTTCTCTCCACATGCTCAGTTCTGAGAGATAAGTGTGTGTGAAAGCCGTCCTTCACCTAGCTTGTTGGGAACACAAAGTTTCTTTTCAGTTGCGAACTCCAATCCATCCATATATATGGGGAGGTACTAGCCCCAACTCGGATTTACAGTGAAAATTGCAGGAACTTCAAACCTGCATTAGGAAACAGAATGAGAAACCAGAGTAAAAGTTCCTCCTGCAACCCGTTCCCTTTGTGCTAGGTGAACGAACGTCTCTCCACATGCTCAGCTCTGAGAGATACGTGAGTGTGAATGCCGTCCTTCACCTAGCTTCTTGGGAACACAAAGTTTCTTTTCACTTACAAACTCCAATCCATACATATATACGGGGAAGTACTAGCTCCAGCTCGGTTTTACAGTGAAAACTGCAGGAACTTCAAAACGACACTTGGAAACAGACTGAGAATCCAGAGTAAAAGTTTCCCCTGCAACCCGTTCCCATTGTGCTACATGAACGAACGTCTATACATACATGCTCAGTTCTGAGAGATAAGTGTGTGTGAAAGCCGTACTTCACCTAGCTTCTTGGGAACACAAAGTTTCTTTTCACTTACAAACTCCAATCCATACATATATACGGGGAAGTACTAGCTCCAGCTCGGTTTTACAGTGAAAACTGCAGGAACTTCTAACCGACACTAGGAAACATACTGAGAATCCAGAGTAAAAGTTTCCCCTGCAACCCGTTCCCTTTGTGCTACATGAACGAACTTCTCTCCACATGCTCAGTTCTGAGAGATAAGTGTGTGTGAAAGCCGTCCTTCAACTAGCTTGTTGGGAACACAAAGTTTCTTTTCAGTTGCAAACTCCACTCCATACATATATATGGGGAGGTACTAGCTCCAACTCGGTTTTACAGTGAAAACTGCAGGAACTTCAAACCGACACTAGGAAACAGACTGAGAAACCAGAGTAAAAGTTTCACCTGCAACCCGTTCCCTTTGTGCTAGATGAACGAACGTCTCTCCACATGCTTAGTTCTGAGAGATAATTGTGTGTTAAAGCCGTCCTTCCCCTAGCTTGTTGGGAACACAAAGTTTCTTTTCAGTTGCAAACTCCACTCCATACATATATATGGGGAGGTACTAGCTCCAACTGTGTTTTACAGTGAAAACTGAAGGCACTTCAAAACCGCACTAGGAAACAGACTGAGAAAAATGTGTAAAAGTTTCTCCTGCAACCCGTTCCCTTTGTGCTAGATGAACGAACGTCTCTCCACATGCTCAGTTCTGAGAGATAAGTGTGTGTGAAAGCCGTCCTTCACATAGCTTGTTGGGAACACAAAGTTTCTTTTCACTTGCAAACTCCAATCCATACATATATATGCGAAGGTACTAGCTCCAACACGGTTTTACCGTGAAAACTGCAGAATCTTCAAACCGGCACTAAGAAACAGACTGAGAAACCAGAGTAAAAGTTTCTCCTGCAACCCGTTCCCTTTGTGCTAGATGAACGAACGTTTCTCCACATGCTCAGTTCTGAGAGATAAGTGTGTGTGAAAGCCGTCCTTCAACTAGCTTGTAGGGAACACAAAGTTTCTTTTCAGTTGCAAACTCCAATCCATACATATATATGGGGAGGTACTAGCCCCAACTCGGTTTTACAGTGAAAACTGCAGGAACATCAAACCGGCACTAGGAAACAGACTGAGATAAATTAGTATAAGTTTCTCCTGCAACCCGTTCCCTTTGTGCTAGATGAACGAACGTCTCTCCACATACTCAATTCTGAGAGAAACTCTGTGTGAAAGCCGTCCTTCACCTAGCTTGTTGGGAACACAAAGTTTCTTTTCACTTGCAAACTCCAATCCATACATATATATGCGGAGGTACTAGCTCCATCTCAGTTTTACAGTGAAAAATGCAGGAACTTCAAACCGGCAGTAGGAAACAGCCTGAGAAACCAGAGTAAAAGTTTCTCCAGCAACCCGTTCCCTTTGGTCTAGATGAACGAACGTCTCTCCACATTCTCAGTTCTGAGAGATAAGTGTGTGTGAAAGCCGTCCTTCACCTAGCTTGTTGTGAACACAAATTTCCTTTCAGGTGCAAACTCCAATCCTTACACATATATGGGGAGGAACAAGCTCCAACTCGGTTTTACAGTGAAAACTGCAGGAACTTTAAATCGGCAACAGGAAACAGACTGACAAACCAGAGAAAAACTTTCTCCTGCAACCCGTTCCCTTTGTGCTAGATGAACGAACGTCTCTCCACTTGCCCAGTTCTGAGAGAAAAGTGTGTGTGAAAGCCGTCCTTCACCTAGCTTGTTGGGAACACAAAGTTTCTTTTCAGTTGCAAACTCCACTCCATACATATATATGGGGAGGTACTAGCTCCAACTCGGATTTACAGTGAAAATTGCAGGAACTTCAAACCGGCACTAGGAAACAGACTGAGAAACCAGAGTAAAAGTTTCTCCTGCAACCCGTTCCCTTTTTGCTAGGTGAACGAACGTCTCTCCACATGCTCAGTTCTGAGAGATAACTGTGTGTGAAAGCCGTTCTTCACCTAGCTTGTTGGGACACAAAGTTTCTTTTCACTTGCAAACTCCAATCCATACATATATATGGGGAGGTACTAGCTCCAACTCGGTTTTACAGTGAAAACTGCAGGAACATCAAACCGGCACTGGGAAAAACACTGAGAAACCAGAGTAAAAGTTTCTCCTGCAACCCGTTCCCTTTGTGCTAGATGAACGAACGTATCTCCACATGCTTAGTTCTGAGAGATAAGTGTGTGTGAAAGCCGTCCTTCCCCTAGCTTGTTGGGAACACAAACTTTCTTTTCAGTTGCAAACTCCACTTCATACATATATATGGGGATGTACTACCTCCAACTCTGTTTTACAGTGAAAAATGAAGGAACTTCAAACCGGCACTAGGAAACAGACTGAGAAACCAGAGTAAAAGGTTCTCCTGCAACCCGTTCCCTTTGTGCTAGATGAACGAACTTCTCTCCACATGCTCAGATCTGAGAGAAAGTAGTGTGTGAAAGCTGTCCTTCATCTAGCTTGTTGGGAACACAAAGTATCTTTTCACTTGCAAACTCCAATCCATACATATATATGCGGTGGTTCTAGCTCCAAATCGGTTTTACAGTGAAAAATTCAGGAACTTCAAACCGGCACTAGGAAACAGGCTGAGAATCCAGAGTAAAAGTTTCCCCTGCAACCCGTCCCCTTTGGGCTAGATGAACGAACGTCTCTCCACATGCTCAGTTCTGAGAGATAAGTGTGTGTGAAAGCCGTCCTTCACCTAGCTTCTTGGGAACACAAAGTTCCTTTCAGGTGCAAACTCCAATCCATACACATATATGGGGTGGTACAAGCCCCAACTCGGTTTTACAGTGAAAACTGCAGGAACTTTAAAACGGCAACAGGAAACAGACTGAGAAACCAGAGAAAAAGTTTCTCCTGCAACCCGTTCCCTTTGTGCTAGATGAACGAACGTCCCTCCATTTGCCCAGTTCTGAGAGATAAGTGTGTGTGAAAGCCGTACTTCACCTAGCTTGTTGGGAACACAGTTTCTTTTCAGTTGCAAACTCCAATCCATACATATATATGGGGAGGTACAAGCTCCAACTCGGTTTTACAGTGAAAACTGCAGGAACATCAAACCGGCACTTGGAAACAGACTGAGAAACCAGAGAAAAATTTCTCCTGCAAACCGTTCACTTTTTCCTAGATGAACGAACGTCTCTCCAATTGTCCAGATCTGAGAGATAAGTGTGTGTGAAAGCCGTCCTTCACATAGCTTGTTGGGAACACAAAGTTTCTTTTCAGTTGCAAACTCCACTCCATACATATATATGGGGAGGTACTAGCTCCAACTGTGTTTTACAGTGAAAACTGAAGGCACTTCAAAACGGCACTAGGAAACAGACTGAGAAAAATGTGTAAAAGTTTCTCCTGCAACCCGTTCCCTTTGTGCTAGATGAACGAACTTCTCTCCACATGCTCAGTTCTGAGAGATAAGTGTGTGTGAAAGCCGTCCTTCACCTAGCTTGTTGGGAACACAAAGTTTCTTTTCAGTTGCGAACTCCAATCCATCCATATATATGGGGAGGTACTAGCCCCAACTCGGATTTACAGTGAAAATTGCAGGAACTTCAAACCTGCATTAGGAAACAGAATGAGAAACCAGAGTAAAAGTTCCTCCTGCAACCCGTTCCCTTTGTGCTAGGTGAACGAACGTCTCTCCACATGCTCAGCTCTGAGAGATACGTGAGTGTGAAAGCCGTCCTTCACCTAGCTTCTTGGGAACACAAAGATTCTTTTCACTTACAAACTCCAATCCATACATATATACGGGGAAGTACTAGCTCCAGCTCGGTTTTACAGTGAAAACTGCAGGAACTTCAAAACGACACTTGGAAACAGACTGAGAATCCAGAGTAAAAGTTTCCCCTGCAACCCGTTCCCATTGTGCTACATGAACGAACGTCTATCCACATGCTCAGTTCTGAGAGATAATTGTGTGTGAAAGCCGTACTTCACCTAGCTTCTTGGGAACACAAAGTTTCTTTTCACTTACAAACTCCAATCCATACATATATACGGGGAAGTACTAGCTCCAGCTCGGTTTTACAGTGAAAACTGCAGGAACTTCTAACCGACACTAGGAAACATACTGAGAATCCAGAGTAAAAGTTTCCCCCGCAACCCGTTCCATTTGTGCTACATGAACGAACTTCTCTCCACATGCTCAGTTCTGAGAGATAAGTGTGTGTGAAAGCCGTCCTTCAACTAGCTTGTTGGGAACACAAAGTTTCTTTTCAGTTGCAAACTCCACTCCATACATATATATGGGGAGGTACTAGCTCCAACTCGGTTTTACAGTGAAAACTGCAGGAACTTCTAACCGACACTAGGAAACAGACTGAGAAACCAGAGTAAAAGTTTCACCTGCAACCCGTTCCCTTTGTGCTAGATGAACGAACGTCTCTCCACATGCTTAGTTCTGAGAGATAATTGTGTGTTAAAGCCGTCCTTCCCCTAGCTTGTTGGGAACACAAAGTTTCTTATCAGTTGCAAACTCCACTCCATACATATATATGGGGAGGTACTAGCTCCAACTGTGTTTTACAGTGAAAACTGAAGGCACTTCAAAACCGCACTAGGAAACAGACTGAGAAAAATGTGTAAAAGTTTCTCCTGCAACCCGTTCCCTTTGTGCTAGATGAACGAACTTCTCTCCACATGCTCAGTTCTGAGAGATAAGTGTGTGTGAAAGCCGTCCTTCACATAGCTTGTTGGGAACACAAAGTTTCTTTTCACTTGCAAACTCCAATCCATACATATATATGCGAAGGTACTAGCTCCAACACGGTTTTACCGTGAAAACTGCAGAATCTTCAAACCGGCACTAAGAAACAGACTGAGAAACCAGAGTAAAAGTTTCTCCTGCAACCCGTTCCCTTTGTGCTAGATGAACGAACGTTTCTCCACATGCTCAGTTCTGAGAGATAAGTGTGTGTGAAAGCCGTCCTTCAACTAGCTTGTAGGGAACACAAAGTTTCTTTTCAGTTGCAAACTCCAATCCATACATATATATGGGGAGGTACTAGCTCCAACTCGGTTTTACAGTGAAAACTGCAGGAACTTCAACCGACACTAGGAAACAGACTGAGAAACTAGAGTAAAAGTTTCACTTGCAACCCGTTCCCTTTGTGCTAAATGAACGAACGTCTCTCCACATGCTTAGTTCTGAGAGATAAGTGTGTGTTAAATCCGTCCTTCCCCAAGCTAGTTGGGAACACAAAGTTTCTTTTCAGTTGCAAACTCCACTCCATACATATATATGGGGAGGTACTAGCTCCAACTGTGTTTTACAGTGAAAACTGAAGTCACTTCAAAACGGCACTAGGAAACAGACTGAGAAAAATGTGTAAAAGTTTCTCCTGCAACCCGTTCCCTTTGTGCTAGATGAACGAACTTCTCTCCACATGCTCAGTTCTGAGAGATAAGTGTGTGTGAAAGCCGTCCTTCACCTAGCTTCTTTGGAACACATAGTTCCTTTCAGTTGCAAACTCCAATCCATACATATATATGGGGAGGGACATGCTCCAACTCGGTTTTACAGTGAAAATTGCAGGAACTTTAAACCGGCAACAGGAAACAGAATGAGAAACCAGAGAAAAAGTTTCTCTTGCAACCCGTTCACTTTGTGCTAGATGAACGAACGTCTCTCCACTTGCCCAGTTCTGAGAGATAAGTGTGTGTGAAAGCCGTCCTTCACCTAGCTTCTTGGGAACACAAAGTTTCTTTTCACTTACAAACTCCAATCCATACATATATAAGGGGAAGTACTAGCTCCAGCTCGGTTTTACAGTGAAAACTGCAGGAACTTCTAACCGACACTACGAAACAGACTGAGAATCCAGAGTAAAAGTTTCCCCTGCAACCCGTTCCCTTTGTGCTACATGAACGAACTTCTCTCCACATGCTCAGTTCTGAGAGATAAGTGTGTGTGAAAGCCGTCCTTCAACTAGCTTGTTGGGAACACAAAGTTTCTTTTCAGTTGCAAACTCCACTCCATACATATATATGGGGAGGTACTAGCTCCAACTCGGTTTTACAGTGAAAACTGCAGGAACTTCAAACCGACACTAGGAAACAGACTGAGAAACCAGAGAAAAAGTTTCACCTGCAACCCGTTCCCTTTGTGCTAGATGAACGAACGTCTCTCCACATGCTTAGTTCTGAGAGAAAATTGTGTGTTAAAGCCGTCCTTCCCCTAGCTTGTTGGGAACACAAAGTTTCTTTTCAGTTGCAAACTCCACTCCATACATATATATGGGGAGGTACTAGCTCCAACTGTGTTTTACAGTGAAAACTGAAGGCACTTCAAAACGGCACTAGGAAACAGACTGAGAAAAATTTGTAAAAGTTTCTCCTGCAACCCGTTCCCTTTGTGCTAGATGAACGAACTTCTCTCCACATGCTCAGTTCTGAGAGATAAGTGTGTGTGAAAGCCGTCCTTCACCTAGCTTGTTGGGAACACAAAGTTTCTTTTCACTTGCAAACTCCAATCCATACATATATAAGGGGAAGTACTAGCTCCAGCTCGGTTTTACAGTGAAAACTGCAGGAACTTCTAACCGACACTACGAAACAGACTGGGAATCCAGAGTAAAAGTTTCCCCTGCAACCCGTTCCCTTTGTGCTACATGAACGAACTTCTCTCCACATGCTCATTTCTGAGAGATAAGTGTGTGTGAAAGCCGTCCTTCAACTAGCTTGTTGGGAACACAAAGTTTCTTTTCAGTTGCATACTCCACTCCATACATATATATGGGGAGGTACTAGCTCCAACTCGGTTTTACAGTGAAAACTGCAGGAACTTCAAACCGACACTAGGAAACAGACTGAGAAACCAGAGAAAAAGTTTCACCTGCAACCCGTTCCCTTTGTGCTAGATGAACGAACGTCTCTCCACATGCTTAGTTCTGAGAGAAAATTGTGTGTTAAAGCCGTCCTTCCCCTAGCTTGTTGGGAACACAAAGTTTCTTTTCAGTTGCAAACTCCACTCCATACATATATATGGGGAGGTACTAGCTCCAACTGTGTTTTACAGTGAAAACTGAAGGCACTTCAAAACGGCACTAGGAAACAGACTGAGAAAAATGTGTAAAAGTTTCTCCTGCAACCCGTTCCCTTTGTGCTAGATGAACGAACTTCTCTCCACATGCTCAGTTCTGAGAGATAAGTGTGTGTGAAAGCCGTCCTTCACCTAGCTTCTTTGGAACACATAGTTCCTTTCAGTTGCAAACTCCAATCCATACATATATATGGGGAGGGACATGCTCCAACTCGGTTTTACAGTGAAAATTGCAGGAACTTTAAACCGGCAACAGGAAACAGAATGAGAAACCAGAGAAAAAGTTTCTCTTGCAACCCGTTCACTTTGTGCTAGATGAACGAACGTCTCTCCACTTGCCCAGTTCTGAGAGATAAGTGTGTGTGAAAGCCGTCCTTCACCTAGCTTCTTGGGAACACAAAGTTTCTTTTCACTTACAAACTCCAATCCATACATATATAAGGGGAAGTACTAGCTCCAGCTCGGTTTTACAGTGAAAACTGCAGGAACTTCTAACCGACACTACGAAACAGACTGAGAATCCAGAGTAAAAGTTTCCCCTGCAACCCGTTCCCTTTGTGCTACATGAACGAACTTCTCTCCACATGCTCAGTTCTGAGAGATAAGTGTGTGTGAAAGCCGTCCTTCAACTAGCTTGTTGGGAACACAAAGTTTCTTTTCAGTTGCAAACTCCACTCCATACATATATATGGGGAGGTACTAGCTCCAACTCGGTTTTACAGTGAAAACTGCAGGAACTTCAAACCGACACTAGGAAACAGACTGAGAAACCAGAGAAAAAGTTTCACCTGCAACCCGTTCCCTTTGTGCTAGATGAACGAACGTCTCTCCACATGCTTAGTTCTGAGAGAAAATTGTGTGTTAAAGCCGTCCTTCCCCTAGCTTGTTGGGAACACAAAGTTTCTTTTCAGTTGCAAACTCCACTCCATACATATATATGGGGAGGTACTAGCTCCAACTGTGTTTTACAGTGAAAACTGAAGGCACTTCAAAACGGCACTAGGAAACAGACTGAGAAAAATGTGTAAAAGTTTCTCCTGCAACCCGTTCCCTTTTTGCTAGATGAACGAACTTCTCTCCACATGCTCAGTTCTGAGAGATAAGTGTGTGTGAAAGCCGTCCTTCACCTAGCTTCTTTGGAACACATAGTTCCTTTCAGTTGCAAACTCCAATCCATACATATATATGGGGAGGGACATGCTCCAACTCGGTTTTACAGTGAAAATTGCAGGAACTTTAAACCAGCAACAGGAAACAGAATGAGAAACCAGAGAAAAAGTTTCACTTGCAACCCGTTCACTTTGTGCTAGATGAACGAACGTCTCTCCACTTGCCCAGTTCTGAGAGATAAGTGTGTGTGAAAGCCGTCCTTCACCTAGCTTCTTGGGAACACAAAGTTTCTTTTCACTTACAAACTCCAATCCATACATATATAAGGGGAAGTACTAGCTCCAGCTCGGTTTTACAGTGAAAACTGCAGGAACTTCTAACCGACACTACGAAACAGACTGAGAATCCAGAGTAAAAGTTTCCCCTGCAACCCGTTCCCTTTGTGCTACATGAACGAACTTCTCTCCACATGCTCAGTTCTGAGAGATAAGTGTGTGTGAAAGCCGTCCTTCAACTAGCTTGTTGGGAACACAAAGTTTCTTTTCAGTTGCAAACTCCACTCCATACATATATATGGGGAGGTACTAGCTCCAACTCGGTTTTACAGTGAAAACTGCAGGAACTTCAAACCGACACTAGGAAACAGACTGAGAAACCAGAGAAAAAGTTTCACCTGCAACCCGTTCCCTTTGTGCTAGATGAACGAACGTCTCTCCACATGCTTAGTTCTGAGAGAAAATTGTGTGTTAAAGCCGTCCTTCCCCTAGCTTGTTGGGAACACAAAGTTTCTTTTCAGTTGCAAACTCCACTCCATACATATATATGGGGAGGTACTAGCTCCAACTGTGTTTTACAGTGAAAACTGAAGGCACTTCAAAACGGCACTAGGAAACAGACTGAGAAAAATGTGTAAAAGTTTCTCCTGCAACCCGTTCCCTTTGTGCTAGATGAACGAACTTCTCTCCACATGCTCAGTTCTGAGAGATAAGTGTGTGTGAAAGCCGTCCTTCACCTAGCTTCTTTGGAACACATAGTTCCTTTCAGTTGCAAACTCCAATCCATACATATATATGGGGAGGGACATGCTCCAACTCGGTTTTACAGTGAAAATTGCAGGAACTTTAAACCAGCAACAGGAAACAGAATGAGAAACCAGAGAAAAAGTTTCACTTGCAACCCGTTCACTTTGTGCTAGATGAACGAACGTCTCTCCACTTGCCCAGTTCTGAGAGATAAGTGTGTGTGAAAGCCGTCCTTCACCTAGCTTCTTGGGAACACAAAGTTTCTTTTCACTTACAAACTCCAATCCATACATATATAAGGGGAAGTACTAGCTCCAGCTCGGTTTTACAGTGAAAACTGCAGGAACTTCTAACCGACACTACGAAACAGACTGAGAATCCAGAGTAAAAGTTTCCCCTGCAACCCGTTCCCTTTGTGCTACATGAACGAACTTCTCTCCACATGCTCAGTTCTGAGAGATAAGTGTGTGTGAAAGCCGTCCTTCAACTAGCTTGTTGGGAACACAAAGTTTCTTTTCAGTTGCAAACTCCACTCCATACATATATATGGGGAGGTACTAGCTCCAACTCGGTTTTACAGTGAAAACTGCAGGAACTTCAAACCGACACTAGGAAACAGACTGAGAAACCAGAGAAAAAGTTTCACCTGCAACCCGTTCCCTTTGTGCTAGATGAACGAACGTCTCTCCACATGCTTAGTTCTGAGAGAAAATTGTGTGTTAAAGCCGTCCTTCCCCTAGCTTGTTGGGAACACAAAGTTTCTTTTCAGTTGCAAACTCCACTCCATACATATATATGGGGAGGTACTAGCTCCAACTGTGTTTTACAGTGAAAACTGAAGGCACTTCAAAACGGCACTAGGAAACAGACTGAGAAAAATGTGTAAAAGTTTCTCCTGCAACCCGTTCCCTTTGTGCTAGATGAACGAACTTCTCTCCACATGCTCAGTTCTGAGAGATAAGTGTGTGTGAAAGCCGTCCTTCACCTAGCTTCTTTGGAACACATAGTTCCTTTCAGTTGCAAACTCCAATCCATACATATATATGGGGAGGGACATGCTCCAACTCGGTTTTACAGTGAAAATTGCAGGAACTTTAAACCGGCAACAGGAAACAGAATGAGAAACCAGAGAAAAAGTTTCTCTTGCAACCCGTTCACTTTGTGCTAGATGAACGAACGTCTCTCCACTTGCCCAGTTCTGAGAGATAAGTGTGTGTGAAAGCCGTCCTTCACCTAGCTTCTTGGGAACACAAAGTTTCTTTTCACTTACAAACTCCAATCCATACATATATAAGGGGAAGTACTAGCTCCAGCTCGGTTTTACAGTGAAAACTGCAGGAACTTCTAACCGACACTACGAAACAGACTGAGAATCCAGAGTAAAAGTTTCCCCTGCAACCCGTTCCCTTTGTGCTACATGAACGAACTTCTCTCCACATGCTCAGTTCTGAGAGATAAGTGTGTGTGAAAGCCGTCCTTCAACTAGCTTGTTGGGAACACAAAGTTTCTTTTCAGTTGCAAACTCCACTCCATACATATATATGGGGAGGTACTAGCTCCAACTCGGTTTTACAGTGAAAACTGCAGGAACTTCAAACCGACACTAGGAAACAGACTGAGAAACCAGAGAAAAAGTTTCACCTGCAACCCGTTCCCTTTGTGCTAGATGAACGAACGTCTCTCCACATGCTTAGTTCTGAGAGAAAATTGTGTGTTAAAGCCGTCCTTCCCCTAGCTTGTTGGGAACACAAAGTTTCTTTTCAGTTGCAAACTCCACTCCATACATATATATGGGGAGGTACTAGCTCCAACTGTGTTTTACAGTGAAAACTGAAGGCACTTCAAAACGGCACTAGGAAACAGACTGAGAAAAATGTGTAAAAGTTTCTCCTGCAAACCGTTCCCTTTGTGCTAGATGAACGAACTTCTCTCCACATGCTCAGTTCTGAGAGATAAGTGTGTGTGAAAGCCGTCCTTCACCTAGCTTCTTTGGAACACATAGTTCCTTTCAGTTGCAAACTCCAATCCATACATATATATGGGGAGGGACATGCTCCAACTCGGTTTTACAGTGAAAATTGCAGGAACTTTAAACCGGCAACAGGAAACAGAATGAGAAACCAGAGAAAAAGTTTCTCCTGCAACCCGTTCCCTTTGTGCTAGATGAACGAACGTCTCTCCACTTGCCCAGTTCTGAGAGATAAGTGTGTGTGAAAGCCGTCCTTCACCTAGCTTCTTGGGAACACAAAGTTTCTTTTCACTTACAAACTCCAATCCATACATATATAAGGGGAAGTACTAGCTCCAGCTCGGTTTTACAGTGAAAACTGCAGGAACTTCTAACCGACACTACGAAACAGACTGAGAATCCAGAGTAAAAGTTTCCCCTGCAACCCGTTCCCTTTGTGCTACATGAACGAACTTCTCTCCACATGCTCAGTTCTGAGAGATAAGTGTGTGTGAAAGCCGTCCTTCAACTAGCTTGTTGGGAACACAAAGTTTCTTTTCAGTTGCAAACTCCACTCCATACATATATATGGGGAGGTACTAGCTCCAACTCGGTTTTACAGTGAAAACTGCAGGAACTTCAAACCGACACTAGGAAACAGACTGAGAAACCAGAGAAAAAGTTTCACCTGCAACCCGTTCCCTTTGTGCTAGATGAACGAACGTCTCTCCACATGCTTAGTTCTGAGAGAAAATTGTGTGTTAAAGCCGTCCTTCCCCTAGCTTGTTGGGAACACAAAGTTTCTTTTCAGTTGCAAACTCCACTCCATACATATATATGGGGAGGTACTAGCTCCAACTGTGTTTTACAGTGAAAACTGAAGGCACTTCAAAACGGCACTAGGAAACAGACTGAGAAAAATGTGTAATAGTTTCTCCTGCAACCCGTTCCCTTTGTGCTAGATGAACGAACTTCTCTCCACATGCTCAGTTCTGAGAGATAAGTGTGTGTGAAAGCCGTCCTTCACCTAGCTTCTTTGGAACACATAGTTCCTTTCAGTTGCAAACTCCAATCCATACATATATATGGGGAGGGACATGCTCCAACTCGGTTTTACAGTGAAAATTGCAGGAACTTTAAACCGGCAACAGGAAACAGAATGAGAAACCAGAGAAAAAGTTTCTCTTGCAACCCGTTCAATTTGTGCTAGATGAACGAACGTCTCTCCACTTGCACAGTTCTGAGAGATAAGTGTGTGTGAAAGCCGTCCTTCACCTAGCTTCTTGGGAACACAAAGTTTCTTTTCACTTACAAACTCCAATCCATACATATATAAGGGGAAGTACTAGCTCCAGCTCGGTTTTACAGTGAAAACTGCAGGAACTTCTAACCGACACTACGAAACAGACTGAGAATCCAGAGTAAAAGTTTCCCCTGCAACCCGTTCCCTTTGTGCTACATGAACGAACTTCTCTCCACATGCTCAGTTCTGAGAGATAAGTGTGTGTGAAACCGTCCTTCAACTAGCTTGTTGGGAACACAAAGTTTCTTTTCAGTTGCAAACTCCACTCCATACATATATATGGGGAGGTACTAGCTCCAACTCGGTTTTACAGTGAAAACTGCAGGAACTTCAAACCGACACTAGGAAACAGACTGAGAAACCAGAGAAAAAGTTTCACCTGCAACCCGTTCCCTTTGTGCTAGATGAACGAACGTCTCTCCACATGCTTAGTTCTGAGAGAAAATTGTGTGTTAAAGCCGTCCTTCCCCTAGCTTGTTGGGAACACAAAGTTTCTTTTCAGTTGCAAACTCCACTCCATACATATATATGGGGAGGTACTAGCTCCAACTGTGTTTTACAGTGAAAACTGAAGGCACTTCAAAACGGCACTAGGAAACAGACTGAGAAAAATTTGTAAAAGTTTCTCCTGCAACCCGTTCCCTTTGTGCTAGATGAACGAACTTCTCTCCACATGCTCAGTTCTGAGAGATAAGTGTGTGTGAAAGCCGTCCTTCACCTAGCTTGTTGGGAACACAAAGTTTCTTTTCACTTGCAAACTCCAATCCATACATATATATGCTAAGGTACTAGCTCCAACACGGTTTTACCGTGAAAACTGCAGAATCTTCAAACCGGCACTAAGAAACAGACTGAGAAAACAGTGTAAAAGTTTCTCCTGCAACCCGTTCCCTTTGTGCTTGATGAACGAACGTTTCTCCACATGCTCAGTTCTGAGAGATAAGTGTGTGTGAAAGCCGTCCTTCAACTAGCTTGTAGGGAACACAAAGTTTCTTTTCAGTTGCAAACTCCAATCCATACATATATATGGGGAGGTACTAGCTCCAACTCGGTTTTACAGTGAAAACTGCAGGAACTTCAACCGACACTAGGAAACAGACTGAGAAACTAGAGTAAACGTTTCACTTGCAACCCGTTCCCTTTGTGCTAAATGAACGAACGTCTCTCCACATGCTTAGTTCTGAGAGATAAGTGTGTGTTAAATCCGTCCTTCCCCAAGCTAGTTGGGAACACAAAGTTTCTTTTCAGTTGCAAACTCCACTCCATACATATATATGGGGAGGTACTAGCTCCAACTGTGTTTTACAGTGAAAACTGAAGGCACTTCAAAACGGCACTAGGAAACAGACTGAGAAAAATGTGTAAAAGTTTCTCCTGCAACCCGTTCCCTTTGTGCTAGATGAACGAACGTCTCTCCACTTGCCCAGATCTGAGAGATAAGTGTGTGTGCAAGCCGTCCTTCAACTATCTAGTTGGGAACACAAAGTTTCTTTTCAGTTGCAAACCCAACTCCATACATATATATGCGGAGGTACTAGCCCCAACTCTGTTTTAAAGTGAAAACTGCAGGAACTTCAAACCGGCACTAGGAAACAGACTGAGAAATCAGAGTAAAATTTTCTCCTGCCACCCGTTCCTTTGTGCTAGATGAACGAACGTCTCTCCACATGCTCAGTTCTGAGAGATAAGTGTGTGTGAAAGCCGTCCTTCCCCTAGTTGTTGGGAACACAAAGTTTCTTTTCAGTTGCAAACTCCACTCCATACATATATATGGGGAGGTACTAGCTCCAACTCGGTTTTACAGTGAAAACTGCAGGAACTTTATACCGGCAACAGGAAACAGACTGAGAGACCAGAGAAAATGTTTCTCCTGCAACACGTTACCTTTGTGCTTGATGAACGAACGTCTCTCCACTTGTCCAGATCTGAGAGTTAAGTGAGTGTGAAAGCCGTCCTTCACCTAGCTTGTTGGGAACACAAAGTTTCTTTTCAGTTGCAAACTCCACTCCATACATATATAAGGGGAGGTAGTAGCCCCAACTGTCTTTTACAGTGAAAACTCCAGGAACTTCAAACCGGCACTAGGAAACAGACTGAGAAACCAGAGTAAAAGTTTCTCCTGCCTCCCGTTCCCTTTGTGCTAGATGAACGAACGTCTCTCCACATGCTCAGCTCTGAGAGATAAGTGTGTGTGAAAGCCGTCCTTCACCTAGCTTGTTGGGAACACAAAGTTTCTTTTCAGTTGCAAACTCCACTCCATACATATATATGGGGAGGTACTAGCCCCAAATCGGTTTTACAGTGAAAACTGCAGGAACTTCAAAACGGCACTAGGAAACAGACTGAGAAACCAGAGTAAAAGTTTCTCATGCAACCCGTTCCCTTTGTGCTAGATGAACGAACGTCTTGCAACATGCTGAGTTCTGAGAGATAAGTGTGTGTGAAAGCCGTCCTTCACCTAGCTTGTTGGGAAGACTAAGTTTCTTTTCAGTTGCAACCTCCATTCCATACATATATATGGGGAGGTACTAGCCCCAAATCTGTTTTACAGTTAAAACTGCAGGAACTTCTAACCGACACTACGAAACAGTCTGTGAATCCAGAGTAAAAGTTTCCCCTGCAACCCGTTCCCTTTGTGCTACATGAACGAACTTCTCTCCACATGCTCAGTTCTGAGAGATAAGTGTGTGTGAAAGCCGTCCTTCAACTAGCTTGTTGGGAACACAAAGTTTCTTTTCAGTTGCAAACTCCACTCCATACATATATATGGGGAGGTACTAGCTCCAACTCGGTTTTACAGTGAAAACTGCAGGAACTTCAAACCGACACTAGGAAACAGACTGAGAAACCAGAGAAAAAGTTTCACCTGCAACCCGTTCCCTTTGTGCTAGATGAACGAACGTCTCTCCACATGCTTAGTTCTGAGAGAAAATTGTGTGTTAAAGCCGTCCTTCCCCTAGCTTGTTGGGAACACAAAGTTTCTTTTCAGTTGCAAACTCCACTCCATACATATATATGGGGAGGTACTAGCTCCAACTGTGTTTTACAGTGAAAACTGAAGGCACTTCAAAACGGCACTAGGAAACAGACTGAGAAAAATGTGTAAAAGTTTCTCCTGCAACCCGTTCCCTTTGTGCTAGATGAACGAACTTCTCTCCACATGCTCAGTTCTGAGAGATAAGTGTGTGTGAAAGCCGTCCTTCACCTAGCTTCTTTGGAACACATAGTTCCTTTCAGTTGCAAACTCCAATCCATACATATATATGGGGAGGGACATGCTCCAACTCGGTTTTACAGTGAAAATTGCAGGAACTTTAAACCGGCAACAGGAAACAGAATGAGAAACCAGAGAAAAAGTTTCTCTTGCAACCCGTTCACTTTGTGCTAGATGAACGAACGTCTCTCCACTTGCCCAGTTCTGAGAGATAAGTGTGTGTGAAAGCCGTCCTTCACCTAGCTTCTTGGGAACACAAAGTTTCTTTTCACTTACAAACTCCAATCCATACATATATAAGGGGAAGTACTAGCTCCAGCTCGGTTTTACAGTGAAAACTGCAGGAACTTCTAACCGACACTACGAAACAGACTGAGAATCCAGAGTAAAAGTTTCCCCTGCAACCCGTTCCCTTTGTGCTACATGAACGAACTTCTCTCCACATGCTCAGTTCTGAGAGATAAGTGTGTGTGAAAGCCGTCCTTCAACTAGCTTGTTGGGAACACAAAGTTTCTTTTCAGTTGCAAACTCCACTCCATACATATATATGGGGAGGTACTAGCTCCAACTCGGTTTTACAGTGAAAACTGCAGGAACTTCAAACCGACACTAGGAAACAGACTGAGAAACCAGAGAAAAAGTTTCACCTGCAACCCGTACCCTTTGTGCTAGATGAACGAACGTCTCTCCACATGCTTAGTTCTGAGAGAAAATTGTGTGTTAAAGCCGTCCTTCCCCTAGCTTGTTGGGAACACAAAGTTTCTTTTCAGTTGCAAACTCCACTCCATACATATATATGGGGAGGTACTAGCTCCAACTGTGTTTTACAGTGAAAACTGAAGGCACTTCAAAACGGCACTAGGAAACAGACTGAGAAAAATGTGTAAAAGTTTCTCCTGCAAACCGTTCCCTTTGTGCTAGATGAACGAACTTCTCTCCACATGCTCAGTTCTGAGAGATAAGTGTGTGTGAAAGCCGTCCTTCACCTAGCTTCTTTGGAACACATAGTTCCTTTCAGTTGCAAACTCCAATCCATACATATATATGGGGAGGGACATGCTCCAACTCGGTTTTACAGTGAAAATTGCAGGAACTTTAAACCGGCAACAGGAAACAGAATGAGAAACCAGAGAAAAAGTTTCTCCTGCAACCCGTTCCCTTTGTGCTAGATGAACGAACGTCTCTCCACTTGCCCAGTTCTGAGAGATAAGTGTGTGTGAAAGCCGTCCTTCACCTAGCTTCTTGGGAACACAAAGTTTCTTTTCACTTACAAACTCCAATCCATACATATATAAGGGGAAGTACTAGCTCCAGCTCGGTTTTACAGTGAAAACTGCAGGAACTTCTAACCGACACTACGAAACAGACTGAGAATCCAGAGTAAAAGTTTCCCCTGCAACCCGTTCCCTTTGTGCTACATGAACGAACTTCTCTCCACATGCTCAGTTCTGAGAGATAAGTGTGTGTGAAAGCCGTCCTTCAACTAGCTTGTTGGGAACACAAAGTTTCTTTTCAGTTGCAAACTCCACTCCATACATATATAAGGGGAAGTACTAGCTCCAGCTCGGTTTTACAGTGAAAACTGCAGGAACTTCTAACCGACACTACGAAACAGACTGAGAATCCAGAGTAAAAGTTTCCCCTGCAACCCGTTCCCTTTGTGCTACATGAACGAACTTCTCTCCACATGCTCAGTTCTGAGAGATAAGTGTGTGTGAAAGCCGTCCTTCAACTAGCTTGTTGGGAACACAAAGTTTCTTTTCAGTTGCAAACTCCACTCCATACATATATATGGGGAGGTACTAGCTCCAACTCGGTTTTACAGTGAAAACTGCAGGAACTTCAAACCGACACTAGGAAACAGACTGAGAAACCAGAGAAAAAGTTTCACCTGCAACCCGTTCCCTTTGTGCTAGATGAACGAACGTCTCTCCACATGCTTAGTTCTGAGAGAAAATTGTGTGTTAAAGCCGTCCTTCCCCTAGCTTGTTGGGAACACAAAGTTTCTTTTCAGTTGCAAACTCCACTCCATACATATATATGGGGAGGTACTAGCTCCAACTGTGTTTTACAGTGAAAACTGAAGGCACTTCAAAACGGCACTAGGAAACAGACTGAGAAAAATTTGTAAAAGTTTCTCCTGCAACCCGTTCCCTTTGTGCTAGATGAACGAACTTCTCTCCACATGCTCAGTTCTGAGAGATAAGTGTGTGTGAAAGCCGTCCTTCACCTAGCTTGTTGGGAACACAAAGTTTCTTTTCACTTGCAAACTCCAATCCATACATATATATGCTAAGGTACTAGCTCCAACACGGTTTTACCGTGAAAACTGCAGAATCTTCAAACCGGCACTAAGAAACAGACTGAGAAAACAGTGTAAAAGTTTCTCCTGCAACCCGTTCCCTTTGTGCTTGATGAACGAACGTTTCTCCACATGCTCAGTTCTGAGAGATAAGTGTGTGTGAAAGCCGTCCTTCAACTAGCTTGTAGGGAACACAAAGTTTCTTTTCAGTTGCAAACTCCAATCCATACATATATATGGGGAGGTACTAGCTCCAACTCGGTTTTACAGTGAAAACTGCAGGAACTTCAACCGACACTAGGAAACAGACTGAGAAACTAGAGTAAACGTTTCACTTGCAACCCGTTCCCTTTGTGCTAAATGAACGAACGTCTCTCCACATGCTTAGTTCTGAGAGATAAGTGTGTGTTAAATCCGTCCTTCCCCAAGCTAGTTGGGAACACAAAGTTTCTTTTCAGTTGCAAACTCCACTCCATACATATATATGGGGAGGTACTAGCTCCAACTGTGTTTTACAGTGAAAACTGAAGGCACTTCAAAACGGCACTAGGAAACAGACTGAGAAAAATGTGTAAAAGTTTCTCCTGCAACCCGTTCCCTTTGTGCTAGATGAACGAACGTCTCTCCACTTGCCCAGATCTGAGAGATAAGTGTGTGTGCAAGCCGTCCTTCAACTATCTAGTTGGGAACACAAAGTTTCTTTTCAGTTGCAAACCCAACTCCATACATATATATGCGGAGGTACTAGCCCCAACTCTGTTTTAAAGTGAAAACTGCAGGAACTTCAAACCGGCACTAGGAAACAGACTGAGAAATCAGAGTAAAATTTTCTCCTGCCACCCGTTCCTTTGTGCTAGATGAACGAACGTCTCTCCACATGCTCAGTTCTGAGAGATAAGTGTGTGTGAAAGCCGTCCTTCCCCTAGTTGTTGGGAACAAAAAGTTTATTTTCAGTTGCAAACTCCACTCCATACATATATATGGGGAGGTACTAGCTCCAACTCGGTTTTACAGTGAAAACTGCAGGAACTTTATACCGGCAACAGGAAACAGACTGAGAGACCAGAGAAAATGTTTCTCCTGCAACACGTTACCTTTGTGCTTGATGAACGAACGTCTCTCCACTTGTCCAGATCTGAGAGATAAGTGAGTGTGAAAGCCGTCCTTCACCTAGCTTGTTGGGAACACAAAGTTTCTTTTCAGTTGCAAACTCCACTCCATACATATATAAGGGGAGGTAGTAGCCCCAACTGTCTTTTACAGTGAAAACTCCAGGAACTTCAAACCGGCACTAGGAAACAGACTGAGAAACCAGAGTAAAAGTTTCTCCTGCCTCCCGTTCCCTTTGTGCTAGATGAACGAACGTCTCTCCACATGCTCAGCTCTGAGAGATAAGTGTGTGTGAAAGCCGTCCTTCACCTAGCTTGTTGGGAACACAAAGTTTCTTTTCAGTTGCAAACTCCACTCCATACATATATATGGGGAGGTACTAGCCCCAAATCGGTTTTACAGTGAAAACTGCAGGAACTTCAAAACGGCACTAGGAAACAGACTGAGAAACCAGAGTAAAAGTTTCTCATGCAACCCGTTCCCTTTGTGCTAGATGAACGAACGTCTTGCAACATGCTGAGTTCTGAGAGATAAGTGTGTGTGAAAGCCGTCCTTCACCTAGCTTGTTGGGAAGACTAAGTTTCTTTTCAGTTGCAACCTCCATTCCATACATATATATGGGGAGGTACTAGCCCCAAATCTGTTTTACAGTTAAAACTGCAGGAACGTCAAACCGGCACTAGGAATCAGACTGAGAAACCAGAGTAAAATTTTCTCCTGCAACCCGTTCCCTTTGTGCTAGATGAACGAACGTCTCTCCACATGCTCAGTTCTGAGAGATAAGTGTGTGTGAAAGCCGTCCTTCCCCTAGCTTGTTGGGAACACAAAGTTTCTTTTCAGTTGCAAACTCCATTCCATACGTATATATGGGGAGGTACTAGCTCCAACTCGGTTTTACAGTGAAAACTGAAGGAACTTCAAACCGGCACTAGGAAACAGACTGAGAAAAATGAGTAAAAGTTTCGCCTGCAACCCGTTCCCTTTGTGCTAGATGAACGAAAGTCTCTCCACATGCTCAGTTCTGAGAGATAAGTGTGTGTGAAAGTCGTCCTTCACCTAGCTTGTTGGGAACACAAAGTTTCTTTAAGTTGCAAACTCCACTCCATACATATATATGGGGAGGTACTAGCTCCAACCCTGTTTTACAGTGAAAACTGCAGGAAATTCCTACCGGCACTAGGAAACAGACTGAGAAACCAGACTAATGTTTCTCCTGCAACCCGTTCCCTTTGTGCTAGATGAACGAACGTCTCTCCACATGCTCAGTTCTGAGAGATAATTGTGTGTGAAAGCCGTCCTTTACCTAGCTTGTTGGGAACACAAAGATTCTTTTCACTTGTAAACTCCAATCCATACATATATATGCGGAGGTACTTGCTCCAACTCGGTTTTACAGTGAAAACTGCAGGAACTTCAAACCGGCAGTAGGAAACAGACTGAGAAACCATAGTAAAAGTTTCTCCTGCAACACGTTCCATTTTTGCTAGATGAACGAAAGTCTCTCCACATGCTCAGTTCTGAGATATAAGTGTGTGTGAAAGCCGTCCTTCACCTAGCTTCTTGGGAACACAAAGTTCCTTTCAGTTGCATACTCCAATCCATATATATATATGGGGAGGGACAAGCTCCAACCCGGTTTTACAGTGAAAACTGCAGGAACTTTAAACCGGCAACAGGAAACAGACTGAGAAACCAGAGTAAAATTTTCTCCTGCATCCCGTTCCCTTTGTGCTAGATGAACTAACGTCTCTCCACATGCTCAGTTCTGAGAGATAAGTGTGTGTGAAAGCCGTCCTTCCCCTAGCTTGTTTTGAACACAAAGATTCTTTTCAGTTGCAAACTCCACTCCATACATATATATGGGGAGGTACTAGCTCCAACTCGGTTTTACAGTGAAAACTGAAGGAACTTCAAACCGGCCCTAGGAAACAGACTGAGAAAAATGAGTAAAAGTTTTTCCTGCAACCCGTTCCCTTTGTGCTAGATGAACGAAAGTCTCTCCACATGCTCAGTTCTGAGAGATAAGTGTGTGTGAAAGCCGTCCTTCACCTAGCTTGTTGGGAACACAAAGTTTCTTTTCAGTTGCAAACTCCACTCCATACATATATATGGTTAGGTACTAGCTCCAACTCTGTTTTACAGTGAAAACTGCAGGAAATTCAAACCGGCACTAGGAAACAGACTGAGGAACCAGAGTAAAAGTTTCTCCTGCAAAATGTTCCCTTTGTGCTAGATGAACGAACGTCTCTCCACATGCTCAGTTCTGAGAGATAAGTGTGTGTGAAAGCCGTCCTTCACCTAGCTTGTTGGGAACACAAAGTTTCTTTTCAGTTGAAACTCAACTCCATACATATATATGGGGAGGTACTAGCTCCAACTCGGTTTTACAGTGAAAACAGCAGGAACTTCAAACCGGCAACAGGAATCAGACTGAGAAACCAGAGTAAAAGTTTCCCCTGCAACCCGTTCCCTTTGTGCTAGATGAACGAACGTCTCTCCACATGCTCAGTTCTGAGAGATAAGTGTGTGTGAAAGCCGTCATTCAACTAGCTAGTTGGGAACACAAAGTTTCTTTTCAGTAGCAAACTCCACTCCATACATATATATGGGGAGGTACTAGCCCCAACTCTGTTTTACAGTGAAAACTGCAGGAACTTCAAACCGGCACTAGGAAACAGACTGAGAAACCAGAGTAAAATTTTCTCCTGCAACCCGTTCCATTTGTGCTAGATGAACGAACGTCTCTCCACATGCTCAGTTCTGAGAAATAAGTGTGTGTGGAAGCCGTCCTTCCCCTGGCTTGTTGGGAACCCAAAGTTTCTTTTCAGTTGCAAACTGCACTCCATACATATATATGGGGAGGTACTAGCTCCAACTCGGTTTTACAGTGAAAACTGAAGGAACTTCAAACCGGCACTAGGAAACAGACTGAGAAAAATGAGTAAAAGTTTATCCTGCAATCCGTTCCATTTGTGCTAGATGAACGAAGGTCTCTCCACATGCTCAGTTCTGAGAGATAAGTGTGTGTGAAAGCCGTCCTTCACCTAGCTTGTTGGGAACACAAAGTTTCTTTTCAGTTGCAAACTCCACTCTATACATATATATGTGTAGGTACTAGCTCCAACTCTGTTTTACAGTGAAAACTGCAGGAAATTCAAACCGGCACTAGGAAACAGACTGAGAAACCAGAGTAAAAGTTTCTCCTGCAAACCGTTCACTTTGTGCTAGATGAAAGAACGTCTCTCCACATGCTCAGTTCTGAGAGATATGTGTGTGTGAAAGCCATCCTTCACCTAGCTTCTTGGGATCACAAAGTTCCTTTAAGTTGCAAACTCCAATCCATACATATATATGGTGAGGTACAAGCTCGAACTCGGTTTTACAGTGAAAACTGCAGGAACTTTATACCGGCAACAGGAAACAAACTGAGAAACCATAGAAAATGTTTCTCCTGCAACCCGTTCCCTTTGTGCTAGATGAACGAACGTCTCTCCACTTGTCCAGATCTGAGAGATAACTGAGTGTGAAAGCCGTCCTTCACCTAGCTTGTTGGGAACACAAAGTTTCTTTTCAGTTGCAAACTCCACTCCATACATATATAAGGGGAGGTAGTAGCCCCAACTCTGTTTTACAGTGAAAACTGCAGGAACTTCAAACCGGCACTAGGAAACAGACTGAGAAACCAGAGTAAAAGTTTCTCCTGCCTCCCATTTCCTTTGTGTTAGATGAACGAACGTCTCTCCACATGCTCAGTTCTGAGAGATAAGTGTGTGTGAAAGCCGTCCTTCACCTAGCTTGTTGGGAACACAAAGTTTCTTTTCAGTTGCAAACTCAACTCCATACATATATATGGGGAGGTACTAGCCCCAAATCGGTTTTACAGTGAAAACTGCAGGAACTTCAAACCGGCACTAGGAAACAGACTGAGAAACATGAGTAAAAGTTTCTCCTGCAACCCGTTCCCTTTGTGCTAGATGAACAAACGTCCCTCCACATGCTCAGTTCTGAGAGATAAGTGTGTGTGAAAGCCGTCCTTCACCTAGCTTGTTGGGAACACAAAGTTTCTTTTCACTTGCAATCTCCAATCAATACATATATATGCGGAGGTACTAGCTCCAACTCGGTTTTACTGTGAAAACTGCAGGAACTTCAAACCGGCACTAGGAAACAGACTGAGAATCCAGAGTAAAAGTTTCTCCTGCAAACCTTTCCCTTTGTGCTAGATGAACGAAAGTCTCACCACATGCTCAGTTCGGAGATATTAGTGTGTGTGAAAGCCGTCCTTCACCTAGCTTCTTGGGAACACAAAGTTCCTTTCAGTTGCAAACTCCAATCCATATATATATATGGGGAGGGAGAAGCTCCAACTCGGATTTACAGTGAAAACTGCAGGAACTTTAAACCGGGAACAGGAAACAGACTGAGAAACCGGAGAAAAAGTTTCTCTTGCAACACGTTCCCTTTGTGCTTGATGAACGAACGTCTCTCCACTTGTCCAGATCTGAGAGATAAGTGAGTGTGAAAGCCGTCCTTCACCTAGCTTGTCGGGAACACAAAGTTTCTTTTCAGTTGCAAACTCCACTCCATACATATATAAGGGGAGGTAGTAGCCCCAACTGTCTTTTACAGTGGAAACTGCAGGAACTTCAAACCGGCACTAGGAAACAGACTGAGAAACCAGAGTAAAAGTTTCTCCTGCAACCCGTTCCCTTTGTGCTAGATGAACGAACGTCTCTCCACATGCTGAGTTCTGAGAGATAAGTGTGTGTGAAAGCCGTCCTTCACCTAGCTTGTTGGGAACACTAAGTTTCTTTTCAGTTGCAACTTCCATTCCATACATATATATGGGGAGGTACTAGCCCCAAATCTGTTTTACAGTTAAAACTGCAGGAACGTCAAACCGGCACTAGGAATCAGACTGAGAAACCAGAGTAAAATTTTCTCCTGCAACCCGTTCCCTTTGTGCTAGATGAACGAACGTCTCTCCACATGCTCAGTTCTGAGAGATAAGTGTGTGTGAAAGCCGTCCTTCCCCTAGCTTGTTGGGAACACAAAGTTTCTTTTCAGTTGCAAACTCCATTCCATACATATATATGGGGAGGTACTAGCCCCAAATCTGTTTTACAGTTAAGAATGCAGGAACTTCAAACCGGCACAAGGAATCAGACAGAGAAACGAGAGTAAAATTTTCGCCTGCAACCTGTTCCCTTTGTGCTAGATGAACGAAAGTCTCACCACATGCTCAGTTCTGAGATATAATTGTGTGTGAAAGCCGTTCTTCACCTAGCTTCTTGGGAACACAAAGTTCCTTTCAATTGCAAACTCCAATCCATATATATATACCGGGAGGGAAGAGCTCCAACTCGATTTTACAGTGAAAACTGTAGGAACTTTAAACCGGCAACAGGAAAGAGACTGAGAAACCGGAGAAAAAGTTTCTCTTGCAACCCGTTCCATTTGTGCTAGAGGAACGAACGTCTCTCCACTTGCCCAGATCTGAGAGATAAGTGTGTGTGAAAGCTGTCATTCACATAGATTGTTGGGAACTCAAAGTATCTTTTCAGTTGCAAACTCCACTCCATACATATATATGGGGAGTTACTAGCCCCAACTCGGTTTTACAGTGAAAACTGCAGGAAATTCAAACCGGCACTAGGAATCAGACTGAGATAAATGAGTAAAAGTTTCTCCTGCAACCCGTTCCTTTGTGCTAGATGAACGAAAGTCTCTCCACAAGCTCAGTTCTGAGAGATAATTGTGTGTGAAAGCCGTCCTTCACCTAGCTTGTTGGGAACACAAAGTTTCTTTTCAGTTGCAAACTCCACTCCATACATATATATGGGGAGGTACTAGCTCCAACTCTGTTTTACAGTGAAAACTGCAGGAACTTCAAACAGGCACTAGGAAACAGACTGAGAAACCAGAGTAAAAGTTTCTCCTGCAACCCGTTCCCTTTTTGCTAGATGAACGAACGTCTCTCCAGATGCTCAGTTCTGAGAGAAAAGTGTGTGTGAAAGCAGTCCTTCAACTTGCTTGTTGGGAACACAAAGTTTCTTTTCAGTTGCAAACTCCACTCCATACATATATATGGGGAGGTTGTAGCACCAACTTTTTTTTACTCTGAAAACTGCAGGAACTTCAAACCGGCACTAGGAAACAGACTGAGAAACCAGAGTAAAAGTTTCTCCTGCCACCCGTTCCCTTTGTTCTAGATGAACGAACGTCCCTCCACATGCTCAGTTCTGAGAGATAAGTGTGTGTGAAAGCCGTCTTTCCCCTAGCTTCTTGGGAACACAAAGTTCCATTAAGTTGCAAACTCCAATCCATACATATATATGGGGAGGTACAAGCTCCAATTCGGATTTACAGTGAAAACTGCAGGAACTTTATACCGGCAACAGGAAACAGACTGAGAAACCAGAGAAAAAGTTTCCCCTGCAACCTGTTCCCTTTGTGCTAGATGAACGAACGTCTCTCCAATTGCCCAGATCTGAGAGATAAGTGTGTGTGAAAGCCGTCCTTCACCTAGCTTCTTGGGAACACAAAGTTTCTTCTCAGTTGCAAACTCCACTCCATACATATATATGGGGAGGTAGTAGCCCCAACTCTTTTTTACAGTGAAAACTGCAGAAACTTCAAACCGGCACTAGGAAACAGACTGAGAAACCAGAGTAAAAGTTTCTCCTGCCACCCTCTCACTTTGTGCTAGATGAACGAACGTCTCTCCACATGCTCAGTTCTGAGAGGTAAATGTGTGTGATAGCCGTCCTTCACCTAGCTTCTGGGGAACACAAAGTTTCTTTTCAGTTGAAAACTCCAATCCATACATATATATGGGGAGGTACTAGCCCCAACTCGGTTTTACAGTGAAAACTGCAGGAACATCAAACCGGCACTAGGAAACAGACTGAGATAAATGAGTATAAGTTTCTCCTGCAACCCGTTCCCTTTGTGCTAGATGAACGAACGTCTCTCCACATACTCAATTCTGAGAGAAACTCTGTGTGAAAGCCGTCCTTCACCTAGCTTGTTGGGAACACAAAGTTTCTTTTCACTTGCAAACTCCAATCCATACATATATATGCGGAGGTACTAGCTCCATCTCAGTTTTACAGTGAAAAATGCAGGAACTTTAAACCGGCAGTAGGAAACAGCCTGAGAAACCAGAGTAAAAGTTTCTCCAGCAACCCGTTCCCTTTGGTCTAGATGAAGGAACGTCTCTCCACATTCTCAGTTCTGAGAGATAAGTGTGTGTGAAAGCCGTCCTTCACCTAGCTTGTTGTGAACACAAATTTCCTTTCAGGTGCAAACTCCAATCCATACACATATATGGGGAGGAACAAGCTCCAACTCGGTTTTACAGTGAAAACTGCAGGAACTTTAAATCGGCAACAGGAAACAGACTGACAAACCAGAGAAATACTTTCTCCTGCAACCCGTTCCCTTTGTGCTAGATGAACGAACGTCTCTCCACTTGCCCAGTTCTGAGAGAAAAGTGTGTGTGAAAGCCGTCCTTCACCTAGCTTGTTGGGAACACAAAGTTTCTTTTCAGTTGCTAACTCCACTCCATACATTTATATGGGGAGGTACTAGCTCCAACTCGGATTTACAGTGAAAATTGCAGGAACTTCAAACCGGCACTAGGAAACAGACTGAGAAACCAGAGTAAAAGTTTCTCCTGCAACCCGTTCCCTTTTTGCTAGGTGAACGAACGTCTCTCCACATGCTCAGTTCTGAGAGATAACTGTGTGTGAAAGCCGTTCTTCACCTAGCTTGTTGGGACACAAAGTTTCTTTTCACTTGCAAACTCCAATCCATACATATATATGGGGAGGTACTAGCTCCAACTCGGTTTTACAGTGAAAACTGCAGGAACATCAAACCGGCACTGGGAAAAACACTGAGAAACCAGAGTAAAAGTTTCTCCTGCAACCCGTTCCCTTTGTGCTAGATGAACGAACGTCTCTCCACATGCTTAGTTCTGAGAGATAAGTGTGTTTGAAAGCCGTCCTTCCCCTAGCTTGTTGGGAACACAAACTTTCTTTTCAGTTGCAAACTCCACTTCATACATATATATGGGAATGTACTACCTCCAACTCTGTTTTACAGTGAAAAATGAAGGAACTTCAAACCGGCACTAGGAAACAGACTGAGAAACCAGAGTAAAAGATTCTCCTGCAACCCGTTCCCTTTGTGCTAGATGAACGAACTTCTCTCCACATGCTCAGATCTGAGAGAAAGTAGTGTGTGAAAGCTGTCCTTCATCTAGCTTGTTGGGAACACAAAGTTTCTTTTCACTTGCAAACTCCAATCCATACATATATATGCGGTGGTTCTAGCTCCAACTCGGTTTTACAGTGAAAAATTCAGGAACTTCAAACCGGCACTAGGAAACAGGCTGAGAAACCAGAGTAAAAGTTTCCCCTGCAACCCGTTCCCTTTGGGCTAGATGAACGAACGTCTCTCCACATGCTCAGTTCTGAGAGATAAGTGTGTGTGAAAGCCGTCCTTCACCTAGCTTCTTGGGAACACAAAGTTCCTTTCAGGTGTAAACTCCAATCCATACACATATATGGGGTGGTACAAGCCCCAACTCGGTTTTACAGTGAAAACTGCAGGAACTTTAAACCGGCAACAGGAAACAGACTGAGAAACCAGAGAAAATGTTTCACCTGCAACCCGTTCCCTTTGTGCTAGATGAACGAACGTCTCTCCATTTGCCCAGTTCTGAGAGATAAGTGTGTGTGAAAGCCGTACTTCACCTAGCTTGTTGGGAACACAGTTTCTTTTCAGTTGCAAACTCCACTCCATACATATATATGGGGAGGTACTAGCCCCAACTCGGATTTACAGTGAAAATTGCAGGAACTTCAAACCGGCACTAGGAAACAGAATGAGAAACCACAGTAAAAGGTTCTCCTGCAACCCGTTCCCTTTCTGCTAGGTGAACGAACGTCTCTCCACATGCTCAGTTCTGAGATAAGTGTGTGTGAAAGCCGTCCTTCACCTAGCTTGTTGGGAACACAAAGTTTCTTTTCACATGCAAACTCCAATCCATGCATATACATGGGGAGGTACAAGCTCCAACTCGGTTTTACAGTGAAAACTGCAGGAACATCAAACCGGCACTTGGAAACAGACTGAGAAACCAGAGAAAAATTTCTCCTGCAAACCGTTCACTTTTTCCTAGATGAACGAACGTCTCTCCAATTGCCCAGATCTGAGAGATAAGTGTGTGTGAAAGCCGCCTTCACATAGCTTGTTGGGAACACAAAGTTTCTTTTCAGTTGCAAACTCCACTCCATACATATATATGGGGAGGTACTAGCTCCAACTGTGTTTTACAGTGAAAACTGAAGGCACTTCAAAACGGCACTAGGAAACAGACTGAGAAAAATGTGTAAAAGTTTCTCCTGCAACCCGTTCCCTTTGAGCTAGATGAACGAACTTCTCTCCACATGCTCAGTTCTGAGAGATAAGTGTGTGTGAAAGCCGTCCTTCACCTAGCTTGTTGGGAACACAAAGTTTCTTTTCAGTTGCGAACTCCAATCCATCCATATATATGGGGAGGTACTAGCCCCAACTCGGATTTACAGTGAAAATTGCAGGAACTTCAAACCTGCACTAGGAAACAGAATGAGAAACCAGAGTAAAAGTTCCTCCTGCAACCCGTTCCCTTTGTGCTAGGTGAACGAACGTCTCTCCACATGCTCAGCTCTGAGAGATAAGTGAGTGTGAAAGCCGTCCTTCACCTAGCTTCTTGGGAACACAAAGATTCTTTTCACTTACAAACTCCAATCCATACATATATACGGGGAAGTACTAGCTCCAGCTCGGTTTTACAGTGAAAACTGCAGGAACTTCAAAACGACACTTGGAAACAGACTGAGAATCCAGAGTAAAAGTTTCCCCTGCAACCCGTTCCCATTGTGCTACATGAACGAACGTCTCTCCACATGCTCAGTTCTGAGAGATAAGTGTGTGTGAAAGCCGTACTTCACCTAGCTTCTTGGGAACACAAAGTTTCTTTTCACTTACAAACTCCAATCCATACATATATATGGGGAGGTACTAGCTCCAACTCGGTTTTACAGTGAAAACTGCAGGAACTTCAAACCGACACTAGGAAACAGACTGAGAAACCAGAGTAAAAGTTTCACCTGCAACCCGTTCCCTTTGTGCTAGATGAACGAACGTCTCTCCACATGCTTAGTTCTGAGAGATAATTGTGTGTTAAAGCCGTCCTTCCCCTAGCTTGTTGGGAACACAAAGTTTCTTTTCAGTTGCAAACTCCACTCCATACATATATATGGGGAGGTACTAGCTCCAACTGTGTTTTACAGTGAAAACTGAAGGCACTTCAAAACGGCACTAGGAAACATACTGAGAAAAATGTGTAAAAGTTTCTCCTGCAACCCGTTCCCTTTGTGCTAGATGAACGAACTTCTCTCCACATGCTCAGTTCTGAGAGATAAGTGTGTGTGAAAGCCGTCCTTCACCTAGCTTGTTGGGAACACAAAGTTTCTTTTCACTTGCAAACTCCAATCCATACATATATATGCGAAGGTACTAGCTCCAACACTTTTTTACCGTGAAAACTGCAGAATCTTCAAACCGGCACTAAGAAACAGACTGAGAAACCAGAGTAAAAGTTTCTCCTGCAACCCGTTCCCTTTGTGCTAGATGAACGAACGTTTCTCCACATGCTCAGTTCTGAGAGATAAGTGTGTGTGAAAGCCGTCCTTCAACTAGCTTGTAGGGAACACAAAGTTTCTTTTCAGTTGCAAACTCCAATCCATACATATATATGGGGAAGTACTAGCTCCAACTCGGTTTTACAGTGAAAACTGCAGGAACTTCAACCGACACTAGGAAACAGACTGAGAAACTAGAGTAAAAGTTTCACTTGCAACCCGTTCCCTTTGTGCTAAATGAACGAACGTCTCTCCACATGCTTAGTTCTGAGAGATAAGTGTGTGTTAAATCCGTCCTTCCCCAAGCTAGTTGGGAACACAAAGTTTCTTTTCAGTTGCAAACTCCACTCCATACATATATATGGGGAGGTACTAGCTCCAACTGTGTTTTACAGTGAAAACTGAAGGCACTTCAAAACGGCACTAGGAAACAGACTGAGAAAAATGTGTAAAAGTTTCTCCTGCAAACCGTTCCCTTTGTGCTAGATGAACGAACTTCTCTCCACATGCTCAGTTCTGAGAGATAAGTGTGTGTGAAAGCCGTCCTTCACCTAGCTTCTTTGGAACACATAGTTCCTTTCAGTTGCAAACTCCAATCCATACATATATATGGGGAGGGACATGCTCCAACTCGGTTTTACAGTGAAAATTGCAGGAACTTTAAACCGGCAACAGGAAACAGAATGAGAAACCAGAGAAAAAGTTTCTCTTGCAACCCGTTCACTTTGTGCTAGATGAACGAACGTCTCTCCACTTGCCCAGTTCTGAGAGATAAGTGTGTGTGAAAGCCGTCCTTCACCTAGCTTGTTGGGGACACAAAGTTTCTTTTCAGTTGCAAACTCCACTCCATACATATATATGGGGAGTTACTAGCTCCAAATCGGTTTTACAGTGAAATTTGCAGGAACTTCAAACCGGCACTAGGAAACAGACTGAGAAACCAGAGTAAAAGTTTCTCCTGCAACAGGTTCCCTTTATGCTAGATGAACGAACGTCTCTCCAAATGCTTAGTTCTGAGAGATAACTGTGTGTGAAAGCCGTCCTTCACCTAGCTTGTCGGGAACACAAAGTTTCTTTTCAGTTGGAAACTCCACTCCATACATATATATGGGGAGGTACTAGCTCCAACTCGGTTTTACAGTGAAAACTGCAGGAACTTCCAACCGGCACTAGGAAACAGACTGAGAAACCAGAGTAAAAGTTTCTCCTGCAACCCGTTCCCTTTGTGCTAGATGAACGAACGTCTCTCCACATGCTCAGTTCTGAGTGATAATTGTGTGTGAAAGCCGTCCTTCACCTAGCTTCTTGGGAACACAAAGTTTCTTTTCACTTACAAACCCCAATCCATACATATATACGGGGAAGTACTAGCTCCAGCTCGGTTTTACAGTGAAAACTGCAGGAACTTCAAAACGACACTAGGAAACAGACTGAGAATCCAGAGTAAAGTTTCCCCTGCAACCCGTTCCCTTTGTGCTACATGAACGAACGTCTCTCCACATGCTCAGTTCTGAGAGATAAGTGTGTGTGAAAGCCGTCCTTCACCTAGCTTCTTGGGAACACAAAGTTTCTTTTCACTTACAAACTCCAATCCATACATATATAAGGGGAAGTACTAGCTCCAGCTCGGTTTTACAGTGAAAACTGCAGGAACTTCTAACCGACACTAGGAAACAGACTGAGAATCCAGAGTAAAAGTTTCCCCTGCAACCCGTTCCCTTTGTGCTACATGAACGAACTTCTCTCCACATGCTCAGTTCTGAGAGATAAGTGTGTGTGAAAGCCGTCCTTCAACTAGATTGTTGGGAACACAAAGTTTCTTTTCAGTTGCAAACTCCACTCCATACATATATATGGGGAGGTACTAGCTCCAACTCGGTTTTACAGTGAAAACTGCAGGAACTTCAAACCGACACTAGGAAACAGACTGAGAAACCAGAGAAAATGTTTCACCTGCAACACGTTCCTTTTGTGCTAGATGAACGAACGTCTCTCCACATGCTTAGTTCTGAGAGATAATTGTGTGTTAAAGCCGTCCTTCCCCTAGCTTGTTGGGAACACAAAGTTTCTTTTCAGTTGCAAACTCCACTCCATACATATATATGGGGAGGTACTAGCTCCAACTGTGTTTTACAGTGAAAACTGAAGGCACTTCAAAACGGCACTAGGAAACAGACTGAGAAAAATTTGTAAAAGTTTCTCCTGCAACCCGTTCCCTTTGTGCTAGATGAACGAACTTCTCTCCACATGCTCAGTTCTGAGAGATAAGTGTGTGTGAAAGCCGTCCTTCACCTAGCTTGTTGGGAACACAAAGTTTCTTTTCACTTGCAAACTCCAATCCATACATATATATGCGAAGGTACTAGCTCCAACACGGTTTTACCGTGAAAACTGCAGAATCTTCAAACCGGCACTAAGAAACAGACTGAGAAACCAGTGTAAAAGTTTCTCCTGCAACCCGTTCCCTTTGTGCTAGATGAACGAACGTTTCTCCACATGCTCAGTTCTGAGAGATAAGTGTGTGTGAAAGCCGTCCTTCAACTAGCTTGTAGGGAACACAAAGTTTCTTTTCAGTTGCAAACTCCAATCCATACATATATATGGGGAGGTACTAGCTCCAACTCGGTTTTACAGTGAAAACTGCAGGAACTTCAACCGACACTAGGAAACAGACTGAGAAACTAGAGTAAAAGTTTCACTTGCAACCCGTTCCCTTTGTGCTAAATGAACGAACGTCTCTCCACATGCTTAGTTCTGAGAGATAAGTGTGTGTTAAATCCGTCCTTCCCCAAGCTAGTTGGGAACACAAAGTTTCTTTTCAGTTGCAAACTCCACTCCATACATATATATGGGGAGGTACTAGCTCCAACTGTGTTTTACAGTGAAAACTGAAGGCACTTCAAAACGGCACTAGGAAACAGACTGAGAAAAATGTGTAAAAGTTTCTCCTGCAAACCGTTCCCTTTGTGCTAGATGAACGAACGTCTCTCCACTTGCCCAGATCTGAGAGATAAGTGTGTGTGCAAGCCGTCCTTCAACTATCTAGTTGGGAACACAAAGTTTCTTTTCAGTTGCAAACCCAACTCCATACATATATATGCGGAGGTACTAGCCCCAACTCTCTTTTAAAGTGAAAACTGCAGGAACTTCAAACCGGCACTAGGAAACAGACTGAGAAATCAGAGTAAAATTTTCTCCTGCCACCCGTTCCTTTGTGCTAGATGAACGAACGTCTCTCCACATGCTCAGTTCTGAGAGATAAGTGTGTGTGAAAGCCGTCCTTCCCCTAGTTGTTGGGAACACAAAGTTTATTTTCAGTTGCAAACTCCACTCCATACATATATATGGGGAGGTACTAGATCCAACTCGGTTTTACAGTGAAAACTGCAGGAACTTTATACCGGCAACAGGAAACAGACTGAGAGACCAGAGAAAATGTTTCTCCTGCAACACGTTACCTTTGTGCTTGATGAACGAACGTCTCTCCACTTGTCCAGATCTGAGAGATAAGTGAGTGTGAAAGCCGTCCTTCACCTAGCTTGTTGGGAACACAAAGCTTCTTTTCAGTTGCAAACTCCACTCCATACATATATAAGGGGAGGTAGTAGCCCCAACTGTCTTTTACAGTGAAAACTCCAGGAACTTCAAACCGGCACTAGGAAACAGACTGAGAAACCAGAGTAAAAGTTTCTCCTGCCTCCCGTTCCCTTTGTGCTAGATGAACGAACGTCTCTCCACATGCTCAGCTCTGAGAGTTAAGTGTGTGTGAAAGCCGTCCTTCACCTAGCTTGTTGGGAACACTAAGTTTCTTTTCAGTTGCAACCTCCATTCCATACATATATATGGGGAGGTACTAGCCCCAAATCTGTTTTACAGTTAAAACTGCAGGAACTTCAAACCGGCACTAGGAATCAGACTGAGAAACCAGAGTAAAATTTTCTCCTGCAACCCGTTCCCTTTGTGCTAGATGAACGAACGTCTCTCCACATGCTCAGTTCTGAGAGATAAGTGTGTGTAAAAGCCGTCCTTCCCCTAGCTTGTTGGGAACACAAAGTTTCTTTTCAGTTGCAAACTCCATTCCATACATATATATGGGGAGGTACTAGCCCCAAATCTGTTTTACAGTTAAGAATGCAGGAACATCAAACCGGCACAAGGAATCAGACAGAGAAACGAGAGAAAAATTTTCGCCTGCAACCTGTTCCCTTTGTGCTAGATGAACGAATGTCTCACCACATGCTCAGTTCTGAGATATAATTGTGTGTGAAAGCCGTTCTTCACCTAGCTTCTTGGGAACACAAAGTTCCTTTCAATTGCAAACTCCAATCCATATATATATATCGGGAGGGAAGAGCTCCAACTCGATTTTACAGTGAAAACTGCAGGAACTTTAAACCGGCAACAGGAAACAGACTGAGAAACCGGAGAAAAAGTTTCTCTTGCAACCCGTTCCATTTGTGCTAGAGGAACGTACGTCTCTCCACTTGCCCAGATCTGAGAGATAAGTGTGTGTGAAAGCTGTCCTTCACATAGATTGTTGGGAACACAAAGTATCTTTTCAGTTGCAAACTCCACTCCATACATATATATCTGGAGGTAGTAGCCCCAACTCGGTTTTACAGTGAAAACTGCAGGAACTTCAAACCGGCACTAGGAAACAGACTGAGAAACCAGAGTAAAAGTTTCTCCTGCCACCCGTTCCCTTTGTGCTAGATGAACGAACGTCTCCCACATGCTCAGTTCTGAGAGATAATTGTGTGTGAAAGCCGTCCTTCACCTAGCTTCTTGGGAACACAAAGTTTCTTTTCAGTTGAAACTCCACTCCATACATATATATGGGGAGGTACTAGCTCCAACTCGGTTTTACAGTGAAAACTGCAGGAACTTCAAACCGACAACAGGAAACAGATTGAGATACCAGAGTAAGAGTTTCCCGTGCAACCCGTTCCCTTTGTGCTAGATGAATGTTCGTCTCTCCACATGCTCAGTTCTGAGAGATAAGTGTGTGTGAAAGCCGTCCTTCACCTAGCTTGTTGGGAACACAAAGTTTCTTTTCAGTTGCAAACTCCACTCCATACATATATATGGGGAGTTACTAGCCCCAACTCGGGTTTACAGTGAAAACTGCAGGAAATTCAAACCGGCACTAGGAATCAGACTGAGATAAATGAGTAAAAGTTTCTCCTGGAACCCGTTCCTTTGTGCTAGATGAACGAACGTCTCTCCACAAGCTCAGTTCTGAGAGATAATTGTGTGTGAAAGCCGTCCTTCACCTAGCTTGTTGGGAACACAAAGTTTCTTTTCAGTTGCAAACTCCACTCCATACATATATATGGGGAGGTACTAGCTCCAACTCTGTTTTACAGTGAAAAATGCAGGAACTTCAAACAGGCACTAGGAAACAGACTGAGAAACCAGAGTAAAAGTTTATCCTGCAACCCGTTCCCTTTGTGCTATATGAACGAACGTCTCTCCAGATGCTCAGTTCTGAGAGAAAAGTGTGTGTGAAAGCAGTCCTTCAACTTGCTTGTTGGGAACACAAAGTTTCTTTTCAGTTGCAAACTCCACTCCATACATATATATGGGGAGGTAGTAGCACCAACTTTTTTTTACTCTGAAAACTGCAGGAACTTCAAACCGGCACTAGGAAACAGACTGAGAAACCAGAGTAAAAGTTTCTCCTGCCACCCGTTCCCTTTGTGCTAGATGAACGAACGTCCCTCCACATGCTCAGTTCTGAGAGATAAGTGTGTGTGAAAGCCGTCTTTCACATAGCTTCTTGGGAACACAAAGTTCCATTAAGTTGCAAACTTCAATCCATACATATATATGGGGAGGTAAAAGCTCCAATTCGGATTTACAGTGAAAACTGCAGGAACTTTATACCGGCAACAGGAAACAGACTGAGAAACCAGAGAAAAAGTTTCTCCTGCAACCCGTTCCCTTTGTGCTAGATGAACGAACGTCTCTCCAATTGCCCAGATCTGAGAGATAAGTGTGTGTGAAAGCCGTCCTTCACCTAGCTTGTTGGGAACACAAAGTTTCTTTTCAGTTGCAAACTCCACTTCATACATATATATGGGGAGGTACTAGCTCCAACTCTGTTTTACAGTGAAAAATGAAGGAACTTCAAACCGGCACTAGGAAACAGACTGAGAAACCAGAGTAAAAGTTTCTCCTGCAACCCGTTCCCTTTGTGCTAGATGAACGAATTTCTCTCCACATGCTCAGATCTGAGAGAAAGTAGTGTGTGAAAGCTGTCCTTCATCTAGCTTGTTGGGAACACAAAGTTTCTTTTCACTTGCAAACTCCAATCCATACATATATATGCGGTGGTACTAGCTCCAACTTGGTTTTACAGTGAAAAATTCAGGAACTTCAAACCGGCACTAGGAAACAGGCTGAGAAACCAGAGTAAAAGTTTCTCCTGCAACCCGTTCCCTTTTGCTAGGTGAACGAACGTCTCTCCACATGCTCAGTTCTGAGAGATAAGTGTGTGTGAAAGCCGTCCTTCACCTAGCTTGTTGGGAACACAAAGTTTCTTTTCACATGCAAACTCCATTCCATACATATATATGGGGAGGTACAACCTCCAACTCGGTTTTACAGTGAAAACTGCAGGAACATCAAACCGGCACTTGGAAACAGACTGAGAAACCAGAGAAAAATTTCTCCTGCATACCGTTCTCTTTTTCCTAGATGAACGATCGTCTCTCCAATTGCCCAGATCTGAGAGATAAGTGTGTGTGAAAGCCGTCCTTCACATAGCTTGTTGGGAACACAAAGTTTCTTTTCAGTTGCAAACTCCACTCCATACATATATATGGGGAGGTACTAGCTCCAACTGTGTTTTACAGTGAAAATTGAAGGCACTTCAAAACGGCACTAGGAAACAGACTGAGAAAAATGTGTAAAAGTTTCTCCTGCAACCCGTTCCCTTTGTGCTAGATGAACGAACTTCTCTCCACATGCTCAGTTCTGAGAGATAAGTGTGTGTGAAAGCCGTCCTTCACCTAGCTTGTTGGGAACACAAAGTTTCTTTTCAGTTGCGAACTCCAATCCATCCATATATATGGATAGGTACTAGTCCCAACTCGGATTTACAGTGAAAATTGCAGGAACTTCAAACCTGCACTAGGAAACAGAATGAGAAACCAGAGTAAAAGTTCCTCCTGCAACCCGTTCCCTTTGTGCTAGGTGAACGAAAGTCTCTCCACATGCTCAGCTCTGAGAGATAAGTGTGTGTGAAAGCCGTCCTTCACCTAGCTTGTCGGGAACACAAAGTTTCTTTTCAGTTGCAAACTCAACTCCATACATATATATGGGGAGGTACAAGCTCCAACACGGTTTTACAGTGAAAATTGCAGAAACTTCAAACCGGCACTAAGAAACAGACTGAGAAACCACAGTAAAAGTTTCTCCTGCAACCCGTTCCCTTTGTGCTAGATGAACGAACGTCTCTCCACATGCTCAGTTCTGAGAGATAAGTGTGTGTGAAAGCCGTCCTTCAACTAGCTTGTTGGGAACACAAAGTTTCTTTTCAGTTGCAAACTCCAATCCATACATATATATGGGGAGGTACTAGCTCCAACTCGGTTTTACAGTGAAAACTGCAGGAACTTCAACCGACACTAGGAAACAGACTGAGAAACTAGAGTAAAAGTTTCACTTGCAACCCGTTCCCTTTGTGCTAAATGAACGAAAATCTCTCCACATGCTTAGATCTGAGAGATAAGTGTGTGTTAAAGCCTTCCTTCCCCAAGCTAGTTGGGAACACAAAGTTTCTTTTCAGTTGCAAACTCCACTCCATACATATATATGGGGAGGTACTAGCTCCAACTGTGTTTTACAGTGAAAACTGAAGGCACTTCAAAACGGCACTAGGAAACAGACTGAGAAAAATGTGTAAAAGTTTCTCCTGCAACCCGTTCCCTTTGTGCTAGATGAACGAACTTCTCTCCACATGCTCAGTTCTGAGAGATAAGTGTGTGTGAAAGCCGTCCTTCACCTAGCTTCTTGGTAACACAAAGTTCCTTTCAGTTGCAAACTCAAATCCATACATATATATGGGGAGGGACATGCTCCAACTCGGTTTTACAGTGAAAATTGCAGGAACTTTAAACCGGCAACAGGAAACAGAATGAGAAACCAGAGAAAAAGTTTCTCCTGCAACCCGTTCAATTTGTGCTAGATGAACGAACGTCTCTCCACATGCTCAGTTCTGAGAGATAAGTGTGTGTGAAAGCCGTCCTTCACCTAGCTTGTTGGGAACACAAAGTTTCTTTTAAGTTGCAAACTCCACTCCATACATATATATGGGGAGGTACTAGCTCCAAATCGGTGTTACACTGAAATTTGCAGGAACTTCAAACCGGCACTAGGAAACAGACTGAGAAACCAGAGTAAAAGTTTCTCCTGCAACAGGTTCCCTTTATGCTAGATGAACGAACGTCTCTCCACATGCTCAGCTCTGAGAGATAAGTGTGTGTGAAAGCCGTCCTTCACCTAGCTTCTTGGGAACACAAAGTTTCTTTTCACTTGCAAACTCCAATCCATACATATATATGCGAAAGTACTAGCTTCAATACGGTTTTACAGTGAAAACTGAAGAAACTTCAAACCGGCACTAAGAAACAGACTGAGAAACCAGAGTAAAAGTTTCTCCTGCAACCCGTTCCCTTTTTGCTAGATGAACGAACGTCTCTCCACATGCTCAGTTCTGAGAGATAAGTGTGTGTGAAAGCCGTCCTTCAACTAACTTGTTGGGAACACAAAGTTTCTTTTCAGTTGCAAACTCCAATCCATACATATATATGGGGAGGTACTAGCTCCAACTCGGTTTTACAGTGAAAACTGCAGGAACTTCAACCGACACTAGGAAACAGACTGAGAAACTAGAGTAAAAGTTTCACTTGCAACCCGTTCCCTTTGTGCTAAATGAACGAACGTCTCTCCACATGCTAAGTTCTGAGAGATAAGTGTGTGTTAAAGCCGTCCTTCCCCAAGCTAGTTGGGAACACAAAGTTTATTTCCAATTTCAAACTCCACTCCATACATATATATGGGGAGGTACTAGCTCCAACAGTGTTTTACAGTGAAAACTGAAGGCACTTCAAAACGGCACTAGGAAACAGACTGAGAAAAATGTGTAAAAGTTTCTCCTGCAACCCGTTCCCTTTGTGCTAGATGAACGAACTTCTCTCCACATGCTCAGTTCTGAGAGATAAGTGTGTGTGAAAGCCGTCCTTCACCTAGTTTCTTGGGAACACAAAGTTCCTTTCAGTTGCAAACTCCATTCCATACATATATATGGGGAGGGACATGCTCCAACTCGGTTTTACAGTGAAAATTGCAGGAACTTTAAACCGGCAACAGGAAACAGAATGAGAAACAAGAGAAAAAGTTTCTCCTGCAACCCGTTCACTTTGTGCTAGATGAACGAACGTCTCTCCACTTGCCCAGTTCTGAGAGATAAGTGTGTGTGAAAGCCGTCCTTCACCTAGCTTGTTGGGAACACAAAGTTTCTTTTCAGTTGCAAACTCCACTCCATACATATATATGGGGAGGTACTAGCTCCAAATCGGTTTTACAGTGAAATTTGCAGGAACTTCAAACCGGCACTAGGAAACAGACTGAGAAACCAGAGTAAAAGTTTCTACTGCAACAGGTTCCCTTTATGCTAGATGAACGAACGTCTCTCCACATGCTCAGTTCTGAGAGATAACTGTGTGTGAAAGCCGTCCTTCACCTAGCTTGTCGGGAACACAAAGTTTCTTTTCAGTTGGAAACTCCACTCCATACATATATATGGGGAGGTACTAGCTCCAACTCGCTTTTACAGTGAAAACTGCAGGAACTTCCCACCGGCACTAGGAAACAGACTGAGAAACCAGAGTAAAAGTTTCTCCTGCAACCCGTTCCCTTTGTGCTAGATGAACGAACGTCTCTCCACATGCTCAGTTCTGAGTGAAAATTGTGTGTGAAAGCCGTCCTTCACCTAGCTTCTTGGGAACACAAAGTTTCTTTTCACTTACAAACTCCAATCCATACATATATACGGGGAAGTACTAGCTCCAGCTCGGTTTTACAGTGAAAACTGCAGGAACTTCAAAACGACACTAGGAAACAGACTGAGAATCCAGAGTAAAAGTTTCCCCTGCAACCCGTTCCCTTTGTGCTACATGAACGAACGTCTCTCCACATGCTCAGTTCTGAGAGATAAGTGTGTGTGAAAGCCGTCCTTCACCTTGCTTCTTGGGAACACAAAGTTTCTTTTCACTTACAAACTCCAATCCATACATATATACGGGGTAGTACTAGCTCCAGCTCGGTTTTACAGTGAAAACTGCAGGAACTTCAAACCGACACTAGGAAACAGACTGAGAATCCAGAGTAAAAGTTTCCCCTGCAACCCGTTCCCTTTGTGCTACATGAACGAAATTCTCTCCACATGCTCAGTTCTGAGAGATAAGTGTGTGTGAAAGCCGTCCTTCAACTAGCTTGTTGGGAACACAAAGATTCTTTTCAGTTGCAAACTCCATTCCATACATATATATGGGGAGGTACTAGCTCCAAATCTGTTTTACAGTGAAATCTGAAGGAACTTCATACCGGCACTAGGAAACAGACGGTGAAACCAGAGTAAAATTTCTCCTGCAACCCGTTCCCTTTATGCTAGATGAACGAACGTCTCTCAACATGCTCAGTTCTGAGAGATAAGTGTGTGTGAAAGCCGTCCTTCACCTAGCTTGTTGGGAACACAAAGTTTCTTTTCAGTTGCAAACTCCACTCCATACATATATATAGATAGTTACTAGCACCAACTCTGTATTACAGTGAAAACTGCAGGAACATCAAACCGGCACTAGGAAACACACTGAGATAAATGAGTAAAAGTTTCTCCTGCACCTCGTTCCATTTGTGCTAGATGAATGAACGTCTCTCCACATGCTGAGTTCTGAGAGATAAGTGTCTGTGAACGCCGTCCTTCACCTAGCTTGTTGGGAACACAAAGATTCTCTTCAGTTGCAAACTCCACTCCATACATATATACGGGGAGGTACAAGCTCCAACTGTGTTTTACAGTGAAAACTGAAGGCACTTCAAAACGGCACTAGGAAACAGACTGAGAAAAATGTGTAAAAGTTTCTCCTGCAACCCGTTCCCTTTGTGCTAGATGAACGAACTTCTCTCCACATGCTCAGTTCTGAGAGATAAGTGTGTGTGAAAGCCGTCCTTCAACTAGCTTCTTGGGAACACAAAGTTCCTTTCAGTTGCAAACTCCAATCCATACATATATATGGGGAGGGACATGCTCCAACTCGGTTTTACAGTGAAAATTGCAGGAACTTTAAACCGGCAACAGGAAACAGAATGAGAAACCAGAGAATAAGTTTCTCCTGCAACCCGTTCACTTTGTGCTAGATGAACGAACGTCTCTCCACTTGCCCAGTTCTGAGAGATAAGTGTGTGTGAAAGCCGTCCTTCACCTAGCTTGTTGGGAACACAAAGTTTCTTTTCAGTTGCAAACTCCACTCCATACATATATATGGGGAGGTACTAGCTCCAAATCGGTTTTACAGTGAAATTTGCAGGAACTTCAAACCGGCACTAGGAAACAGACTGAGAAACCAGAGTAAAAATTTCTCCTGCAACAGGTTCCCTTTATGCTAGATGAACGAACGTCTCTCCACATGCTCAGTTCTGAGAGATAACTGTGTGTGAAAGCCGTCCTTCACCTAGCTTGTCGGGAACACAAAGTTTCTTTTCAGTTGGAAACTCCACTCCATACATATATATGGGGAGGTACTAGCTCCAACTCGGTTTTACAGTGAAAACTGCAGGAACTTCCAACCGGCAGTAGGAAACAGACTGAGAAACCAGAGTAAAAGTTTCTCCTGCAACCCGTTCCCTTTGTGCTAGATGAACGAACGTCTCCCCACATGCTCAGTTCTGAGTGATAATTGTGTGTGAAAGCCGTCCTTCACCTAGCTTCTGGGGAACACAAAGTTTCTTTTCACTTACAAACTCCAATCCATACATATATACGGGGAAGTACTAGCTCCAGCTCGGTTTTACAGTGAAAACTGCAGGAACTTCAAAACGACACTAGGAAACAGACTGAGAATCCAGAGTAAAAGTTTCCCCTGCAACCCGTTCCCTTTGTGCTACATGAACGAACGTCTCTCCACATGCTCAGTTCTGAGAGATAAGTGTGTGTGAAAGCTGTCCTTCACCTAGCTTCTTGGGAACACAAAGTTTCTTTTCACTTACAAACTCCAATCCATACATATATACAGGGAAGTACTAGCTCCAGCTCGGTTTTACAGTGAAAACTGCAGGAACTTCAAACAGACACTAGGAAACAGACTGAGAATCCAGAGTAAAAGTTTCCCCTGCAACCCGTTCCCTTTGTGCTACATGAACGAACTTCTCTCCACATGCTCAGTTCTGAGAGATAAGTGTGTGTGAAAGCCGTCCTTCAACTAGCTTGTTGGGAACACAAAGATTCTTTTCAGTTGCAAACTCCATTCCATACATATATATGGGGAGGTACTAGCTCCAACTCTGTTTTACAGTGAAATCTGAAGGAACTTCATACCGGCACTAGGAAACAGACGGTGAAACCAGAGTAAAGTTTCTCCTGCAACCCGTTCCCTTTATGCTAGATGAACGAACGTCTCTCAACATGCTCAGTTCTGAGAGATAAGTGTGTGTGAAAGCCGTCCTTCACCTAGCTTGTTGGGAACACAAAGTTTCTTTTCAGTTGCAAACTCCACTCCATACATATATATAGATAGTTACTAGCACCAACTCTGTATTACAGTGAAAACTGCAGGAACTTCAAACCGGCACTAGGAAACACACTGAGATAAATGAGTAAAAGTTTCTCCTGCACCCCGTTCCATTTGTGCTAGATGAATGAACGTCTCTCCACATGCTGAGTTCTGAGAGATAAGTGTGTGTGAACGCCGTACTTCACCTAGCTTGTTGGGAATACAAAGATTCTCTTCAGTTGCAAACTCCACTGCATACATATATATGGGGAGGTACTAGCCCCAACTCTGTTTTACAGTGAAAATTGCAGTAACTTCAAACGGGTACTAGGAAACAGACTGAGAAACCAGAGTAAAATTATCTCCTGCAACCCTTTCCCTTTGTGCTAGATGAACGAACGTCTTTCCACATGCTCAGTTCTGAGAGATAAGTGTGTGTGAAAGCCGTCCTTCACCTAGCTTGTAGGGAACACAAAGTTTCTTTTCAGTTGCAAACTCCACTCCATACATATATATAGGGAGGTACTAGCCCCAACTCGGTTTTACAGTGAAAACTGCAGGAACTTCAAACCGGCACTAGGAAACAGACTGAAAAACCAGAGTAAAAGTTTCTCCTGCAACCCGTTCCCTTTGAGCTAGATGAACGAAAGTCTCTCCACATTCTCAGTTCTGAGAGATAAGTGTGTGTGAAAGCCGTCCTTCACCTAGCTTGTTGGGAACACAAAGTTTCTTTTCAGTTGCAAACTCCACTCCATACATATATATAGATAGTTACTAGCACCAACTCTGTATTACAGTGAAAACTGCAGGAACTTCAAACCGGCACTAGGAAACACACTGAGATAAATGAGTAAAAGTTTCTCCTGCACCTCGTTCCATTTGTGCTAGATGAATGAACGTCTCTCCACATGCTGAGTTCTGAGAGATAAGTGTCTGTGAACGCCGTCCTTCACCTAGCTTGTTGGGAACACAAAGATTCTCTTCAGTTGCAAACTCCACTCCATACATATATACGGGGAGGTACTAGCTCCAACTGTGTTTTACAGTGAAAACTGAAGGCACTTCAAAACGGCACTAGGAAACAGACTGAGAAAAATGTGTAATAGTTTCTCCTGCAACCCGTTCCCTTTGTGCTAGATGAACGAACTTCTCTCCACATGCTCAGTTCTGAGAGATAAGTGTGTGTGAAAGCCGTCCTTCAACTAGCTTCTTGGGAACACAAAGTTCCTTTCAGTTGCAAACTCCAATCCATACATATATATGGGGAGGGACATGCTCCAACTCGGTTTTACAGTGAAAATTGCAGGAACTTTAAACCGGCAACAGGAAACAGAATGAGAAACCAGAGAATAAGTTTCTCCTGCAACCCGTTCACTTTGTGCTAGATGAACGAACGTCTCTCCACTTGCCCAGTTCTGAGAGATAAGTGTGTGTGAAAGCCGTCCTTCACCTAGCTTGTTGGGAACACAAAGTTTCTTTTCAGTTGCAAACTCCACTCCATACATATATATGGGGAGGTACTAGCTCCAAATCGGTTTTACAGTGAAATTTGCAGGAACTTCAAACCGGCACTAGGAAACAGACTGAGAAACCAGTGTAAAAATTTCTCCTGCAACAGGTTCCCTTTATGCTAGATGAACGAACGTCTCTCCACATGCTCAGTTCTGAGAGATAACTGTGTGTGAAAGCCGTCCTTCACCTAGTTTGTCGGGAACACAAAGTTTCTTTTCAGTTGGAAACTCCACTCCATACATATATATGGGGAGGTACTAGCTCCAACTCGGTTTTACAGTGAAAACTGCAGGAACTTCCAACCGGCAGTAGGAAACAGACTGAGAAACCAGAGTAAAAGTTTCTCCTGCAACCCGTTCCCTTTGTGCTAGATGAACGAACGTCTCTCCACATGCTCAGTTCTGAGTGATAATTGTGTGTGAAAGCCGTCCTTCACCTAGCTTCTGGGGAACACAAAGTTTCTTTTCACTTACAAACTCCAATCCATACATATATACGGGGAAGTACTAGCTCCAGCTCGGTTTTACAGTGAAAACTGCAGGAACTTCAAAACGACACTAGGAAACAGACTGAGAATTAAGAGTAAAAGTTTCCCCTGCAACCCGTTCCCTTTGTGCTACATGAACGAACGTCTCTCCACATGCTCAGTTCTGAGAGATAAGTGTGTGTGAAAGCCGTCCTTCACCTAGCTTCTTGGGAACACAAAGTTTCTTTTCACTTACAAACTCCAATCCATACATATATACAGGGAAGTACTAGCTCCAGCTCGGTTTTACAGTGAAAACTGCAGGAACTTCAAACCGACACTAGGAAACAGACTGAGAATCCAGAGTAAAAGTTTCCCCTGCAACCCGTTCCCTTTGTGCTACATGAACGAACTTCTCTCCACATGCTCAGTTCTGAGAGATAAGTGTGTGTGAAAGCCGTCCTTCAACTAGCTTGTTGGGAACACAAAGATTCTTTTCAGTTGCAAACTCCATTCCATACATATATATGGGGAGGTACTAGCTCCAACTCTGTTTTACAGTGAAATCTGAAGGAACTTCATACCGGCACTAGGAAACAGACGGTGAAACCAGAGTAAAGTTTCTCCTGCAACCCGTTCCCTTTATGCTAGATGAACGAACGTCTCTCAACATGCTCAGTTCTGAGAGATAAGTGTGTGTGAAAGCCGTCCTTCACCTAGCTTGTTGGGAACACAAAGTTTCTTTTCAGTTGCAAACTCCACTCCATACATATATATAGATAGTTACTAGCACCAACTCTGTATTACAGTGAAAACTGCAGGAACTTCAAACCGGCACTAGGAAACACACTGAGATAAATGAGTAAAAGTTTCTCCTGCACCCCGTTCCATTTGTGCTAGATGAATGAACGTCTCTCCACATGCTGAGTTCTGAGAGATAAGTGTGTGTGAACGCCGTACTTCACCTAGCTTGTTGGGAATACAAAGATTCTCTTCAGTTGCAAACTCCACTCCATACATATATATGGGGAGGTACTAGCCCCAACTCTGTTTTACAGTGAAAATTGCAGTAACTTCAAACGGGTACTAGGAAACAGACTGAGAAACCAGAGTAAAATTATCTCCTGCAACCCTTTCCCTTTGTGCTAGATGAACGAACGTCTTTCCACATGCTCAGTTCTGAGAGATAAGTGTGTGTGAAAGCCGTCCTTCACCTAGCTTGTAGGGAACACAAAGTTTCTTTTCAGTTGCAAACTCCACTCCATACATATATATAGGGAGGTACTAGCCCCAACTCGGTTTTACAGTGAAAACTGCAGGAACTTCAAACCGGCACTAGGAAACAGACTGAAAAACCAGAGTAAACGTTTCTCCTGCAACCCGTTCCCTTTGAGCTAGATGAACGAAAGTCTCTCCACATTCTCAGTTCTGAGAGATAAGTGTGTGTGAAAGCCGTCCTTCACCTAGCTTGTTGGGAACACAAAGTTTATTTTCAGTTGCAAACTCCATTCCATACATATATATGGGGAGGAACTAGCCCCAACTCGGTTTTACAGTGAAAACTGCAGGAAATTCAAACCGGCACTAGGAAACAGACTGACAAACCAGAGTAAAAGTTTCTTCTGCAACCCGTTCCCTTTGTGCTAGATGAACGAACGTCTCTCCACATGCTCAGTTCTGAGACATAAGTGTGTGTGAAAGCCGTTCTTCACCTAGCTTGTCGGGAACACAAAGTTTCTTTTCAGTTGCAAACTCCACTCCATACATATATATGGGGAGGTACTAGCTCCAACTCGGTTTTACAATGAAAACTGCAGGAACTTCAAACTGACACTAGGAAACAGACTGAGAAACCAGAGTAAAAGTTTCCCCTGCAACCCTTTCCCTTTGTGCTACATGAACGAACGTCTCTCCACATGCTCATTTCTGAGAGATAAGTGTGTGTGAACGCCGTCCTTCACCTAGCTTCTTGGGAACACAAAGTTTCTTTTAACTTGCAAACTCCACTCCATACATATATATGGGGAGGTACTAGCTCCAACTCGGTTTTACTGTGAAAACTGCAGGAACTTCAAACCGGAACTAGGAAACAGACTGAGAAACCAGAGTAAATGTTTCTCCTGCAACCCGTTCCCTTTGTGCTACATGAACGAACGTCTCTCCACATGCTCAGTTCTGAGAGATATGTGTGTGTGAAAGCCGTCCTTCACCTAGCTTGTTGGGAACACAAAATTCTTTTCAGTTGCAAACTCCATTCCATACATATATATGGGGAGGTACTAGCACCAACTCGGTTTTTTAGTGAAAACTGCAGGAACTTCAAAGAGGCAATAGGAAACAGACTGAGACACAAGAGTAAAAGTTTCTCCCGCTACCCGTTCCCTTTGTGCTAGATGAACGAACGTCTCTCCACATGCTCAATTCTGAGAGATAAGTGTGTGTGAAAGCCTTCCTTCACCTAGCTTGTAGGGAACACAAAGTTTCTTTTCAGTTGCAAACACCACTCCATATATATATATATGGGAAGTACAAGCTCAAACTCGGTTTTACAGTGAAAACTGCAGGAACTTCAAACCGGCACTAGGAAACAGACTGAGATACCAGAGTAAAATTTTCTAATGCAACCCGTTGCATTTGTGCTAGATGAACAAACGTCTCTGAACATTCTCAGTTCTGAGAGATAAGTGCGTGTGAAAGCCTTCCTTAACATAGCTTGTTGGGAACACAAAGATTCTTTTCAGTTGTAAACTCCACTCCATACATATATATAGATAGTTACTAGCTCCAAATCGGTATTACAGTGAAAACTGCAGGAACTTCAAACCGGCACTAGGAAACACACTGAGATAAATGAGTAAAAGTTTTTCCTGCAAACCCTTCCCTTTTTTGCTAGTTGAACGAACGTCTCTCCACATGCTGAGTTCTGAGAGATAAGTGTGTGTGACAGCCGACCTTCACCTAGCTTGTTGGGAACACAAAGTTTCTCTTCAGTTGCAAACTACACTCCATACATATATATGGGGAGGTACTAGCCCCAACACTGGTTTACAGTGAAAATTGCAGGAACTTCAAACGGGCACTAGGAAACTGACTGAGAAACCAGAGTAAAGTTTTCTCCTGCAACACGTTCCCTTTGTGCTAGATGAACGAACGTCTCTCCACATGCTCAGTTCTGAGATATAAGTGTGTGTGAAAGCCGTCCTTCACTTAGCTTGTTGGGAACACAAAGTTTCTTTTCAGTTGCAAACTCCATTCCATACATATATATGGGGAGGTACTAGTTCCAACTCTGTTTTACAGTGAAAACAGCTGGAACTTCAAACCGGAACTAGGAAACAGACTGAGAAATTGAGTAAAAGTTTCTCCTGCAACCCGTTCCCTTTATGCTAGATGAATGAACGACTCTCCACATGCTCAGTTCTGAGAGATAAGTGTGTGTGAAAGCCGTCCTTCACCTACCTTGTTGGGAACACAAAGTTTCTTTTCCGTTGAAACTCCACTCCATACATATATATGGGGAGGTACTAGCTCCAACTCGGTTTTACAGTGAAAACTGGAGGAACTTCAAACCGGCAACAGGAAACAGACTGAGAAACCAGAGTAAAAATTTCTCCTGCAACCCGTTCCATTTGTGCTAGATGAACGAACGTCTCTCCACATGCTCAGTTCTGAGAGTTAAGTGTGTGTGAAAGCCGTCCTTCACCTAGCTTGTAGGGAACACAAAGTTTCTTTTCAGTTGCAAACTACACTCCATACATATATATAGGGGGGTACTAGCCCCAACTCGGTTTTACAGTGAAAACTGCAGGAACTTCAAACCGGCACTAGGAAACATAATGAGAAACCAGAGTCAGATTTTTTACTGCAACCCGTTCCCTTTGTGCTAGAAGAACGAACGTCTCTCCACATGCTCAGTTCTGAGAGATAAGTGTGTGTGAAAGCCGTACTTCAACTAGCTTGTTGGGAACACAAAGAATCTTTTCAGGTGCAAACTCCAATCTATATATATATATGTGGAGGTACTAGCCCCAACTCTTTTTTACAGTGAAAACTGCAGGAACTTCAAACCGACACTAGGAAACAGACTGAGAATCCAGAGTAAAAGTTTCTACTGCAACCCGTTCCCTTTGTGCTAGATGAACGAACGTCTCTCCACATGCTCAGTTCTGAGAGAAAAGTGTGTGTGAAAGCCGTCCTTCAACTAGCTTCTTGGGAACACAAGGATTCTTTTCAGTTGAAACTCCACTCCATACATATATATGGGGAGGTACTAGCTCCAACTCGGTTTTACAGTGAAAACTGCAGTAACTTCAAACCGCCAACACTAAACAGACTGAGAAACCAGAGTAAAGTTTCTCCTGCAACCCGTTCCCTTTATGCTAGATGAACGAACGTCTCTCAACATGCTCAGTTCTGAGATATAAGTGTGTGTGAAAGCCGTCCTTCACCTAGCTTGTTGGGAACACAAAGTTTCTTTTTAGTTGCAAACTCCACTCTATACATATATATAGATAGTTACTAGCACCAACACTGTATTACAGTGAAAACTGCAGGAACATCAAACCTGCACTAGGAAACACACTGAGATAAATGAGTAAAAGTTTCTCCTGCACCCAGTTCCATTTGTGCTAGATGAACGAACGTCTCTCCACATGCTGAGTTCTGAGAGATAAGTGTGTGTGAACGCCGTCCTTCACCTAGCTTGTTGGGAACACAAAGATTCTCTTCAGTTGCAAACTCCACTCCATACATATATATGGGGAGGTACTAGCCCCAACTCTGTTTTACAGTGAAAACTGCAGGAACTTCAAACCGGCACTAGGAAACAGACTGAGAAACCAGAGTAAAAGTTTCTCCTGCAACCCGTTCCATTTGTGCTACATGAACGAACGTCTCTCCACATGCTCAGTTCTGAGAGATAAGTGTGTGTGAAAGCCGTCCTTCACCTAGCTTGTTGGGAACACAAAGATTCTTTTCAGTTGCAAACTCCATTCCATACATATATATGGGGAGGTACTAGCTCCAACTTTGTTTTACAGTGAAAACTGAAGGAACTTCAAACCGGCACTAGGAAACAGACTGTGAAACCAGAGTAAAGTTTCTCCTGCAACCCGTTCCCTTTATGTTGGATGAACGAACGTCTCTCAACATGCTCAGTTCTGAGAGATAAGTGTGTGTGAAAGCCGTCCTTCACCTAGCTTGTTGGGAACACAAAGTTTCTTTTCTGTTGCAAACTCCACTCCATACTTATATATAGATAGTTACTAGCACCAACTCTGTATTACAGTGAAAACTGCAGGAACTTCAAACTGGCACTAGGAAACACACTGAGATAAATGAGTAAAAGTTTCTCCTGCAACCCGTTCCCTTTGTGCTAGATGAACGAACGTCTCTCCACATGCTGAGTTCTGAGAGATAATTGTGTGTGAACGCTGTCCTTCACCTAGCTTGTTGGGAACACAAAGATTCTCTTCAGTTGCAAACTCCACTCCATACATATATATGGGGAAGTACTAGCCCCAACTCTGTTTTACAGCGAAAATTGCAGGAACTTCAAAAGGGCACTAGGAAACAGACTGAGAAACCAGAGTAAAATTATCTCCTGCAAACCTTTCCCTTTGTGCCAGATGAACGAACGTCTCTCCACATGCTGAGTTCTGAGATATAAGTGTGTGTGAACGCCGTCCTTCACCTTGCTTGTTGGGAACACAAAGATTCTCTTCAGTTGCAAACTCCACTCCATACATATATATAGGGAAGTACTAGCCTCAACTCTGTTTTGCAGTGAAAACTGCAGGAACTTCAAACCGGCACTAGGAAACAGACTGAGAAACCAGAATAAAAGTTTCTCCTGCAACCCGTTCCCCTTGTGCTAGATGAACGAACGTCTCTACATATGCTCAGTTCTGAGAGATAAGTGTGTGTGAAAGCCGTCCTTCACCTAGCTTGTTGGGAACACAAAGTTTATTTTCAGTTGCAAACTCCATTCCATACATATATATGGGGAGGAACTAGCCCCAACTCGGTTTTACAGTGAAAATTGCAGGAAATTCAAACCGGCACTAGGAAACAGACTGACAAACCAGAGTAAAATTTCTTCTGCAACCCGTTCCCTTTGTGCTAGATGAACGAACGTCTCTCCACATGCTCAGTCCTGAGAGATAAGTGTGTGTGAAAGCCGTCCTTCAACTAGCTTCTTGGGAACACAAAGTTAATTTTCAGTTGAAACTCCACTCCATAGATATATATGGGGAGGTACTAGCTCCAACTCGGTTTTACAGTGAAAACTGCAGGAACTTCAAAGCGCCAACACTAAACAGACTGAGAAACCAGAGTAAAAGTTTCTCCTGCTACCCGTTACCTTTGTGCTAGATGAACGAACGTCTCTCCACATGCTCAGTTCTCAGAGATAAGTGTGTGTGAAAGCCGTCCTTCCCCTAGCTTGTTGGGAACACAAAGTTTCTTTTCAGTTGCAAACTCCACTCCATTCATATATACGGGGAAGTACTAGCTCCAACTCAATTTTACAGTGAAAACTGCAGGAACTTCAAACCGGCACTAAGAAACAGACTGAGAAACCAGAGTATAAGTTTCTCCTGCAACCCGTTCCCTTTGTGCTAGATGGACGAAGGTCTCTCCACATGCTCAGTTCTGAGAGAAAAGTGTGTGTGAAAGCCGTCCTTCAACTATCTTCTTGGGAACACAAAGTTTCTTTTCAGTTGAAACTCCACTCCATACATATATATGGGGAGGTACAAGCTCCAACTCGATTTTACAGTGAAAACTGCAGGAACTTCAAACCGCCAACACTAAACAGACTGAGAAACCAGAGTAAAAGTTTCTCCTGCTACCCGTTTCCTTTGTGCTAGATGAACGAACGTCTCTCCACATGCTCAGTTCTGAGAGATAAGTGAGTGTGAAAGCCGTCCTTCACCTAGCTTGTTGGGAACACAAAGTTTCTTTTCAGTTGCAAACTCCACTCCATACATATATATGTGTAGGTACAAGCTCCAACTCGGTTTTACAGTGAAAACTGCAGGAACTTCAAACCGGCACTTGGAAACAGACTGAGAAACCAGAGTCAAATTTTCTACTGCAACCCGTTCCATTTTTGCTAGATGAACGAACGTCTCTCCACATGCTCAGTTCTGAGTGATAAGTGTGTGTGAAAGCCGTCCTTCAACTAGCTTCTTGGGAACACAAAGTTTCTTTTCAGTTGCAAACTCCAATCCATACATATATATAGGGAGGTACTAGCTCCAACACGGTTTTACAGTGAAAACTGCAGGAACTTCAAACCGGCATTAGGAAACAGACTGTGAAAACAGAGTAAAAGTTTCTTTGCAACCCGTTCTTTTTGTGCTTGATTAACGAACGTCTCTCCACATGCTCAGTTCTGAGAGATAAGTGTGTGTGAAAGCCGTCCTTCACCTAGTTTCTTGGGAACACAAATTTTCTTTTTAGGTTGATGCTCCACTCCATACATATATATGGGGAGGTACTAGCTCCAACTCGGTTTTACAGTGAAAACTGCAGGAACGTCAAACTGGCACTAGGAAACACACTGAGATAAATGAGTAAAAGTTTTCCTGCAACCCGTTCCCTTTGTGCTAGATGAACGAACGTCTCTCCACATGCTGAGTTCTGAGAGATAAGTGTGTGTGAAAGCCGTCCTTCACCTACCTTGTTGGGAACACAAAGTTTCTTTTCAGTTGCAAACTCCATTCCATACATATATATGGGGAGGTACTAGTTCCAACTCTGTTTTACAGTGAAAACAGCTGGAACTTCAAACCGGCACTAGGAAACAGACTGAGAAATTGAGTAAAAGTTTCTCCTGCAACCCGTTCCCTTTATGCTAGATGAATGAACGACTCTCCACATGCTCAGTTCTGAGAGATAAGTGTGTGTGAAAGCCGTCCTTCACCTACCTTGTTGGGAACACAAAGTTTCTTTTCCGTTGAAACTCCACTCCATACATATATATGGGGAGGTACTAGCTCCAACTCGGTTTTACAGTGAAAACTGGAGGAACTTCAAACCGGCAACAGGAAACAGACTGAGAAACCAGAGTAAAAATTTCTCCTGCAACCCGTTCCATTTGTGCTAGATGAACGAACGTCTCTCCACATGCTCAGTTCTGAGAGTTAAGTGTGTGTGAAAGCCGTCCTTCACCTAGCTTGTAGGGAACACAAAGTTTCTTTTCAGTTGCAAACTACACTCCATACATATATATAGGGGGGTACTAGCCCCAACTCGGTTTTACAGTGAAAACTGCAGGAACTTCAAACCGGCACTAGGAAACATAATGAGAAACCAGAGTCAGATTTTTTACTGCAACCCGTTCCCTTTGTGCTAGAAGAACGAACGTCTCTCCACATGCTCAGTTCTGAGAGATAAGTGTGTGTGAAAGCCGTACTTCAACTAGCTTGTTGGGAACACAAAGAATCTTTTCAGGTGCAAACTCCAATCTATATATATATATGTGGAGGTACTAGCCCCAACTCTTTTTTACAGTGAAAACTGCAGGAACTTCAAACCGACACTAGGAAACAGACTGAGAAACCAGAGTAAAAGTTTCTACTGCAACCCGTTCCCTTTGTGCTAGATGAACGAACGTCTCTCCACATGCTCAGTTCTGAGAGAAAAGTGTGTGTGAAAGCCGTCCTTCAACTAGCTTCTTGGGAACACAAGGATTCTTTTCAGTTGAAACTCCACTCCATACATATATATGGGGAGGTAATAGCTCCAACTCGGTTTTACAGTGAAAACTGCAGTAACTTCAAACCGCCAACACTAAACAGACTGAGAAACCAGAGTAAAGTTTCTCCTGCAACCCGTTCCCTTTATGCTAGATGAACGAACGTCTCTCAACATGCTCAGTTCTGAGATATAAGTGTGTGTGAAAGCCGTCCTTCACCTAGCTTGTTGGGAACACAAAGTTTCTTTTTAGTTGCAAACTCCACTCTATACATATATATAGATAGTTACTAGCACCAACACTGTATTACAGTGAAAACTGCAGGAACATCAAACCTACACTAGGAAACACACTGAGATAAATGAGTAAAAGTTTCTCCTGCACCCAGTTCCATTTGTGCTAGATGAACGAACGTCTCTCCACATGCTGAGTTCTGAGAGATAAGTGTGTGTGAACGCCGTCCTTCACCTAGCTTGTTGGGAACACAAAGATTCTCTTCAGTTGCAAACTCCACTCCATACATATATATGGGGAGGTACTAGCCCCAACTCTGTTTTACAGTGAAAACTGCAGGAACTTCAAACCGGCACTAGGAAACAGACTGAGAAACCAGAGTAAAAGTTTCTCCTGCAACCCGTTCCCTTTGTGCTACATGAACGAACGTCTCTCCACATGCTCAGTTCTGAGAGATAAGTGTGTGTGAAAGCCGTCCTTCACCTAGCTTGTTGGGAACACAAAGATTCTTTTCAGTTGCAAACTCCATTCCATACATATATATGGGGAGGTACTAGCTCCAACATTGTTTTACAGTGAAAACTGAAGGAACTTCAAACCGGCACTAGGAAACAGACTGTGAAACCAGAGTAAAGTTTCTCCTGCAACCCGTTCCCTTTATGCTAGATGAACGAACGTCTCTCCACATGCTCAGTTCTGAGAGATAAGTGTGTGTGAAAGCCGTCCTTCACGTAGCTTGTTGGAACACAAAGTTTCTTTTCTGTTGCAAACTCCACTCCATACATATATATAGATAGTTACTAGCACCAACTCTGTATTACAGTGAAAACTGCAGGAACTTCAAACTGGCACTAGGAAACACACTGAGATAAATGAGTAAAAGTTTCTCCTGCAACCCGTTCCCTTTGTGCTAGATGGACGAAGGTCTCTCCACATGCTCAGTTCTGAGAGAAAAGTGTGTGTGAAAGCCGTCCTTCAACTATCTTCTTCGGAACACAAAGTTTCTTTTCAGTTGAAATTCCACTCCATACATATATATGGGGAGGTACAAGCTCCAACTCGATTTTACAGTGAAAACTGCAGGAACTTCAAACCGCCAACACTAAACAGACTGAGAAACCAGAGTAAAAGTTTCTCCTGCTACCCGTTTCCTTTGTGCTAGATGAACGAACGTCTCTCCACATGCTCAGTTCTGAGAGATAAGTGAGTGTGAAAGACGTCCTTCACCTAGCTTGTTGGGAACACAAAGTTTCTTTTCAGTTGCAAACTCCACTCCATACATATATATGTGTAGGTACAAGCTCCAACTCGGTTTTACAGTGAAAACTGCAGGAACTTCAAACCGGCACTTGGAAACAGACTGAGAAACCAGAGTCAAATTTTCTACTGCAACCCGTTCCATTTTTGCTAGATGAACGAACGTCTCTCCACATGCTCAGTTCTGAGTGATAAGTGTGTGTGAAAGCCGTCCTTCAACTAGCTTCTTGGGAACACAAAGTTTCTTTTCAGTTGCAAACTCCAATCCATACATATATATAGGGAGGTACTAGCTCCAACACGGTTTTACAGTGAAAACTGCAGGAACTTCAAACCGGCATTAGGAAACAGACTGTGAAAACAGAGTAAAAGTTTCTTTGCAACCCGTTCTTTTTGTGCTTGATTAACGAACGTCTCTCCACATGCTCAGTTCTGAGAGATAAGTGTGTGTGAAAGCCGTCCTTCACCTAGTTTCTTGGGAACACAAATTTTCTTTTTAGGTTGATGCTCCACTCCATACATATATATGGGGAGGTACTAGCTCCAACTCGGTTTTACAGTGAAAACTGCAGGAACGTCAAACTGGCACTAGGAAACACACTGAGATAAATGAGTAAAAGTTTTCCTGCAACCCGTTCCCTTTGTGCTAGATGAACGAACGTCTCTCCACATGCTGAGTTCTGAGAGATAAGTGTGTGTGAAAGCCGTCCTTCACCTACCTTGTTGGGAACACAAAGTTTCTTTTCAGTTGCAAACTCCATTCCATACATATATATGGGGAGGTACTAGTTCCAACTCTGTTTTACAGTGAAAACAGCTGGAACTTCAAACCGGCACTAGGAAACAGACTGAGAAATTGAGTAAAAGTTTCTCCTGCAACCCGTTCCCTTTATGCTAGATGAATGAACGACTCTCCACATGCTCAGTTCTGAGAGATAAGTGTGTGTGAAAGCCGTCCTTCACCTACCTTGTTGGGAACACAAAGTTTCTTTTCCGTTGAAACTCCACTCCATACATATATATGGGGAGGTACTAGCTCCAACTCGGTTTTACAGTGAAAACTGGAGGAACTTCAAACCGGCAACAGGAAACAGACTGAGAAACCAGAGTAAAAATTTCTCCTGCAACCCGTTCCATTTGTGCTAGATGAACGAACGTCTCTCCACATGCTCAGTTCTGAGAGTTAAGTGTGTGTGAAAGCCGTCCTTCACCTAGCTTGTAGGGAACACAAAGTTTCTTTTCAGTTGCAAACTACACTCCATACATATATATAGGGGGGTACTAGCCCCAACTCGGTTTTACAGTGAAAACTGCAGGAACTTCAAACCGGCACTAGGAAACATAATGAGAAACCAGAGTCAGATTTTTTACTGCAACCCGTTCCCTTTGTGCTAGAAGAACGAACGTCTCTCCACATGCTCAGTTCTGAGAGATAAGTGTGTGTGAAAGCCGTACTTCAACTAGCTTGTTGGGAACACAAAGAATCTTTTCAGGTGCAAACTCCAATCTATATATATATATGTGGAGGTACTAGCCCCAACTCTTTTTTACAGTGAAAACTGCAGGAACTTCAAACCGACACTAGGAAACAGACTGAGAAACCAGAGTAAAAGTTTCTACTGCAACCCGTTCCCTTTGTGCTAGATGAACGAACGTCTCTCCACATGCTCAGTTCTGAGAGAAAAGTGTGTGTGAAAGCCGTCCTTCAACTAGCTTCTTGGGAACACAAGGATTCTTTTCAGTTGAAACTCCACTCCATACATATATATGGGGAGGTACTAGCTCCAACTCGGTTTTACAGTGAAAACTGCAGTAACTTCAAACCGCCAACACTAAACAGACTGAGAAACCAGAGTAAAGTTTCTCCTGCAACCCGTTCCCTTTATGCTAGATGAACGAACGTCTCTCAACATGCTCAGTTCTGAGATATAAGTGTGTGTGAAAGCCGTCCTTCACCTAGCTTGTTGGGAACACAAAGTTTCTTTTTAGTTGCAAACTCCACTCTATACATATATATAGATAGTTACTAGCACCAACACTGTATTACAGTGAAAACTGCAGGAACATCAAACCTGCACTAGGAAACACACTGAGATAAATGAGTAAAAGTTTCTCCTGCACCCAGTTCCATTTGTGCTAGATGAACGAACGTCTCTCCACATGCTGAGTTCTGAGAGATAAGTGTGTGTGAACGCCGTCCTTCACCTAGCTTGTTGGGAACACAAAGATTCTCTTCAGTTGCAAACTCCACTCCATACATATATATGGGGAGGTACTAGCCCCAACTCTGTTTTACAGTGAAAACTGCAGGAACTTCAAACCGGCACTAGGAAACAGACTGAGAAACCAGAGTAAAAGTTTCTCCTGCAACCCGTTCCCTTTGTGCTACATGAACGAACGTCTCTCCACATGCTCAGTTCTGAGAGATAAGTGTGTGTGAAAGCCGTCCTTCACCTAGCTTGTTGGGAACACAAAGATTCTTTTCAGTTGCAAACTCCATTCCATACATATATATGGGGAGGTACTAGCTCCAACATTGTTTTACAGTGAAAACTGAAGGAACTTCAAACCGGCACTAGGAAACAGACTGTGAAACCAGAGTAAAGTTTCTCCTGCAACCCGTTCCCTTTATGCTAGATGAACGAACGTCTCTCCACATGCTCAGTTCTGAGAGATAAGTGTGTGTGAAAGCCGTCCTTCACGTAGCTTGTTGGAACACAAAGTTTCTTTTCTGTTGCAAACTCCACTCCATACATATATATAGATAGTTACTAGCACCAACTCTGTATTACAGTGAAAACTGCAGGAACTTCAAACTGGCACTAGGAAACACACTGAGATAAATGAGTAAAAGTTTCTCCTGCAAACCGTTCCCTTTGTGCTAGATGAACGAACGTCTCTCCACATGCTGAGTTCTGAGAGATAATTGTGTGTGAACGCTGTCCTTCACCTAGCTTGTTGGGAACACAAAGATTCTCTTCAGTTGCAAACTCCACTCCATACATATATATGGGGAAGTACTAGCCCCAACTCTGTTTTACAGCGAAAATTGCAGGAACTTCAAAAGGGCACTAGGAAACAGACTGAGAAACCAGAGTAAAATTATCTCCTGCAAACCTTTCCCTTTGTGCCAGATGAACGAACGTCTCTCCACATGCTGAGTTCTGAGAGATAAGTGTGTGTGAACGCCGTCCTTCACCTTGCTTGTTGGGAACACAAAGATTCTCTTCAGTTGCAAACTCCACTCCATACATATATATAGGGAAGTACTAGCCTCAACTCTGTTTTGCAGTGAAAACTGCAGGAACTTCAAACCGGCACTAGGAAACAGACTGAGAAACCAGAATAAAAGTTTCTCCTGCAACCCGTTCCCCTTGTGCTAGATGAACGAACGTCTCTACATATGCTCAGTTCTGAGAGATAAGTGTGTGTGAAAGCCGTACTTCACCTAGCTTGTTGGGAACACAAAGTTTATTTTCAGTTGCAAACTCCATTCCATACATATATATGGGGAGGAACTAGCCCCAACTCGGTTTTACAGTGAAAATTGCAGGAAATTCAAACCGGCACTAGGAAACAGACTGACAAACCAGAGTAAAAGTTTCTTCTGCAACCCGTTCCCTTTGTGCTAGATGAACGAACGTCTCTCCACATGCTCAGTCCTGAGAGATAAGTGTGTGTGAAAGCCGTCCTTCAACTAGCTTCTTGGGAACACAAAGTTAATTTTCAGTTGAAACTCCACTCCATAGATATATATGGGGAGGTACTAGCTCCAACTCGGTTTTACAGTGAAAACTGCAGGAACTTCAAAGCGCCAACACTAAACAGACTGAGAAACCAGAGTAAAAGTTTCTCCTGCTACCCGTTACCTTTGTGCTAGATGAACGAACGTCTCTCCACATGCTCAGTTCTCAGAGATAAGTGTGTGTGAAAGCCGTCCTTCCCCTAGCTTGTTGGGAACATAAAGTTTCTTTTCAGTTGCAAACTCCACTCCATACATATATATGTGTAGGTACAAGCTCCAACTCGGTTTTACAGTGAAAACTGCAGGAACTTCAAACCGGCACTAGGAAACAGACTGAGAAACCAGAGTAAAAGTTTCTCCTGCAACACGTTCCCTTTGTGCTAGATGAACGAACTTCTCTCCACACGCTCTGTTCTGAGAGATAAGTGTGTGTGAAAGCCGTCCTTCACCTAGCTTCTTGGGAACACAAATTTTCTTTTTAGGTTGATGCTCCACTCCATACATATATATGGGGAGGTACTAGCTCCAACACGGTTTTACAGTGAAAACTGCAGGAACTTCAAACCGGCACTAGGAAACACACTGAGATAAATGAGTAAAAGTTTTTCCTGCAACCCGTTCCCTTTGTGCTAGATGAACGAACGTCTCTCCACATGCTGAGTTCTGAGAGATAAGTGTGTGTGAAAGCCGTCCTTCATCTAGCTTGTTGGGAACATAAAGTTTCTTTTCAGTTGCAAACTCCACTCCATACATATGTATGGGGAGGTACTAGCTCCAACCCTGTTTTACAGTGAAAACAGCTGGAACTTCAAACCGGCACTAGGAAACAGACTGAGAAACCAGAGTAAAAGTTTCTCCTGCAACCCGTTCCCTTTGTGCTAGATGAACGAACGTCTCTCCACATGCTCAGTTCTGAGAGATAAGTGTGTGTGAAAGCCGTCCTTCACATAGCTTGTAGGGAACACAAAGTTTCTTTTCAGTTGCAAACTATACTCCATACATATACATAGGGAGGTACTAGCACCAACTCGTGTTTACAGTGAAAAGTGCAGGAACTTCAAACCGGCACTAGGAAACAGAATGAGAAACCAGAGTCAAATGTTCTACTGCAACCCGTTCCCTTTGTGCTAGATGAACGAACGTCTCTCCACATGCTCAGTTCTGAGAGATAAGTGTGTGTGAAAGCCGTCCTTCACCTAGCTCCTTGGGAACACAAAAATTCTTTTCACTTGCAAACTCCACTCCATACATATATATGGGTAGGTACTAGCTCCAACTCGGTTTAACAGTGAAAACTGCAGGAACTTCAAACCGGCACTAGGAAACAGACTGAGAATCCAGAGTAAAAGTTTCTCCTGCAACCCTTTCCCTTTGTGCTAGATGAACGAAAGTCTCTCCACATGCTCAGTTCTGAGAGATAAGTGTGTGTGAAAGCCGAACTTCACCTAGCTTGTTGGTAACACAAAGTTTCTTTTCACTTGCAAACACCAATCCATACATATATATGGGGAGGTACTAGCTCCAACTCGGTTTTACAGTGAAAACTGCAGGAAATTCAAACCGGCACTAGGAAACAGACTGAGAAACCAGAGTAATAGTTTCTCTTGCAACCCGTTCCCTTTGTGCTAGATGAACGAACTTCTCTCCACACGCTCAGTTCTGAGAGATATCTGTGTGTGAAAGCCGACCTTCACCTAGCTTGTTGGGAACACAAAGTTTCTTTTCAGTTGAAACAACACTCCATACATATATATGGGGAGGTACAAGCTCCAACTCGGTTTTACAATAAAAACTGCAGGAACTTCAAACCAGCAACCGGAAACACACTGAGAAACCAGAGTAAAAGTTTCTCCTGCAAACCGTTCCCCTTGTGCTAGATGAACGAACGTCTCTCCACATGCTCAGTTCTGAGAGATAAGTGTGTGTGAAAGCCGTCCTTCACCTAGCTTCTTGGGAACACAAAGTTTCATTTCAGTTGATACTCCACTCCATACATATATATGGGGAGGTACTAGCTCCAACTCGGTTTTACAGTGAAAACTGCAGGAACTTCAAAGAGGCAACAGGAAAAAGACTGAGAAACAAGAGTAAAAGTTTCTCCTGCTACCCATTCCCTTTGTGCTAGATGAACGAACGTCTCTCCACATGCTCAATTCTGAGAGATAAGTGTGTGTGAAAGCCGTCCTTCACCTAGCTTGTAGGGAACACAAAGATTCTTTTCAGTTGCAAACTCCAATCCATATATATATATGGGGAGGTACTAGCTCAAACTCGGTTGTACAGTGAAAACAGCAGGAACTTCAAACCGGCACTAGGAAACAGCCTGAGAAACCAGAGTAAAATTTTCTAATGCAACCCGTTGCATTTGTGCTAGATGAAAAAACGTCTCTGAACATGCTCAGTTCTGAGAGATAAGTGCGTTTGAAAGCCGTCCTTCACATAGCTTGTTGGGAACACAAAGTTTCTTTTCAGTTGCAAACTCCACTCCATACATATATATGGGGAGGTACCAGTTCCAACTCTGTTTTACAGTGAAAACAGCTGGAACTTCAAACCGGCACTAGGAAACAGACTGAGAAACCAGAGTAAAAGTTTCTCCTGCAACCCGTTCCCTTTATGCTAGATGAATGAACGTCTCTCCACATGCTCAGTTCTGAGAGAAAATTGTGTGTGAAAGCCGTCCTTCACCTACCTTGTTGGGAACACAAAGTTTCTTTTCAGTTGAAACTCCACTCCATACATATATATGGGGAGGTACTAGCTCCAACACGGTTTTACAGAGAAAACTGCAGGAACTTCAAACCGCCAACACTAAACAGACTGAGAAACCAGAGTATAAGTTTCTCCTGCTTCCCGTTTCCTTTGTGCTAGATGAATGAACGTCTCTCCACATGCTCAGTTCTGAGAGATAAGTGAGTGTGAAAGCCGTCCTTCACCTAGCTTGTTTGGAACACAAAGTTTCTTTTCAGTTGCAAACTCCACTCCATACATATATATGTGTAGGTACTAGCTCCAACTCGGTTTTACAGTGAAAACTGCAGGAACTTCAAACCGGCACTTGGAAACACACTGAGAAACCAGAGTCAAATTTTCTACTGCAACCCGTTCCATTTTTGCTAGATGAACGAACGTCTCTCCACATGCTCAGTTCTGAGTGATAAGTGTGTGTGAAAGCAGTCCTTCAACTAGCTTCTTGGGAACACAAAGTTTCTTTTCAGTTGCAAACTCCAATCCATACATATATATTCGGAGGTACTAGCTCCAACTCGGTTTTACAGTGAAAACTGCAGGAACTTCAAACCGGCACTAGGAAACAGACTGAGAAACCAGGGTCAAATTTTCTACTGCAAACCGTTCCTTTTGTGCTAGATGACCGAACGTCTCTACACATGCTCAGTTCTGAGAGATAAGTGTGTGTGAAAGCCGTCCTTAACCTAGCTTCTTGGGAACACAAAGTTTCATTTCAGTTGATACTCCACTCCATACATATATATGGGGAGGTACTAGCTCCAACTCGGTTTTACAGTGAAAACTGCAGGAACTTCAAAGAGGCAACAGGAAAAAGACTGAGAAACAAGAGTAAAAGTTTCTCCTGCTACCCATTCCCTTTGTGCTAGATGAACGAACGTCTCTCCACATGCTCAATTCTGAGAGATAAGTGTGTGTGAAAGCCGTCCTTCACCTAGCTTGTAGGGAACACAAAGATTCTTTTCAGTTGCAAACTCCAATCCATATATATATATGGGGAGGTACTAGCTCAAACTCGGTTGTACAGTGAAAACTGCAGGAACTTCAAACCGGCACTAGGAAACAGCCTGAGAAACCAGAGTAAAATTTTCTAATGCAACCCGTTGCATTTGTGCTAGATGAAAAAACGTCTCTGAACATGCTCAGTTCTGAGAGATAAGTGCGTTTGAAAGCCGTCCTTCACATAGCTTGTTGGGAACACAAAGTTTCTTTTCAGTTGCAAACTCCACTCCATACATATATATGGGGAGGTACCAGTTCCAACTCTGTTTTACAGTGAAAACAGCTGGAACTTCAAACCGGCACTAGGAAACAGACTGAGAAACCAGAGTAAAAGTTTCTCCTGCAACCCGTTCCCTTTATGCTAGATGAATGAACGTCTCTCCACATGCTCAGTTCTGAGAGATAATTGTGTGTGAAAGCCGTCCTTCACCTACCTTGTTGGGAACACAAAGTTTCTTTTCAGTTGAAACTCCACTCCATACATATATATGGGGAGGTACTAGCTCCAACACGGTTTTACAGTGAAAACTGCAGGAACTTCAAACCGCCAACACTAAACAGACTGAGAAACCAGAGTATAAGTTTCTCCTGCTTCCCGTTTCCTTTGTGCTAGATGAATGAACGTCTCTCCACATGCTCAGTTCTGAGAGATAAGTGAGTGTGAAAGCCGTCCTTCACCTAGCTTGTTTGGAACACAAAGTTTCTTTTCAGTTGCAAACTCCACTCCATACATATATATGTGTAGGTACTAGCTCCAACTCGGTTTTACAGTGAAAACTGCAGGAACTTCAAACCGGCACTTGGAAACACACTGAGAAACCAGAGTCAAATTTTCTACTGCAACCCGTTCCATTTTTGCTAGATGAACGAACGTCTCTCCACATGCTCAGTTCTGAGTGATAAGTGTGTGTGAAAGCAGTCCTTCAACTAGCTTCTTGGGAACACAAAGTTTCTTTTCAGTTGCAAACTCCAATCCATACATATATATTCGGAGGTACTAGCTCCAACTCGGTTTTACAGTGAAAACTGCAGGAACTTCAAACCGGCACTAGGAAACAGACTGAGAAACCAGGGTCAAATTTTCTACTGCAAACCGTTCCTTTTGTGCTAGATGACCGAACTTCTCTCCACATGCTCAGTTCTGAGAGATAAGTGTGTGTGAAAGCCGTCCTTCACCTAGCTTGTTGGGAACACAAAGTTTCTTTTAAGTTGCAAACTCCACTCCATTCATATATACGGGGAGATACTAGCTCCAACTCGGTTTTACAGTGAAAACTGCAGGAACTTCAAACCAGCACTAGGAAACAGACTGAGAAACCAGAGTAAAATTTTCTTCTGCAACCCGTTCCCTTTGTGCTTGATGAACGATCGTCTCTCCACATGCTCAGTTCTGAGAGATAAGTGTGTGTGAAAGCCGCCCTTCAACCAACTTGTTAGGAACACAAAGTTTCTTTTCAGTTGCAAACTCCACTCCATACATATATATGGGTAGGTACTAGCTCCAACTCGGTTTTACAGTGAAAACTGCAGGAACTTCAAACCGGCACTAGGAAACATACTGAGAAACCAGAGTAAAATTTTCTCCTGCAACCCTTTAACTTTGTGCTAGATGAACGAAAGTCTCTCCACATGCTATGTTCTGAGAGATATGTGTGTGTGAATGCCGTACTTCACATAGCTTCTTGGGAATACAAAGATTTTTTTCAGTTGCAAACTCCACTCCATACATATTTATGGGTATGTACTAGCTCCAACTCGGTTTTACAGTGAAAACTGCAGGATCTTCAAACCGGCACAAGGAAACAGTCTGAGAAACCAGAGTAAAAGTTTCTCGTGTAAACAATTTCTTTAGTGCTAGATGAACGAACGTCTCCCCACATGCTCATTTCTGAGAGATAAGTGTGTGTGAATGCCGTCCTTCATCTAGCTTGTTGGGAACACAAAGTTTCTTTTCACTTGCAAACTGCAATCCATACATTTATATGGGGAGGTACAGGCTCCAACTCGTTTTTACAGTGAAAACTGCAGAAAATTCAAACCGGCACTAGGAAACAGACTGAGAAACCAGAGTAAAAGTTTCTCCTGCAAACTGTTCCCTTTGCCCTAAATGAACGAACGTCTCTCCACATGCTCAGTTCTGAGAGATAATTGTGTTTGAAAGCCGTCCTTCACCTAGCTTGTTGGGAACACAAAGTTTCTTTTCAGTTGCAAACTCCACTCCATACATATACAAGGGGAGGTACTAGCTCCAACTCTGTTTTACAGTGAAAACTGCAGGAACTACAAACCGGCACTAGGAAACAGACTGAGAAACCAGAGTAAAAGTTTCTCCTGCAAACCTTTCCCTTTGTGCTTGATGAACGATCGTCTCTCCACATGCTCAGTTCAGAGAGATAAGTGTGTGTGAAAGCCGTCCTTCACCCAGCTTGTTGGGAACACAAAGTTTCTTTTCAGTTGCAAACTCCACTCCATACATATATATGGGGAGGTACTAGCTCCAACTCGGTTTTACAGTGAAAACTGCAGGAACTTCAAACCGGCACTAGGAAACATACTGAGAAACCAGAGTAAATCTTTCTCCTGCAACCCGTTCCCTTTGTGCTAGATGAACGAACGTCTCTCCACATGCTCTGTTCTGAGAGATAAGTGTGTGTGAAAGCCGTCCTTCACCTAGCTTCTTGGGAATACAAAGATTCTTTTCAGTTGCAAACTCCACTCCATACATATTTATGGGGAGGTACTAGCTCCAACTCGGTTTTACAGTAAAAACTGCAGGAACTTGAAACCGGCACTAGGAAACCGACTGAGAAACCAGAGTAAAAGTTTCTCCTGCAACCTGTTCCCTTTTTGCTAGATGAACGAACGTCTCTCCACATGCTCAGTTCTGAGAGGTAAGTCTGTGTGAAAGCCGTCCTTCACCTAGCTTGTTGGGAACACAAAGTTTTTTTTCAGTTGCAAACTCCACTCCATACATATTTATGGGGAGGTAATATCTCCAACTCGGTTTTACAGTGAAAACTGCAGGAACATCAAACCTACAGTAGGAAACATACTGAGAAACCAGAGTAAAAGTTACTCCTGCAAACCGTTCCTTTTGTGCTTTATGAACGAACGTCTCTCCACATGCTCAGTTCTGAGAGATAAGTGTGTGTGAAAGCCGTCCTTCACCCAGCTTGTTGGGAACACAAAGTTTCTTTTCAGTTGCAAACTCCACTCCATACATATATATGGGGAGGTACTAGCTCCAACTCGGTTTTACAGTGAAAACTGCAGGAACTTCAAACCGGCACTAGGAAACATACTGAGAAACCAGAGTAAATCTTTCTCCTGCAAACCGTTCCCTTTGTGCTAGATGAACGAACGTCTCTCCACATGCTCTGTTCTGAGAGATAAGTGTGTGTGAAAGCCGTCCTTCACCTAGCTTCTTGGGAATACAAAGATTCTTTTCAGTTGCAAACTCCACTCCATACATATTTATGGGGAGGTACTAGCTCCAACTCGGTTTTACAGTAAAAACTGCAGGAACTTGAAACCGGCACTAGGAAACCGACTGAGAAACCAGAGTAAAAGTTTCTCCTGCAACCTGTTCCATTTTTGCTAGATGAACGAACGTCTCTCCACATGCTCAGTTCTGAGAGATAAATCTGTGTGAAAGCCGTCCTTCACCTAGCTTGTTGGGAACACAAAGTTTTTTTTCAGTTGCAAACTCCACTCCATACATATTTATGGGGAGGTAATATCTCCAACTCGGTTTTACAGTGAAAACTGCAGGAACTTCAAACCTACAGTAGGAAACATACTGAGAAACCAGAGTAAAAGTTACTCCTGCAAACCGTTCCTTTTGTGCTTTATGAACGAACGTCTCTCCACATGCTCAGTTCTGAGAGATAAGTGTGTGTGAAAATCGTCCTTCACCTAGCTTGTTGGGAACACAAAGTTTCTTTTCAGTTGCAAACTCCATTCCATACATATATATGGGTAGGTACTAGCTCCATCAAGATTTTACAGTGAAAACGGCAGGAACTTCAAACCGGCACTAGGAAACAGACTGAGAATCCAGAGTAAAAGTTTCTCCTGCAACCCGTTCCCTTTGTGCTTGATGAACGATCGTCTCTCCACATGCTCAGTTCTGAGAGATAAGTGTGTGTGAAAGCTGCCCTTCACCTAGCTTGTTGGGAACACAAAGTTTCTTTTCAGTTGCAAACTCCATTCCATACATATTTATGTGGAAGTAATATCTCTAACTTTGTTTTACTGTGAAAACTGCAGGAACTTCAAAACTGGAGTAGGAAAAATACAGAGAAAACAGAGTAAAAGTCACTCCTGCAAACCGTTCCTTTTTTGCTAGTTGAACGAACGTCTCTCCACATGCTGAGTTCTTAGAGATAAGTGTGTTTGAAAGCCGTCTTTCACCTAGCTTGTTGGGAACACAAAGTTTCTTTTAAGTTGCAAAATCCACTCCATACATATATATGGGTAGGTACTAGCTCCAACTCGGGTTTACAGTGAAAACTGCAGGAACTTCAAACCGGCACTAGGAAACAGATGGAGAATCCAGAGTAAAAGTTTCTCCTGCAACCCGTTCCCTTTGTGCTAGATGAACGATCGTCTCTCCACATGCTCATTTCTGAGAGATAAGTGTGTGTGAAAGCCGTACTTCACCGAGCTTGTTGGGAACACAAAGTTTCTTTTCACTTGCAAACTCCAATCCATACATATATATGGGGAGGTATTAGCTCCAAATCGGTTTTACAGTGAAAACTGCAGGAACTTCAAACCGGAACTAGGAATCAGACTGAGAATACAGAGCAAAAGTTTCTCCTGCAAACCGTTCCCTTTGTGCTAAATGAACGAACGTCTCTCCACATGCTCAGTTCTGAGACATAAGTGTGTGTGAAAGCCGTCCTTAACATTGCTTGTTGGGAACACAAAGTTTCTTTTCACTTGCAAACTCCACTCCATACATATACATGGGGAGGTACTAGCTCCAACTCGGTTATACAGTGAAAACTGCAGGAACTTCAAACCAGCACTAGAAAACATACTGAGAATCCAGAGTAAAAGTTTCTCCTGCAACCCGTTCCCTTTGTGCTTGATGAACGATCGTCTCTCCACATGCTCAGTTCTGAGAGATAAGTGTGTGTGAAAGCTGCCCTTCACCTAGCTTGTTGGGAACACAAAGTTTCTTTTCAGTTGCAAACTCCACTCCATACATATTTATGTGGAAGTAATATCTCTAACTTTGTTTTACAGTGAAAACTGCAGGAACTTCAAAACTGGAGTAGGAAAAATACAGAGAAAACAGAGTAAAAGTCACTCCTGCAAACCGTTCCTTTTTTGCTAGTTGAACGAACGTCTCTCCACATGCTGAGTTCTTAGAGATAAGTGTGTTTGAAAGCCGTCTTTCACCTAGCTTGTTGGGAACACAAAGTTTCTTTTAAGTTGCAAAATCCACTCCATACATATATATGGGTAGGTACTAGCTCCAACTCGGGTTTACAGTGAAAACTGCAGGAACTTCAAACCGGCACTAGGAAACAGATGGAGAATCCAGAGTAAAAGTTTCTCCTGCAACCCGTTCCCTTTGTGCTAGATGAACGATCGTCTCTCCACATGCTCATTTCTGAGAGATAAGTGTGTGTGAAAGCCGTACTTCACCGAGCTTGTTGGGAACACAAAGTTTCTTTTCACTTGCAAACTCCAATCCATACATATATATGGGGAGGTATTAGCTCCAAATCGGTTTTACAGTGAAAACTGCAGGAACTTCAAACCGGAACTAGGAATCAGACTGAGAATACAGAGCAAAAGTTTCTCCTGCAAACCGTTCCCTTTGTGCTAAATGAACGAACGTCTCTCCACATGCTCAGTTCTGAGACATAAGTGTGTGTGAAAGCCGTCCTTAACATTGCTTGTTGGGAACACAAAGTTTCTTTTCACTTGCAAACTCCACTCCATACATATACATGGGGAGGTACTAGCTCCAACTCGGTTATACAGTGAAAACTGCAGGAACTTCAAACCAGCACTAGAAAACATACTGAGAATCCAGAGTAAAAGTTTCTCCTGCAACCCGTTCCCTTTGTGCTAGAAGAACGAACGTCTCTCAACATGCTCAGTTCTGAGAGATAAGTGTGTGTGAAAGCTGCCCTTCACCTAGCTTGTTGGGAAAACAAAGTTTCTTTTCAGTTGCAAACTCCACTCCATACATATTTATGTGGAAGTAATAGCTCTAACTTTGTTTTACAGTGAAAACTGCAGGAACTTCAAAACGGGAGTAGGAAAAATACAGAGAAAACAGAGTAAAAGTTATTCCTGCAAACCGTTCCCTTTTTGCTAGTTGAACGAACGTCTCTCCACATGCTGAGTTCTTAGAGATAAGTGTGTTTGAAAGCCGTCCTTCACCTAGCTTGTTGGGAACACAAAGTTTCTTTTAAGTTGCAAAATCCACTCCATACATATATATGGTTAAGTACTAGCCCCAACTCGGGTTTACAGTGAAAACTGCAGGAACTTCAAACCGGCACTAGGAAACAGATGGAGAATCCAGAGTAAAAGATTCTCCTGCAACCCGTTCCCTTTGTGCTAGATGAACGATCGACTCTCCACATGCTCAGTTCTGAGAGATAAGTGTGTGTGAAAGCCGTACTTCACCGAGCTTGTTGGGAACACAAAGTTTCTTTTCACTTGCAAACTCCAATCCATACATATATATGGGGAGGTACTAGCTCCAAATCTGTTTTACAGTGAAAACTGCAGGAACATCAAACCGGCACTAGGAATCAGACTGAGAATACAGAGCAAAAGTTTCTCCTGCAAACCGTTCCCTTTGTGCGAAATGAACGAATGTCTCTCCACATGCTCAGTTCTGAGAGATAAGTGTGTGTGAAAGCCGTCCTTAACATTGCTTGTTGGGAACACAAAGTTTCTTTTCACTTGCAAACTCCACTCCATACTTATACATGGGGAGGTACTAGCTCCAACTCGGTTTTACAGTGAAAACAGCAGGAACTTCAAAAAAGCACTAGAAAACATACTGAGAATCCAGAGTAAAAGTTTCTCCTACAACCCGATCCCTTTGTGCTTGATGAACTATCGTCTCTCCACATGCTCAATTCTGAGAGATAAGTGTGTGTGAAAGCCGTCCTTCACCTAGCTTGTTGGGAACACAAAGTTTCTTTTCAGTTGCAAACTCCACTCCATACATATTTATGGGGAGGTACTAGCTCCAAATCGGTTTTACAGTGAAAACTGCAGGAAATTCAAACCGGCACATGGAAACAGACTGAGAAACCAGAGTAAAAGTTTCTCCTGTAAACCATTCCCTTCGTGCTAGATGAACGAAAGTCTCTCCACATGCTAAGTTCTGAGAGATAAGTGTGTGTGAAAGCCGTCCTTCACATAGCTTGTTGGGAACACAAAGTTTCTTTTCACTTGCAAACTCCAATCCATACATATATATGGGTAGGTACTAGCTACAACTCGGTTTTACAGTGAAAACGGCAGGAACTTCAAACCGGCACTAGGAAACAGACTGAGATACCAGAGTAAAAGTTTCTCCTGCAAACCGTTCCCTTTGTGCTAGATGAACGAACGTCTCTCCACATGCTCTGTTCTGAGAGATAAGTGTGTGTGAAAGCAGTCCTTCACCTAGCTTCTTGGGAATACAAAGTTACTTTTCACTTGCAAACTCCAATCCATACATATATATGGGGAGGTACCAGCTCCAAATCGGTTTTACAGTGAAAATTGCAGGAACTTCAAACCGGCACTAGGAAAAAGACTGAGAAACCAGAGTAAAACTTTCTCCTGCAACCCGTTCCCTTTGTGCTAGATGAATGAACGTCTCTCCACATGCTCTGTTCTGAGAGATAAGTGTGTGTGAAAGCCGCCCTTCACCTAGCTTCTTGGGAAGACAAAGATTCTTTTCAGTTGCAAACTCCACTCCATACATATTTATGGGGAGGTACTAGCTCCAACTCGGTTTTACAGTGAAAACTGCAGGAACTTCAAACCGGCACAAGGAAACAGACTGAGAAACCAGAGTAAAAGTTTCTCCTGTAAACCATTCCCTTCGTGCTAGATGAACGAACGTCTCTCCACATGCTCAGTTCTGAGAGATAAGTGTGTTTGAAAGCCGTCCTTCACATAGCTTGTTGGGAACACAAAGTTTCTTTTCACTTGCAAACTCCAATCCATACATATATATGGGTAGGTACTAGCTACAACTCGGTTTTACAGTGAAAACTGCAGGAACTTCAAACCGGCTCTAGGAAACAGACTGAGATACCAGAGTAAAAGTTTCTCCTGCAAACCGTTCCCTTTGTGCTAGATGAACGAACGTCTCTCCACATGCTCTGTTCTGAGAGATAAGTGTGTGTGAAAGCAGTCCTTCACCTAGCTTCTTGGGAATACAAAGATTCTTTTCAGTTGCAAACTCCACTACATGCATATTTATGGGGAGGTACTAGCTCCAACATTGTTTTACAATGAAAACTGCTGGAACTTCAAACCGGCACAAGGAAACAGACTGAGAAACCAGAGTAAAAGTTTCTCCTGTAAACCATTCCCTTCGTGCTAGATGAACGAACGTCTCTCCACATGCTCAGATCTGAGAGATAAGTGTGTGTGAAAGCCGTCCTTCACCTAGCTTGTTGGGAACACAAAGTTTCTTTTCACTTGCAAACTCCAATCCATACATATATATGGGGAGGTACTAGCTCCAACTCGGTTTTACAGTGAAAATTGCAGGAACTTCAAACCGGCACTAGGAAAAAGACTGAGAAACCAGAGTAAAAGTTTCTCCTGCAACCCGTTCCCTTTTTGCTAGATGAACGAACGTCTCTCCACATGCTCAGTTCTTAGAGATAAGTGTGTGTGAAAGCCGTCCTTCACCTAGCTTGTTGGGAACACAAAGTTTCTTTTAAGTTGCAAACTCAACTCCATACATTTATATGTGGAGGTACTAGCCCCAACTCGGTTTTACAGTGAAAACTGCAGGAATTTCAAACCGGCACTATGAAACAGACTGAGAATCCAGAGTAAAAGTTTCTCCTGCAACCCGTTCCCATTGTGCTTGATGAACGATCGTCTCTCCACATGCTCAGTTCTGAGAGATATGTGTGTGTGAAAGCCGTCCTTCATTTAGCTTGTTGGGAACACAAAGTTTCTTTTCACTTGCAAACTCCACTCCATACATATACATGGGGAGGTACTAGCTCCAACTCGGTTTTACAGTGAAAACTGCAGGAACTTCAAACCAGCACTAGGAAACATACTGAGAATCCAGAGTAAAAGTTTCTCCTGCAACCCGTTCCCTTTGTGCTTGATGAACTATCGTCTCTCCACATGCTCAATTCTGAGAGATAAGTGTGTGTGAAAGCCGTCCTTCACCTAGCTTGTTGGGAACACAAAGTTTCTTTTCAGTTGCATACTCCACTCCATACATATATATGGGGAGGTATTAGCTCCAACTCGGTTTTACAGTGAAAACTGCAGGAACTTTAAACCGGCACAAGGAAACATACTGACAAAACAGAGTATAACTTTCTCCTGCAACCCGTTCCCTTTGTGCTAGATGAACGAACGTCTCTCCACATGCTCTGTTCTGAGAGATAAGTGTGTGTGAAAGCCGCCCTTCACCTAGCTTCTTGGGAAGACAAAGATTCTTTTCAGTTGCAAACTCCACTCCATACATATTTATGGGGAGGTACTAGCTCCAACTCGGTTTTACAGTGAAAACTGCAGGAACTTCAAACCGGCACAAGGAAACAGACTGAGAAACCAGAGTAAAAGTTTCTCCTGTAAACCATTCCTTTCGTGCTAGATGAACGAACGTCTCTCCACATGCTCAGTTCTGAGAGATAAGTGTGTGTGAAAGCCGTCCTTCACCTAGCTTGTTGGGAACACAAAGTTTCTTTTCACTTGCAAACTCCAATCCATACATATATATGGGTAGGTACTAGCTAAAACTCGGTTTTACAGTGAAAACTGCAGGAATTTCAAACCGGCACTAGGAAACAGACTGAGATACCAGAGTAAAAGTTTCTCCTGCAAACCGTTCCCTTTGTGCTAGATGAACGAACGTCTCTCAACATGCTCTGTTCTGAGAGATAAGTGTGTGTGAAAGCAGTCCTTCACCTAGCTTCTTGGGAATACAAAAATTCTTTTCAGTTGCAAACTCCACTCCATGCATATTTATGGGGAGGTACTAGCTCCAACATGGTTTTACAATGAAAACTGCAGGAACTTCAAACCGGCACAAGGAAACAGACTGAGAAACCAGAGTAAAAGTTTCTCCTGTAAACCATTCCCTTCGTGCTAGATGAACGAACGTCTCTCCACATGCTCAGATCTGAGAGATAAGTGTGTGTGAAAGCCGTCCTTCACCTAGCTTGTTGGGAACACAAAGTTTCTTTTCACTTGCAAACTCCAATCCATACATATATATGGGGAGGTACTAGCTCCAACTCGGTTTTACAGTGAAAATTGCAGGAACTTCAAACCGGCACTAGGAAACAGACTTAGAAACCATAGTAAAAGTTTCTCCTGCAACCCGTTCCCTTTTTGCTAGATGAACGAACGTCTCTCCACATGCTCAGTTCTTAGAGATAAGTGTGTGTGAAAGCCGTCCTTCACCTAGCTTGTTGGGAACACAAAGTTTCTTTTAAGTTGCAAACTCTACTCCATACATATATATGTGGAGGTACTAGCTCCAACTCGGTTTTACAGTGAAAACTGCAGGAATTTCAAACCGGCACTAGGAAACAGACTGAGAATCCAGAGTAAAAGTTTCTCCTGCAACCCGTTCCCATTGTGCTTGATGAACGATCGTCTCTCCACATGCTCAGTTCTGAGAGATATGTGTGTGTGAAAGCCGTCCTTCACCTAGCTTGTTGGGAACACAAAGTTTCTTTTCACTTGCAAACTCAACTCCATACATTTATATGTGGAGGTACTAGCCCCAACTCGGTTTTACAGTGAAAACTGCAGGAATTTCAAACCGGCACTATGAAACAGACTGAGAATCCAGAGTAAAATTTTCTCCTGCAACCCGTTCCCATTGTGCTTGATGAACGATCGTCTCTCCACATGCTCAGTTCTGAGAGATATGTGTGTGTGAAAGCCGTCCTTCATTTAGCTTGTTGGGAACACAAAGTTTCTTTTCACTTGCAAACTCCACTCCATACATATACATGGGGAGGTACTAGCTCCAACTCGGTTTTACAGTGAAAACTGCAGGAACTTCAAACCAGCACTAGGAAACATACTGAGAATCCAGAGTAAAAGTTTCTCCTGCAACCCGTTCCCTTTGTGCTTGATGAACTATCGTCTCTCCACATGCTCAATTCTGAGAGATAAGTGTGTGTGAAAGCCGTCCTTCACCTAGCTTGTTGGGAACACAAAGTTTCTTTTCAGTTGCATACTCCACTCCATACATATATATGGGGAGGTATTAGCTCCAACTCGGTTTTACAGTGAAAACTGCAGGAACTTTAAACCGGCACAAGGAAACATACTGACAAAACAGAGTATAACTTTCTCCTGCAACCCGTTCCCTTTGTGCTAGATGAACGAACGTCTCTCCACATGCTCTGTTCTGAGAGATAAGTGTGTGTGAAAGCCGCCCTTCACCTAGCTTCTTGGGAAGACAAAGATTCTTTTCAGTTGCAAACTCCACTCCATACATATTTATGGGGAGGTACTAGCTCCAACTCGGTTTTACAGTGAAAACTGCAGGAACTTCAAACCGGCACAAGGAAACAGACTGAGAAACCAGAGTAAAAGTTTCTCCTGTAAACCATTCCTTTCGTGCTAGATGAACGAACGTCTCTCCACATGCTCAGTTCTGAGAGATAATTGTGTGTGAAAGCCGTCCTTCACCTAGCTTGTTGGGAACACAAAGTTTCTTTTCACTTGCAAACTCCAATCCATACATATATATGGGTAGGTACTAGCTAAAACTCGGTTTTACAGTGAAAACTGCAGGAATTTCAAACCGGCACTAGGAAACAGACTGAGATACCAGAGTAAAAGTTTCTCCTGCAAACCGTTCCCTTTGTGCTAGATGAACGAACGTCTCTCAACATGCTCTGTTCTGAGAGATAAGTGTGTGTGAAAGCAGTCCTTCACCTAGCTTCTTGGGAATACAAAAATTCTTTTCAGTTGCAAACTCCACTCCATGCATATTTATGGGGAGGTACTAGCTCCAACATGGTTTTACAATGAAAACTGCAGGAACTTCAAACCGGCACAAGGAAACAGACTGAGAAACCAGAGTAAAAATTTCTCCTGTAAACCATTCCCTTCGTGCTAGATGAACGAACGTCTCTCCACATGCTCAGATCTGAGAGATAAGTGTGTGTGAAAGCCGTCCTTCACCTAGCTTGTTGGGAACACAAAGTTTCTTTTCACTTGCAAACTCCAATCCATACATATATATGGGGAGGTACTAGCTCCAACTCGGTTTTACAGTGAAAATTGCAGGAACTTCAAACCGGCACTAGGAAACAGACTTAGAAACCATAGTAAAAGTTTCTCCTGCAACCCGTTCCCTTTTTGCTAGATGAACGAACGTCTCTCCACATGCTCAGTTCTTAGAGATAAGTGTGTGTGAAAGCCGTCCTTCACCTAGCTTGTTGGGAACACAAAGTTTCTTTTAAGTTGCAAACTCTACTCCATACATATATATGTGGAGGTACTAGCTCCAACTCGGTTTTACAGTGAAAACTGCAGGAATTTCAAACCGGCACTAGGAAACAGACTGAGAATCCAGAGTAAAAGTTTCTCCTGCAACCCGTTCCCATTGTGCTTGATGAACGATCGTCTCTCCACATGCTCAGTTCTGAGAGATATGTGTGTGTGAAAGCCGTCCTTCACCTAGCTTGTTGGGAACACAAAGTTTCTTTTCACTTGCAAACTCCACTCCATACATATACATGGGGAGGTACTAGCTCCAACTCGGTTTTACAGTGAAAACTGCAGGAACTTCAAACCAGCACTAGGAAACATACTGAGAATCCAGAGTAAAAGTTTCTCCTGCAACCCGTTCCCTTTGTTCTTGATGAACTATCGTCTCTCCACATGCTCAATTCTGAGAGATAAGTGTGTGTGAAAGCCGTCCTTCACCTAGCTTGTTGGGAACACAAAGTTTCTTTTCAGTTGCAAACTCCACTCCATACATATATATGGGGAGGTATTAGCTCCAACTCGGTTTTACAGTGAAAACTGCAGGAACTTTAAACCGGCACTAGGAAACATACTGACAAAACAGAGTAAAACTTTCTCCTGCAACCCGTTCCCTTTGTGCTAGATGAACGAACGTCTCTCCACATGCTCAGTTCTGAGAGATAAGTGTGTGTGAAAGCCGTCCTTCACATAGCTTGTTGGGAACACAAAGTTTCTTTTCACTTGCAAACTCAAATCCATACATATATATGGGTAGGTACTAGCTACAACTCGGTTTTACAGTGAAAACTGCAGGAACTTCAAACCGGCACTAGGAAACAGACTGAGATACCAGAGTAAAAGTTTCTCCTGCAAACCGTTCCCTTTGTGCTAGATGAACGAACGTCTATCCACATGCTCAGTTCAGAGGGATAAGTGTGTGTGAAAGCCGTCCTTCACCTAGCTTGTTGGGAACACAAAGTTTCTTTTCAGTTGCAAACTCCACTCCATACATATATATGGGGAGGTACTAGCTCCAACTCGGATTTATAGTGAAAACGGCAGGAACTTCAAACAGGCACTAGGAAACAGACTGAGAATCCAGAGTAAAAGTTTCTCCAGCAACCCGTTCCCTTTGTGCTTGAGGAACGATCGTCTCTCCACATGCTCAGTTCTGAGAGATAAGTGTGTGTGAAAGCCGTCCTTCACCTAGCTTGTTGGGAACACAAAGTTTCTTTTCAGTTGCAAACTCCACTCCATACTTATTTATGGGGAGGTAATAGCTCCAACTTGGTTTTACAGTGAAAACTGCAGGAACTTCAAACCGGCAGTAGGAAAAATTCTGAGAAACCAGAGTAAAAGTTACACCTGCAACCCGTTCCCTTTTTTGCTAGATGAACGAACGTCTCTCCACATGCTCTGTTCTGAGAGATAAGTGTGTGTGAAAGCAGTCCATCACCTAGCTTCTTGGGAATTCAAAGATTCTTTTCAGTTGCAAACTCCACTCCATGCATATTTATGGGGAGGTACTAGCTCCAACATGGTTTTACAATGAAAACTGCTGGAACTTCAAACCGGCACAAGGAAACAGACTGAGAAACCAGAGTAAAAGTTTCTCCTGTAAACCATTCCCTTCGTGCTAGATGAACGAACGTCTCTCCACATGCTCAGTTCTGTGAGATAAGTGTGTGTGAAAGCCATCCTTCACCTAGCTTGTTGGGAACACAAAGTTTCTTTTCACTTGCAAACTCCAATCCATACATATATATGGGGAGGTACTAGCTCCAACTCGGTTTTACAGTGAAAATTGCAGGAACTTCAAACCGGCACTAGGAAACAGACTTAGAAAACATAGTAAAAGTTTCTCCTGCAACCCGTTCCCTTTTTGCTAGATGAAAGAACGTCTCTCCACATGCTCAGTTCTTAGAGATAAGTGTGTGTGAAAGCCGTCCTTCACCTAGCTTGTTGGGAACACAAAGTTTCTTTTAATTTGCAAACTCAACTCCATACATATATATGTGGAGGTACTAGCTCCAACTCGGTTTTACAGTGAAAACTGCAGGAATTTCAAACCGGCACTAGGAAACAGACTGAGAATCCAGAGTAAACGTTTCTCCTGCAACCCGTTCCCATTGGGCTTGATGAACGATCGTCTCTCCACATGCTCAGTTCTGAGTCATATGTGTGTGTGAAAGCCGTCCTTCACCTAGCTTGTTGGGAACACAAAGTTTCTTTTCAGTTGCAAACTCCACTCCATACATATATATGGGGAGGTATTAGCTCCAACTCGGTTTTACAGTGAAAACTGCAGGAACCTCAAACCGGCACTAGGAAACATACTGACAAACCAGAGTAAAACTTTCTCCTGCAACCCGTTCCCTTTGTGCTAGATGAACGAACGTCTCTCCACATGCTCTGTTCTGAGAGATAAGTGTGTGTGAAAGCCGCCCTTCACCTAGCTTCTTGGGAAGACAAAGATTCTTTTCAGTTGCAAACTCCACTCCATACATATATATGCGGAGTTACTAGCTCCAACCCGGATTTACAGTGAAAACGGCAGGAACTTCAAACAGGCACTAGGAAACAGACTGAGAATCCAGAGTAAAAGTTTCTCCTGCAACCCGTTCCCTTTGTGCTTGATGAACGATAGTCTCTCCACATGCTCAGTTCTGAGAGATATGTGTGTGTGAAAGCCGTCCTTCACCTATCTTGTTGGGAACACAAAGTTTCTTTCCTCTTGCAAACTGCAATCCATAAATATATATGGGTAGGTACTAGCTCGAACTCGATTTTACAGTGAAAACTGCAGGAACTTCAAACCGGCACTAGGAAACAGACTGAGAAACCAGAGTAAAAGTTTCTCCTGCCTCCCATTCCCTTTGTGCTAAATGAACGAACGTCTCTCCACATGCTCAGTTCTGAGAGATAATTGTGTGTGAAAGCCGTCCTTCACCTAGCTTGTTGGGAACACAAAGTTTCTTTTCAGTTGCAAACTCCACTCCATACATATATAAGGGGAGATACTATCTCCAGCTCGGTTTTACAGTGAAAACTGCAAGAAATTCAAACCGGCACTAGGAAACAGACTGAGAATCCAGAGTAAAAGTTTCTCCTGCAACCAGTTCCCTTTGTGCTTGATGAACGATCGTCTCTCCACATGCTTAGTTCTGATAGATAAGTCTGTGTGAAAGCCGTACTTCACCTATCTTGTTGGGAACACAAAGTTTCTTTTCAGTTGCTAACTCCAATCCATACATATTTATGGGGAGGTAATAGCTCCAACTCGGTTTTACAGGGAAAGCTGCAGGAACTTCAAACCGGCAGTATGAAAAAGACTGAGAAACCAGAGTAAAAGTCTCTCCTGCAACCCGTTCCCTTTTTGCTAGATGAACGAACGTCTCTCCACATGCTCAGTTCTGAGAGGTAAGTGTGTGAGGAAGCCGTCCTTCACCTAGCTTGTTGGGAACACAAAGTTTCTTTTCAGTTGCAAACTCCACTCCATACAAATATATGGGGAGGTACTAGCCCCAACTCGGTTTTACTGTGAAAACTGCAGGAACTTCAAAACGGCACTAGGAAACAGACTGAGAAACCAGAGTAAAAGTTTCTCCTGTAAACCGTTCCCTTTGTGCTAGATGAACGAATGTCTCTCCACATGCTCAGTTCTGAGAGATAAGTGTGTCTGAAAGCCGTCCTTCACCTAGCTTGTTGGGAACACAATGTTTCTTTTCACTTGCAAAATCCAATCCATACATATACATGGGGAGGTACTAGCTCCAACTCGGTTTTGCAGTGAAAACTGCAGGAACGTCAAACCGGCACTAGGAAACAGACTGAGAATCCAGATTAAATGTTTCTCCTGCAACCCGTTCCCTTTGTGCTTGATGAACGACGTCTCTCCACATGCTCAGTTCTGAGAGTTAAGTGTGTGTGAAAGCCGTCCTTCACCTAGCTTGTTGGGAACACAAAGTTTCTTTTCAGTTGCAAACTCCACTCCATACATATTTATGGAGAGGTACTAGCTCCAACTCGGGTTTACAGTGAAAACTGCAGGAACTTCAAACCGGCACTAGGAAACAGACTGATATTCCAGAGTAAATGTTACTCCTGCAACCCGTTCCTTTGTGCTAAATGAACGAAAGTCTCTCCACATGTTAAGTTCTGAGAGATAAGTGTGTGTGAAAGCCGTCCTTCACCTAGCTTGTTGGGAACACAAAGTTTCTTTTCAGTTGCAAACTCCACTCCATACATATATATGGGGAGCTACTAGCTCCAACTCGGTTTTACAGTGAAAACTGCAGGAACTTCAAACCGGCACTAGGAAACATACCGAGAACCCAGAGTAAAACTTTCTCCTGCAACCCGTTCCTTTTGTGCTAGATGAACGACCGTCTCTCCTCATGCTCTGTTCTGAGGTAAGTGTTTGTGAAAGCCGTCCTTCACCTAGCTACTTGGGAATACAAAGATTCTTTTCAGTTGCAAACTCCACTCCATATATATTTATATGGAAGTACTAGCTCCAACTCTGTTTTACAGTGAAAACTGCAGGAATTTCAAACCGGCACTAGGAAACAGACTGAGATTCCAGAGTAATATTTATTCCTGCAAACCGTTCCTTTTGTGCTAAATGAACGAACGTCTCTCCACAGGTTAAGTTCTCAGAGATAAGTGTGTGTGAAAGCCGTCCTTCACCTAGCTTTTGGGAACACAAAGATTCTTTTCAGTTGCAAACTCCACTCCATACATATATATGTGTAGCTCCTAGCTCCAACTAGGTTTTACAGTGAAAACTGCAGGAACTTCAAACCGGCACTAGGAAACAGACTGAGAAACCAGAGTAAAAGTTTCTCCTGCAAACTGATCCATTCCTGCTAGATGAACGAACGTCTCCACATGCTCAGTTCTGAGAGATAATAGTGTGTGAAAGCCGTACTTCACCTAGCTTGTTGGGAACACAAAGTTTCTTTTCAGTTGCAAACTCCACTCCATACATATTTATGGGGAGGTTCTAGCTCCAACTCGGGTTTACAGTGAAAACTGCAGGAACTTCAAACCGGCACTAGGAAACAGACTGAGAAACCAGAGTAAAAGTTTCTCCTGCAAACTGTTCCATTCCTGCTAGATGAACGAACGTCTTTCCACATGCTCAGTTCTGAGAGATAAGTGTGTGTGAAAGCCGTACTTCACCTAGCTTGTTGGGAACACAAAGTTTCTTTTCAGTTGCAAACTCCACTCCATACATATTTATGGGGAGGTAATAGCTACAACTCGTTTTTACAGTGAAAACTGCAGGAACTTCAAACTGGCAGTAGGAAAAAGACTGAGAAACCAGAGTAAAAGTTTCTCCTCCAACCCGTTCCATTTTTGGTAGATGAACGAACATCTCTCCCCATGCTCAGTTCTGAGAGATAAGTGTGTGTGAAAGCCGTCCTTCACCTAGCTTGTTGGGAAAACAAACTTTCTTTTCAGTTGCAAACTCCACTCCATACATATTTATGGGGAGGTAATAGCTCCAACTCGGTTTTACAGTGAAAACTGCAGGAACATCAAACCGGCATTAGGAAAAATACTGAGAAACCAGAGTAAAAGTTTCTCCTGCAACCCGTTCCGATTTTGCTAGATGAACGAACGTCTCTCCAAATGCTCAGTTCTGAGAGATAAGTGTGTGTGAAAGCCAATCTTCACCTAGCTTGTTGGGAACACAAAGTTTATTTTCAGGTGTAAACTCCACTCCATACATATTTATGGGGAGGCACTAGCTCCAACTAGGTTTTACAGTGAAAACTGCAGGAAATTCAAACCGGCACTAGGAAACAGACTGAGACTCCAGAGTAATATTTACTCCTGCAAACCGTTCCCTTTGTGCTAAATGAACGAACGTCTCTCCACATGTTAATTTCTGAGAGATAAGTGTGTGTGAAAGCCGTCCTTCAACTAGCTTGTTGGGAACACAAAGTTTCTTTTCAGTTGCAAACTCCACTCCATACATATATATGGGGAGGTACTAGCTCCAACTCTATTTTACTGTGAAAACTGCAGGAACTTCAATACGGCACTAGGAAACAGACTGAAAACCCAGAGTAAATGTTACTCCTGCAACCCGTTCTTTGTTCTAAATGAACGAACGTCTCTCCACATGTTAAGTTCAGAGAGATAAGTGTGTGTGAAAGCCGTCCTTCACCTAGCTTGTTCGGAACACAAAGTTTCTTTTCAGTTGCAAACTCCACTCCATAGATATATATGGGGAGGTACTAGCTCCAACTCGGTTTTACAGTGAAAACTGCAGGAACTTCAAACCGGCACTAGGAAACATACTGAGAAACAAGAGTAAAAGTTTCTCCTGCAAACATTTCCCTTCCTGCCAAATGAACGAACGTCTCTCCACATGCTCAGTTCTGAGAGATAATTGTGTGTGAATGCCGTCCTTCACCTAGCTTGTTGGGAACACAAAGTTTCTTTTCAGTTGCAAACTCCACTCCATACATATTTATGGGGAGGTTCTAGCTCCAACTCGGGTTTACAGTGAAAACTGCAGGAACTTCAAACCGGCACTAGGAAACAGACTGAGAAACCAGAGTAAAAGTTTCTCCTGCAAACTGTTCCATTCCTGCTAGATGAACGAACGTCTTTCCACATGCTCAGTTCTGAGAGATAAGTGTGTGTGAAAGCCGTACTTCACCTAGCTTGTTGGGAACACAAAGTTTCTTTTCAGTTGCAAACTCCACTCCATACATATTTATGGGGAGGTAATAGCTACAACTCGTTTTTACAGTGAAAACTGCAGGAACTTCAAACTGGCAGTAGGAAAAAGACTGAGAAACCAGAGTAAAAGTTTCTCCTGCAACCCGTTCCATTTTTGGTAGATGAACGAACATCTCTCCCCATGCTCAGTTCTGAGAGATAAGTGTGTGTGAAAGCCGTCCTTCACCTAGCTTGTTGGGAAAACAAACTTTCTTTTCAGTTGCAAACTCCACTCCATACATATTTATGGGGAGGTAATAGCTCCAACTCGGTTTTACAGTGAAAACTGCAGGAACATCAAACCGGCATTAGGAAAAATACTGAGAAACCAGAGTAAAAGTTTCTCCTGCAACCCGTACCGATTTTGCTAGATGAACGAACGTCTCTCCAAATGCTCAGTTCTGAGAGATAAGTGTGTGTGAAAGCCAATCTTCACCTAGCTTGTTGGGAACACAAAGTTTATTTTCAGGTGTAAACTCCACTCCATACATATTTATGGGGAGGCACTAGCTCCAACTAGGTTTTACAGTGAAAACTGCAGGAAATTCAAACCGGCACTAGGAAACAGACTGAGACTCCAGAGTAATATTTACTCCTGCAAACCGTTCCCTTTGTGCTAAATGAACGAACGTCTCTCCACATGTTAATTTCTGAGAGATAAGTGTGTGTGAAAGCCGTCCTTCAACTAGCTTGTTGGGAACACAAAGTTTCTTTTCAGTTGCAAACTCCACTCCATACATATATATGGGGAGGTACTAGCTCCAACTCTATTTTACTGTGAAAACTGCAGGAACTTCAATACGGCACTAGGAAACAGACTGAAAACCCAGAGTAAATGTTACTCCTGCAACCCGTTCTTTGTTCTAAATGAACGAACGTCTCTCCACATGTTAAGTTCAGAGAGATAAGTGTGTGTGAAAGCCGTCCTTCACCTAGCTTGTTCGGAACACAAAGTTTCTTTTCAGTTGCAAACTCCACTCCATAGATATATATGGGGAGGTACTAGCTCCAACTCGGTTTTACAGTGAAAACTGCAGGAACTTCAAACCGGCACTAGGAAACATACTGAGAAACAAGAGAAAAAGTTTCTCCTGCAAACAATTCCCTTCCTGCCAAATGAACGAACGTCTCTCCACATGCTCAGTTCTGAGAGATAATTGTGTGTGAATGCCGTCCTTCACCTAGCTTGTTGGGAACACAAAGTTTCTTTTCAGTTGCAAACTCCACTCCATACATATTTATGGGGAGGTAATAGCTACAACTCGGTTTTACAGTGAAAACTGCAGGAACTTCAAACCGGCAGTGGGATAAAAATTGAGAAACCAGAGAAAAAGTTTCTCCTGCAACCCGTTCCATTTTTGCCAGATGAACGAACTTCTCTCCACATGCTCAGTTCTGAGAGATAAGTGTGTGTGAAAGCCGTCCTTCACCTAGCTTGTTGGGAAAACAAAGTTTCTTTTCAGTTGCAAAACCCACTCCATACATATTTATGGGGAGGTAATAGATCCAACTCGGTTTTACAGTGAAAACTGCAGGAACTTCAAAACGGCAGTAGGAAAAAGAATGAGAAACCAGAGTAAAAGTTTCTCCTGCAACCCGTTCCCTTTTTGCTAGATGAACGAACGTCTCTCCACATGCTCAGTTCTGAGAGATAAGTGTGTGTGAAAGCCCTCCTTCACGTAGATTGTTGGGAAGAAAAAGTTTCTTTTCAGTTGCAAACCCAACTCCATAAATATTTATGGGGAGGCACTAGCTCCAACTCGGTTTTACAGTGAAAACTTCAGGAACTTCAAACCGGCACTAGGAAACAGACTGAGAATCCAGAGTAAAATTTCTCCTGCAACCCGTTCCCTTTGTGCTTGATGAACGATCGTCTCTCCACATGCTCAGTCTGAGAGATAAGTGTGTGTGAAAGCCGTCCTTCAACTAACTTGTTGGGAACACAAAGTTTCTTTTCAGTTGCAAACTCCACTCCATACATATATATGGGGAGGTACTAGCTCCAACTCTATTTTACTGTGAAAACTGCAGGAACTTCAATACGGCACTAGGAAACAGACTGAGAACCCAGAGTAAATGTTACTCCTGCAACCCGTTCTTTGTTCTAAATGAACGAACGTCTCTCCACATGTTAAGTTCTGAGAGATAAGTGTGTGTGAAAGCCGTCCTTCACCTAGCTTGTTCGGAACACAAAGTTTCTTTTCAGTTGCAAACTCCACTCCATAGATATATATGGGGAGGTACTAGCTCCAACTCGGTTTTACAGTGAAAACTGCAGGAACTTCAAACCGGCACTAGGAAACATACTGAGAAACAAGAGTAAAAGTTTCTCCTGCAAACATTTCCCTTCCTGCCAAATGAACGAACGTCTCTCCACATGCTCAGTTCTGAGAGATAATTGTGTGTGAATGCCGTCCTTCACCTAGCTTGTTGGGAACACAAAGTTTCTTTTCAGTTGCAAACTCCACTCCATACATATTTATGGGGAGGTAATAGCTACAACTCGGTTTTACAGTGAAAACTGCAGGAACTTCAAACCGGCAGTGGGATAAAGATTGAGAAACCAGAGTAAAAGTTTCTCCTGCAACCCGTTCCATTTTTGCCAGATGAACGAACTTCTCTCCACATGCTCAGTTCTGAGAGATAAGTGTGTGTGAAAGCCGTCCTTCACCTAGCTTGTTGGGAAAACAAAGTTTCTTTTCAGTTGCAAAACCCACTCCATACATATTTATGGGGAGGTAATAGATCCAACTCGGTTTTACAGTGAAAACTGCAGGAACTTCAAAACGGCAGTAGGAAAAAAATGAGAAACCACAGTAAAAGTTTCTCCTGCAACCCGTTCCCTTTTTGCTAGATGAACGAACGTCTCTCCACATGCTCAGTTCTGAGAGATAAGTGTGTGTGAAAGCCCTCCTTCACGTAGATTGTTGGGAAGAAAAAGTTTCTTTTCAGTTGCAAACCCAACTCCATAAATATTTATGGGGAGGCACTAGCTCCAACTCGGTTTTACAGTGAAAACTGCAGGAACTTCAAACCGGCACTAGGAAACAGACTGAGAATCCAGAGTAAAAGTTTCTCCTGCAACCCGTTCCCTTTGTGCTTGATGAACGATCGTCTCTCCACATGCTCAGTCTGAGAGATAAGTGTGTGTGAAAGCCGTCCTTCAAATAACTTGTTGGGAACACAAAGTTTCTTTTCAGTTGCAAACTCCACTCCATACATATATATGGGGAGGTACTAGCTCCAACTCGGTTTTACAGTGAAAACTGCAGGAACTTCAAAACGGCACTAGGAAACAGACTGAGATTCCAGAGTAAATGTTACTCTTGCAACCCGTTCCTTTGTTCTAAATGAACGAAAGTTTCTCCACATGTTAAGTTCTGAGAGATAAGTGTGTGTGAAAGACGTCCTTCACATAGCTTGTTGAGAAAACAAAGTTTCTTTTCAGTTGCAAACTCCACTCCATACATATATACGGGTAGGTACTAGCTCCAACTCGGTTTTACAGTGAAAACTGCAGGAAATTCAAACCGGCACTTGGAAAAAGACTGAGAATCCAGAGTAAAAGTTTCTCCTGCAACCCGTTCCCTTTGTGCTTGATGAACGAACGTCTCTCCACATGCTCAGTTCTGAGGGATAATTGTGTCTGAAAGCCGTCCTTCACCTAGCTTGTTGGGAACACTATGTTTCTTTTCACTTGCTAACTCCAATCCATACATATTTATGGGGATGTACTAGCTCCAACTCGGTTTTGCAGTGAAAACTGCAGGAACTTCAAACCGGCACTAGGAAACCGACTGAGAAACCAGAGTAAAATTTTCTCCAGCAAACCGTTCCCTTTGTGCTAGATGAACGATCGTCTCTCCACATGCTCAGTTCTGAGAGATAAGTGTGTGTGAAAGCCGTCCTTCACCTAGCTTGTTGGGAACTCAAAGATTCTTTTCACTTGCAAACTGCAATCCATAAATATATATGGGTAGGTTCTAACTCCAACTCGATTTTACAGTGAAAACTGCAGGAACTTCAAACCGGCACTAGGAAACAGACTGAGAAACCAGAATAAAAGTTTCTCCTGCAAACCGTTCCCTTTGTGCTAAATGAACGAACGTCTCTCCACATGCTCAGTTCTGAGAGATAAGTGTGTGTGAAAGCCGTCCTTCACCTATCTTGTTGGGAACACAAACATTCTTTTCACTTGCAAACTCCACTCCATACATATATATGGGGAGGTAATAGCTCCAACTCGGTTTTACAGTGAAAACTGCAGGAACTTCAAAAAGGCAGTAGGAAAAAGACTGAGAAACCAGAGTAAAAGTTTCTCCTGCAACCCGTTCCCATTTTGCTAGATGAACGAACGTCTCTCCACATGCTCAGTTCTGAGAGATAAATGTGTGTGAAAGCCGTCCTTCACCTATCTTGTTGGGAACACAAAGTTTCTTTTCCGTTGCAAACTCCACTCCATACATATATATGGGGAGGTACTAGCCCCAACCCGGTTTTACTGTGAAAACTGCAGGAACTTCAAATCGGCACTAGGAAACAGACTGAGATTCCAGAGTAAAAGTTTCTCCTGCAACCCGTTCCCTTTGTGCTAGATGAACGAACGTCTCTCCACATGCTCAGTTCTGAGAGATAAGTGTGTCTGAAAGCCATACTTCACCTAGCTTATTGGGAACACAAAGTTTCTTTTAACTTGCAAACTCCAATCCATACATATATATGGGGAGGTACTAGCTCCAACTCGATTTTGCAGTGAAAACTGCTGGAACTTCAAACCGGCACTAGGAAACAGACTGAGAAACCAGAGTAAAAGTTTCTCCTGCAACCCGTTCCCTTTGTGCTAGATGAACGAACGTCTCTCCTCATGCTCAGTTCTGAGAGATAAGTGTGTGTGAATGCCGTCCTTCACCAAGCTTGTTGGGAACTCAATGTTTCTTTTCACTTGCAAACTGCAATCTATACATATATATGGGGAGGTTCTAACTCCAACTCGATTTTACAGAGAAAACTGCAGGAACTTCAAACCGGCACTAGGAAACAGACTGAGATTCCAGAGTAAAAGTTTCTCCTGCAACCAGTTCCCTTTGTGCTTGATGAACGATCGTCTCTCCACATGCTTAGTTCTGATAGATAAGTCTGTGTGAAAGCCGTACTTCACCTATCTTGTTGGGAACACAAAGTTTCTTTTCAGTTGCTAACTCCAATCCATACATATTTATGGGGAGGTAATAGCTCCAACTCGGTTTTACAGTGAAAGCTGCAGGAACTTCAAACCGGCAGTATGAAAAAGACTGAGAAACCAGAGTAAAAGTCTCTCCTGCAACCCGTTCCCTTTTTGCTAGATGAACGAACGTCTCTCCACATGCTCAGTTCTGAGAGGTAAGTGTGTGAGGAAGCCGTCCTTCACCTAGCTTGTTGGGAACACAAAGTTTCTTTTCAGTTGCAAACTCCACTCCATACAAATATATGGGGAGGTACTAGCCCCAACTCGGTTTTACTGTGAAAACTGCAGGAACTTCAAAACGGCACTAGGAAACAGACTGAGAAACCAGAGTAAAAGTTTCTCCTGTAAACCGTTCCCTTTGTGCTAGATGAACGAATGTCTCTCCACATGCTCAGTTCTGAGAGATAAGTGTGTCTGAAAGCCGTCCTTCACCTAGCTTGTTGGGAACACAATGTTTCTTTTCACTTGCAAAATCCAATCCATACATATACATGGGGAGGTACTAGCTCCAACTCGGTTTTGCAGTGAAAACTGCAGGAACGTCAAACCGGCACTAGGAAACAGACTGAGAATCCAGAGTAAATGTTTCTCCTGCAACCCGTTCCCTTTGTGCTTGATGAACGATCGTCTCTCCACATGCTCAGTTCTGAGAGATAAGTGTGTGTGAAAGCCGTCCTTCACCTAGCTTGTTGGGAACACAAAGTTTCTTTTCAGTTGCAAACTCCACTCCATACATATTTATGGAGAGGTACTAGCTCCAACTCGGGTTTACAGTGAAAACTGCAGGAACTTCAAACCGGCACTAGGAAACAGACTGATATTCCAGAGTAAATGTTACTCCTGCAACCCGTTCCTTTGTGCTAAATGAACGAAAGTCTCTCCACATGTTAAGTTCTGAGAGATAAGTGTGTGTGAAAGCCGTCCTTCACCTAGCTTGTTGGGAACACAAAGTTTCTTTTCAGTTGCAAACTCCACTCCATACATATATATGGGGAGCTACTAGCTCCAACTCGGTTTTACAGTGAAAACTGCAGGAACTTCAAACCGGCACTAGGAAACATACCGAGAACCCAGAGTAAAACTTTCTCCTGCAACCCGTTCCTTTTGTGCTAGATGAACGACCGTCTCTCCTCATGCTCTGTTCTGAGGTAAGTGTTTGTGAAAGCCGTCCTTCACCTAGCTACTTGGGAATACAAAGATTCTTTTCAGTTGCAAACTCCACTCCATATATATTTATATGGAAGTACTAGCTCCAACTCTGTTTTACAGTGAAAACTGCAGGAATTTCAAACCGGCACTAGGAAACAGACTGAGATTCCAGAGTAATATTTATTCCTGCAAACCGTTCCTTTTGTGCTAAATGAACGAACGTCTCTCCACAGGTTAAGTTCTCAGAGATAAGTGTGTGTGAAAGCCGTCCTTCACCTAGCTTTTGGGAACACAAAGATTCTTTTCAGTTGCAAACTCCACTCCATACATATATATGTGTAGCTCCTAGCTCCAACTAGGTTTTACAGTGAAAACTGCAGGAACTTCAAACCGGCACTAGGAAACAGACTGAGAAACCAGAGTAAAAGTTTCTCCTGCAAACTGATCCATTCCTGCTAGATGAACGAACGTCTCCACATGCTCAGTTCTGAGATATAATAGTGTGTGAAAGCCGTACTTCACCTAGCTTGTTGGGAACACAAAGTTTCTTTTCAGTTGCAAACTCCACTCCATACATATTTATGGGGAGGTTCTAGCTCCAACTCGGGTTTACAGTGAAAACTGCAGGAACTTCAAACCGGCACTAGGAAACAGACTGAGAAACCAGAGTAAAAGTTTCTCCTGCAAACTGTTCCATTCCTGCTAGATGAACGAACGTCTTTCCACATGCTCAGTTCTGAGAGATAAGTGTGTGTGAAAGCCGTACTTCACCTAGCTTGTTGGGAACACAAAGTTTCTTTTCAGTTGCAAACTCCACTCCATACATATTTATGGGGAGGTAATAGCTACAACTCGTTTTTACAGTGAAAACTGCAGGAACTTCAAACTGGCAGTAGGAAAAAGACTGAGAAACCAGAGTAAAAGTTTCTCCTGCAACCCGTTCCATTTTTGGTAGATGAACGAACATCTCTCCCCATGCTCAGTTCTGAGAGATAAGTGTGTGTGAAAGCCGTCCTTCACCTAGCTTGTTGGGAAAACAAACTTTCTTTTCAGTTGCAAACTCCACTCCATACATATTTATGGGGAGGTAATAGCTCCAACTCGGTTTTACAGTGAAAACTGCAGGAACATCAAACCGGCATTAGGAAAAATACTGAGAAACCAGAGTAAAAGTTTCTCCTGCAACCCGTTCCGATTTTGCTAGATGAACGAACGTCTCTCCAAATGCTCAGTTCTGAGAGATAAGTGTGTGTGAAAGCCAATCTTCACCTAGCTTGTTGGGAACACAAAGTTTATTTTCAGGTGTAAACTCCACTCCATACATATTTATGGGGAGGCACTAGCTCCAACTAGGTTTTACAGTGAAAACTGCAGGAAATTCAAACCGACACTAGGAAACAGACTGAGACTCCAGAGTAATATTTACTCCTGCAAACCGTTCCCTTTGTGCTAAATGAACGAACGTCTCTCCACATGTTAATTTCTGAGAGATAAGTGTGTGTGAAAGCCGTCCTTCAACTAGCTTGTTGGGAACACAAAGTTTCTTTTCAGTTGCAAACTCCACTCCATATATATATATATGGGGAGGTACTAGCTCCAACTCTATTTTACTGTGAAAACTGCAGGAACTTCAATACGGCACTAGGAAACAGACTGAAAACCCAGAGTAAATGTTACTCCTGCAACCCGTTCTTTGTTCTAAATGAACGAACGTCTCTCCACATGTTAAGTTCTGAGAGATAAGTGTGTGTGAAAGCCGTCCTTCACCTAGCTTGTTCGGAACACAAAGTTTCTTTTCAGTTGCAAACTCCACTCCATAGATATATATGGGGAGGTACTAGCTCCAACTCGGTTTTACAGTGAAAACTGCAGGAACTTCAAACCGGCACTAGGAAACATACTGAGAAACAAGAGTAAAAGTTTCTCCTGCAAACATTTCCCTTCCTGCCAAATGAACGAACGTCTCTCCACATGCTCAGTTCTGAGAGATAATTGTGTGTGAATGCCGTCCTTCACCAAGCTTGTTGGGAACACAAAGTTTCTTTTCAGTTGCAAACTCCACTCCATACATATTTATGGGGAGGTAATAGCTACAACTCGGTTTTACAGTGAAAACTGCAGGAACATCAAACCGGCAGTGGGATAAAAATTGAGAAACCAGAGAAAAAGTTTCTCCTGCAACCCGTTCCATTTTTGCCAGATGAACGAACTTCTCTCCACATGCTCAGTTCTGAGAGATAAGTGTGTGTGAAAGCCGTCCTTCACCTAGCTTGTTGGGAAAACAAAGTTTCTTTTCAGTTGCAAAACCCACTCCATACATATTTATGGGGAGGTAATAGATCCAACTCGGTTTTACAGTGAAAACTGCAGGAACTTCAAAACGGCAGTAGGAAAAAGAATGAGAAACCAGAGTAAAAGTTTCTCCTGCAACCCGTTCCCTTTTTGCTAGATGAACGAACGTCTCTCCACATGCTCAGTTCTGAGAGATAAGTGTGTGTGAAAGCCCTCCTTCACGTAGATTGTTGGGAAGAAAAAGTTTCTTTTCAGTTGCAAACCCAACTCCATAAATATTTATGGGGAGGCACTAGCTCCAACTCGGGTTTACAGTGAAAACTTCAGGAACTTCAAACCGGCACTAGGAAATAGACTGAGAATCCAGAGTAAAAGTTTCTCCTGCAACCCGTTCCCTTTGTGCTTGATGAACGATCGTCTCTCCACATGCTCAGTCTGAGAGATAAGTGTGTGTGAAAGCCGTCCTTCAACTAACTTGTTGGGAACACAAAGTTTCTTTTCAGTTGCAAACTCCACTCCATACATATATATGGGGAGGTACTAGCTCCAAGTCTATTTTACTGTGAAAACTGCAGGAACTTCAATACGGCACTAGGAAACAGACTGAGAACCCAGAGTAAATGTTACTCCTGCAACCCGTTCTTTGTTCTAAATGAACGAACGTCTCTCCACATGTTAAGTTCTGAGAGATAAGTGTGTGTGAAAGCCGTCCTTCACCTAGCTTGTTCGGAACACAAAGTTTCTTTTCAGTTGCAAACTCCACTCCATAGATATATATGGGGAGGTACTAGCTCCAACTCGGTTTTACAGTGAAAACTGCAGGAACTTCAAACCGGCACTAGGAAACATACTGAGAAACAAGAGTAAAAGTTTCTCCTGCAAACATTTCCCTTCCTGCCAAATGAACGAACGTCTCTCCACATGCTCAGTTCTGAGAGATAATTGTGTGTGAATGCCGTCCTTCACCTAGCTTGTTGGGAACACAAAGTTTCTTTTCAGTTGCAAAACCCACTCCATACATATTTATGGGGAGGTAATAGCTACAACTCGGTTTTACAGTGAAAACTGCAGGAACTTCAAACCGGCAGTGGGATAAAGATTGAGAAACCAGAGTAAAAGTTTCTCCTGCAACCCGTTCCATTTTTGCCAGATGAACGAACTTCTCTCCACATGCTCAGTTCTGAGAGATAAGTGTGTGTGAAAGCCGTCCTTCACCTAGCTTGTTGGGAAAACAAAGTTTCTTTTCAGTTGCAAAACCCACTCCATACATATTTATGGGGAGGTAATAGATCCAACTCGGTTTTACAGTGAAAACTGCAGGAACTTCAAAACGGCAGTAGGAAAAAAATGAGAAACCAGAGTAAAAGTTTCTCCTGCAACCCGTTCCCTTTTTGCTAGATGAACGAACGTCTCTCCACATGCTCAGTTCTGAGAGATAAGTGTGTGTGAAAGCCCTCCTTCACGTAGAATGTTGGGAAGAAAAAGTTTCTTTTCAGTTGCAAACCCAACTCCATAAATATTTATGGGGAGGCACTAGCTCCAACTCGGTTTTACAGTGAAAACTGCAGGAACTTCAAACCGGCACTAGGAAACAGACTGAGAATCCAGAGTAAAAGTTTCTCCTGCAACCCGTTCCCTTTGTGCTTGATGAACGATCGTCTCTCCACATGCTCAGTCTGAGAGATAAGTGTGTGTGAAAGCCGTCCTTCAACTAACTTGTTGGGAACACAAAGTTTCTTTTCAGTTGCAAACTCCACTCCATACATATATATGGGGAGGTACTAGCTCCAACTCGGTTTTACAGTGAAAACTGCAGGAACTTCAAAACGGCACTAGGAAACAGACTGAGATTCCAGAGTAAATGTTACTCTTGCAACCCGTTCCTTTGTTCTAAATGAACGAAAGTTTCTCCACATGTTAAGTTCTGAGAGATAAGTGTGTGTGAAAGACGTCCTTCACATAGCTTGTTGAGAAAACAAAGTTTCTTTTCAGTTGCAAACTCCACTCCATACATATATACGGGTAGGTACTAGCTCCAACTCGGTTTTACAGTGAAAACTGCAGGAACTTCTAACCGGCACTTGGAAACAGACTGAGAATCCAGAGTAAAAGTTTCTCCTGCAACCCGTTCCCTTTGTGCTTGATGAACGAACGTCTCTCCACATGCTCAGTTCTGAGGGATAATTGTGTCTGAAAGCCGTCCTTCACCTAGCTTGTTGGGAACACTATGTTTCTTTTCACTTGCTAACTCCAATCCATACATATTTATGGGGATGTACTAGCTCCAACTCGGTTTTGCAGTGAAAACTGCAGGAACTTCAAACCGGCACTAGGAAACCGACTGAGAAACCAGAGTAAAATTTTCTCCAGCAAACCGTTCCCTTTGTGCTAGTTGAACGATCGTCTCTCCACATGCTCAGTTCTGAGAGATAAGTGTGTGTGAAAGCCGTCCTTCACCTAGCTTGTTGGGAACTCAAAGATTCTTTTCACTTGCAAACTGCAATCCATAAATATATATGGGTAGGTTCTAACTCCAACTCGATTTTACAGTGAAAACTGCAGGAACTTCAAACCGGCACTAGGAAACAGACTGAGAAACCAGAATAAAAGTTTCTCCTGCAAACCGTTCCCTTTGTGCTAAATGAACGAACGTCTCTCCACATGCTCAGTTCTGAGAGATAAGTGTGTGTGAAAGCCGTCCTTCACCTATCTTGTTGGGAACACAAACATTCTTTTCACTTGCAAACTCCACTCCATACATATATATGGGGAGGTAATAGCTCCAACTCGGTTTTACAGTGAAAACTGCAGGAACTTCAAAAAGGCAGTAGGAAAAAGACTGAGAAACCAGAGTAAAAGTTTCTCCTGCAAACCGTTCCCATTTTGCTAGATGAACGAACGTCTCTCCACATGCTCAGTTCTGAGAGATAAATGTGTGTGAAAGCCGTCCTTCACCTATCTTGTTGGGAACACAAAGTTTCTTTTCAGTTGCAAACTCCACTCCATACATATATATGGGGAGGTACTAGCCCCAACCCGGTTTTACTGTGAAAACTGCAGGAACTTCAAATCGGCACTAGGAAACAGACTGAGAAACCAGAGTAAAAGTTTCTCCTGCAACCCGTTCCCTTTGTGCTAGATGAACGAACGTCTCTCCACATGCTCAGTTCTGAGAGATAAGTGTGTCTGAAAGCCATACTTCACCTAGCTTATTGGGAACACAAAGTTTCTTTTAACTTGCAAACTCCAATCCATACATATATATGGGGAGGTACTAGCTCCAACTCGATTTTGCAGTGAAAACTGCTGGAACTTCAAACCGGCACTAGGAAACAGACTGAGAAACCAGAGTAAAAGTTTCTCCTGCAACCCGTTCCCTTTGTGCTAGATGAACGAACGTCTCTCCTCATGCTCAGTTCTGAGAGATAAGTGTGTGTGAATGCCGTCCTTCACCAAGCTTGCTGGGAACTCAATGTTTCTTTTCACTTGCAAACTGCAATCTATACATATATATGGGGAGGTTCTAACTCCAACTCGATTTTACAGAGAAAACTGCAGGAACTTCAAACCGGCACTAGGAAACAGACTGAGATTCCAGAGTAAAAGTTTCTCCTGCAACCCGTTCCCTTTGTGCTTGATGAACGATCGTCTCTTCACATGCTCATTTCTTAGAGATAAGTGTGTGTGAAAGCCGTCCTTCACCTAGCTTGTTGGGAACACAAAATTTCTTTTAAGTTGCAAACTCCAGTCCATATATATTTATGGGGAGGTACTAGCTCCAACTCGGTTTTACAGTGAAAACTGCAGGAACTTCAAACCGGCACTAGGAAACAGACTGAGATTCCAGAGTAAATGTTACTCTTGCAAACCGTTCCTTTGTGCTAAATGAACGAACGTCCCTCCACATGCTAAGTTCTGAGAGATATGTGTGTGTGAAAGCCGTCCTTCACCTAGCTTGTTGGGAACACAAAGTTTCTTTTCAGTGGAAAAGTCCACTCCATACATATAAATGGGGGAGGTGCTAGCTCCAACTCGGTTTTACAGTGAAAACTGCAGGAACTTCAAATCGGCACTAGGAAAAAGACTGAATAACCAGAGTAAAAGTTTCTCCTGCAACCCGTTCCCTTTGTGCTAGATGAACGAACGTCTCTCCACATGCTCAGTTCTGAAAGATAAGTGTGTGTGAAAGCCGAACTTCACCTAGCTTGTTGGGAACACAATGTTCCTTTTCAGTTGCAAACTCCACTCCATATATATATGGGGAGGTACTAACTTCAACTCGGTTCTACAGTTAAAACTGCAGGAACTTCAAACCGGCACTAGGAAACAGACTGAGAAACCAGAGTAAAAGTTTCCCTGCAAACCGTTCCCTTTGTGCTAGATGAACGAACGTCTCTCCACATGCTCAGTTCTGAGAGATAAGTGTGTGTGAATGCTGTACTTCACCTAGCTTGTTGGGAACACAAAGTTTGTTTTCAGTTGCAAACTCCACTCCATAAATATATATGGGGAGGTACTAGCTCCAAATCGATTTTACAGTGAAAACTGCAGGAACTTCAAACCGGCACTAGGAAACAGTCTGAGAAACCAGAGTAAAATTTTCTGCTGCAAACCGTTCCATTTGTGTTTGATGAACGAACGTCTCTCCACATGCTCAGTTCTGAGAGATAAGTGTGTGTGAAAGCCGTCCTTCACCTATCTTGTTGGGAACACAAAGTTTCTTTTCAGTTGTAAACTCCACTGCATAAATATATATGGGGAGGTACTAGCTCCAACTCGGTTTTACAGTGAAAACTGCATTAAGTTCAAACCGGCACTAGGAAACAGACTGAGAAACCAGAGTAAAAGTTTCTCCTGCAACCCGTTCCCTTTGTGCTAGATGAATGAACGTCTCTCCACATGCTCAGTTCTGAGAGATAAGTGTGTGTGAAAGCCGTCCTTCAACTAACTTGTTGGGAACACAAAGTTTCTTTTCAGTTGCAAACTCCAATCCATACATATTTATGGGAAGGTACTAGCTCCAACTCAGTTTTACAGTGAAAACTGCAGGAACTTCAAACCGGCACTAGGAAATAGACTGAGAATCCAGAGTAAAAGTTGCCCCTGCAACCCGTTCCCTTTGTGCTTGATGAACGACCCTCTCTCCACATGCTCATTTCGGAGAGATAAGTGTGTGTGAAAGCCGTCCTTCACATAGCTTGTTGGGAACACAAAGTTTCTTTTCAGTTGCAAACTCCACTCCATACATATTTATGGGGAGGTACTAGCTCCAAATCGGTTTTACAGTGAAAACTGCACGAACTTCAAACCGGCACTGGGACACAGACTGAGAAACCAGAGTAAATGTTTCTACTGCATACCGTTCCATTTTTGCCAGATGAACGAACTTCTCTCCACATGCTCAGTTCTGAGAGATAAGTGTGTGTGAAAGCCGTCCTTCTCCTAGCTTGTTGGGAAAACAAAGTTTCTTTTCAGTTGCAAAACCCACTCCATACATATTTATGGGGAGGTAATAGATCCAACTCGGTTTTACAGTGAAAACTGCAGGAACTTCATACCGGCAGTAGGAAAAATACTGAGAAACCAGAGTAAAAGTTTCTCCTGCAACCCGTTCCCTTTTTGCTAGATGAACGAACGTCTCTCCACATGCTCAGTTCTGAGAGATAAGTGTGTGTGAAAGCCCTCCTTCACGTAGATTGTTGGGAAGAAAAAGGTTCTTTTCAGTTGCAAACCCAACTCCATACATATTTATGGGGAGGCACTAGCTACAAATCGGTTTTACAGTGAAAACTGCAGGAACTTCAAACCGGCACTAGGAAACAGACTGAGAATCCAGAGTAAAAGTTTCTCTTGCAACCCGTTCCCTTTGTGCTTGATGAAAGATCGTCTCACCACATGCTCAGTTCTGAGAGATAAGTGTGTGTGAAAGCCGTCCTTCAACTAACTTGTTGGGAACACAAAGCTTCTTTTCAGTTGCAAACTCCACTCCATACATATTTATGGGGAGGTACTAGCTCCAACTCGGTTTTACAGTGAAAACTGCAGGAACTTCAAAACGGCACTAGGAAACAAACTGAGATTCCAGAGTAAATGTTACTCTTGCAACCCGTTCCTTTGTGCTAAATGAACGAAAGTCTCTCCACATGTTAAGTTCTGAGAGATAAGTGTGTGTGAAAGCCGTCCTTCACCTAGCTTGTTGGGAAAACAAAGTTTCTTTTCAGTTGCAAACTCCAATCCATACATATATACGGGTAGGTACTAGCTCCAACTCGGTTTTACAGTGAAAACTGCAGGAACTTCAAACCGGCACTTGGAAACAGACTGAGAATCCAGAGTAAAAGTTTCTCCTGCAACCCGTTCCCTTTGTGCTTGATGAACGAACGTCTCTCCACATGCTCAGTTCTGAGGGATAAGTGTGTCTGAAAGCCGTCCTTCACCTAGCTTGTTGGGAACACAATGTTTCTTTTCACTTGCAAACTCCAATCCATACATATATATGGGGATGTACTAGCTCCAACTCGGATTTGCAGTGAAAACTGCAGGAACTTCAAACCGGCACTAGGAAACCGACTGAGAAACCAGAGTAAAATTTTCTCCTGCAAACCGTTCCCTTTGTGCTAGATGAACGAACGTCTCTCCACATGCTCAGTTCTGAGAGATAAGTGTGTGTGAAAGCCGTCCTTCACCTAGCTTGTTGGGAACTCAAAGATTCTTTTCACTTGCAAACTGCAATCCATAAATATATATGGGTAGGTTCTAACTCCAACTCGATTTTACAGTGAAAACTGCAGGAACTTCAAACCGGCACTAGGAAACAGACTGAGAAACCAGAATAAAAGTTTCTCCTGCAAACCGTTCCCTTTGTGCTAAATGAACGAACGTCTCTCCACATGCTCAGTTCTCAGAGATAAGTGTGTGGGAAAGCCGTCTTTCACCTAGCTTGTTGGGAATACAAAGATTGTTTTGAGTTGCAAACTCCACTCCATACATATTTATGGGGAGTTACTAGCTCCAACTCGGTTTTACAGTGAAAACTGCAGGAACTTCAAACCGGCACTAGGAAACAGACTGAGAAACCAGTGTAAAAGTTTCTCCTGCAAACTGTTCCCTTCGTGCTAGATGAACGAACTTCTCTCCACATGCTCAGTTCTGAGAGATAAGTGTGTGTGAAAGCCGTCCTTCACCTATCTTGTTGGGAACACAAACATTCTTTTCACTTGCAAACTCCACTCCATACATATATATGGGGAGGTAATAGCTCCAACTCGGTTTTACAGTGAAAACTGCAGGAACTTCAAAAAGGCAGTAGGAAAAAGACTGAGAAACCAGAGTAAAAGTTTCTCCTGCAACCCGTTCCCATTTTGCTAGATGAACGAACGTCTCTCCACATGCTCAGTTCTGAGTGAAAAATGTGTGTGAAAGCCGTCCTTCACCTAGCTTGTTGGGAACACAAAGATTCTTTTCAGTTGCAAACTCCACTCCATACATATATATGGGGAGCTACTAGCTCCAACTCGGTTTTACAGTGAAAACTGCAGGAACTTCAAACCGGCACTAGGAAACAGACCGAGAAACCAGAGTAAAACTTTCTCCTGCAACCCGTTCCATTTGTGCTAGATGAACGAACGTCTCTCCTCATGCTCTGTTCAGAGATAAGTGTTTGTGAAAGCCGTCCTTCACCTAGCTACTTGGGAATACAAAGATTCTTTTCAGTTGCAAACTCCACTCCATATATATTTATGGGGAAGTACTAGCTCCAACTCGGTTTTACAGTGAAAACTGCAGGAACTTCAAACCGGCACTAGGAAACAGACTGAGATTCCAGAGTAATATTTATTCCTGCAAACCGTTCCTTTTGTGCTAAATGAACGAACGTCTCTCCACATGTTAAGTTCTCAGAGATAAGTGTGTGTGAAAGCCGTCCTTAACCTAGCTTTTGGGAACACAAAGATTCTTTTCAGTTGCAAACTACACTCCATACATATTTATGGGGAGGTTCTAGCTCCAACTCGTGTTTACAGTGAAAACTGCAGGAACTTCAAACCGGCACTAGGAAACAGACTGAGAAACCAGAGTAAAAGTTTCTCCTGCAAACTGTTCCATTCCTGCTAGATGAACGAACGTCTTTCCACATGCTCAGTTCTGAGAGATAAGTGTGTGTGAAAGCCGTACTTCACCTAGCTTGTTGGGAACACAAAGTTTCTTTTCAGTTGCAAACTCCACTCCATACATATTTATGGGGAGGTAATAGCTACAACTCGTTTTTACAGTGAAAACTGCAGGAACTTCAAACTGGCAGTAGGAAAAAGACTGAGAAACCAGAGTAAAAGTTTCTCCTGCAACCCGTTCCATTTTTGGTAGATGAACGAACATCTCTCCACATGCTCAGTTCTGAGAGATAAGTGTGTGTGAAAGCCGTCCTTCACCAAGCTTGTTGGGAAAACAAACTTTCTTTTCAGTTGCAAACTCCACTCCATACATATTTATGGGGAGGTAATAGCTCCAACTCGGTTTTACAGTGAAAACTGCAGGAACTTCAAACCGGCATTAGGAAAAATACTGAGAAACCAGAGTAAAAGTTTCTCCTGCAACCCGTTCCGTTTTTGCTAGATGAACGAACGTCTCTCCAAATGCTCAGTTCTGAGAGATAAGTGTGTGTGAAAGCCATCCTTCACCTAGCTTGTTGGGAACACAAAGTTTCTTTTCAGGTGCAAACTCCACTCCATACATATTTATGGGGAGGCACTAGCTCCAACTAGGTTTTACAGTGAAAACTGCAGGAAATTCAAACCGGCACTAGGAAACAGACTGAGACTCCAGAGTAATATTTACTCCTGCACACCGTTCCCTTTGTGCTAAATGAACGAACGTCTCTCCACATGTGAATTTCTGAGAGATAAGTGTGTGTGAAAGCCGTCCTTCATCTAGCTTGTTGGGAACACAAAGTTTCTTTTCAGTTGCAAACTCCACTCCATACATATATATGGGGAGGTACTAGCTCCAACTCTATTTTACTGTGAAAACTGCAGGAACTTCAATACGGTACTAGGAAACAGACTGAGAACCCAGAGTAAATGTTACTCCTGCAACCCGTTCTTTGTTCTAAATGAACGAACGTCTCTCCACATGTTAAGTTCTGAGAGATAAGTGTGTGTGAAAGCCGTCCTTCACCTAGCTTGTTGGGAACACAAAGTTTCTTTTCAGTTGCAAACTCCACTCCATAGATATATATGGGGAGGTACAATCTCCAACTCGGTTTTACAGTGAAATCTGCAGGATCTTCAAACCGGCACAAGGAAACATACTGAGAAACAAGAGTAAAAGTTTCTCCTGCAAACATTTCCCTTCCTGCCAAATGAACGAACGTCTCTCCACATGCTCAGTTCTGAGAGATAAGTTTGTGTGAATGCCGTCCTTCACCTAGCTTGTTGGGAACACAAAGTTTCTTTTCAGTTGCAAACTCCACTCCATACATATTTATGGGGAGGTAATAGCTACAACTCGGTTTTACAGTGAAAACTGCAGGAACTTCAAACCGGCAGTGGGATAAAGATTGAGAAACCAGAGTAAAAGTTTCTCCTGCAACCCGTTCCATTTTTGCCAGATGAACGAACTTCTCTCCACATGCTCAGTTCTGAGAGATAATTGTGTGTGAAAGCCCTCCTTCACGTAGATTGTTGGGAAGAAAAAGTTTCTTTTCAGTTGCAAACCCAACTCCATAAATATTTATGGGGAGGCACTAGCTCCAACTCGGTTTTACAGTGAAAACTGCAGGAACTTCAAACCGGCACTAGGAAACAGACTGAGAATCCAGAGTAAAAGTTTCTCCTGCAACCCGTTCCCTTTGTGCTTGATGAACGATCGTCTCTCCACATGCTCAGTCTGAGAGATAAGTGTGTGTGAAAGCCGTCCTTCAACTATCTTGTTGGGAACACAAAGTTTCTTTTCAGTTGCAAACTCCACTCCATACATATATATGGGGAGGTACTAGCTCAAACTCGGTTTTACAGTGAAAACTGCAGGAACTTCAAAACGGCACTAGGAAACAGACTGAGATTCCAGAGTAAATGTTACTCTTGCAACCCGTTCCTTTGTTCTAAATGAACGAAAGTTTCTCCACATGTTAAGTTCTGAGAGATAAGTGTGTGTGAAAGCCGTCCTTCACCTAGCTTGTTGAGAAAACAAAGTTTCTTTTCAGTTGCAAACTCCACTCCATACATATATACGGGTAGGTACTAGCTCCAACTCTGTTTTACAGTGAAAAATGCAGGAACTTCAAACCGGCACTTAGAAACAGACTGAGAATCCAGAGTAAAAGTTTCTCCTGCAACCCGTTCCCTTTGTGCTTGATGAACGAACGTCTCTCCACATGCTCAGTTCTGAGGGATAATTGTGTCTGAAAGCCGTCCTTCACCTAGCTTGTTGGGAACACTATGTTTCTTTACACTTGCTAACTCCAATCCATACATATTTATGGGGATGTACTAGCTCCAACTCGGTTTTGCAGTGAAAACTGCAGGAACTTCAAACCGGCACTAGGAAACCGACTGAGAAACCAGAGTAAAATTTTCTCCAGCTAACCGTTCCCTTTGTGCTAGATGAACGAACGTCTCTCCACATGCTCAGTTCTGAGAGATAAGTGTGTGTGAAAGCCGTCCTTCACCTAGCTTGTTGGGAACTCAAAGATTCTTTTCACTTGCAAACTGCAATCCATAAATATATATGGGTAGGTTCTAACTCCAACTCGATTTTACAGTGAAAACTGCAGGAACTTCAAACCGGCACTAGGAAACAGACTGAGAAACCAGAATAAAAGTTTCTCCTGCAAACCGTTCCCTTTGTGCTAAATGAACGAACGTCTCTCCACATGCTCAGTTCTGAGAGATAAGTGTGTGTGAAAGCCGTCCTTCACCTATCTTGTTGGGAACACAAACATTCTTTTCACTTGCAAACTCCACTCCATACATATATATGGGGAGGTAATAGCTCCAACTCGGTTTTACAGTGAAAACTGCAGGAACTTCAAAAAGGCAGTAGGAAAAAGACTGAGAAAGCAGAGTAAAAGTTTCTCCTGCAACCCGTTCCCATTTTGCTAGATGAACGAACGTCTCTCCACATGCTCAGTTCTGAGAGATAAATGTCTGTGAAAGCCGTCCTTCACCTAGCTTGTTGGGAACACAAAGTTTCTTTTCAGTTGCAAACTCCACTCCATACATATACATGGGGAGGTACTAGCCCCAACTCGGTTTTACAGTGAAAACTGCAGGAACTTCAAATCGGCACTAGGAAACAGACTGAGAAACCAGAGTAAAAGTTTCTCTTGCAACCCGTTCCCTTTGTGCTAGATGAATGAACGTCTCTCCACATGCTCAGTTCTGAGAGATAAGTGTGTCTGAAAGCCATACTTCAACTTGCTTATTGGGAACACAAAGTTTCTTTTCACTTGCAAACTCCAATCCATACATATATATGGGGAGGTACTAGCTCCAACTCGATTTTGCAGTGAAAACTGCTGGAACTTCAAACCGGCACTAGGAAACAGACTGAGAAACCAGAGTAAAAGTTTCTCCTGCAACCCGTTCCCTTTGTGCTAGATGAACGAACGTCTCTCCTCATGCTCAGTTCTGAGAGATAAGTGTGTGTGAAAGCCGTCCTTCACCTAGCTTGTTGGGAACACAAAATTTCTTTTCAGTTGCAAACTCCAGTCCATATATATTTATGGGGAGGTACTAGCTCCAACTCGGTTTTACAGTGAAAACTGCAGGAACTTCAAACCGGCACTAGGAAAAAGACTGAGAAACCAGAGTAAAAGTTTCTACTGCAACCCGTTCCCTTTGTGCTAGATGAACGAACGTCTCTCCACATGCTCAGTTCTGAAAGATAAGTGTGTGTGAAAGCCGAACTTCACCTAGCATGTTGGGAACACAATGTTCCTTTTCAGTTGCAAACTCCACTCCATATATATATGGGGAGGTACTAGCTCCAACTCGGTTCTACAGTTAAAACTGCAGGAACTTCATACCGGCACTAGGAAATAGACTGAGAAACCAAGGTAAAAGTTTCCCTGCAAACCGTTCCCTTTGTGCTAGATGAACGAACGTCTCTCCACATGCTCAGTTCTGAGAGATAAGTGTGTGTGAATGCCGTAATTCACCTAGCTTGTTGGGAACACAAAGTTTGTTTTCAGTTGCAAACTCCACTCCATAAATATATATGGGGAGGTACTAGCTCCAAATCGATTTTACAGTGAAAACTGCAGGAACTTCAAACCGGCACTAGGAAACAGTCTGAGAAACCAGAGTAAAATTTTCTGCTGCAAACCGTTCCATTTGTGTTTGATGAACGAACGTCTCTCCACATGCTCAGTTCTGAGAGATAAGTGTGTGTGAAAGCCGTCCTTCACCTATCTTGTTGGGAACACAAAGTTTCTTTTCAGTTGCAAACTCCACTGCATACATATATATGGGGAGGTACTAGCTCCAACTCGGTTTTACATTGAAAACTGCATTAAGTTCAAACCGGCACTAGGAAACAGACAGAGAAACCAGAGTAAAAGTTTCTCCTGCAACCCGTTCCCTTTGTGCTAGATGAATGAACGTCTCTCCACATGCTCAGTTCTGAGAGATAAGTGTGTGTGAAAGCCGTCCTTCAACTAGATTGTTGGGAACACAAAGTTTCTTTTCAGTTGCAAACTCCAATCCATACATATTTATGGGGAGGTACTAGCTCCAACTCAGTTTTACAGTGAAAACTGCAGGAACTTCAAACCGGCACTAGGAAATAGACTGAGAATCCAGAGTAAAAGTTTCCCCTGCAACCCGTTCCCTTTGTGCTTGATGAACGACCCTCTCTCCACATGCTCATTTCGGAGAGATAAGTGTGTGTGAAAGCCGTCCTTCACATAGCTTGTTGGGAACACAAAGTTTCTTTTCAGTTGCAAACTCCACTCCATACATATTTATGGGGAGGTACTAGCTCCAAATCGGTTTTACAGTGAAAACTGCACGAACTTCAAACCGGCACTAGGACACAGACTGAGAAACCAGAGTAAATGTTTCTACTGCAAACCGTTCCATTTTTTCCAGATGAACGAACTTCTCTCCACATGCTCAGTTCTGAGAGATAAGTGTGTGTGAAAGCCTTCCTTCTCCTAGCTTGTTGGGAAAACAAAGTTTCTTTTCAGTTGCAAAACCCACTCCATACATATTTATGGGGAGGTAATAGATCCAACTCGGTTTTACAGTGAAAACTGCAGGAACTTCATACCGGCAGTAGGAAAAAGACTGAGAAACCAGAGTAAAAGTTTCTCCTGCAACCCGTTCCCTTTTTGCTAGATGAACGAACGTCTCTCCACATGCTCAGTTCTGAGAGATAAGTGTGTGTGAAAGCCCTCCTTCACGTAGATTGTTGGGAAGAAAAAGTTTCTTTTCAGTTGCAAACCCAACTCCATACATATTTATGGGGTGGCACTAGCTCCAACTCGGTTTTACAGTGAAAACTGCAGGAACTTCAAACCGGCACTAGGAAACAGACTGAGAATCCAGAGTAAAAGTTTCTCCTGCAACCCGTTCCCTTTGTGCTTGATGCACGATCGTATCACCACATGCTCAGTTCTGAGAGATAAGTGTGTGTGAAAGCCGTCCTTCAACTAACTTGTTGGGAACACAAAGTTTCTTTTCAGTTGCAAACTCCACTCCATACATATTTATGGGGAGGTACTAGCTCCAACTCCGTTTTACAGTGAAAACTGCAGGAACTTCAAAACGGCACTAGGAAACAGACTGAGATTCCAGAGTAAATGTTACTCTTGCAACCCGTTCCTTTGTGCTAAATGAACGAAAGTCTCTCCACATGTTAAGTTCTGAGAGATAAGTGTGTGTGAAAGCCGTCCTTCACCTAGCTTGTTGGGAAAACAAAGTTTCTTTTCAGTTGCAAACTCCACTCCATACATATATACGGGTAGGTACTAGCTCCAACTCGGTTTTACAGTGAAAACTGCAGGAACTTCAAACCGGCACTTGGAAACAGACTGAGAATCCAGAGTAAAAGTTTCTCCTGCAACCCGTTCCCTTTGTGCTTGATGAACGAACGTCTCTCCACATGCTCAGTTCTGAGGGATAAGTGTGTCTGAAAGCCGTCCTTCACCTAGCTTGTTGGGAACACAATGTTTCTTTTCACTTGCAAACTCCAATCCATACATATATATGGGGATGTACTAGCTCCAACTCGGTTTTGCAGTGAAAACTGCAGGAACTTCAAACCGGCACTAGGAAACCGACTGAGAAACCAGAGTAAAATTTCCTCCTGCAAACCGTCCCCTTTGTGCTAGATGAACGAACGTCTCTCCACATGCTCAGTTCTGAGAGATAAGTGTGTGTGAAAGCCGTCCTTCACCTAGCTTGTTGGGAACTCAAAGATTCTTTTCACTTGCAAACTGCAATCCATAAATATATATGGTTAGGTTCTAACTCCAACTCGATTTTACAGTGAAAACTGCAGGAACTTCAAACCGGCACTAGGAAACAGACTGAGAAACCAGAATAAAAGTTTCTCCTGCAAACCGTTCCCTTTGTGCTAAATGAACGAACGTCTCTCCACATGCTCAGTTCTGAGAGATAAATGTGTGGGAAAGCCGTCTTTCACCTAGCTTGTTGGGAATACAAAGATTGTTTTGAGTTGCAAACTCCACTCCATACATATTTATGGGGAGTTAGTAGCTCCAACACGGTTTTACAGTGAAAACTGCAGGAACTTCAAACCGGCAGTAGGAAACAGACTGAGAAACCAGTGAAAAAGTTTCTCCTGCAAACTGTTCCCTTCGTGCTAGATGAACGAACTTCTCTCCACATGCTCAGTTCTGAGAGATAAGTGTGTGTGAAAGCCGTCCTTCACCTATCTTGTTGGGAACACAAACATTCTTTTCACTTGCAAACTCCACTCCATACATATATATGGGGAGGTAATAGCTCCAACTCGGTTTTACAGTGAAAACTGCAGGAACTTCAAAAAGGCAGTAGGAAAATGACTGAGAAACCAGAGTAAAAGTTTCTCCTGCAACCCGTTCCCATTTTGCTAGATGAACGAACGTCTCTCCACATGCTCAGTTCTGAGTGAAAAATGTGTGTGAAAGCCGTCCTTCACCTAGCTTGTTGGGAACACAAAGTTTCTTTTCAGTTGCAAACTCCACTCCATAAATATATATGGGGAGGTACTAGCCCCAACTAGGTTTTACAGTGAAAACTGCAGGAACTTCAAATAGGCACTAGGAAACAGACTGAGAAACCAGAGTAAAAGTTTCTCCTGCAACCCGTTCCCTTTGTGCTAGATGAACGAACGTCTCTCCACATGCTCAGTTCTGAGAGATAAGTGTGTCTGAAAGCCATACTTCACCTAGCTTGTTGGGAACACAAAGTTTCTTTTCACTTGCAAACTCCAATCCATACATATATATGGGGAGGTACTAGCTCCAAAACTATTTTGCAGTGAAAACTGCTGGAACCTCAAACCGGCACTAGGAAACAGACTGAGAAACCAGAGTAAAAGTTTCTCCTGCAACCCGTTCCCTTTGTGCTAGATGAACGAACGTCTCTCCTCATGCTCAGTTCTGAGAGATAAGTGTGTGTGAATGCCGTCCTTCACCAAGCTTGTTGGGAACTCAATGTTTCTTTTCACTTGCAAACTGCAATCTATACATATATATGGGGAGGTTCTAACTCCAACTCGATTTTACAGAGAAAACTGCAGGAACTTCAAACCGGCACTAGGAAACAGACTGAGAATCCAGAGTAAAAGTTTCTCCTGCAAACCGTTCCCTTTGTGCTAAATGAACGAACGTCTCTCCATATGCTCATTTCTGAGAGATAATTGTGTGTGAAAGCCGTCCTTCACCTAGCTTGTTGGGAACACAAAGTTTCTTTTCAGTTGCAAACTCCACTCCATACATTTTTATGGGGAGGTACTAGCTCCAACTCGGTTTTACATTGAAAACTGCAGAAACTTCAAACCGGCACTAGGAAACAGACTGAGAATCCAGAGTAAAAGTTTCTCCTGCAACCCGTTCCCTTTGTGCTTGATGAACGAACGTCTCTCCACATGCTCAGTTCTGAGGGATAAGTGTGTCTGAAAGCCGTCCTTCACCTAGCTTGTTGGGAACACAATGTTTCTTTTCACTTGCAAACTCCAATCCATACATATATATGGGGATGTACTAGCTCCAACTCGGTTTTGCAGTGAAAACTGCAGGAACTTCAAACCGGCACTAGGAAACCGACTGAGAAACCAGAGTAAAATTTCCTCCTGCAAACCGTCCCCTTTGTGCTAGATGAACGAACGTCTCTCCACATGCTCAGTTCTGAGAGATAAGTGTGTGTGAAAGCCGTCCTTCACCTAGCTTGTTGGGAACTCAAAGATTCTTTTCACTTGCAAACTGCAATCCATAAATATATATGGTTAGGTTCTAACTCCAACTCGATTTTACAGTGAAAACTGCAGGAACTTCAAACCGGCACTAGGAAACAGACTGAGAAACCAGAATAAAAGTTTCTCCTGCAAACCGTTCCCTTTGTGCTAAATGAACGAACGTCTCTCCACATGCTCAGTTCTGAGAGATAAATGTGTGGGAAAGCCGTCTTTCACCTAGCTTGTTGGGAATACAAAGATTGTTTTGAGTTGCAAACTCCACTCCATACATATTTATGGGGAGTTACTAGCTCCAACACGGTTTTACAGTGAAAACTGCAGGAACTTCAAACCGGCAGTAGGAAACAGACTGAGAAACCAGTGAAAAAGTTTCTCCTGCAAACTGTTCCCTTCGTGCTAGATGAACGAACTTCTCTCCACATGCTCAGTTCTGAGAGATAAGTGTGTGTGAAAGCCGTCCTTCACCTATCTTGTTGGGAACACAAACATTCTTTTCACTTGCAAACTCCACTCCATACATATATATGGGGAGGTAATAGCTCCAACTCGGTTTTACAGTGAAAACTGCAGGAACTTCAAAAAGGCAGTAGGAAAATGACTGAGAAACCAGAGTAAAAGTTTCTCCTGCAACCCGTTCCCATTTTGCTAGATGAACGAACGTCTCTCCACATGCTCAGTTCTGAGTGAAAAATGTGTGTGAAAGCCGTCCTTCACCTAGCTTGTTGGGAACACAAAGTTTCTTTTCAGTTGCAAACTCCACTCCATAAATATATATGGGGAGGTACTAGCCCCAACTAGGTTTTACAGTGAAAACTGCAGGAACTTCAAATAGGCACTAGGAAACAGACTGAGAAACCAGAGTAAAAGTTTCTCCTGCAACCCGTTCCCTTTGTGCTAGATGAACGAACGTCTCTCCACATGCTCAGTTCTGAGAGATAAGTGTGTCTGAAAGCCATACTTCACCTAGCTTGTTGGGAACACAAAGTTTCTTTTCACTTGCAAACTCCAATCCATACATATATATGGGGAGGTACTAGCTCCAAAACTATTTTGCAGTGAAAACTGCTGGAACCTCAAACCGGCACTAGGAAACAGACTGAGAAACCAGAGTAAAAGTTTCTCCTGCAACCCGTTCCCTTTGTGCTAGATGAACGAACGTCTCTCCTCATGCTCAGTTCTGAGAGATAAGTGTGTGTGAATGCCGTCCTTCACCAAGCTTGTTGGGAACTCAATGTTTCTTTTCACTTGCAAACTGCAATCTATACATATATATGGGGAGGTTCTAACTCCAACTCGATTTTACAGAGAAAACTGCAGGAACTTCAAACCGGCACTAGGAAACAGACTGAGAATCCAGAGTAAAAGTTTCTCCTGCAAACCGTTCCCTTTGTGCTAAATGAACGAACGTCTCTCCATATGCTCATTTCTGAGAGATAATTGTGTGTGAAAGCCGTCCTTCACCTAGCTTGTTGGGAACACAAAGTTTCTTTTCAGTTGCAAACTCCACTCCATACATTTTTATGGGGAGGTACTAGCTCCAACTCGGTTTTACATTGAAAACTGCAGAAACTTCAAACCGGCACTAGGAAACAGACTGAGAATCCAGAGTAAAAGTTTCTCCTGCAACCCGTTCCCTTTGTGCTTGATGAACGATCGTCTCTTCACATGCTCATTTCTTAGAGATAAGTGTGTGTGAAAGCCGTCCTTCACCTAGCTTGTTGGGAACACAAAATTTCTTTTCAGTTGCAAACTCCAGTCCATATATATTTATGGGGAGGTACTAGCTCCAACTCGGTTTTACAGTGAAAACTGCAGGAACTTCAAACCGGCACTAGGAAACAGACTGAGATTCCAGAGTAAATGTTACTCCTGCAAACCGTTCCTTTGTGCTAAATGAACGAACGTCTCTCCACATGCTAAGTTCTGAGAGATATATGTGTGTGAAAGCCGTCCTTCACCTAGCTTGTTGGGAACACAAAGTTTCTTTTCAGTTGAAAAGTCCACTCCATACATATAAATGGGGAGGTGCTAGCTCCAACACTGTTTTACAGTGAAAACTGCAGGAACTTCAAATCGGCACTAGGAAACATACTGAGACACCAGAGTAAAACTTTCTCCTGCAACCCGTTCACTTTGTGCTAGATGAACGACCGTCTCTCCAAATGCTCTGTTCTGAGAGATAAGTGTTTGTGAAAGGCGTCCTTCACCTAGCTTCATGGGAATACAAAGATTCTTTTCAGTTGCAAACTCCTCTCCATAAATATTTATCGGGAGGTACTAGCTCCAACTCGGTTTTACAGTGAAAACTGCAGGAACTTCAAACCGGCACTAGGAAACACTTTGAGAAACCAGAGTAAAATTTTCTGCTGCAAACCGTTCCATTTGTGTTTGATGAACGAACGTCTCTCCACATGCTCAGTTCTGAGAGATAAGTGTGTGTGAAAGCCGTCCTTCACCTATCTTGTTGGGAACACAAAGGTTCTTTTCAGTTGCAAACTCCACTGCATACATATATATGGGGAGGTACAAGTTCCAACTCGGTTTTGCAGTGAAAACTGCAGGAACTTCAAACCGGCACTAGGAAACCGACTGAGAAACCAGAGTAAAATTTTCTGCTGCAAACCGTTCCATTTGTGTTTGATGAACGAACGTCTCTCCACATGCTCAGTTCTGAGGGATAATTGTGTCTTAAAGCCGTTCTTCACCTAGCTTTTTGGGAACACAATGTTTCTTTTCACTTGCTAACTCCAATCCATACATATTTATTGGGATGTACTAGCTCCAACTCGGTTTTGCAGTGAAAACTGCAGGAACTTCAAACCGGCACTAGGAAACCGACTGAGAAACCAGAGTAAAATTTTCTCCAGCAAACCGTTCCCTTTGTGCTAGATGAACGAACGTCTCTCCACATGCTCAGTTCTGAGAGATAATTGTGTGTGAAAGCCGTCCTTCACCTAGCTTGTTGGGAACTCAAAGATTCTTTTCACTTGCAAACTGCAATCCATAAATATATATGGGTAGGTTCTAACTCCAACTCGATTTTACAGTGAAAACTGCAGGAACTTCAAACCGGCACTAGGAAACAGACTGAGAAACCAGAATAAAAGTTTCTCCTGCAAACCGTTCCCTTTGTGCTAAATGAACGAACGTCTCTCCACATGCTCAGTTCTGAGAGAGAAGTGTGTGTGAAAGCCGTCCTTCACCTATCTTGTTGGGAACACAAACATTCTTTTCACTTGCAAACTCCACTCCATACATATATATGGGGAGGTAATAGCTCCAACTCGGTTTTACAGTGAAAACTGCAGGAACATCAAAAAGGCAGTAGGAAAAAGACTGAGAAACCAGAGTAAAAGTTTCTCCTGCAACCCGTTCCCATTTTGCTAGATGAACGAACGTCTCTCCACATGCTCAGTTCTGAGAGATAAATGTGTGTGAAAGCCGTCCTTCACCTAGCTTGTTGGGAACACAAAGTTTCTTTTCAGTTGCAAACTCCATTCCATACATATATATGGGGAGGTACTAGCCCCAACTCGGTTTTACAGTGAAAACTGCAGGAGCTTCAAACCGGCACTAGGAAACAGACTGAGAAACCAGAGTAATAGTTTCTCCTGCAACCCGTTCCCTTTGTGCTAGATGAATGAACGTCTCTCCACATGCTCAGTTCTGAGAGATAAGTGTGTCTGAAAGCCATACTTCACCTTGCTTATTGGGAACACAAAGTTTCTTTTCACTTGCAAACTCCAATCCATACATATATATGGGGAGGTACTAGCTCCAACTCGATTTTGCAGTGAAAACTGCTGGAACTTCAAACCGGCACTAGGAAACAGACTGAGAAACCAGAGTAAATGTTTCTCCTGCAACCCGTTCCCTTTGTGCTAGATGAACGAACGTCTCTCCTCATGCTCAGTTCTGAGAGATAAGTGTGTGTGAATGCCGTCCTTCACCAAGCTTGTTGGGAACTCAATGTTTCTTTTCACTTGCAAACTGCAATCTATACATATATATGGGGAGGTTCTAACTCCAACTCGATTTTACAGAGAAAACTGCAGGAACTTCAAACCGGCACTAGGAAACAGACTGAGATTCCAGAGTAAAATTTCTCCTGCAACCCGTTCCCTTTGTGCTTGATGAACGATCGTCTCTTCACATGCTCATTTCTTAGAGATAAGTGTGTGTGAAATCCGTCCTTCACCTAGCTTGTTGGGAACACAAAATTTCTTTTCAGTTGCAAACTCCAGTCCATATATATTTATGGGGAGGTACTAGCTCCAACTCGGTTTTACAGTGAAAACTGCAGGAACTTCAAACCGGCACTAGGAAACAGACTGAGATTCCAGAGTAAATGTTACTCTTGCAAACCGTTCCTTTGTGCTAAATGAACGAACGTCTCTCCACATGCTAAGTTCTGAGAGATATGTGTGTGTGAAAGCCGTCCTTCAGCTAGCTTGTTGGGAACACAAAGTTTCTTTTCAGTGGAAAAGTCCACTCCATACATATAAATGGGGGAGGTGCTAGCTCCAACTCGGTTTTACAGTGAAAACTGCAGGAACTTCAAATCGGCACTAGGAAACAGACTGAGAATCCAGAGTAAAAGTTTCTCCTGCAACCCGTTCCCTTTGTGCTTGATGAACGATCGTCTCTTCACATGCTCATTTCTTAGAGATAAGTGTGTGTGAAAGCCGTCCTTCACCTAGCTTGTTGGGAACACAAAATTTCTTTTCAGTTGCAAACTCCAGTCCATATATATTTATGGGGAGGTACTAGCTCCAACTCGGTTTTACAGTGAAAACTGCAGGAAATTCAAACCGGCACTAGGAAACAGACTGAGAAACCAGAGTAAAAGTTCCTCCTGCAACCCGTTCCCATTGTGCTAGATGAACGATCGTCTCTCCACATTCTCAGTTCTGAGAGCTAAGTGTGTGTGAAAGCCGTCCTTTACCTAGCTTGTTGGGAACACAAAGTTTCTTTTCAGTTGCAAATCCCACTCCATATATATTTATGGGGAGGTAATAGCTCCAACTCGGTTTTACAGTGAAAACTGCAGGAACTTCAAACCGGCACTAAGAAAAAGACTGAGAAACCAGAGTAAAAGTTTCTACTGCAACCCGTTCCCTTTGTGCTAGATGAACGAACGTCTCTCCACATGCTCAGTTCTGAAAGATAAGTGTGTGTGAAAGCCGAAGTTCACCTAGCTTGTTGGGAACACAATGTTCCTTTTCAGTTGCAAACTCCAATCCATATATATATGGGGAGGTACTAGCTTCAACTCGGTTCTACAGTTAAAACTGCAGGAACTTCAAACCGGCACTAGGAAACAGACTGAGAAACCAAGGTAAAAGTTTCCCTGCATACCGTTCCCTTTGTGCTAGATGAACGAACGTCTCTCCACATGCTCAGTTCTGAGAGAGAAGTGTGTGTGAATGCCGTACTTCACCTAGCTTGTTGGGAACACAAAGTTTCTTTTCAGTTGCAAACTCCATTCCATACATATATATGGGGAGGTACTAGCCCCAACTCGGTTTTACAGTGAAAACTGCAGGAGCTTCAAACCGGCACTAGGAAACAGACTGAGAAACCAGAGTAATAGTTTCTCCTGCAACCCGTTCCCTTTGTGCTAGATGAATGAACGTCTCTCCACATGCTCAGTTCTGAGAGATAAGTGTGTCTGAAAGCCATACTTCACCTTGCTTATTGGGAACACAAAGTTTCTTTTCACTTGCAAACTCCAATCCATACATATATATGGGGAGGTACTAGCTCCAACTCGATTTTGCAGTGAAAACTGCTGGAACTTCAAACCGGCACTAGGAAACAGACTGAGAAACCAGAGTAAATGTTTCTCCTGCAACCCGTTCCCTTTGTGCTAGATGAACGAACGTCTCTCCTCATGCTCAGTTCTGAGAGATAAGTGTGTGTGAATGCCGTCCTTCACCAAGCTTGTTGGGAACTCAATGTTTCTTTTCACTTGCAAACTGCAATCTATACATATATATGGGGAGGTTCTAACTCCAACTCGATTTTACAGAGAAAACTGCAGGAACTTCAAACCGGCACTAGGAAACAGACTGAGATTCCAGAGTAAAATTTCTCCTGCAACCCGTTCCCTTTGTGCTTGATGAACGATCGTCTCTTCACATGCTCATTTCTTAGAGATAAGTGTGTGTGAAATCCGTCCTTCACCTAGCTTGTTGGGAACACAAAATTTCTTTTCAGTTGCAAACTCCAGTCCATATATATTTATGGGGAGGTACTAGCTCCAACTCGGTTTTACAGTGAAAACTGCAGGAACTTCAAACCGGCACTAGGAAACAGACTGAGATTCCAGAGTAAATGTTACTCTTGCAAACCGTTCCTTTGTGCTAAATGAACGAACGTCTCTCCACATGCTAAGTTCTGAGAGATATGTGTGTGTGAAAGCCGTCCTTCAGCTAGCTTGTTGGGAACACAAAGTTTCTTTTCAGTGGAAAAGTCCACTCCATACATATAAATGGGGGAGGTGCTAGCTCCAACTCGGTTTTACAGTGAAAACTGCAGGAACTTCAAATCGGCACTAGGAAACAGACTGAGAATCCAGAGTAAAAGTTTCTCCTGCAACCCGTTCCCTTTGTGCTTGATGAACGATCGTCTCTTCACATGCTCATTTCTTAGAGATAAGTGTGTGTGAAAGCCGTCCTTCACCTAGCTTGTTGGGAACACAAAATTTCTTTTCAGTTGCAAACTCCAGTCCATATATATTTATGGGGAGGTACTAGCTCCAACTCGGTTTTACAGTGAAAACTGCAGGAAATTCAAACCGGCACTAGGAAACAGACTGAGAAACCAGAGTAAAAGTTCCTCCTGCAACCCGTTCCCATTGTGCTAGATGAACGATCGTCTCTCCACATTCTCAGTTCTGAGAGCTAAGTGTGTGTGAAAGCCGTCCTATACCTAGCTTGTTGGGAACACAAAGTTTCTTTTCAGTTGCAAATCCCACTCCATATATATTTATGGGGAGGTAATAGCTCCAACTCGGTTTTACAGTGAAAACTGCAGGAACTTCAAACCGGCACTAAGAAAAAGACTGAGAAACCAGAGTAAAAGTTTCTACTGCAACCCGTTCCCTTTGTGCTAGATGAACGAACGTCTCTCCACATGCTCAGTTCTGAAAGATAAGTGTGTGTGAAAGCCGAAGTTCACCTAGCTTGTTGGGAACACAATGTTCCTTTTCAGTTGCAAACTCCACTCCATATATATATGGGGAGGTACTAGCTTCAACTCGGTTCTACAGTTAAAACTGCAGGAACTTCAAACCGGCACTAGGAAACAGACTGAGAAACCAAGGTAAAAGTTTCCCTGCATACCGTTCCCTTTGTGCTAGATGAACGAACGTCTCTCCACATGCTCAGTTCTGAGAGAGAAGTGTGTGTGAATGCCGTACTTCACCTAGCTTGTTGGGAACACAAAGTTTGTTTTCAGTTGCAAACTCCACTCCATAAATATATATGGGGAGGTACTAGCTCCAAATCGATTTTACAGTGAAAACTGCAGGAACTTCAAACCGGCACTAGGAAACAGTCTGAGAAACCAGAGTAAAATTTTCTGCTGCAAACCGTTCCATTTGTGTTTGATGAACGAACGTCTCTCCACATGCTCAGTTCTGAGAGATAAGTGTGTGTGAAAGCCGTCCTTCAACTATCTTGTTGGGAACACAAAGTTTCTTTTCAGTTGCAAACTCCAATGCATACATATATATTGGGAGGTACTAGCTCCAACTCGGTTTTACATTGAAAACTGCATTAAGTTCAAACCGGCACTAGGAAACAGACAGAGAAACCAGAGTAAAAGTTTCTCCTGCAACCCGTTCCCTTTGTGCTAGATGAATGAACGTCTCTCCACATGCTCAGTTCTGAGAGATAAGTGTGTGTGAAAGCCGTCCTTCACCTAGCTTGTTGGGAACACAAAGTTTCTTTTCAGTTGCAAACTCCAATCCATACATATTTATGGGGAGGTACTAGCTCCAACTCAGTTTTACAGTGAAAACTGCAGGAACTTCAAACCGGCACTAGGAAATAGACTGAGAATCCAGAGTAAAAGTTTCCCCTGCAACCCGTTCCCTTTGTGCTTGATGAACGATCGGCTCACCACATGCTCAGTTCTGAGAGATAAGTGTGTGTGAAAGCCGTCCTTCAACTAACTTGTTGGGAACACAAAGTTTCTTTTCAGTTGCAAACTCCACTCCATACATATTTATGGGGAGGTACTAGCTCCAACTCGGTTTTACAGTGAAAACTGCAGGAACTTCAAAACGGCACTAGGAAACAGACTGAGATTCCAGAGTAAATGTTACTCTTGCAACCCGTTCCTTTGTGCTAAATGAACGAAAGTCTCTCCACATGTTAAGTTCTGAGAGATAAGTGTGTGTGAAAGCCGTCCTTCACCTAGCTTGTTGGGAAAACAAAGTTTCTTTTCAGTTGCAAACTCCACTCCATACATATATACGGGTAGGTACAAGCTCCAACTCGGTTTTACAGTGAAAACTGCAGGAACTTCAAACCGGCACTTGGAAACAGACTGAGAATCCAGAGTAAAAGTTTCTCCTGCAACCCGTTCCCTTTGTGCTTGATGAACGAACGTCTCTCCACATGCTCAGTTCTGAGGGATAAGTGTGTCTGAAAGCCGTCCTTCACCTAGCTTGTTGGGAACACAATGTTTCTTTTCACTTGCAAACTCCAATCCATACATATATATGGGGATGTACTAGCTCCAACTCGGTTTTGCAGTGAAAACTGCAGGAACTTCAAACCGGCACTAGGAAACCGACTGAGAAACCAGAGTAAAATTTTCTCCTGCAAACCGTTCCCTTTGTGCTAGATGAACGAACGTCTCTCCACATGCTCAGTTCTGAGATATAAGTGTGTGTGAAAGCCGTCCTTCACCTAGCTTGTTGGGAACTCAAAGATTCTTTTCACTTGCAAACTGCAATCCATAAATATATATGGGTAGGTTCTAACTCCAACTCGATTTTACAGTGAAAACTGCAGGAACTTCAAACCGGCACTAGGAAACAGACTGAGAAACCAGAATAAAAGTTTCTCCTGCAAACCGTTCCCTTTGTGCTAAATGAACGAACGTCTCTCCACATGCTCATTTCTGAGAGATAAGTGTGTGGGAAAGCCGTCTTTCACCTAGCTTGTTGGGAATACAAAGATTGTTTTGAGTTGCAAACTCCACTCCATACATATTTATGGGGAGTTACTAGCTCCAACTCGGTTTTACAGTGAAAACTGCAGGAACTTCAAACCGGCACTAGGAAACAGACTGAGAAACCAGTGTAAAAGTTTCTCCTGCAAACTGTTCCCTTCGTGCTAGATGAACGAACTTCTCTCCACATGCTCAGTTCTGAGAGATAAGTGTGTGTGAAAGCCGTCCTTCACCTATCTTGTTGGGAACACAAACATTCTTTTCACTTGCAAACTCCACTCCATACATATATATGGGGAGGTAATAGCTCCAACTCGGTTTTACAGTGAAAACTGCAGGAACTTCAAAAAGGCAGTAGGAAAATGACTGAGAAACCAGAGTAAAAGTTTCTCCTGCAACCCGTTCCCATTTTCCTAGATGAACGAACGTCTCTCCACATGCTCAGTTCTGAGTGAAAAATGTGTGTGAAAGCCGTCCTTCACCTAGCTTGTTGGGAAAACAAAGTTTCTTTTCAGTTGCAAACTCCACTCCATACATATATACGGGTAGGTACAAGCTCCAACTCGGTTTTACAGTGAAAACTGCAGGAACTTCAAACCGGCACTTGGAAACAGACTGAGAATCCAGAGTAAAAGTTTCTCCTGCAACCCGTTCCCTTTGTGCTTGATGAACGAACGTCTCTCCACATGCTCAGTTCTGAGGGATAAGTGTGTCTGAAAGCCGTCCTTCACCTAGCTTGTTGGGAACACAATGTTTCTTTTCACTTGCAAACTCCAATCCATACATATATATGGGGATGTACTAGCTCCAACTCGGTTTTGCAGTGAAAACTGCAGGAACTTCAAACCGGCACTAGGAAACCGACTGAGAAACCAGAGTAAAATTTTCTCCTGCAAACCGTTCCCTTTGTGCTAGATGAACGAACGTCTCTCCACATGCTCAGTTCTGAGATATAAGTGTGTGTGAAAGCCGTCCTTCACCTAGCTTGTTGGGAACTCAAAGATTCTTTTCACTTGCAAACTGCAATCCATAAATATATATGGGTAGGTTCTAACTCCAACTCGATTTTACAGTGAAAACTGCAGGAACTTCAAACCGGCACTAGGAAACAGACTGAGAAACCAGAATAAAAGTTTCTCCTGCAAACCGTTCCCTTTGTGCTAAATGAACGAACGTCTCTCCACATGCTCATTTCTGAGAGATAAGTGTGTGGGAAAGCCGTCTTTCACCTAGCTTGTTGGGAATACAAAGATTGTTTTGAGTTGCAAACTCCACTCCATACATATTTATGGGGAGTTACTAGCTCCAACTCGGTTTTACAGTGAAAACTGCAGGAACTTCAAACCGGCACTAGGAAACAGACTGAGAAACCAGTGTAAAAGTTTCTCCTGCAAACTGTTCCCTTCGTGCTAGATGAACGAACTTCTCTCCACATGCTCAGTTCTGAGAGATAAGTGTGTGTGAAAGCCGTCCTTCACCTATCTTGTTGGGAACACAAACATTCTTTTCACTTGCAAACTCCACTCCATACATATATATGGGGAGGTAATAGCTCCAACTCGGTTTTACAGTGAAAACTGCAGGAACTTCAAAAAGGCAGTAGGAAAATGACTGAGAAACCAGAGTAAAAGTTTCTCCTGCAACCCGTTCCCATTTTCCTAGATGAACGAACGTCTCTCCACATGCTCAGTTCTGAGTGAAAAATGTGTGTGAAAGCCGTCCTTCACCTAGCTTGTTGGGAACACAAAGTTTCTTTTCAGTTGCAAACTCCAGTCCATAAATATATATGGGGAGGTACTAGCCCCAACTAGGTTTTACAGTGGAAACTGCAGGAACTTCAAATCGGCACTAGGAAACAGACTGAGAAACCAGAGTAAAAGTTTCTCCTGCAACCCGTTCCCTTTGTGCTAGATGAACGAACGTCTCCCCACATGCTCAGTTCTGAGAGATAAGTGTGTCTGAAAGCCATACTTCACCTAGCTTGTTGGGAACACAAAGTTTCTTTTCACTTGCAAACTCCAATCCATACATATATATGGGGAGGTACTAGCTCCAAATCTATTTTGCAGTGAAAACTGCTGGAACTTCAAACCGGCACTAGGAAACAGACTGAGAAACCAGAGTAAAAGTTTCTCCTGCAACCCGTTCCCTTTGTGCTAGATGAACGAACGTCTCTCCTCATGCTCAGTTCTGAGAGATAAGTGTGTGTGAATGCCGTCCTTCACCAAGCTTGTTGGGAACTCAATGTTTCTTTTCACTTGCAAACTGCAATCTATACATATATATGGGGAGGTTCTAACTCCAACTCGATTTTACAGTGAAAACTGCAGGAACTTCAAACCGGCACTAGGAAACAGACTGAGAAACCAGAATAAAAGTTTCTCCTGCAAACCGTTCCCTTTGTGCTAAATTAACGAACGTCTCTCCACATGCTCAGTTCTGAGAGATAAGTGTGTGGGAAAGCCGTCTTTCACCTAGCTTGTTGGGAATACAAAGATTGTTTTGAGTTGCAAACTCCACTCCATACATATTTATGGGGAGTTACTAGCTCCAACTCGGTTTTACAGTGAAAACTGCAGGAACTTCAAACCGGCACTAGGAAACAGACTGAGAAACCAGTGTAAAAGTTTCTCCTGCAAACTGTTCCCTTCGTGATAGATGAACGAACTTCTCTCCACATGCTCAGTTCTGAGAGATAAGTGTGTGTGAAAGCCGTCCTTCACCTATCTTGTTGGGAACACAAACATTCTTTTCACTTGCAAACTCCACTCCATACATATATATGGGGAGGTAATAGCTCCAACTCGGTTTTACAGTGAAAACTGCAGGAACTTCAAAAAGGCAGTAGGAAAATGACTGAGAAACCAGAGTAAAATTTCTCCTGCAACCAGTTCCCATTTTGCTAGATGAACGAACGTCTCTCCACATGCTCAGTTCTGAGTGAAAAATGTGTGTGAAAGCCGTCCTTCACCTAGCTTGTTGGGAACACAAAGTTTCTTTTCAGTTGCAAACTCCACTCCATAAATATATATGGGGAGGTACTAGCCCCAACTCGGTTTTACAGTGAAAACTGCAGGAACTTCAAATCGGCACTAGGAAACAGACTGAGAAACCAGAGTAAAAGTTTCTCCTGCAACCCGTTCCCTTTGTGCTAGATGAACGAACGTCTCTCCACATGCTCAGTTCTGAGAGATAAGTGTGTCTGAAAGCCATACTTCACCTAGCTTGTTGGGAACACAAAGTTTCTTTTCACTTGCAAACTCCAATCCATATATATATATGGGGAGGTACTAGCTCCAACTCTATTTTGCAGTGAAAACTGCTGGAACTTCAAACCGGCACTAGGAAACAGACTGAGAAACCAGAGTAAAAGTTTCTCCTGCAACCCGTTCCCTTTGTGCTAGATGAACGAACGTCTGTCCTCATGCTCAGTTCTGAGAGATAAGTATGTGTGAATGCCGTCCTTCACCAAGCTTGTTGGGAACTCAATGTTTCTTTTCACTTGCAAACTGCAATCTATACATATATATGGGGAGGTTCTAACTCCAACTCGATTTTACAGAGAAAACTGCAGGAACTTCAAACCGGCACTAGGAAACAGACTGAGAATCCAGAGTAAAATTTTCTCCTGCAAACCGTTCCCTTTGTGCTAAATGAACGAACGTCTCTCCATATGCTCATTTCTGAGAGATAATTGTGTGTGAAAGCCGTCCTTCACCTAGCTTGTTGGGAACACAAAGTTTCTTTTCAGTTGCAAACTCCACTCCATACATTTTTATGGGGAGGTACTAGCTCCAACTCGGTTTTACATTGAAAACTGCAGAAACTTCAAACCGGCACTAGGAAACAGACTGATAATCCAGAGTAAAAGTTTCTCCTGCAACCCGTTCCTTTTGTGCTTGATGAACGATCATCTCTTCACATGCTCATTTCTTAGAGATAAGTGTGTGTGAAAGCCGTCCTTCACCTATCTTGTTGGGAACACAAAATTTCTTTTCAGTTGCAAACTCCAGTCCATATATATTTATGGGGAGGTACTAGCTCCAACTCGGTTTTACAGTGAAAACTGCAGGAACTTCAAACCGGCACTAGGAAACAGACTGAGATTCCAGAGTAAATGTTACTCCTGCAAACCGTTCCTTTGTGCTAAATGAACGAACGTCTCTCCACATGCTAAGTTCTGAGAGATATATGTGTGTGAAAGCCGTCCTTCACCTAGCTTGTTGGGAACACAAAGTTTCTTTTCAGTTGAAAAGTCCACTCCATACATATAAATGGGGAGGTGCTAGCTCCAACACTGTTTTACAGTGAAAACTGCAGGAACTTCAAATCGGCACTAGGAAACATACTGAGACACCAGAGTAAAACTTTCTCCTGCAACCCGTTCACTTTGTGCTAGATGAACGACCGTCTCTCCAAATGCTCTGTTCTGAGAGATAAGTGTTTGTGAAAGGCGTCCTTCACCTAGCTTCATGGGAATACAAAGATTCTTTTCAGTTGCAAACTCCTCTCCATAAATATTTATCGGGAGGTACTAGCTCCAACTCGGTTTTACAGTGAAAACTGCAGGAACTTCAAACCGGCACTAGGAAATAGTCTGAGAAACCAGAGTAAAATTTTCTGCTGCAAACCGTTCCATTTGTGTTTGATGAACGAACGTCTCTTCACATGCTCAGTTCTGAGAGATAAGTGTGTGTGAAAGCCGTCCTTCACCTATCTTGTTGGGAACACAAAGGTTCTTTTCAGTTGCAAACTCCACTGCATACATATATATGGGGAGGTACTAGCTCCAACTCGGTTTTGCAGTGAAAACTGCAGGAACTTCAAACCGGCACTAGGAAAACGACTGAGAAACCAGAGTAAAATTTTCTGCTGCAAACCGTTCCATTTGTGTTTGATGAACGAACGTCTCTCCACATGCTCAGTTCTGAGGGATAATTGTGTCTGAAAGCCGTCCTTCACCTAGCTTTTTGGGAACACAATGTTTCTTTTCACTTGCTAACTCCAATCCATACATATATATGGGGATGTACTAGCTCCAACTCGGTTTTGCAGTGAAAACTGCAGGAAGTTCAAACCGGCACTAGGAAACCGACTGAGAAACCAGAGTAAAAGTTTCTCCTGCAACCCGTTCCCTTTGTGCTAGATGAACGAACGTCTCCCCTCATGCTCAGTTCTGAGAGATAAGTGTGTGTGAATGCCGTCCTTCACCAAGCTTGTTGGGAACTCAATGTTTCTTTTCACTTGCAAACTGCAATCTATACATATATATGGGGAGGTTCTAACTCCAACTCGATTTTACAGAGAAAACTGCAGGAACTTCAAACCGGCACTAGGAAACAGACTGAGATTCCAGAGTAAAAGTTTCTCCTGCAACCCGTTCCCTTTGTGCTTGATGAACGATCGTCTCTTCACATGCTCATTTCTTAGAGATAAGTGTGTGTGAAAGCCGTCCTTCACCTAGATTGTTGGGAACACAAAATTTCTTTTCAGTTGCAAACTCCAGTCCATATATATTTATGGGGAGGTACTAGCTCCAACTCGGTTTTACAGTGAAAACTGCAGGAACTTCAAACCGGCACTAGGAAACAGACTGAGATCCCAGAGTAAATGTTACTCCTGCAAACCATTCCTTTGTGCTAAATGAACGAACGTCTCTCCACATGCTAAGTTCTGAGAGATATGTGTGTGTGAAAGCCGTCCTTCACCTAGCTTGTTGGGAACACAAAGTTTCTTTTCAGTTGAAAAGTCCACTCCATACATATAAATGGGGAGGTGCTAGCTCCAACTCGGTTTTACAGTGAAAACTGCAGGAACTTCAAATCGGCACTAGGAAACAGACTGAGAATCCAGAGTAAAAGTTTCTCCTGCAACCCGTTCCCTTTGTGCTTGATGAACGATCGTCTCTTCACATGCTCATTTCTTAGAGATAAGTGTGTGTGAAAGCCGTCCTTCACCTAGCTTGTTGGGAACACAAAATTTCTTTTCAGTTGCAAACTCCAGTCCATATATATTTATGGGGAGGTACTAGCTCCAACTCGGTTTTACAGTGAAAACTGCAAGAATTTCAAACCGGCACTAGGAAACAGACTGAGATTCCAGAGTAAATGTTATTCCTGCAAACCGTTCCTTTGTGCTAAATGAACGAACGTCTCTCCACATGCTAAGTTCTGAGAGATATGTGTGTGTGAAAGCCGTCCTTCACCTAGCTTGTTGGGAACACAAAGTTTCTTTTCAGTTGAAAAGTCCACTCCATACATATAAATGGGGAGGTGCTAGCTCCAACTCGGTTTTACAGTGAAAACTGCAGGAACTTCAAATCTGCACTAGGAAACATACTGAGAAACCAGAGTAAACCTTTCTCCTGCAACCCGTTCACTTTGTGCTAGATGAACGACCGTCTCTCCAAATGCTCTGTTCTGAGAGATAAGTGTTTGTGAAAGGCGTCCTTCACTTAGCTTCATGGGAATACAAAGATTCTTTTCAGTTGCAAACTCCACACCATTAATATTTATCGGGAGGTACTAGCTCCAACTCGGTTTTACAGTGAAAACTGCAGGAAATTCACACCGGCACTAGGAAACAGACTGAGAAACCAGAGTAAAAATTTCTCCTGCAAAATGTTCCCTTCATGCTAGATGAACGAACGTCTCTCCACATGCTCAGTTCTGAGAGATAAGTGTGTGTGAATGCCGTCCTTCACCTAGCTTGTAGGGAACACAAGGTTTCTTTTCACTTGCAAAATAAAATCCATACATATATATGGGGTGGTACTAGCTCCAACTCGGTTTTACAGTGAAAACTGCAGGAACTTCAAACCGGCACTAGGAAACAGACTGAGAATCCAGAGTAAAATTTTCTCCTGCAAACCGTTCCCTTTGTGCTTGATGAAAGATCGTCTCTCAACATGCTCAGTTCTGTGAGATAAGTGTGTGTGAAAGCCGTCCTTCACCTAGCTTGTTGGGAACACAAAGTTTCTATTCAGTTGCAAACTCCACTCCATACATATATATGGGGAGGTACTAGCTCCAACTCGGTTTTATAGTGAAAACTGCAGGAACTTCAAACCGGCACTAGGAAACAGACTGAGAAACCAGAGTAAAAGTTTCTCCTGCAACCCGTTCCCTTTGTGCTAGATGAAAGATCGTCTCTCCACATTCTCAGTTCTGAGAGCTAAGTGTGTGTGAAAGCCGTCCTTCACCTAGCTTGTTGGGAACACAAAGTTTCTTTTCAGTTGCAAACCCCAGTCCATATATATTTATGGGGAGGTAATAGCTCCAACTCGGTTTTACAGTGAAAACTGCAGGAACTTCAAACCGGCACTAGGAAAAAGACTGAGAAATCAGAGTAAAAGTTTCTACTGCAACCCGTTCCCTTTGTGCTGGATGAACGAACGTCTCTCCACATGCTCAGTTCTGAAAGATAAGTGTGTGTGAAAGCCGAACTTCACCTAGCTTGTTGGGAACACAATGTTCCTTTTCAGTTGCAAACTCCACTCCATATATATATGGGGAGGTACTAGCTAAAACTCGGTTCTACAGTGAAAACTGCAGGAACTTCAAACCGGCACTAGGAAACAGACTGAGAAACCAGAGTAAAAGTTTCCCTGCAAACCGTTCCCTTTGTACTAGATGAACGAACGTCTCTCCACATGCTCAGTTCTGAGAGATAAGTGTGTGTGAATGCCGTACTTCACCTAGCTTGTTGGGAACACAAAGTTTCTTTTCAGTTGCAAACTCCACTCCATAAATATATATGGGGAGGTACTAGCTCCAAATCGATTTTACAGTGAAAACTGCAGGAACTTCAAACCGGCACTAGGAAACAGTCTGAGAAACCAGAGTAAAATTTTCTGCTGCAAACCGTTCCATTTGCGTTTGATGAACGAACGTCTCTCCACATGCTCAGTTCTGAGAGATAAGTGTGTGTGAAAGCCGCCCTTCACCTATCTTGTTGGGAACACAAAGTTTCTTTTCAGTTGCAAACTCCACTGCATACATATATATGGGGAGGTACTAGCTCCAACTCGGTTTTACAGTGAAAACTGCATTAAGTTCAAACCGGCACTAGGAAACAGACAGAGAAACCAGAGTAAAAGTTTCTCCTGCAACCCGTTCCCTTTGTGCTAGATGAATGAACGTCTCTCCACATGCTCAGTTCTGAGAGATAAGTGTGTGTGAAAGCCGTCCTTCACCTAGCTTGTTGGGAACACAAAGTTTCTTTTCAGTTGCAAACTCCACTCCATACATATTTATGTGGAGGTACTAGCTCCAACTCAGTTTTACAGTGAAAACTGCAGGAACTTCAAACCGGCACTAGGAAATAGACTGAGAATCCAAGTAAAAGTTTCCCCTGCAACCCGTTCCCTTTGTGCTTGATGAACGACCCTCTCTCCACATGCTCATTTCGGAGAGATAAGTGTGTATGAAAGCCGTCCTTCACATAGCTTGTTGGGAACACAAAGTTTCTTTTCAGTTGCAAACTCCACTCCATACATATTTATGGGGAGGTACTAGCTCTAAATCGGTTTTACAGTGAAAACTGCAGGATCTTCATACCGGCAGTAGGAAAAAGACTGAGAAACCAGAGTAAAAGTTTCTCCTGCAACCCGTTCCCTTTTTGCTAGATGAACGAACGTCTCTCCACATGCTCAGTTCTGAGAGATAAGTGTGTGTGAAAGCCCTCCTTCACGTAGATTGTTGGGAAGAAAAAGTTTCTTTTCAGTTGCAAACCCAACTCCATACATATTTATGGGGTGGCACTAGCTCCAACTCGGTTTTACAGTGAAAACTGCAGGAACTTCAAACCGGCACTAGGAAACAGACTGAGAATCCAGAGTATAAGTTTCTCCTGCAACCCGTTCCCTTTGTTCTTGATGAACGATCGTCTCTCCACATGCTCAGTTCTGAGAGATAAGTGTGTGTGAAAGCCGTCCTTCAAATAACTTGTTGGGAACACAATGTTTCTTTTCACTTGCAAACTCCAATCCATACATATATATGGGGATGTTCTAGTTCCAACTCGGTTTTGCAGTGAAAACTGCAGGAACTTCAAACCGGCACTAGGAAACAGACTGAGAAACCAGAATAAAAGTTTCTCCTGCAAAGCGTTCCCTTTGTGCTAAATGAACGAACGTCTCTCCACATGCTCAGTTCTGAGAGATAAGTGTGTGGGAAAGCCGCCTTTCACCTAGCTTGTTGGGAATACAAAGATTGTTTTGAGTTGCAAACTCCACTCCATACATATTTATGGGGAGTTACTAGCTCCAACTCGGTTTTACAGTGAAAAGCAGGAACATCAAACCGTCACTAGGAAACAGACTGAGAAACCAGTGTAAAAGTTTCTCCTGCAAACTGTTCCCTTCGTGCTAGATGAACGAACTTCTCTCCACATGCTCAGTTCTGAGAGATAAGTGTGTGTGAAAGCCGTCCTTCACCTATCTTGTTGGGAACACAAACATTCTTTTCACTTGCAAACTCCACTCCATACATATATATGGGGAGGTAATAGCTCCAACTCGGTTTTACAGTGAAAACTGCAGGAACTTCAAAAAGGCAGTAGGAAAAAGACTGAGAAACCAGAGTAAAAGTTTCTCCTGCAACCCGTTCCCATTTTGCTAGATGAACGAACGTCTCTCCACATGCTCAGTTCTGAGTGAAAAATGTGTGTGAAAGCCGTCCTTCACCTAGCTTGTTGGGAACACAAAGTTTCTTTTCATTTGCAAGCTCCACTCCATACATATATATGGGGAGGTACTAGCCCCAACTCGGTTTTACAGTGAAAACTGCAGGAACTTCAAATCGGCACTAGGAAACAGACTGAGAAACCAGAGTAAAAGTTTCTCCTACAACCCGTTCCCTTTGTGCTAGATGAACGAACGTCTCTCCACATGCTCAGTTCTGAGTGATAAGTGTGTCTGAAAGCCATACTTCACCTAGCTTGTTGGGAACACAAAGTTTCTTTTCACTTGCAAACTCCAATCCATACATATATATGGGGAGGTACTAGCTCCAACACGATTTTGCAGTGAAAACTGCTGGAACTTCAAACCGGCACTAGGAAACAGACTGAGAAACCAGAGTAAAAGTTTCTCCTGCAACCCGTTCCCTTTGTGCTAGATGAACGAACGTCTCTCCTCATGCTCAGTTCTGAGAGATAAGTGTGTGTGAATGCCGTCCTTCACCAAGCTTGTTGGGAACTCAATGTTTCTTTTCACTTGCAAACTGCAATCTATACATATATATGGGGAGGTTCTAACTCCAACTCGATTTTACAGAGAAAACTGCAGGAACTTCAAACCGGCACTAGGAAACAGACTGAGAATCCAGAGTAAAAGTTTCTCCTGCAAACCGTTCCCTTTGTGCTAAATGAACGAACGTCTCTCCATATGCTCATTTCTGAGAGATAATTGTGTGTGAAAGCCGTCCTTCACCTAGCTTGTTGGGAACACAAAGTTTCTTTTCAGTTGCAAACTCCACTCCATACATTTTAATGGGGAGGTACTAGCTCCAACTCGGTTTTACATTGAAAACTGCAGAAACTTCAAACCGGCACTAGGAAACAGACTGAGAATCCAGAGTAAAAGTTTCTCCTGCAACCCGTTCCCTTTGTGCTTGATGAACGATCGTCTCTTCACATGCTCATTTCTTAGAGATAAGTGTGTGTGAAAGCCGTCCTTCACCTAGCTTGTTGGGAACACAAAATTTCTTTTCAGTTGCAAACTCCAGTCCATATATATTTATGGGAAGTACTAGCTCCAACTCGGTATTACAGTGAAAACTGCAAAAACTTCAAAATGGCACTAGGAAACAGACTGGGAAACCAGAGTAAAAGTTACTACTACAACTCGTTCCATTTTTGCTAGGTGAACGAACGTCTCTCCACATGCTCAGTTCTGAGAGATAATTGTGTGTGAAAGCCGTCCTTCACCTAGCTTTTTGGGAACACAAAATTTCTTTTCAGTTGCAAAGCCCACTCCATACATATATATGGGGAGGTACTAGCCCCAACTCGGTTTTACAGTGAAAACTGCAGGAACTTCAAACGGGCACTAGGAAACAGACTGGGAAACCAGAGTAAAAGTTACTACTACAACTCGTTCCATTTTTGCTAGGTGAACGAACGTCTCTCCACATGCTCAGTTCTGAGAGATAAGTGTGTGTGAATGCCGTCCTTCACCTAGCTTGTAGGGAAAACAAGGTTTCTTTTCACTTGCAAAATCCAATCCATACATATATATGGGGTGGTACTAGCTCCAACACGGTTTTACAGTGAAAACTGCAGGAACTTCAAACCGGCACTAGGAAACAGACTGAGAATCCAGAGTAAAAGTTTCTCCTGCAAACCGTTCCCTTTGTGCTTGATGAAAGATCGTCTCTCAACATGCTCAGTTCTGTGAGATAAGTGTGTGTGAAAGCCGTCCTTCACCTAGCTTGTTGGGAACACAAAGTTTCTATTCAGTTGCAAACTCCACTCCATACATATATATGGGGAGGTACTAGCTCCAACTCGGCTTTACAGTGAAAACTGCAGGAACTTCAAACCGGCACAAGGAAACAGACTGAGAAACCAGAGTAAAAGTTTCTCCTGCAACCCGTTCCCTTTGTGCTAGATGAACGATCGTCTCTCCACATTCTCAGTTCTGAGAGCTAAGTGTGTGTGAAAGCCGTCCTTCACCTAGCTTGTTGGGAACACAAAGTTTCTTTTCAGTTGCAAACCACACTCCATATATATTTATGGGGAGGTAATAGCTCCAACTCGGTTTTACAGTGAAAACTGCAGGAACTTCAAACCGGCACTAGGAAAAAGACTGAGAAACCAGAGTAAAAGTTTCTACTGCAACCCGTTCCCTTTGTGCTAGATGAACGAACGTCTCTCCACATGCTCAGTTCTGAAAGATAAGTGTGTGTGAAAGCCGACCTTAACCTAGCTTGTTGGGAACACAATGTTCCTTTTCAGTTGCAAACTCCACTCCATATATATATGGGGAGGTACTAGCTCCAAATCGGTTCTACAGTGATAACTGCAGGAACTTCAAACCGGAACTAGGAAACAGACTGAGAAACCAGAGTAAAAGTTTCCCTGCAAACAGTTCCCTTTGTACTAGATGAACGAACGTCTCTCCACATGCTCAGTTCTGAGAGATAAGTGTGTGTGAAAGCCGTACTTCACCTAGCTTGTTGGGAACACAAAGTTTCTTTTCAGTTGCAAACTCCACTCCATAAATATATATGGGGAGGTACTAGCTCCAAATCGATTTTACAGTGAAAACTGCAGGAACTTCAAACCGGCACTAGGAAACACTCTGAGAAACCAGAGTAAAATTTTCTGCTGCAAACCGTTCCATTTGTGTTTGATGAACGAACGTCTCTCCACATGCTCAGTTCTGAGAGATAAGTGTGTGTGAAAGCCGTCCTTCACCTATCTTGTTGGGAACACAAAGTTTCTTTTCAGTTGCAAATTCCACTGCATACATATATATGGGGAGGTACTAGCACCAATTCGGTTTTACAGTGAAAACTGCATTAAGTTCAAACCGGCACTAGGAAACAGACAGAGAAACCAGAGTAAAAGTTTCTCCTGCAACCCGTTCCTTTTGTGCTAGATGAATGAACGTCTCTCCACATGCTCAGTTCTGAGAGATAAGTGTGTGTGAAAGCCGTCCTTCACCTAGCTTGTTGGGAACACAAAGTTTCTTTTCAGTTGCAAACTCCACTCCACACATATTTATGGGGAGGTACTAGCTCCAACTCAGTTTTACAGTGAAAACTGCAGGAACTTCAAACCGGCACTAGGAAACAGACTGAGAATCCGGAGTAAAAGTTTATCCTGCAACCCGATCCCTTTTTGCTAGATGAACGATCGCCTCTCCACATGCTCAGTTCTGAGAGATAAGTGTGTGTGTGAAAGCCGCCCTTCACCTAGCTTGTTGGGAACACAGTTTGTTTTCAGTTGCAATCTCCACTCCATACATATTTATGGGGAGGTACTAGCTCCAACTCGGTTTTACAGTGAACACTGCAGGAACTTCAAACCGGCACTAGGAAAAAGACTGAGAAACCAGAGTAAATTTACAGCTGCAAACCATTCCCTTTTTGCTAGATGAACGAACGTCTCTCCACATGCTCAGTTCTGAGAGATAAGTGTGTGTGAAAGCCGTTCTTCACCTAGATTCTGGGGAACACAAAGTTTCTTTTCAGTTGCAAACTGCACTCCATACATATACATGGGGATGTACAAGCCACAACTCGGTTTTACAGTGAAAACTGCAGGAACTTTAAACCGGCAACAGGAAACAGACTGACAAACCAGAGAAAAACTTTCTCCTGCAACCATTTCCCTTTGTGCTAGATGAACGAACGTCTCTCCACATTCTCAGTTCTGAGAGATAAGTGTGTGTGAAAGCCGTCCTTCAACTAGCTTGTTGGGAACACAAAGTTTCTTTTCAGTTGCAAACTCCACTCCATACATATATATGGGGAGGTACTAGCTCCAACTCTGTTTTACTGTGAAAACTGAAGGCACTTCAAAACGGCACTAGGAAACACACTGAGAAAAATGAGTAAAGTTTCTCCTGAAACCCGTTCCCTTTGTGCTAGATGAACGAACTTCTCTCCACATGCTCAGTTCTGAGAGATAAGTGTGTGTGAAAGCCGTCCTTCACCTAGCTTGTTGGGAACACAAAGTTTCTTTTCACTTGCAAACCCCAATCCATACATATATATGCGGAGGTACTAGCTCCAACTCTGTTTTACAGTGAAAACTGCAGGAAATTCAAACCGGCACTAGGAAACAGACTGAGAAACCAGAGTAAAAGTTTCTCCTGCAACCCGTTCCCTTTGTGCTAGATGAACGAAAGTCTCTCCACATGCTCAGTTCTGAGATATAAGTGTGTGTGTGAAAGCCGCCCTTCACCTAGCTTGTTGGGAACACAGTTTTTTTTCAGTTGCAATCTCCACTCCATACATATTTATGGGGAGGTACTAGCTCCAACTCGGTTTTACAGTGAACACTGCAGGAATTTCAAACCGTCACTAGGAAAAAGACTGAGAAACCAGAGTAAAAGTTACAGCTGCAACCCGTTCCCTTTTTGCTAGATGAACGAACGTCTCTCCACATGCTCAGTTCTGAGAGATAAGTTTGTGTGAAAGCCGTCCTTCACATAGCTTCTTGGGAACACAAAGTTCCTTTAAGTTGGAAACTCCAATCCATACATATATATGGGGTGGTACAAGCTCCAACTCGGTTTTACAGTGAAAACTGCAGGAACTTTAAACCGGCAACAGGAAACAGACTGAGAAACCAGAGAAAAATTTCTCCTGCAACCCGTTCTCTTTTTGCTAGATGAACGAACGTCTCTCCAATTGCCCAGATCAGAGAGATAAGTGTGTGTGAAAGCCGTCCTTCACATAGCTTGTTGGGAACACAAAATTTCTTTTCATTTGCAAACTCCACTCCATGCATATATATGGGGAGGTAGTAGCCCCAACACTATTTTACAGTGAAAACTGCAGGAACTTCAAACCGGCACTAGGAAACAGACTGAGAAACCAGAGTAAAAGTTTCTCCTGCCACCCTTTCTCTTTGTGCTAGATGAACGAACGTCTCTCCAGAAGCTCAGTTCTGAGAGATAAGTGTGTGTGAAAGCCGTCCTTCACCTAGCTTCTGGGGAACACAAAGTTTCTTTTCAGTTGCAAACTGCACTCCATACATATATATGGGGAGGTACTAGACCCAACTCGGTGTTACAGTGAAAACTGCAGGAACTCCAAACCGGCACTAGGAAACAGACTGAGATAAATGAGTAAAAGTTTCTCCTGCAACCCGTTCCCTTTGTGCTAGATGAACGAACGTCTCTCAGATGCTCAGTTCTGAGAGAAAAGTGTGTGTGAAAGCCGTCCTTAACATAGCTTGTTGGGAACATAAAGTTTCTTTTCACTTGCAAACTCGAATCCATACATATACATGGGGAGGTGCAAGCCACAACTCAGTTTTACAGTGAAAACTGCAGGAACTTCAAACCGGCACTAGGAAACAGACTGAGAAACCAGAGTAAAAGTTTCTCCTGCAACCCGTTCCCTTTGTGCTAGATGAATGAACGTCTCTCCACATGCTCAGTTCTGAGAGATAAGTGTGTGTGAAAGCCGTCCTTCACCTAGCTTCTTGGGAACACAAAGTTCCTTTAAGTTGCAAACTCCTATCCATACATATATATGGGGTGGTACAAGCTCCAACTCGGTGTTACAGTGAAAACTGCAGGAACTTTAAACCGGCAACAGGAAACAGAATGAGAAACCAGAGAAAAATTTATCCTGCAACCGGTTCTCTTTTTGCTAGATGAAAGAACGTCTCTCCAATTGCCCAGATCTGAGAGATAAGTGTGTGTGAAAGCCGTCCTTCACATAGCTTGTTGGGAACACAATGTTTCTTTTCATTTGCAAACTCCACTCCATGCATATATATGGGGAGGTAGTAGCCCCAACACTGTTTTACAGTGAAAACTGCAGGAACTTCAAACCGGCACTAGGAAACAGACTGAGAAACCAGAGTAAAAGTTTCTCCTGCCACCCGCTCTCTTTGTGCTAGATGAACGAACGTCTCTCCAGATGCTCAGTTCTGAGAGATAAGTGTGTGTGAAAGCCGTCCTTCACCTAGCTTCTGGGGAACACAAAGTTTCTTTTCAGTTGCAAACTGCACTCCATACATATACATGGGGAGGTACAAGCCACAACTCGGTTTTACAGTGAAAACTGCAGGAACTTTAAACCGGCAACAGGAAACAGACTGACAAACCAGAGAAAAACTTTCTCCTGCAACCATTTCCCTTTGTGCTAGATGAACGAACGTCTCTCCACTTGCCCAGTTCTGAGAGATAAGTGTGTGTGAAAGCCGTCCTTCACCTAGCTTGTTGGGAACACAAAGTTTCTTCTCAGTTGCGAACTCCAATCCATCCATATATATGGGGAGGTACTAGCCCCAACTCGGATTTACAGTGAAAATTGCAGGAACTTAAAACCTGCACTAGGAAACAGACTGAGAAACCAGACTAAAAGTTCCTCCTGCAACCCGTTCCCTTTGTGCTAGGTGAACGGACGTCTCCCCACATGCTCAGTTCTGAGAGATAAGTGTGTGTGAAAGCCGTCCTTCACATAGCTTGTTGGGAACACAAAGTTTCTTTTCACTTGCAAACTCCAATCCATACATATATATGCGGAGGTAGTAGCTCCAACACGGTTTTACAGTGAAAACTGCAGAAACTTCAAACCAGCACTAGGAAACAGACTGAGAAACCAGAGTAAAAGTTTCTCCTGCAACCCGTTCCATTTGTGCTAGATGAACGAACGTCTCTCCACATGCTCAGTTCTGAGAGATAAGTGTGTGTGAAAGCCGTCCTTCAACTAGCTTGTTGGGAACACAAAGTTTCTTTTCAGTTGCAAACTCCAATCCATACATATATATGGGGAGGTACTAGCTCCAACTCGGTTTTACAGTGAAAACTGCAGGAACTTCAAACGGGCACTAGGAAACAGACTGAGAAACCAGAGTAAAAGTTTCACCTGCAACCCGTTCCCTTTGTGCTAGATGAACGAACGTGTCTCCACATGCTTATTTCTGAGAGATAAGTGTGTGTTAATGCCGTCATTCCCCTAGCTTGTTGGGAACACAAAGTTTCTTTTCAGTTGCAAACTCCACTCTATTCATATATATGGGGAGGTACTAGCTCCAACTCTGTTTTACAGTGAAAACTGAAGGCACTTCATAACGGCACTAGGAAACAGACTGAGAAAACAGAGTAAAAGTTTCTCCTGCAACCCGTTCCCTTTGTGCTAGATGAACGAACGTCTATCCACATGCTCATTTCTGAGAGATAAGTGTGTGTGAAAGCCGTCCTTCACCTAGCTTGTTGGGAACACAAAGTTTCTTTTCAATTGCAAACTCCAATCCATACATATATATGCGGAGGTACTAGCTCCAACTCTGTTTTACAGTGAAAACTGCAGGAATTTCAAACCGGCACTAGGAAAAAGACTGAGAAACCAGAGTAAAAGTTACAGCTGCAACCCGTTCCCTTTGTGCTAGATGAACGAACGTCTCTCCACATGCTCAGTTCTGAGAGATAAGTGTGTGTGAAAGCCGTCCTTCACCTAGCTTCTTGGGAACACAAAGTTCCTTTAAGTTGCAAACTCCAATCCATACATATATATGGGGTGGTACAAGCTCCAACTCGGTTTTGAAGTGAAAACTGTAGGAACTTTAAACCGGCAACAGGAAACAGACTGAGAAACCAGAGAAAAATTTCTCCTGCAAACCGTTCTCTTTTTGCTAGATGAACGAACGTCTCTCCAATTGCCTAGATCTGAGAGATAAGTGTGTGTGAAAGCCGTCCTTCACATAGCTTGTTGGAAACACAATGTTTCTTTTGATTTGCAAACTCCACTCCATGCATATATATGGGGAGGTAGTAGCCCCAACACTATTTTACAGTGAAAACTGCAGGAACTTCAAACCGGCACTAGGAAACAGACTGAGAAACAAGAGTAAAATTTTCTCCTGCCACCCTCTCTCTTTGTGCTAGATGAACGAAAGTCTCTCCAGATGCTCAGTTCTGAGAGATAAGTGTGTGTGAAAGCCGTCCTTCACCTAGCTTCTGGGGAACACAAAGTTTCTTTTCAGATGCAAACTGCACTCCATACATATATATGGGGAGGTACTAGACCCAACTCGGTGTTACAGTGAAAACTGCAAGAACTCCAAACCGGCACTAAGAAACAGACTGAGATAAATGAGTAAAAGTTTCTCCTGCAACCAGTTCCCTTTGTGCTAGATGAACGAACGTCTCTCAGATGCTCAGTTCTGAGAGAAATGTGTGTGTGAAAGCCGTCCTTCACTTAGCTTGTTGGGAACACAAAGTTTCTTTTCACTTGAAAACTCCAATCCATACATATACATGGGGATGTTCAAGCCACAACTCGGTTTTACAGTGAATACTGCAGGAACTTTAAACCGGCAACAGGAAACAGACTGACAAACCAGAGAAAAACTTTCTCCTGCAAACATTTCCCTTTGTGCTAGATGAACGAACGTGTCTCCACTTGCCCAGTTCTGAGAGATAAGTGTGTGTGAAAGCCGTCCTTCACCTAGCTTGTTGGGAACACAAAGTTTCTTTTCAGTTGCGAACTCCAATCCATCCATATATATGGGGAGGTACTAGCCCCAACTCGGATTTACAGTGAAAATTGCAGGAACTTAAAACCTGCACTAGGAAACAGACTTAGAAACCAGAGTAAAAGTTCCTCCTGCAACCCGTTCCCTTTGTGCTAGGTGAACGGACGTCTCCCCACATGCTCAGTTCTGAGAGATAAGTGTGTGTGAAAGCCGTCCTTCACCTAGCTTGTTGGGAACACAAAGTTTCTTTTCACTTGCACACTCCAATCCATACATATATATGCGGAGGTACTAGCTCCAACACGGTTTTACGGTGAAAACTGCAGAAACTTCAAACCGGCACTAGGAAACAGACTGAGAAACCAGAGTAAAAGTTTCACCTGCAACCCGTTCCCTTTGTGCTAGATGAACGAACGTCTCTCCACATGCTTAGTTCTGAGAGATAAGTGTGTGTTAATGCCGTCCTTCCCCTAGCTTGTTGGGAAAAGAAAGTTTCTTTTCAGTTGCAAACTCCACTCCATACATATATATGGGGAGGTACTAAATCCAACTCGGTTTTACAGTGAAAACTGCAGGAACTTCAAACCGCCAACACTAAACAGACTGAGAAACCAGAGTAAAAGTTTATCCTGCTACCCGTTTCCTTTGTGCTAGATGAACGAACGTCTCTCCACATGCTCAGTTCTCAGAGATAATTGTGTGTGAAATAAGTCCTTCACATAGCTTGTTGGGAACACAAAGTTTCTCTTCAGTTGCAAACTCCAATCCATACATATATATGGGGAGGTACTAGCTCCAACTCGGTTTTACAGAGAAAACTGCAGGAACTTCAAACGGGCACTAGGAAACAGACTGAGAAACCAGAGTAAAATTTTCTCCTGCAACCCGTTCCCTTTGTGATAGATGAACGAAAGTGTCTCCACATGCTCAGTTCTGAGAGATAAGTGTGTGTGAAAGCCGTCCTTCACCTAGCTTGTTGGGAACACAAAGTTTCTTTTCAGTTGCAAACTCCTCTCCATACATATGTATGGGGAGGTACTAGCTCCAACTCTGTTTTACAGTGAAAACAGCTGGAACTTCAAACCGGCACTAGGAAACAGACTGAGAATCCAGAGTAAAAGTTTCTCCTGCAACCCTTTCCCTTTGTGCTAGATGAACGAAAGTCTCTCCACATGCTCAGGTCTGAGAGATAAGTGTGTGTGAAAGCCGTCCTTCACCTAGCTTGTAGGGAACACAAAGTTTCTTTTCAGTTGCAAACTCCACTCCATAAATATATATGGGGAGGTACTAGTTCCAACTCTGTTTTACAGTGAAAACTGCAGGAACTTCAAAGAGGCAACAGGATAGAGACTGAGAAACAAGAGTAAAAGTTTCTGCTGCTACCCGTTCCCTTTGTTCTAGATGAACGAAAGTCCCTCCACATGCTCAATTCTGAGAGATAAGTGTGTGTGAAAGCCGTCCTTCACCTAGCTTGTAGGGAACACAAAGTTTCTTTTCATTTGCAAACTCCACTCCATATATATATATGGGGAGGTACTAGCTCAAACTCGGTTTTACAGTGAAAACTGCAGGAACTTCAAACAGGCACTAGGAAACAGACTGAGAAACCAGAGTAAAATTTTCTAATGCAAACCGTTGCATATGTGCTAGATGAACAAACGTCTCTGAACATGCTCAGTTCTGAGAGATAAGTGTGTGTGAAAGCCGTCCTTCACCTAGCTTGTTGGGAACACAAAGTTTCTTTTCATTTGCAAACTCCACTCCATACATATATATAGATAGTTACTAGCTCCAACTCGGTATTACAGTGAAAACTGCAGGAACTTCAAACCGGCACTAGGAAACACACTGAGATAAATGAGTAAAAGTTTTTCCTGCAACCCGTTCCCTTTGTGCTAGATGAACGAACGTCTCTCCACATGCTGAGTTCTGAGAGATAAGTGTGTGTGACAGCCATCCTTCACCTAGCTTGTTGGGAACACAAAGTTTCTCTTCAGTTGCAAACTACACTCCATACATATATATTGGGTGGTACTAGCCCCAACACTGGTTTACAGTGAAAATTGCAGGAACTTCAAACGGGCACTAGGAAACAGACTGAGAAAAATGAGTAAAAGTTTCTCCTGCAACCCGTTCCCTTTAAGCTAGATGAATGAAAGTCTCTCCACATGCTCAGTTCTGAGAGATAATTGTGTGTGAAAGCCGTCCTTCACCTACCTTGTTGGGAACACAAAGTTTCTTTTCCGTTGAAACTCCACTCCATACATATATATGGGGAGGTACTAGCTCCAACTCGGTTTTACAGTGAAAACTGCAGGAACTTCAAACCGGCACTAGGAAACAGACTTAGAAACCAGAGTAAAAGTTTCTACTGCAACCCGTTCCGTTTGTGCTAGATGAACGAACGTCTCTCCACATGCTCAGTTCTAAGAGATAAGTGTGTGTGAAAGCCGTCATTCAACTAGCTTGTTGGGAACACAAAGTTTCTTTTCAGTTGCAAACTCCACTCCATACATATATATGGGGAGGTACTAGCTCCAACTCGGTTTTACAGTGAAAACTGCAGGAACTTCAAACCGGCAGTAGGAAACAGACTGTGAAAACAGAGTAAAAGTTTCTTCTGCAACCCGTTCCCTTTGTGCTTGATGAACGAACGTCTCTCCACATGCTCAGTTCTGAGGGAAAATTGTGTGTGAAAGCCGTCCTTCACCTAGCTTCTTGGGAACACAAAGTTTCTTTTCAGTTGATACTCCACTCCATACATATATATGGGGAGGTACTAGCTCCAACTCGGTTTTACAGTGAAAAGTGCAGGAACTTCAAACCGGCACAAGGAAACCGACTGAGAAACCAGAGTAAAATTTTCTAATGCAACCCGTTCCATTTGTGCTAGATGAACGAACGTTTCTGAACATGATCAGTTCTGAGAGATGAGTGTGTTTGAAAGCCGTCCTTCAACTAGCTTGTTGGGAACACAAAGTTTCTTTTCACTTGCAAACCCCAATCCATACATATATATGGGGAGGTACTAGCTCCAACCCGGTTTTACAGTGAAAACTGCAGGAACTTCAAACCGGCACTAGGAAATAAACTGAGAAACCAGAGTAAAACTTGCTCCTGCAGCACGTTCCCTTTGTGCTTTATGAACGAACGTTTCTCCACATGCTCAGTTCTGAGAGATAAGTTTGTGTGAAAGCCGTCCTTCACCTAGCTTGTTGGGAACACAAAATTTCTTTTCAGTTGCAAACTCCACTCCATACATATTTGTGGGGAGGTAATATATCCAACTCGGTTTACAGTAAAAACTGCAGGAACTTCAAACCGGCAGTAGGAAAAAAACTGAGAAACCAGAGTAAAAGTTTCTCCTGCAACACTTTCCATTTGTGCTTGATGAACGATCGTCTCTCCACATGCTCAGTTCTGAGAGATAAGTGTGTGTGAAAGCCGTATTTCACCTAGCTTGTTGGGAACACAAAGTTTCTTTTCAGTTGCAAACTCCACTCCATAAATATATATGGTTAGGTACTAGCTCCAACTCGGTTTTACAGTTAAAAATGCAGGAACTTCAAACCGGCACTAGGAAACAGACTGAGAATCCAGAGTAAAAGTTTCTCCTGCAACCCGTTCCCTTTGTGCTTCATGAACGAACGTCTCTCCACATGCTCAGTTCTGAGAGAAAAGTGTGTGTGAAAGCCGTCCTTAACCTTGCTTCTTGGGAACACAAATTTTCTTTTCAGTTGATACTCCACTCCATACATATATATGGGGAGGTACTAGCTCCAACTCGGTTTTACAGTGAAAACTGCAGGAAATTCAAACAAGCAACAGGAAACAGACTGAGAAACCAGAGTAAAATTTTCTAATACAACCCGTTCCATTTGTGCTAGATGAACGAACGTCTCTGAACATGCTATGTTCTGAGAGATAAGTGTGTGTGAAAGCCGTCCTTCACCTATGTTGTTGGGAACACAAAGTTTCTTTTCAGTTGCAAACTCCACTCCATATATATATATGGGGAGGTACTAGCCCCAACACGGTTTTACAGTGAATCATGCAGGAACTTCAAACCGGCCCTAGGAAACAGACTGTGAAACCAGAGTAAAAGTTTCTCCTGCAACCCGTTCCCTTTGTGCTAGATGAACGAAGGTCTCTTCACACGCTCAGTTCTGAGAGATAAGTGTGTGTGAAAGCCGTCCTTCACCTAGCTTGTTGGGAACACAAAGTTTCTTTTCAGTTGAAACTCCACTCCATACATATATAAGGGGAAGTACTAGCTCCAACTCGGTTTTACAGTAAAAACTGCAGGAACTTCAAAAAAGCAACAGGAAACACACTGAGAAACCAGGATAAAAGTTTCTCCTGCAAACGTTTCCCCTTGTGCTAGATGAACGAACGTCTCTCCACATGCTCAGTTCTGAGAGATAAGTGTGTGTGAAAGCCGTCCTTCAACTAGCTTGTTGGGAACACAAGGTTTCTTTTCACTTGCAAAATCCACTCCATACATATTCATGGGAAGGTACTAGCTCCAACTCTGTTTTACAGTGAAAACTGCAGGAAATAAAAACCGGCACTAGGAAACAGACTGAGAACCAGAGTAAAAGTTTCTCCTGCAACCCGTTCCCTTTGTGCTTGATGAACGATCGTCTCTCCACATGCTCAGTTCAGAGAGATAAGTGTGTGTGAAAGCCGTCCTTCACCTAGCTTGTTGGGAACACAAAGTTTCTTTTCAGTTGCAAACTCCACTCCATACATATATATGGGGAGGTACTAGTTCCAACTCGGTTTTACAGTGAAAACTGCAGGAACTTCAAACCGGCACTAGGAAACATACTGAGAAACCAGTGTAAATCTTTCTCCTGCAACCCGTTCCCTTTGTGCTAGAAGAACGAACGTCTCTCCACATGCTCTGTTCTGAGAGATAAGTGTGTGTGAAAGCCGTCCTTCACCTAGCTTCTTCGGAATACAAAGATTCTTTTCAGTTGCAAACTCCAATCCATACATATTTATGGGGAGGTACTAGCTCCAACTCGGTTTTACAGTGAAAAATGCAGGAACTTCAAACCGTCACAAGGAAACAGACTGAGAAACCAGAGTAAAAGTTTCTCCTGTAAACCATTCCCTTCGTGCTAGATGAACGAACGTCTCTCCACATGCTCAGTTCTGAGAGATAAGGGTGTGTGAAAGCCGTCCGTCACCTAGCTTGTTGGGAACACAAAGTTTCTTTTCACTTGCAAACTCCAATCTATATATATACAAGGGGAGGTACAAGCTCCAACTCGGTTTTGCAGTGAAAACTGCAGGAACTTCAAACCGGCACTAGGAAACCAACTGAGAAACCAGAGTAAAAGTTTCTCCTGCAACCTGTTCCCTTTTTGCTAGATGAACGAACGTCTCTCCACATACTCAGTTTTGAGAGATAAGCCTGTGTGAAAGCCGTCCTTCACCTAGCTTTTTGGGGTCACAAAGTTTCTTTTCAGTTGCAAACTCCACTCCATACATATATATGCGGAGGTACTAGCTCCAACTCGTTTTTACAGTGAAAACTGCAGGAACCTCAAACCGGCACTAGGAAACAGACTGAGAAACAGAGTAAAAGTTTCTCCTGCAACCCGTTCCCTTTGTGCTTTATGAACGAACGTTTCTTCACATGCTCAGTTCTGAGAGATATGTGTGTGTGAAAGCCGTCCTTCATCCTAGCTTGTTGGGAACACAAAGTTTCTTTTCAGTTGCAAACTCCACTCCATACATATTTATGGGGAGGTAATATCTCCAACTCGGTTTTACAGTGAAAACTGCAGGAACTTCAAACCTACAGTAGGAAAAATACTGAGAAACCAGAGTAAAAGTTACTCCTGCAAACCGTTCCTTTTGTGCTTTATGAACGAACGTCTCTCCACATGCTCAGTTCTGAGAGATAAGTGTGTGTGAAAGTCGTCCTTCACCTAGCTTGTTGGGAACACAAAGTTTCTTTTCAGTTGCAAACTCCTCTCCATACATATATATGGGTAGGTAATTGCTCCATCACGGTTTTACAGTGAAAACAACTGGAACTTCAAACCGGCACTAGGAAACAGACTGAGAATCCAGAGTAAAAGTTTCTCCTGCAACCCGTTCCCTTTGTGCTTGATGAACGATCGTCTCTCCACATGCTCAGTTCTGAGAGATAAGTGTGTGTGAAAGCTGCCCTTCACCTAGATTGTTGGGAACACAAAGTTTCTTTTCAGTTGCAAACTCCACTCCATACATATTTATGGGGAGATAATAGCTCCAAATCCTTTTTACAGTGAACACTGCAGGAACTTCAAACCGGCACTAGGAAAAAGACTGAGAAACCAGAGTAAAAGTTACACCTGCAACCCGTTCCCTTTTTGCTAGATGAACGAATGTCTCTCCACATTCTCAGTTCTGAGAGATAAGTGTGTGTGAAAGCCGTCCTTCACCTAGCTTTTTGGGAACACAAAATTTCTTTTGACTTGCAAACTCCAATCCATATATATATATGGGGGTGTACTAGCTCCAACAAGATTTTACAGTGAAAACTGCAGGAACTTCAAACCGGCACTAGGAAACAGAATGAGAAAGCAGAGTAAAAGTTTCTCCTGCAAACCGTTCCCTTGTGCTAAATGAACGAACGTCTCTCAACATGCTCAGTTCTGAGAGATAAGTGTTTGTGAAAGCCGTACTTCACCTAGCTTGTTGGGAACACAAAGTTTCTTTTCAGTTGCAAACTCCACTCCTTACATATATATGGGGAGGTATTAGCTCCAAATCGATTTTACAGTGAAAACTGCGGGAACTTCAAACCGGCACTAGGAAACAGTCTGAGAAACCAGAGTAAAAGTTTCTTCTGCAAACCGTTCCATTTGTGCTTGATGAATGAACGTCTCTCCACATGCTCAGTTCTGAGAGATAAGTGTGTGTGAAAGCCGTCCTTCACCTAGCTTGTTGGGAACACAAAGTTTCTTTTCAGTTGGAAACTCCACTCCATACATATATATGGGGAGGTACTAGCTCCAACTCGATTTTACAGTGAAAACTGCAGGAACTTCAAACCGGCACTAGGAAACAAACTGAGAAACCAGGGTAAAAGTTTCTCCTGCAACCCGTTCCCTTTGTGCTAGATGTACGAACGTCTCTCCACATGCTCAGTTCTGAGTGATAAGTGTGTGTGAAAGCCGTCCATCACCTAGCTTCTTGGGAACAGAAAGTTTCTTTTCAGTTGCAAACTACACTCCATACATATTTATGGGGAGGTACTAGCTCCAACACTGTTTTACAGTGAAAACTGAAGGAACTTCATACCGGCACTAAGAAACAGACTGAGAAACTAGAGTAAAAGTTTCTCATGCAACCCGTTCCCTTTGTGCTAGATGAACGAACGTCTCTCCACATGCTCAGTTCTGAGAGATAAGTGTGTGTGAAAGCCGTCCTTCACCTTGCTTGTTTTGAACACAAAGTTTCTTTTCAGTTGCAAACTCCACTCCATACATATATATGGGGAGGTACTAGCCCCAACTCCCTTTTACAGTGAAAACTGCAGGAACTTCAAAACGGCACTAGGAAACAGACTGAGAAACCAGAGTAAAAGTTTCTCCTGCAACCCGTTCCCTTTGTGCTAGATGAACGAACGTCTCTCCAAATGCTCAGTTCTGAGAGATAAGTGTGTGTGAAAGCCGTACTTCAACTAGCTTCTTGGGAACAGAAGTTTCTTTTCAGTTGCAAACTCCACTCCACACATATTTATGGGGAGCTCCTGGTTCCAACTCGGTTTTACAGTGAAAACGGCAGGAACTTCAAACCGGCACTAGGAAACAGACTGAGGAACCAGAGTAAAAGTTTCTCCTGCAACCCGTTCCTTTGTGCTAGATGAACGAACGTCTCTCCACATGCCTTGTTCTGAGAGATAAGTGTGTGTGAAAGCCTTCTTTCACCTAGCTTGTAGGGAGCACAATGTTTCTTTTCAGATGCAAACACCACTCCATACATATATATGGTTAGGTACTAGCCCCAACTCGGTTTTACAGTGAAAACTGCAGGAACTTCAAACCGGCACTAGGAAACAGACTGAGAAACCAGAGTAAAAGTTTCTCCTGCAACCTGTTCCCTTTGTGCTAGATGAACGAACGTCTCTCCACATGCTCAGTTCTGAGAGATAATTGTGTGTGAAAGCCGCCCTTCACCTAGCTTGTTGGGAACACAAAGTTTGTTTTCAGTTGCAAACTCCACTCTATACATATTTATGGGGAGATAATAGCTCCAACTCGTTTTTACACTGAACACTGCAGGAACTTCAAACCGGAACTAGGATAAAGACTGAGAAACCAGAGTATAAGTTTCTCCTGCAACCCGTTCCCTTTGTGCTAGATGAACGAACGTCTCTCCACATGCTCAGTTCTGAGAGATAAGTGTGTGTGAAAGCCGTCCTTCACCTAGCTTCTTGGGAACACAAAGTTTCTTTTCAGTTGGAAACTCCACTGCATACATATATATGGGGAGGTACTAGCTCCACCTCTGTTTTACAGTGAAAACTGCAGGAACTTCAAACCGGCACTAGGAAACAGACTGAGAAACCAGAGTAAAAGTTTCTCCATCAACCCGTTCCATTTGTGCTAGATGAACGAACGTCTCTCCACATGCTCAGTTCTGAGAAATAAGTGTGAGTGAAAGCCGTCCTTCACCTAGCTTTTTGGGAACACAAAGTTTCTTTTCAGTTGCAAACTCCACTCCATACATATATATGGGGAGGTACTAGCTCCAACTCGGTTTTACTGTGAAAACTGCAGGAACTTCAAACCGGCACTAAGAAACAGACTGAGAAACCAGAGTATAAGTTTCTAATGCAACCCATTCCCCTTGTGCTGGATGAACGAACGTCTCTCCACATGCTCAGTTCTGAGAGATAAGTGTGTGTGAAAGCCGTACTTCACCAAGCTTTTTGGGAACACAAAGTTTCTGTTCAGTTGCAAAATCCACTCCATACATATATATCGGTAGGTACTAGCACCAACTCGGTTTACAGTGAAAACTGCAGGAAATTCAACCCGGCACTAGGAAACAGACTGAGGAACCAGAGTAAAAGTTTTTCCTGCAACCCGTTCCCTTTGTGCTAGATGAACGAACGTCTCTCCACATGCTCAGTTCTGAGAGAGAAGTGTGTGTGAAAGCCTTCTTTCACCTAGCTTGTAGGGAACACAAAGTTTCTTTTCAGAAGCAAACTCCACTCCATACCTATATATGGTTAGGTACTAGCCCCAACTCGGTTTTACAGTGAAAACTGCAGGAACTTCAAACTGGCACTAGGAAACAGACTGAGAATCCAGAGTAAAAATTTCTCCTGCAACCCGTTCCCTTTGTGCTAGATGAACGAACGTCTCTCCACATGCTCAGTTCTTAGAGATAAGTGTGTTTGAAAGCCGTCCTTCACCTAACTTTTTGGGAACACAGAGTTTCTTTTCAGTTGCAAACTCCACTCCATACATATATATGGGGAGCTCCAATCTCCAACTCGGTTTTACAGTGATATCTGCAGGAACTTCCAACCGGCACTATTAAACAGTCTGAGAAACCAGAGTAAAATTTTCTCCTGCAACCCGTTCCATTTGTGCTAGATGAACGAACGTCTCTCCACATGCTCAGTTCTGAGAGATAAGTGTGGGTGAAAGCCGTCCTTCAACTTGATTGTTGGGAACACAAAGTTTCTTTTCAGTTGCGAACTCCACTCCATACATATTTATGGGGAGGTACTAGCCCCAACTCAGTTTTACACTGAAAACTGAAGGAACTTCAAACCGGCACTAGGAAACAGACTGAGAAACCAGAGTAAAAGTTTCCCCTGCAACCCATTCCCTTTGTGCTAGATGAACGAACGTCTCTCCACATGCTCATTTCTGAGAGATAAGTGTGTGTGAAAGCCGTCCTTCACCTAGCTTTTTGGGAACACAAAGTTTCTTTTCAGTTGCAAACTACACTCCATACATATATAACGGTAGGTACTAGCCCCAACTCGGTTTTACACTGAAAACTGCAGGAACTTCAAACCGGAACTAGGAAACAGACTGAGAAACCAGAGTAAAAGTTTCTCCTGCAACCCGTTCCCTTTGTGATAGATGAACGAACGTCTCTCCACATGCTCAGTTCTCAGAGATAAGTGTGTGCGAAAGCCGTCCATTACCTAGCTTGTTGGGAACACAAAGTTTCCTTTCACTTGCAAACTCCACTCCAAACATATATATGGGTAGATACTTACTCCAACTCGGTTTTACAGTGAAAACTGCAAGAACTTCAAACCGGCACTAGGAAAATGAATGAAAAACCAGAGTAAAAATTTCTCCTGCAACCCGTTCCCTTTGTGCTAGATGAACGAAATTCTCTCCACATGCTCAGTTCTGAGAGATAAATGTGAGTGAAAGCCGTCCTTCACCTAGCTTTTTGGGAACACAAAGTTTGTTTTCAGTTGCAAACTCCACTCCATACTTATATATGGGTAGGTACTAGCTCCAACTCGGTTTTACAGTGAAAACTGCAGGAACTTCAAAACGGCACTAGGAAACAGACTGAGAAACCAGAGTAAAAGTTTCTCCAGCAACCCGTTCCCTTTGTGCTAGATGAACGAACGTCTCTCCACATGCTCAGTTCTGAGAGATAAGTGTGTGTGAAAGCCGTCCTTCACTTAGCTTGTTGGGAACACAAAGTTTCCTTTCACTTGCAAACTCCACTCCATACATATATATGGGTAGATACGAGCTCCAACTCGGTTTTACAGTGAAAACTGCAAGAACTTCAAACCGGCACTAGGAAAAAGAATGAAAATCCAGGGAAAAAATTTCTCCTGCAACCCGTTCCCTTTGTGCTAGATGCACGAAATTCTCTCCACATGCTCAGTTCTGAGAGATAAGTGTGTTTGAAAGCCGTCCTTCACCTAGCTTGTTGGGAACACAAAGTTTCTTTTCACTTGAAAACTCCACTCCATACATATATATGGGGAGGTACTAGCCCCAACTCAGGTTTACAGTAAAAACTGCAGGAACTTCAAACCGGCACTAGGAAACAGACTGAGAAACCAGAGTAAAATTTTCTACTGCAACCCGTTCCCTTTGTGCTAAATGAACGAAAGTCTCTCCACATGCTCAGTTCTGAGAGATAAGTGTGTATGAAAGCCGTTCTTCACCTAGATTGTTGGGAACACAAAGTTTCTTTTCAGATGCAAACTCCACTCCATACATATATATGGGGAGGTACTAGCCCCAACTCGGTTTTACAGTGAAAATTGCAGGAAATTCAAACCGGCACTAGGAAACAGACTGAGAAACCAGAGTAAAAGTTTATCCTGCAACCCGTTCCCTTTGTGCTAGATGAACGAACGTCTCGCAACATGCTCAGTTCTGAGAGATAAGTGTTTGTGAAAGCCGTACTTCACCTAGCTTGTTGGGAACACAAAGTTTCGTTTCACTTGCAAACTCCAATCCATACATATATATGGGGAGGTACTAGCTCCAAATCGGTTTTACAGAGAAAACTGCAAGTACTTCAAACCGGCACTAGGAAAAAGACTGAGAAACCAGAGTAAAATTTCTCCTCCATCCCGTTCCCTTTGTGCTAGATGAACGAACGTCTCTCCACATGCTCAGTTCTGAGAGATATTTGTGTGTGAAAGCCTTCCTTCACGTAGCTTGTTGGGAATACAAAGTTTCCTTTCACTTGCAAACACCAATCCATACATATATATGGGGAGTTACTAGCTCCAACTCGGTTTACTGTGCAAACTGCAGGAACTTCAAACAGGCACTAGGAAACAGACTGAGAAAACAGAGTAAAAGTTTCTTTTGCAACCCGTTCCCTTTGTGCTAGATGAACGAACGTCTCTCCACATGCTCAGTTCTGAGAGATAATTGTGTGTGAAAGCCGTCCTTCACCTAGCTTGTTGGGAACACAAAGTTTCTTTTATTTGCAAACACCAATCCATACATATATACGGGAAGGTACTAGCTCCAACTCTGTTTCACAGTGAAATCTGCAGGAACTTCAAACCGGCACTAGGAAATAGACTGAGAATCCAGAGTAAAAGTTTCTTCTGCAAACCGTTCCCTTTGTGCTAGATGAACGAAACTCTCTCCACATGCTCAGTTCTGAGAGATAAGTGTGTGTGAAAGCCGTCCTTCACCTAGCTTGTTCGGAACACAAAGTTTCTTTTCAGTTGAAAACTCCACTCCATACATATATATGGGTAGGTACTAGCCCCAACTCTGTTCTACAGTGAAAACTGCAGGAACATCAAACCGGCACTAGGAAACAGACTGAGAAACCAGAGTAAAACTTTCTCCTGCAACCCGTTCCGTTTGTGCTAGATGATCGAACGTCTCTCCACATGTTCAGTTCTGAGAGTTATGAGTGTGTGAAAGCCGTCCTTCATATAGCTTGTTGGGAACACAAAATTTCCTTTCACTTGCAAACTCCAATCCATACATATATATGGGAAGTACTAGCTCCAACTCGGTTTTACAGTGAAAACTGCAGGAACTTCAAACCGGCACTAGGAAGCAGACTGAGAAACCAGAGTAAAAGTTTCTCCTGCAACCCGTTCCCTTTCTGCTAGATGAACGAACGTCTCTCCACATGCTCAGTTCTGAGAGATAAGTGTGTGTGAAAGCCGTACTTCACATAGCTTCTTGGGAACACAAAGTTTCTTTTCACTTGCAAACTCCACTCCATACATATATATGGGGAGCTCCTCGGTCCAACTCGGTTTTACAGTGAAAACTGCCGGAACTTCAAACCAGCACTAGGAATCAGACTGAGAAACCTGAGTAAAAGTTTCTCCTGCAAACCGTTCCCTTTGTGCTAGATGAACGAACGTCTCTCCACATGCTCAGTTCTGAGAGATAAGTGTGTGTGAAAGCTGTACTTCACCTAGCTTGTTGGGAACACAAAGTTTCTTTTCAGTTGCAAACTCCACTCCATACATATTTATGGGTAGGTACTAGCCCAAATCGGTTTTTCAGTGAAAAATGCAGGAAATTCAAACCGGCACTAGGAAACAGACTGAGAAACCAGAGTAAAAGTTTCTCCTGCAACACGTTCCCTTTGTGCTAGATGAACGAACGTCTCTCCACATGCTCATTTCTGAGAGATAAGTGTGTGTGAATGCCGCCGTTCACCTAGATTTTTGGGAAAACAAAGTTTCTTTTAAGTTGCAAACTCCACTCCATACATATATATGGGGTGCTCCTACCGTCAACTCGGTTTTACAGTGAAAACTGAAGGAACTTCAAACCGGCACTAGGAAACAGACTGAGAAACCAGAGTAAAAGTTTCTCCTGCAACACGTTCCCTTTCTGCTAGATGAACGAACGTCTCTCCACATGCTCAGATCTGAGAGATAAGTGTGTGTGAAAGACGTCCTTCACCTAACTTGTTGGGAACACAAAATTTCTTTTCAGTTGCAAACTCCACTCCATACATATATATGGGGAGCTAATAGCTCCAACTCGGTTTTACAGTGAAAACAGCAGGAACTTCAAATCGGCACTAGGAAACAGACTGAGAAACCAGAGTAAAAGTTTCTCCTGCAAACGTTCCCTTTGTGCTTGATGAACGAACGTCTCTCCACATGCTCAGTTCTGAGAGTTAAGTGTGTTTGAAAGCAGTCCTTCACCTAGCTTGTTGGTAACACAAAGTTATTTTTCAGTTGCAAACTCCACTCCATAAATATATACTTGGAGGTACTAGCTCCAACTCGGTTTTACAGTGAAAACTGCAGGAACATCAAACCGGCACTAGGAAACAGACTAAGAATCCAGAGTAAATGTTTCTACTGCAACCCGTTCCCTTAGTGCTTGATAAACGAACTTCTCTCAACATGCTCAGTTCTGAAAGATAAGTGTGTATGAAAGCCGTCTTTCACCAAGCTTGTTGGGAACATAAAGTTTCTTTTCAGTTGCAAACTCCACTCCATACATATTTATGGGGAGGAACTAGCTCTAAATCAGTTTTACAGTGAAAACTGCAGGAACTTCAAACCGGCAATAGGAAACAGACTGAGAAACCAGAGAAAAGTTTCTCCTGCAACCAGTTCCCTTTGTGCTAGATGAACGAACGTCTCTCCACATGCTCAGTTCTGAGAGATAAGTGTGTGTGAAAGCCGTACATCACATAGCTTCTTGTGAACACAAAGTTTCTTTTCAGTTGCAAACCCCACTCCATACATATATATGGGGAGCTCCTAGGTCCAACTCGGTTTTACAGTGAAAACTGCAGGAACTTCAAACCGGCACTAGGAAACAGACTGAGAAACCAGAGTAAAAGTTTCTCCTGCAACCCGTTCCCTTTGTGCTAGATGAACGAACGTCTCTCCACATGCTCAGTTCTCAGAGAAAAGTGTGTGTGAAAGCTGTCTTTCACCTCGCTTTTTGGGAACAAAAAGTTTTTTTCAGTTGCAAACTCCACTCCATACATATATATGGGGAGCTCCTACCGCCAACTCGTTTTTACAGTGAAAACTGCAGGAATTTCAAAATGGCACTAGGAAACATATTGAGAAACCAGAGTAAATGTTACTCCTGCAACTCGTTCCCTTTTTCCTAGGTGAACGAAAGTCTCTCCACATGCTCAGTTCTGAGAGATAAGTGTGTGTGAAAGCCGTCCTTCACCTAGCTTGTTGGGAACACAAAGTTTCTTTTCAGTTGCCAACTCCACTCCATACATATATATGGGTTGGTACTAGCTCCAACTCGGTTTTACAGTGAAAACTGCAGGAACTTCAAACCGGCACTAGGAAACAGACTGAGAATACAGAGTAAAAGTTTCTCCTGCAAATCGTTCCGTTTGTGCTAGATGAACGAATGACTCTCCACATGCTCAATTCTGAGAGATAATTGTGTCTGAAAGCCGTCCTTCACCTAGGTTGTTGGGAACACAAAGTATCTTTTCAGTTGCAAACTTCACTCCATATATATATATGGGGAGGTACTAGCTCCAACTCGATTTTACACTGTAAACTGCAGGAACATCAAACCGGCACTAGGAAACAGACTGAGAAACCAGAGTAAATGTTTCTCCTGAAAACCGCTCCCTTTGTGCTAGATGAACGAACGTCTCTCCACATGCTCATTTCTGAGAGATAACTGTGTGTGAAAGCCGTCCTTCAACTAGCTTGTTGGGAACACAAAGTTTCTTTTCAGTTGCAAACTCCACTCCTTACATATATATGGGGAGGTACTAGCTCCAACTCGGTTTTACAGAGAAAACTGCAGGAACTTCAAACCGGCACTAGGAAACAGACTGAGAAACCAGAGTAAAACTTTCTCCTGCAACCCGTTCCCTTTTTGCTAGATGAACGAACGTCTCTCCACATGCTCAGTTCTGTGAGATATATGTGTGTGAAAGCCGTCCTTCACCTAGATTGTTGGGAACACAAAGTTTCTTTTCATTTGCAAAATCCAGTCCACACATATTTATGGGTAGGTACAAGCTCCAACTCGGTATTACAGTGAAAACTGCAAGATCTTCAAAATGGCACTAGGAAACAGACTGAGAAGCCAGAGTAAAAGTTACTACTGCAACTCGTTCAATTTTTGCTAGGTGAACGAACGTCTCTCCACATGCTCATTTCTGAGAGATAAGTGTGTGTGAAAGCCGTACTTCACCTAGCTTGTTGGGAACACAAAGTTTCTTTTCAGTTGCAAACTCCACTCCATACATATATATGGGTAGGTACTATCTCCAACTCGGTTTTACAGTGAAAACTGCTTGAACTTCATACCGGCACTAGGAAACAGTCTGAGAAACCAGAGTAAAATTTATCCTGCAACCCGTTCCATCTGTGCTTGATGAACGAACGTCTCTCCACATGCTCAGTTCTGAGAGATAAGTGTGTGTGAAAGCCGTCCTTCACCTAGCTTGTTGGGAACACAAAGTTTCTTTTCAGTTGCAAACTCCACTCCATACATATATATGGGTAGGTACCAGCACCAACTCGGTTTTACAGTGAAAACTTCAGGAACTTAAAACCGGCACTAGGAAACAGACTGAGAAAACAGAGTAAATGTTTCTCCTGAAACCCGTTCCTTTTGTGTTAGATGAAAGAACGACTCTCCACATGCTCAGTTCTGAGAGATAAGTGTGTGTGAAAGCCGTACTTCAACTAGCTTGTTGGGAAAACAAAGTCTCTTTTCAGTTGCAAAATCCAGTCCACACATATTTATGGGGAGGTACTCGCTCCAACTCGGTATTACAGTGAAAACTGCAAGATCTTCAAAATGGCACTAGGAAACAGACTGAGAAGCCAGAGTAAAAGTTACTACTGCAACTCGTTCAATTTTTGCTAGGTGAACGAACGTCTCTCCACATGCTCAGTTCTGAGAGATAAGTGTGTGTGAAAGCCGTCCTTCACCTAGCTATTTGGGAACACAAAATTTCTTTTCTGTTGCAAAGTCCACTCCATACATATATATGGGGTGGTACTAGCTCCAACTCAGTTTTACAGTGAAAACTGTAGGATCTTCATACCGGCACTAGGAAACAGACTGAGAAAAAAGAGTAAAAGTTTCTCCTGCAACCCGTTCCCTTTTTGCTAGATGAACGAACGTCTCTCCACATGCTCATTTCTGAGAGATAAATGTGTGTGAATGCCGTACTTCAACTAGCTTGTTGGGAACACAAAGTTTCTTTTCAGTTGCAAATTCCCCTCCATACATATATATGGGGATGTACTAGCCCCAACTCGGTTTTACAGTGAAAACTGCAGGAACTTCAAACCGGCAGTAGGAAACAGACTGAGAAACCAGAGTAAAAGTTTCTCCTGCAACCCGTTCCCTTTTTGCTAGATGAACGAACTTCTCTCCACATGCTCAGTTCTGAGAGATAAGTGTGTGTGAAAGCCGCTCTTCACCTAGCTTGTTGGGAACACAAAGTTTCTTTTCAGTTGCAAACTCCACTCCATAAATATATATGGGGAGGTACTAGCTCCAACTCGGTTTTACAGAGAAAACTACAGGAACTTCAAACCGGTACTAGGAAACAGACTGAGAAACCAGAGTAAAACTTTCTCCTGCAAACCGTTCCCATTTTGCTAGATGAACGAATGACTCTCCACATGCTCAGTTCTGAGAGATAATTGTATGTGAAAGCCGCCTTTCACCTAGCTTGTTGGGAACACAAAGTTTCTTTTCAGTTGCAAACTCCACTCCATACATATATATGGGGAGGTACTAGCCCCAACTCGTTTTTAAAGTGAAAACTGCAGGAACTTTAAACCGGCACTAGGAAACAGACTGAGAAACCAGAGTAAATGTTTCTCCTGAAACCCGTTCCCTTTGTGCTAGATGAACGAACTTCTCTCCACATGCTCAGTTCTGAGAGATAAGTGTGTGTGAAAGCCGCTCTTCACCTAGCTTGTTGGGAACACAAAGTTTCTTTTCAGTTGCAAACTCCACTCCATAAATATATATGGGGAGGTACTAGCTCCAACTCGGTTTTACAGAGAAAACTACAGGAACTTCAAACCGGTACTAGGAAACAGACTGAGAAACCAGAGTAAAACTTTCTCCTGCAAACCGTTCCCATTTTGCTAGATGAACGAATGACTCTCCACATGCTCAGTTCTGAGAGATAATTGTATGTGAAAGCCGCCTTTCACCTAGCTTGTTGGGAACACAAAGTTTCTTTTCAGTTGCAAACTCCACTCCATACATATATATGGGGAGGTACTAGCCCCAACTCGTTTTTAAAGTGAAAACTGCAGGAACTTTAAACCGGCACTAGGAAACAGACTGAGAAACCAGAGTAAATGTTTCTCCTGAAACCCGTTCCCTTTGTGCTAGATGAACGAACGTCTCTAAACATGCTCAGTTCTGAGAGATAAGTGGGTGTGAAAGCCGTCCTTCACCTAGCTTGTTTGGAACACAATGTTTCTTTTCAGTTGCAAAATCCACACCACACATATTTATGGGGAGGTACTAGCTCCAACTCGGTTTTACAGTGAAAACTGCAAGAATTTCAAATTGGCACTAGGAAACAGACTGAGAAACCAGAGTAAAAGTTACTACTGCAACTCGTTCCATTTTTGCTAGGTGAACGAACGTCTCTCCACATGCTCAGTTCTAAGAGATAAGTGTATGTGAAAGCCGTCCTTAACCTAGCTTTTTGGGAACACAAAGATTCTTTTCAGTTGCAAACCCCACTCCATACATATATATGGGGAGGTACTAGCTCCAATTCGGTTTTACAGTGAAAACTGCAGGAACTTCATACCGGCACTAGGAAACAGACTGAGAAACCAGAGTAAAGGTTTCTCCTGCAACCCGTTCCCTTTTTGCTAGATGAATGAACGTCTCTCCACATGCTCAGTTCTGAGAGATAAGTGTGTGTGAAAGCCGTTCTTCACCTAGCTTGTTGGGAACACAAAGTTTCTTTTCAGTTGCAAACTCCAGTCCATACATATATATGGGGAGGTACTAGCTCCAACACGGTTTTACAGAGGGAACTGCAGGAACTTCAAACCGGCACTAGGAAACAGACTGAGAAACCAGAGTAAAACTTTCTCCTGTAACCCGTTCCCTTTTTGCTAGATGAACGAACGTCTCTCCACATGCTCAGTTCTGAGAAATAAGTGTGTGTGAAAGCCGTCCTTCACCTAGCTTGTTGGGAACACAAAGTTTCTCTCAGATGCAAATTCCATTCCATACATATATATGGGTAGGTTCTAGCCTCAACTCGGTTTTACAATGAAAACTGCATGAACTTCAAACCGGCACTAGGAAACAGAATGAGAAACCAGAGTAAAATTTTCTCCTGCAAACCTTTACCTTTGTGCTAGATGAACGAATGACTCTCCACATGCTCAGTTCTGAGAGATAATTGTGTGTGAAAGCCACCCTTCACCTAGCTTGTTGGGAACACAAAGTTTCTTTTCAGTTGCTAACTCCACTCCATACATATATATGGGGATTTACTAGCTCCAACTCGGTTTTACAGTGAAAACTGCAGGAAATTCAAACCGGCACTGGGAAACAGACTGAGAAACAGAGTAATAATTTCTCCTGCATCCCGTTCCCTTTGTGCTTTATGAACGAACGTCTCTCCACATGATCAGTTCTGAGAGATAAGTGTGTGTGAAGCCGTCCTTCACCTAACTTGTTGGGAACACAAAGTTTCTTTTCAGTTGCAAACTCCACTCCATACATATATATGGGGAGGTACTAGCTCCAACTCGGTTTTACAGTGAAAACTGCAGTAACTTCAAACCGGCATTAGGAAACAGACTGAGAAAGCAGAGTAAAAGTTTCTCCTGCAACCCGTTTCCTTTGTGCTAGATGAACGAACGTCTCTCCACATGCTCATTTCTGACAGATAAGTGTGTGTGAAAGCCGTCCTTCAACTAGCTTGTTGGGAACACAAAGTTTCTTTTCAGATGCAAAGTCCATTCCATACATATATATGGGTAGGTACTACCCCAACTCGATTTTACAATGAAAACTGCAGGAACTTCAAACCGGCACTAGGAAACAGACTGAGAAACAGAGAAAAAGTTTCTCCTGCAATCCGTTCCCTTTGTGCTTGATGAACGAATGTCTCTCCTCATGCTCAGTTCTGAGAGATAAGTGTGTGTGAAAGCCGTCCTTCAACTAGCTTGTTGGGAACACAAAGTTTCTTTTCACTTGCAAACTCCACTCCATACATATATATGGGTAGGTACTAGCTCCAACTCGGTTTTACAGTGAAAACTTCAGGAACTTCAAACCGGCACTAGGAAACAGACTGAGAAACCAGAGTAAATGTTTCCCCTGAAACCCGTTCCCTTTGTGCTAGATGAACGAACGAATCTCCACATGCTCAGTTCTGAGAGATAAGTGTGTGTGAAAGCCGTCCTTCACCTAGCTTGTTGGGAACACAAAGTTTCTTTTCATTTGCAAACTCCACTCCACACATATTTATGAGGAGGTACTAAATCCAACTCGGTATTACAGTGAAAACTGCAAGAACTTCAAAATGGCACTAGGAAACAGACTGAGAAACCAGAGTAAAAGTTACTACTGCAACTCGTTCCATTTTTGCTAGGTGAACGAACGTCTCTCCACATGCTCAATTCTGAGAGATAAATGTGTGTTAAAGCCGACCTTCACCTAGCTTGTAGGGAACACAAAGTTTCTTTTCAGATGCAAACTCCACTCCATACATATATATGGGTAGGTACTAGCCCCAACTCGGTTTTACAGTGAAAACTGCAGGAACTTCAAACCGGCAGTAGGAAACAGACTGAGAAACCAGAGTAAAAGTTTCTCCTGCAACCCGTTCCCTTTTTGCTAGAGGAACGAACTTCTCTCCACATGCTCAGTTCTGAGAGATAAGTGTGTGTGAAAGCCGCTCTTCACCTAGCTTGTTGGGAACACAAAGTTTCTTTTCAGTTGCAAACTCCACTCCATAAATATATATGGGGAGGTACTAGCTCCAACTCGGTTTTACAGAGAAAACTACAGGAACTTCAAACCGGTACTAGGAAACAGACTGAGAAACCAGAGTAAAACTTTCTCCTGCAAACCGTTCCCATTTTTCTAGATGAACGAATGACTCTCCACATGCTCAGTTCTGAGAGATAATTGTATGTGAAAGCCGCCGTTCACCTAGCTTGTTGGGAACACAAAGTTTCTTTTCAGTTGCAAACTCCACTCCATACATATATATGGGGAGGTACTAGCCCCAACTCGTTTTTAAAGTGAAAACTGCAGGAACTTTAAACCGGCACTAGGAAACAGACTGAGAAACCAGAGTAAATGTTTCTCCTGAAACCCGTTCCCTTTGTGCTAGATGAACGAACGTCTCTAAACATGCTCAGTTCTGAGAGATAAGTGGGTGTGAAAGCCGTCCTTCACCTAGCTTGTTTGGAACACAATGTTTCTTTTCAGTTGCAAAATCCACACCACACATATTTATGGGGAGGTACTAGCTCCAACTCGGTTTTACAGTGAAAACTGCAAGAATTTCAAATTGGCACTAGGAAACAGACTGAGAAACTAGAGTAAAAGTTACTACTGCAACTCGTTCCATTTTTGCTAGGTGAACGAACGTCTCTCCACATGCTCAGTTCTAAGAGATAAGTGTATGTGAAAGCCGTCCTTAACCTAGCTTTTTGGGAACACAAAGATTCTTTTCAGTTGCAAACCCCACTCCATACATATATATGGGGAGGTACTAGCTCCAATTCGGTTTTACAGTGAAAACTGCAGGAACTTCATACCGGCACTAGGAAACAGACTGAGAAACCAGAGTAAAGGTTTCTCCTGCAACCCGTTCCCTTTTTGCTAGATGAATGAACGTCTCTCCACATGCTCAGTTCTGAGAGATAATTGTGTGTGAAAGCCGTTCTTCACCTAGCTTGTTGGGAACACAAAGTTTCTTTTCAGTTGCAAACTCCAGTCCATACATATATATGGGGAGGTACTAGCTCCATCACGGTTTTACAGAGGGAACTGCAGGAACTTCAAACCGGCACTAGGAAACAGACTGAGAAACCAGAGAAAAACTTTCTCCTGCAACCCGTTCCCTTTTTGCTAGATGAACGAACGTCTCTCCACATGCTCAGTTCTGAGAAATAAGTGTGTGTGAAAGCCGTCCTTCACCTAGCTTGTTGGGAACACAAAGTTTCTTTTCAGATGCAAATTCCATTCCATACATATATATGGGTAGGTTCTAGCCTCAACTCGGTTTTACAATGAAAACTGCATGAACTTCAAACCGGCACTAGGAAACAGAATGAGAAACCAGAGTAAAATTTTCTCCTGCAAACCTTTACCTTTGTGCTAGATGAACGAATGACTCTCCACATGCTCAGTTCTGAGAGATAATTGTGTGTGAAAGCCGCCCTTCACCTAGCTTGTTGGGAACACAAAGTTTCTTTTCAGTTGCTAACTCCACTCCATACATATATAAGGGGATTTACTAGCTCCAACTCGGTTTTACAGTGAAAACTGCAGGAAATTCAAACCGGCACTGGGAAACAGACTGAGAAACAGAGTAATAATTTCTCCTGCATCCCGTTCCCTTTGTGCTTTATGAACGAACGTCTCTCCACATGATCAATTCTGAGAGATAAGTGTGTGTGAAGCCGTCCTTCACCTAACTTGTTGGGAACACAAAGTTTCTTTTCAGTTGCAAACTCCACTCCATACATATATATGGGGAGGTACTAGCTCCAACTCGGTTTTACAGTGAAAACTGCAGTAACATCAAACCGGCATTAGGAAACAGACTGAGAAAGCAGAGTAAAAGTTTCTCCTGCAACCCGTTTCCTTTGTGCTAGATGAACGAACGTCTCTCCACATGCTCATTTCTGACAGATAAGTGTGTGTGAAAGCCGTCCTTCAACATACTTATTGGGAACACAAAGTTTCTTTTCAGTTGCAAACACCACTCCATACATATACATGGGGAGGTACTAGCTCCAACTCGGTTTTACAGTGAAAAATGCTGGAACTTCAAAACGGCACTAGGAAACAGACTGAGAAACAGAGTAAAAATTTCGCCTGCAACCCGTTCCCTTTGTGCTTTATGAACGAACGTCTCTCCACATGATCAGATCTGAGAGATAAGTGTGTGTGAAGCCGTCCTTCAACTAACTTGTTGGGAACACAAAGTTTCTTTTCAGTTGCAAACTCCACTCCATATATATATATGGGGAGGTACTAGCCCCAAATCGGTTTTACAGTGAAAACTGCAGGAACTTCAAACCGGCACTAGGAAACAGACTGAGAAACCAGAGTATAAGTTTCTCCTGCAACACGTTCCGTTTGTGCTAGATGAACGAATGACTCTCCACATGCTCAGTTCTGAGAGATAATTGTATGTGAAAGCCGTCCTTCACTTAGCTTGTTGCGAACACCAAGTTTCTTTTCAGTTGCAAACTCCACTCCATACATATATATGGGGAGGTACTAGCCCCAACTCGGTTTTACAGTGAAAACTGCAGGAACTTCAAAGCGGCACTAGGAAACAGATTGAGAAACCAGAGTAAAAGTTTCTCCTGCAACCCGTTCCAATTGTGCTAGATGAACGAACGTCTCTCCACATGCTCAGTTCTGAGAGGTAAATGTGTGTGAAAGCCGATCTTCACCTAGCTTGTTGGGAACACAAAGTTTTTTTCAGATGCAAACTCCACTCCATACATATATATGGCTAGGTACTAGCCCCAACTCGGTTTTACAGTGAAAACTGCAGGAACTTCAAACCGGCATTAGGAAACAGACTGAGAAACCAGAGTAAAAGTTACTCCTGCAACTCGTTCCCTTTTTGCTAGGTGAACGAACATCTCTCCACATGCTCAATTCTGAGAGATAAGTGTGGGTGAAAGCCGTCCTTCACCTAGCTCCTTGGGAACACAAATTTTCTTTTCAGATGCAAACTCCACTCCATACGTATATATGGGGAGGTACTAGCTCCAACGATTTTACAGTGAAAACTGCAGGAACTTCGAACCGGCACTAGGAAACAGACTGAGAAACCAGAGTAAAACTTTCTCCTGCAACCCGTTCCCTTTGTGCTTTATAAACGAACGTCTCTCCACATGCTCATTACTGAGAGATAAGTGTGTGGGAAAGCCGTCCTTCACCTTGCTTGTTTGGAACACAAAGTTTCTTTTCAATTGCAAACTCCACTCCATACATATATATGGGGAGGTAAAAGCTCCAACTCGGTTTTACAGTGAAAACTGCAGGAACTTCAAACCAGCACTAGGAAACAGACTGAGAAACATAGTAAAAGTTTCTACTGCAACCCATTCCCTTTGTGCTTGATGAACGAACGTCTCTCCACATGCTCAGATCTGAGAGATAATTGTGTGTGAAAGCCGTCATTCACCTAGCTTGTTGGGAACACAATGTTACTTTTCAGTTGCAAACTCCATTCCATACATATATATGGGGAGGTACTAGCTCCAACTCGGTTTTACAATGAAAACTGCAGGAACTTCAAAACGGCACTAGGAAACAGACTGAGAAGCAGACTATAAGTTTCTCCTGCATCCCGTTCCCTTTGTGCTTTATGAACGAACGTCTCTCCACATGCTCAGTTCTGAGTGTAATTGTGTGTAAAAGCCGTCCTTCTCATAGCTTGTTGGGAACACAAAGTTTCTTTTCAGTTGCAAACTCCACTCCATACATATATATGGGGAGGTACTAGCTCCAACTCGGTTTTACAGTGAAAACTGCAGGAACTTCAAACCGGCACTAGGAAACAGACTGAGAAACAGAGTAAAAGTTTCTCCTGCAACCCGTTCCCTTTGTGCTTTATAAACGAACGTCTCTCCACATGCTCAGTTCTGAGAGATAAGTGTGTGTGAAAGCCGTCCTTCACCTAGCTTGTTGGGAACACAAAGTTTCTTTTCAGTTGCAAAATCCATTTCACACATATTTATGGGAAGTACTAGCTCCAACTCGGTATTACAGTGAAAACTGCAAGAACTTCCAAATGGCACTAGGAAACATACTGAGAAACCAGAGTAAAAGTTACACCTGCAACTCGTTCCCTTTTTCCTAGGTGAACGAACGTCTCTCCACATGCTCAGTTCTGAGAGATAAGTGTGTGTGAAAGCCGTCCTTCACCTAGCTTTTTTGGAACACAAAGTTTCTTTTCAGTTGCAAACTCCACTCCATAAATATATATTGGGAGGTACTAGCTCCAACTCGGTTTTACAGTGAAAACTGCAGGAACTTCAAACCGGCACTAGGAAACAGACTGAGAAACCAGAGTAAAAGTTTCTCCTGAAACCCGTTCCCTTTGTGCTAGATGAACGAACGTCTCTCCACATGCTCATTTCTGAGAGATAAGTGTGTGTGAAAGACGTCCTTCACCTAGCTTGTTTGGAACACAAAGTTTCTTTTCAGTTGCAAACTCCACTCCATACATATATATGGGGAGGTACAAGTTCCAACTCGGTTTTACAGAGAAAAATGCAGGAACTTCAAACCGGCACTAGGAAACAGACTGAGAAACCAGAGTAAAAGTTTCTCCTGCAACCCGTTCCTTTTGTGATTTATGAACGAACGTCTCTCCACATGCTCAGTTCAGAGAGATATGTGTGTGTGAAAGCCGTCCTTCACCTAGCTTGTTGGGAACACAAAGTTTCTTTTCAGTTGCAAACTCCACTCCATACATATATATGGGGAGGTACTAGCCCCAACTCGGTTTTACAGTGAAAACTGCAGGAACTTCAAACCGGCACTAGGAAACAGACTGAGAAACCAGAGTAAAAGTTTCTCCTGCAACCCGTTCCCTTTGTGCTAGATGAACGAACGTCTCTCCACATGCTCAGTTCTGAGAGATAATTGTGTGTGAAAGCCGTCCTTCACCGAGCTTTTTGGGAACACAAAGTTTCTTTTCAGTTGCAAACTCCACTCCATACACATATATGGGGAGGTACTAGCTCCAACTCGGTTTTACAATGAAAACTGCAGGAACTTCAAAACGGCACTAGGAAACAGACTGAGAAGCAGACTAAAAGTTTCTCCTGCATCCCGTTCCCTTTGTGCTTTATGAACGAACGTCTCTCCACATGCTCAGTTCTGAGAGTAATTGTGTGTAAAAGCCGTCCTTCACCTAGCTTGTTGGGAACACAAAGTTTCTTTTCAGTTGCAAACTCCACTCCATACATATATATGGGGAGGTACTAGCCCCACTCGGTTTTACAGTGAAAACTGCAGGAACATCAAACCGGCACTAGGAAACAGATTGAGAAACCAGAGTAAAAGTTTCTCCTGCAACCCGTTCCAATTGTGCTAGATGAACGAACGTCTCTCCACATGCTCAGTTCTGAGAGGTAAATGTGTGTGAAAGCCGATCTTCACCTAGCTTGTTGGGAACACAAAGTTTTTTTCAGATGCAAACTCCACTCCATATATATATATGGGTAGGTACTAGCCCCAACTCGGTTTTACAGTGAAAACTGCAGGAACTTCAAACCGGCATTAGGAAACAGACTGAGAAACCAGAGTAAAAGTTACTCCTGCAACTCGTTCCCTTTTTGCTAGGTGAACGAACATCTCTCCACATGCTCAATTCTGAGAGATAAGTGTGGGTGAAAGCCGTCCTTCACCTAGCTCCTTGGGAACACAAATTTTCTTTTCAGATGCAAACTCCACTCCATACGTATATATGGGGAGGTACTAGCTCCAACGATTATACAGTGAAAACTGCAGGAACTTCGAACCGGCACTAGGAAACAGACTGAGAAACCAGAGTAAAACTTTCTCCTGCAACCCGTTCCCTTTGTGCTTTATAAACGAACGTCTCTCCACATGCTCATTACTGAGAGATAAGTGTGTGGGAAAGCCGTCCTTCACCTTGCTTGTTGGGAACACAAAGTTTCTTTTCAATTGCAAAATCCACTCCATACATATATATGGGGAGGTAAAAGCTCCAACTCGGTTTTACAGTGAAAACTGCAGGAACTTCAAACCAGCACTAGGAAACAGACTGAGAAACATAGTAAAAGTTTCTACTGCAACCCGTTCCCTTAGTGCTAGATGAACGAACGTCTCTCCACATGCTCAGATCTGAGAGATAATTGTGTGTGAAAGCCGTCCTTCACCTAGCTTGTTGGGAACACAATGTTACTTTTCAGTTGCAAACTCCATTCCATACATATATATGGGGAGGTACTAGCTCCAACTCGGTTTTACAATGAAAACTGCAGGAACTTCAAAACGGCACTAGGAAACAGACTGAGAAGCAGACTAAAAGTTTCTCCTGCATCCCGTTCCCTTTGTGCTTTATGAACGAACGTCTCTCCACATGCTCAGTTCTGAGAGTAATTGTGTGTAAAAGCCGTCCTTCACCTAGCTTGTTGGGAACACAAAGTTTCTTTTCAGTTGCAAACTCCACTCCATACATATATATGGGGAGGTACTAGCTCCAACTCGGTTTTACAGTGAAAACTGCAGGAACTTCAAACCGGCACTAGGAAACAGACTGAGAAACCAGAGTAAAAGTTTCTCCTGCAAACCTTTCCATTTGTGCTAGATGAAAGAATGACTCTCCACATGCTCAGATCTGAGAGATAATTGGGTGTGAAAGCCGCACTTCACCTATCTTGTTGGGAACACAAAGTTTCTTTTCAGTTGCAAACTCCTCTCCATAAATATATATGGGGATGTACTAGCTCCAACACGGTTTTACAGTGAAAACTGCAGGAACTTCAAACCGGCACTAGGAAACAGACTGAGAAACCAGATTAAAAGTTTATCCTGCAACCCGTTCCCTTTGAGCTAGATGAACGAACGACTCTCCACATGCTCATTTCTGAGAGATAAGTGTGTGTGAAAGCCGTCCTTCACCTAGCTTGTTCGGAACACAAAGTTTCTTTTCAGTTGCAAACTCCACTCCATACATATATATGGGGAGGTACTAGCTCCAACTCGGTTTTACAGTGAAAACTGCAGGAACTTCAAACCAGCACTAGGAAACAGACTGAGAAACAGAGTAAAAGTTTCTCCTGCAACCCGTTCCCTTTGTGCTTTACAAACGAACGTCTCTCCACATGCTCAGTTCTGAGAGATAAGTGAGTGTGAAAGCCGTCCTTCACCTAGCTTGTTGGGAACACAAAGTTTCTTTTCAGTTGCAAAATCCAGTCCACACATATTTATGGGGAGGTACTAGCTCCAACTCGGTATTAAAGTGAAAACTGCAAGATCTTCAAAATGGCACTAGGAAACAGACTGAGAAGCCAGAGTAAAAGTTACTACTGCAACTCGTTCAATTTTTGCTAGGTGAACGAACGTCTCTCCACATGCTCAGTTCTGAGAGATAATTGTGTGTGAAAGCCGTCCTTCACCTAGCTTTTTGGGAACACAAAATTTCTTTTCAGTTGCAAAGCCCACTCCATACATATATATGGGGAGGTACTAGCCCCAACTCGGTTTTACAGTGAAAACTGCAGGAACTTCAAACCGGCACTAGGAAACAGACTGAGAAACAGAGTAAAAGTTCTCCTGCAGCCCGTTTCTTTTGTGCTTGATGAACGAACGTCTCTCCACATGCTCAGTTCTGAGAGATAATTGTGTGTGAAAGCCGTCCTTCACCTAGCTTCTTGGTAACACAAAGTTTCTTTTCAGTTGCAAACTCCACTCCATACATATATATGGGGAGGTACTAGCTCCAAATCGGTTTTACAGTGAAAACTGCAGGAACTTCAAACTGGCACTAGGAAACAGACTGAGAAACCAGAGTAAGAGTTTCTCCTGCAACCTGTTCCCTTTTTGCTAGATGAACGAACGTGTCTCCACATGCTCATTTCTGAGAGATAAGTGTGTGTGAAAGCCGTCCTTCACCTAGCTTGTTGGGAACACAAAGTTTCTTTTCAGTTGCAAACTCCACTCCATACATATATATGGGTTGGTACTAGCTCCAACTCGGTTTTACAGTGAAAACTGCAGGAACTTCAAACCGGCATTAGGAAACAGACTGAGAATCCAGAGTAAAAGTTTCTCCTGCAAACCGTTCCTTTTGTGCTAGATGAACGAATGACTCTCCACATGCTCAATTCTGAGAGATAATTGTGTCTGAAAGCCGTCCTTCACCTAGCTTGTTGGGAACACAAAGTTTCTTTTCAGTTGCCATCTCCACTCCATACATATATATGGGGAGGTACTAGCTCCAAATCGGTTTTACAGTGAAAACTGCAGGAACATCAAACCGGCACTAGGAAACAGACTGAGAAACAGAGTAAAAGTTTCTCTTGCAACCCGTTCCCTTTGTGCTTGATGAACGAACGTCTCTCCACATGCTCATTTCTGAGAGATAAGTGTGTGTGAAAGCCGTCCTTCAACTAGCTTGTTGGGAACACATGTTTCTTTTCAGTTGCGAACACCATTCCATACATATATATGGGGAGGTACTAGCTCCAACTCGGTTTTACAATGAAAACTGCAGGAACTTCAAAACGGCACTAGGAAACAGACTGAGAAGCAGACTATAAGTTTCTCCTGCATCCCGTTCCCTTTGTGCTTTATGAACGAACGTCTCTCCACATGCTCAGTTCTGAGTGTAATTGTGTGTAAAAGCCGTCCTTCTCATAGCTTGTTGGGAACACAAAGTTTCTTTTCAGTTGCAAACTCCACTCCATACATATATATGGGGAGGTACTAGCTCCAACTCGGTTTTACAGTGAAAACTGCAGGAACTTCAAACCGGCACTAGGAAACAGACTGAGAAACAGAGTAAAAGTTTCTCCTGCAACCCGTTCCCTTTGTGCTTTATAAACGAACGTCTCTCCACATGCTCAGTTCTGAGAGATAAGTGTGTGTGAAAGCCGTCCTTCACCTAGCTTGTTGGGAACACAAAGTTTCTTTTCAGTTGCAAAATCCATTTCACACATATTTATGGGAAGTACTAGCTCCAACTCGGTATTACAGTGAAAACTGCAAGAACTTCCAAATGGCACTAGGAAACATACTGAGAAACCAGAGTAAAAGTTACACCTGCAACTCGTTCCCTTTTTCCTAGGTGAACGAACGTCTCTCCACATGCTCAGTTCTGAGAGATAAGTGTGTGTGAAAGCCGTCCTTCACCTAGCTTTTTTGGAACACAAAGTTTCTTTTCAGTTGCAAACTCCACTCCATAAATATATATTGGGAGGTACTAGCTCCAACTCGGTTTTACAGTGAAAACTGCAGGAACTTCAAACCGGCACTAGGAAACAGACTGAGAAACCAGAGTAAAAGTTTCTCCTGAAACCCGTTCCCTTTGTGCTAGATGAACGAACGTCTCTCCACATGCTCATTTCTGAGAGATAAGTGTGTGTGAAAGACGTCCTTCACCTAGCTTGTTTGGAACACAAAGTTTCTTTTCAGTTGCAAACTCCACTCCATACATATATATGGGGAGGTACAAGTTCCAACTCGGTTTTACAGAGAAAAATGCAGGAACTTCAAACCGGCACTAGGAAACAGACTGAGAAACCAGAGTAAAAGTTTCTCCTGCAACCCGTTCCTTTTGTGATTTATGAACGAACGTCTCTCCACATGCTCAGTTCAGAGAGATATGTGTGTGTGAAAGCCGTCCTTCACCTAGCTTGTTGGGAACACAAAGTTTCTTTTCAGTTGCAAACTCCACTCCATACATATATATGGGGAGGTACTAGCCCCAACTCGGTTTTACAGTGAAAACTGCAGGAACTTCAAACCGGCACTAGGAAACAGACTGAGAAACCAGAGTAAAAGTTTCTCCTGCAACCCGTTCCCTTTGTGCTAGATGAACGAACGTCTCTCCACATGCTCAGTTCTGAGAGATAATTGTGTGTGAAAGCCGTCCTTCACCGAGCTTTTTGGGAACACAAAGTTTCTTTTCAGTTGCAAACTCCACTCCATACACATATATGGGGAGGTACTAGCTCCAACTCGGTTTTACAATGAAAACTGCAGGAACTTCAAAACGGCACTAGGAAACAGACTGAGAAGCAGACTAAAAGTTTCTCCTGCATCCCGTTCCCTTTGTGCTTTATGAACGAACGTCTCTCCACATGCTCAGTTCTGAGAGTAATTGTGTGTAAAAGCCGTCCTTCACCTAGCTTGTTGGGAACACAAAGTTTCTTTTCAGTTGCAAACTCCACTCCATACATATATATGGGGAGGTACTAGCCCCACTCGGTTTTACAGTGAAAACTGCAGGAACATCAAACCGGCACTAGGAAACAGATTGAGAAACCAGAGTAAAAGTTTCTCCTGCAACCCGTTCCAATTGTGCTAGATGAACGAACGTCTCTCCACATGCTCAGTTCTGAGAGGTAAATGTGTGTGAAAGCCGATCTTCACCTAGCTTGTTGGGAACACAAAGTTTTTTTCAGATGCAAACTCCACTCCATATATATATATGGGTAGGTACTAGCCCCAACTCGGTTTTACAGTGAAAACTGCAGGAACTTCAAACCGGCATTAGGAAACAGACTGAGAAACCAGAGTAAAAGTTACTCCTGCAACTCGTTCCCTTTTTGCTAGGTGAACGAACATCTCTCCACATGCTCAATTCTGAGAGATAAGTGTGGGTGAAAGCCGTCCTTCACCTAGCTCCTTGGGAACACAAATTTTCTTTTCAGATGCAAACTCCACTCCATACGTATATATGGGGAGGTACTAGCTCCAACGATTATACAGTGAAAACTGCAGGAACTTCGAACCGGCACTAGGAAACAGACTGAGAAACCAGAGTAAAACTTTCTCCTGCAACCCGTTCCCTTTGTGCTTTATAAACGAACGTCTCTCCACATGCTCATTACTGAGAGATAAGTGTGTGGGAAAGCCGTCCTTCACCTTGCTTGTTGGGAACACAAAGTTTCTTTTCAATTGCAAAATCCACTCCATACATATATATGGGGAGGTAAAAGCTCCAACTCGGTTTTACAGTGAAAACTGCAGGAACTTCAAACCAGCACTAGGAAACAGACTGAGAAACATAGTAAAAGTTTCTACTGCAACCCGTTCCCTTAGTGCTAGATGAACGAACGTCTCTCCACATGCTCAGATCTGAGAGATAATTGTGTGTGAAAGCCGTCCTTCACCTAGCTTGTTGGGAACACAATGTTACTTTTCAGTTGCAAACTCCATTCCATACATATATATGGGGAGGTACTAGCTCCAACTCGGTTTTACAATGAAAACTGCAGGAACTTCAAAACGGCACTAGGAAACAGACTGAGAAGCAGACTAAAAGTTTCTCCTGCATCCCGTTCCCTTTGTGCTTTATGAACGAACGTCTCTCCACATGCTCAGTTCTGAGAGTAATTGTGTGTAAAAGCCGTCCTTCACCTAGCTTGTTGGGAACACAAAGTTTCTTTTCAGTTGCAAACTCCACTCCATACATATATATGGGGAGGTACTAGCTCCAACTCGGTTTTACAGTGAAAACTGCAGGAACTTCAAACCGGCACTAGGAAACAGACTGAGAAACCAGAGTAAAAGTTTCTCCTGCAAACCTTTCCATTTGTGCTAGATGAAAGAATGACTCTCCACATGCTCAGATCTGAGAGATAATTGGGTGTGAAAGCCGCACTTCACCTATCTTGTTGGGAACACAAAGTTTCTTTTCAGTTGCAAACTCCTCTCCATAAATATATATGGGGATGTACTAGCTCCAACACGGTTTTACAGTGAAAACTGCAGGAACTTCAAACCGGCACTAGGAAACAGACTGAGAAACCAGATTAAAAGTTTATCCTGCAACCCGTTCCCTTTGAGCTAGATGAACGAACGACTCTCCACATGCTCATTTCTGAGAGATAAGTGTGTGTGAAAGCCGTCCTTCACCTAGCTTGTTCGGAACACAAAGTTTCTTTTCAGTTGCAAACTCCACTCCATACATATATATGGGGAGGTACTAGCTCCAACTCGGTTTTACAGTGAAAACTGCAGGAACTTCAAACCAGCACTAGGAAACAGACTGAGAAACAGAGTAAAAGTTTCTCCTGCAACCCGTTCCCTTTGTGCTTTACAAACGAACGTCTCTCCACATGCTCAGTTCTGAGAGATAAGTGAGTGTGAAAGCCGTCCTTCACCTAGCTTGTTGGGAACACAAAGTTTCTTTTCAGTTGCAAAATCCAGTCCACACATATTTATGGGGAGGTACTAGCTCCAACTCGGTATTAAAGTGAAAACTGCAAGATCTTCAAAATGGCACTAGGAAACAGACTGAGAAGCCAGAGTAAAAGTTACTACCGCAACTCGTTCAATTTTTGCTAGGTGAACGAACGTCTCTCCACATGCTCAGTTCTGAGAGATAATTGTGTGTGAAAGCCGTCCTTCACCTAGCTTTTTGGGAACACAAAATTTCTTTTCAGTTGCAAAGCCCACTCCATACATATATATGGGGAGGTACTAGCCCCAACTCGGTTTTACAGTGAAAACTGCAGGAACTTCAAACCGGCACTAGGAAACAGACTGAGAAACAGAGTAAAAGTTCTCCTGCAGCCCGTTTCTTTTGTGCTTGATGAACGAACGTCTCTCCACATGCTCAGTTCTGAGAGATAATTGTGTGTGAAAGCCGTCCTTCACCTAGCTTCTTGGTAACACAAAGTTTCTTTTCAGTTGCAAACTCCACTCCATACATATATATGGGGAGGTACTAGCTCCAAATCGGTTTTACAGTGAAAACTGCAGGAACTTCAAACTGGCACTAGGAAACAGACTGAGAAACCAGAGTAAGAGTTTCTCCTGCAACCTGTTCCCTTTTTGCTAGATGAACGAACGTGTCTCCACATGCTCATTTCTGAGAGATAAGTGTGTGTGAAAGCCGTCCTTCACCTAGCTTGTTGGGAACACAAAGTTTCTTTTCAGTTGCAAACTCCACTCCATACATATATATGGGTTGGTACTAGCTCCAACTCGGTTTTACAGTGAAAACTGCAGGAACTTCAAACCGGCATTAGGAAACAGACTGAGAATCCAGAGTAAAAGTTTCTCCTGCAAACCGTTCCTTTTGTGCTAGATGAACGAATGACTCTCCACATGCTCAATTCTGAGAGATAATTGTGTCTGAAAGCCGTCCTTCACCTAGCTTGTTGGGAACACAAAGTTTCTTTTCAGTTGCCATCTCCACTCCATACATATATATGGGGAGGTACTAGCTCCAAATCGGTTTTACAGTGAAAACTGCAGGAACATCAAACCGGCACTAGGAAACAGACTGAGAAACAGAGTAAAAGTTTCTCTTGCAACCCGTTCCCTTTGTGCTTGATGAACGAACGTCTCTCCACATGCTCATTTCTGAGAGATAAGTGTGTGTGAAAGCCGTCCTTCAACTAGCTTGTTGGGAACACATGTTTCTTTTCAGTTGCGAACACCATTCCATACATATATATGGGGAGGTACTAGCTCCAAATCGGTTTTACAGTGAAATCTTCATTAACTTCAAACCGGCAATAGGAAACAGACTGAGAAACCAGAGTAAATGTTTCTCCTGAAACCCGTTCCCTTTGTGCTAGATGAACGAACGACTCTCCACATGCTCAGTTCTGAGAGATAATTGTGTGTGAAAGCCGTCCTTCACCTAGCTTGTTGGGAACACAAAGATTCTTTTCAGTTGCAAATTCCACTCCACACATATTTATGGGGAGGTACTAGCTCCAACTCGGTATTACAGTGAAAACTGCAAGAACTTCAAAATGGCACTAGGAAACAGACTGAGAAACCAGAGTAATAGTTACTCCTGCAACTCGTTCCATTTTTGCTAGGTGAACGAACGTCTCTCCACATGCTCAGTTCTGAGAGATAATTGTGTGTGAAAGCCGTCCTTCACATAGCTTGTTGGGAACACAAAGTTTCTTTTCAGTTGCAAACTCCACTCCATATATATATATGGGGAGGTACAAGCCCAAACTCTGTTTTACAGTAAAAACTGCAGGAAATTCAAACCGGCACTAGGAAACAGACTGAGAAACCAGAGAATAACTTTCTCCTGCAACCCGTTCCCTTTGTGCTAGATGAACGAACCTCTCTCCACATGCTCAGTTCTGAGAGATAAGTGTGTGTGAAAGCCGTCTTCAAAGAACTTGTTGGGAACACAAAGTTTCTTTTCAGATGCAATCTCCATTCCATACATATATAAGGGTAGGTACTAGCCCCAACTCGGTTTTACAATGAAAACTGCAGGAACTTCAAACCGGCACTAGTAAACAGACTGAGAATCCATAGTAAAAGTTTCTCCTGCAACCCTTTCACTTTGTGCTAGATGAACGAATGACTCTCCACATGCTCAGTTCTGAGAGATAATTGGGTGTGAAACCGCACTTCACCTAGCTTGTTGGGAACACAAATTTTCTTTTCAGTTGTAAACTCCTCTCCATAAATATATATGGGTAGGTACAAGCTCCAACACGGTTTTACAGTGAAAACTGCAGGAACTTTAAACCGGAACTAGGAAACAGACTGAGAAACCAGAGTAAAAGTTTAACCTACAACCCGTTCCATTTGTGCTAGATGAACAAACGTCTCTCCACATGCTCATTTCTGAGAGATAAGTGTGTGTGAAAGCCGTCCTTCACCTAGCTTGTTGGGAACACAAATTTACTTTTCAGTTGCAAACTCCACTCCATACATATATATGGAGAGGTACTAGCTCCAACTCGGTTTTACAGTGAAAACTGCAGGAACTTCAAACCGGCACTAGGAAACAGACTGAGAAACAGAGTAAAAGTTTCTCCTGCAACCCGTTCCCTTTGTGCTTGATGAACGAACGTCTCTCCACATGCTCAGTTCTGAGAGATAAATTTGTGTGAAAGCCGTACTTCAACTAGCTTGTTGGGAACACAAAGTTTCTTTTCAGTTGCAAAATCCAGTCCACACATATTTATGGGGAGGTACTAGCTCCAACTCGGTATTACAGTGAAAACTGCAAGATCTTCAAAATGGCACTAGGAAACAGACTGAGAAGCGAGAGTAAAAGTTACTACTGCAACTCGTTCAATTTTTGCTAGGTGAACGAACGTCTCTCCACATGCTCAGTTCTGAGAGATAATTGTGTGTGAAAGCCGTCCTTCACCTAGCTTTTTGGGAACACAAAATTTCTTTTCAGTTGCAAAGCCCACTCCATACATATATATGGGGAGGTACTAGCTCCAACTCGGTTTTACAGTGAAAACTGTAGGAACTTCATACCGGCACTAGGAAACAGACTGAGAAACCAGAGTAAAAGTTTCTCCTGCAACCCGTTCCCTTTTTGCTAGATGAACGAAAGTCTCTCCACATGCTCATTTCTGAGAGATAAGTGTGTGTGAAAGCCGTACTTCAACTAGCTTGTTGGGAACACAAAGTTTCTTTTCAGTTGCAAATTCCACTCCATACATATATATGGGGAGGTACTAGCTCCAACTCTGTTTTACAGAGAATACTGCAGGAATTTCAAACCGGCACTATGCAACAGACTGAGAAACCAGAGTAAAAGTTTCCCCTGCAACCCGTTCCCTTGGTGCTAGATGAAAGAACGTCTCTCCACATGCTCAGTTCTGAGAGATAAGTGTGTGTGAAAGCCGTCCTTCACCTAGCTTGTGGGGAACACAAAATTTTTTTTCAGAAGCAAACTCCACTCCATACATATATTTGGGGAGGTACTAGCTCCAACTCGGTTTTACAGTGAAAACTGCAGGTACTTCAAACCGGCACTAGGAAACAGACTGAGAAACCAGAGTAAATGTTTCTCCTGAAACCCGTTACCTTTGTGCTAGATGAACGAACGACTCTCCACATGATCAGTTCTGAGAGATAAGTGTGTGTGAAAGCCGTCCTTCACCTAGCTTGTTGGGAACACAAAGATTCTTTCAGTTGCAAAATCCACTCCACTCATATTTATGGGGAGGTTCTAGCTCCAACTCGGTATTACAGTGAAAACTGCAAGAATTTCAAACCGAAACTAGGAAAAAGACTGAGAAACCAGAGTAAAAGTTACTACTGCAACTCGTTCCATTTTTGGTAGGTGAACGAACGTCTCTCCACATGCTCAGTTCTGAGAGATAAGTGTGTGTGAAAGCCGTCCTTCACATAGCTTGTTGGGAACACAAAGTTTCTTTTCAGTTGCAAACTCCACTCCATATATATATATGGGGAGGTACAAGCCCAAACTCTGTTTTACAGTGAAAAATGCAGGAAATTCAAACCGGCACTAGGAAACAGACTGAGAAACCAGAGAATAACTTTCTCCTGCAACCCGTTCCCTTTGTGCTAGATGAACGAACCTCTCTCCACATGCTCAGTTCTGAGAGAAAAGTGTGTGTGAAAGCCGTCTTCAACTACCTTGTTGGGAACACAAAGTTTCTTTTCAGATGCAAACTCCATTCCATACATATATAAGGGTAGGTTCTAGCCCCAACTCGGTTTTACACTGAAAACTGCAGGAACTTCAAACCGGCACTAGGAAACAGACTGAGAAACCATAGAAAAAGTTTCTCCTGCAACCCTTTCACTTTGTGCTAGATGAACGAATGACTCTCCACATGCACAGTTCTGAGAGATAATTGGGTGTGAAACCGCACTTCACCTAGCTTGTTGGGAACACAAAGTTTCTTTTCAGTTGTAAACTCCTCTCCATAAATATATATGGGTAGGTACAAGCTCCAACACGGTTTTACAGTGAAAACTGCAGGAACTTCAAACCGGCACTAGGAAACAGACTGAGAAACCAGAGTAAAAGTTTAACCTGCTACCCGTTCCCTTTGTGCTAGATGAACGAACGTCTCTCCACATGCTCATTTCTGAGAGATAAGTGTGTGTGAAAGCCGTCCTTCACCTAGCTTGTTGGGAACACAAATTTACTTTTCAGTTGCAAACTCCACTCCATACTTATATATGGGGAGGTACTAGCTCCAACTCGGTTTTACAGTGAAAACTGCAGGAACTTCAAACCGGCACTAGGAAACAGACTGAGAAACAGAGTAAAAGTTTCTCCTGCAACCCGTTCCCTTTGTGCTTGATGAACGAACGTCTCTCCACATGCTCATTTCTGAGAAATAAGTGTGTGTGAAAGCCGTCCTTCAACTAGCTTGTTGGGAACACATGTTTATTTTCAGTTGCAAACTCCACTCCATACATATAAATTGGGAGGTACTAGCTCCAGCTCGGTTTTACAATGAAAACTGCAGGAACGTCAAACCGGTACTAGGAAACAGACTGAGAAACAGAGTAAAATTTTCTCCTGCAAACCGTTCCCTTTGTGCTTGATGAACGAACGTCTCTCCACATGCTCAGTTCTGAGAGATAAGTGTGTGTGAATGCCGTCCTTCACCTAGCTTGTTGGGAACACAAAGTTTCTTTTCAGTTGCAAACTCCATTCCATACATATATATGGGTAGGTACCAGCACCAACTCGGTTTTACAGTGAAAACTTCAGGAACTTCAAACCGGCACTAGGAAACAGACTGAGAAACCAGAGTAAATGTTTCTCCTGAAACCCGTTCCCTTTGTGTTAGATGAAAGAACGACTCTCCACATGCTCAGTTCTGAGAGATAAATGTGTGTGAAAGCCGTACTTCAACTAGCTTGTTGGGAACACAAAGTTTCTTTTCAGTTGCAAAATCCAGTCCACACATATTTATGGGGAGGTACTAGCTCCAACTCGGTATTACAGTGAAAACTGCAAGATCTTCAAAATGGCACTAGGAAACAGACTGAGAAGCCAGAGTAAAAGTTACTACTGCAACTCGTTCAATTTTTGCTAGGTGAACGAACGTCTCTCCACATGCTCAGTTCTGAGAGGTAAATGTGTGTGAAAGCCGATCTTCACCTAGCTTGTTGGGAACACAAAGTTTTTTTCAGATGCAAACTCCACTCCATATATATATATGGGTAGGTACTAGCCCCAACTCGGTTTTACAGTGAAAACTGCAGGAACTTCAAACCGGCATTAGGAAACAGACTGAGAAACCAGAGTAAAAGTTACTCCTGCAACTCGTTCCCTTTTTGCTAGGTGAACGAACATCTCTCCACATGCTCAATTCTGAGAGATAAATGTGGGTGAAAGCCGTCCTTCACCTAGCTCCTTGGGAACACAAATTTTCTTTTCAGATGCAAACTCCACTCCATACGTATATATGGGGAGGTACTAGCTCCAACGATTATACAGTGAAAACTGCAGGAACTTCGAACCGGCACTAGGAAACAGACTGAGAAACCAGAGTAAAACTTTCTCCTGCAACCCGTTCCCTTTGTGCTTTATAAACGAACGTCTCTCCACATGCTCATTACTGAGAGATAAGTGTGTGGGAAAGCCGTCCTTCACCTTGCTTGTTGGGAACACAAAGTTTCTTTTCAATTGCAAAATCCACTCCATACATATATATGGGGAGGTAAAAGATCCAACTCGGTTTTACAGTGAAAACTGCAGGAACTTCAAACCAGCACTAGGAAACAGACTGAGAAACATAGTAAAAGTTTCTACTGCAACCCGTTCCCTTAGTGCTAGATGAACGAACGTCTCTCCACATGCTCAGATCTGAGAGATAATTGTGTGTGAAAGCCGTCCTTCACCTAGCTTGTTGGGAACACAATGTTACTTTTCAGTTGCAAACTCCATTCCATACATATATATGGGGAGGTACTAGCTCCAACTCGGTTTTACAATGAAAACTGCAGGAACTTCAAAACGGCACTAGGAAACAGACTGAGAAGCAGACTAAAAGTTTCTCCTGCATCCCGTTCCCTTTGTGCTTTATGAACGAACGTCTCTCCACATGCTCAGTTCTGAGAGTAATTGTGTGTAAAAGCCGTCCTTCACCTAGCTTGTTGGGAACACAAAGTTTCTTTTCAGTTGCAAACTCCACTCCATACATATATATGGGGAGGTACTAGCTCCAACTCGGTTTTACAGTGAAAACTGCAGGAACTTCAAACCGGCACTAGGAAACAGACTGAGAAACCAGAGTAAAAGTTTCTCCTGCAAACCTTTCCATTTGTGCTAGATGAAAGAATGACTCTCCACATGCTCAGATCTGAGAGATATTTGGGTGTGAAAGCCGCACTTCACCTAGCTTGTTGGGAACACAAAGTTTCTTTTCAGTTGCAAACTCCTCTCCATAAATATATATGGGGATGTACTAGCTCCAACACGGTTTTACAGTGAAAACTGCAGGAACTTCAAACCGGCACTAGGAAACAGACTGAGAAACCAGATTAAAAGTTTATCCTGCAACCCGTTCCCTTTGAGCTAGATGAACGAACGACTCTCCACATGCTCATTTCTGAGAGATAAGTGTGTGTGAAAGCCGTCCTTCACCTAGCTTGTTGGGAACACAAAGTTTCTTTTCAGTTGCAAACTCCACTCCATACATATATATGGGGAGGTACTAGCTCCAACTCGGTTTTACAGTGAAAACTGCAGGAACTTCAAACCAGCACTAGGAAACAGACTGAGAAACAGAGTAAAAGTTTCTCCTGCAACCCGTTCCCTTTGTGCTTTATAAACGAACGTCTCTCCACATGCTCAGTTCTGAGAGATAAGTGTGTGTGAAAGCCGTCCTTCACCTAGCTTGTTGGGAACACAAAGTTTCTTTTCAGTTGCAAATCCATTTCACACATATTTATGGGAAGTACTAGCTCCAACTCGGTATTACAGTGAAAACAGCAAATACTTCAAAATGGCACTAGGAAACAGAATGGGAAACCAGAGTAAAAGTTACTACTGCAACTCGTTCCATTTTTGCTAGGTGAACGAACGTCTCTCCACATGCTCAGTTCTGAGAGATAAGTGTGTGTGAAAGCAGTCCTTCACCTAGCTTTTTGGGAACACAAAGTTTCTTTTCAGTTGCAAACGCCACTCCATACATATATATGGGGAGGTACAAGTTCCAACTCGGTTTTACAGAGATAAATGCAGGAACTTCAAACCGGCACTAGGAAACAGACTGAGAAACCAGAGTAAAAGTTTCCCCTGCAACCCGTTCCCTTTGTGCTAGATGAACGAACGTCTCTCCACATGCTCAGTTCTGAGAGATAATTGTGTGTGAAAGCCGTCCTTCACCTAGCTTTTTGGGAACACAAAGTTTCTTTTCAGTTGCAAACTCCACTCCATACATATATATGGGGAGGTACTAGCTCAAACTCAGTTTTACAATGAAAACTGCAGGAACTTCAAACCGACACTAGGAAACAGACTGAGAAACAGAGTAAAAGTTCTCCTGCAGCCCGTTCCTTTTGTGCTTGATGAACGAACGTCTCTCCACATGCTCAGTTCTGAGAGATAATTGTGTGTGAAAGCCGTCCTTCACCTAGCTTCTTGGTAACACAAAGTTTCTTTTCAGTTGCAAACTCCACTCCATACATATATATGGGGAGGTACTAGCTCCAAATCGGTTTTACAGTGAAAACTGCAGGAACTTCAAACTGGCACTAGGAAACAGACTGAGAAACCAGAGTAAGAGTTTCTCCTGCAACTTGTTCCCTTTTTGCTAGATGAACGAACGTCTCTCCACATGCTCATTTCTGAGAGATAAGTGTGTGTGAAAGCCGTCCTTCACCTAGCTTGTTGGGAACACAAAGTTTCTTTTCAGTTGCAAACTCCACTCCATACATATATATGGGTTGGTACTAGCTCCAACTCGGTTTTACAGTGAAAACTGCAGGAACTTCAAACCGGCATTAGGAAACAGACTGAGAATCCAGAGTAAAAGTTTCTCCTGCAAACCGTTCCTTTTGTGCTAGATGAAAGAATGACTCTCCACATGCTCAATTCTGAGAGATAATTGTGTCTGAAAGCCGTCCTTCACCTAGCTTGTTGGGAACACAAAGTTTCTTTTCAGTTGCCATCTCCACTCCATACATATATATGGGGAGGTACTAGCTCCAAATCGGTTTTACAGTGAAAACTGCAGGAACATCAAACCGGCACTAGGAAACAGACTGAGAAACAGAGTAAAAGTTTCTCCTGCAACCCGTTCCCTTTGTGCTTGATGAACGAACGTCTCTCCACATGCTCATTTCTGAGAGATAAGTGTGTGTGAAAGCCGTCCTTCAACTAGCTTGTTGGGAACACATGTTTCTTTTCAGTTGCGAACACCAATCCATACATATATATGGGGAGGTACTAGCTCCAAATCGGTTTTACAGTGAAATCTTCATTAACTTCAAACCGGCACTAGGAAACAGACTGAGAAACCATAGTAATAGTTACTCCTGGAACTCGTTCCATTTTTGCTAGGTGAACGAACGTCTCTCCACATGCTCAGTTCTGAGAGATAAGTGTGTGTGAAAGCCGTCCTTCACATAGCTTGTTGGGAACACAAAGTTTCTTTCAGTTGCAAACTCCACTCCATATATATATATGGGGAGGTACAAGCCCAAACTCTGTTTTACAGTTAAAACTGCAGGAAATTCAAACCGGCACTAGGAAACAGACTGAGAAACCAGAGAATAACTTTCTCCTGCAACCCGTTCCCTTTGTGCTAGATGAACGAACCTCTCTCCACATGCTCAGTTCTGAGAGATAAGTGTGTGTGAAAGCCGTCTTCAAAGACCTTGTTGGGAACACAAAGTTTCTTTTCAGATGCAAACTCCATTCCATATATATATAAGGGTAGGTACTAGCCAAAACTCGGTTTTACAATGAAAACTGCAGGAACTTCAAACCGGCACTAGGAAACAGACTGAGAAACCATAGTAAAAGTTTCTCCTGCAACCCTTTCACTTTGTGCTAGATGAACGAATGACTCTCCACATGCTCAGTTCTGAGAGATAATTGGGTGTGAAACCGCACTTCACCTAGCTTGTTGGGAACACAAAGTTTCTTTTCAGTTGTAAACTCCTCTCCATAAATATATATGGGTAGGTACAAGCTCCAACACGGTTTTACAGTGAAAACTGCAGGAACTTCAAACCGGAACTAGGAAACAGACTGAGAAACCAGAGTAAAAGTTTAACCTACAACCCGTTCCCTTAGTGCTAGATGAACGAACGTCTCTCCACATGCTCATTTCTGAGAGATAAGTGTGTGTGAAAGCCGTTCTTCACCTAGCTTGTTGGGAACACAAATTTACTTTTCAGTTGCAAACTCCACTCCATACATATATATGGGGAGGTACTAGCTCCAACTCGGTTTTACAGTGAAAACTGCAGGAACTTGAAACCGGCACTAGGAAACAGACTGAGAAACAGAGTAAAAGTTTCTCCTGCAACCCGTTCCCTTTGTGCTTGATGAACGAACGTCTCTCCACATGCTCATTTCTGAGAGATAAGTGTGTGTGAAAGCCGTCCTTCAACTAGCTTGTTGGGAACACATGTTTATTTTCAGTTGCAAACTCCACTCCATACATATATATTGGGAGGTACTAGCTCCAGCTCGGTTTTACAATGAAAACTGCAGGAACTTCAAAACGGCACTAGGAAACAGACTGAGAAACAGAGTAAAATATTCTCCTGCAAACCGTTCCCTTTGTGCTTGATGAACGAACGTCTCTCCACATGCTCAGTTCTGAGAGATAAGTGTGTGTGAATGCCGTCCTTCACCTAGCTTGTTGGGAACACAAATTTTCTTTTCAGTTGCAAACTCCATTCCATACATATATATGGGTAGGTACCAGCACCAACTCGGTTTTACAGTGAAAACTTCAGGAACTTCAAACCGGCACTAGGAAACAGACTGAGAAACCAGAGTAAATGTTTCTCCTGGAACCCGTTCCCTTTGTGTTAGATGAAAGAACGACTCTCCACATGCTCAGTTCTGAGAGATAAATGTGTGTGAAAGCCGTACTTCAACTAGCTTGTTGGGAACACAAAGTTTCTTTTCAGTTGCAAAATCCAGTCCACACATATTTATGGGGAGGTACTAGCTCCAACTCGGTATTAAAGTGAAAACTGCAAGATCTTCAAAATGGCACTAGGAAACAGACTGAGAAGCCAGAGTAAAAGTTACTACTGCAACTCGTTCAATTTTTGCTAGGTGAACGAACGTCTCTCCACATGCTCAGTTCTGAGAGATAATTGTGTGTGAAAGCCGTCCTTCACCTAGCTTTTTGGGAACACAAAATTTCTTTTCAGTTGCAAAGCCCACTCCATACATATACATGGGGAGGTACTAGCCCCAACTCGGTTTTACAGTGAAAACTGCAGGAACTTCAAACCGGCACTAGGAAACAGACTGAGAAACCAGAGTAAAAGTTTCTCCTGTAACCCGTTCCCTTTGTGCTAGATGAACGAACGTCTCTCCACATGCTCAGTTCTGAGAGATAATTGTGTGTGAAAGCCGTCCTTCACCTAGCTTTTTGGGAACACAAAGTTTCTTTTCAGTTGCAAACTCCACTCCATACATATATATGGGGAGGTACTAGCTCCAACTCGGTTTTACAATGAAAACTGCAGGAACTTCAAACCGGCACTAGGAAACAGACTGAGAAACAGAGTAAAAGTTCTCCTGCAGCCCGTTTCTTTTGTGCTTGTTGAACGAACGTCTCTCCACATGCTCAGTTCTGAGAGATAATTGTGTGTGAAAGCCGTCCTTCACCTAGCTTCTTGGTAACACAAAGTTTCTTTTCAGTTGCAAACTCCACTCCATACATATATATGGGGAGGTACTAGCTCCAAATCGGTTTTACAGTGAAAACTTCAGGAACTTCAAACTGGCACTAGGAAAAAGACTGAGAAACCAGAGTAAGAGTTTCTCCTGCAACCTGTTCCCTTTTTGCTAGATGAACGAACGTGTCTCCACATGCTCATTTCTGAGAGATAAGTGTGTGTGAAAGCCGTCCTTCACCTAGCTTGTTGGGAACACAAAGTTTCTTTTCAGTTGCAAACTCCACTCCATACATATATATGGGTTGGTACTAGCTCCAACTCGGTTTTACAGTGAAAACTGCAGGAACTTCAAACCGGCATTAGGAAACAGACTGAGAATCCAGAGTAAAAGTTTCTCCTGCAAACCGTTCCTTTTGTGCTAGATGAACGAATGACTCTCCACATGCTCAATTCTGAGAGATAATTGTGTCTGAAAGCCGTCCTTCACCTAGCTTGTTGGGAACACAAAGTTTCTTTTCAGTTGCCATCTCCACTCCATACATATATATGGGGAGGTACAAGCTCCAAATCGGTTTTACAGTGAAAACTGCAGGAACATCAAACCGGCACTAGGAAACAGACTGAGAAACAGAGTAAAAGTTTCTCTTGCAACCCGTTCCCTTTGTGCTTGATGAACGAACGTCTCTCCACATGCTCATTTCTGAGAGATAAGTGTGTGTGAAAGCCGTCCTTCAACTAGCTTGTTGGGAACACATGTTTCTTTTCAGTTGCGAACACCAATCCATACATATATATGGGGAGGTACTAGCTCCAAATCGGTTTTACAGTGAAACCTTCATTAACTTCAAACCGGCAATAGGAAACAGACTGAGAAACCAGAGTAAATGTTTCTCCTGAAACCCGTTCCCTTTGTGCTAGATGAACGAACGACTCTCCACATGCTCAGTTCTGAGAGATAATTGTGTGTGAAAGCCGTCCTTCACCTAGCTTGTTGGGAACACAAAGATTCTTTTCAGTTGCAAATTCCACTCCACACATATTTATGGGGAGGTACTAGCTCCAACTCGGTATTACAGTGAAAACTGCAAGAACTTCAAAATGGCACTAGGAAACAGACTGAGAAACCAGAGTAATAGTTACTCCTGCAACTCGTTCCATTTTTGCTAGGTGAACGAACGTCTCTCCACATGCTCAGTTCTGAGAGATAAGTGTGTGTGAAAGCCGTCCTTCACATAGCTTGTTGGGAACACAAAGTTTCTTTTCAGTTGCAAACTCCACTCCATATATATATATGGGGAGGTACAAGCCCAAACTCTGTTTTACAGTGAAAACTGCAGGAAATTCAAACCGGCACTAGGAAACAGACTGAGAAACCAGAGAATAACTTTCTCCTGCAACCCGTTCCCTTTGTGCTAGATGAACGAACCTCTCTCCACATGCTCAGTTCTGAGAGATAAGTGTGTGTGAAAGCCGTCTTCAAAGAACTTGTTGGGAACACAAAGTTTCTTTTCAGATGCAATCTCCATTCCATACATATATAAGGGTAGGTACTAGCCCCAACTCGGTTTTACAATGAAAACTGCAGGAACTTCAAACCGGCACTAGGAAACAGACTGAGAAACCATAGTAAAAGTTTCTCCTGCAACCCTTTCACTTTGTGCTAGATGAACGAATGACTCTCCACATGCTCAGTTCTGAGAGATAATTGGGTGTGAAACCGCACTTCACCTAGCTTGTTGGGAACACAAAGTTTCTTTTCAGTTGTAAACTCCTCTCCATAAATATATATGGGTAGGTACAAGCTCCAACACGGTTTTACAGTGAAAACTGCAGGAACTTTAAACCGGAACTAGGAAACAGACTGAGAAACCAGAGTAAAAGTTTAACCTACAACCCGTTCCATTTGTGCTAGATGAACAAACGTCTCTCCACATGCTCATTTCTGAGAGATAAGTGTGTGTGAAAGCCGTCCTTCACCTAGCTTGTTGGGAACACAAATTTACTTTTCAGTTGCAAACTCCACTCCATACATATATATGGGGAGGTACTAGCTCCAACTCGGTTTTACAGTGAAAACTGCAGGAACTTCAAACCGGCACTAGGAAACAGACTGAGAAACCAGAGTAAAAGTTTCTCCTGCAACCCGTTCCCTTTGTGCTTGATGAACGAACGTCTCTCCACATGCTCAGTTCTGAGAGATAAATGTGTGTGAAAGCCGTACTTCAACTAGCTTGTTGGGAACACAAAGTTTCTTTTCAGTTGCAAAATCCAGTCCACACATATTTATGGGGAGGTACTAGCTCCAACTCGGTATTACAGTGAAAACTGCAAGATCTTCAAAATGGCACTAGTAAACAGACTGAGAAGCGAGAGTAAATGTTACTACTGCAACTCGTTCAATTTTTGCTAGGTGAACGAACGTCTCTCCACATGCTCAGTTCTGAGAGATAATTGTGTGTGAAAGCCGTCCTTCACCTAGCTTTTTGGGAACACAAAATTTCTTTTCAGTTGCAAAGCCCACTCCATACATATATATGGGGAGGTACTAGCTCCAACTCGGTTTTACAGTGAAAATTGTAGGAACTTCATACCGGCACTAGGAAACAGACTGAGAAACCAGAGTAAAAGTTTCTCCTGCAACCCGTTCCCTTTTTGCTAGATGAACGAACGTCTCTCCACATGCTCATTTCTGAGAGATAAGTGTGTGTGAAAGCCGTACTTCAACTAGCTTGTTGGGAACACAGAGTTTCTTTTCAGTTGCAAATTGCACTCCATACATATATATGGGGAGGTACTAGCTCCAACTCTGTTTTACAGAGAATACTGCAGGAATTTCAAACCGGCACTATGAAACAGACTGAGAAACCAGAGTAAAAGTTTCCCCTGCAACCCGTTCCCTTTGTGCTAGATGAAAGAACGTCTCTCCACATGCTCAGTTCTGAGAGATAAGTGTGTGTGAAAGCCGTCCTTCACCTAGCTTGTGGGGAACACAAAATTTCTTTTCAGATGCAAACTCCACTCCATACATATATTTGGGGAGGTACTAGCTCCAACTCGGTTTTACAGTGAAAACTGCAGGTACTTCAAACCGGCACTAGGAAACAGACTGAGAAACCAGAGTAAATGTTTCTCCTGAAACCCGTTACCTTTGTGCTAGATGAACGAACGACTCTCCACATGCTCAGTTCTGAGAGATAAGTGTGTGTGAAAGCCGTCCTTCACCTAGCTTGTTGGGAACACAAACATTCTTTCAGTTGCAAAATCCACTCCACTCATATTTATGGGGAGGTTCTAGCTCCAACTCGGTATTACAGTGAAAACTGCAAGAATTTCAAACCGAAACTAGGAAAAAGACTGAGAAACCAGAGTAAAAGTTACTACTGCAACTCGTTCCATTTTTGGTAGGTGAACGAACGTCTCTCCACATGCTCAGTTCTGAGAGATAAGTGTGTGTGAAAGCCGTCCTTCACATAGCTTGTTGGGAACACAAAGTTTCTTTTCAGTTGCAAACTCCACTCCATATATATATATGGGGAGGTACAAGCCCAAACTCTGTTTTACAGTGAAAACTGCAGGAAATTCAAACCGGCACTAGGAAACAGACTGAGAAACCAGAGAATAACTTTCTCCTGCAACCCGTTCCCTTTGTGCTAGATGAACGAACCTCTCTCCACATGCTCAGTTCTGAGAGAAAAGTGTGTGTGAAAGCCGTCTTCAACTACCTTGTTGGGAACACAAAGTTTCTTTTCAGATGCAAACTCCATTCCATACATATATAAGGGTAGGTTCTAGCCCCAACTCGGTTTTACACTGAAAACTGCAGGAACTTCAAACCGGCACTAGGAAACAGACTGAGAAACCATAGTAAAAGTTTCTCCTGCAACCCTTTCACTTTGTGCTAGATGAACGAATGACTCTCCACATGCACAGTTCTGAGAGATAATTGGGTGTGAAACCGCACTTCACCTAGCTTGTTGGGAACACAAAGTTTCTTTTCAGTTGTAAACTCCTCTCCATAAATATATATGGGTAGGTACAAGCTCCAACACGGTTTTACAGTGAAAACTGCAGGAACTTCAAACCGGCACTAGGAAACAGACTGAGAAACCAGAGTAAAAGTTTAACCTGCTACCCGTTCCCTTTGTGCTAGATGAACGAACGTCTCTCCACATGCTCATTTCTGAGAGATAAGTGTGTGTGAAAGCCGTCCTTCACCTAGCTTGTTGGGAACACAAAGTTTCTTTTCAGTTGCAAACTCCACTCCATACTTATATATGGGGAGGTACTAGCTCCAACTCGGTTTTACAGTGAAAACTGCAGGAACTTCAAACCGGCACTAGGAAACAGACTGAGAAACAGAGTAAAAGTTTCTCCTGCAACCCGTTCCCTTTGTGCTTGATGAACGAACGTCTCTCCACATGCTCATTTCTGAGAAATAAGTGTGTGTGAAAGCAGTCCTTCAACTAGCTTGTTGGGAACACATGTTTATTTTCAGTTGCAAACTCCACTCCATACATATATATTGGGAGGTACTAGCTCCAGCTCGGTTTTACAATGAAAACTGCAGGAACGTCAAACCGGTACTAGGAAACAGACTGAGAAACAGAGTAAAATTTTCTCCTGCAAACCGTTCCCTTTGTGCTTGATGAACGAACGTCTCTCCACATGCTCAGTTCTGAGAGATAAGTGTGTGTGAATGCCGTCCTTCACCTAGCTTGTTGGGAACACAAAGTTTCTTTTCAGTTGCAAACTCCATTCCATACATATATATGGGTAGGTACCAGCACCAACTCGGTTTTACAGTGAAAACTTCAGGAACTTCAAACCGGCACTAGGAAACAGACTGAGAAACCAGAGTAAATGTTTCTCCTGAAACCCGTTCCCTTTGTGTTAGATGAAAGAACGACTCTCCACATGCTCAGTTCTGAGAGATAAATGTGTGTGAAAGCCGTACTTCAACTAGCTTGTTGGGAACACAAAGTTTCTTTTCAGTTGCAAAATCCAGTCCACACATATTTATGGGGAGGTACTAGCTCCAACTCGGTATTACAGTGAAAACTGCAAGATCTTCAAAATGGCACTAGGAAACAGACTGAGAAGCCAGAGTAAAAGTTACTACTGCAACTCGTTCAATTTTTGCTAGGTGAACGAACGTCTCTCCACATGCTCAGTTCTGAGAGATAATTGTGTGTGAAAGCCGTCCTTCACCTAGCTTTTTGGGAACACAAAATTTCTTTTCAGTTGCAAAGCCCACTCCATACATATATATGGGGAGGTACTAGCTCCAACTCGGTTTTACAGTGAAAACTGTAGGAACTTCATACCGGCACTAGGAAACAGACTGAGAAACCAGAGTAAAAGTTTCTCCTGCAACCCGTTCCCTTTTTGCTAGATGAACGAACGTCTCTCCACATGCTCATTTCTGAGAGATATGTGTGTGTGAAAGCCGTACTTCAACTAGCTTGTTGGGAACACAAAGTTTCTTTTCAGTTGCAAATTCCACTCCATACATATATATGGGGAGGTACTAGCTCCAACTCTGTTTTACAGAGAATACTGCAGGAATTTCAAACCGGCACTAGGAAACAGACTGAGAAACCAGAGTAAAAGTTTCTCCTGCAACCCGTTCCCTTTGTGCTAGATGAAAGAACGTCTCTCCACATGCTCAGTTCTGAGAGATAAGTGTGTGTGAAAGCCGTCCTTCACCTAGCTTGTGGGGAACACAAAATTTCTTTTCAGATGCAAACTCCACTCCATACATATATATGGGGAGGTACTAGCTCCAACTCGGTTTTACAGTGAAAACTGCAGGTACTTCAAACCGGCACTAGGAAACAGACTGAGAAACCAGAGTAAATGTTTCTCCTGAAACCCGTTACCTTTGTGCTAGATGAACGAACGACTCTCCACATGCATAGTTCTGAGAGATAAGTGTGTGTGAAAGCCGTCCTTCACCTAGCTTGTTGGGAACACAAAGAATCTTTCAGTTGCAAAATCCACTCCACTCATATTTATGGGGAGGTTCTAGCTCCAACTCGGTATTACAGTGAAAACTGCAAGAATTTCAAACCGAAACTAGGAAAAAGAATGAGAAACCAGAGTAAAAGTTACTACTGCAACTCGTTCCATTTTTGGTAGGTGAACGAACGTCTCTCCACATGCTCAGTTCTGAGAGATAAGTGTGTGTGAAAGCCATACTTCACCTAGCTTTTTGGGAACACAAAGTTCCTTTTCAGTTGCAAACTCCACTCCATATATATACATGGGGAGGTACTATCTAAAACTCGGTTTTACAGTGAAAACTGCTTGAACTTCATACCGGCACTAGGAAACAGACTGAGAAACCAGAGTAATAGTTTCTCCTGCAACCCGTTCCCTTTGTGCTAGATGAACGAACGTCTCTCCACATGCTCATTTCTGAGAGATAAGTGTGTGTGAAAGCCGTACTTCACCTAGCTTGTAGGGAACACAATGTTTCTTTTCAGTTGCAAACTCCACTCCATACATATACATTGGGATGTACTAGCTCCAACCCGGTTTTACAGAGAAAACTGCAGGAACTTCAAACCGGCACTATGAAACAGACTGAGATACCAGAAAAATACTTTCTCCTGCAACCCGTTCCCTTTTTGCTAGATGAACGAACGTCTCTAAACATGCTCAGTTCTGAGAGATAAGTGTGTGTGAAAGCCGTCCTTCACCTAGCTTTTTGGGAACACAAAGTTTCTTTTCAGATGCAAACTCCATTCCATACATATATATGGGTAGGTACAACCCCAACTCGATTTTACAATGAAAACTGCAGGAACTTCAAACCGGCACTAGGAAACAGACTGAGAAACAGAGTAAAAGTTTCTCCTGCAATCCGTTCCCTTTGTGCTTGATGAACGAACGTCTCTCCTCATGCTCTGTTCTGAGAGATAATTGTGTGTGAAAGCCGTCCTTCACCTAGCTTGTTGGGAACACAAAGTTTCTTTTCAGTTGCAAACTCCACTCCATACATATATATGGGTAGGTACTAGCTCCAACTCGGTTTTACAGTGAAAACTTCAGGAACTTCAAACCGGCACTAGGAAACAGACTGAGAAACCAGAGTAAATGTTTCCCCTGAAACCCGTTCCCTTTGTGCTAGATGAACGAACGAATCTCCACATGCTCAGTTCTGAGAGATAAGTGTGTGTGAAAGGCTTCCTTCACCTAGCTTGTTGGGAACACAAAGTTTCCTTTCATTGCAAAATCCACTCCACACATATTCATGAGGAGGTACTAGATCCAACTCGGTATTACAGTGAAAACTGCAAGAACTTCAAAATGGCACTAGGAAACAGACTGAGAAACCAGAGTAAAAGTTACTACTGCAACTCGTTCCATTTTTGCTAGGTGAACGAACGTCTCTCCACATGCTAAGTTCTGAGAGATAAATGTGTGTGAAAGCCGCCGTTCACCTAGCTTGTTGGGAACACAAAGTTTCTTTTCAGTTGCAAACTCCACTCAATACATATATATGGGGAGGTACTAGCCCCAACTCGGTTTTACAGTGAAAACTGCAGGAACTTTAAACCGGCACTAGGAAACAGACTGAGAAACCAGAGTAAATGTTTCTCCTGAAACCCGTTCCCTTTATGCTAGATGAACGAACGTCTCTAAACATGCTCAGTTCTGAGAGATAAGTGTGTGTGAAAGCCGTCCTTCACCTAGCTTGTTGGGAACACAATGTTTCTTTTCAGTTGCAAAATCCACTCCACACATATTTATTGGGAGGTACTAGCTCCAACTCGGTATTACAGTGAAAACTGCAAGAACTTCAAAATGGCACTAGGAAACAGACTGAGAAACCAGAGCAAAAGTTACTACTGCAACTCGTTCCATTTTTGCTAGGTGAACGAACGTCTCTCCACATGCTGAGTTCTAAGAGATAAGTGTGTGTGAAAGCCGTCCTTCACCTAGCTTTTTGGGAACACAAAGTTTCTTTTCAGTTGCAAACTCCACTCCATACATATATATGGGGAGGTACTAGCTCCAATTCGGTTTTACAGTGAAAACTGCAGGAACTTCATACCGGCACTAGGAAACAGACTGAGAAACCAGAGTACAAGTTTCTCCTGCAACCCGTTCCCTTTTTGCTAGATGAACGAACGTCTCTCCACATGCTCAGTTCTGAGAGATAAGTGTGTGTGAAAGCCGTTCTTCACCTAGCTTGTTGGGAACACAAAGTTTATTTTCAGTTGCAAACTCCACTCCATACATATATATGGGGAGGTACTAGCTCCAACTCGGTTTTACAGAGAGAACTGCAGGAACTTCAAACCGGCACTAGGAAACAGACTGAGAAACCAGAGTAAAACTTTCACCTGCAACCCGTTCCCTTTTTGCTAGATGAACGAACGTCTCTCCACATGCTCATTTCTGACAGATATGTGTGTGTGAAAGCCGTCCTTCACCATACTTATTGGGAACACAAAGTTTCTTTTCAGTTGCAAACACCACTCCATACATATACATGGGGAGGTACTAGCTCCAACTCGGTTTTACAGTGAAAAATGCTGGAACTTCAAACCGGCACTAGGAAACAGACTGAGAAACAGAGTAAAAATTTCTTCTGCAACACGTTCCCTTTGTGCTTTATGAACTAACGTCTCTCCACATGATCAGTTATGAGAGATAAGTGTGTGTGAAGCCGTCCTTCAACTAACTTGTTGGGAACACAAAGTTTCTTTTCAGTTGCAATCTCAACTCCATTCATATATATGGGGAGGTACTAGCTCCAACTCGGTTTTACAGTGAAAACTGCAGGAACTTCAAACCAGCATTAGGAAACAGACTGAGAAACCAGAGTAAAAGTTCCACCTGCAACCCGTTTCCTTTTTCCTAGATGAACGAACGTCTTTCCACATGCTCATTTCTGACAGATAAGTGTGTGTGAAAGCTGTCCTTCAACATACTTATTGGGAACACAAAGTTTCTTTTCAGTTGCAAACACCACTCCATACATATACATGGGGAGGTACTAGCTCCAACTCGGTTTTACAGTGAAAAATGCTGGAACTTCAAACCGGCACTAGGAAACAGACTGAGAAACAGAGTAAAAATTTCTCCTGCAACCCGTTTCCTTTGTGCTTTATGAACGAACGTCTCTCCACATGATCAGTCCTGAGAGATAAGTGTGTGTGAAGCAGTCCTTCAACTAACTTGTTGGGAACACAAAGTTTCTTTTCAGTTGCAAACTCCACTCCATATATATATATGGGTAGGTACTAGCACCAAATCGGTTTTACATTGAAAACTGCAGGAACTTCAAACCGGCACTAGGAAACAGACTGAGAAACCAGAGTATAAGTTTCTCCTGCAACCCGTTCCGATTGTGCTAGATGAACGAATGACTCTCCACATGCTCAGTTCTGAGATATAATTGTATTTGAAAGCCGTCCTTCACCTAGCTTGTTGCGAACACCAAGTTTCTTTTCAGTTGCAAACTCCACTCCATACATATATATGGGGAGGTACTAGCCCCAACTCGGTTTTACAGTGAAAACTGCAGGAACTTCAAACCGGCACTAGGAAACAGATTGAGAAACCAGAGTAAAAGTTTCTCCCGCAACAAGTTCCAATTGTGCTTGATGAACGAACGTCTCTCCACATGCTCAGTTCTGAGAGATAAATGTGTGTGAAAGCCGATCTTCACCTAGCGTGTTGGGAACACAAAGTTTCTTTTCAGATGCAAACTCCACTCCATACATATATATTTGTAGGTACTAGCCCCAACTCGGTTTTACAGTGAAAACTGCAGGAACTTCAAACCGGCAGTAGGAAACAGACTGAGAAACCAGAGTAAAAGTTACTCCTGCAACTCGTTCCCTTTTTGCTAGGTGAACGAACGTCTCTCCACATGCTCAATTCTGAGAGATAAGTGTGGGTGAAAGCCGTCCTTCACCTAGCTTCTTGGGAACACAAATTTTCTTTTCAGATGCAAACTCCACTCCATACATATATATGGGGAGGTACTAGCTCCAACGATTTTACAGTGAAAACTGCAGGAACTTCAAACCGGCACTAGGAAACAGAATGAGAAACCAGAGTAAAACTTTCTCCTGCAACCCGTTCCCTTTGTGCTTTATAAACGAACGTCTCTCCACATGCTCATTTCTGAGAGATAAGTGTGTGGGAAAGCCGTCCTTCACCTAGCTTGTTGGGAACACAAAGTTTCTTTTCACTTGCAAACTCCACTCCATACATATATATGGGGAGGTAAAAGCTCCAACTCGGTTTTACAGTGAAAACTGCAGGAACTTCAAACCAGCACTAGGAAACAGACTGAGAAACAGAGTAAAAGTTTCTACTGCAACCCATTCCCTTTGTGCTTGATGAACGAACGTCTCTCCACATGCTCAGATCTGAGAGATAATTGTGTGTGAAAGCCGTCCTTCACCTAGCTTGTTGGGAACACAAAGTTACTTTTCAGTTGCAAACTCCATTCCATACATATATATGGGGAGGTACTACCTCCAACTCGGTTTTACAATGAAAACTGCTGGAACTTCAAAACGGCACTAGGAAACAAACTGAGAAGCAGAGTAAAATTTCTCCTGCATCCCGTTCCCTTTGTGCTTTATGAACGAACGTCTCTCCACATGCTCAGTTCTGAGAGTTAATTGTGTGTGAAAGCCGTCCTTCACCTAGCTTGTTGGGAACACAAAGTTCCTTTTCATTTGCAAACCCCACTCCATACATATATATGGGGAGGTAGAAGCTCCAACTCTGTTTTACAGTGAAAACTGCAGGAACTTCAAACCGGCACTAGGAAACAGACTGAGAAACCAGAGTAAAATTTTCTCCTGCAAACCTTTCCCTTTGTGCTAGATGAAAGAATGACTCTCCACATGCTCATTTCTGAGAGATAATTGGGTGTGAAAGCCGCACTTCACCTAGCTTGTTGGGAACACAAAGTTTCTTTTCAGTTGCAAACTCCTCTCCATAAATATATATGGGGAGGTACTAGCTCCAACACGGTTTTAGAGTGAAAACTGCAGGAACGTCAAACCGGCACTAGGAAACAGACTGAGAAACCAGAGTAAAAGTTTATCCTGCAACCCGTTCCCTTTGAGCTAGATGAACGAACGTCTCTCCACATGCTCATTTCTGAGAGATAAGTGTGTGTGAAAGCCGTCCTTCACCTAGCTTGTTGGGAACACAAAGTTTCTTTTCAGTTGCAAACTCCAATCCATACATATATATGGGGAGGTACTAGCTCCAACTCGGTTTTACAGTGAAAACTGCAGGAACTTCAAACCGGCACTAGCAAACAGACTGAGAAATAGAGTAAAAGTTTCTCCTGCAACCCGTTCCCTTTGTGCTTTATAAACGAACGTCTCTCCACATGCTCAGTGCTGAGAGATAAGTGTGTGTGAAAGCCGTCCTTCACCTAGCTTGTTGGGAACACAAAGTTTCTTTTCAGTTGCAAAATCCATTTCACACATATTTATGGGAAGTACTAGCTCCAACTCGGTATTACAGTGAAAACTGCAAAAACTTCAAAATGGCACTAGGAAACAGACTGGGAAACCAGAGTAAAAGTTACTACTACAACTCGTTCCATTTTTGCTAGGTGAACGAACGTCTCTCCACATGCTCAGTTCTGAGAGATAATTGTGTGTGAAAGCCGTCCTTCACCTAGCTTTTTGGGAACACAAAATTTCTTTTCAGTTGCAAAGCCCACTCCATACATATATATGGGGAGGTACTAGCCCCAACTCGGTTTTACAGTGAAAACTGCAGGAACTTCAAACCGGCACTAGGAAACAGACTGAGAAACCAGAGTAAAAGTTTCTCCTGCAACCCGTTCCCTTTGTGCTAGATGAACGAACGTCTCTCCACATGCTCAGTTCTGAGAGATAATTGTGTGTGAAAGCCGTCCTTCACCTAGCTTTTTGGGAACACAAAGTTTCTTTTCAGTTGCAAACTCCACTCCATACATATATATGGGGAGGTACTAGCTCCAACTCGGTTTTACAATGAAAACTGCAGGAATTTTAAACCGGCACTAGGAAACAGACTGAGAAACAGAGTAAAAGTTCTCCTGCAGCCCGTTCTTTTGTGCTTGATGAACGAACGTCTCTCCACATGCTCAGTTCTGAGAGATAATTGTGTGTGAAAGCCGTCCTTCACCTAGCTTCTTGGTAACACAAAGTTTCTTTTCAGTTGCAAACTCCACTCCATACATATATATGGGGAGGTACTAGCTCCAAATCGGTTTTACAGTGAAAACTGCAGGAACTTCAAACTGGCACTAGGAAACAGACTGAGAAACCAGAGTAAGAGTTTCTCCTGCAACCTGTTCCCTTTTTGCTACATGAACGAACGTGTCTCCACATGCTCATTTCTGAGAGATAAGTGTGTGTGAAAGCCGTCCTTCACCTAGCTTGTTGGGAACACAAAGTTTCTTTTCAGTTGCAAACTCCACTCCATACATATATATGGGTTGGTACTAGCTCCAACTCGGTTTTACAGTGAAAACTGCAGGAACTTCAAACCGGCATTAGAAACAGACTGAGAATCCAGAGTAAAAGTTTCTCCTGCAAACCGTTCCTTTTGTGCTAGATGAACGAATGACTCTCCACATGCTCAATTCTGAGAGATAATTGTGTCTGAAAGCCGTCCTTCACCTAGCTTGTTGGGAACACAAAGTTTCTTTTCAGTTGCCATCTCCACTCCATACATATATATGGGGAGGTACTAGATCCAAATCGGTTTTACAGTGAAAACTGCAGGAACATCAAACCGGCACTAGGAAACAGACTGAGAAACAGAGTAAAAGTTTCTCCTGCAACCCGTTCCCTTTGTGCTTGATGAACGAACGTCTCTCCACATGCTCATTTCTGAGAGATAAGTGTGTGTGAAATCCGTCCTTCAACTAGCTTGTTGGGAACACATGTTTCTTTTCAGTTGCGAACACCAATCCATACATATATATGGGGAGGTACTAGCTCCAACTCGGTTTTACAGTGAAAACTGTAGGAACTTCATACCGGCACTAGGAAACAGACTGAGAAACCAGAGTAAAAGTTTCTCCTGCAACCCGTTCCCTTTTTGCTAGATGAACGAACGTCTCTCCACATGCTCATTTCTGAGAGATAAGTGTGTGTGAAAGCCGTACTTCAACTAGCTTGTTGGGAACACAAAGTTTCTTTTCAGTTGCAAATTCCACTCCATACATATATATGGGGAGGTACTAGTTCCAACTCTGTTTTACAGAGAATACTGCAAGAATTTCAAACCGGCACTATGAAACAGACTGAGAAACCAGAGTAAAAGTTTCCCCTGCAACCCGTTCCCTTTGTGCTAGATGAAAGAACGTCTCTCCACATGCTCAGTTCTGAGAGATAAGTGTGTGTGAAAGCCGTCCTTCACCTAGCTTGTGGGGATAACAAAATTTCTTTTCAGATGCAAACTCCACTCCATACATATATATGGGGAGGTACTAGCTCCAACTCGGTTTTACAGTGAAAACTGCAGGTACTTCAAACCGGCACTAGGAAACAGACTGAGAAACCAGAGTAAATGTTTCTCCTGAAACCCGTTACCTTTGTGCTAGATGAACGAACGACTCTCCACATGCTCAGTTCTGAGAGATAAGTGTGTGTGAAAGCCGTCCTTCACATAGCTTGTTGGGAATACAAAGATTCTTTCAGTGGCAAAATCCACTCCACACATATTTATGGGGAGGATCTAGCTCCAACTCGGTATTACAGTGAAAACTGCAAGAATTTCAAACCGAAACTAGGAAAAAGACTGAGAAACCAGAGTAAAAGTTACTACTGCAACTCGTTCCATTTTTGGTAGGTGAACGAACGTCTCTCCACATGCTCAGTTCTGAGAGATAAGTGTGTGTGAAAGCCGTCCTTCACATAGCTTGTTGGGAACACAAAGTTTCTTTTCAGTTGCAAACTCCACTCCATATATATATATGGGGAGGTACAAGCCCAAACTCTGTGTTACAGTGAAAACTGCAGGAAATTCAAACCGGCACTAGGAAACAGACTGAGAAACCAGAGAATAACTTTCTCCTGCAACCCGTTCCCTTTGTGCTAGATGAACGAACCTCTCTCCACATGCTCAGTTCTGAGAGAAAAGTGTGTGTGAAAGCCGTCTTCAACTACCTTGTTGGGAACACAAAGTTTCTTTTCAGATGCAAACTCCATTCCATACATATATAAGGGTAGGTACTAGCCCCAACTCGGTTTTACAATGAAAACTGCAGGAACTTCAAACCGGCACTAGGAAACAGACTGAGAAACCATAGTAAAAGTTTCTCCTGCAACCCTTTCACTTTGTGCTAGATGAACGAATGACTCTCCACATGCACATTTCTGAGAGATAATTGGGTGTGAAACCGCACTTCACCTAGCTTGTTGGGAACACAAAGTTTCTTTTCAGTTGTAAACTCCTCTCCATAAATATATATGGGTAGGTACAAGCTCCAACACGGTTTTACATTGAAAACTGCAGAAACTTCAAACCGGCACTAGGAAACAGACTGAGAAACCAGAGTAAAAGTTTAACCTGCTACCCGTTCCCTTTGTGCTAGATGAACGAACGTCTCTCCACATGCTCATTTCTGAGAGATAAGTGTGTGTGAAAGCCGACCTTCACCTAGCTTGTTGGGAACACAAATTTACTTTTCAGTTGCAAACTCCACTCCATACATATATATGGGGAGGTACTAGCTCCAACTCGGTTTTACAGTGAAAACTGCAGGAACTTCAAACCGGCACTAGGAAACAGACTGAGAAACAGAGTAAAAGTTTCTCCTGCAACCCGTTCCCTTTGTGCTTGATGAACGAACGTCTCTCCACATGCTCATTTCTGAGAAATAAGTGTGTGTGAAAGCCGTCCTTCAACTAGCTTGTTGGGAACACATGTTTATTTTCAGTTGCAAACTCCACACCATACATATATATTGGGAGGTACTAGCTCCAGCTCGGTTTTACAATGAAAACTGCAGGAACTTCAAACCGGTAGTAGGAAACAGACTGAGAAACAGAGTAAAATTTTCTCCTGCAAACCGTTCCCTTTGTGCTTGATGAACGAACGTCTCTCCACATGCTCAGTTCTGAGAGATAAGTGTGTGTGAATGCCGTCCTTCACCTAGCTTGTTGGGAACACAAAGTTTCTTTTCAGTTGCAAACTCCATTCCATACATATATATGGGTAGGTACCAGCACCAACTCGGTTTTACAGTGAAAACTTCAGGAACTTCAAACCGGCACTAGGAAACAGACTGAGAAGCCAGAGTAAAAGTTACTACTGCAACTCGTTCAATTTTTGCTAGGTGAACGAACGTCTCTCCACATGCTCAGTTCTGAGAGATAATTGTGTGTGAAAGCCGTCCTTCACCTAGCTTTTTGGGAACACAAAATTTCTTTTCAGTTGCAAAGCCCACTCCATACATATATATGGGGAGGTACTAGCTCCAACTCGGTTTTACAGTGAAAACTGTAGGAACTTCATACCGGCACTAGGAAACAGACTGAGAAACCAGAGTAAAAGTTTCTCCTGCAACCCGTTCCCTTTTTGCTAGATGAACGAACGTCTCTCCACATGCTCATTTCTGAGAGATAAGTGTGTGTGAAAGCCGTACTTCAACTAGCTTGTTGGGAACACAAAGTTTCTTTTCAGTTGCAAATTCCACTCCATACATATATATGGGGAGGTACTAGCTCCAACTCTGTTTTACAGAGAATACTGCAGGAATTTCAAACCGGCACTATGAAACAGACTGAGAAACCAGAGTAAAAGTTTCCCCTGCAACCCGTTCCCTTTGTGCTAGATGAAAGAACGTCTCTCCACATGCTCAGTTCTGAGAGATATGTGTGTGTGAAAGCCGTCCTTCACCTAGCTTGTGGGGAACACAAAATTTCTTTTCAGATGCAAACTCCACTCCATACATATATATGGGGAGGTACTAGCTCCAACTCGGTTTTACAGTGAAAACTGCAGGTACTTCAAACCGGCACTAGGAAACAGACTGAGAAACCAGAGTAAATGTTTCTCCTGAAACCCGTTACCTTTGTGCTAGATGAACGAACGACTCTCCACATGCTCAGTTCTGAGAGATAAGTGTGTGTGAAAGCCGTCCTTCACATAGCTTGTTGGGAATACAAAGATTCTTTCAGTTGCAAAATCCACTCCACTCATATTTATGGGGAGGATCTAGCTCCAACTCGGTATTACAGTGAAAACTGCAAGAATTTCAAACCGAAACTAGGAAAAAGACTGAGAAACCAGAGTAAAAGTTACTACTGCAACTCGTTCCATTTTTGGTAGGTGAACGAACGTCTCTCCACATGCTCAGTTCTGAGAGATAAGTGTGTGTGAAAGCCGTCCTTCACATAGCTTGTTGGGAACACAAAGTTTCTTTTCAGTTGCAAACTCCACTCCATATATATATATGGGGAGGTACAAGCCCAAACTCTGTTTTACAGTGAAAACTGCAGGAAATTCAAACCGGCACTAGGAAACAGACTGAGAAACCAGAGAATAACTTTCTCCTGCAACCCGTTCCCTTTGTGCTAGATGAACGAACCTCTCTCCACATGCTCAGTTCTGAGAGAAAAGTGTGTGTGAAAGCCGTCTTCAACTACCTTGTTGGGAACACAAAGTTTCTTTTCAGATGCAAACTCCATTCCATACATATATAAGGGTAGGTACTAGCCCCAACTCGGTTTTACAATGAAAACTGCTGGAACTTCAAACCGGCACTAGGAAACAGACTGAGAAACCAGAGTAAAAGTTTAACCTGCTACCCGTTCCCTTTGTGCTAGATGAACGAACGTCTCTCCACATGCTCATTTCTGAGAGATAAGTGTGTGTGAAAGCCGTCCTTCACCTAGCTTGTTGGGAACACAAATTTACTTTTCAGTTGCAAACTCCACTCCATACATATATATGGGGAGGTACTAGCTCCAACTCGGTTTTACAGTGAAAACTGCAGGAACTTCAAACCGGCACTAGGAAACAGACTGAGAAACAGAGTAAAAGTTTCTCCTGCAACCCGTTCCCTTTGTGCTTGATGAACGAACGTCTCTCCACATGCTCATTTCTGAGAAATAAGTGTGTGTGAAAGCCGTCCTTCAACTAGCTTGTTGGGAACACATGTTTATTTTCAGTTGCAAACTCCACTCCATACATATATATTGGGAGGTACTAGTTCCAGCTCGGTTTTACAATGAAAACTGCAGGAACTTCAAACCGGTACTAGGAAACAGACTGAGAAACAGAGTAAAATTTTCTCCTGCAAACCGTTCCCTTTGTGCTTGATGAACGAACGTCTCTCCACATGCTCAGTTCTGAGAGATAAGTGTGTGTAAATGCCGTCCTTCACCTAGCTTGTTGGGAACACAAAGTTTCTTTTCAGTTGCAAACTCCATTCCATACATATATATGGGTAGGTACCAGCACCAACTCGGTTTTACAGTGAAAACTTCAGGAACTTCAAACCGGCACTAGGAAACAGACTGAGAAACCAGAGTAAATGTTTCTCCTGAAACCCGTTCCCTTTGTGTTAGATGAAAGAACGACTCTCCACATGCTCAGTTCTGAGAGATAAATGTGTGTGAAAGCCGTACTTCAACTAGCTTGTTGGGAACACAAAGTTTCTTTTCAGTTGCAAAATCCAGTCCACACATATTTATGGGGAGGTACTAGCTCCAACTCGGTATTACAGTGAAAACTGCAAGATCTTCAAAATGGCACTAGGAAACAGACTGAGAAGCCAGAGTAAAAGTTACTACTGCAACTCGTTCAATTTTTGCAAGGTGAACGAACGTCTCTCCACATGCTCAGTTCTGAGAGATAATTGTGTGTGAAAGCCGTCCTTCACCTAGCTTTTTGGGAACACAAAATTTCTTTTCAGTTGCAAAGCCCACTCCATACATATATATGGGGAGGTACTAGCTCCAACTCGGTTTTACAGTGAAAACTGTAGGAACTTCATACCGGCACTAGGAAACGGACTGAGAAACCAGAGTAAAAGTTTCTCCTGCAACCCGTTCCCTTTTTGCTAGATGAACGAACGTCTCTCCACATGCTCATTTCTGAGAGATATGTGTGTGTGAAAGCCGTACTTCAACTAGCTTGTTGGGAACACAAAGTTTCTTTTCAGTTGCAAATTCCACTCCATACATATATATGGGGAGGTACTAGCTCCAACTCTGTTTTACAGAGAATACTGCAGGAATTTCAAACCGGCACTAGGAAACAGACTGAGAAACCAGAGTAAAAGTTTCTCCTGCAACCCGTTCCCTTTGTGCTAGATGAAAGAACGTCTCTCCACATGCTCAGTTCTGAGAGATAAGTGTGTGTGAAAGCCGTCCTTCACCTAGCTTGTGGGGAACAAAAAATTTCTTTTCAGATGCAAACTCCACTCCATACATATATATGGGGAGGTACTAGCTCCAACTCGGTTTTACAGTGAAAACTGCAGGTACTTCAAACCGGCACTAGGAAACAGACTGAGAAACCAGAGTAAATGTTTCTCCTGAAACCCGTTACCTTTGTGCTAGATGAACGAACGACTCTCCACATGCTCAGTTCTGAGAGATAAGTGTGTGTGAAAGCCGTCCTTCACCTAGCTTGTTGGGAACACAAAGAATCTTTCAGTTGCAAAATCCACTCCACTCATATTTATGGGGAGGTTCTAGCTCCAACTCGGTATTACAGTGAAAACTGCAAGAATTTCAAACCGAAACTAGGAAAAAGAATGAGAAACCAGAGTAAAAGTTACTACTGCAACTCGTTCCATTTTTGGTAGGTGAACGAACGTCTCTCCACATGCTCAGTTCTGAGAGATAAGTGTGTGTGAAAGCCATACTTCACCTAGCTTTTTGGGAACACAAAGTTCCTTTTCAGTTGCAAACTCCACTCCATATATATACATGGGGAGGTACTATCAAAAACTCGGTTTTACAGTGAAAACTGCTTGAACTTCATACCGGCACTAGGAAACAGACTGAGAAACCAGAGTAATAGTTTCTCCTGCAACCCGTTCCATTTGTGCTAGATGAACGAACGTCTCTCCACATGCTCATTTCTGAGAGATAAGTGTGTGTGAAAGCCGTACTTCACCTAGCTTGTAGGGAACACAAAGTTTCTTTTCAGTTGCAAACTCCACTCCATACATATACATTGGGATGTACTAGCTCCAACCCGGTTTTACAGAGAAAACTGCAGGAACTTCAAACCGGCACTATGAAACAGACTGAGATACCAGAAAAATACTTTCTCCTGCAACCCGTTCCCTTTTTGCTAGATGAACGAACGTCTCTAAACATGCTCAGTTCTGAGAGATAAGTGTGTGTGAAAGCCGTCCTTCACCGAGCTTTTTGGGAACACAAAGTTTCTTTTCAGATGCAAACTCCATTCCATACATATATATGGGTAGGTACTACCCCAAATCGATTTTACAATGAAAACTGCAGGAACTTCAAACTGGCATTAGGAAACAGACTGAGAAACAGAGTAAAAGTTTCTCCTGCAATCCGTTCCCTTTGTGCTTGATGAACGAACGTCTCTCCTCATGCTCAGTTCTGAGAGATAAGTGTGTGTGAAAGCCGTCCTTCACCTAGCTTGTTGGGAACACAAAGTTTCTTTTCAGTTGCAAACTCCACTCCATACATATATATGGGTAGGTACTAGCTCCAACTCGGTTTTACAGTGAAAACTTCAGGAACTTCAAACCGGCACTAGGAAACAGACTGAGACACCAGAGTAAATGTTTCCCCTGAAACCCGTTCCCTTTGTGCTAGATGAACGAACGAATCTCCACATGCTCAGTTCTGAGAGATAAGTGTGTGTGAAAGGCTTCCTTCACCTAGCTTGTTGGGAACACAAAGTTTCTTTTCATTTGCAAAATCCACTCCACACATATTCATGAGGAGGTACTAGATCCAACTCGGTATTACAGTGAAAACTGCAAGAACTTCAAAATGGCACTAGGAAACAGACTGAGAAACCAGAGTAAAAGTTACTACTGCAACTCGTTCCATTTTTGCTAGGTGAACGAACGTCTCTCCACATGCTCAGTTCTGAGAGATAAATGTGTGTGAAAGCCGCCGTTCACCTAGCTTGTTGGGAACACAAAGTTTCTTTTCAGTTGCAAACTCCACTCAATACATATATATGGGGAGGTACTAGCCCCAACTCGGTTTTACAGTGAAAACTGCAGGAACTTTAAACCGGCACTAGGAAACAGACTGAGAAACCAGAGTAAATGTTTCTCCTGAAACCCGTTCCGTTTATGCTAGATGAACGAAAGTCTCTAAACATGCTCAGTTCTGAGAGATAAGTGTGTGTGAAAGCCGTCCTTCACCTAGCTTGTTGGGAACACAATGTTTCTTTTCAGTTGCAAAATCCACTCCACACATATATATGGGGAGGTACTAGCTCCAACTCGGTATTACAGTGAAAACTGCAAGAACTTCAAAATGGCACTAGGAAACAGACTGAGAAACCAGAGCAAAAGTTACTACTGCAACTCGTTCCATTTTTGCTAGGTGAACGAACGTCTCTCCACATGCTGAGTTCTAAGAGATATGTGTGTGTGAAAGCCGTCCTTCACCTAGCTTTTTGGGAACACAAAGTTTCTTTTCAGTTGCAAACTCCACTCCATACATATATATGGGGAGGTACTAGCTCCAATTCGGTTTAACAGTGAAAACTGCAGGAACTTCATACGGGCACTAGGAAACAGACTGAGAAACCAGAGTACAAGTTTCTCCTGCAACCCGTTCCCTTTTTGCTAGATGAACAAACGTCTCTCCACATGCTCAGTTCTGAGAGATAAGTGTGTGTGAAAGCCGTTCTTTACCTAGCTTGTTGGGAACACAAAGTTTATTTTCAGTTGCAAACTCCACTCCATACATATATATGGGGAGGTACTAGCTCCAACTCGGTTTTACAGAGAGAACTGCAGGAACTTCAAACCGGCACTAGGAAACAGACTGAGAAACCAGAGTAAAACTTTCACCTGCAACCCGTTCCTTTTTGCTAGATGAACGAACGTCTCTCCACGTGCTCAGTTCTGAGAGATAAGTGTGTGTGAAAGCCGTCCTTCACCTAGCTTGTTGGGAACACAAAGTTTCTTTTCAGTTGCAAACTCCACTCCATACATATATATGGGAAGGTACTAGCTCCAACTCGGTTTTACAGTGAAAAATGCTGGAACTTCAAACCGGCACTAGGAAACAGACTGAGAAACAGAGTAAAAATTTCTCCTGCAACCCGTTTCCTTTGTGCTTTATGAACGAACGTCTCTCCACATGATCAGTTCTGAGAGATAAGTGTGTGTGAAGCCGTCCTTCTACTAACTTGTTGGGAACACAAAGTTTCTTTTCAGTTGCAAACTCCACTCCATATATATATATGGGGAGGTACTAGCCCCAAATCGGTTTTACATTGAAAACTGCAGGAACTTCAAACCGGCACTAGGAAACAGACTGAGAAACCAGAGTATAAGTTTCTCCTGCAACCCGTTCCGTTTGTGCTAGATGAACGAATGACTCTCCACATGCTCAGTTCTGAGATATAATTGTATTTGAAAGCCGTCCTTCACCTAGCTTGTTGCGAACACCAAGTTTCTTTTCAGTTGCAAACTCCACTCCATACATATATATGGGGAGGTACTAGCCCCAACTCGGTTTTACAGTGAAAACTGCAGGAACTTCAAACCGGCACTAGGAAACAGATTGAGAAACCAGAGTAAAAGTTTCTCCTGCAACAAGTTCCAATTGTGCTTGATGAACGAACGTCTCTCCACATGCTCAGTTCTGAGAGATAAATGTGTGTGAAAGCCGATCTTCACCTAGCTTGTTGGGAACACAAAGTTTCTTTTCAGATGCAAACTCCACTCCATACATATATATGGGGAGGTACTAGCTCCAACGATTTTACAGTGAAAACTGCAGGAACTTCTAACCGGCACTAGGAAACAGACTGAGAAACCAGAGTAAAAGTTTATCCTGCAACCCGTTCCCTTTGAGCTAGATGAACGAACGTCTCTCCACATGCTCATTTCTGAGAGATAAGTGTGTGTGAAAGCCGTCCTTCACCTAGCTTGTTGGGAACACAAAGTTTCTTTTCAGTTGCAAACTCCAATCCATACATATATAAGGGGAGGTACTAGCTCCAACTCGATTTTACAGTGAAAACTGCAGGAACTTCAAACCGGCACTAGCAAACAGACTGAGAAATAGAGTAAAAGTTTCTCCTGCAACCCGTTCCCTTTGTGCTTTATAAACGAACGTCTCTCCACATGCTCAGTGCTGAGAGATAAGTGTGTGTGAAAGCCGTCCTTCACCTAGCTTGTTGGGAACACAAAGTTTCTTTTCAGTTGCAAAATCCATTTCACACATATTTATGGGAAGTACTAGCTCCAACTCGGTATTACAGTGAAAACTGCAAAAACTTCAAAATGGCACTAGGAAACAGACTGGGAAACCAGAGTAAAAGTTACTACTACAACTCGTTCCATTTTTGCTAGGTGAACGAACGTCTCTCCACATGCTCAGTTCTGAGAGATAAGTGTGTGTGAAAGCCGTCCTTCACCTAGCTTGTTGGGAACACAAAGTTTCTTTTCAGTTGCAAAATCCATTTCACACATATTTATGGGAAGTACTAGCTCCAACTCGGTATTACAGTGAAAACTGCAAAAACTTCAAAATGGCACTAGGAAACAGACTGGGAAACCAGAGTAAAAGTTACTTCTACAACTCGTTCCATTTTTGCTAGGTGAACGAACGTCTCTCCACATGCTCAGTTCTGAGAGATAAGTGTGTGTGAAAGCCGTCCTTCACCTAGCTTTTTGGGAACACAAAGTTTCTTTTCAGTTGCAAACTCCACTCCATACATATATATGGGGAGGTACTAGCTCCAACTCTGTATTACAGTGAAAACTGCAAGAACTTCCAAATGGCACTAGGAAACATACTGAGAAACCAGAGTAAAAGTTACACCTGCAACTCGTTCCCTTTTTCCTAGGTGAACGAACGTCTCTCCACATGCTCAGTTCTGAGAGATAAGTGTGTGTGAAAGCCGTCCTTCACCTAGCTTTTTGGGAACACAAAGTTTCTTTTCAGTTGCCAACTCCACTCCATAAATATATATTGGGAGGTACTAGCTCCAACTCGGTTTTACAGTGAAAACTGCAGGAACTTCAAAACGGCACTAGGAAACAGACTGAGGAATCAGAGTAAAAGTTTCCCCTGCAACCCGTTCCCTTTGTGATTTTTGAACGAACGTCTCTCCACATGCTCAGTTCTGAGAGAAAAGTGTGTGTGAAAGCCGTCCTTCACCTAGCTTGTTGGGAACACAAAGTTTCTTTTCAGTTGCAAACTCCACTCCATACATATATATGGGGAGGTTCTATCCCCAACTCGGTTTTACAGTGAAAACTGCAGGAACTTCAAACCGGCACTAGGAAACAGACTGAGAAACAGAGTAAAAGTTTCTCCTGCAACCCGTTCACTTTGTGATTTATAACGAACGTCTCTTCACATGCTCAGTTCTGAGAGATAAGTGTGTGTGAAAGCCGTCCTTCACCTAGCTTGTCGGGAACACAATGTTTCTTTTCAGATGCAAACTCCACTCCATACATATATAAGGGTAGGTACTAGCCCCAACTCGGTTTTACAGTGAAAACTGCAGGAACTTCAAACCAGCACTAGGAAACAGACTGAGAAACAGAGTAAAAGTTTCTCCTGCAACCCGTTCCCTTTGTGCTTTATAAAAGAACGTCTCTCCACATGCTCAGATCTGAGAGATAAGTGTGTTTGAAAGCCGTCCTTCACCTAGCTTCTTGGGAACACAAAGTTTCTTTTCAGTTGCAAAATCCATTTCACACATATTTATGGGAAGTACTAGCTCCAACTCGGTATTACAGTGAAAACTGCAAGAACTTCAAAATGGCACTAGGAAACAGACTGGGAAACCAGAGTAAAAGTTACTACTGCAACTCGTTCCATTTTTGCTAGGTGAACGAACGTCTCTCCACATGCTCAGTTCTGAGAGATAAGTGTGTGTGAAAGCCGTCCTTCACCTAGCTTTTTGGGAACACAAAGTTTCTTTTCAGTTGCAAACTCCACTCCATACATATATATGGGGAGGTACTAGCTCCAACTCTGTATTACAGTGAAAACTGCAAGAACTTCCAAATGGCACTAGGAAACATACTGAGAAACCAGAGTAAAAGTTACACCTGCAACTCGATCCCTTTTTCCTAGGTGAACGAACGTCTCTCCACATGCTCAGTTCTGAGAGATAATTGTGTGTGAAAGCCGTCCTTCACCTAGCTTGTTGGGAACACAAAGTTTCTTTTCAGTTGCAAATTCCACTCCACAAATATTTATGGGGAGGTACTAGCTCCAACTCGTTATTACAGTGAAAACTGCAAGAACTTCAAAATTGCACTCGGAAACAGACTGAGAAACCAGAGTAATAGTTACTCCTGCAACTCGTTCCATTTTTGCTAGGTGAACGAACGTCTCTCCACATGCTCAGTTCTGAGAGATAAGTGTGTGTGAATGCCGTCCTTCACCTAGCTTGTTGGGAACAGAAAGTTTCTTTTCAGTTGCAAACTCCACTCCATACATATATATGGGGAGGTACTAGCTCCAACTCGGTTTGACAGGGAAAACTGCAGGAACTTCAAACCGGCACTAGGAAACAGACTGAGAAACCAGAGTAAAAGTTTTCCCTGCAACCCGTTCCCTTTGTGCTTTATGAACAAACGTCTCTCCACATGCTCAGTTCTGAAGAGTTAATTGTGTGTGAAAGCCGTCCTTCACCTAGCTTGTTGGGAACACAAAGTTCCTTTTCAGTTGCAAACTCCACTCCATACATATATATGGGGAGGTAGAAGCTCCAACTCGGTTTTACAGTGAAAACTGCAGGAACTTCAAACCGGCACTAGGAAACAGACTGAGAAACCAGAGTAAAATTTTCTCCTGCAAACCTTTCCCTTTGTGCTAGATGAAAGAATGACTCTCCACATGCTCATTTCTGAGAGATAATTGGGTGTGAAAGCCGCACTTCACCTAGCTTGTTGGGAACACAAAGTTTCTTTTCAGTTGCAAACTCCTCTCCATAAATATATATGGGGAGGTACTAGCTCCAACACGGTTTTAGAGTGAAAACTGCAGGAACTTCAAACCGGCACTAGGAAACAGACTGAGAAACCAGAGTAAAAGTTTATCCTGCAACCCGTTCCCTTTGAGCTAGATGAACGAACGTCTCTCCACATGCTCATTTCTGAGAGATAATTGTGTGTGAAAGCCGTCCTTCACCTAGCTTGTTGGGAACACAAAGTTTCTTTTCAGTTGCAAACTCCAATCCATACATATATAAGGGGAGGTACTAGCTCCAACTCGGTTTTACAGTGAAAACTGCAGGAACTTCAAACCGGCACTAGCAAACAGACTGAGAAATAGAGTAAAAGTTTCTCCTGCAACCCGTTCCCTTTGTGCTTTATAAACGAACGTCTCTCCACATGCTCAGTGCTGAGAGATAAGTGTGTGTGAAAGCCGTCCTTCACCTAGCTTGTTGGGAACACAAAGTTTCTTTTCAGTTGCAAAATCCATTTCACACATATTTATGGGAAGTACTAGCTCCAACTCGGTATTACAGTGAAAACTGCAAAAACTTCAAAATGGCACTAGGAAACAGACTGGGAAACCAGAGTAAAAGTTACTACTACAACTCGTTCCATTTTTGCTAGGTGAACGAACGTCTCTCCACATGCTCAGTTCTGAGAGATAAGTGTGTGTGAAAGCCGTCCTTCACCTAGCTTTTTGGGAACACAAAGTTTCTTTTCAGTTGCAAACTCCACTCCATACATATATATGGGGAGGTACTAGCTCCAACTCTGTATTACAGTGAAAACTGCAAGAACTTCCAAATGGCACTAGGAAACATACTGAGAAACCAGAGTAAAAGTTACACCTGCAACTCGTTCCCTTTTTCCTAGGTGAACGAACGTCTCTCCACATGCTCAGTTCTGAGAGATAAGTGTGTGTGAAAGCCGTCCTTCACCTAGCTTTTTGGGAACACAAAGTTTCTTTTCAGTTGCCAACTCCACTCCATAAATATATATTGGGAGGTACTAGCTCCAACTCGGTTTTACAGTGAAAACTGCAGGAACTTCAAAACGGCACTAGGAAACAGACTGAGGAATCAGAGTAAAAGTTTCCCCTGCAACCCGTTCCCTTTGTGATTTTTGAACGAACGTCTCTCCACATGCTCAGTTCTGAGAGATAAGTGTGTGTGAAAGCCGTCCTTCACCTAGCTTGTTGGGAACACAAAGTTTCTTTTCAGTTGCAAACTCCACTCCATACATATATATGGGGAGGTTCTATCCCCAACTCGGTTTTACAGTGAAAACTGCAGGAACTTCAAACCGGCACTAGGAAACAGACTGAGAAACAGAGTAAAAGTTTCTCCTGCAACCCGTTCACTTTGTGATTTATAACGAACGTCTCTTCACATGCTCAGTTCTGAGAGATAAGTGTGTGTGAAAGCCGTCCTTCACCTAGCTTGTCGGGAACACAATGTTTCTTTTCAGATGCAAACTCCACTCCATACATATATAAGGGTAGGTACTAGCCCCAACTCGGTTTTACAGTGAAAACTGCAGGAACTTCAAACCAGCACTAGGAAACAGACTGAGAAACAGAGTAAAAGTTTCTCCTGCAACCCGTTCCCTTTGTGCTTTATAAAAGAACGTCTCTCCACATGCTCAGATCTGAGAGATAAGTGTGTTTGAAAGCCGTCCTTCACCTAGCTTCTTGGGAACACAAAGTTTCTTTTCAGTTGCAAAATCCATTTCACACATATTTATGGGAAGTACTAGCTCCAACTCGGTATTACAGTGAAAACTGCAAGAACTTCAAAATGGCACTAGGAAACAGACTGGGAAACCAGAGTAAAAGTTACTACTGCAACTCGTTCCATTTTTGCTAGGTGAACGAACGTCTCTCCACATGCTCAGTTCTGAGAGATAAGTGTGTGTGAAAGCCGTCCTTCACCTAGCTTGTTGGGAACACAAAGTTTCTTTTCAGTTGCAAACTCCACTCCATACATATATATGGGGAGGAACTAGCTCCAACTCGGTTTTACAGTGAAAACTGCAGGAACTTCAAAACGGCACTAGGAAACAGACTGACAAACAGAGTTAAAGTTTCTCCTGCAACGCGTTTCATTTTTGCTTTATGAACGAACGTCTCTCCACATGCTGAGTTCTGAGAGATAAGTGTGTGTGAAAGCCGTCCTTCACCTAGCTTGTGGGGAACACAATGTTTCTTTTCAGATGCAAACTCCACTCCATACATATATATGGGTAGGTACTAGCCCCAACTCGGTTTTACAGTGAAAACAGCAGGAACTTCAGATCGGCACTAGGAAACAGACTGAGAATACAGAGAAAAAGTTTCTTCTGCAACCCGTTCCCTTTGTGCTAGATGAACGAACGTCTCTCCACATGCTCAGTTCTGAGAGATATGTGTGTGTGAAACCCGTCCTTCAACTTGCTTGTTGGGAACACAAAGTTTCTTTTCAGTTGGAAACTCCACTCCATACATATATATGGGGTGTACTAGCTACAAATCGGTATTACAGTGAAAACTGTAAGAAGTTAAAAATGGCACTAGGAAATATACTGAGAAACCAGAGTAAAATTTACCCCTGCAACTCGTTCCCTTTTTCCTAGGTGAACGACAGTCTCTCCACATGCTCAGTTCTGAGAGATAATTGTGTGTGAAAGCCGTCCTTCACCTAGCTATTTGGGAACACAGAGTTTCTTTTCAGTTGCAAACTCCACTCCATACATATATATGGGGAGGTACTAGCTCCAACTCGGTTTTACAATGAAAACTGCAGGAACTTCAACCCGGCACTAGGAAACAGACTGAGAAACAGATTAAAAGTTCTCCTGCAGCCCGTTCCTTTTGTGCTTGATGAACGAACGTCTCTCCACATGCTCAGTTGTGAGAGATAAGTGTGTGTGAAAGCCGTCCTTCACCTAGCTTTTTGGTAACACAAAGTTTCTTTTCTGTTGCCAACTACACTCCATACATATAAATGGGGAGGTACTAGCTCCAAATCGGTTTTACAGTGAAAACTGCAGGAACTTCAAACTGGCACTAGGAAACAGACTGAGAAACCAGAGTAAGAGTTTCTCCTGCAACCTGTTCCCTTTTTGCTAGATGAACGAACGTCTCTCCACATGCTCATTTCTGAGAGATAAGTGTGTGTGAAAGCCGTCCTTCACCTAGCTTGTTGGGAACACAAAGTTTCTTTTCAGTTGCAAACTCCACTCCATACATATATATGGGTTGGTACTAGCTCCAACTCGGTTTTACAGTGAAAACTGCAGGAACTTCAAACCGGCACTAGGAAACAGACTGAGAATCCAGAGTAAAAGTTTCTCCTGCAAACCGTTCCCTTTGTGCTAGATGAACGAATGACTCTCCACATGCTCAATTCTGAGAGATAATTGTGTCTGAAAGCCGTCCTTCACCTAGCTTGTTGGGAACACAAAGTTTCTTTTCAGTTGCAAACTCCACTCCATATATATATATGGGGAGGTACTAGCTCCAACTCGGTTTTACAGTGAAAACTGCAGGAACTTCAAACCGGCACTAGGAAACAGACTGAGAAACAGAGTAAAAGTTTCTCCTGCAACCCGTTCCCTTTGTGCTTGATGAACGAACGTCTCTCCACATGCTCATTTCTGAGAGATAAGTGTGTGTGAAAGCCGTCCTTCAACTAGCTTGTTGGGAACACATGTTTCTTTTCAGTTGCAAACTCCACTCCATACATATATATGGGGAGGTACTAGCTCCAATTCGGTTTTACAGTGAAATCTTCATTAATTTCAAACCGGCAATAGGAAACAGACTGAGAAACCAGAGTAAATGTTTCTCCTGAAACACGTTCCCTTTGTGCAAGATGAACGAACGACTCTCCACATGCTCAGTTCTGAGAGATAATTGTGTGTGAAAGCCGTCCTTCACCTAGCTTGTTGGGAACACAAAGTTTCTTTTCAGTAGCAAATTCCACTCCACACATATTTATGGGGAGGTACTAGCTCCAACTCTTTATTACAGTGAAAACTGCAAGAACTTCAAAATGGCACTAGGAAACAGACTGAGAAACCAGAGTAATAGTTACTCCTGCAACTCGTTCCATTTTTGCTAGGTGAACGAACGTCTCTCCACATGCTCAGTTCTGAGAGATAAGTGTGTGTGAAAGCCGTCCTTCACATAGCTTGTTGGGAACACAAAGTTTCTTTTCAGTTGCAAACTCCACCCCATATATATATATATGAGGAGGTAAAAGCCCAAACTCTGTTTTACAGTGAAAACTGCAGGAACTTCAACCCGGCACTAGGAAACAGACTGAGAAACCAGAGAATAACTTTCTCCTGCAACCCGTTCCCTTTGTGCTAGATGAACGAACCTCTCTCCACATGCTCAGTTCTGAGAGATAAGTGTGTGTGAAAGCCGTCTTCAACTACCTTGTTGGGAACACAAAGTTTCTTTTCAGATGCAAACTCCATTCCATACATATATAAGGGTAGGTACTAGCCCCAACTCTGTTTTACAATGAAAACTGCAGGAACTTCAAACCGGCACTAGGAAACAGACTGAGAAACCATAGTAAAAGTTTCTCCTGCAACCCTTTCACTTTGTGCTAGATGAACGAATGACTCTCCACATGCTAAGTTCTGAGAGATAATTGGGTGTGAAAGCCGCACTTCACCTAGCTTGTTGGGAACACAAAGTTTCTTTTCAGTTGTAAACTCCTCTCCATAAATATATATGGGGAGGTACAAGCTCCAACACGGTTTTACAGTGAAAACTGCAGGAACTTCAAACCGGAACTAGGAAACAGACTGAGAAACCAGAGTAAAAGTTTAACCTGCAACCCGTTCCCTTTGTGCTAGATGAACGAACGTCTCTCCACATGCTCATTTCTGAGAGATAAGTGTGTGTGAAAGCCGTCCTTCACCTAGCTTGTTGGGAACACAAAGTTTCTTTTCAGTTGCAAACTCCACTCCATACATATATATGGGGAGGTACTAGCTCCAACTCGGTTTTACAGTGAAAACTGCAGGAACTTCAAACCGGCACTAGGAAACAGACTGAGAAACAGAGTAAAAGTTTCTCCTGCAACCCGTTCCCTTTGTGCTTGATGAACGAACGTCTCTCCACATGCTCATTTCTGAGAGATAAGTGTGTGTGAAAGCCGTCCTTCACCTAGCTTTTTGGGAACACAAAGTTTCTTTTCAGTTGCAAACTCCACTCCATAAATATATATTGGGAGGTACTAGCCCCAACTCGGTTTTACAGTGAAAACTGCAGGTACTTCAAACCGGCACTAGGAAACAGACTGAGAAACCAGAGTAAATGTTTCTCCTGAAACACGTTCCCTTTGTGCAAGATGAACGAACCACTCTCCACATGCTCAGTTCTGAGAGATAATTGTGTGTGAAAGCCGTCCTTCACCTAGCTTGTTGGGAACACAAAGTTTCTTTTCAGTAGCAAATTCCACTCCACACATATTTATGGGGAGGTACTAGCTCCAACTCGGTATTACAGTGAAAACTGCAAGAACTTCAAAATGGCACTAGGAATCAGACTGAGAAACCAGAGTAATAGTTACTCCTGCAACTCGTTCCATTTTTGCTAGGTGAACGAACGTCTCTCCACATGCTCAGTTCTGAGAGATAAGTGTGTGTGAAAGCCGTCCTTCAAATAGCTTGTTGGGAACACAAAGTTTCTTTTCAGTTGCAAACTCCACCCCATATATATATATGGGGAGGTAAAAGCCCAAACTCTGTTTTACAGTGAAAACTGCAGGAACTTCAACCCGGCACTAGGAAACAGACTGAGAAACCAGAGAATAACTTTCTCCTGCAACCCGTTCCCTTTGTGCTAGATGAACGAACCTCTCTCCACATGCTCAGTTCTGAGAGATATGTGTGTGTGAAAGCCGTCTTCAACTACCTTGTTGGGAACACAAAGTTTCTTTTCAGATGCAAACTCCATTCCATACATATATAAGGGTAGGTACTAGCCCCAACTCTGTTTTACAATGAAAACTGCAGGAACTTCAAACCGGCACTAGGAAACAGACTGAGAAACCATAGTAAAAGTTTCTCCTGCAACCCTTTCACTTTGTGCTAGATGAACGAATGACTCTCCACATGCTAAGTTCTGAGAGATAATTGGGTGTGAAAGCCGCACTTCACCTAGCTTGTTGGGAACACAAAGTTTCTTTTCAGTTGTAAACTCCTCTCCATAAATATATATGGGGAGGTACAAGCTCCAACACGGTTTTACAGTGAAAACTGCAGGAACTTCAAACCGGAACTAGGAAACAGACTGAGAAACCAGAGTAAAAGTTTAACCTGCAACCCGTTCCCTTTGTGCTAGATGAACGAACGTCTCTCCACATGCTCATTTCTGAGAGATAAGGGTGTGTGAAAGCCGTCCTTCACCTAGCTTGTTGGGAACACAAAGTTTCTTTTCAGTTGCAAACTCCACTCCATACATATATATGGGGAGGTACTAGCTCCAACTCGGTTTTACAGTGAAAACTGCAGGAACTTCAAACCGGCACTAGGAAACAGACTGAGAAACAGAGTAAAAGTTTCACCTGCAACCCGTTCCCTTTGTGCTTGATGAACGAACGTCTCTCCACATGCTCATTTCTGAGAGATAAGTGTGTGTGAAAGCCGTCCTTCACCAAGCTTTTTGGGAACACAAAATTTCTTTTCAGTTGCAAACTCCACTCCATAAATATATATTGGGAGGTACTAGCCCCAACTCGGTTTTACAGTGAAAACTGCAGGAACTTCAAACCGGCACTAGGAAACAGACTGAGAAACAGAGTAAAAGTTTCTCCTGCAACCCGTTCCCTTTGTGCTTTATGAACGAACGTCTCTCCACATGCTGAGTTCTGAGAGATAAGTGTGTGTGAAAGCCGTCCTTCAGCTAGCTTGTGTTGAACACAATGTTTCTTTTCAGATGCAAACTCCACTCCATACATATATATGGCTAGGTACTAGCCCCAACTCGGTTTTACAGTGAAAACAGCAGGAACTTCAAATCGGCACTAGGAAACAGACTGAGAATACAGAGAAAAAGTTTCTTCTGCAACCCGTTCCCTTTGTGCTAGATGAACGAACGTCTCTCCACATGCTCAGTTCTGAGAGATATGTGTGTGTGAAACCCGTCCTTCAACTTGCTTGTTGGGAACACAAAGTTTCTTTTCAGTTGCAAACTCCACTCCATACATATATATGGGGTGTACTAGCTACAAATCGGTATTACAGTGAAAACTGCAAGAAGTTAAAAATGGCACTAGGAAATATACTGAGAAACCAGAGTAAAATTTACACCTGCAACTCGTTCCCTTTTTCCTAGGTGAACGACAGTCTCTCCACATGCTCAGTTCTGAGAGATAATTGTGTGTGAAAGTGGTCCTTCACCTAGCTATTTGGGAACACAGAGTTTCTTTTCAGTTGCAAACTCCACTCCATACATATATATGGGGAGGTACTAGCTCCAACTCGGTTTTACAATGAAAACTGCAGGAACTTCAAACCGGCACTAGGAAACAGACTGAGAAACAGATTAAAAGTTCTCCTGCAGCCCGTTCCATTTGTGCTTGATGAACGAACGTCTCTCCACATGCTCAGATCTGAGAGATAAGTGTGTGTGAAAGCCGTCCTTCACCTACCTTTTTGGTAACACAAAGTTTCTTTTCTGTTGCCAACTACACTCCATACATATAAATGGGGAGGTACTAGCTCCAAATCGGTTTTACAGTGAAAATTGCAGGAACTTCAAACTGGCACTAGGAAACAGACTGAGAAACCAGAGTAAGAGTTTCTCCTGCAACCTGTTCCCTTTTTGCTAGATGAACGAACGTCTCTCCACATGCTCATTTCTGAGAGATAAGTGTGTGTGAAAGCCGTCCTTCACCTAGCTTGTTGGGAACACAAAGTTTCTTTTCAGTTGCAAACTCCACTCCATACATATATATGGGGAGGTACTAGCTCCAATTCGGTTTTACAGTGAAATCTTCATTAATTTCAAACCGGCAATAGGAAACAGACTGAGAAACCAGAGTAAATGTTTCTCCTGAAACACGTTCCCTTTGTGCAAGATGAACGAACGACTCTCCACATGCTCAGTTCTGAGAGATAATTGTGTGTGAAAGCCGTCCTTCACCTAGCTTGTTGGGAACACAAAGTTTCTTTTCAGTAGCAAATTTCACTCCACACATATTTATGGGGAGGTACTAGCTCCAACTCGGTATTACAGTGAAAACTGCAAGAACTTCAAAATGGCACTAGGAATCAGACTGAGAAACCAGAGTAATAGTTACTCCTGCAACTCGTTCCATTTTTGCTAGGTGAACGAACGTCTCTCCACATGCTCAGTTCTGAGAGATAAGTGTGTGTGAAAGCCGTCCTTCACATAGCTTGTTGGGAACACAAAGTTTCTTTTCAGTTGCAAACTCCACCCCATATATATATATGGGGAGGTAAAAGCCCAAACTCTGTTTACAGTGAAAACTGCAGGAACTTCAACCCGGCACTAGGAAACAGACTGAGAAACCAGAGAATAACTTTCTCCTGCAACCCGTTCCCTTTGTGCTAGATGAACGAACCTCTCTCCACATGCTCAGTTCTGAGAGATAAGTGTGTGTGAAAGCCGTCTTCAACTACCTTGTTGGGAACACAAAGTTTCTTTTCAGATGCAAACTCCATTCCATACATATATAAGGGTAGGTACTAGCCCCAACTCTGTTTTACAATGAAAACTGCAGGAACTTCAAACCGGCACTAGGAAACAGACTGAGAAACCATAGTAAAAGTTTCTCCTGCAACCCTTTCACTTTGTGCTAGATGAACGAATGACTCTCCACATGCTAAGTTCTGAGAGATAATTGGGTGTGAAAGCCGCACTTCACCTAGCTTGTTGGGAACACAAAGTTTCTTTTCAGTTGTAAACTCCTCTCCATAAATATATATTGGGAGGTACAAGCTCCAACACGGTTTTAAAGTGAAAACTGCAGGAACTTCAAACCGGAACTAGGAAACAGACTGAGAAACCAGAGTAAAAGTTTAACCTGCAACCCGTTCCCTTTGTGCTAGATGAACGAACGTCTCTCCACATGCTCATTTCTGAGAGATAAGTGTGTGTGAAAGCCGTCCTTCACCTAGCTTGTTGGGAACACAAAGTTTCTTTTCAGTTGCAAACTCCACTCCATACATATATATGGGGAGGTACTAGCTCCAACTCGGTTTTACAGTGAAAACTGCAGGAACTTCAAACCGGCACTAGGAAACAGACTGAGAAACAGAGTAAAAGTTTCTCCTGCAACCCGTTCCCTTTGTGCTTGATGAACGAACGTCTCTCCACATGCTCATTTCTGAGAGATAAGTGTGTGTGAAAGCCGTCCTTCACCTAGCTTTTTGGGAACACAAAGTTTCTTTTCAGTTGCAAACTCCAATCCATAAATATATATTGGGAGGTACTAGCCCCAACTCGGTTTTACAGTGAAAACTGCAGGAACTTCAAACCGGCACTAGGAAACAGACTGAGAAACAGAGTAAAAGTTTCTCCTGCAACCCGTTCCCTTTGTGCTTGATGAACGAACGTCTCTCCACATGCTCATTTCTGAGAGATAAGTGTGTGTGAAAGCCGTCCTTCAACTAGCTTGTTGGGAACACATGTTTCTTTGCAGTTGCAAACTCCACTCCATACATATATATGGGGAGGTACTAGCTCCAACTCGGTTTTACAGTGAAATCTTCATTAATTTCAAACCGGCAATAGGAAACAGACTGAGAAACCAGAGTAAATGTTTCTCCTGAAACACGTTCCCTTTGTGCAAGATGAACGAACCACTCTCCACATGCTCAGTTCTGAGAGATAATTGTGTGTGAAAGCCGTCCTTCACCTAGCTTGTTGGGAACACAAAGTTTCTTTTCAGTAGCAAATTCCACTCCACACATATTTATGGGGAGGTACTAGCTCCAACTCGGTATTACAGTGAAAACTGCAAGAACTTCAAAATGGCACTAGGAATCATACTGAGAAACCAGAGTAATAGTTACTCCTGCAACTCGTTCCATTTTTGCTAGGTGAACGAACGTCTCTCCACATGCTCAGTTCTGAGAGATAAGTGTGTGTGAAAGCCGTCCTTCACATAGCTTGTTGGGAACACAAAGTTTCTTTTCAGTTGCAAACTCCACCCCATATATATATATGGGGAGGTAAAAGCCCAAACTCTGTTTTACAGTGAAAACTGCAGGAACTTCAACCCGGCACTAGGAAACAGACTGAGAAACCAGAGAATAACTTTCTCCTGCAACCCGTTCCCTTTGTGCTAGATGAACGAACCTCTCTCCACATGCTCAGTTCTGAGAGATATGTGTGTGTGAAAGCCGTCTTCAACTACCTTGTTGGGAACACAAAGTTTCTTTTCAGATGCAAACTCCATTCCATACATATATAAGGGTAGGTACTAGCCCCAACTCTGTTTTACAATGAAAACTGCAGGAACTTCAAACCGGCACTAGGAAACAGACTGAGAAACCATAGTAAAAGTTTCTCCTGCAACCCTTTCACTTTGTGCTAGATGAACGAATGACTCTCCACATGCTAAGTTCTGAGAGATAATTGGGTGTGAAAGCCGCACTTCACCTAGCTTGTTGGGAACACAAAGTTTCTTTTCAGTTGTAAACTCCTCTCCATAAATATATATGGGGAGGTACAAGCTCCAACACGGTTTTACAGTGAAAACTGCAGGAACTTCAAACCGGAACTAGGAAACAGACTGAGAAACCAGAGTAAAAGTTTAACCTGCAACCCGTTCCCTTTGTGCTAGATGAACGAACGTCTCTCCACATGCTCATTTCTGAGAGATAAGTGTGTGTGAAAGCCGTCCTTCACCTAGCTTGTTGGGAACACAAAGTTTCTTTTCAGTTGCAAACTCCACTCCATACATATATATGGGGAGGTACTAGCTCCAACTCGGTTTTACAGTGAAAACTGCAGGAACTTCAAACCGGCACTAGGAAACAGACTGAGAAACAGAGTAAAAGTTTCACCTGCAACCCGTTCCATTTGTGCTTGATGAACGAACGTCTCTCCACATGCTCATTTCTGAGAGATAAGTGTGTGTGAAAGCCGTCCTTCACCAAGCTTTTTGGGAACACAAAATTTCTTTTCAGTTGCAAACTCCACTCCATAAATATATATTGGGAGGTACTAGCCCCAACTCGGTTTTACAGTGAAAACTGCAGGAACTTCAAACCGGCACTAGGAAACAGACTGAGAAACAGAGTAAAAGTTTCTCCTGCAACCCGTTCCCTTTGTGCTTGATGAAGGAACGTCTCTCCACATGCTCATTTCTGAGAGATAAGTGTGTGTGAAAGCCGTCCTTCAACTAGCTTGTTTGGAACACATGTTTCTTTGCAGTTGCAAACTCCACTCCATACATATATATGGGGAGGTACTAGCTCCAACTCGGTTTTACAGTGAAATCTTCATTAACTTCAAACCGGCAGTAGGAAACAGACTGAGAAACCAGAGTAATTGTTTCTCCTGAAACCCGTTCCCTTTGTGCTAGATGAACGAACGACTCTCCACATGCTCAGTTCTGAGAGATATATTTGTGTGAAAGCCGTCCTTCACCTAGCTTGTTGGGAACACAAAGTTTCTTTTCAGTAGCAAATTCCACTCCACACATATTTATGGGGAGGTACTAGCTCCAACACGGTATTAGACTGAAAACTGCAAGAACTTCAAAATGGCACTAGGAATCAGACTGAGAAACCAGAGTAATAGTTACTCCTGCAACTCGTTCCATTTTTGCTAGGTGAACGAACGTCTCTCCACATGCTCAGTTCTGAGAGATAAGTGTGTGTGAAAGCCGTCCTTCACGTAGCTTGTTGGGAACACAAAGTTTCTTTTCAGTTGCAAACTCCACTCCATATATATATATGGGGAGGTACAAGCCCAAACTCTGTTTTAGAGTGAAAACTGCAGGAACTTCAACCCGGCACTAGGAAACAGACTGAGAAACCAGAGAATAACTTTCTCCTGCAACCCGTTCCCTTTGTGCTAGATGAACGAACCTCTCTCCACATGCTCAGTTCTGAGAGATAATAGTGTGTGAAAGCCGTCTTCAACTACCTTGTTGGGAACACAAAGTTTCTTTTCAGATGCAAACCCCATTCCATACATATATAAGGGTAGGTACTAGCCCCAACTCGGTTTTACAATGAAAACTGCAGGAACTTCAAACCGACACTAGGAAACAGACTGAGAAACCATAGTAAAAGTTTCTCCTGCAACCCTTTCACTTTGTGCTAGATGAACGAATGACTCTCCACATGCTCAGTTCTGAGAGATAATTGGGTGTGAAAGCCGCACTTCACCTAGCTTGTTGGGAACACAAAGTTTCTTTTCAGTTGTAAACTCCTCTCCATATATATATATGGGGAGGTACAAGCTCCAACACGGTTTTACAGTGAAAACTGCAGGAACTTCAAACCGGCACTAGGAAACAGACTGAGAAACCAGAGTAAAAGTTTAACCTGCAACCCGTTCCCTTTGTGCTAGATGAACGAACGTCTCTCCACATGCTCATTTCTGAGAGATAATTGTGTGTGAAAGCCGTCCTTCACCAAGCTTGTTGGGAACACAAAGTTTCTTTTCAGTTGCAAACTCCACTCCATATATATATATGGGGAGGTACAAGCCCAAACTCTGTTTTACAGTGAAAACTGCAGGAACTTCAACCCGGCACTAGGAAACAGACTGAGAAACCAGAGAATAACTTTCTCCTGCAACCCGTTCCCTTTGTGCTAGATGAACGAACTTCTCTCCACAGGCTCAGTTCTGAGAGATAATTGTGTGTGAAAGCCGTCTTCAACTACCTTGTTGGGAACACAAAGTTTCTTTTCAGATGCAAACTCCATTCCATACATATATAAGGGTAGGTACTAGCCCCAACTCGGTTTTACAATGAAAACTGCAGGAACTTCAAACCGACAATAGGAAACAAACTGAGAATCCATGGTAAAAGTTTCTCCTGCAACCCTTTCACTTTGTGCTAGATGAACGAATGACTCTCCACATGCTCAGTTCTGAGAGATAATTGGGTGTGAAAGCCGCACTTCACCTAGCTTGTTGGGAACACAAAGTTTCTTTTCAGTTGTAAACTCCTCTCCATAAATATATATGGGGTGGTACAAGCTCCAACACGGTTTTACAGTGAAATCTGCAGGAACTTCAAACCGGCACTAGGAAACAGACTGAGAAACCAGAGTAAAAGTTTAACCTGCAACCCGTTCCCTTTGTGCTAGATGAACGAACGTCTCTCCACATGCTCATTTCTGAGAGATAAGTGTGTGTGAAAGCCGTCCTTCACCTAGCTTGTTGGGAACACAAAGTTTCTTTTCAGTTGCAAACTCCACTCCATACATATATATGGGGAGGTACTAGCTCCAACTCTGTTTTACAGTAAAAACTGCAGGAACTTCAAACCGGCACTAGGAAACAGACTGAGAAACAGAGTAAAAGTTTCTCCTGCAACCCGTTCCCTTTGTGCTTGATGAACGAACGTGTCTCCACATGCTCATTTCTGAGAGATAAGTGTGTGTGAAAGCCGTCCTTCAACTAGCTGGTTGGGAACACATGTTTCTTTTCAGTTGCAAACTCCACTCCATACATATATATTGGGAGGTACTAGCTCCAGCTCGGTTTTACAATGAAAACTGCAGGAACTTCAAACCGGCACAAGGAAACAGACTGAGAAACAGAGTAAAAGTTTTCCTGCAGCCCGTTCCTTTTGTGCTTGATGAACGAACGTCTCTCCACATGCTCAGTTCTTAGAGATAAGTTTGTGTGAAAGCCGTCCTTCACCTAGCTTCTTGGTAACACAAAGTTTCTTTTCAGTTGCAAACTCCACTCCATACATATATATGGGGAGGTACTAGCTCCAAATCGGTTTTACAGTGAAAAGTGCAGGAACTTCAAACTGGCACTAGGAAACAGTCTGAGAAACCAGAGTAAGAGTTTCTCCTGCAACCTGTTCCCTTTTTGCTAGATGAACGAACGTCTCTCCACATGCTCATTTCTGAGAGATAAGTGTGTGTGAAAGCCGTCCTTCAACTAGCTTGTTGGGAACACAAAGTTTCTTTTCAGTTGCAAACTCCACTCCACACATATATATGGGTTGGTACTAGCTCCAACTCGGTTTTACAGTGAAAACTGCAGGAACTTCAAACCGGCACTAGGAAACAGACTGAGAATCCAGAGTAAAAGTTTCTACTGCAAACCGTTCCCTTTGTGCTAGATGAACGAATGACTCTCCACATGCTCAATTCTGAGAGATAATAGTGTCTGAAAGCCGTACTTCACCTAGCTTGTTGGGAACACAAAGTTTCTTTTCAGTTGCAAACTCCACTCCATACATATATATGGGGAGGTACTAGCTCCAACTCGGTTTTACAGTGAAAACTGCAGGAACTTCAAACCGGCACTAGGAAACAGACTGAGAAACAGAGTAAAAGTTTCTCCTGCAACCCGTTCCCTTTGGGCTTGATGAACGAACGTCTCTCCACATGCTCATTTCTGAGAGATAAGTGTGTGTGAAAGCCGTCCTTCAACTAGCTTGTTGGGAACACATGTTTCTTTTCAGTTGCATACTACACTCCATACATATATATGGGGATGTACTAGCTCCAACTCGGTTTTACAGTGAATACTGCAGGAACTTCAAACCGGCACTAGGAAAAAAATTGAGAAACCAGAGTAAAATTTTCTCCTGCAACACTTTCCCTTTGTGCTAGATGAACGAACGTCTCTCCACATGCTCAGTTCTGAGAGATAAGTGTGTGTGAAAGCCGTCCTTCACGTAGCTTCTTGGTAACACAAAGTTTCTTTTAAGATGCAAATTCCATTCCATACATATATAAGGGTAGGTACTTGCCCCAACTCGGTTTTACAATGAAAACTGCAGGAACTTCAAACCGGCACTAGGAAACAGACTGAGAAACCATAGTAAAAGTTTCTCCTGCAACCCTTTCCCTTTGTGCTAGATGAAATAATGACTCTCCACATGCTCAGTTCTGAGAGATAATTGGGTGTGAAAGCCGCACTTCACCTAGCTTGTTGGGAACACATAGTTTCTTTTCTGTTGTAAACCCCTCTCCATAAATATATATGGGGAGGTACTAGCTCCAACACGTTTTTACAGTGAAAACTGCAGGAAGTTCAAACCGGCACTAGGAAACAGACTGAGAAACCAGAGTAAAAGTTTAACCTGCAACCCGTTCCCTTTGTGCTAGATGAACGAACGTCTCTCCACATGCTCATTTCTGAGAGATAAGTGTGTGTGAAAGCCGTCCTTCACCTAGCTTGTTGGGAACACGAAGTTTCTTTTCAGTTGCAAACTCCACTCCATACATATATATGGGGAGGTACTAGCTCCAACTCGGTTTTACAGTGAAAACTGCAGGAACTTCAAACCGGCACTAGGAAACAGACTGAGAAACAGAGTAAAAGTTTCTCCTGCAACCCGTTCCCTTTGGGCTTGATGAACGAACGTCTCTCCACATGCTCATTTCTGAGAGATAAGTGTGTGTGAAAGCCGTCCTTCAACTAGCTTGTTGGGAACACATGTTTCTTTTCAGTTGCATACTACACTCCATACATATATATGGGGATGTACTAGCTCCAACTCGGTTTTACAGTGAATACTGCAGGAACTTCAAACCGCCACTAGGAAAAAAATTGAGAAACCAGAGTAAAATTTTCTCCTGCAACACTTTCCCTTTGTGCTAGATGAACGAACGTCTCTCCACATGCTCAGTTCTGAGAGATAAGTGTGTGTGAAAGCCGTCCTTCACGTAGCTTCTTGGTAACACAAAGTTTCTTTTAAGATGCAAATTCCATTCCATACATATATAAGGGTAGGTACTTGCCCCAACTCGGTTTTACAATGAAAACTGCAGGAACTTCAAACCGGCACTAGGAAACAGACTGAGAAACCATAGTAAAAGTTTCTCCTGCAACCCTTTCCCTTTGTGCTAGATGAAATAATGACTCTCCACATGCTCAGTTCTGAGAGATAATTGGGTGTGAAAGCCGCACTTCACCTAGCTTGTTGGGAACACATAGTTTCTTTTCAGTTGTAAACCCCTCTCCATAAATATATATGGGGAGGTACTAGCTCCAACACGTTTTTACAGTGAAAACTGCAGGAAGTTCAAACCGGCACTAGGAAACAGACTGAGAAACCAGAGTAAAAGTTTAACCTGCAACCCGTTCCCTTTGTGCTAGATGAACGAACGTCTCTCCACATGCTCATTTCTGAGAGATAAGTGTGTGTGAAAGCCGTCCTTCACCTAGCTTGTTGGGAACACAAAGTTTCTTTTCAGTTGCAAACTCCACTCCATACATATATATGGGGAGGTACAAGCTCCAACCCGGTTTTACAGTGAAAACTGCAGGAACTTCAAACGGGCACTAGGAAACAGACTGAGAAACAGAGTAAAATTTTCTCCTGCAACCCGTTCCCTTTGTGCTTTATAAACGAACGTCTCTCCACATGATCAGATCTGAGAGATAAGTGTGTGTGAAAGCCGTCCTTCACCTAGCTTCTTGGGAACACAAAGTTTCTTTTCAGTTGCAAAATCCATTTCACACATATATATGGGTTGGTACTAGCTCCAACTCGGTTTTACAGTGAAAACGGCAGGAACTTCAAACCGGCATTAGGAAACAGACTGAGAATCCAGAGTAAAAGTTTCTCCTGCAAACCGTTCCCTTTGTGCTAGATGAACGAATGACTCTCCACATGCTCAATTCTGAGAGATAATTGTGTCTGAAAGCCGTCCTTCACCTAGCTTGTTGGGAACACAAAGTTTCTTTTCAGTTGCAAACTCCACTCCATACATATATATGGGGAGGTACTAGCTCCAACTCGGTTTTACAGTGAAAACTGCAGGAACTTCAAACCGGCACTAGGAAACAGACTGAGAAACAGAGTAAAAGTTTCTCCTGCAACACGTTCCCTTTGTGCTTGATGAACGAAAGTCTCTCCACATGCTCATTTCTGAGAGATATGTGTGTGTGAAAGCCGTCCTTCACCTAGCTTGTTGGGAACACAAAGTTTCTTTTCAGTTGCAAACTCCACTCCATACATATATATGGGGAGGTACTAGCTCCAACCCGGTTTTACAGTGAAAACTGCAGGAACTTCAAACGGGCACTAGGAAACAGACTGAGAAACAGAGTAAAACTTTCTCCTGCAACCCGTTCCCTTTGTGCTTTATAAACGAACGTCTCTCCACATGATCAGATCTGAGAGATAAGTGTGTGTGAAAGCCGTCCTTCACCTAGCTTCTTGGGAACACAAAGTTTCTTTTCAGTTGCAAAATCCATTTCACACATATTGATGGGAAGTACAAGCTCCAAATCGGTATTACAGTGAAAACTGCAAGAACTTCAAAATGGCACTAGGATACAGACTGGGAAACCAGAGTAAAAGTTACCACTGCAACTCATTCCATTTTTGCTAGGTGAACGAACGTCTCTCCACATGCTCAGTTCTGAGAGATAAGTGTGTGTGAAAGCCGTCCTTCACCTAGCTTTTTGGGAACACAAAGTTTCTTTTCAGTTGCAAACTCCACTCCATACATATATATGGGTAGTACTAGCTCCAACTCTGTATTACAGTGAAAACTGCAAGAACTTCCAAATGGCACTAGGAAACATACTGAGAATCCAGAGTAAAAGTTACACCTGCAACTCGTTCCCTTTTTCCTAGGTGAACGAACGTCTCTCCACATGCTCAGTTCTGAGAGATAAGTGTGTGTGAAAGCCGTCCTTCACCTAGCTTTTTGGGAACACAAAGTTTATTTTCAGTTGCCAACTCCACTCCATAAATATATATTGGGAGGTACTAGCTCCAACTCGGTTTTACAGTGAAAACTGCAGGAACTTCAAACCGGCACTAGGAAACAGACTGAGAAACCAGAGTAAAAGTTTCTCCTGAAACCCGTTCCCTTTGTGCTAGATGAACGAACGTCTCTCCACATGCTCATTTCTGAGAGATAAGTGTGTGTGAAAGCCGTCCTTCACCTAGCTTGTTGGGAACACAAAGTTTCTTTTCAGTTGCCAACTCCACTCCATACATATATATGGGTTGGTACTAGCTCCAACTCGGGTTTACAGTGAAAACTGCAGGAACTTCAAACCGGCACTAGGAAACAGACTGAGAATCCAGAGTAAAAGTTTCTCCTGCAAACCGTTCCCTTTGTGCTAGATGAACGAATGACTCTCCACATGCTCAATTCTGAGAGATAATTGTGTCTGAAAGCCGTCCTTCACCTAGCTTGTTGGGAACACAAAGTTTCTTTTCAGTTGCAAACTCCACTCCATAAATATATATGGGGAGGTACTAGCTCCAACTCGGTTTTACAGTGAAAACTGCAGGAACTTCAAACCGGCACTAGGAAACAGACTGAGAAACAGAGTAAAAGTTTCTCCTGCAACCCGTTCCCTTTGTGCTTGATGAACGAACGTCTCTCCACATGCTCATTTCTGAGAGATAAGTGTGTGTGAAAGCCGTCCTTCAACTAGCTTGTTGGGAACACATGTTTCTTTTCAGTTGCAAACTCCACTCCATACATATATATGGGGAGGTACTAGCTCCAACTCGGTTTTACAGTGAAATCTTCATTAATTTCAAACCGGCAATAGGAAACAGACTGAGAAACCAGAGTAAATGTTTCTCCTGAATCACCTTCCCTTTGTGCTAGATGAACGAACGACTCTCCACTTGCTCAGTTCTGAGAGATAATTGTGTGTGAAAGCCGTCCTTCACCTAGCTTGTTGGGAACACAAAGTTTCTTTTCAGTAGCAAATTCCACTCCACACATATTTATGGGGAGGTACTAGCTCCAACTCGGTATTACAGTGAAAACTGCAAGAACTTCAAAATGGCACTAGGAAACAGACAGAGAAACCAGAGTAATAGTTACTCCTGCAACTCGTTCCATTTTTGCTAGGTGAACGAACGTCTCTCCACATGCTCAGTTCTGAGAGATAAGTGTGTGTGAAAGCCGTCCTTCACATAGCTTGTTGGGAAGACAAAGTTTCTTTTCAGTTGCAAACTCCACCCCATATATATATATGGGGAGGTAAATGCCCAAACTCTGTTTTACAGTGAAAACTGCAGGAACTTCAACCCGGCACTAGGAAACAGACTGAGAAACCAGAGAATAACTTTCTCCTGCAACCCGTTCCCTTTGTGCTAGATGAACGAACCTCTCTCCACATGCTAAGTTCTGAGAGATAAGTGTGTGTGAAAGCCGCACTTCACCTAGCTTGTTGGGAACACAAAGTTTCTTTTCAGTTGTAAACTCCTCTCCATAAATATATATGGGGAGGTACAAGCTCCAACACTGTTTTACAGTGAAAACTGCAGGAACTTCAAACCGGAACTAGGAAACAGATTGAGAAACCAGAGTAAAATTTAACCTGCAACCCGTTCCCTTTGTGCTAGATGAACGAACGTCTCTCCACATGCTCATTTCTGAGAGATAAGTGTGTGTGAAAGCCGTCCTTCACCTAGCTTGTTGGGAACACAAAGTTTCTTTTCAGTTGCAAACACCACTCCATACATATATATGGGGAGGTACTAGCTCCAACTCGGTTTTACAGTGAAAACTGCAGGAACTTCAAACCGGCACTAGGAAACAGACTGAGAAACAGAGTAAAAGTTTCTCCTGCAACCCGTTCCCTTTGTGCTTGATGAACGAACGTCTCTCCACATGCTCATTTCTGAGAGATAAGTGTGTGTGAAAGCCGTCCTTCACCTAGCTTTTTGGGAACACAAAGTTTCTTTTCAGTTGCAAACTCCACTCCATAAATATATATTGGGAGGTACTAGCCCCAACTCGGTTTTATTGTGAAAACTGCAGGAACTTCAAACCGGCACTAGGAAACAGACTGAGAAACAGAGTAAAATTTCTCCTGCAACACGTTCCCTTTGTGCTTGATGAACGAACGTCTCTCCACATGCTCATTTCTGAGAGATAAATGTGTGTGAAAGCCGTCCTTCAACTAGCTTGTTGGGAACACATGTTTCTTTGCAGTTGCAAACTCCACTCCATACATATATATGGGGAGGTACTAGCTCCAACTCGGTTTTACAGTGAAATATTCATTAACTTCAAACCGGCAATAGGAAACAGACTGAGAAACCAGAGTAATTGTTTCTCCTGAAACCCGTTCCCTTTGTGCTAGATGAACGAACGACTCTCCACATGCTCAGTTCTGAGAGATAATTGTGTGTGAAAGCCGTCCTTCACCTAGCTAGTTGGGAACACAAAGTTTCTTTTCAGTTGCAAATTCCACTCCACACATATTTATGGGGAGGTACTAGCTCCAACTCGGTATTACAGTGAAAACTGCAAGAACTTCAAAATGGCACTAGGAATCAGACAGAGAAACCAGAGTAATAGTTACTCATGCAACTCGTTCCATTTTTGCTAGGTGAACGAACGTCTCTCCACATGCTCAGTTCTGAGAGATAATTGTGTGTGAAAGCCGTCCTTCACGTAGCTTGTTGGGAACACAAAGTTTCTTTTCAGTTGCAAACTCCACTCCATATATATATATGGGGAGGTACAAGCCCAAACTCTGTTTTACAGTGAAAACTGCAGGAACTTCAACCCGGCACTAGGAAACAGACTGAGAAACCAGAGAATAACTTTCTCCTGCAACCCGTTCCCTTTGTGCTAGATGAACGAACCTCTCTCCACATGCTCAGTTCTGAGAGATAATTGTGTGTGAAAGCCGTCTTCAACTACCTTGTTGGGAACACAAAGTTTCTTTTCAGATGCAAACTCCATTCCATACATATATAAGGGTAGGTACTAGCCCGAACTCGGTTTTACAATGAAAACTGCAGGAACTTCAAACCGACACTAGGAAACAGACTGAGAAACCATAGTAAAAGTTTCTCCTGCAACCCTTTCACTTTGTGCTAGATGAACGAATGACTCTCCACATGCTCAGTTCTGAGAGATAATTGGGTGTGAAAGCCGCACTTCACCTAGCTTGTTGGGAACACAAAGTTTCTTTTCAGTTGTAAACTCCTCTCCATAAATATATATGGGGAGGTACAAGCTGCAACACGGTTTTACAGTGAAAACTGCAGGAACTTCAAACCGGCACTAGGAAACAGACTGAGAAACCAGAGTAAAAGTTTAACCTGCAACCCGTTCCCTTTGTGCTAGATGAACGAACGTCTCTCCACATGCTCATTTCTGAGAGATAATTGTGTGTGAAAGCCGTCCTTCACCAAGCTTGTTGGGAACACAAAGTTTCTTTTCAGTTGCAAACTCCACTCCATATATATATATGGGGAGGTACAAGCCCAAACTCTGTTTTACAGTGAAAACTGCAGGAACTTCAACCCGGCACTAGGAAACAGACTGAGAAACCAGAGAATAACTTTCTCCTGCAACCCGTTCCCTTTGTGCTAGATGAACGAACTTCTCTCCACATGCTCAGTTCTGAGAGATAATTGTGTGTGAAAGCCGTCTTCAACTACCTTGTTGGGAACACAAAGTTTCTTTTCAGATGCAAACTCCATTCCATACATATATAAGGGTAGGTACTAGCCCAAACTCGGTTTTACAATGAAAACTGCAGGAACTTCAAACCGACAATAGGAAACAGACTGAGAAACCATGGTAAAAGTTTCTCCTGCAACCCTTTCACTTTGTGCTAGATGAACGAATGACTCTCCACATGCTCAGTTCTGAGAGATAATTGGGTGTGAAAGCCGCACTTCACCTAGCTTGTTGGGAACACAAAGTTTCTTTTCAGTTGTAAACTCCTCTCCATAAATATATATGGGGTGGTACAAGCTCCAACACGGTTTTACAGTGAAAACTGCAGGAACTTCAAACCGGCACTAGGAAACAGACTGAGAAACAGAGTAAAAGATTCTCCTGCAACCCGTTCCCTTTGTGCTTGATGAACGAACGTCTCTCCACATGCTCATTTCTGAGATATAAGTGTGTGTGAAAGCCGTCCTTCAACTAGCTTGTTGGGAACACATGTTTCTTTTCAGTTGCAAACTCCACTCCATACATATATATTGGGAGGTACTAGCTCCAGCTCGGTTTTACAATGAAAACTGCAGGAACTTCAAACCGGCACTAGGAAACAGACTGAGAAACAGAGTAAAAGTTTTCCTGCAGCCCGTTCCTTTTGTGCTTGATGAACGAACGTCTCTCCACATGCTCAGTTCTGAGAGATAAGTGTGTGTGAAAGCCGTCCTTCACCTAGCTTCTTGGTAACACAAAGTTTCTTTTCAGTTGCAAACTCCTCTCCATACATATATATGGGGAGGTACTAGCTCCAAATCGGTTTTACAGTGAAAAGTGCAGGAACTTCAAACTGGCACTAGGAAACAGTCTGAGAAACCAGAGTAAGAGTTTCTCCTGCAACCTGTTCCCTTTTTGCTAGATGAACGAACGTCTCTCCACATGCTCATTTCTGAGATATAAGTGTGTGTGAAAGCCGTCCTTCACCTAGCTTGTTGGGAACACAAAGTTTCTTTTCAGTTGCAAACTCCACTCCACACATATATATGGGTTGGTACTAGCTCCAACTCGGTTTTACAGTGAAAACTGCAGGAAATTCAAACCGGCACTAGGAAACAGACTGAGAATCCAGAGTAAAAGTTTCTCCTGCAAACCGTTCCCTTTGTGCTAGATGAACGAACGTCTCTCCACATGCTCATTTCTGAGAGATAAGTGTGTGTGAAAGCCGTCCTTCACCTAGCTTGTTGGGAACACAAAGTTTCTTTTCAGTTGCAAACTCCACTCCATACATATATATGGGGAGGTTCTAGCTCCAACCCGGTTTTACAGTGAAAACTGCAGGATCTTCAAACGGGCACTAGGAAACAGACTGAGAAACAGAGTAAAACTTTCTCCTGCAACCCGTTCCCTTTGTGCTTTATAAACGAACGTCTCTCCACATGATCAGATCTGAGAGATAAGTGTGTGTGAAAGCCGTCCTTTAACTAGCTTCTTGGGAACACAAAGTTTCTTTTCAGTTGCAAAATCCATTTCACACATATTGATGGGTAGTACTAGCTCCAACTCGGTATTACAGTGAAAACTGCAAGAACTTCAAAATGGCACTAGGATACAGACTGGGAAACCAGAGTAAAAGTTACTACTGCAACTCATTCCATTTATGCTAGGTGAAAGAACGTCTCTCCACATGCTCAGTTCTGAGAGATAAGTGTGTGTGAAAGCCGTCCTTCACCTAGCTTTTTGGGAACACAAAGTTTCTTTTCAGTTGCAAACTCCACTCCATACATATATATGGGGAGGTACTAGCTCCAACTCTGTATTACAGTGAAAACTGCAAGAACTTCCAAATGGCACTAGGAAACATACTGAGAAACCATAGTAAAAGTTTCTCCTGCAACCCTTTCACTTTGTGCTAGATGAACGAATGACTCTCCACATGCTAAGTTCTGAGAGATATTTGGGTGTGAAAGCCGCACTTCACCTAGCTTGTTGGGAACACAAAGTTTCTTTTCAGTTGTAAACTCCTCTCCATAAATATATATGGGGAGGTACAAGCTCCAACACGGTTTTACAGTGAAAACTGCAGGAACTTCAAACCGGAACTAGGAAACAGACTGAGAAACCAGAGTAAAAGTTTAACCTGCAACCCGTTCCCTTTGTGCTAGATGAACGAACGTCTCACCACATGCTCATTTCTGAGAGATAAGTGTGTGTGAAAGCCGTCCTTCACCTAGCTTGTTGGGAACACAAAGTTTCTTTTCAGTTGCAAACACCACTCCATACATATATATGGGGAGGTACTAGCTCCAACTCGGTTTTACAGTGAAAACTGCAGGAACTTCAAACCGGCACTAGGAAACAGACTGAGAAACAGAGTAAAAGTTTCTCCTGCAACCCGTTCCATTTGTGCTTGATGAACGAACGTCTCTCCACATGCTCATTTCTGAGAGATAAGTGTGTGTGAAAGCCGTCCTTCACCTAGCTTTTTGGGAACACAAAGTTTCTTTTCAGTTGCAAACTCCACTCCATAAATATATATTGGGAGGTACTAGCCCCAACTCGGTTTTATTGTGAAAACTGCAGGAAATTCAAACCGGCACTAGGAAACAGACTGAGAAACAGAGTAAAATTTCTCCTGCAACCCGTTCCCTTTGTGCTTGATGAACGAACGTCTCTCCACATGCTCATTTCTGAGAGATAAATGTGTGTGAAAGCCGTCCTTCAACTAGCTTGTTGGGAACACATGTTTCTTTTCAGTTGCAAACTCCACTCCATACATATATATGGGGAGGTACTAGCTCCAACTCGGTTTTACAGTGAAATATTCATTAACTTCAAACCGGCAATAGGAAACAGACTGAGAAACCAGAGTAATTCTTTCTCCTGAAACCCGTTCCATTTGTGCTAGATGAACGAACGACTCTCCACATGCTCAGTTCTGAGAGATAATTGTGTGTGAAAGCCGTCCTTCACCTAGCTTGTTGGGAACACAAAGTTTCTTTTCAGTTGCAAATTCCACTCCACACATATTTATGGGGAGGTACTAGCTCCAACTCGGTATTACAGTGAAAACTGCAAGAACTTCAAAATGGCACTAGGAATCAGACTGAGAAACCAGAGAATAACTTTCTCCTGCAACCCGTTCCCTTTGTGCTAGATGAACGAACCTCTCTCCACATGCTCAGTTCTGAGAGATAATTGTGTGTGAAAGCCGTCTTCAACTACCTTGTTGGGAACACAAAGTTTCTTTTCAGATGCAAACTCCATTCCATACATATATAAGGGTAGGTACTAGCCCCAACTCGGTTTTAAAATGAAAACTGCAGGAACTTCAAACCGACACTAGGAAACAGACTGAGAAACCATAGTAAAAGTTTCTCCTGCAACCCTTTCACTTTGTGCTAGATGAACGAATGACTCTCCACATGCTCAGTTCTCAGAGATAATTGGGTGTGAAAGCCGCACTTCACCTAGCTTGTTGGGAACACAAAGTTTCTTTTCAGTTGTAAACTCCTCTCCATAAATGTATTTGGGGAGGTACAAGCTCCAACACGGTTTTACAGTGAAAACTGCAGGAACTTCAAACCGGCACTAGGAAACAGACTGAGAAACCAGAGTAAAAGTTTAATCTGCAACCCGTTCCCTTTGGGCTAGATGAACGAACGTCTCTCCACATGCTCATTTCTGAGAGATAATTGTGTGTGAAAGCCGTCCTTCACCAAGCTTGTTGGGAACACAAAGTTTCTTTTCAGTTGCATACTCCACTCCATATATATATATGGGGAGGTACAAGCCCAAACTCTGTTTTACAGTGAAAACTGCAGGAACTTCAACCCGGCACTAGGAAACAGACTGAGAAACCAGAGAATAACTTTCTCCTGCAACCCGTTCCCTTTGTGCTAGATGAACGAACTTCTCTCCACATGCTCATTTCTGAGAGATAATTGTGTGTGAAAGCCGTCTTCAACTACCTTGTTGGGAACACAAAGTTTCTTTTCAGATGCAAACTCCATTCCATACATATATAAGGGTAGGTAATAGCCCGAACTCGGTTTTACAATGAAAACTGCAGGAACTTCAAACCGACAATAGGAAACAGACTGAGAAACCATGGTAAAAGTTTCTCCTGCAACCCTTTCACTTTGTGCTAGATGAACGAATGACTCTCCACATGCTCAGTTCTGAGAGATAATTGGGTGTGAAAGCCGCACTTCACCTAGCTTGTTGGGAACACAAAGTTTCTTTTCAGTTGTAAACTCCTCTCCATAAATATATATGGGGTGGTACAAGCTCCAACACGGTTTTACAGTGAAAACTGCAGGAACTTCAAACCGGCACTAGGAAACAGACTGAGAAACCAGAGTAAAAGTTTAACCTGCAACCCGTTCCCTTTGTGCTAGATGAACGAACGTCTCTCCACATGCTCATTTCTGAGAGATAAGTGTGTGTGAAAGCCGTCCTCCAACTAGCTTGTTGGGAACACAAAGTTTCTTTTCAGTTGCAAACTCCACTCCATACATATATATGGGGAGGTACTAGCTCCAACTCGGTTTTACAGTGAAAACTGCAGGAACTTCAAACCGGCACTAGGAAACAGACTGAGAAAACAGAGAAAAAGTGTCTCCTGCAACCCGTTCCCTTTGTGCTTGATGAACGAACGTCTCTCCACATGCTCATTTCTGAGAGATAAGTGTGTGTGAAAGCCGTCCTTCAACTAGCTTGTTGGGAACACATGTTTCTTTTCAGTTGCAAACTCCACTCCATACATATATATTGGGAGGTACTAGCTCCAGCTCGGTTTTACAATGAAAACTGCAGGAACTTCAAACCGGCACTAGGAAACAGACTGAGAAACAGAGTAAAAGTTTTCCTGCAGCCCGTTCCTTTTGTGCTTGATGAACGAACGTCTCTCCACATGCTCAGTTCTGAGAGATAAGTGTGTGTGAAAGCCGTCCTTCACCTAGCTTCTTGGTAACACAAAGTTTCTTTTCAGTTGCAAACTCCACTCCATACATATATATGGGGAGGTACTAGCTCCAAATCTGTTTTACAGTGAAAAGTGCAGGAACTTCAAACTGGCACTAGGAAACAGTCTGAGAAACCAGAGTAAGAGTTTCTCCTGCAACCTGTTCCCTTTTTGCTAGATGAACGAACGTCTCTCCACATGCTCATTTCTGAGAGATAAGTGTGTGTGAAAGCCGTCCTTCACCTAGCTTGTTGGGAACACAAAGTTTCTTTTCAGTTGCAAACTCCACTCCACACATATATATGGGTTGGTACTAGCTCCAACTCGGTTTTACAGTGAAAACTGCAGGAACTTCAAACCGGCACTAGGAAACAGACTGAGAATCCAGAGTAAAAGTTTCTCCTGCAAACCGTTCCCTTTGTGCTAGATGAACGAATGACTCTCCACATGCTCAATTCTGAGAGATAATTGTGTCTGAAAGCCGTCCTTCACCTAGCTTGTTGGGAACACAAAGTTTCTTTTCAGTTGCAAACTCCACTCCATACATATATATGGGGAGGTACTAGCTCCAACTCGGTTTTACAGTGAAAACTGCAGGAACTTCAAACCGGCACTAGGAAACAGACTGAGAAACAGAGTAAAAGTTTCTCCTGCAACCCTTTCCCTTTGTGCTTGATGAACGAACGTCTCTCCACATGCTCATTTCTGAGAGATAAGTGTGTGTGAAAGCCGTCCTTCAACTAGCTTGTTGGGAACACATGTTTCTTTTCAGTTGCAAACTACACTCCATACATATATATGGGGATGTACTAGCTCCAACTCGGGTTTACAGTGAATACTGCAGGAACTTCAAACCGGCACTAGGAAAAAAATTGAGAAACCAGAGTAAAATTTTCTCCTGCAACACTTTCCCTTTGTGCTAGATGAACGAACGTCTCTCCACATGCTCAGTTCTGAGAGATAAGTGTGTGTGAAAGCCGTCCTTCACCTTGCTTCTTGGGAACACAAAGTTTCTTTTCAGATGCAAACTCCATTCCATACATATATAAGGGTAGGTACTTGCCCCAACTCGGTTTTAAAATGAAAACTGCAGGAACTTCAAACCGGCACTAGGAAACAGACTGAGAAACCATAGTAAAAGTTTCTCCTGCAACCATTTCCCTTTGTGCTAGATGAAATATTGACTCTCCACATGCTCAATTCTGAGAGATAATTGGGTGTGAAAGCCGCACTTCACCTAGCTTGTTGGGAACACAAAGTTTCTTTTCAGTTGTAAACTCCTCTCCATAAATATATATGGGGAGATACTAGATCCAACACGGTTTTACAGTGAAAACTGCAGGAAGTTCAAACCGGCACTAGGAAACAGACTGAGAAACCAGAGTAAAAGTTTAACCTGCAACCCGTTCCCTTTGTGCTAGATGAACGAACGTTTCTCCACATGCTCATTTCTGAGATATAAGTGTGTGTGAAAGCCGTCCTTCACCTAGCTTGTTGGGAACACAAAGTTTCTTTTCAGTTGCAAACTCCACTCCATACATATATATGGGGAAGTACTAGCTCCAACCCGGTTTTACAGTGAAAACTGCAGGAACTTCAAACGGGCACTAGGAAACAGACTGAGAAACAGAGTAAAACTTTCTCCTGCAACCCGTTCCCTTTTGCTTTATAAACGAACGTCTCTCCACATGATCAGATCTGAGAGATAAGTGTGTGTGAAAGCCGTCCTTTACCTAGCTTCTTGGGAACACAAAGTTTCTTTTCAGTTGCAAAATCCATTTCACACATATTGATGGGTAGTACTAGCTCCAACTCGGTATTACAGTGAAAACTGCAAGAACTTCAAAATGGCACTAGGATACAGACTGGGAAACCAGAGTAAAAGTTACTACTGCAACTCATTCCATTTATGCTAGGTGAACGAACGTCTCTCCACATGCTCAGTTCTGAGAGATAAGTGTGTGTGAAAGCCGTCCTTCACCTAGCTTTTTGGGAACACAAAGTTTCTTTTCAGTTGCAAACTCCACTCCATACATATATATGGGGAGGTACTAGCTCCAACTCTGTATTACAGTGAAAACTGCAAGAACTTCCAAATGGCACTAGGAAACATACTGAGAAACCAGAGTAAAAGTTACACCTGCAACTCGTTCCCTTTTTCCTAGGTGAACGAACGTCTCTCCACATGCTCAGTTCTGAGAGATAAGTGTGTGTGAAAGCCGTCCTTCACCTAGCTTTTTGGGAACACAAAGTTTCTTTTCAGTTGCCAACTCCACTCCATAAATATATATTGGGAGGTACTAGCTCCAACTCGGTTTTACAGTGAAAACTGCAGGAACTTCAACCCGGCACTAGGAAACAGACTGAGAAACCAGAGTAAAAGTTTCTCCTGAAACCCGTTCCCTTTGTGCTAGATGAACGAACGTCTCTCCACATGCTCATTTCTGAGAGATAAGTGTGTGTGAAAGCCGTCCTTCACCTAGCTTGTTGGGAACACAAAGTTTCTTTTCAGTTGCAAACTCCAATCCATACATATATATGGGGAGGTACTAGATCCAACTCGGTTTTACAGTGAAAACTGCAGGAACTTCAAACCGGCACTAGGAAACAGACTGAGAAACAGAGTAAAAGTTTCTCCCGCAACCCGTTCCCTTTGTGAATTATGAACGAACGTATCTCCACATGCTCAGTTCTGAGAGATAAGTGTGTGTGAAAGCCGTCCTTCACCTAGCTTGTTGGGAACACAAAGTTTCTTTTCAGTTGCAAACTCCACTCCATACATATATATATGGGGAAGTTCTAGCCCCAACTCGGTTTTACAGTGAAAACAGCAGGAACTTCAAACCGGCACTAGGAAACAGAATGAGAAACAGAGTAAAAGTTTCTCCTGCAACCCGTTCCCTTTGTGATTTATAACGAACGTCTCTCCACATGCTCAGTTCTGAGAGATATGTGTGTGTGAAACCCGTCCTTCAACTTGCTTGTTGGGGACACAAAGTTTCTTTTCAGTTGCAAACTCCACTCCATACATATATATGGGTTGTACTAGCTACAACTCGGTATTACAGAGAAAACTGCAGGAACTTCATCCCGGCACTAGGAAACAGACTGAGAAACCAGAGAATAACTTTCCCCTGCAACCCGTTCCCTTTGTGCTAGATGAACGAACGTCTATCCACATGCTCAGTTCTGAGAGATAATTGTGTGTGAAAGCAGTCTTCAACTACCTTGTTGGGAACACAAAGTTTCTTTTCAGATGCAAACTCCATTCCATACATATATAAGGGTAGGTACTAGCCCCAACTCGGTTTTACAATGAAAACTGCAGGAACTTCAAACCGGCACTAGGAAACAGACTGAGAAACCAGAGTAAAAGTTTCTCCTGCAACCCTTTCCCTTTGTGCTACATGAACGAATGACTCTCCACATGCTCAGTTCTGAGAGATAAGTGTGTGTGAAAGCCGTCCTTCACCTAGCTTCTTGGTAACACAAAGTTTCTTTTCAGTTGCAAACTCCACTCCATACATATATATGGGGAGGTACTAGCTCCAAATCGGTTTTACAGTGAAAAGTGCAGGAACTTCAAACTGGCACTAGGAAATAGTCTGAGAAACCAGAGTAAGAGTTTCTCCTGCAACCTGTTCCCTTTTTGCTAGATGAACGAACGTCTCTCCACATGCTCATTTCTGAGATATAAGTGTGTGTGAAAGCCGTCTTTCACCTAGCTTGTTGGGAACACAAAGTTTCTTTTCAGTTGCAAACTCCACTCCACACATATATATGGGTTGGTACTAGCTCCAACTCGGTTTTACAGTGAAAACTGCAGGAACTTCAAACCGGCACTAGGAAACAGACTGAGAATCCAGAGTAAAAGTTTCTCCTGCAAACCGTTCCCTTTGTGCTAGATGAACGAATGACTCTCCACATGCTCAATTCTGAGTGATAATTGTGTCTGAAAGCAGTCCTTCACCTAGCTTGTTGGGAACACAAAGTTTCTTTTCAGTTGCAAACTCCACTCCATACATATATATGGGGAGGTACTAGCTCCAACTCGGTTTTACAGTGAAAACTGCAGGAACTTCAAACCGGCACTAGGAAACAGACTGAGAAAACAGAGAAAAAGTGTCTCCTGCAACCCTTTCCCTTTGTGCTTGATGAACGAACGTCTCTCCACATGCTCATTTCTGAGAGATAAGTGTGTGTGAAAGCCGTCCTTCAACTAGCTGGTTGGGAACACATGTTTCTTTTCAGTTGCAAACTCCACTCCATACATATATATTGGGAGGTACAAGCTCCAGCTCGGTTTTACAATGAAAACTGCAGGAACTTCAAACCGGCACTAGGAAACAGACTGAGAAACAGAGTAAAAGTTTCTCCTGCAACCCGTTCCCTTTGTGCTTGATGAACGAACGTCTCTCCACATGCCCATTTCTGAGAGATGTGTGTCTGAAAGCCGTCCTTCACCTAGCTTGTTGGGAACACATGTTTCTTTTCAGTTGCAAACTATACTCCATACATATATATGGGGATGTACTAGCTCCAACTCGGGTTTACAGTGAATACTGCAGGAACTTCAAACCGGCACTTGGAAAAAAATTGAGAAACCAGAGTAAAATTTTCTCCTGCAACACTTTCCCTTTGTGCTAGATGAACGAACGTCTCTCCACATGCTCAGTTCTGAGAGATAAGTGTGTGTGAAAGCCGTCCTTCACCTAGCTTCTTGGGAACACAAAGTTTCTTTTCAGATGCAAACTCCATTCCATACATATATAAGGGTAGGTACTTGCCCCAACTCGGTTTTAAAATGAAAACTGCAGGAACTTCAAACCGGCACTAGGAAACAGACTGAGAAACCATAGTAAAAGTTTCTCCTGCAACCATTTCCCTTTGTGCTAGATGAAATATTGACTCTCCACATGCTCAATTCTGAGAGATAATTGGGTGTGAATGCCGCACTTCACCTAGCTTGTTGGGAACACAAAGTTTCTTTTCAGTTGTAAACTCCTCTCCATAAATATATATGGGGAGATACTATATCCAACACGGTTTTACAGTGAAAACTGCAGGAAGTTCAAACCGGCACTAGGAAACAGACTGAGAAACCAGAGTAAAAGTTTAACCTGCAACCCGTTCCCTTTGTGCTAGATGAACGAACGTCTCTCCACATGCTCATTTCTGAGAGATAAGTGTGTGTGAAAGCCGTCCTTCACCTAGCTTGTTGGGAACACAAAGTTTCTTTTCAGTTGCAAAATCCATTTCACACATATTGATGGGTAGTACTAGCTCCAACTCGGTATTACAGTGAAAACTGCAAGAACTTCAAAATGGCACTAGGATACAGACTGGGAAACCAGAGTAAAAGTTACTACTGCAACTCATTCCATTTATGCTAGGTGAACGAACGTCTCTCCACATGCTCAGTTCTGAGAGATAAGTGTGTGTGAAAGCCGTCCTTCACCTAGCTTTTTGGGAACACAAAGTTTCTTTTCAGTTGCAAACTCCACTCCATACATATATATTGGGAGGTACTAGCTCCAACTCGGTTTTACAGTGAAAACTGCAGGAACTTCAACCCGGCACTAGGAAACAGACTGAGAAACCAGAGTAAAAGTTTCTCCTGAAACCCGTTCCCTTTGTGCTAGATGAACGAACGTCTCTCCACATGCTCATTTCTGAGAGATAAGTGTGTGTGAAAGCCGTCCTTCACCTAGCTTGTTGGGAACACAAAGTTTCTTTTCAGTTGCAAACTCCACTCCATACATATATATGGGGAGGTACTAGATCCAACTCGGTTTTACAGTGAAAACTGCAGGAACTTCAAACCGGCACTAGGAAACAGACTGAGAAACAGAGTAAAAGTTTCTCCCGCAACCCGTTCCCTTTGTGATTTATGAACGAACGTATCTCCACATGCTCAGTTCTGAGAGATAAGTGTGTGTGAAAGCCGTACTTCACCTAGCTTGTTGGGAACACAAAGTTTCTTTTCAGTTGCAAACTCCACTCCATACATATATATATGGGGAAGTTCTAGCCCCAACTCGGTTTTACAGTGAAAACAGCAGGAACTTCAAACCGGCACTAGGAAACAGAATGAGAAACAGAGTAAAAGTTTCTCCTGCAACCCGTTCCCTTTGTGATTTATAACGAACGTCTCTCCACATGCTCAGTTCTGCGAGATATGTGTGTGTGAAACCCGCCCTTCAACTTGCTTGTTGGGAACACAAAGTTTCTTTTCAGTTGCAAACTCCACTCCATACATATATATGGGTTGTACTAGCTACAACTCGGTATTACAGTGAAAAATGCAGGAACTTCAACCCGGCACTAGGATACAGACTGAGAAACCAGAGAATAACTTTCCCCTGCAACCCGTTCCCTTTGTGCTAGATGAACGAACGTCTCTCCACATGCTCAGTTCTGAGAGATAATTGTGTGTGAAAGCAGTCTTCAACTACCTTGTTGGGAACAAAAAGTTTCTTTTCAGATGCAAACTCCATTCCATACATATATAAGGGTAGGTACTTGCCCCAACTCGGTTTTACAATGAAAACTGCAGGAACTTCAAACCGGCACTAGGAAACAGACTGAGAAACAGAGTAAAAGTTTTCCTGCAGCCCGTTCCTTTTGTGCTTGATGAACGAACGTCTCTCCACATGCTCAGTTCTGAGAGATAAGTGTGTGTGAAAGCCGTCCTTCACCTAGCTTCTTGGTAACACAAAGTTTCTTTTCAGTTGCAAACTCCACTCCATACATATATATGGGGAGGTACTAGCTCCAAATCGGTTTTACAGTGAAAAGTGCAGGAACTTCAAACTGGCACTAGGAAATAGTCTGAGAAACCAGAGTAAGAGTTTCTCCTGCAACCTGTTCCCTTTTTGCTAGATGAACGAACGTCTCTCCACATGCTCATTTCTGAGATATAAGTGTGTGTGAAAGCCGTCCTTCACCTAGCTTGTTGGGAACACAAAGTTTCTTTTCAGTTGCAAACTCCACTCCACACATATATATGGGTTGGTACTAGCTCCAACTCGGTTTTACAGTGAAAACTGCAGGAACTTCAAACCGGCACTAGGAAACAGACTGAGAATCCAGAGTAAAAGTTTCTCCTGCAAACCGTTCCCTTTGTGCTAGATGAACGAATGACTCTCCACATGCTCAATTCTGAGAGATAATTGTGTCTGAAAGCCGTCCTTCACCTAGCTTGTTGGGAACACAAAGTTTCTTTTCAGTTGCAAACTCCACTCCATACATATATATGGGGAGGTACTAGCTCCAACTCGGTTTTACAGTGAAAACTGCAGGAACTTCAAACCGGCACTAGGAAACAGACTGAGAAACAGAGTAAAAGATTCTCCTGCAACCCGTTCCCTTTGTGCTTGATGAACGAACGTCTCTCCACATGCTCATTTCTGAGAGATAAGTGTGTGTGAAAGCCGTCCTTCAACTAGCTTGTTGGGAACACATGTTTCTTTTCAGTTGCAAACTACACTCCATACATATATATGGGGATGTACTAGCTCCAATTCGGTTTTACAGTGAATACTGCAGGAACTTCAAACCGGCACTAGGAAAAAAATTGAGAAACCAGAGTAAAATTTTCTCCTGCAACACTTTCCCTTTGTGCTAGATGAACGAACGTCTCTCCACATGCTCAGTTCTGAGAGATAAGTGTGTGTGAAAGCCGTCCTTCACCTAGCTTCTTGGGAACACAAAGTTTCTTTTCAGATGCAAACTCCATTCCATACATATATAAGGGTAGGTACTTGCCCCAACTCGGTTTTAAAATGAAAACTGCAGGAACTTCAAACCGGCACTAGGAAACAGACTGAGAAACCATAGTAAAAGTTTCTCCTGCAACCATTTCCCTTTGTGCTAGATGAAATATTGACTCTCCACATGCTCAATTCTGAGAGATAATTGGGTGTGAAAGCCGCACTTCACCTAGCTTGTTGGGAACACAAAGTTTCTTTTCAGTTGTAAACTCCTCTCCATAAATATATATGGGGAGATACTATATCCAACACGGTTTTACAGTGAAAACTGCAGGAAGTTCAAACCGGCACTAGGAAACAGACTGAGAAACCAGAGTAAAAGTTTAACCTGCAACCCGTTCCCTTTGTGCTAGATGAACGAACGTCTCTCCACATGCTCATTTCTGAGAGATAAGTGTGTGTGAAAGCCGTCCTTCACCTAGCTTGTTGGGAACACAAAGTTTCTTTTCAGTTGCAAAATCCATTTCACACATATTGATGGGTAGTACTAGCTCCAACTCGGTATTACAGTGAAAACTGCAAGAACTTCAAAATGGCACTAGGATACAGACTGGGAAACCAGAGTAAAAGTTACTACTGCAACTCATTCCATTTATGCTAGGTGAACGAACGTCTCTCCACATGCTCAGTTCTGAGAGATAAGTGTGTGTGAAAGCCGTCCTTCACCTAGCTTTTTGGGAACACAAAGTTTCTTTTCAGTTGCAAACTCCACTCCATACATATATATTGGGAGGTACTAGCTCCAACTCGGTTTTACAGTGAAAACTGCAGGAACTTCAACCCGGCACTAGGAAACAGACTGAGAAACCAGAGTAAAAGTTTCTCCTGAAACCCGTTCCCTTTGTGCTAGATGAACGAACGTCTCTCCACATGCTCATTTCTGAGAGATAAGTGTGTGTGAAAGCCGTCCTTCACCTAGCTTGTTGGGAACACAAAGTTTCTTTTCAGTTGCAAACTCCACTCCATACATATATATGGGGAGGTACTAGATCCAACTCGGTTTTACAGTGAAAACTGCAGGAACTTCAAACCGGCACTAGGAAACAGACTGAGAAACAGAGTAAAAGTTTCTCCCGCAACCCGTTCCCTTTGTGATTTATGAACGAACGTATCTCCACATGCTCAGTTCTGAGAGATAAGTGTGTGTGAAAGCCGTACTTCACCTAGCTTGTTGGGAACACAAAGTTTCTTTTCAGTTGCAAACTCCACTCCATACATATATATATGGGGAAGTTCTAGCCCCAACTCGGTTTTACAGTGAAAACAGCAGGAACTTCAAACCGGCACTAGGAAACAGAATGAGAAACAGAGTAAAAGTTTCTCCTGCAACCCGTTCCCTTTGTGATTTATAACGAACGTCTCTCCACATGCTCAGTTCTGCGAGATATGTGTGTGTGAAACCCGCCCTTCAACTTGCTTGTTGGGAACACAAAGTTTCTTTTCAGTTGCAAACTCCACTCCATACATATATATGGGTTGTACTAGCTACAACTCGGTATTACAGTGAAAAATGCAGGAACTTCAACCCGGCACTAGGAAACAGACTGAGAAACCAGAGAATAACTTTCCCCTGCAACCCGTTCCCTTTGTGCTAGATGAACGAACGTCTCTCCACATGCTCAGTTCTGAGAGATAATTGTGTGTGAAAGCAGTCTTCAACTACCTTGTTGGGAACACAAAGTTTCTTTTCAGATGCAAACTCCATTCCATACATATATAAGGGTAGGTACTTGCCCCAACTCGGTTTTACAATGAAAACTGCAGGAACTTCAAACCGGCACTAGGAAACAGACTGAGAAACCAGAGTAAAAGTTTCTCCTGCAACCCTTTCCCTTTGTGCTAGATGAACGAATGACTCTCCACATGCTCAGTTCTGAAAGATAATTGGGTGTGAAAGCCGCACTTCACCTAGCTTGTTGGGAACACAAAGTTTCTTTTCAGTTGTAAACTCCTCTCCATACATATATATTGGGAGGTACTAGCTCCAGCTCGGTTTTACAATGAAAACTGCAGGAACTTCAAACCGGCACTAGGAAACAGACTGAGAAACAGAGTAAAAGTTTTCCTGCAGCCCGTTCCTTTTGTGCTTGATGAACGAACGTCTCTCCACATGCTCAGTTCTGAGAGATAAGTGTGTGTGAAAGCCGTCCTTCACCTAGCTTCTTGGTAACACAAAGTTTCTTTTCAGTTGCAAACTCCACTCCATACATATATATGGGGAGGTACTAGCTCCAAATCGGTTTTACAGTGAAAAGTGCAGGAACTTCAAACTGGCACTAGGAAATAGTCTGAGAAACCAGAGTAAGAGTTTCTCCTGCAACCTGTTCCCTTTTTGCTAGATGAACGAACGTCTCTCCACATGCTCATTTCTGAGATATAAGTGTGTGTGAAAGCCGTCCTTCACCTAGCTTGTTGGGAACACAAAGTTTCTTTTCAGTTGCAAACTCCACTCCACACATATATATGGGTTGGTACTAGCTCCAACTCGGTTTTACAGTGAAAACTGCAGGAACTTCAAACCGGCACTAGGAAACAGACTGAGAATCCAGAGTAAAAGTTTCTCCTGCAAACCGTTCCCTTTGTGCTAGATGAACGAATGACTCTCCACATGCTCAATTCTGAGAGATAATTGTGTCTGAAAGCCGTCCTTCACCTAGCTTGTTGGGAACACAAAGTTTCTTTTCAGTTGCAAACTCCACTCCATACATATATATGGGGAGGTACTAGCTCCAACTCGGTTTTACAGTGAAAACTGCAGGAACTTCAAACCGGCACTAGGAAACAGACTGAGAAACAGAGTAAAAGATTCTCCTGCAACCCGTTCCCTTTGTGCTTGATGAACGAACGTCTCTCCACATGCTCATTTCTGAGAGATAAGTGTGTGTGAAAGCCGTCCTTCAACTAGCTTGTTGGGAACACATGTTTCTTTTCAGTTGCAAACTACACTCCATACATATATATGGGGATGTACTAGCTCCAATTCGGTTTTACAGTGAATACTGCAGGAACTTCAAACCGGCACTAGGAAAAAAATTGAGAAACCAGAGTAAAATTTTCTCCTGCAACACTTTCCCTTTGTGCTAGATGAACGAACGTCTCTCCACATGCTCAGTTCTGAGAGATAAGTGTGTGTGAAAGCCGTCCTTCACCTAGCTTCTTGGGAACACAAAGTTTCTTTTCAGATGCAAACTCCATTCCATACATATATAAGGGTAGGTACTTGCCCCAACTCGGTTTTAAAATGAAAACTGCAGGAACTTCAAACCGGCACTAGGAAACATACTGAGAAACCATAGTAAAAGTTTCTCCTGCAAACATTTCCCTTTGTGCTAGATGAAATATTGACTCTCCACATGCTCAATTCTGAGAGATAATTGGGTGTGAAAGCCGCACTTCACCTAGCTTGTTGGGAACACAAAGTTTCTTTTCAGTTGCAAACTCCACTCCATACATATATATGGGGAGGTACTAGATCCAACTCGGTTTTACAGTGAAAACTGCAGGAACTTCAAACCGGCACTAGGAAACAGACTGAGAAACAGAGTAAAAGTTTCTCCCGCAACCCGTTCCCTTTGTGATTTATGAACGAACGTATCTCCACATGCTCATTTCTGAGAGATAAGTGTGTGTGAAAGCCGTCCTTCACCTAGCTTGTTGAGAACACAAAGTTTCTTTTCAGTTGCAAACTCCACTCCATACATATATATATGGGGAAGTTCTAGCCCCAACTCGGTTTTACAGTGAAAACAGCAGGAACTTCAAACCGGCACTAGGAAACAGACTGAGAAACCAGAGAATAACTTTCCCCTGCAACCCGTTCCCTTTGTGCTAGATGAACGAACGTCTCTACACATGCTCAGTTCTGAGAGATAATTGTGTGTGAAAGCAGTCTTCAACTACCTTGTTGGGAACACAAAGTTTCTTTTCAGATGCAAACTCCATTCCATACATATATAAGGGTAGGTACTAGCCCCAACTCGGTTTTACAATGAAAACTGCAGGAACTTCAAACCGGCACTAGGAAACAGACTGAGAAACCAGAGTAAAAGTTTCTCCTGCAACCCTTTCCCTTTGTGCTAGATGAACGAATGACTCTCCACATGCTCAGTTCTGAAAGATAATTGGGTGTGAAAGCCGCAGTTCACCTAGCTTGTTGGGAACACAAAGTTTCTTTTCAGTTGTAAACTCCTCTCCATAAATATATATGGGGAGGTACTAGCTCCAACACTGTTTTACAGTGAAAACTGCAGGAACTTCAAACCGGCACTAGGAAACAGACTGATAAACCAGAGAAAAGTTTATCCTGCAACCCGTTCCCTTTGTGCTAGATGAACGAACGTCTCTCCACATGCTCATTTCTGAGAGATAAGTGTGTGTGAAAGCCGTCCTTCACCTAGCTTGTTGGGAACACACAGTTTCTTTTCAGTTGCAAACTCCACTCCATACATATATATGGGGAGGTACTAGCTCCAACTCGGTTTTACAGTGAAAACTGCAGGAACTTCAAACCAGCACTAGGAAACAGACTGAGAAACAGAGTAAAATTTTCTCCTGCAACCCGTTCCTTTTGCGCTTTATAAACGAACGTCTCTCCACATGCTCAGATCTGAGAGATAAGTGTGTTTGAAAGCCGTCCTTCACCTAGCTTCTTGGGAACACAAAATTTCTTTTCAGTTGCAAAATCCATTTCACACATATTTATGGGAAGTACTAGCTCCAACTCGGTATTACAGTGAAAACTGCAAGAACTTCCAAATGGCACTAGGAAACATACTGAGAAACCAGAGTAAAAGTTACACCTGCAACTCGTTCCCTTTTTCCTAGGTAAACGAACGTCTCTCCACATGCTCAGTTCTGAGAGATAAGTGTGTGTGAAAGCCGTCCTTCACCTAGCTTGTGGGGAACACAATGTTTCTTTTCAGATGCAAACTCCACTCCATACATATATATGGGTAGGTACTAGCCCCAACTCGGTTTTACAATGAAAACAGCAGGAACTTCAAACCGGCACTAGGAAACAGACTGAGAATACAGAGAAAAAGTTTCTTCTGCAACCCGTTCCCTTTGTGCTAGATGAACGAACGTCTCTCCACATGCTCAGTTCTGAGAGATATGTGTGTGTGAAACCCGTCCTTCAACTTGCTTGTTGGGAACACAAAGTTTCTTTTCAGTTGCCAACTCCACTCCATACATATATATGGGGTGTACTAGCTACAACTCGGTATTACAGTGAAAACTGCAGGAACTTCAACCCGGCACTAGGAAACAGACTGAGAAATCAGAGAATAACTTTCCCCTGCAACCCGTTCCCTTTGTGCTAGATGAACGAACGTCTCTCCACATGCTCAGTTCTGAGAGTTAAGTGTGTGTGAAAGCAGTCTTCAACTACCTTGTTGGGAACACAAAGTTTCTTTTCAGTTGCAAACTCCATTCCATACATATATAAGGGTAGGTACTAGCCCCAACTCGGTTTTACAATGAAAACTGCAGGAACTTCAAACCGGCACTAGGAAACAGACTGAGAAACCAGAGTAAAAGTTTCTCCTGCAATCCTTTCCCTTTGTGCTAGATGAACGAATGACTCTCCACATGCTCAGTTCTGAAAGATAATTGGGTGTGAAACCCGCACTTCACGTAGCTTGTTGGGAACACAAAGTTTCTTTTCAGTTGTAAACTCCTCTCCATAAATATATACGGGAAGGTACTAGCTCCAACACTGTTTTACAGTGAAAACTGCAGGAACTTCAACCCGGCACTAGGAAACAGACTGAGAAACCACAGTAAAAGTTTATCCTGCAACCCGTTCCCTTTGTGCTAGATGAACGAACGTCTCTCCACATGCTCATTTCTGAGAGATAAGTGTGTGTGAAAGCCGTCCTTCACCTAGCTTGTTGGGAACCCAATGTTTCTTTTCAGTTGCAAACTCCACTCCATACATATATATGGGGAGGTACTAGCTCCAACTCGGTTTTACAGTGAAAACTGCAGGAACTTCAAACCAGCACTAGGAAACAGACTGAGAAACAGAGTAAAAGTTTCTCCTGCAACCCGTTCCTTTTGCGCTTTATAAACGAACGTCTCTCCACATGCTCAGATCTGAGAGATAAGTGTGTTTGAAAGCCGTCCTTCACCTAGCTTCTTGGGAACACAAAGTTTCTTTTCAGTTGCAAAATCCATTTCACACATATTTAAGGGAAGTACTAGCTCCAACTCGGTATTACAGTGAAAACTGCAAGAACTTCAAAATGGCACTAGGAAACAGACTGGGAAACCAGAGTAAAAGTTACTACTGCAACTCGTTCCATTTTTGCTAGGTGAACGATCGTCTCTCCACATGCTCAGTTCTGAGAGATAAGTGTGTGTGAAAGCCGTCCTTCACCTAGCTTTTTGGGAACACAAAGTTTCTTTTCAGTTGCAAACTCCACTCCATACATATATATGGGGAGGTACTAGCTCCAACTTTGTATTACAGTGAAAACTGCAAGAACTTCCAAATGGCACTAGGAAACATAGTGAGAAACCAGAGTAAAAGTTACACCTGCAACTCGTTCCCTTATTCGTAAGTGAACGAACGTCTCTCCACATGCCCAGTTCTGAGAGATAATTGTGTGTGAAAGCCGTCCTTCACCTAGCTTGTTGGGACACAAAGTTTCTTTTCAGTTGCAAATTCCACTCCACACATATTTATGGGGAGGTTCTAGCTCCAACTCGGTATTAAGTGAAAACTGCAAGAACTTCAAAATGGCACTAGGAAACAGACTGAGAATCTAGAGTAATAGTTACTCCTGCAACTCGTTCCATTTTTGCTGGGTGAACGAACGTCTCTCCACATGCTCAGTTCTGAGAGATAAGTGTGTATGAATGCCGTCCTTCACCTAGCTTGTTGGGAACAGAAAGTTTCCTTTCAGTTGCAAACTCCACTCCATACATATATATGGGGAGGTACTAGCTCCAACTCGGTTTTACAGGGAAAACTGCAGGAACTTCAAACCGGCACTAGGAAACAGACTGAGAAACCAGAGTAAAAGTTTCTCCTGCAACCCGTTCCCTTTGTGCTAGATGAACGATATTCTCTCCACATGCTCATTTCTGAGAGATAAGTGTGTGTGAAAGCCGTCCTTCACCTAGCTTGTTGGGAACACAAAGTTTCTTTTCAGTTGCAAATTCCACTCCATACATATATATGGGGAGGAACTAGCTCCAACTCGGTTTTACAGTGAAAACTGCAGGAACATCAAACCGGCACTAGGAAACATACTGAGAAACCAGAGAATAACTTTCCCCTGCAACCCGTTCCCTTTGTGCTAGATGAACGAACGTCTCGCCACATGCTCATTTCTGAGAGATAAGTGTGTGTGAAAGCCGTCCTTCACCTAGCTTGTTGGGAACACATGTTTCTTTTAAGTTGCAAACTCCACTCCATACATATATATGGGGAGGTACTAGCTCCAACTCGGTTTTACAGTGAAAATTTCAGTAACTTCAAACCCCCAATAGGAAACAGACTGAGAAACCAGAGTAAATGTTTCTCCTGAAACCCGTTCCCTTTGTGCTAGATGAACGAACGTCTCTCCACATGCTCAGTTCTGAGACATAATTGTGTGTGAAATCCGTCCTTCACCTAGCTTGTTGGGAACACAAAGTTCTTTTCAGTTGCAAACTCCACTCCACACATATTTATTGGGAGGTACTAGCTCCAACTCGGTATTACAGTGAAAACTGCAAGAACTTCAAAATGGCACTAGGAAACAGACTGAGAAACCAGAGTAAAAGTTACTCCTGCAACTCGTTCCATTTTTGCTAGGTGAACGAACGTCTCTCCACATGCTCAGTTCTGAGAGATAACTGTGTCTGAAAGCCGACCTTCACCTAGCTTGTTGGGAGCACAAAGTTTCTTTTCAGTTGCAAACTCCACTCCATACATATATATGGGGAGGTACTAGATCCAACTCTTTTTTACAGGGAAAACTGCAGGAACTTCAAACCGGCACTAGGAAACAGACTGAGAAACCAGAGAACACTTTCTACTGCAACCCGTTCCATTTGTTCTAGATGAACGAACGTCTCTCCACATGCTCAGTTCTGAGAGATAAGTGTGTGTGAAAGCCGTCCTTCAACTAGCTTGTTGGGAACACAAAGTTTCTTTTCAGATGCAAACTCCATTCCATATATATATATGGGGAGGTACTAGCTCCAACTCGGTTTTACAGTGAAAACTGCAGGAACTTTAAACCGGCACTATGAAACACACTGAGAAACAGAGAAAAAGTTTCTCCTGCAACCCGTTCCCTTTGTGCTTGATGAACGAACGTCTCTCCACATGCTCATTTCTGAGAGATAAGTGTGTGTGAAAGCCGTCCTTCACCTAGCTTGTTGGGAACACAAAGATATTTTCAGTTGCAAAATCCATTCCACACATATTTATGGGTGGTACTAGCTCCAACTCGCTATTACAGTGAAAACTGCAAGAATTTCAAAATGGCACTAGGAAACAGACTGAGAAACCAGAGAAAAACTTTCTACTGCAACCCGTTCCATTTGTGCTAGATGAACGAACGTCTCTCCACATGCTCAGTTCTGAGAGATAAGTGTGTGTGAAAGCCGTCCTTCACCTAGCGTGTTGGGAACACAAAGTTTCTTTTAAGATGCAAACTCCACTCCATACATATATATGGGTAGGTACTAGCCCCAACTCGGTTTTACAGTGAAAACTGCAGGAAATTCAAACCGGCACTAGGAAACAGACTGAGAATCCAGAGTAAAAGTTTCTCCTGCAACCCGTTCCCTTTGTGCTAGATGAACGAACGTCTCTCCACATGCTCAGTTCTGAGAGATAAGTGTGTTTGAAAGCCTTCCTACACCTAGCTTGTTTGGAACACAATGTTTGTTTTCAGATGCAAACTCCACTCCATACATATATATGTGTAGGTACTAGCCCCAACTCGGTTTTACAGTGAAAACAGCAGGAACATCAAACCGGCACTAGGAAACAGTCTGAGAATACAGAGAAATAGTTTCTTCTGCAACCAGTTCCCTTTGTGCTAGATGAACGAACGTCTCTCCACATGCTCAGTTCTGAGAGATATGTGTGTGTGAAACCCGTCCTTCAACTTGCTTGTTGGGAACACAAAGTTTCTTTTCAGTTGGAAACTCCACTCCATACATATATATGGGGTGTACTAGCTACAACTCGGTATTACAGTGAAAACTGCAAGAACTTCAAAATGGCACTAGGAAACATACTGAGAAACCAGAGTAAAAGTTTCCCCTGCAACTCGTTCCTTTTTCCTAGGTGAACGAACGTCTCTCCACATGCTAAGTTCTGAGAGATAATTGTGTGTGAATGCCGTCCTTCACCTAGCTTTTGGGAACACAAAGTTTCTTTTCAGTTGCAAACTCCTTCCATACATATATATGGGGAGGTACTAGCTCCAACTCGGTTTTACAGGGAAAACTGCAGGAACTTAAAACCAGCACTAGGAAACAGACTGAGAAACCAGAATAAAAGTTTCTCCTGCAAACCGTTCCCTTTGTGCTAGATGAACGAACGTCTCTCCACATGCTCATTTCTGAGAGATAATTGTGTGTGAAAGCCGTCCTTCACCTAGCTTGTTGGGAACACAAAGTTTCTTTTCAGTTGCAAACTCCATTCCATACATATATATGGGGAGGTTCTAGCTCCAACTCGGTTTTACAGTGAAAAATGCAGGAAATTCATACCGGCACTAGGAAACAGACTGAGAAACAGAGTTAAAGTTTCTCCTGCAACCCGTTCCATTTGTGCTTTATGAACGAATGTCTCTCCACAAGCTGAGTTCTGAGAGATAAGTGTGTGTGAAAGCCGTCCTTTACCTAGCTTGTTGGGAACACAAAGTTTCTTTTCAGTTGCAAACTCCACTCCATATATATATATGGGGAGGTACTAGCCCAAAATCTGTTTTACAGTGAAAACTGCAGGAACTTCAACCCGGCAGTAGGAAACAGACTGAGAAAAGAGAAAAACTTTTTCCTGCAACCCGTTCCCTTTGTGCTAGATGAACGAACGTCTCTCCACATGCTCAGATCTGAGAGATAAGTGTGTGTGAAGGCCGTCCTTCAAATAGCTTGTTGGGAACACAAAGTTTCTTTTCATTGCAAACTCCATTCCATACATATATATGGGTAGGTACTAGCCCCAACTCGGTTTTACAATGAAAACTGCAGGAACTTCAAACCGGCACTAGGAAACAGTCTGAGAACCCAGAGTAAAAGTTTCTCCTGCAACCCTTTCCCTTTGTGCTGGATGAACGAACGTCTCTCCACATGCTCATTTCTGAGAGTTAAGTGTGTGTGAAAGCCGTCCTTCACCTGGCTTGTTGGGAACACAAAGTTTCTTTTCAGTTGCAAATTCCACTCCACACATATTTATGGGGAGGTACTAGCTCCAACTCGGTATTACAGTGAAAACTGCAAGAACTTCAAAATGGCACTAGGAAACAGACTGAGAAACAAGAGTACAAGTTACTCCTGCAACTCTTTCCATTTTTGCTAGGTGAACGAACGTCTCTCCACATGCTCAGTTCCGAGAGATAATTGTGTCTGAAAGCCGAACTTCACCTAGCTTGTTGGGAACACAAAGTTTCTCTTCAGTTGCAAACTCCACTCCATACATATATATGGGGATGTACTAGCTCCAACTCGGTTTTACAGGGAAAACTGCAGGTACTTCAAACCGGCACTAGGAAACAGACTGAGAAACCAGAGTAAAAGTTTCTCCTGCAACACGTTCCCTTTGTGCTAGATGAACGAACGTCTCTCCACATGCTCATTTCTGAGAGATAAGTGTGTGTGAAAGCCGTCCTTCACCTAGCTTTTAGGGAACACAAAGTTTATTTTCAGTTGCAAACTCCACTCCATACATATATATGGGGAGGTACTAGCTCCAACTCTGTTTTACAGTGAAAACTGCAGGAACTTCAAACCGGCACTAGGAAAAAAACTAAGAAACAGAGTTAAAGTTTCTCCTGCAACACTTTCCCTTTGTGCTAGATGAACGAACGTCTCTCCACATGCTGAGTTCTGAGAGAGAAGTGTGTGTGAAAGCCGTCCTTCACCTAGCTTGTTGGGAACACAAAGTTTCTATTCAGATGCAAACTCCACTCCATATATATATATATGGCGAGGTACTAGCCCAAACTCGGTTTTACAGTGAAAACTGCAGGAACTTTTAACCGGCACTAGGAAACAAACTGAGAAACCAGAGACAAACTTTCTCCTGCAACCCGTTCCTTTTGTGCTAGATGAACGAAAGTCTCTCCACATGCTCAGTTCTGAGAGATAAGTGTGTGTGAAAGCCGTCCTTCAACTAGCTTGTTGGGAACACAAAGTTTCTTTTCAGTTGCAAACTTCACTCCATACATATATATGGGGAGGTACTAGCTCCAACTCGGTTTTACAGTGAAAACTGCAGGAACTTCAAACCGGCACTAGGAAACAGACTGAGAAACCAGAGTAAAAGATTCTCCTGCAACACGTTCCCTTTGTGCTAGATGAACGAACGGCTCTCTACATGCTCATTTCTGAGAGATAAGTGTGTGTGAAAGCCGTCCTTCACCTAGCTAGTTGGGAACACAAAGTTTCTTTTCAGTTGAAAACTCCACTCCATACATATATATGGGAAGGTCCTAGCTCCAACTCGGTATTACAGTGAAAACTGCAAGAACTTCAAAATGGCAATAGGAAACACACTGAGAAACCAGAGTAAATGTTTCTCCTGAAACCCGTTCCCTTTGTGCTAGATGAACGAACGACTCTCCACATGCTAAGTTCTGAAAGATAATTGTGTGTGAAAGCCGTCCTTCACCTAGCTTGTTGGGAACACAAAGTTTCTTTTCAGTTGCAAATTCCACTCCACACATATTTATGGGGAGGTACTAGTTCCAACTCGGTATTACAGTGAAAACTGCAAGAACTTCAAAATGGCACTAGGAAACAGACTGAGAAACCAGAGTAAAAGTTACTCCTGCAACTCGTTCCATTTTTGCTAGGTGAATGAACGTCTCTCCACATGCTCAGTTCTGAGAGATAATTGTGTCTGAAAGCCGAACTTCACCTAGCTTGTTGGGAACACAAAGTTTCTTTTAAGTTTCAAACTCCACTCTATACATATATATGGGGATGTACTAGCTCCAACTCGGTTTTACAGGGAAAACTGCAGGAACTTCAAACCGGCACTAGGAAACAGACTGAGAAACCAGAGTAAAAGTTTCTCCTGCAACCCGTTCCCTTTGTGCTAGATGAACGAACGTCTCTCCACATGCTCATTTCTGAGAGATAAGTGTGTGTGTGAATGCCGTCCTTCACCTAGCTTTTAGGGAACACAAATTTTCTTTTCAGTTGCAAAATCCACTCCATACATATATATGGGGAGGTACTAGCTCCAACTCGGTTTTACAGTGAAAACTGCAGGAACTTCAAACCGGCACTAGGAAACAAACTGAGAAACAGAGTTAAAGTTTCTCCTGCAACCCGTTCCCTTTGTGCTAGATGAACGAACGTCTCTCCACATGCTGAGTTCTGAGAGAGAAGTGTGTGTGAAAGCCGTCCTCCACCTAGCTTGTTGGGAACACAAAGTTTCTTTCCAGATGCAAACTCCACTCCATATATATATATGGGGAGGTACTAGCCCAAACTCGGTTTTACAGTGAAAAATGCAGGAACTTCAAACCGGCACTAGGAAACTGACTGAGAAACCAGGGAAAAACTTTCTCCTGCAACCCGTTCCCTTTGTGCTAGATGAACGAACGTCTTTCCTCATGCTCAGTTCTGAGAGATAAGTGTGTGTGAAAGCCGTACTTCAACTTGCTTGTTGGGAACACAAAGTTTCTTTTAAGATGCAAACTCCATTCCATACATATATATGGGTAGGTACTAGCCCCAACTCGGTTTTACAATGAAAACTGCAGGAACTTCAAACCGGCACTAGGAAACATACTCAGAACCCAGAGTAAAAGTTTCTCCTGCAACCCTTTCCCTTTGTGCTAGATGAAAGAATGACTCTCCACATGCTAAGTTCTGAGAGATAATTGAGTGTGAAAGCCGCCCTTCACCTAGCTTGTTGGGAACACAAAGTTTCTTTTCAGTTGCAAACTCCACTCCATACATATATATGGGGATATACTAGCTCCAACTCGGTTTTACAGTGAAAACTGCAGGAACTTCAAACCGGCACTAGGAAACAGACTGAGAAACCAGAGTAAAAGATTCCACTGCAACACGTTCCCTTTGTGCTACATGAACGAACGACTCTCCACATGCTCATTTCTGAGAGATATATGTGTATGAAAGCCGTCCTTCACCTAGCTTGTTGGGAACACAAAGTTTCTTTTCAGTTGCAAACTCCACTCCATACATATATATGGGAAAGTCCTAGCCCCAACTCCGTTTTACAGTGAAAACTGCAGGAACTTCAAACCGGCCCTAGGAAACAGACTGAGAAATCAGAGTAAAATTTCTCCTGCAACTCGTTCCGTTTGTGCTAGATGAACGAATGACTCTCCACATGCTCAGTTCAGAGATAATTGTGTGTGAAAGCCGTCCTTCACCTAGCTTGTTGGGAACACAAAGTTTCTTTTCAGTTGCAAACTCCACTCCATACATATATATGGGGAGGTACTAGCTCCAACTCGATTTTACAGTGAAAACTGCAGGAACTTCAAAACGGCACTAGGAAACACACTGAGAAACAGAGTAAAAGTTTCTCCTGCAACCCGTTCCCTTTGTGCTTGATGAACGTACGTCTCTCCACATGCTCAGTTCTGAGAGATAAGTGTGTGTGAAAGCGGTCCTTCACCTAGCTTGTTGGGAACACAAAGATTCTTTTAAGTTGCAGATTCCAAACCATATATATATAAGGGGAGGTACTAGCTCCAACTCGGTTTTACAGTGAAAACTGCAGGAACTTCAAACTGTCACTAGGAAACAGACTGAGAAACCAGAGTAAAAGTTACTACTGCAACTCGTTCCATTTTTGCTAGGTGAACGAACGTCTCTCCACATGCTCAGTTCTGAGAGATAAGTGTATGTGAAAGCCGTCCTTCACCTAGCTTGTTGGGAACACAAAGTTTCTTTTCAGTTGCAAACTGCACTCCATACATATATATGGGGAGGTACTAGCTCCAACTCGGTTTTACAGTGAAAACTGCAGGAACTTCAAACCGGCACTAGGAAACAAACTGGGAAACAGAGTTTAAGTTTCCCCTGCAACCCGTTCCCTTTGTGCTAGATGAACGAACGTCTCTCCACATGCTGAGTTCTGAGAGATAAGTGTGTGTGAAAGCCGTCCTTCAACTAGCTTGTTGGGAACACAAAGTTTCATTTCAGTTGCAAACACCACTCCATATATATATATGGGGAGGTACTAGCCCAAACTCGGTTTTACAGTGAAAACTGCAGGAACTTCAAACCGGCACTAGGAAACAGAATGAGAAACCAGAGAAAAACTTTCTCCTGCAACCCGTTCCCTTTGTGCTTTATGAACGGACGTCTCTCCACATGCTCAGTTCTGAGAGATAAGTGTGTGTGAAATCCGTGCTTCAACTAGCTTTTTGGGAACACAAAGTTTCTTTTCAGTTGCAAACTCCACTCCATATATATATATGGGGAGGTACAAGCCCCAACTCGGTTTTACAGTGAAAACTGCAGGAACTTCAAACCGGCACTAGGAAACAGACTGAGAAATCAGAGTAAAGTATCTCCTGCAACCCGTTCCGTTTGTGCTAGATGAACGAACGTCTCTCCACATGCTCAGTTCTGAGAGATAAATGTGTGTGAAAGCCGTCCTTCACCTAGCGTGTTGGGAACACAAAGTTTCTTTTAAGATGCAAACTCCACTCCATACATATATATGGGTAGGTACTAGCCCCAACTCGGTTTTACAGTGAAAACTGCAGGAAATTCAAACCGGCACTAGGAAACAGACTGAGAATCCAGAGTAAAAGTTTCTCCTGCAACCCGTTCCCTTTGTGCTAGATGAACGAACGTCTCTCCACATGCTCAGTTCTGAGAGATAAGTGTGTTTGAAAGCCGTCCTACACCTAGCTTTTTGGGAACACAATGTTTGTTTTCAGATGCAAACTCCACTCCATACATATATATGTGTAGGTACTAGCCCCAACTCGGGTTTACAGTGAAAACAGCAGGAACATCAAACCGGCACTAGGAAACAGTCTGAGAATACAGAGAAATAGTTTCTTCTGCAACCAGTTCCCTTTGTGCTAGATGAACGAACGTCTCTCCACATGCTCAGTTCTGAGAGATATGTGTGTGTGAAACCCGTCCTTCAACTTGCTTGTTGGGAACACAAAGTTTCTTTTCAGTTGGAAACTCCACTCCATACATATATATGGGGTGTACTAGCTACAACTCGGTATTACAGTGAAAACTGCAAGAACTTCAAAATGGCACTAGGAAACATACTGAGAAACCAGAGTAAAAGTTTCCCCTGCAACTCGTTCCTTTTTCCTAGGTGAACGAACGTCTCTCCACATGCTAAGTTCTGAGAGATAATTGTGTGTGAAAGCCGTCCTTCATCTAGCTTTTGGGAACACAAAGTTTCTTTTCAGTTGCAAACTCCTTCCATACATATATATGGGGAGGTACTAGCTCCAACTCGGTTTTACAGGGAAAACTGCAGGAACTTAAAACCAGCACTAGGAAACAGACTGAGAAACCAGAATAAAAGTTTCTCCTGCAAACCGTTCCCTTTGTGCTAGATGAACGAACGTCTCTCCACATGCTCATTTCTGAGAGATAAGTGTGTGTGAAAGCCGTCCTTCACCTAGCTTGTTGGGAACACAAAGTTTCTTTTCAGTTGCAAACTCCATTCCATACATATATATGGGGAGGTTCTAGCTCCAACTCGGTTTTACAGTGAAAATTGCAGGAAATTCATACCGGCACTAGGAAACAGACTGAGAAACAGAGTTAAAGTTTCTCCTGCAACCCGTTCCATTTGTGCTTTATGAACGAAAGTCTCTCCACAAGCTGAGTTCTGAGAGATAAGTGTGTGTGAAAGCCGTCCTTTACCTAGCTTGTTGGGAACACAAAGTTTCTTTTCAGTTGCAAACTCCACTCCATATATATATATGGGGAGGTACTAGCCCAAAATCTGTTTTACAGTGAAAACTGCAGGAACTTCAACCCGGCAGTAGGAAACAGACTGAGAAAAGAGAAAAACTTTTTCCTGCAACCCGTTCCCTTTGTGCTAGATGAACGAAAGTCTCTCCACATGCTCAGATCTGAGAGATAAGTGTGTGTGAAGGCCGTCCTTCAAATAGCTTGTTGGGAACACAAAGTTTCTTTTCATTGCAAACTCCATTCCATACATATATATGGGTAGGTACTAGCCCCAACTCGGTTTTACAATGAAAACTGCAGGAACTTCAAACCGGCACTAGGAAACAGTCTGAGAACCCAGAGTAAAAGTTTCTCCTGCAACCCTTTCCCTTTGTGCTGGATGAACGAACGTCTCTCCACATGCTCATTTCTGAGAGTTAAGTGTGTGTGAAAGCCGTCCTTCACCTGGCTTGTTGGGAACACAAAGTTTCTTTTCAGTTGCAAATTCCACTCCACACATATTTATGGGGAGGTACTAGCTCCAACTCGGTATTACAGTGAAAACTGCAAGAACTTCAAAATGGCACTAGGAAACAGACTGAGAAACAAGAGTACAAGTTACTCCTGCAACTCGTTCCATTTTTGCTAGGTGAATGAACGTCTCTCCACATGCTCAGTTCTGAGAGATAATTGTGTCTGAAAGCCGAACTTCACCTAGCTTGTTGGGAACACAAAGTTTCTTTTAAGTTTCAAACTCCACTCTATACATATATATGGGGATGTACTAGCTCCAACTCGGTTTTACAGGGAAAACTGCAGGAACTTCAAACCGGCACTAGGAAACAGACTGAGAAACCAGAGTAAAAGTTTCTCCTGCAACCCGTTCCCTTTGTGCTAGATGAACGAACGTCTCTCCACATGCTCATTTCTGAGAGATAAGTGTGTGTGTGAATGCCGTCCTTCACCTAGCTTTTAGGGAACACAAATTTTCTTTTCAGTTGCAAAATCCACTCCATACATATATATGGGGAGGTACTAGCTCCAACTCGGTTTTACAGTGAAAACTGCAGGAACTTCAAACCGGCACTAGGAAACAAACTGAGAAACAGAGTTAAAGTTTCTCCTGCAACCCGTTCCCTTTGTGCTAGATGAACGAACGTCTCTCCACATGCTGAGTTCTGAGAGAGAAGTGTGTGTGAAAGCCGTCCTCCACCTAGCTTGTTGGGAACACAAAGTTTCTTTCCAGATGCAAACTCCACTCCATATATATATATGGGGAGGTACTAGCCCAAACTCGGTTTTACAGTGAAAAATGCAGGAACTTCAAACCGGCACTAGGAAACAGACTGAGAAACCAGGGAAAAACTTTCTCCTGCAACCCGTTCCCTTTGTGCTAGATGAACGAACGTCTCTCCTCATGCTCAGTTCTGAGAGATAAGTGTGTGTGAAAGCCGTACTTCAACTTGCTTGTTGGGAACACAAAGTTTCTTTTAAGATGCAAACCCAATTCCATACATATATATGGGTAGGTACTAGCCCCAACTCGGTTTTACAATGAAAACTGCAGGAACTTCAAACCGGCACTAGGAAACATACTCAGAACCCAGAGTAAAAGTTTCTCCTGCAACCCTTTCCCTTTTTGCTAGATGAAAGAATGACTCTCCACATGCTAAGTTCTGAGAGATAATTGAGTGTGAAAGCCGCCCTTCACCTAGCTTGTTGGGAACACAAAGTTTCTTTTCAGTTGCAAACTCCACTCCATACATATATATGGGGATATACTAGCTCCAACTCGGTTTTACAGTGAAAACTGCAGGAACTTCAAACCGGCACTAGGAAACAGACTGAGAAACCAGAGTAAAAGATTCCACTGCAACACGTTCCCTTTGTGCTACATGAACGAACGACTCTCCACATGCTCATTTTTGAGAGATATATGTGTATGAAAGCCGTCCTTCACCTAGCTTGTTGGGAACACAAAGTTTCTTTTCAGTTGCAAACTCCACTCCATACATATATATGGGAAGGTCCTAGCCCCAACTCCGTTTTACAGTGAAAACTGCAGGAACTTCAAACCGGCCCTAGGAAACAGACTGAGAAATCAGAGTAAAATTTCTCCTGCAACTCGTTCCGTTTGTGCTAGATGAACGAATGACTCTCCACATGCTCAGTTCAGAGATAATTGTGTGTGAAAGCCGTCCTTCACCTAGCTTGTTGGGAACACAAAATTTCTTTTCAGTTGCAAACTCCACTCCATACATATATATGGGGAGGTACTAGCTCCAACTCGATTTTACAGTGAAAACTGCAGGAACTTCAAAACGGCACTAGGAAACACACTGAGAAACAGAGTAAAAGTTTCTCCTGCAACCCGTTCCCTTTGTGCTTGATGAACGTACGTCTCTCCACATGCTCAGTTCTGAGAGATAAGTGTGTGTGAAAGCGGTCCTTCACCTAGCTTGTTGGGAACACAAAGTTTCTTTTAAGTTGCAAACTCCAAACCATATATATATAAGGGGAGGTACTAGCTCCAACTCGGTTTTACAGTGAAAACTGCAGGAACTTCAAACTGTCACTAGGAAACAGACTGAGAAACCAGAGTAAAAGTTACTACTGCAACTCGTTCCATTTTTGCTAGGTGAACGAACGTCTCTCCACATGCTCAGTTCTGAGAGATAAGTGTATGTGAAAGCCGTCCTTCACCTAGCTTGTTGGGAACACAAAGTTTCTTTTCAGTTGCAAACTGCACTCCATACATATATATGGGGAGGTACTAGCTCCAACTCGGTTTTACAGTGAAAACTGCAGGAACTTCAAACCGGCACTAGGAAACAAACTGGGAAACAGAGTTTAAGTTTCCCCTGCAACCCGTTCCCTTTGTGCTAGATGAACGAACGTCTCTCCACATGCTGAGTTCTGAGAGATAAGTGTGTGTGAAAGCCGTCCTTCAACTAGCTTGTTGGGAACACAAAGTTTCTTTTCAGTTGCAAACTCCACTCCATAAATATATATGGGGAGGTACTAGCCCAAACTCGGTTTTACAGTGAAAACTGCAGGAACTTCATACCGGCACTAGGAAACAGACTGAGAAATCAGAGTAAAAGTATCTCCTGCAACCCGTTCCGTTTGTGCTAGATGAACGAATGACTCTCCACATGCTCAGTTCAGAGATAATTGCGTGTGAAAGCCGTCCTTCACTTAGCTTGTTGGGAACACAAAGTTTCTTTTCAGTTGCAAACTCCACTCCATACATATATATTGGGAGGTACTAGCTCTAAATCGGTTTTACAGTGAAAACTGCAGGAACTTCAAAACGGCACTAGGAAACACACTGAGAAACAGAGTAAAATTTTCTCCTGCAACCCGTTCCCTTTGTGCTTGATGAAGGTACGTCTCTCCAAATGCTCAGTTCTGAGAGATAAGTGTGTGTGAAAGCGGTCCTTCACCTAGCTTGTTGGGAACACAAAGTTTCTTTTAAGTTGCAAACTCCAAACCATATATATATAAGGGGAGGTACTAGCTCCAACTCGGTTTTACAGTGAAAACTGCAGGAACTTCAAACTGGCACTAGGAAACAGACTGAGAAACCAGAGTAAAAGTTACTACTGCAACTCGTTCCATTTTTGCTAGGTGAACGAACGTCTCTCCACATGCTCAGTTCTGAGAGATAAGTGTGTGTGAAAGCCGTTCTTCACCAGGCTTTTTGGGAACACAAAGTTCCTTTTCAGTTGCAAACTCCACTCCATACATATATATGGGGAGGTACTATCTCCAACTCGGTTTTACAGTGAAAGCTGCTTGAACTTCATACCGGCACTAGGAAACAGACTGAAAAACCAGAGTAAAAGTTTCTCCTGCAACACGTTCCCTTTGTGCTAGATGAACGAACGTCTCTCCACATGCTCATTTCTGAGAGATAAGTGTGTGTGAAAGCCGTCCTTCAACTAGCTTGTTGGGAACACAAAGTTTCTTTTCAGTTGCAAACTCCACTCCATACATATATATGGGTAGGTACTAGCCCCAACTCGGTTTTACAATGAAAACTGCAGGAACTTCAAACCGGCACTAGGAAACAGAATGAGAAACCAGAGTAAAAGTTTCTACAGCAACCCTTTCCATTTGTGCTAGATGAACGAATGACTCTCCACATGCTCAGTTCTGAGAGATAATTGTGTGTGAAAGCCGCACTTCAACTAGCTTGTTGGGAACACAAAGTTTCTTTTCAGTTTCAAACTCCAATCCATACATATATATGGGGAGGTACTAGCCCCAACTCGGTTTTACAATGAAAACTGCAGGAACTTCAAACCGGCACTAGGACACAGAATGAGAAACCAGAATAAAAGTTTCTCCTGCAACCCGTTCCCTTTGTGTTAGATGAAAGAACGACTCTCCACATGCTCAGTTCTGAGAGATAAGTGTGTGTGAAAGCCGTACTTCAACTAGCTTGTAGGGAACACAAAGTCTCTTTTCAGATGCAAATTCCAGTCCACACATATTTATGGGGAGGTACTAGCTCCAACTCGGTATTACAGTGAAAACTGCAAGATCTTCAAAATGGCACTAGGAAACAGACTGAGAAGCCAGAGTAAAAGTTACTACTGCAACTCGTTCAATTTTTGCTAGGTGAACGAACGTCTCTCCACATGCTCAGTTCTGAGAGATAAGTGTGTGTGAAAGCCGTCCTTCACCTAGCTTTTTGGGAACACAAAATTTCTTTTCAGTTGCAAAGTCCACTCCATACATATATATGGGGAGGTACTAGCTCCAACTCGGTTTTACAGTGAAAACTGTAGGAACTTCATACCGGCACTAGGAAACAGACTGAGAAACCAGAGTAAAAGTTTCTCCTGCAACCCATTCCCTTTTTGCTAATGAACGAACGTCTCTCCACATGCTCATTTCTGAGAGATAAGTGTGTGTGAAAGCCGTACTTCAACCAGCTTGTTGGGAACACAAAGTTTCTTTTCAGATGCAAATTCCACTCCATACATATATATGGGGAGGTACTAGCTCCAACTCCGTTTTACAGAGAATACTGCAGGAATTTCAAACCGGCACTAGGAAACAGACTGAGAAACCAGAGTAAAAGTTTCTCCTGCAACCCTTTCCCTTTGTGCAAGATGAAAGAACGTCTCTCCACATGCTCATTTCTGAGAGATAAGTGTGTGTGAAAGCCGTCCTTCACCTAGCTTCTGGGGAACACAAAATATCTTTTCAGATGCAAACTCCACTCCATACATATATATGGGTAGGTACTAGCTCCAACTCGGTTTTACAGTGAAAACTGCAGGTACTTCAACCCGGCACTAGGAAACAGACTGAGAAACCAGAGTAAATGTTTCTCCTGAAACCCGTTCCCTTTGTGCTAGATGAACGAACGACTCTCCACATGCTCAGTTCTGAGAGATAAGTGTGTGTGAAAGCCTTCCTTCACCTAGCTTGTTGGGAACACAAAGATTCTTTTCAGTTGCAAAATCCACTCCAATCATATTTATGGGGAGGTTCTAGCTCCAACTCGGTATTACAGTGAAAACTGCAAGAATTTCAAACCGAAACTAGGAAAAAGACTGAGAAACCAGAGTAAAAGTTACTACTGCAACTCGTTCCATTTTTGGTAGGTGAACGAACGTCTCTCAACATGCTCATTTCTGAGAGATAAGTGTGTGTGAAAGCCGTACTTCACCTAGCTTGTTGGGAACACAAAGTTTCTTTTCAGTTGCAAACTCCACTCCATACATATACATGGGGATGTACTAGCTCTAACCCTGTTTTACAGAGAAAACTGCAGGAACTTCAAACCGGCACTATGAAACAGACTGAGATACCAGAAAAAATCTTTCTCCTGCAACCCGTTCCCTTTTTGCTAGATGAACGAACGACTCTAAACATGCTCAGTTCTGAGAGATAAGTGTGTGTGAAAGCCGTCCTTCACCTAGCTTGTTGGGAACACAAAGTTTCTTTTCAGATGCAAAGTCCATTCCATACATATATATGGGTAGGTACTACCCCAACTCGATTTTACAATGAAAACTGCAGGAACTTCAAACCGGCACTAGGAAACAGACTGAGAAACAGAGTAAAAGTTTCTCCTGCAATCCGTTTCCTTTGTGCTTGATGAACGAATGACTCACCTCATGCTCAGTTCTGAGTGATAAGTGTGTGTGAAAGCCGTCCTTCACCTAGCTTGTTGGGAACACAAAGTTTCTTTTCACTTGCAAACTCCACTCCATACATATATATGGGGAGGTACTAGCCCCAACTCGGTTTTAAAGTGAAAACTGCAGGAACTTTAAACCAGCACTAGGAAACAGACTGAGAAACCAAAGTAAATGTTTCTCCTGAAACCCGTTCCCTTTGTGCTAGATGAACGAACGTCTCTAAACATGCTCAGTTCTGAGAGATAAGTGTGTGTGAAAGCCGTCCTTCACCTAGCTTGTTTGGAACACAATGTTTCTTTTAAGTTGCAAAATCCACACCACACATATTTATGGGGAGGTACTAGCTCCAACTCGGTTTTAGAGTGAAAACTGCAAGAACTTCAAAATGGCACTAGGAAACAGACTGAGAAACCAGAGTAAATGTTACTACTGCAACTCGTTCCATTTTTGCTAGGTGAACGAACGTCTCTCCACATGCTCAGTTCTAAGAGATAAGTGTGTGTGAAAGCCGTACTTCACCTAGCTTTTTGGGAACACAAAGTTTCTTTTCAGTTGCAAACCCCACTCCATACATATATATGGGGAGGTACTAGCCCCAACTCGGTTTTAAAGTGAAAACTGCAGGAACTTTAAACCGGCACTAGGAAACAGACTGAGAAACCAGAGTAAATGTTTCCCCTGAAACCTGTTCCCTTTGTGCTAGATGAACGAACGAATCTCCACATGCTCAGTTCTGAGAGATAAGTGTGTGTGAAAGCCGTCCTTCACCTAGCTTGTTGGGAACACAAAGTTTCTTTTCATTTGCAAAATCCACTCCACACATATTTATGAGGAGGTACTAGATCCAACTCGGTATTACAGTGAAAAGTGCAAGAACTTCAAAATGGCACTAGGAAACAGACTGAGAAACCAGAGTAAATGTTACTACTGCAACTCGTTCCATTTTTGCTAGGTGAACGAACGTCTCTCCACATGCTCAATTCTGAGAGATAAATGTGTGTGAAAGCCGACCTTCACCTAGCTTGTAGGGAACACAAAGTTTCTTTTCAGATGCAAACTCCACTCCATACATATATATGGGTAGGTAGTAGCCCCAACTCGGTTTTACAGTGAAAACTGCAGGAACTTCAAACCGGCAGTAGGAAACAGACTGAGAAACCAGAGTAAAAGTTTCTCCTGCAACCCGTTCCCTTTTTGCTAGATGAACGAACTTCTCTCCACATGCTCAGTTTTGAGAGATAAGTGTGTGTGAAAGCCGTTCTTCACCTAGCTTGTTGGGAACACAAGGTTTCTTTTCAGTTGCAAACACCACTCCATAAATATATATGTGGAGGTACTAGCTCCAACTCTGTTTTACAGAGAAAACTACAGGAACTTCAAACCGGTACTAGGAAATAGACTGAGAAACCAGAGTAAAACTTTCTCCTGCAAACCGTTCCCATTTGCTAGATGAACGAATGACTCTCCACATGCTCAGTTCTGAGAGATAATTGTGTGTGAAAGCCGCCGTTCACCTAGCTTGTTGGGAACACAAAGTTTCTTTTCAGTTGCAAACTCCACTCCATACATATATATGGGGAGGTACTAGCCCCAACTCGGTTTTAAAGTGAAAACTGCAGGAACTTTAAACCGGCACTAGGAAACAGACTGAGAAACCAAAGTAAATGTTTCTCCTGAAACCCGTTCCCTTTGTGCTAGATGAACGAACGTCTCTAAACATGCTCAGTTCTGAGAGATAAGTGTGTGTGAAAGCCGTCCTTCACCTAGCTTGTTTGGAACACAATGTTTCTTTTCAGTTGCAAAATCCACACCACACATATTTATGGGGAGGTACTAGCTCCAACTCGGTTTTACAGTGAAAACTGCAAGAACTTCAAAATGGCACTAGGAAACAGACTGAGAAACCAGAGTAAATGTTACTACTGCAACTCGTTCCATTTTTGCTAGGTGAACGAACGTCTCTCCACATGCTCAGTTCTAAGAGATAAGTGTGTGTGAAAGCCGTACTTCACCTAGCTTTTTGGGAACACAAAGTTTCTTTTCAGTTGCAAACTCCACTCCATACATATATATGGGGAGGTACTAGCTCCAATTCGGTTTTACAGTGAAAACTGCAGGAACTTCATACCGGCACTAGGAAACAGACTGAGAAACCAGAGTAAAAGTTTCTCCTGCAACCCATTCCCTTTTTGCTAGATGAACGAACGTCTCTCCACATGCTCAGTTCTGAGAGATAAGTGTGTGTGAAAGCCGTTCTTCACCTAGCTTGTTGGGAACACAAAGTTTCTTTTCAGTTGCAAACTCCAGTCCATACATATATATGGGGAGGTACTAGCTCCAACTCGGTTTTACAGAGAGAACTGCAGGAACTTCAAACCCTCACTAGGTAACAGACTGAGAAACCAGAGTAAAACTTTCTCCTGCAACCCGTTCCCTTTTTGCTAGATGAACGAACGTCTCTCCACATGCTCAGTTCTGAGAGATAAGTGTGTGTGAAAGCCGTCCTTCACCTAGCTTGTTGGGAACACAAAGTTTCTTTTCAGATGCAAATTCCATTCCATACATATATATGGGTTGGTACTAGCCTCAACTCGGTTTTACAATGAAAACTGCATGAACTTCAAACCGGCACTAGGAAACAGAATGAGAAACCAGAGTAAAAGTTTCTCCTGCAAACCTTTACCTTTGTGCTAGATGAACGAATGACTCTCCACATGCTCAGTTCTGAGAGATAATTGTGTGTGAAACCCGCCCTTCACCTAGCTTGTTGGGAACACAAAGTTTCTTTTGAGTTGCAAACTCCACTCCATACATATATATGGGGATTTACTAGCTCCAACTCGGTTTTACAGTGAAAACTGCAGGAAATTCAAACCGGCACTAGGAAACAGACTGAGAAACAGAGTAATAATTTCTCCTGCATCCCGTTCCCTGTGTGCTTTATGAACGAACGTCTCTCCACATGATCAGTTCTGAGAGATAAGTGTGTGTGAAGCCGTCCTTCACCTAACTTTTTGGGAACACAAAGTTTCTTTTCAGTTGCAATCTCCACTCCATACATATATATGGGGAGGTACTAGCTCCAACTCGGTTTTACAGTGAAAACTGCAGGAACTTCAATCCGGCATTAGGAAACAGACTGAGAAACCAGAGTAAAAGTTTCTCCTGCAACCCGTTTCCTTTGTGCTAGATGAACGAACGTCTCTCCACATGCTCATTTCTGACAGATAAGTGTGTGTGAAAGCCGTCCTTCAACATACTTATTGGGAACACAAAGTTTCTTTTCAGTTGCAAACACCACTCCATACATATACATGGGGAGGTACTAGCTCCAACTCGGTGTTACAGTGAAAAATGCTGGAACTTCAAAACGGCACTAGGAAACAGACTGAGAAACAGAGTAAAAATTTCGCCTGCAACCCGTTCCCTTTGTGCTTTATGAACGAACGTCTCTCCACATGATCAGATCTGAGAGATAAGTGTGTGTGAAGCCGTCCTTCAACTAACTTGTTGGGAACACAAAGTTTCTTTTCAGTTGCAAACTCCACTCCATATAAATATATGGGGAGGTACTAGCCCCAAATGGGTTTTACATTGAAAACTGCAGGAACTTCAAACTGGCACTCGGAAACAGACTGAGAAACCAGAGTATAAGTTTCTCCTGCAACCCGTTCCGTTTGTGCTAGATGAACGAATGACTCTCCACATGCTCAGTTCTGAGAGGTAAATGTGTGTGAAAGCCGATCTTCACCTAGCTTGTTGGGAACACAAAGTTTCTTTTCAGATGCAAACTCCACTCCATACATATATATGGGTAGGTACTAGCCCCAACTCGGTTTTACAGTGAAAACTGCAGGAACTTCAAACCGGCATTAGGAAACAGACTGAGAAACCAGAGTAAAAGTTACTCCTGCAACTCGTTCCCTTTTTGCTAGGTGAACGAACGTCTCTCCACATGCTCAATTCTGAGAGATAAGTGTGGGTGAAAGCCGTCCTTCACCTAGCTTCTTGGGAACACAAATTTTCTTTTCAGATGCAAACTCCACTCCATACGTATATATGGGGAGGTACTAGCTCCAACGATTTTACAGTGAAAACTGCAGGAACTTCGAACTGGCACTAGGAAACAGACTGAGCAACCAGAGTAAAACTTTCTCCTGCAACCCGTTCCCTTTGTGCTTTATAAACGAACGTCTCTCCACATGCTCATTTCTGAGAGATAAGTGTGTGGGAAAGCCGTCCTTCACCTAGCTTGTTGGGAACACAAAGTTTCTTTTCACTTGCAAACTTCACTCCATACATATATATGGGGAGGTAAAGGCTCCAACTCGGTTTTACAGTGAAAACTGCAGGAACTTCAAACCAGCACTAGGAAACAGACTGAGAAACAGAGTAAAAGTTTCTACTGCAACCCATTCCCTTTGTGCTTGATGAACGAACGTCTCTCCACATGCTCAGATCTGAGAGATAATTGTGTGTGAAAGCCGTCCTTCACCTAGCTTGTTGGGAACACAATGTTACTTTTCAGTTGCAAACTCCATTCCATACATATATATGGGGAGGTACTAGCTCCAATTTGGTTTTACAATGAAAACTGCAGGAACTTCAAAACGGCACTAGGAAACAGACTGAGAAGCAGAGTAAAAGTTTCTCCTGCATCCCGTTCCCTTTGTGCTTTATGAACGAACGTCTCTCCACATGCTCAGTACTGAGAGTTAATTGTGTGTGAAAGCCGTCCTTCAACTAGCTTGTTGGGAACACAAAGTTTCTTTTCAGTTGCAAACTCCACTCCATAAATATATATGGGGAGGTACTAGCTCCAACTCGGTTTTACAGTGAAAACTGCAGGAATTTCAAACCGGCACTAGGAAACAGACTGAGAAACCAGAGTAAAAGTTTCTCCTGCAAACCTTTCCCTTTGTGCTAGATGAAAGAATGACTCTCCACATGCTCAGTTCTGAGATATAATTGGGTGTGAAAGCCGCACTTCACCTAGCTTGAAGGGAACACAAAGATTCTTTTCAGTTGCAAACTCCTCTCCATAAATATATATGGGGATGTACTAGCTCCAACACGGTTTTACAGTGAAAACTGCAGGAACTTCAAACCGGCACTAGGAAACAGACTGAGAAACCAGAGTAATAGTTTATCCTGCAACCCGTTCCCTTTGAGCTAGATGAACGAACGACTCTCCACATGCTCATTTCTGAGAGATAAGTGTGTGTGAAAGCCGTTCTTCACCTAGCTTGTTGGGAACACAAAGTTTCTTTTCAGTTGCAAACTCCACTCCATACATATATATGGGGAGGTACTAGCTCCAAATCGGTTTTACAGAGAGAACTGCAGGAACTTCAAACCCTCACTAGGAAACAGACTGAGAAACCAGAGTAAAACTTTCTCCTGCAACCCGTTCCCTTTTTGCTAGATGAACGAACGTCTCTCCACATGCTCAGTTCTGAGAGATAAGTGTGTGTGAAAGCCGTCCTTCACCTAGCTTGTTGGGAACACAAAGTTTCTTTTCAGATGCAAATTCCATTCCATACATATATATGGGTTGGTACTAGCCTCAACTCGGTTTTACAATGAAAACTGCATGAACTTCAAACCGGCACTAGGAAACAGAATGAGAAACCAGAGTAAAAGTTTCTCCTGCAAACCTTTACCTTTGTGCTAGATGAACGAATGACTCTCCACATGCTCAGTTCTGAGAGATAATTGTGTGTGAAACCCGCCCTTCACCTAGCTTGTTGGGAACACAAAGTTTCTTTTGAGTTGCAAACTCCACTCCATACATATATATGGGGATTTACTAGCTCCAACTCGGTTTTACAGTGAAAACTGCAGGAAATTCAAACCGGCACTAGGAAACAGACTGAGAAACAGAGTAATAATTTCTCCTGCATCCCGTTCCCTGTGTGCTTTATGAACGAACGTCTCTCCACATGATCAGTTCTGAGAGATAAGTGTGTGTGAAGCCGTCCTTCACCTAACTTTTTGGGAACACAAAGTTTCTTTTCAGTTGCAATCTCCACTCCATACATATATATGGGGAGGTACTAGCTCCAACTCGGTTTTACAGTGAAAACTGCAGGAACTTCAATCCGGCATTAGGAAACAGACTGAGAAACCAGAGTAAAAGTTTCTCCTGCAACCCGTTTCCTTTGTGCTAGATGAACGAACGTCTCTCCACATGCTCATTTCTGACAGATAAGTGTGTGTGAAAGCCGTCCTTCAACATACTTATTGGGAACACAAAGTTTCTTTTCAGTTGCAAACACCACTCCATACATATACATGGGGAGGTACTAGCTCCAACTCGGTGTTACAGTGAAAAATGCTGGAACTTCAAAACGGCACTAGGAAACAGACTGAGAAACAGAGTAAAAATTTCGCCTGCAACCCGTTCCCTTTGTGCTTTATGAACGAACGTCTCTCCACATGATCAGATCTGAGAGATAAGTGTGTGTGAAGCCGTCCTTCAACTAACTTGTTGGGAACACAAAGTTTCTTTTCAGTTGCAAACTCCACTCCATATAAATATATGGGGAGGTACTAGCCCCAAATGGGTTTTACATTGAAAACTGCAGGAACTTCAAACTGGCACTCGGAAACAGACTGAGAAACCAGAGTATAAGTTTCTCCTGCAACCCGTTCCGTTTGTGCTAGATGAACGAATGACTCTCCACATGCTCAGTTCTGAGAGGTAAATGTGTGTGAAAGCCGATCTTCACCTAGCTTGTTGGGAACACAAAGTTTCTTTTCAGATGCAAACTCCACTCCATACATATATATGGGTAGGTACTAGCCCCAACTCGGTTTTACAGTGAAAACTGCAGGAACTTCAAACCGGCATTAGGAAACAGACTGAGAAACCAGAGTAAAAGTTACTCCTGCAACTCGTTCCCTTTTTGCTAGGTGAACGAACGTCTCTCCACATGCTCAATTCTGAGAGATAAGTGTGGGTGAAAGCCGTCCTTCACCTAGCTTCTTGGGAACACAAATTTTCTTTTCAGATGCAAACTCCACTCCATACGTATATATGGGGAGGTACTAGCTCCAACGACTTTACAGTGAAAACTGCAGGAACTTCGAACCGGCACTAGGAAACAGACTGAGCAACCAGAGTAAAACTTTCTCCTGCAACCCGTTCCCTTTGTGCTTTATAAACGAACGTCTCTCCACATGCTCATTTCTGAGAGATAAGTGTGTGGGAAAGCCGTCCTTCACCTAGCTTGTTGGGAACACAAAGTTTCTTTTCACTTGCAAACTTCACTCCATACATATATATGGGGAGGTAAAGGCTCCAACTCGGTTTTACAGTGAAAACTGCAGGAACTTCAAACCAGCACTAGGAAACAGACTGAGAAACAGAGTAAAAGTTTCTACTGCAACCCATTCCCTTTGTGCTTGATGAACGAACGTCTCTCCACATGCTCAGATCTGAGAGATAATTGTGTGTGAAAGCCGTCCTTCACCTAGCTTGTTGGGAACACAATGTTACTTTTCAGTTGCAAACTCCATTCCATACATATATATGGGGAGGTACTAGCTCCAATTTGGTTTTACAATGAAAACTGCAGGAACTTCAAAACGGCACTAGGAAACAGACTGAGAAGCAGAGTAAAAGTTTCTCCTGCATCCCGTTCCCTTTGTGCTTTATGAACGAACGTCTCTCCACATGCTCAGTACTGAGAGTTAATTGTGTGTGAAAGCCGTCCTTCAACTAGCTTGTTGGGAACACAAAGTTTCTTTTCAGTTGCAAACTCCACTCCATAAATATATATGGGGAGGTACTAGCTCCAACTCGGTTTTACAGTGAAAACTGCAGGAATTTCAAACCGGCACTAGGAAACAGACTGAGAAACCAGAGTAAAAGTTTCTCCTGCAAACCTTTCCCTTTGTGCTAGATGAAAGAATGACTCTCCACATGCTCAGTTCTGAGATATAATTGGGTGTGAAAGCCGCACTTAACCTAGCTTGAAGGGAACACAAAGATTCTTTTCAGTTGCAAACTCCTCTCCATAAATATATATGGGGATGTACTAGCTCCAACACGGTTTTACAGTGAAAACTGCAGGAACTTCAAACCGGCACTAGGAAACAGACTGAGAAACCAGAGTAATAGTTTATCCTGCAACCCGTTCCCTTTGAGCTAGATGAACGAACGACTCTCCACATGCTCATTTCTGAGAGATAAGTGTGTGTGAAAGCCGTCCTTCACCAAGCTGGTTGGGAACACAAAGTTTCTTTTCAGTTGCAAACTCCACTCCATACATATATATGGGGAGGTACTAGCTCCAACTCGGTTTTACAGTGAAAACTGCAGGAACTTCAAACCGTCACTAGGAAACAGACTGAGAAACAGTGTAAAAGTTTCTCCTGCAACCCGTTCCCTTTGTGCTTTATAAACGAACGTCTCTCCACATGCTCAGTTCTGAGAGATAAGTGTGTGTGAAAGCCGTCCTTCACCTAGCTTGTTGGGAACACAAAGTTTCTTTTCAGTTGCAAAATCCATTTCACACATATTTATGGGAAGTACTAGCTCCAACTCGGTATTACAGTGAAAACAGCAAAAACTTCAAAATGGCACTAGGAAACAGATTGGGAAACCAGAGTAAAAGTTACTACTGCAACTCGTTCCATTTTTGCTAGGTGAACGAACGTCTCTCCACATGCTCAGTTCTGAGAGATAAGTGTGTGTGAAAGCAGTCCTTCACATAGCTTTTTGGGAACACAAAGTTTCTTTTCAGTTGCAAACTCCACTCCATACATATATATGGGGAGGTACTAGCTCCAACTCTGTATTACAGTGAAAACTGCAAAAACTTCCAAATGGCACTAGGAAACATACTGAGAAACCAGAGTAAAAGTTACACCTGCAACTCGTTCCCTTTTTCCTAGGTGAACGAACGTCTCTCCACATGCTCAGTTCTGAGAGATAAGTGTGTGTGAAAGACGTCCTTCACATAGCTTGTTTGGAACACAAAGTTTCTTTTCAGTTGCAAACTCCACTCCATACATATATATGGGGAGGTACTAGTTCCAACTCGGTTTTACAGAGAAAAATGCAGGAACTTCAAACCGGCACTAGGAAACAGACTGAGAAACAGAGTAAAAGTTTCTCCTGCAACCCGTTCCTTTTGTGATTTATGAACGAACGTCTCTCCACATGCTCAGTTCAGAGAGATAAGTGTGTGTGAAAGCCGCCCTTCACCTAGCTTGTTGGGAACACAAAGTTTCTTTTCAGTTGCAAACTCCACTCCATACATATATATGGGGAGGTACTAGCCCCAACTCGGTTTTACAGTGAAAACTGCAGGAACTTCAAACCGGCACTAGGAAACAGACTGAGAAACAGAGTAAAAGTTTCTCCTGCAACCCGTTCCCTTTGTTATTTATGAACGAACGTCTCTCCACATGCTCAGTTCTGAGAGATATGTGTGTGTGAAAGCCGTCCTTCACCTAGCTTGTTGGGAACACAAAGTTTCTTTTCAGTTGCAAAGTCCACTCCATACATATATATGGGGAGGTACTAGCTCCAACTCGGTTTTACAGTGAAAACTGCAGGAACTTCAAACCGGCACTAGGAAACAGACTGAGAAACAGAGTAAAAGTTTCTCCTGCAACCCGTTCCCTTTGTTATTTATGAACGAACGTCTCTCCACATGCTCAGTTCTGAGAGATATGTGTGTGTGAAAGCCGTCCTTCACCTAGCTTGTTGGGAACACAAAGTTTCTTTTCAGTTGCAAAGTCCACTCCATACATATATATGGGGAGGTACTAGCTCCAACTCGGTTTTACAGTGAAAACTGCAGGAACTTCAAACCGGCACTAGGAAACAGACTGAGAAACCAGAGTAAAAGTTTCTCCTGCAACCCGTTCCCTTTGTGCTAGATGAACGAACGTCTCTCCACATGCTCAGTTCTGAGAGATAATTGTGTGTGAAAGCCGTCCTTCACCTAGCTTTTTGGGAACACAAAGTTTCTTTTCAGTTGCAAACTCCACTCCATACATATATATGGGGAGGTACTAGCTCCAACTCGGTTTTACAATGAAAACTGCAGGAACTTCAAACCGGCACTAGGAAACAGACTGAGAAGCAGAGTAAAAGTTCTCCTGCAGCCCGTTCCTTTTGTGCTTGATGAACGAACGTCTCTCCACATGCTCAGTTCTGAGAGATAATTGTGTGTGAAAGCCGTCCTTCACCTAGCTTGTAGGGAACACAAAGTTTCTTTTCAGATGCAAACTCCACTCCATACATATATATGGGTAGGTACTAGCCCCAACTCAGTTTTACAGTGAAAACTGCAGGAACTTCAAACCGGCACTAGGAAACAGACTGAGAAACCAGAGTAAAAGTTTCTCCTGCAACCCGTTCCGTTTTTGCTAGATGAACGAACTTCTCTCCACATGCTCAGTTCTGAGAGATAAGTGTGTGTGAAAGCCGTTCTTCACCTAGCTTGTTGGGAACACAAAGTTTCTTTTCAGTTGCAAACTCCACTCCATATATATATATGGGGAGGTACTAGCTCCAACTCGGTTTACAGAGAAAACTGCAGGAACTTCAAACCGGTACTGGGAAACAGACTGAGAAACCAGAGTAAAACTTTCTCCTGCAAACCGTTCCCGTTTTGCTAGATGAACGAATGACTCTCCACATGCTCAGTTCTGAGAGATAATTGTCTGTGAAAGCCGCCGTTCACCTAGCTTGTTGGGAACACAAAGTTTCTTTTCAGTTGCAAACTCCACTCCATACATATATATGGGGAGGTACTAGTCCCAACTCGGTTTTACAGTGAAAACTGCAGGAACTTTAAACCGGCACTAGGAAACAGACTGAGAAACCAGAGTAATTGTTTATCCTGATACCCGTTCCCTTTGTGCTAGATGAACGAACGTCTCTAAACATGCTCACTTCTGTGAAATAAGTGTGTGTGAAAGCCGTCCTTCACCTAGCTTGTTGGGAACACAATGTTTCTTTTCAGTTGCAAAATCCACTCCACACATATTTATGGGGAGGTACTAGCTCCAACTCGGTATTACAGTGAAAACTGCAAGAACTTCAAAATGGCACTCGGAAACAGACTGAGAAACCAGAGTAAAAGTTACTACTGCAACTCGTTCCATTTTTGCTAGGTGAACGAACGTCTCTCCACATGCTCAGTTCTAAGAGATAAGTGTGTGTGAAAGCCGTCATTCACCTAGCTTTTTGGGAACACAAAGTTTCTTTTCAGTTGCAAACTCCACTCCATACATATATATGGGGAGGTACTAGCTCCAATTCGGTTTTACAGTGAAAACTGGAGGAACTTCATACCGGCACTAGGAAACAGACTGAGAAACCAGAGTACAAGTTTCTCCTGCAACCCGTTCCCTTTTTGCTAGATGAACGAACGTCTCTCCACATGCTCAGTTCTGAGAGATAAGTGTGTGTGAATGCCGTTCTTCACCTAGCTTGTTGGGAACACAAAGTTTCTTTTCAGTTGCAAACTCCACTCCATACATATATATGGGGAGGTACTAGCTCCAACTCGGTTTTACAGAGAGAACTGCAGGAACTTCAAACCGGCACTAGGAAACAGACTGAGAAACCAGAGTAAAACTTTCTCCTGCAACCCGTTCCCTTTTTGCTAGATGAACGATCGTCTCTCCACATGCTCAGTTCTGAGAGATAAGTGTTTGTGAAAGCCGCCCTTCACCTAGCTTGTTGGGAACACAAAGTTTCTTTTCAGTTGCAAACTCCACTCCATACATATATATGGGGTGGTACTAGCTCCAACTCGGTTTTACAGTGAAAACTGCAGGAAATTCAAACCGGCACTAGGAAACAGACTGAGAAACCAGAGTAAAAGTTTCTCCTGCAACCCGTTTCCTTTGTGCTAGATGAACGAACGTCTCTCCACATGCTCATTTCTGACAGATATGTGTGTGTGAAAGCCGTCCTTCACCATACTTATTGGGAACACAAAGTTTCTTTTCAGTTGCAAACACCACTCCATACATATACATGGGGACGTACTAGCTCCAACTCGGTTTTACAGTGAAAAATTCTGGAACTTCAAACCGGCACTAGGAAACAGACTGAGAAACAGAGTAAAAATTTCTCCTGCAACCCGTTCCCTTTGTGCTTTATGAACTAACGTCTCTCCACATGATCAGTTCTGAGAGATAAGTGTGTGTGAAGCCGTCCTTCAACTAACTTTTTGGGAACACAAATTTTCTTTTCAGTTGCAATCTCAACTCCATTCATATATATGGGGAGGTACTAGCTCCAACTCGGTTTTACAGTGAAAACTGCAGGAACTTCAAACCGGCATTAGGAAACAGACTGAGAAACCAGAGTAAAAGTTTCTCCTGCAACCCGTTTCCTTTGTCCTAGATGAACGAACGTCTCTCCACATGCTCATTTCTGAGAGTTAAGTGTGGGTGAAAGCCGTCCTTCACCTAGCTTCTTGGGAACACAAATTTTCTTTTCAGATGCAAACTCCACTCCATACATATATATGGGGAGGTACTAGCTCCAACGATTTTACAGTGAAAACTGCAGGAACTTCAAACCGGCACTAGGAAACAGAATGAGAAACCAGAGTAAAACTTTCTCCTGCAACCCGTTCCCTTTGTGCTTTATAAACGAACTTCTCTCCACATGCTCATTTCTGAGAGATAAGTGTGTGGGAAAGCCGTCCTTCACCTAGCTTGTTGGGAACACAAAGTTTCTTTTCACTTGCAAACTCCACTCCATACATATATATGGGGAGGTAAAAGCTCCAACTCTGTTTTACAGTGAAAACTGCAGGAACTTCAAACCAGCACTAGGAAACAGACTGAGAATCAGAGTAAAAGTTTCTACTGCATCCCATTCCCTTTGTGCTTGATGAACGAACGTCTCTCCACATGCTCAGATCTGAGAGATAATTGTGTGTGAAAGACGTCCTTCACCTAGCTTGTTGGGAACACAAAGTTACTTTTCAGTTGCAAACTCCATTCCATACATATATATGGGGAGGTACTAGCTCCAACTCGGTTTTACAATGAAAACTGCAGGAACTTCAAAACGGCACTAGGAAACAGACTGAGAAGCAGAGTAAAAGTTTCTCCTGCAGCCCGTTCCCTTTGTGCTTTATGAACGAACGTCTCTCCACATGCTCAGTTCTGAGAGTTAATTGTGTGTGAAAGCCGTCCTTCACCTAGCTTGTTGGGAACACAAAGTTCCTTTTCAGTTGCAAACTCCACTCCATACATATATATGGGGAGGTACTAGTTCCAACTCGGTTTTACAGTGAAAACTGCAGGAACTTCAAACCGGCACTAGGAAACAGACTGAGAAACCAGAGTAAAAGTTTCTCCTGCAAACCTTTCCCTTTGTGCTAGATGAAAGAATGACTCTCCACATGCTAAGTTTTGAGAGATAATTTGGTGTGAAAGCCGCACTTCACCTAGCTTGTTGGGAACACAAAGTTTCTTTTCAGTTGCAAACTCCTCTCCATAAATATATATGGTGAAGTACTAGCTCCAACACGGTTTTACAGTGAAAACTGCAGGAACTTCAAACCGTCACTAGGAAACAGACTGAGAAACCAGAGTAAAAGTTTATCCTGCAACCCGTTCCCTTTGAGCTAGATGAAAGAACATCTCTCCACATGCTCATTTCTGAGAGATAAGTGTGTGTGAAAGCCGTCCTTCACCTAGCTTGTTGGGAACACAAAGTTTCTTTTCAGTTGCAAACTCCACTCCATACATATATATGGGGAGGTACTAGCTCCAACTCGGTTTTACAGTGAAAACTGCAGGAACTTCAAACCGGCACTAGGAAACAGACTGAGAAATAGAGTAAAAATTTCTCCTGCAACCCGTTCCCTTTGTGCTTTATAAACGAACGTCTCTCCACTTGCTCAGTGCTGAGAGATAAGTGTGTGTGAAAGCCGCCCTTCACCTAGCTTTTTGGGAACACAAAGTTTCTTTTCAGTTGCAAACTCCACTCCAAACATATATATGGGGAGGTACTAGCTCCAACTCTGTATTACAGTGAAAACTGCAAAAACTTCAAAATGGCACTAGGAAACAGACTGGGAAACCAGAGTAAAAGTTACTACTGCAACTCGTTCCATTTTTGCTAGGTGAACGAACGTCTCTCCACATGCTCAGTTCTGAGATATAAGTGTGTGTGAAAGCCGTCCTTCACCTAGCTTTTTGGGAACACAAAGTTTCTTTTCAGTTGCAAACTCCACTCCATACATATATATGGGGAGGTACTAGCTCCAACTCTGTATTACAGTGAAAACTGCAAGAACTTCCAAATGGCACTAGGAAAGATACTGAGAAACCAGAGTAAAAGTTACACCTGCAACTCGTTCCCTTTTTCCTAGGTGAACGAACGTCTCTCCACATGCTCAGTTCTGAGAGATAAGTGTGTGTGAAAGCCGTCTTTCACCTAGCATTTTGGGAACACAATGTTTCTTTTCAGTTGCAAACTCCACTCCATAAATGTATATTGGGAGGTACTAGCTCCAACTCGGTTTTACAGTGAAAACTGCAGGAACTTCAAACCGGCACTAGGAAACAGACTGAGATACCAGAGTAAAAGTTTCTCCTGAAACCCGTTCCCTTTGTGCTAGATGAACGAACGTCTCTCCACATGCTCATTTCTGAGAGATAAGTGTGTGTGAAAGCTGTCCTTCACCTTGCTTGTTGGGAACACAAAGTTTCTTTTCAGTTGCAAACTCCACTCCATACATATATATGGGGAGGTACTAGATCCAACTCGGTTTTACAGTGAAAACTGCTGGAAATTCAAACCGGCACTAGGAAACAGACTGAGAAACAGAGTAAAAGTTTCTCCTGCAACCCGTTCCTTTTGTGATTTATGAACGAACGTCTCTCCACATGCTCAGTTCTGAGATTTAATTGTGTGTGAAAGCCGTCCTTCACCTAGCTTGTTGGGAACACAAAGTTTCTTTTCAGTTGCAAACTCCACTCCATACATATATATGGGGAGGTACTAGCCCCAACTCGGTTTTACAGTGAAAACTGCAGGAACATCAAACCGGCACTAGGAAACAGACTGAGAAACAGAGTAAAAGTTTCTCCTGCAACACGTTCCCTTTGTGATTTATGAACGAACGACTCTCAACATGCTCAGTTCTGAGAGATATGTGTGTGTGAAAGCCGTCCTTCACCTAGCTTGTTGGGAACACAAAGTTTGTTTTCAGTTGCAAACTCCACTCCATACATATATATGAGGAGGTACTAGCTCCAACTCGGTTTTACAGTGAAAACTGCAGGAACTTCAAACCGGCACTAGGAAACAGACTGAGAAACCAGAGTAAAAGTTTCTCCTGCAACCCGTTCCCTTTGTGCTAGATGAACGAACGTCTCTCCACATGCTCAGTTCTGAGAGATAAGTGTGTGTGAAAGCCGTCCTTCACCTACCTTGTGGGGAACACAATGTTTCTTTCCAGATGCAAACTCCACTAAATACATATATATGGGTAGGTACAAGCCCCAACTCGGTTTTACAGTGAAAACAGCAGGTACTTCAAACCGGCACTAGGAAACAGACTGAGAATACAGAGAAAAAGTTTCTTCTGCAACCCGTTCCCTTTGTGCTAGATGAACGAACGTCTCTCCACATGCTCAGTTCTGAGAGATAAGTGTGTGTGAAAGCCGTCCTTCACCTAGCTTCTTGGTAACACAAAGTTTCTTTTCAGTTGCAAACTCCACTCCATACATATATATGGGGAGGTACTAGCTCCAAATCGGTTTTACAGTGAAAACTGCAGGAACTTCAAACTGGCACTAGGAAACAGACTGAGAAACCAGAGTAAGAGTTTCTCCTGCAACCTGTTCCCTTTTTGCTAGATGAACGAACGTCTCTCCACATGCTCATTTCTGAGAGTTAAGTGTGTGTGAAAGCCGTCCTTCACCTAGCTTGTTGGGAACACAAAGTTTCTTTTCAGTTGCAAACTCCACTCCATACATATATATGGGTTGGTACTAGCTCCAACTCGGTTTTACAGTGAAAACTGCAGGAACTTCAAAACGGCACTAGGAAACAGACTGAGAATCCAGAGTAAAAGTTTCTCCTGCAAACCGTTCCCTTTGTGCTAGATGAACGAATGACTCTCTACATGCTCAATTCTGAGAGATATTTGTGTCTGAAAGCCGTCCTTCACCTAGCTTGTTGGGAACACAAAGTTTCTTTTCAGTAGCAAACTCCACTCCATACATATATATGGGGAGGTACTAGCTCCAACTCGGTTTTACAGTGAAAACTGCAGGAACTTCAAACCGGCACTAGGAAACAGACTGAGAAACAGAGTAAAAGTTTCTCCTGCAACCCGTTCCCTTTGTGCTTGATGAACGAACGTCTCTCCACATGCTCATTTCTGAGAGATAAGTGTGTGAGAAAGCCGTCCTTCAACTAGCTTGTTGGGAACACATGTTTCTTTTCAGTTGCAAACCCCACTCCATACATATATATGGGGAAGTACTAGCTCCAACTCGGTTTTACAGTGAAATCTTCATTAACTTCAAACCGGCAATAGGAAACAGACTGAGAAACCAGAGTAAATGTTTCTCCTAAAACCCGTTCCCTTTGTGCTAAATGAACGAACGACTCTCCACATGCTCAGTTCTGAGAGATAATTGTGTGTGAAAGCCGTCCTTCACCTAGCTTGGTGGGAACACAAAGTTTCTTTTCAGTTGCAAATTCCACTCCACACATATTTATGGGGAGGTACTAGCTCCAACTCGGTATTACAGTGAAAACTGCAAGAACTTCAAAATGGCACTAGGAAACAGACTGAGAAACCAGAGTAATAGTTACTCCTGCAACTCGTTCCATTTTTGCTAGGTGAACGAACGTCTCTCCACATGCTCAGTTCTGAGAGATAAGTGTGTGTGAAAGCCGTCCTTCACATAGCTTGTTGGGAACACAAAGTTACTTTTCAGTTGCAAATTCCACTCCATATATATATTTGGGGAGGTACAAGCCCAAACTCTGTTTTACAGTGAAAACTGCAGGAACTTCAACCCGGCACTAGGAAACAGACTGAGAATCCAGAGAATAACTTTCTCCTGCAACCCGTTCCCTTTGTGCTAGATGAACGAACCTCTCTTCACATGCTCAGTTCTGAGAGATAAGTGTGTGTGAAAGCCTTCTTCAACTACCTTGTTGGGAACACAAAGTTTCTTTTCAGATGCAAACTCCATTCCATACATATATAAGGGTAGGTAATAGCCCCAACTCGGTTTTACAATGAAAACTGCAGGAACTTCAAACCGGAACTAGGAAACAGACTGAGAATCCAGAGAAAAAGTTTCTCCTGCAAACCGTTCCCTTTGTGCTAGATGAACGAATGACTCTCCACATGCTCAATTCTGAGAGATAATTGTGTCTGAAACCGGTCCTTCACCTAGCTTGTTGGGAACACAAAGTTTCTTTTCAGTTGCAAACTCCACTCCATACATACATATGGGGAGGTACTAGCTCCAACTCGGTTTTACAGTGAAAACTGCAGGAACTTCAAACCGGCACTAGGAAACAGACTGAGAAACAGAGAAAAGTTTCTCCTGCAACCCGTTCCCTTTGTGCTTGATGAACGAACGTCTCTCCACATGCTCATTTCTGAGAGATAAGTGTGTGTGAAAGCCGTACTTCAACTAGCTTGTTGGGAACACATATTTCTTTTCAGTTGCAAACTCCACTCCATACATATATATGGGGAGGTACTAGCTCCAACTCGGTTTTACAGTGAAATCTTCATTAACTTCAAACCGGCATTAGGAAACAGACTGAGAAACCAGAGTATATGTTTCTCCTGGAACTCGTTCCCTTTGTGCTAGATGAACGAACGTCTCTCCACATGCTCAGTTCTGAGAGATAAGTGTGTGTGAAAGCCGCACTTCACCTAGCTTGTTGGGAACACCAAGTTTCTTTTCAGTTGCAAACTCCACTCCATACATATATATGGGGAGGTACTAGCTCCAACTCGGTTTTACAGTGAAAACTGCAGGAAATTCAAACCGGCACTAGGAAACAGACTGAGAAACCAGAGTAAAAGTTTCTCCTGCAACCCGTTTCCTTTGTGCTAGATGAACGAACGTCTCTCCACATGCTCATTTCTGACAGATATGTGTGTGTGAAAGCCGTCCTTCACCATACTTATTGGGAACACAAAGTTTCTTTTCAGTTGCAAACACCACTCCATACATATACATGGGGAGGTACTAGCTCCATCTCGGTTTTACAGTGAAAAATGCTGGAACTTCAAACCGGCACTAGGAAACAGACTGAGAAACACAGTAAAAATTTCTCCTGCAACCCGTTCCCTTTGTGCTTTATGAACTAACGTCTCTCCACATGATCAGTTCTGAGAGATAAGTGTGTGTGAAGCCGTCCTTCAACTAACTTGTTGGGAACACAAAGTTTCTTTTCAGTTGCAATCTCAACTCCATTCATATATATGGGGAGGTAATAGCTCCAACTCGGTTTTACAGTGAAAACTGCAGGAACTTCATACCGGCATTAGGAAACAGACTGAGAAACCAGAGTAAAACTTTCTCCTGCAACCCGTTCCCTTTGTGCTTTATAAACGAACGTCTCTCCACATGCTCATTTCTGAGAGATAAGTGTGTGGGAAAGCCGTCCTTCACCTAGCTTGTTGGGAACACAAAGTTTCTTTTCACTTGCAAACTCCACTCCATACATATATATGGGGAGGTAAAAGCTCCAACTCGGTTTTACAGTGAAAACTGCAGGAACTTCAAACCAGCACTAGGAAAAAGACTGAGAATCAGAGTAAAAGTTTCTACTGCAACCCATTCCATTTGTGCTTGATGAACGAACGTCTCTCCACATGCTCAGATCTGAGAGATAATTGTGTGTGAAAGCCGTCCTTCACCTAGCTTGTTGGGAACACAAAGTTACTTTTCAGTTGCAAACTCCATTCCATACATATATATGGGGAGGTACTAGCTCCAACTCGGTTTTACAATGAAAACTGCAGGAACTTCAAAACGGCACTAGGAAACAGACTGAGAAGCAGAGTAAAAGTTTCTCCTGAATCCCGTTCCCTTTGTGCTTTATGAACGAACGTCTCTCCACATGCTCAGTTCTGAGAGTTAATTGTGTGTGAAAGCCGTCCTTCACCTAACTTGTTGGGAACACAAAGTTCCTTTTCAGTTGCAAACTCCACTCCATACATATATATGGGGAAGTACTAGCTCCAACTCGGTTTTACACTGAAAACTGCAGGAACTTCAAACCGGCACTAGGAAACAGACTGAGAAACCAGAGTAAAAGTTTCTCCTGCAAACCTTTCCCTTTGTGCTAGATGAAAGAATGACTCTCCACATGCTCAGTTCTGAGAGATAATTGGGTGTGAAAGCCGCACTTCACCTAGCTTGTTGGGAACACAAAGTTTCTTTTCAGTTGCAAACTCCTCTCCATAAATATATATGGGGAGGTACTAGCTCCAACACGTTTTTACAGTGAAAACTGCAGGAACTTCAAACCGGCACTAGGAAACAGACTGAGAAACCAGAGTAAAAGTTTATCCTGCAACCCGTTCCCTATGAGCTAGATGAACGAACGTCTCTCCACATGCTCATTTCTGAGAGATAAGTGTGTGTGAAAGCCGTCCTTCACCTAGCTTGTTGGGAACACAAAGTTTCTTTTCAGTTGCAAACTCCACTCCATACATATATATGGGGAGGTACTAGCTCCAACTCAGTTTTACAGTGAAAACTGCAGGAACTTCAAACCGGCACTAGGAAACAGACTGAGAAATAGAGTAAAAGTTTCTCCTGCAAACCGTTCCCTTTGTGCTTTATAAACGAACGTCTCTCCACATGCTCAGTGCTGAGAGATAAGTGTGTGTGAAAGCCGTCCTTCACCTAGCTTGTTGGGAACACAAAGTTTCTTTTCAGTTGCAAAATCCATTTCACACATATTTATGGGAAGTACTAGCTCCAACTCGGTATTACAGTGAAAACTGCAAGAACTTCCAAATGGCACTAGGAAACTTACTGAGAAACCAGAGTAAAAGTTACACCTGCAACTCGTTCCCTTTTTCCTAGGTGAACGAACGTCTCTCCACATGCTCAGTTCTGAGAGATAAGTGTGTGTGAAAGCCGTCCTTCACCTAGCATTTTGGGAACACAAAGTTTCTTTGCAGTTGCAAACTCCACTCCATAAATGTATATTGGGAGGTACTAGCTCCAACTCGGTTTTACAGTGAAAACTGCAGGAACTTCAATCCGGCACTAGGAAACAGACTGAGATACCAGAGTAAAAGTTTCTCCTGAAACCCGTTCCCTTTGTGCTAGATGAACGAACGTCTCTCCACATGCTCATTTCTGAGAGATAAGTGTGTGTGAAAGCTGTACTTCACCTAGCTTGTTGGGAACACAAAGTTTCTTTTCAGTTGCAAACTCCAATCCATACATATATATGGGAGGTACTAGCTCCAACTCGGTTTTACAGTGAAAACTGCAGGAACTTCAAACCGGCACTAGGAAACAGACTGAGAAACAGAGTAAAAGTTTCTCCTGCAACCCGTTCCTTTTGTGATTTATGAACGAACGTCTCTAAACATGCTCAGTTCTGAGATTTAATTGTGTGTGAAAGCCGTCCTTCACCTAGCTTGTTGGGAACACAAAGTTTCTTTTCAGTTGCAAACTCCACTCCATACATATATATGAGGAGGTACTAGACCCAACTCCGTTTTACAATGAAAACTGCAGGAACTTCAAACCGGCACTAGGAAACAGACTGAGAAACCAGAGTAAAAGTTTCTCCTGCAACCCGTTCCCTTTGTGCTAGATGAACGAACGTCTCTCCACATGCTCAGTTCTGAGAGATTAGTGTGTGTGAAAGCCGTCCTTCACCTACCTTGTGGGGAACACAATGTTTCTTTCCAGATGCAAACTCCACTAAATACATATATATGGGTAGGTACAAGCCCCAACTCGGTTTTACAGTGAAAACAGCAGGTACTTCAAACCGGCACTAGGAAACAGACTGAGATTACAGAGAAAAAGTTTCTTCTGCAACCCGTTCCCTTTGTGCTAGATGAACGAACGTCTCTCCACATGCTAAGTTCTGAGAGATAAGTGTGTGTGAAAGCCGTCCTTCACCTAGCTTCTTGGTAACACAAAGTTTCTTTTCAGTTGCAAACACCACTCCATACATATATATGGGGAGGTACTAGCTCCAAATCGGTTTTACAGTGAAAACTTCAGGAACTTCCAACTGGCACTAGGAAACAGACTGAGAAACCAGAGTAAGAGTTTCTCCTGCAAACTGTTCCCTTTTTGCTAGATGAACGAACGTCTCTCCACATGCTCATTTCTGAGAGGTAAGTGTGTGTGAAAGCCGTCCTTCACCTACCTTGTTGGGAACACAAAGTTTCTTTTCAGTTGCAAACTCCACTCCATACATATATATGGGTTGGTACTAGCTCCAACTCGGTTTTACAGTGAAAACTGCAGGAACTTCAAACCGGCACTAGGAAACAGACTGAGAATCCAGAGTAAAAGTTTCTCCTGCAACCCGTTCCCTTTGTGCTTGATGAACGAACGTCTCTCCACATGCTCATTTCTGAGAGATAAGTGTGTGTGAAAGCCGTCCTTCAACTTACTTGTTGGGAACACATGTTTCTTTTCAGTTGCAAACCCAACTCCATACATATATATGGGGAAGTACTAGCTCCAACTCGGTTTTACAGTGAAATCTTCATTAACTTCAAACCGGCAATAGGAAACAGACTGAGAAACCAGAGTAAATGTTTCTCCTGAAACCCGTTCCCTTTGTGCTAAATGAACGAACGACTCTCCACATGCTCAGTTCTGAGAGATAATTGTGTGTGAAAGCCGTCCTTCACCTAGCTTGTTGGGAACACAAAGTTTCTTTTCAGTTGCAAATTCCACTCCACACATATTTATGGGGAGGTACTAGCTCCAACTCGATATTACAGTGAAAACTGCAAGAACTTCAAAATGGCACTAGGAAACAGACTGAGAAACCAGAGTAAAAGTTCCTCCTGCAACTCGTTCCATTTTTGCTAGGTGAACGAACGTCTCCCCACATGCTCAGTTCTGAGAGATAATTGTGTGTGAAAGCCGTCCTTCACATATCTTGTTGGGAACACAAAGTTTCTTTTCAGTTGCAAATTCCACTCCATATATATATTTGGGGAGGTACAAGCCCAAACTCTGTTTTACAGTGAAAACTGCAGGAACTTCAACCCGGCACTAGGAAACAGACTGAGAATCCAGAGAATAACTTTCTCCTGCAACCCGTTCCCTTTGTGCTAAATGAACGAACGACTCTCCACATGCTCAGTTCTGAGAGATAATTGTGTGTGAAAGCCGTCCTTCACCTAGCTTGGTGGGAACACAAAGTTTCTTTTCAGTTGCAAATTCCACTCCACACATATTTATGGGGAGGTACTAGCTCCAACTCGGTATTACAGTGAAAACTGCAAGAACTTCAAAATGGCACTAGGAAACAGACTGAGAAACCAGAGTAATAGTTACTCCTGCAACTCGTTCCATTTTTGCTAGGTGAACGAACGTCTCTCCACATGCTCAGTTCTGAGAGATAAGTGTGTGTGAAAGCCGTCCTTCACATAGCTTGTTGGGAACACAAAGTTACTTTTCAGTTGCAAATTCCACTCCATATATATATTTGGGGAGGTACAAGCCCAAACTCTGTTTTACAGTGAAAACTGCAGGAACTTCAACCCGGCACTAGGAAAGAGACTGAGAATCCAGAGAATAACTTTCTCCTGCAACCCGTTCCCTTTGTGCTAGATTAACGAACCTCTCTTCACATGCTCAGTTCTGAGAGATAAGTGTGTGTGAAAGCCTTCTTCAACTACCTTGTTGGGAACACAAAGTTTCTTTTCAGATGCAAACTCCATTCCATACATATATAAGGGTAGGTAATAGCCCCAACTCGGTTTTACAATGAAAACTGCAGGAACTTCAAACCGGAACTACGAAACAGACTGAGAAACCAGAGTAAAAGTTTCTCCTGCAAACCTTTCCCTTTGTGCTAGATGAAAGAATGACTCTCCACATGCTCAGTTCTGAGAGATAATTGGGTGTGAAAGCCGCACTTCACCTAGCTTGTTGGGAACACAAAGTTTCTTTTCAGTTGCAAACTCCTCTCCATAAATATATATGGGGAGGTACTAGCTCCAACACGTTTTTACAGTGAAAACTGCAGGAACTTCAAACCGGCACTAGGAAACAGACTGAGAAACCAGAGTAAAAGTTTATCCTGCAACCCGTTCCCTATGAGCTAGATGAACGAACGTCTCTCCACATGCTCATTTCTGAGAGATAAGTGTGTGTGAAAGCCGTCCTTCACCTAGCTTGTTGGGAACACAAAGTTTCTTTTCAGTTGCAAACTCCACTCCATACATATATATGGGGAGGTACTAGCTCCAACTCAATTTTACAGTGAAAACTGCAGGAACTTCAAACCGGCACTAGGAAACAGACTGAGAAATAGAGTAAAAGTTTCTCCTGCAAACCGTTCCCTTTGTGCTTTATAAACGAACGTCTCTCCACATGCTCAGTGCTGAGAGATAAGTGTGTGTGAAAGCCGTCCTTCACCTAGCTTGTTGGGAACACAAAGTTTCTTTTCAGTTGCAAAATCCATTTCACACATATTTATGGGAAGTACTAGCTCCAACTCGGTATTACAGTGAAAACTGCAAGAACTTCCAAATGGCACTAGGAAACTTACTGAGAAACCAGAGTAAAAGTTACACCTGCAACTCGTTCCCTTTTTCCTAGGTGAACGAACGTCTCTCCACATGCTCAGTTCTGAGAGATAAGTGTGTGTGAAAGCCGTCCTTCACCTAGCATTTTGGGAACACAAAGTTTCTTTGCAGTTGCAAACTCCACTCCATAAATGTATATTGGGAAGTACTAGCTCCAACTCGGTTTTACAGTGAAAACTGCAGGAACTTCAATCCGGCACTAGGAAACAGACTGAGATACCAGAGTAAAAGTTTCTCCTGAAACCCGTTCCCTTTGTGCTAGATGAACGAACGTCTCTCCACATGCTCATTTCTGAGAGATAAGTGTGTGTGAAAGCTGTACTTCACCTAGCTTGTTGGGAACACAAAGTTTCTTTTCAGTTGCAAACTCCAATCCATACATATATATGGGGAGGTACTAGCTCCAACTCGGTTTTACAGTGAAAACTGCAGGAACTTCAAACCGGCACTAGGAAACAGACTGAGAAACAGAGTAAAAGTTTCTCCTGCAACCCGTTCCTTTTGTGATTTATGAACGAACGTCTCTAAACATGCTCAGTTCTGAGATTTAATTGTGTGTGAAAGCCGTCCTTCACCTAGCTTGTTGGGAACACAAAGTTTCTTTTCAGTTGCAAACTCCACTCCATACATATATATGAGGAGGTACTAGACCCAACTCGGTTTTACAATGAAAACTGCAGGAACTTCAAACCGGCACTAGGAAACAGACTGAGAAACCAGAGTAAAAGTTTCTCCTGCAACCCGTTCCCTTTGTGCTAGATGAACGAACGTCTCTCCACATGCTCAGTTCTGAGAGATTAGTGTGTGTGAAAGCCGTCCTTCACCTACCTTGTGGGGAACACAATGTTTCTTTCCAGATGCAAACTCCACTAAATACATATATATGGGTAGGTACAAGCCCCAACTCGGTTTTACAGTGAAAACAGCAGGTACTTCAAACCGGCACTAGGAAACAGACTGAGAATACAGAGAAAAAGTTTCTTCTGCAACCCGTTCCCTTTGTGCTAGATGAACGAACGTCTCTCCACATGCTAATTTCTGAGAGATAAGTGTGTGTGAAAGCCGTCCTTCACCTAGCTTCTTGGTAACACAAAGTTTCTTTTCAGTTGCAAACTCCACTCCATACATATATATGGGGAGGTACTAGCTCCAAATCGGTTTTACAGTGAAAACTTCAGGAACTTCCAACTGGCACTAGGAAACAGACTGAGAAACCAGAGTAAGAGTTTCTCCTGCAAACTGTTCCCTTTTTGCTAGATGAACGAACGTCTCTCCACATGCTCATTTCTGAGAGGTAAGTGTGTGTGAAAGCCGTCCTTCACCTACCTTGTTGGGAACACAAAGTTTCTTTTCAGTTGCAAACTCCACTCCATACATATATATGGGTTGGTACTAGCTCCAACTCGGTTTTACAGTGAAAACTGCAGGAACTTCAAACCGGCACTAGGAAACAGACTGAGAATCCAGAGTAAAAGTTTCTCCTGCAACCCGTTCCCTTTGTGCTTGATGAACGAACGTCTCTCCACATGCTCATTTCTGAGAGATAAGTGTGTGTGAAAGCCGTCCTTCAACTTACTTGTTGGGAACACATGTTTCTTTTCAGTTGCAAACCCAACTCCATACATATATATGGGGAAGTACTAGCTCCAACTCGGTTTTACAGTGAAATCTTCATTAACTTCAAACCGGCAATAGGAAACAGACTGAGAAACCAGAGTAAATGTTTCTCCTGAAACCCATTCCCTTTGTGCTAAATGAACGAACGACTCTCCACATGCTCAGTTCTGAGAGATAATTGTGTGTGAAAGCCGTCCTTCACCTAGCTTGTTGGGAACACAAAGTTTCTTTTCAGTTGCAAATTCCACTCCACACATATTTATGGGGAGGTACTAGCTCCAACTCGATATTACAGTGAAAACTGCAAGAACTTCAAAATGGCACTAGGAAACAGACTGAGAAACCAGAGTAAAAGTTACTCCTGCAACTCGTTCCATTTTTGCTAGGTGAACGAACGTCTCCCCACATGCTCAGTTCTGAGAGATAATTGTGTGTGAAAGCCGTCCTTCACATATCTTGTTGGGAACACAAAGTTTCTTTTCAGTTGCAAATTCCACTCCATATATATATTTGGGGAGGTACAAGCCCAAACTCTGTTTTACAGTGAAAACTGCAGGAACTTCAACCCGGCACTAGGAAACAGACTGAGAATCCAGAGAATAACTTTCTCCTGCAACCCGTTCCCTTTGTGCTAAATGAACGAACGACTCTCCACATGCTCAGTTCTGAGAGATAATTGTGTGTGAAAGCCGTCCTTCACCTAGCTTGGTGGGAACACAAAGTTTCTTTTCAGTTGCAAATTCCACTCCACACATATTTATGGGGAGGTACTAGCTCCAACTCGGTATTACAGTGAAAACTGCAAGAACTTCAAAATGGCACTAGGAAACAGACTGAGAAACCAGAGTAATAGTTACTCCTGCAACTCGTTCCATTTTTGCTAGGTGAACGAACGTCTCTCCACATGCTCAGTTCTGAGAGATAAGTGTGTGTGAAAGCCGTCCTTCACATAGCTTGTTGGGAACACAAAGTTACTTTTCAGTTGCAAATTCCACTCCATATATATATTTGGGGAGGTACAAGCCCAAACTCTGTTTTACAGTGAAAACTGCAGGAACTTCAACCCGGCACTAGGAAACAGACTGAGAATCCAGAGAATAACTTTCTCCTGCAACCCGTTCCCTTTGTGCTAGATGAACGAACCTCTCTTCACATGCTCAGTTCTGAGAGATAAGTGTGTGTGAAAGCCTTCTTCAACTACCTTGTTGGGAACACAAAGATTCTTTTCAGATGCAAACTCCATTCCATACATATATAAGGGTAGGTAATAGCCCCAACTCGGTTTTACAATGAAAACTGCAGGAACTTCAAACCGGAACTAGGAAACAGACTGAGAATCCAGAGAAAAAGTTTCTCCTGCAAACCGTTCCCTTTGTGCTAGATGAACGAATGACTCTCCACATGCTCAATTCTGAGAGATAATTGTGTCTGAAACCGGTCCTTCACCTAGCTTGTTGGGAACACAAAGTTTCTTTTCAGTTGCAAACTCCACTCCATACATACATATGGGGAGGTACTAGCTCCAACTCGGTTTTACAGTGAAAACTGCAGGAACTTCAAAACGGCACTAGGAAACAGACTGAGAAGCAGAGTAAAAGTTTCTCCTGAATCCCGTTCCCTTTGTGCTTTATGAACGAACGTCTCTCCACATGCTCAGTTCTGAGAGTTAATTGTGTGTGAAAGCCGTCCTTCACCTAGCTTGTTGGGAACACAAAGTTTCTTTTCAGTTGCAAAATCCATTTCACACATATTTATGGGAAGTACTAGCTCCAACTCGGTATTACAGTGAATACTGCAAGAACTTCCAAATGGCACTAGGAAACTTACTGAGAAACCAGAGTAAAAGTTACACCTGCAACTCGTTCCCTTTTTCCTAGGTGAACGAACGTCTCTCCACATGCTCAGTTCTGAGAGATAAGTGTGTGTGAAAGCCGTCCTTCACCTAGCATTTTGGGAACACAAAGTTTCTTTGCAGTTGCAAACTCCACTCCATAAATGTATATTGGGAGGTACTAGCTCCAACTCGGTTTTACAGTGAAAACTGCAGGAACTTCAATCCGGCACTAGGAAACAGACTGAGATACCAGAGTAAAAGTTTCTCCTGAAACCCGTTCCCTTTGTGCTAGATGAACGAACGTCTCTCCACATGCTCATTTCTGAGAGATAATTGTGTGTGAAAGCTGTACTTCACCTAGCTTGTTGGGAACACAAAGTTTCTTTTCAGTTGCAAACTCCAATCCATACATATATATGGGGAGGTACTAGCTCCAACTCGGTTTTACAGTGAAAACTGCAGGAACTTCAAACCGGCACTAGGAAACAGACTGAGAAACAGAGTAAAAGTTTCTCCTGCAACCCGTTCCTTTTGTGATTTATGAACGAACGTCTCTAAACATGCTCAGTTCTGAGATTTAATTGTGTGTGAAAGCCGTCCTTCACCTAGCTTGTTGGGAACACAAAGTTTCTTTTCAGTTGCAAACTCCACTCCATACATATATATGAGGAGGTACTAGACCCAACTCGGTTTTACAATGAAAACTGCAGGAACTTCAAACCGGCACTAGGAAACAGACTGAGAAACCAGAGTAAAAGTTTCTCCTGCAACCCGTTCCCTTTGTGCTAGATGAACGAACGTCTCTCCACATGCTCAGTTCTGAGAGATTAGTGTGTGTGAAAGCCGTCCTTCACCTACCTTGTGGGGAACACAATGTTTCTTTCCAGATGCAAACTCCACTAAATACATATATATGGGTAGGTACAAGCCCCAACTCGGTTTTACAGTGAAAACAGCAGGTACTTCAAACCGGCACTAGGAAACAGACTGAGAATACAGAGAAAAAGTTTCTTCTGCAACCCGTTCCCTTTGTGCTAGATGAACGAACGTCTCTCCACATGCTAAGTTCTGAGAGATAAGTGTGTGTGAAAGCCGTCCTTCAACTTACTTGTTGGGAACACATGTTTCTTTTCAGTTGCAAACCCAACTCCATACATATATATGGGGAAGTACTAGCTCAAACTCGGTTTTACAGTGAAATCTTCATTAACTTCAAACCGGCAATAGGAAACAGACTGAGAAACCAGAGTAAATGTTTCTCCTGAAACCCGTTCCCTTTGTGCTAAATGAACGAACGACTCTCCACATGCTCAGTTCTGAGAGATAATTGTGTGTGAAAGCCGTCCTTCACCTAGCTTGTTGGGAACACAAAGTTTCTTTTCAGTTGCAAATTCCACTCCACACATATTTATGGGGAGGTACTAGCTCCAACTCGATATTACAGTGAAAACTGCAAGAACTTCAAAATGGCACTAGGAAACAGACTGAGAAACCAGAGTAAAAGTTACTCCTGCAACTCGTTCCATTTTTGCTAGGTGAACGAACGTCTCCCCACATGCTCAGTTCTGAGAGATAATTGTGTGTGAAAGCCGTCCTTCACATATCTTGTTGGGAACACAAAGTTTCTTTTCAGTTGCAAATTCCACTCCATATATATATTTGGGGAGGTACAAGCCCAAACTCTGTTTTACAGTGAAAACTGCAGGAACTTCAACCCGGCACTAGGAAACAGACTGAGAATCCAGAGAATAACTTTCTCCTGCAACCCGTTCCCTTTGTGCTAAATGAACGAACGACTCTCCACATGCTCAGTTCTGAGAGATAATTGTGTGTGAAAGCCGTCCTTCACCTAGCTTGGTGGGAACACATGTTTCTTTTCAGTTGCAAACCCCACTCCATACATATATATGGGGAAGTACTAGCTCCAACTCGGTTTTACAGTGAAATCTTCATTAACTTCAAACCGGCAATAGGAAACAGACTGAGAAACCAGAGTAAATGTTCCTCCTAAAACCCGTTCCCTTTTTGCTAAATGAACGAACGACTCTCCACATGCTCAGTTCTGAGAGATAATTGTGTGTGAAAGCCGTCCTTCACCTAGCTTGGTGGGAACACAAAGTTTCTTTTCAGTTGCAAATTCCACTCCACACATATTTATGGGGAGGTACTAGCTCCAACTCGGTATTACAGTGAAAACTGCAAGAACTTCAAAATGGCACTAGGAAACAGACTGAGAAACCAGAGTAATAGTTACTCCTGCAACTCGTTCCATTTTTGCTAGGTGAACGAACGTCTCTCCACATGCTCAGTTCTGAGAGATAAGTGTGTGTGAAAGCCGTCCTTCACATAGCTTGTTGGGAACACAAAGTTACTTTTCAGTTGCAAATTCCACTCCATATATATATTTGGGGAGGTACAAGCCCAAACTCTGTTTTACAGTGAAAACTGCAGGAACTTCAACCCGGCACTAGGAAACAGACTGAGAATCCAGAGAATAACTTTCTCCTGCAACCCGTTCCCTTTGTGCTAGATGAACGAACCTCTCTTCACATGCTCAGTTCTGAGAGATAAGTGTGTGTGAAAGCCTTCTTCAACTACCTTGTTGGGAACACAAAGTTTCTTTTCAGATGCAAACTCCATTCCATACATATATAAGTGTAGGTAATAGCCCCAACTCGGTTTTACAATGAAAACTGCAGGAACTTCAAACCGGAACTAGGAAACAGACTGAGAATCCAGAGAAAAAGTTTCTCCTGCAAACCGTTCCCTTTGTGCTAGATGAACGAATGACTCTCCACATGCTCAATTCTGAGAGATAATTGTGTCTGAAACCGGTCCTTCACCTAGCTTGTTGGGAACACAAAGTTTCTTTTCAGTTGCAAACTCCACTCCATACATACATATGGGGAGGTACTAGCTCCAACTCGGTTTTACAGTGAAAACTGCAGGAACTTCAAAACGGCACTAGGAAACAGACTGAGAAGCAGAGTAAAAGTTTCTCCTGAATCCCGTTCCCTTTGTGCTTTATGAACGAACGTCTCTCCACATGCTCAGTTCTGAGAGTTAATTGTGTGTGAAAGCCGTCCTTCACCTAACTTGTTGGGAACACAAAGTTCCTTTTCAGTTGCAAACTCCACTCCATACATATATATGGGGAAGTACTAGCTCCAACTCTGTTTTACACTGAAAACTGCAGGAACTTCAAACCGGCACTAGGAAACAGACTGAGAAACACAGTAAAAATTTCTCCTGCAACCCGTTCCCTTTGTGCTTTATGAACTAACGTCTCTCCACATGATCAGTTCTGAGAGATAAGTGTGTGTGAAGCCGTCCTTCAACTAACTTGTTGGGAACACAAAGTTTCTTTTCAGTTGCAATCTCAACTCCATTCATATATATGGGGAGGTACTAGCTCCAACTCGGTTTTACAGTGAAAACTGCAGGAACTTCATACCGGCATTAGGAAACAGACTGAGAAACCAGAGTAAAACTTTCTCCTGCAACCCGTTCCCTTTGTGCTTTATAAACGAACGTCTCTCCACATGCTCATTTCTGAGAGATAAGTGTGTGGGAAAGCCGTCCTTCACCTAGCTTGTTGGGAACACAAAGTTTCTTTTCACTTGCAAACTCCACTCCACACATATATATGGGGAGGTAAAAGCTCCAACTCGGTTTTACAGTGAAAACTGCAGGAACTTCAAACCAGCACTAGGAAAAAGACTGAGAATCAGAGTAAAAGTTTCTACTGCAACCCATTCCATTTGTGCTTGATGAACGAACGTCTCTCCACATGCTCAGATCTGAGAGATAATTGTGTGTGAAAGCCGTCCTTCACCTAGCTTGTTGGGAACACAAAGTTACTTTTCAGTTGCAAACTCCATTCCATACATATATATGGGGAGGTACTAGCTCCAACTCGGTTTTACAATGAAAACTGCAGGAACTTCAAAACGGCACTAGGAAACAGACTGAGAAGCAGAGTAAAAGTTTCTCCTGAATCCCGTTCCCTTTGTGCTTTATGAACGAACGTCTCTCCACATGCTCAGTTCTGAGAGTTAATTGTGTGTGAAAGCCGTCCTTCACCTAACTTGTTGGGAACACAAAGTTCCTTTTCAGTTGCAAACTCCACTCCATACATATATATGGGGAAGTACTAGCTCCAACTCGGTTTTACACTGAAAACTGCAGGAACTTCAAACCGGCACTAGGAAACAGACTGAGAAACCAGAGTAAAAGTTTCTCCTGCAAACCTTTCCCTTTGTGCTAGATGAAAGAATGACTCTCCACATGCTCAGTTCTGAGAGATAATTGGGTGTGAAAGCCGCACTTCACCTAGCTTGTTGGGAACACAAAGTTTCTTTTCAGTTGCAAACTCCTCTCCATAAATATATATGGGGAGGTACTAGCTCCAACACGTTTTTACAGTGAAAACTGCAGGAACTTCAAACCGGCACTAGGAAACAGACTGAGAAACCAGAGTAAAAGTTTATCCTGCAACCCGTTCCCTATGAGCTAGATGAACGAACGTCTCTCCACATGCTCATTTCTGAGAGATAAGTGTGTGTGAAAGCCGTCCTTCACCTAGCTTGTTGGGAACACAAAGTTTCTTTTCAGTTGCAAACTCCACTCCATACATATATATGGGGAGGTACTAGCTCCAACTCAGTTTTACAGTGAAAACTGCAGGAACTTCAAACCGGCACTAGGAAACAGACTGAGAAATAGAGTAAAAGTTTCTCCTGCAAACCGTTCCCTTTGTGCTTTATAAACGAACGTCTCTCCACATGCTCAGTGCTGAGAGATAAGTGTGTATGAAAGCCGTCCTTCACCTAGCTTGTTGGGAACACAAAGTTTCTTTTCAGTTGCAAAATCCATTTCACACATATTTATGGGAAGTACTAGCTCCAACTCGGTATTACAGTGAAAACTGCAAGAACTTCCAAATGGCACTAGGAAACTTACTGAGAAACCAGAGTAAAAGTTACACCTGCAACTCGTTCCCTTTTTCCTAGGTGAACGAACGTCTCTCCACATGCTCAGTTCTGAGAGATAAGTGTGTGTGAAAGCCGTCCTTCACCTAGCATTTTGGGAACACAAAGTTTCTTTGCAGTTGCAAACTCCACTCCATAAATGTATATTGGGAGGTACTAGCTCCAACTCGGTTTTACAGTGAAAACTGCAGGAACTTCAATCCGGCACTAGGAAACAGACTGAGATACCAGAGTAAAAGTTTCTCCTGAAACCCGTTCCCTTTGTGCTAGATGAACGAACGTCTCTCCACATGCTCATTTCTGAGAGATAAGTGTGTGTGAAAGCTGTACTTCACCTAGCTTGTTGGGAACACAAAGTTTCTTTTCAGTTGCAAACTCCAATCCATACATATATATGGGGAGGTACTAGCTCCAACTCGGTTTTACAGTGAAAACTGCAGGAACTTCAAACCGGCACTAGGAAACAGACTGAGAAACAGAGTAAAAGTTTCTCCTGCAACCCGTTCCTTTTGTGATTTATGAACGAACGTCTCTAAACATGCTCAGTTCTGAGATTTAATTGTGTGTGAAAGCCGTCCTTCACCTAGCTTGTTGGGAACACAAAGTTTCTTTTCAGTTGCAAACTCCACTCCATACATATATATGAGGAGGTACTAGACCCAACTCGGTTTTACAATGAAAACTGCAGGAACTTCAAACCGGCACTAGGAAACAGACTGAGAAACCAGAGTAAAAGTTTCTCCTGCAACCCGTTCCCTTTGTGCTAGATGAACGAACGTCTCTCCACATGCTCAGTTCTGAGAGATTAGTGTGTGTGAAAGCCGTCCTTCACCTACCTTGTGGGGAACACAATGTTTCTTTCCAGATGCAAACTCCACTAAATACATATATATGGGTAGGTACAAGCCCCAACTCGGTTTTACAGTGAAAACAGCAGGTACTTCAAACCGGCACTAGGAAACAGACTGAGAATACAGAGAAAAAGTTTCTTCTGCAACCCGTTCCCTTTGTGCTAGATGAACGAACGTCTCTCCACATGCTAAGTTCTGAGAGATAAGTGTGTGTGAAAGCCGTCCTTCACCTAGCTTCTTGGTAACACAAAGTTTCTTTTCAGTTGCAAACTCCACTCCATACATATATATGGGGAGGTACTAGCTCCAAATCGGTTTTACAGTGAAAACTTCAGGAACTTCCAACTGGCACTAGGAAACAGACTGAGAAACCAGAGTAAGAGTTTCTCCTGCAAACTGTTCCCTTTTTGCTAGATGAACGAACGTCTCTCCACATGCTCATTTCTGAGAGGTAAGTGTGTGTGAAAGCCGTCCTTCACCTACCTTGTTGGGAACACAAAGTTTCTTTTCAGTTGCAAACTCCACTCCATACATATATATGGGTTGGTACTAGCTCCAACTCGGTTTTACAGTGAAAACTGCAGGAACTTCAAACCGGCACTAGGAAACAGACTGAGAATCCAGAGTAAAAGTTTCTCCTGCAACCCGTTCCCTTTGTGCTTGATGAACGAACGTCTCTCCACATGCTCATTTCTGAGAGATAAGTGTGTGTGAAAGCCGTCCTTCAACTTACTTGTTGGGAACACATGTTTCTTTTCAGTTGCAAACCCAACTCCATACATATATATGGGGAAGTACTAGCTCCAACTCGGTTTTACAGTGAAATCTTCATTAACTTCAAACCGGCAATAGGAAACAGACTGAGAAACCAGAGTAAATGTTTCTCCTGAAACCCGTTCCCTTTGTGCTAAATGAACGAACGACTCTCCACATGCTCAGTTCTGAGAGATAATTGTGTGTGAAAGCCTTCCTTCACCTAGCTTGTTGGGAACACAAAGTTTCTTTTCAGTTGCAAATTCCACTCCACACATATTTATGGGGAGGTACTAGCTCCAACTCGATATTACAGTGAAAACTGCAAGAACTTCAAAATGGCACTAGGAAACAGACTGAGAAACCAGAGTAAAAGTTACTCCTGCAACTCGTTCCATTTTTGCTAGGTGAACGAACGTCTCCCCACATGCTCAGTTCTGAGAGATAATTGTGTGTGAAAGCCGTCCTTCACATATCTTGTTGGGAACACAAAGTTTCTTTTCAGTTGCAAATTCCACTCCATATATATATTTGGGGAGGTACAAGCCCAAACTCTGTTTTACAGTGAAAACTGCAGGAACTTCAACCCGGCACTAGGAAACAGACTGAGAATCCAGAGAATAACTTTCTCCTGCAACCCGTTCCCTTTGTGCTAAATGAACGAACGACTCTCCACATGCTCAGTTCTGAGAGATAATTGTGTGTGAAAGCCGTCCTTCACCTAGCTTGGTGGGAACACAAAGTTTCTTTTCAGTTGCAAATTCCACTCCACACATATTTATGGGGAGGTACTAGCTCCAACTCGGTATTACAGTGAAAACTGCAAGAACTTCAAAATGGCACTAGGAAACAGACTGAGAAACCAGAGTAATAGTTACTCCTGCAACTCGTTCCATTTTTGCTAGGTGAACGAACGTCTCTCCACATGCTCAGTTCTGAGAGATAAGTGTGTGTGAAAGCCGTCCTTCACATAGCTTGTTGGGAACACAAAGTTACTTTTCAGTTGCAAATTCCACTCCATATATATATTTGGGGAGGTACAAGCCCAAACTCTGTTTTACAGTGAAAACTGCAGGAACTTCAACCCGGCACTAGGAAACAGACTGAGAATCCAGAGAATAACTTTCTCCTGCAACCCGTTCCCTTTGTGCTAGATGAACGAACCTCTCTTCACATGCTCAGTTCTGAGAGATAAGTGTGTGTGAAAGCCTTCTTCAACTACCTTGTTGGGAACACAAAGTTTCTTTTCAGATGCAAACTCCATTCCATACATATATAAGGGTAGGTAATAGCCCCAACTCGGTTTTACAATGAAAACTGCAGGAACTTCAAACCGGAACTAGGAAACAGACTGAGAATCCAGAGAAAAAGTTTCTCCTGCAAACCGTTCCCTTTGTGCTAGATGAACGAATGACTCTCCACATGCTCAATTCTGAGAGATAATTGTGTCTGAAACCGGTCCTTCACCTAGCTTGTTGGGAACACAAAGTTTCTTTTCAGTTGCAAACTCCACTCCATACATACATATGGGGAGGTACTAGCTCCAACTCGGTTTTACAGTGAAAACTGCAGGAACTTCAAACCGGCACTAGGAAACAGACTGAGAAACAGAGTAAAAGTTTCTCCTGCAACCCGTTCCCTTTGTGCTTGATGAACGAACGTCTCTCCACATGCTCATTTCTGAGAGATAAGTGTGTGTGAAAGCCGTACTTCAACTAGCTTGTTGGGAACACATATTTCTTTTCAGTTGCAAACTCCACTCCATACATATATATGGGGAGGTACTAGCTCCAACTCGGTTTTACAGTGAAATCTTCATTAACTTCAAACCGGCATTAGGAAACAGACTGAGAAACCAGAGTATATGTTTCTCCTGGAACTCGTTCCCTTTGTGCTAGATGAACGAACGTCTCTCCACATGCTCAGTTCTGAGAGATAAGTGTGTGTGAAAGCCGCACTTCACCTAGCTTGTTGGGAACACCAAGTTTCTTTTCAGTTGCAAACTCCACTCCATACATATATATGGGGAGGTACTAGCTCCAACTCGGTTTTACAGTGAAAACTGCAGGAAATTCAAACCGGCACTAGGAAACAGACTGAGAAACCAGAGTAAAAGTTTCTCCTGCAACCCGTTTCCTTTGTGCTAGATGAACGAACGTCTCTCCACATGCTCATTTCTGACAGATATGTGTGTGTGAAAGCCGTCCTTCACCATACTTATTGGGAACACAAAGTTTCTTTTCAGTTGCAAACACCACTCCATACATATACATGGGGAGGTACTAGCTCCATCTCGGTTTTACAGTGAAAAATGCTGGAACTTCAAACCGGCACTAGGAAACAGACTGAGAAACACAGTAAAAATTTCTCCTGCAACCCGTTCCCTTTGTGCTTTATGAACTAACGTCTCTCCACATGATCAGTTCTGAGAGATAAGTGTGTGTGAAGCCGTCCTTCAACTAACTTGTTGGGAACACAAAGTTTCTTTTCAGTTGCAATCTCAACTCCATTCATATATATGGGGAGGTACTAGCTCCAACTCGGTTTTACAGTGAAAACTGCAGGAACTTCATACCGGCATTAGGAAACAGACTGAGAAACCAGAGTAAAACTTTCTCCTGCAACCCGTTCCCTTTGTGCTTTATAAACGAACGTCTCTCCACATGCTCATTTCTGAGAGATAAGTGTGTGGGAAAGCCGTCCTTCACCTAGCTTGTTGGGAACACAAAGTTTCTTTTCACTTGCAAACTCCACTCCATACATATATATGGGGAGGTAAAAGCTCCAACTCGGTTTTACAGTGAAAACTGCAGGAACTTCAAACCAGCACTAGGAAAAAGACTGAGAATCAGAGTAAAAGTTTCTACTGCAACCCATTCCATTTGTGCTTGATGAACGAACGTCTCTCCACATGCTCAGATCTGAGAGATAATTGGGTGTGAAAGCCGCACTTCACCTAGCTTGTTGGGAACACAAAGTTTCTTTTCAGTTGCAAACTCCTCTCCATAAATATATATGGGGAGGTACTAGCTCCAACACGTTTTTACAGTGAAAACTGCAGGAACTTCAAACCGGCACTAGGAAACAGACTGAGAAACCAGAGTAAAAGTTTATCCTGCAACCCGTTCCCTATGAGCTAGATGAACGAACGTCTCTCCACATGCTCATTTCTGAGAGATAAGTGTGTGTGAAAGCCGTCCTTCACCTAGCTTGTTGGGAACACAAAGTTTCTTTTCAGTTGCAAACTCCACTCCATACATATATATGGGGAGGTACTAGCTCCAACTCAGTTTTACAGTGAAAACTGCAGGAACTTCAAACCGGCACTAGGAAACAGACTGAGAAATAGAGTAAAAGTTTCTCCTGCAAACCGTTCCCTTTGTGCTTTATAAACGAACGTCTCTCCACATGCTCAGTGCTGAGAGATAAGTGTGTGTGAAAGCCGTCCTTCACCTAGCTTGTTGGGAACACAAAGTTTCTTTTCAGTTGCAAAATCCATTTCACACATATTTATGGGAAGTACTAGCTCCAACTCGGTATTACAGTGAAAACTGCAAGAACTTCCAAATGGCACTAGGAAACTTACTGAGAAACCAGAGTAAAAGTTACACCTGCAACTCGTTCCCTTTTTCCTAGGTGAACGAACGTCTCTCCACATGCTCAGTTCTGAGAGATAAGTGTGTGTGAAAGCCGTCCTTCACCTAGCATTTTGGGAACACAAAGTTTCTTTGCAGTTGCAAACTCCACTCCATAAATGTATATTGGGAGGTACTAGCTCCAACTCGGTTTTACAGTGAAAACTGCAGGAACTTCAATCCGGCACTAGGAAACAGACTGAGATACCAGAGTAAAAGTTTCTCCTGAAACCCGTTCCCTTTGTGCTAGATGAACGAACGTCTCTCCACATGCTCATTTCTGAGAGATAAGTGTGTGTGAAAGCTGTACTTCACCTAGCTTGTTGGGAACACAAAGTTTCTTTTCAGTTGCAAACTCCAATCCATACATATATATGGGGAGGTACTAGCTCCAACTCGGTTTTACAGTGAAAACTGCAGGAACTTCAAACCGGCACTAGGAAACAGACTGAGAAACAGAGTAAAAGTTTCTCCTGCAACCCGTTCCTTTTGTGATTTATGAACGAACGTCTCTAAACATGCTCAGTTCTGAGATTTAATTGTGTGTGAAAGCCGTCCTTCACCTAGCTTGTTGGGAACACAAAGTTTCTTTTCAGTTGCAAACTCCACTCCATACATATATATGAGGAGGTACTAGACCCAACTCGGTTTTACAATGAAAACTGCAGGAACTTCAAACCGGCACTAGGAAACAGACTGAGAAACCAGAGTAAAAGTTTCTCCTGCAACCCGTTCCCTTTGTGCTAGATGAACGAACGTCTCTCCACATGCTCAGTTCTGAGAGATTAGTGTGTGTGAAAGCCGTCCTTCACCTACCTTGTGGGGAACACAATGTTTCTTTCCAGATGCAAACTCCACTAAATACATATATATGGGTAGGTACAAGCCCCAACTCGGTTTTACAGTGAAAACAGCAGGTACTTCAAACCGGCACTAGGAAACAGACTGAGAATACAGAGAAAAAGTTTCTTCTGCAACCCGTTCCCTTTGTGCTAGATGAACGAACGTCTCTCCACATGCTAAGTTCTGAGAGATAAGTGTGTGTGAAAGCCGTCCTTCACCTAGCTTCTTGGTAACACAAAGTTTCTTTTCAGTTGCAAACTCCACTCCATACATATATATGGGGAGGTACTAGCTCCAAATCGGTTTTACAGTGAAAACTTCAGGAACTTCCAACTGGCACTAGGAAACAGACTGAGAAACCAGAGTAAGAGTTTCTCCTGCAAACTGTTCCCTTTTTGCTAGATGAACGAACGTCTCTCCACATGCTCATTTCTGAGAGGTAAGTGTGTGTGAAAGCCGTCCTTCACCTACCTTGTTGGGAACACAAAGTTTCTTTTCAGTTGCAAACTCCACTCCATACATATATATGGGTTGGTACTAGCTCCAACTCGGTTTTACAGTGAAAACTGCAGGAACTTCAAACCGGCACTAGGAAACAGACTGAGAATCCAGAGTAAAAGTTTCTCCTGCAACCCGTTCCCTTTGTGCTTGATGAACGAACGTCTCTCCACATGCTCATTTCTGAGAGATAAGTGTGTGTGAAAGCCGTCCTTCAACTTACTTGTTGGGAACACATGTTTCTTTTCAGTTGCAAACCCAACTCCATACATATATATGGGGAAGTACTAGCTCCAACTCGGTTTTACAGTGAAATCTTCATTAACTTCAAACCGGCAATAGGAAACAGACTGAGAAACCAGAGTAAATGTTTCTCCTGAAACCCGTTCCCTTTGTGCTAAATGAACGAACGACTCTCCACATGCTCAGTTCTGAGAGATAATTGTGTGTGAAAGCCGTCCTTCACCTAGCTTGTTGGGAACACAAAGTTTCTTTTCAGTTGCAAATTCCACTCCACACATATTTATGGGGAGGTACTAGCTCCAACTCGATATTACAGTGAAAACTGCAAGAACTTCAAAATGGCACTAGGAAACAGACTGAGAAACCAGAGTAAAAGTTACTCCTGCAACTCGTTCCATTTTTGCTAGGTGAACGAACGTCTCCCCACATGCTCAGTTCTGAGAGATAATTGTGTGTGAAAGCCGTCCTTCACATATCTTGTTGGGAACACAAAGTTTCTTTTCAGTTGCAAATTCCACTCCATATATATATTTGGGGAGGTACAAGCCCAAACTCTGTTTTACAGTGAAAACTGCAGGAACTTCAACCCGGCACTAGGAAACAGACTGAGAATCCAGAGAATAACTTTCTCCTGCAACCCGTTCCCTTTGTGCTAAATGAACGAACGACTCTCCACATGCTCAGTTCTGAGAGATAATTGTGTGTGAAAGCCGTCCTTCACCTAGCTTGGTGGGAACACAAAGTTTCTTTTCAGTTGCAAATTCCACTCCACACATATTTATGGGGAGGTACTAGCTCCAACTCGGTATTACAGTGAAAACTGCAAGAACTTCAAAATGGCACTAGGAAACAGACTGAGAAACCAGAGTAATAGTTACTCCTGCAACTCGTTCCATTTTTGCTAGGTGAACGAACGTCTCTCCACATGCTCAGTTCTGAGAGATAAGTGTGTGTGAAAGCCGTCCTTCACATAGCTTGTTGGGAACACAAAGTTACTTTTCAGTTGCAAATTCCACTCCATATATATATTTGGGGAGGTACAAGCCCAAACTCTGTTTTACAGTGAAAACTGCAGGAACTTCAACCCGGCACTAGGAAACAGACTGAGAATCCAGAGAATAACTTTCTCCTGCAACCCGTTCCCTTTGTGCTAGATGAACGAACCTCTCTTCACATGCTCAGTTCTGAGAGATAAGTGTGTGTGAAAGCCTTCTTCAACTACCTTGTTGGGAACACAAAGTTTCTTTTCAGATGCAAACTCCATTCCATACATATATAAGGGTAGGTAATAGCCCCAACTCGGTTTTACAATGAAAACTGCAGGAACTTCAAACCGGAACTAGGAAACAGACTGAGAATCCAGAGAAAAAGTTTCTCCTGCAAACCGTTCACTTTGTGCTAGATGAACGAATGACTCTCCACATGCTCAATTCTGAGAGATAATTGTGTCTGAAACCGGTCCTTCACCTAGCTTGTTGGGAACACAAAGTTTCTTTTCAGTTGCAAACTCCACTCCATACATACATATGGGGAGGTACTAGCTCCAACTCGGTTTTACAGTGAAAACTGCAGGAACTTCAAAACGGCACTAGGAAACAGACTGAGAAGCAGAGTAAAAGTTTCTCCTGAATCCCGTTCCCTTTGTGCTTTATGAACGAACGTCTCTCCACATGCTCAGTTCTGAGAGTTAATTGTGTGTGAAAGCCGTCCTTCACCTAACTTGTTGGGAACACAAAGTTCCTTTTCAGTTGCAAACTCCACTCCATACATATATATGGGGAAGTACTAGCTCCAACTCGGTTTTACACTGAAAACTGCAGGAACTTCAAACCGGCACTAGGAAACAGACTGAGAAACCAGAGTAAAAGTTTCTCCTGCAAACCTTTCCCTTTGTGCTAGATGAAAGAATGACTCTCCACATGCTCAGTTCTGAGAGATAATTGGGTGTGAAAGCCGCACTTCACCTAGCTTGTTGGGAACACAAAGTTTCTTTTCAGTTGCAAACTCCTCTCCATAAATATATATGGGGAGGTACTAGCTCCAACACGTTTTTACAGTGAAAACTGCAGGAACTTCAAACCGGCACTAGGAAACAGACTGAGAAACCAGAGTAAAAGTTTATCCTGCAACCCGTTCCCTATGAGCTAGATGAACGAACGTCTCTCCACATGCTCATTTCTGAGAGATAAGTGTGTGTGAAAGCCGTCCTTCACCTAGCTTGTTGGGAACACAAAGTTTCTTTTCAGTTGCAAACTCCACTCCATACATATATATGGGGAGGTACTAGCTCCAACTCAGTTTTACAGTGAAAACTGCAGGAACTTCAAACCGGCACTAGGAAACAGACTGAGAAATAGAGTAAAAGTTTCTCCTGCAAACCGTTCCCTTTGTGCTTTATAAACGAACGTCTCTCCACATGCTCAGTGCTGAGAGATAAGTGTGTGTGAAAGCCGTCCTTCACCTAGCTTGTTGGGAACACAAAGTTTCTTTTCAGTTGCAAAATCCATTTCACACATATTTATGGGAAGTACTAGCTCCAACTCGGTATTACAGTGAAAACTGCAAGAACTTCCAAATGGCACTAGGAAACTTACTGAGAAACCAGAGTAAAAGTTACACCTGCAACTCGTTCCCTTTTTCCTAGGTGAACGAACGTCTCTCCACATGCTCAGTTCTGAGAGATAAGTGTGTGTGAAAGCCGTCCTTCACCTAGCATTTTGGGAACACAAAGTTTCTTTGCAGTTGCAAACTCCACTCCATAAATGTATATTGGGAGGTACTAGCTCCAACTCGGTTTTACAGTGAAAACTGCAGGAACTTCAATCCGGCACTAGGAAACAGACTGAGATACCAGAGTAAAAGTTTCTCCTGAAACCCGTTCCCTTTGTGCTAGATGAACGAACGTCTCTCCACATGCTCATTTCTGAGAGATAAGTGTGTGTGAAAGCTGTACTTCACCTAGCTTGTTGGGAACACAAAGTTTCTTTTCAGTTGCAAACTCCAATCCATACATATATATGGGGAGGTACTAGCTCCAACTCGGTTTTACAGTGAAAACTGCAGGAACTTCAAACCGGCACTAGGAAACAGACTGAGAAACAGAGTAAAAGTTTCTCCTGCAACCCGTTCCTTTTGTGATTTATGAACGAACGTCTCTAAACATGCTCAGTTCTGAGATTTAATTGTGTGTGAAAGCCGTCCTTCACCTAGCTTGTTGGGAACACAAAGTTTCTTTTCAGTTGCAAACTCCACTCCATACATATATATGAGGAGGTACTAGACCCAACTCGGTTTTACAATGAAAACTGCAGGAACTTCAAACCGGCACTAGGAAACAGACTGAGAAACCAGAGTAAAAGTTTCTCCTGCAAACCGTTCCCTTTGTGCTAGATGAACGAACGTCTCTCCACATGCTCAGTTCTGAGAGATTAGTGTGTGTGAAAGCCGTCCTTCACCTACCTTGTGGGGAACACAATGTTTCTTTCCAGATGCAAACTCCACTACATACATATATATGGGTAGGTACAAGCCCCAACTCGGTTTTACAGTGAAAACAGCAGGTACTTCAAACCGGCACTAGGAAACAGACTGAGAATACAGAGAAAAAGTTTCTTCTGCAACCCGTTCCCTTTGTGCTAGATGAACGAACGTCTCTCCACATGCTAAGTTCTGAGAGATAAGTGTGTGTGAAAGCCGTCCTTCACCTAGCTTCTTGGTAACACAAAGTTTCTTTTCAGTTGCAAACTCCACTCCATACATATATATGGGGAGGTACTAGCTCCAAATCGGTTTTACAGTGAAAACTTCAGGAACTTCCAACTGGCACTAGGAAACAGACTGAGAAACCAGAGTAAGAGTTTCTCCTGCAAACTGTTCCCTTTTTGCTAGATGAACGAACGTCTCTCCACATGCTCATTTCTGAGAGGTAAGTGTGTGTGAAAGCCGTCCTTCACCTACCTTGTTGGGAACACAAAGTTTCTTTTCAGTTGCAAACTCCTCTCCATACATATATATGGGTTGGTACTAGCTCCAACTCGGTTTTACAGTGAAAACTGCAGGAACTTCAAACCGGCACTAGGAAACAGACTGAGAATCCAGAGTAAAAGTTTCTCCTGCAACCCGTTCCCTTTGTGCTTGATGAACGAACGTCTCTCCACATGCTCATTTCTGAGAGATAAGTGTGTGTGAAAGCCGTCCTTCAACTTACTTGTTGGGAACACATGTTTCTTTTCAGTTGCAAACCCAACTCCATACATATATATGGGGAAGTACTAGCTCCAACTCGGTTTTACAGTGAAATCTTCATTAACTTCAAACCGGCAATAGGAAACAGACTGAGAAACCAGAGTAAATGTTTCTCCTGAAACCCGTTCCCTTTGTGCTAAATGAACGAACGACTCTCCACATGCTCAGTTCTGAGAGATAATTGTGTGTGAAAGCCGTCCTTCACCTAGCTTGTTGGGAACACAAAGTTTCTTTTCAGTTGCAAATTCCACTCCACACATATTTATGGGGAGGTACTAGCTCCAACTCGATATTACAGTGAAAACTGCAAGAACTTCAAAATGGCACTAGGAAACAGACTGAGAAACCAGAGTAAAAGTTACTCCTGCAACTCGTTCCATTTTTGCTAGGTGAACGAACGTCTCCCCACATGCTCAGTTCTGAGAGATAATTGTGTGTGAAAGCCGTCCTTCACATATCTTGTTGGGAACACAAAGTTTCTTTTCAGTTGCAAATTCCACTCCATATATATATTTGGGGAGGTACAAGCCCAAACTCTGTTTTACAGTGAAAACTGCAGGAACTTCAACCCGGCACTAGGAAACAGACTGAGAATCCAGAGAATAACTTTCTCCTGCAACCCGTTCCCTTTGTGCTAGATGAACGAACCTCTCTTCACATGCTCAGTTCTGAGAGATAAGTGTGTGTGAAAGCCGTCTTCAACTACCTTGTTGGGAACACAAAGTTTCTTTTCAGATGCAAACTCCATTCCATACATATATAAGGGTAGGTACTAGCCCCAACTCGGTTTTACAATGAAAACTGCAGGAACTTCAAAACGGCACTAGGAAACAGACTGAGAATCCAGAGAAAAAGTTTCTCCTGCAAACCGTTCCCTTTGTGCTAGATGAACGAATGACTCTCCACATGCTCAATTCTGAGAGATAATTGTGTCTGAAAGCCATCCTTCACCTAGCTTGTTGGGAACACAAAGTTTCTTTTCAGTTGCAAACTCCACTCCATACATATATATGGGGAGGTACTAGCTCCAAATCGGTTTTACAGTGAAAACTGCAGGAACTTCAAACTGGCACTAGGAAACAGACTGAGAAACCAGAGTAAGAGTTTCTCCTGCAACCTGTTCCCTTTTTGCTAGATGAACGAACGTCTCTCCACATGCTCATTTCTGAGAGTTAAGTGTGTGTGAAAGCCGTCCTTCACCTAGCTTGTTGGGAACACAAAGTTTCTTTTCAGTTGCAAACTCCACTCCATACATATATATGGGTTGGTACTAGCTCCAACTCGGTTTTACAGTGAAAACTGCAGGAACTTCAAACCGGCACTAGGAAACAGACTGAGAATCCAGAGTAAAAGTTTCTCCTGCAACCCGTTCCCTTTGTGCTTGATGAACGAACGTCTCTCCACATGCTCATTTCTGAGAGATAAGTGTGTGTGAAAGCCGTCCTTCAACTTGCTTGTTGGGAACACATGTTTCTTTTCAGTTGCAAACCCAACTCCATACATATATATGGGGAAGTACTAGCTCCAACTCGGTTTTACAGTGAAATCTTCATTAACTTCAAACCGGCAATAGGAAACAGACTGAGAAACCAGAGTAAATGTTTCTCCTGAAACCCGTTCCCTTTGTGCTAAATGAACGAACGACTCTTCACATGCTCAGTTCTGAGAGATAATTGTGTGTGAAAGCCGTCCTTCACCTAGCTTGTTGGGAACACAAAGTTTCTTTTCAGTTGCAAATTCCACTCCACACATATTTATGGGGAGGTACTAGCTCCAACTCGATATTACAGTGAAAACTGCAAGAACTTCAAAATGGCACTAGGAAACAGACTGAGAAACCAGAGTAATAGTTACTCCTGCAACTCGTTCCATTTTTGCTAGGTGAACGAACGTCTCTCCACATGCTCAGTTCTGAGAGATAAGTGTGTGTGAAAGCCGTCCTTCACATAGCTTGTTGGGAACACAAAGTTTCTTTTCAGTTGCAAATTCCACTCCATATATATATTTGGGGAGGTACAAGCCCAAACACTGTTTTACAGTGAAAACTGCAGGAACTTCAACCCGGCACTAGGAAACAGACTGAGAATCCAGAGAAAAAGTTTCTCCTGCAAACCGTTCCCTTTGTGCTAGATGAACGAATGACTCTCCACATGCTCAATTCTGAGAGATAATTGTGTCTGAAAGCCGTCCTTCACCTAGCTTGTTGGGAACACAAAGTTTCTTTTCAGTTGCAAACTCCACTCCATACATATATATGGGGAGGTACTAGCTCCAACTCGGTTTTACAGTGAAAACTGCAGGATCTTCAAACCGGCACTAGGAAACAGACTGAGAAACAGAGTAAAAGTTTCTCCTGCAACCCGTTCCCTTTGTGCTTGATGAACGAACGTCTCTCCACATGCTCATTTCTGAGAGATAAGTGTGTGTGAAAGCCGTACTTCAACTAGCTTGTTGGGAACACATGTTTCTTTTCAGTTGCAAACTCCACTCCATACATATATATGGGGAGGTACTAGCTCCAACTCGGTTTTACAGTGAAATCTTCATTAACTTCAAACCGGCAATAGGAAACAGACTGAGAAACCAGAGTAAATGTTTCTCCTGGAACCCGTTCCCTTTGTGCTAGATGAACGAACGACTCTCCACATGCTCAGTTCTGAGAGATAATTGTGTGTGAAAGCCGTCCTTCACCTAGCTTCTTGGGAACACAAAGTTTCTTTTCAGTTGTAAACTCCTCTCCATAAATATACATGGGGAGGTACTAGCTCCAACACGGTTTTACAGTGAAATATGCAGGAACTTCAAACCGGCACTAGGAAACAGACTGAGAAACCAGAGTAAAAGTTTCTCCTGCAACCCGTTCCCTTTGTGCTAGATGAACGAACGTCTCTCCACATGCACATTTCTGAGAGATAAGTGTGTGTGAAAGCCGTCCTTCACCTAGCTTGTTGGGAACACAAAGTTACTTTTCAGTTGCCAACTCCACTCCATACATATATATGGGGAGGTACTAGGTCCAACTCGGTTTTACAGTGAAAACTGCAGGAACTTCAAACCGGCACTAGGAAACAGACTGAGAAACAGAGTAAAACTTTCTCCTGCAACCCGTTCCCTTTGTGCTTTATAAACGAAGGTCTCTCCACATGATCAGATCTGAAATTTAATTGTGTGTGAAAGCCGTCCTTCACCTAGCTTGTTGGGAACACAAAGTTTCTTTTCAGTTGCAAAATCCACTCCATACATATATATGGGGAGGTACTAGCCCCAACTCGGTTTTACAGTGAAAACTGCAGGAACTTCAAACCGGCACTAGGAAACAGACTGAGAAACAGAGTAAAAGTTTCTCCTGCAACCCGTTCCCTTTGTGATTTATGAACGAACGACTCTCCACATGCTAAGTTCTGAGAGATATGTGTGTGTGAAAGCCGTCCTTCACCTAGCTTGTTGGGAACACAAAGTTTCTTTTCAGTTGCAAACTCCACTCCATACATATATATGAGGAGGTACTAGCTCCAACTCGGTTTTACAGTGAAAACTGCAGGAACTTCAAACCGGCACTAGGAAACAGACTGAGAAACCAGAGTAAAAGTTTCTCCTGCAACCCGTTCCCTTTGTGCTAGATGAACGAACGTCTCTCCACATGCTCAGTTCTGAGAGATAAGTGTGTGTGAAAGCCGTCCTTCACCTACCTTGTGGGGAACACAATGTTTCTTTTCAGATGCAAACTCCACTAAATACATATATATGGGTAGGTACAAGCCCCAACTCGGTTTTACAGTGAAAACAGCAGGTACTTCAAACCGGCACTAGGAAACAGACTGAGAATACAGAGAAAAAGTTTCTTCTGCAACCCGTTCCCTTTGTGCTAGATGAACGAACGTCTCTCCACATGCTCAGTTCTGAGAGATAAGTGTGTGTGAAAGCCGTCCTTCACCTAGCTTCTAGGTAACACAAAGTTTCTTTTCAGTTGCAAACTCCACTCCATACATATATATGGGGAGGTACTAGCTCCAAATCGGTTTTACAGTGAAAACTGCAGGAACTTCAAACTGGCACTAGGAAACAGACTGAGAAACCAGAGTAAGAGTTTCTCCTGCAACCTGTTCCCTTTTTGCTAGATGAACAAACGTCTCTCCACATGCTCATTTCTGAGAGATAAGTGTGTGTGAAAGCCGTCCTTCACCTAGCTTGTTGGGAACACAAAGTTTCTTTTCAGTTGCAAACTCCACTCCATACATATATATGGGTTGGTACTAGCTCCAACTCGGTTTTACAGTGAAAACTGCAGGAACTTCAAACCGGCACTAGGAAACAGACTGAGAATCCAGAGTAAAAGTTTTTCCTGCAAACCGTTCCCTTTGTGCTAGATGAACGAATGACTCTCCACATGCTCAATTCTGAGAGATAATTGTGTCTGAAAGCCGTCCTTCACCTAGCTTGTTGGGAACACAAAGTTTCTTTTCAGTTGCAAACTCCACTCCATACATATATATGGGGAGGTACTAGCTCCAACTCGGTTTTACAGTGAAACCTGCAGGAACTTCAAACCGGCACTAGGAAACAGACTGAGAAACAGAGTAAAAGTTTCTCCTGCAACCCGTTCCTTTTGTGATTTATGAACGAACGTCTCTCCACATGCTCAGTTCTGAAATTTAATTGTGTGTGAAAGCCGTCCTTCACCTAGCTTGTTGGGAACACAAAGTTTCTTTTCAGTTGCAAACTCCACTCCATACATATATATGGGGAGGTACTAGCCCCAACTCGGTTTTACAGTGAAAACTGCAGGAACTTCAAACCGGCACTAGGAAACAGACTGAGAAACAGAGTAACAGTTTCTCCTGCAACCCGTTCCCTTTGTGATTTATGAACGAACGACTCTCCACATGCTAAGTTCTGAGAGATATGTGTGTGTGAAAGCCGTCCTTCACCTAGCTTGTTGGGAACACAAAGTTTCTTTTCAGTTGCAAACTCCACTCCATACATATATATGAGGAGGTACTAGCTCCAACTCGGTTTTACAGTGAAAACTGCAGGAACTTCAAACTGGCACTAGGAAACAGACTGAGAAACCAGAGTAAGAGTTTCTCCTGCAACCTGTTCCCTTTTTGCTAGATGAACAAACGTCTCTCCACATGCTCATTTCTGAGAGATAAGTGTGTGTGAAAGCCGTCCTTCACCTAGCTTGTTGGGAACACAAAGTTTCTTTTCAGTTGCAAACTCCACTCCATACATATATATGGGTTGGTACTAGCTCCAACTCGGTTTTACAGTGAAAACTGCAGGAACTTCAAACCGGCACTAGGAAACAGACTGAGAATCCAGAGTAAAAGTTTTTCCTGCAAACCGTTCCCTTTGTGCTAGATGAACGAATGACTCTCCACATGCTCAATTCTGAGAGATAATTGTGTCTGAAAGCCGTCCTTCACCTAGCTTGTTGGGAACACAAAGTTTCTTTTCAGTTGCAAACTCCACTCCATACATATATATGGGGAGGTACTAGCTCCAACTCGGTTTTACAGTGAAACCTGCAGGAACTTCAAACCGGCACTAGGAAACAGACTGAGAAACAGAGTAAAAGTTTCTCCTGCAACCCGTTCCTTTTGTGATTTATGAACGAACGTCTCTCCACATGCTCAGTTCTGAAATTTAATTGTGTGTGAAAGCCGTCCTTCACCTAGCTTGTTGGGAACACAAAGTTTCTTTTCAGTTGCAAACTCCACTCCATACATATATATGGGGAGGTACTAGCCCCAACTCGGTTTTACAGTGAAAACTGCAGGAACTTCAAACCGGCACTAGGAAACAGACTGAGAAACAGAGTAACAGTTTCTCCTGCAACCCGTTCCCTTTGTGATTTATGAACGAACGACTCTCCACATGCTAAGTTCTGAGAGATATGTGTGTGTGAAAGCCGTCCTTCACCTAGCTTGTTGGGAACACAAAGTTTCTTTTCAGTTGCAAACTCCACTCCATACATATATATGAGGAGGTACTAGCTCCAACTCGGTTTTACAGTGAAAACTGCAGGAACTTCAAACCGGCACTAGGAAACAGACTGAGAAACCAGAGTAAAAGTTTCTCCTGCAACCCGTTCCCTTTGTGCTAGATGAACGAACGTCTCTCCACATGCTCAGTTCTGAGAGATAAGTGTGTGTGAAAGCCGTCCTTCACCTACCTTGTGGGGAACACAATGTTTCTTTTCAGATGCAAACTCCACTAAATACATATATATGGGTAGGTACAAGCCCCAACTCGGTTTTACAGTGAAAACAGCAGGTACTTCAAACCGGCACTAGGAAACAGACTGAGAATACAGAGAAAAAGTTTCTTCTGCAACCCGTTCCCTTTGTGCTAGATGAACGAACTTCTCTCCACATGCTCAGTTCTGAGAGATAAGTGTGTGTGAAAGCCGTCCTTCACCTAGCTTCTAGGTAACACAAAGTTTCTTTTCAGTTGCAAACTCCACTCCATACATATATATGGGGAGGTACTAGCTCCAAATCGGTTTTACAGTGAAAACTGCAGGAACTTCAAACTGGCACTAGGAAACAGACTGAGAAACCAGAGTAAGAGTTTCTCCTGCAACCTGTTCCCTTTTTGCTAGATGAACAAACGTCTCTCCACATGCTCATTTCTGAGAGATAAGTGTGTGTGAAAGCCGTCCTTCACCTAGCTTGTTGGGAACACAAAGTTTCTTTTCAGTTGCAAACTCCACTCCATACATATATATGGGTTGGTACTAGCTCCAACTCGGTTTTACAGTGAAAACTGCAGGAACTTTAAACCGGCACTAGGAAACAGACTGAGAATCCAGAGTAAAAGTTTCTCCTGCAAACCGTTCCCTTTGTGCTAGATGAACGAATGACTCTCCACATGCTCAATTCTGAGAGATAATTGTGTCTGAAAGCCGTCCTTCACCTAGCTTGTTGGGAACACAAAGTTTCTTTTCAGTTGCAAACTCCACTCCATACATATATATGGGGAGGTACTAGCTCCAACTCGGTTTTACAGTGAAACCTGCAGGAACTTCAAACCGGCACTAGGAAACAGACTGAGAAACAGAGTAAAAGTTTCTCCTGCAACCCGTTCCCTTTGTGCTTGATGAACGAACGTCTCTCCACATGCTCATTTCTGAGAGATAAGTGTGTGTGAAAGCCGTACTTCAACTAGCTTGTTGGGAACACATGTTTCTTTTCAGTTGCAAACCCCACTCCATACATATATATGGGGAAGTACTAGCTCCAACTCGGTTTTACAGTGAAATCTTCATTAACTTCAAACCGGCAATAGGAAACAGACTGAGAAACCAGAGTAAATGTTTCTCCTGAAACCCGTTCCCTTTGTGCTAAATGAACGAACGACTCTCCACATGCTCATTTCTGAGAGATAATTGTGTGTGAAAGCCATCCTTCACCTAGCTTGTTGGGAACACAAAGTTTCTTTTCAGTTGCAAATTCCACTCCATATATATATTTGGGGAGGTACAAGCCCAAACTCTGTTTTACAGTGAAAACTGCAGGAACTTCAACCCGGCACTAGGAAACAGACTGAGAATCCAGAGAATAACTTTCTCCTGCAACCCGTTCCCTTTGTGCTAGATGAACGAACCTCTCTTCACATGCTCAGTTCTGAGAGATAAGTGTGTGTGAAAGCCGTCTTCAACTACCTTGTTGGGAACACAAAGTTTCTTTTCAGATGCAAACTCCATTCCATACATATATAAGGGTAGGTACTAGCCCCAACTCGGTTTTACAATGAAAACTGCAGGAACTTCAAAACGGCACTAGGAAACAGACTGAGAATCCAGAGAAACAGTTTCTCCTGCAAACCGTTCCCTTTGTGCTAGATGAACGAATGACTCTCCACATGCTAAATTCTGAGAGATAATTGTGTCTGAAAGCCGTACTTCACCTAGCTTGTTGGGAACACAAAGTTTCTTTTCAGTTGCAAACTCCACTCCATACATATATATGGGGACTTACTAGCTCCAACTCGGTTTTACAGTGAAAACTGCAGGAACTTCAAACCGGCACTAGGAAACAGACTGAGAAACAGAGTAAAAGTTTCTCCTGCAACCCGTTCCCTTTGTGCTTGATGAACGAACGTCTCTCCACATGCTCATTTCTGAGAGATAAGTGTGTGTGAAAGCCGTACTTCAACTAGCTTGTTGGGAACACATGTTTCTTTTCAGTTGCAAACTCCACTCCATACATATATATGGGAAGGTACTAGCTCCAACTCGGTTTTACAGTGAAATCTTCATTAACTTCAAACCGGCAATAGGAAACAGACTGAGAAACCAGAGTAAATGTTTCTCCTGGAAACCGTTCCCTTTGTGCTAGATGAACGAACGACTCTCCACATGCTCAGTTCTGAGAGATAATTGTGTGTGAAAGCCGTCCTTCAACTAGCTTGTTGGGAACACAAAGTTTCTTTTCAGTTGTAAACTCCTCTCCATAAATATATATGGGGAGGTACTAGCTCCAACACGGTTTTACAGTGAAATCTGCAGGAACTTCAAACCGGCACTAGGAAACAGACTGAGAAACCAGAGTAAAAGTTTAACCTGCCACCCGTTCCCTTTGCGCTAGATGAACGAACGTCTCTCCACATGCTCATTTCTGAGAGATAAGTGTGTGTGAAAGCCGTCCTTCACCTAGCTTGTTGGGAACACAAAGTTACTTTTCAGTTGTCAACTCCACTCCATACATATATATGGGGAGGTCCTAGGTCCAACTCGGTTTTACAGTGAAAACTGCAGGAACTTCAAACCGGCACTAGGAAACAGACTGAGAAACAGAGTAAAACTTTCTCCTGCAACCTGTTCCCTTTGTGCTTTATAAACGAAGGTCTCTCCACATGATCAGATCTGAGAGATAAGTGTGTGTGAAAGCCGTCCTTCACCTAGCTTCTTGGGAACACAAAGTTTCTTTTCAGTTGCAAAATCCATTTCACACATATTTATGGGAAGTACTAGCTCCAACACGGTATTACAGTGAAAACTGCAAGAACTTCAAAATGACACTAGGAAACAGACTGGGAAACCAGAGTAAAAGTTACTACTGCAACTCGTTCCATTTTTGCTAGGTGAACGAACGTCTCTCCACATGCTCAGTTCTGAGAGATAAGTGTGTGTGAAAGCCGTCCTTCACCTAGCTATTTGGGAACACAAAGTTTCTTTTCAGTTGCAAACTCCACTCCATAAATATATATGGGGATGTACTAGCTCCAACTCTGTATTACAGTGAAAACTGCAAGAATTTCCAAATGGCACTAGGAAACAAACTGAGAAACCAGAGTAAAAGTTACACCTGCAACTCGTTCCCTTTTTCCTAGGTGAACGAACGTCTCTCCACATGCTCAGTTCTGAGAGATAAGTGTGTGTGGAAGCCGTCCTTCACCTAGCTTTTTGGGAACACAAATTTTCTTTTCAGTTGCCAACTCCACTCCATAAATATATATTGGGAGGTACTAGCTCCAACTCGGTTTTACAGTGAAAACTGCAGGAACTTCAAAACGGCACTAGGAAACAGACTGAGGAATCAGAGTAAAAGTTTCTCCTGCAACCCGTTCCCTTTGTGATTTTTGAACGAACGTCTCTCCACATGCTCAGTTCTGAGAGATAAGTGTGTGTGAAAGCCGTCCTACACCTAGCTTGTTGGGAACACAAAGTTTCTTTTCAGTTGCAAACTCCACTCCATACATATATATGGGGAGGTTCTAGCCCCAACTCGGTTTTACAGTGAAAACTGCAGGAACTTCAAACCTGTACTTGGAAACAGACTGAGAAACAGAGTAAAAGTTTCTCCAGCAACCAGTTAACTTTGTGATTTATAACGAACGTCTCTTCACATGCTCAGTTCTGAGAGATAAGTGTGTGTGAAAGCCGTCCTTCAACTAGCTTGTGGGGAACACAATGTTTCTTTTCAGATTCAAACTCCACTCCATACATATATAAGGGTAGTTACTAGCCCCAACTCGGTTTTACAGTGAAAACTGCAGGAACTTCAAAATGGCACTAGGAAACAGACTGGGAAACCAGAGTAAAAGTTACTACTGCAACTCGTTCCATTTTTGCTAGGTGAACGAACGTCTCTCCACATGCTCAGTTCTGAGAGATAAGTGTGTGTGAAAGCCGTACTTCACCTAGCTTTTTGGGAACACAAAGTTTCTTTTCAGTTGCAAACTCCACTCCATACATATATATGGGGAGATACTAGCTCCAACTCTGTATGACAGTGAAAGCTGCAAGAACTTCCAAATGGCACTAGGAAACATACTGAGAAACCAGAGTAAAAGTTACACCTGCAACTCGTTCCCTTTTTCCTAGGTGAACGAACGTCTCTCCACATGCTCAGTTCTGAGAGATAATTGTGTGTGAAAGCCGTCCTTCACCTAGCTTGTTGGGAACAGAAAGTTTCTTTTCAGTTGCAAACTCCACTCCATACATATATATGGGGAGGTACTAGCCCCAACTCGGTTTTACAGTGAAAACAGCAGGAACTTCAAATCGGCACTAGGAAACAGACTGAGAATACAGAGAAAAAGTTTCTTCTGCAACCCGTTCCCTTTGTGCTAGATGAACGAACGTCTCTCCACATGCTCAGTTCTGAGAGATATGTGTGTGTGAAACCCGTCCTTCAACTTGTTTGTTGGGAACACAAAGTTTCTTTTCAGTTGCAATCTCCACTCCATACATATATATGGGGTGTACTAGCTACAAATCGGTATTACAGTGAAAACTGCAAGAACTTAAAAATGGCACTAGGAAATATACTGAGAAACCAGAGTAAAATTTACCCCTGCAACTCGTTCCCTTTTTCCTAGGTGAACGAAAGTCTCTCCACATGCTCAGTTCTGAGAGATAATTGTGTGTGAAAGCCGTCCTTCACCTAGCTATTTGGGAACACAGAGTTTCTTTTCAGTTGCAAACTCCACTCCATACATATATATGGGGAGGTACTAGCTCCAACTCGGTTTTACAATGAAAACTGCAGGAACTTCACACCGGCACTAGGAAACAGACTGAGAAACAGAGTAAAAGTTCTCCTGCAGCCCGTTCCTTTTGTGCTTGATGAACGAACGTCTCTCCACATGCTCAGTTCTGACAGATAAGTGTGTGTGAAAGCCGTCCTTCACCTAGCTTCTTGGTAACACAAAGTTTCTTTTCAGTTGCCAACTCCACTCCATACATATATATGGGGAGGTACTAGCTCCAAATCGGTTTTACAGTGAAAACTGCAGGAACTTCAAACTGGCACTAGGAAACAGACTGAGAAACCAGAGTAAGAGTTTCCCCTGCAACCTGTTCCCTTTTTGCTAGATGAACGAACGTCTCTCCACATGCTCATTTCTGAGAGATAAGTGTGTGTGAAAGCCGTCCTTCACCTAGCTTGTTGGGAACACAAAGTTTCTTTTCAGTTGCAAACTCCACTCCATACATATATATGGGTTGGTACTAGCTCCAACTCGGTTTTACAGTGAAAACTGCAGGAATTTCAAACCGGCACTAGGAAACAGACTGAGAATCCAGAGTAAAAGTTTCTCCTGCAAACCGTTCCCTTTGTGCTAGATGAACGAATGACTCTCCACATGCTCAATTCTGAGAGATAATTGTGTCTGAAAGCCGTCCTTCACCTAGCTTGTTGGGAAAACAAAGTTTCTTTTCAGTTGCAAACTCCACTCCATAAATATATATGGGGAGGTACTAGCTCCAACTCGGTTTTACAGTGAAAACTGCAGGAACTTCAAACCGGCACTAGGAAACAGACTGAGAAACACAGTAATAGTTTCTCCTGCAACCCGTTCCCTTTGTGCTTGATGAACGAACGTCTCTCCACATGCTCATTTCTAAGAGATAAGTGTGTGTGAAAGAAGTCCTTCAACTAGCTTGTTGGGAACACATGGTTCTTTTCAGTTGCAAACTCCACTCCATACATATATATGGGTTGGTACTAGCTCCAACTCGGTTTTACAGTGAAATCTTCATTAACTTCAAACCGGCAATAGGAAACAGACTGAGAAACCAGAGTAAATGTTTCTCCTGAAACACGTTCCCTTTGTGCTAGATGAACGAACGACTCTCCACATGCTCAGTTCTGAGAGATAATTGTGTGTGAAAGCCGTCCTTCACCTAGCTTGTTGGGAACACAAAGTTTCTTTTCAGTAGCAAATTCCACTCCACACATATTTATGGGGAGGTACTAGCTCCAACTCGGTATTACAGTGAAAACTTCAAGAAATTCAAAATGGCACTAGGAAACAGACTGAGAAACCAGAGTAATAGTTACTCCTGCAACTCGTTCCATTTTTGCTAGGTGAACGAACGTCTCTCCACATGCTCAGTTCTGAGAGATAAGTGTGTGTGAAAGCCGTCCTTCACATAGCTTGTTGGGAACACAAAGTTTCTTTTCAGTTGCAAACTCCACCCCATATATAAATATGGGGAGGTAAAAGCCCAAACTCTGTTTTACAGTGAAAACTGCAGGAACTTCAACCCGGCACTAGGAAACAGACTGAGAAACCAGAGAATAACTTTCTCCTGCAACCCGTTCCCTTTGTGCTAGATGAACGAACCTCTCTCCACATGCTCAGTTCTGAGAGATAAGTGTGTGTGAAAGCCGTCTTCAACTACCTTGTTGGGAACACAAAGTTTCTTTTCAGATGCAAACTCCATTCCATACATATATAAGGGTAGGTACTAGCCCCAACTCTGTTTTACAATGAAAACTGCAGGAACTTCAAACCGGCACTAGGAAACAGACTGAGAAACCATAGTAAAAGTTTCTCCTGCAACCCTTTCACTTTGTGCTAGATGAACGAATGACTCTCCACATGCTAAGTTCTGAGAGACAATTGGGTGTGAAAGCCGCACTTCACCTACCTTGTTGGGAACACAAAGTTTCTTTTCAGTTGTAAACTCCACTCCATAAATATATATGGGGAGGTACAAGCTCCAACACGGTTTTACAGTGAAAACTGCAGGAACTTCAAACCGGAACTAGGAAACAGACTGAGAAACCAGAGTAAAAGTTTAACCTGCAACCCGTTCCCTTTGTGCTAGATGAACGAACGTCTCTCCACATGCTCATTTCTGAGAGATAAGTGTGTGTGAAAGCCGTACTTCACCTAACTTGTTGGGAACACAAAGTTTCTTTTCAGTTGCAAACTCCACTCCATACATATATATGGGGAGGTACTAGCTCCAACTCGGTTTTACAGTGAAAACTGCAGGAACTTCAAACCGGGTCTAGGAAACAGACTGAGAAACAGAGTAAAAGTTTCTCCTGCAACCCGTTCCCTTTGTGCTTGATGAACGAACGTCTCTCCACATGCTCATTTCTGAGAGATAAGTGTGTGTGAAAGCCGTCCTTCAACTAGCTTGTTGGGAACACATGTTTCTTTTCAGTTGCAAACTCCACTCCATACATATATATGGGGAGATACTAGCTCCAACTCGGTTTTACAGTGAAATCTTCATTAACTTCAAACCGGCAATAGGAAACAGACTGAGAAACCAGAGTAAATGTTTCTCCTGAAACCCGTTCCCATTGTGCTAGATGAACGAACGACTCTCCACATGCTCAGTTCTGAGAGATAATTGTGTGTGAAAGCCGTCATTCACCTAGCTTGTTGGGAACACAAAGTTTCTTTTCAGTTGCAAATTCCACTCCACACATATTTATGGGGAGGTACAAGCTCCAACTCGGTATTACAGTGAAAACTGCAAGAACTTCAAAATGGCACTAGGAATCAGACTGAGAAACCAGAGTAATAGTTACTCCTGCAACTCGTTCCATTTTTGCTAGGTGAACGAACGTCTCTCCACATGCTCAGTTCTGAGAGATAAGTGTGTGTGAAAGCCGTCCTTCACATAGCTTGTTGGGAACACAAAGTTTCTTTTCAGTTGCAAACTCCACTCCATATATATATAAGGGGAGGTACAAGCCCAAAATCTGTTTTACAGTGAAAACTGCAGGAACTTCAACCCGGCACTAGGAAACAGACTGAGAAACCAGAGAATAACTTTCTCCTGCAACCCGTTCCCTTTGTGCTAGATGAACGAACCTCTCTCCACATGCTCAGTTCTGAGAGATAATTGTGTGTGAAAGCCGTCTTCAACTACCTTGTTGGGAACACAAAGTTTCTTTTCAGATGCAAACTCCATTCCATACATATATAAGGGTAGGTACTAGCCCCAACTCGGTTTTACAATGAAAACTGCAGGAACTTCAAACCGACACTTGGAAACAGACTGAGAAACCATAGTAAAAGTTTCTCCTGCAACCCTTTCACTTTGTGCTAGATGAACGAATGACTCTCCACATGCTCAGTTCTGAGAGATAATTGGGTGTGAAAGCCGCACTTCACCTAGATTGTTGGGAACACAAAGTTTCTTTTCAGTTGTAAACTCCTCTCCATAAATATATATGGGGAGGTACAAGCTCCAACACGGTTTTACTGTGAAAACTGCAGGAACTTCAAACCGGCACTAGGAAACAGACTGAGAAACCAGAGTAAAAGTTTAACCTGCAACCCGATCCCTTTGTGCTAGATGAACGAACGTCTCTCCACATGCTCATTTCTGAGAGATAATTGTGTGTGAAAGCCGTCCTTCACCAAGCTTGTTGGGAACACAAAGTTTCTTTTCAGTTGCAAACTCCAATCCATAAATATATATGGGGAGGTACAAGCCCAAACTCTGTTTTACAGTGAAAACTGCAGGAACTTCAACCCGGCACTAGGAAACAGACTGAGAAACCAGAGAATAACTTTCTCCTGCAACCCGTTCCTTTGGGCTAGATGAACGAACTTCTCTCCACATGCTCAGTTCTGAGAGATAATTGTGTGTGAAAGCCGTCTTCAACTACCTTGTTGGGAACACAAAGTTTCTTTTAAGATGCAAACTCCATTCCATACATATATAAGGGTAGGTACTAGCCCCAACTCGGTTTTACAATGAAAACTGCAGGAACTTCAAACCGACACTAGGAAACAGACTGAGAAACCATAATAAAAGTTTCTCCTGCAACCCTTTCACTTTGTGCTAGATGAACGAATGACTCTCCACATGCTCAGTTCTGAGAGACAATTGGGTGTGAAAGTCGCACTTCACCTACCTTGTTGGGAACACAAAGTTTCTTTTCAGTTGTAAACTCCACTCCATAAATGTATTTGGGGAGGTACAAGCTCCAACACGGTTTTACAGTGAAAACTGCAGGAACTTCAAACCGGAACTAGGAAACAGACTGAGAAACAGAGTAAAAGTTTCTCCTGCAACCCGTTCCCTTTGTGCTTGATGAACGAACGTCTCTCCACATGCTCATTTCTGAGAGATAAGTGTGTGTGAAAGCCGTCCTTCACCTAGCTTTTTGGGAACACAAAGTTTCTTTTCAGTTGCAAACTCCACTCCATAAATATATATTGGGAGGTACTAGACCCAACTCGGTTTTACAGTGAAAACTGCAGGAACTTCAAACCGGCACTAGGAAACAGACTGAGAAACAGAGTAAAAGTTTCTCCTGCAACCCGTTCCCTTTTTTGTTTGATGAACGAACGTCTCTCCACATGCTCATTTCTGAGAGATAAGTGTGTGTGAAAGCCGTCCTTCAACTAGCTTGTTGGGAACACATGTTTCTTTTCAGTTGCAAACTCCACTCCATACATATATATGGGGAGGTACTAGCTCCAACTCGGTTTTACAGTGAAATCTTCATTAACTTCAAACCGGCAATAGGAAACAGACTGAGAAACCAGAGTAAATGTTTCTCCTGAAACCCGTTCCCTTTGTGCTAGATGAACGAATGACTCTCCACATGCTCAGTTCTGAGAGATAATTGTGTGTGAAAGCCGTCATTCACCTAGCTTGTTGGGAACACAAAGTTTCTTTTCAGTTGCAAATTCCACTCCACACATATTTATGGGTAGGTACTAGCTCCAACTCGGTATTACAGTGAAAACTGCAAGAACTTCAAAATGGCACTAGGAATCAGACTGAGAAACCAGAGTAATAGTTACTCCTGCAACTCGTTCCATTTTTGCTAGGTGAACGAACGTCTCTCCACATCCTCAGTTCTGAGAGATAAGTGTGTGTGAAAGCCGTCCTTCACATAGCTTGTTGGGAACACAAAGTTTCTTTTCTGTTGCAAACTCCACTCCATATATATATATGGGGAGGTACAAGCCCAAACTCTGTTTTACAGTGAAAACTGCAGGAACTTCAACCCGGCACTAGGAAACAGACTGAGAAACCAGAGAATAACTTTCTCCTGCAACCCGTTCCCTTTGTGCTAGATGAACGAACCTCTCTCCACATGCTCAGTTCTGAGAGATAATTGTGTGTGAAAGCCGTCTTCAACTACCTTGTTGGGAACACAAAGTCTCTTTTCAGATGCAAACTCCATTCCATACATATATAAGGGTAGGTACTAGCCCCAACTCGGTTTTACAATGAAAACTGCAGGAACTTCAAACCGACACTTGGAAACAGACTGAGAAACCATAGTAAAAGTTTCTCCTGCAACCCTTTCACTTTGTGCTAGATGAACGAATGACTCTCCACATGCTCAGTTCTGAGAGATAATTGGGTGTGAAAGCCGCACTTCACCTAGCTTGTTGGGAACACAAAGTTTCTTTTCAGTTGTAAACTCCTCTCCATAAATATATATGGGGAGGTACAAGCTCCAACACGGTTTTACAGTGAAAACTGCAGGAACTTCAAACCGGCACTAGGAAACAGACTGAGAATCCAGAGTAAAAATTTCTCCTGCAACCCGTTCCCTTTGTGATTTATAACGAATGTCTCTCCACATGCTCAGTTCTGAGAGATATTTGTGTGTGAAAGCCGTCCTTCACCTAGCTCCTTGGGAACACAAAGTTTCTTTTCAGTTGCAAAATCCATTTCACACATATTTATGGGAAGTACTAGCTCCAACTCGGTATTACAGTGAAAACTGCAAGAACTTCAAAATGGCACTAGGAAACAGACTGGGAAACCAGAGTAAAAGTTACTACTGCAACTCGTTCCATTTTTGCTAGGTGAACGAACGTCTCTCCACATGCTCAGTTCTGAGAGATAAGTGTGTGTGAAAGCCGTCCTTCACCTAGCTTTTTGGGAACACAAAGTTTCTTTTCAGTTGCAAACTCCACTCCATACATATATATGGGGAGGTACTAGCTCCAACTCTGTATTACAGTGAAAACTGCAAGAACTTCCAAATGGCACTAGGAAACATACTGTGAAACCAGAGTAAAAGTTACACCTGCAACTCGTTCCCTTTTTCCTAGGTGAACGAACGTCTCTCCATATGCTCAGTTCTGAGAGATAAGTGTGTGTGAAAGCCGTCCTTCACCTAGATTGTGGGGAACACAATGTTTCTTTTCAGATGCAAACTCCACTCCATACATATATATGGGTAGGTACTAGCCCCAACACGGTTTTACAATGAAAACAGCAGGAACTTCAAACCGGCACTAGGAAACAGACTGAGAATACAGAGAAAAAGTTTCTTCTGCAAACCGTTCCCTTTGTGCTAGATGAACGAACGTCTCTCCACATGCTCAGTTCTGAGAGATATGTGTGTGTGAAACCCGTCCTTCAACTTGCTTGTTGGGAACACAAAGTTTCTTTTCAGTTGCAAACTCCACTCCATACATATATATGGGCTGTACTAGCTACAACTCGGTATTACAGTGAAAACTGCAGGAACTTCAACCCGGCACTAGGAAACAGACTGAGAAACCAGAGAATAACTTTCCCCTGCAACCCGTTCCCTTTGTGCTAGATGAACGAACGTCTCTCCACATGCTCAGTTCTCAGACATAAGTGTGTGTGAAAGCAGTCATCAACTACCTTGTTGGGAACACAAAGTTTCTTTTCAGATGCAAACTCCATTCCATACATATATAAGGGTAGGTACTAGCCCCAACTCGGTTTTACAATGAAAACTGCAGGAACTTCAAACCGGCACTAGGAAACAGACTGAGAAACCAGAGTAAAAGTTTCTCCTGCAACCCTTTCCCTTTGTGCTAGATGAACGAATGACTCTCCACATGCTCAGTTCTGAAAGATAATTGGGTGTGAAAGCCGCACTTCACCTAGCTTGTTGGGAACACAAAGTTTCTTTTCAGTTGTAAACTCCACTCCATAAATATATATGGGGAGGTACAAGCTCCAACACGGTTTTACAGTGAAAACTGCAGGAACTTCAAACCGGAACTAGGAAACAGACTGAGAAACCAGAGTAAAAGTTTAACCTGCAACCCGTTCCCTTTGTGCTAGATGAACGAACGTCTCTCCACATGCTCATTTCTGAGAGATAAGTGTGTGTGAAAGCCGTACTTCACCTAACTTGTTTGGAACACAAAGTTTCTTTTCAGTTGCAAACTCCACTCCATACATATATATGGGGAGGTACTAGCTCCAACTCGGTTTTACAGTGAAAACTGCAGGAACTTCAAACCGGGTCTAGGAAACAGACTGAGAAACAGAGTAAAAGTTTCTCCTGCAACCCGTTCCCTTTGTGCTTGATGAACGAACGTCTCTCCACATGCTCATTTCTGAGAGATAAGTGTGTGTGAAAGCCGTCCTTCACCTAGCTTTTTGGGAACACAAAGTTTCTTTTCAGTTGCATACTCCACTCCATAAATATATATTGGGAGGTACTAGACCCAACTCGGTTTTACAGTGAAAACTGCAGGAACTTCAAACCGGCACTAGGAAACAGACTGAGAAACAGAGTAAAAGTTTCTCCTGCAACCCGTTCCCTTTGTGCTTGATGAACGAACGTCTCTCCACATGCTCATTTCTGAGAGATAAGTGTGTGTGAAAGCCGTCCTTCAACTAGCTTGTTGGGAACACATGTTTCTTTTCAGTTGCAAACTCCACTCCATACATATATATGGGGAGATACTAGCTCCAACTCGGTTTTACAGTGAAATCTTCATTAACTTCAAACCGGCAATAGGAAACAGACTGAGAAACCAGAGTAAATGTTTCCCCTGAAACCCGTTCCCTTTGTGCTAGATGAACGAACGACTCTCCACATGCTCAGTTCTGAGAGATAATTGTGTGTGAAAGCCGTCATTCACCTAGCTTGTTGGGAACACAAAGTTTCTTTTCAGTTGCAAACTCCACTCCATACATATATATGGGGAGGTACTAGCTCCAACTCGGTTTTACAGGGAAAACTGCAGGAACTTCAAAATGGCACTAGGAATCAGACTGAGAAACCAGAGTAATAGTTACTCCTGCAACTCGTTCCATTTTTGCTAGGTGAACGAACGTCTCTCCACATGCTCAGTTCTGAGAGATAAGTGTGTGTGAAAGCCGTCCTTCACATAGCTTGTTGGGAACACAAAGTTCCTTTTCAGTTGCAAACTCCACTCCATATATATATAAGGGGAGGTACAAGCCCAAAATCTGTTTTACAGTGAAAACTGCAGGAACTTCAACCCGGCACTAGGAAACAGACTGAGAAACCAGAGAATAACTTTCTCCTGCAACCCGTTCCCTTTGTGCTTGATGAACGAACGTCTCTCCACATGCTCATTTCTGAGAGATAAGTGTGTGTGAAAGCCGTCCTTCACCTAGCTTTTTGGGAACACAAAGTTTCTTTTCAGTTGCAAACTCCACTCCATAAATATATATTGGGAGGTACTAGACCCAACTCGGTTTTACAGTGAAAACTGCAGGAACTTCAAACCGGCACTAGGAAACAGACTGAGAAACAGAGTAAAAGTTTCTCCTGCAACCCGTTCCCTTTGTGCTTGATGAACGAACGTCTCTCCACATATTCATTTCTGAGAGATAAGTGTGTGTGAAAGCCGTCCTTCAACTAGCTTGTTGGGAACACAAAGTTCCTTTTCAGTTGCAAACTCCACTCCATACATATATATGGGGAGATACTAGCTCCAACTCGGTTTTACAGTGAAATCTTCATTAACTTCAAACCGGCAATAGGAAACAGACTGAGAAACCAGAGTAAATGTTTCTCCTGAAACCCGTTCCCTTTGTGCTAGATGAACGAACGACTCTCCACATGCTCAGTTCTGAGAGATAATTGTGTGTGAAAGCCGTCATTCACCTAGCTTGTTGGGAACACAAAGTTTCTTTTCAGTTGCAAACTCCACTCCATACATATATATGGGGAGGTACTAGCTCCAACTCGGTTTTACAGGGAAAACTGCAGGAACTTCAAAATGGCACTAGGAATCAGACTGAGAAACCAGAGTAATAGTTACTCCTGCAACTCGTTCCATTTTTGCTAGGTGAACGAACGTCTCTCCACATGCTCAGTTCTGAGAGATAAGTGTGTGTGAAAGCCGTCCTTCACATAGCTTGTTGGGAACACAAAGTTCCTTTTCAGTTGCAAACACCACTCCATATATATATAAGGGGAGGTACAAGCCCAAAATCTGTTTTACAGTGAAAACTGCAGGAACTTCAACCCGGCACTAGGAAACAGACTGAGAAACCAGAGAATAACTTTCTCCTGCAACCCGTTCCCTTTGTGCTTGATGAACGAACGTCTCTCCACATGCTCATTTCTGAGAGATAAGTGTGTGTGAAAGCCGTCCTTCACCTAGCTTTTTGGGAACACAAAGTTTCTTTTCAGTTGCAAACTCCACTCCATAAATATATATTGGGAGGTACTAGACCCAAATCGGTTTTACAGTGAAAACTGCAGGAACTTCAAACCGGCACTAGGAAACAGACTGAGAAACAGAGTAAAAGTTTCTCCTGCAACCCGTTCCCTTTGTGCTTGATGAACGAACGTCTCTCCACATCCTCAGTTCTGAGAGATAAGTGTGTGTGAAAGCCGTCCTTCACATAGCTTGTTGGGAACACAAAGTTTCTTTTCAGTTGCAAACTCCACTCCATATATATATATGGGGAGGTACAAGCCCAAACTCTGTTTTACAGTGAAAACTGCAGGAACTTCAACCCGGCACTAGGAAACAGACTGAGAAACCAGAGAATAACTTTCTCCTGCAACCCGTTCCCTTTGTGCTAGATGAACGAACCTCTCTCCACATGCTCAGTTCTGAGAGATAATTGTGTGTGAAAGCCGTCTTCAACTACCTTGTTGGGAACACAAAGTCTCTTTTCAGATGCAAACTCCATTCCATACATATATAAGGGTAGGTACTAGCCCCAACTCGGTTTTACAATGAAAACTGCAGGATCTTCAAACCTACACTTGGAAACAGACTGAGAAACCATAGTAAAAGTTTCTCCTGCAACCCTTTCACTTTGTGCTAGATGAACGAATGACTCTCCACATGCTCAGTTCTGAGAGATAATTGGGTGTGAAAGCCGCACTTCAACTAGCTTCTTGGGAACACAAAGTTTCTTTTCAGTTGTAAACTCCTCTCCATAAATATATATGGGGAGGTACAAGCTCCAACACGGTTTTACAGTGAAAACTGCAGGAACTTCAAACCGGCACTAGGAAACAGACTGAGATACCAGAGTAAAAGTTTAACCTGCAACCCGTTCCCTTTGTGCTAGATGAACGAACGTCTCTCCACATGCTCATTTCTGAGAGATAATTGTGTGTGAAAGCCGTCCTTCACCAAGCTTGTTGGGAACACAAAGTTTCTTTTCAGTTGCAAACTCCACTCCACATATATATATGGGTTGGTACTAGCTCCAACTCGGTTTTACAGTGAAAACTGCAGGAACTTCAAACCGGCACTAGGAAACAGACTGAGAATCCAGAGTAAAAGTTTCTCCTGCAAACCGTTCCCTTTGTTCTAGATGAACGAATGACTCTCCACATGCTCAATTCTGAGAGATAATTGTGTCTGAAAACCGTCCTTCACCTAGCTTGTTGGGAACACAAAGTTTCTTTTCAGTTGCAAACTCCACTCCATACATATATATGGGGAGGTACTAGCTCCAACTCGGTTTTACAGTGAAAACTGCAGGAACTTCAAACCGGCACTAGGAAACAGACTGAGAAACAGAGTAAAAGTTTCTCCTGCAACCCGTTCCCTTTGTGCTTGATGAACGAACGTCTCTCCACATGCTCATTTCTGAGAGATAAGTGTGTGTGAAAGCCGTCTTTCACCTAGCTTGTTGGGAACACAAAGTTTCTTTTCAGTTGCAAATTCCACTCCACACATATTTATGGGGAGGTACTAGCTCCAACTATGTATTACAGTGAAAACTGCAAGAACTTCAAAATGGCACTAGGAAACAGACTGAGAAACCAGAGTAATAGTTACTCCTGCAACTCGTTCCATTTTTGCTAGGTGAACGAACGTCTCTCCACATGCTCAGTTCTGAGAGATAAGTGTGTGTGAAAGCCGTCTTCAACTACCTTGTTTGGAACACAAAGTTTCTTTTCAGATGCAAACTCCATTCCATACATATATAAGGGTAGGTACTTGCCCCAACTCGGTTTTACAATGAAATCTGCAGGAACTTCAAACCGGCACTAGGAAACAGACTGAGAAACCATAGTAAAAGTTTCTCATGCAACCCGTTCCCTTTGTGATTTATAACGAAGGTCTCTCCACATGCTCAGTTCTGAGAGATATTTGTGTGTGAAAGCCGTCCTTCACCTAGCTTGTTGGGAACACAAAGTTTCTTTTCAGTTGCAAACTCCACTCCATACATATATATGGGAAGGTACTAGCTCCAACTCGGTTTTACAGTGAAAACTGCAGGAACTTCAAACCAGCACTAGGAAACAGACTGAGAAACAGAGTAAAAGTTTCTCCTGCAACCCGTTCCTTTTGCGCTTTATAAACGAACGTCTCTCCATATGCTCAGATCTGAGAAATAAGTGTGTTTGAAAGCCGTCCTTCACCTAGCTCCTTGGGAACACAAAGTTTCTTTTCAGTTGCAAAATCCATTTCACACATATTTATGGGAAGTACTAGCTCCAACTCGGTATTACAGTGAAAACTGCAAGAACTTCAAAATGGCACTAGGAAACAGACTGGGAAACCAGAGTAAAAGTTACTACTGCAACTCGTTCCATTTTTGCTAGGTGAACGAACGTCTCTCCACATGCTCAGTTCTGAGAGATAAGTGTGTGTGAAAGCCGTACTTCACCTAGCTTTTTGGGAACACAAAGTTTCTTTCCAGTTGCAAACTCCACTCCATACATATATATGGGGAGGTACTAGCTCCAACTCTGTATTACAGTGAAAACTGCAAGAACTTCCAAATGGCACTAGGAAACATACTGTGAAACCAGAGTAAAAGTTACACCTGCAACTCGTTCCCTTTTTCCTAGGTGAACGAACGTCTCTCCATATGCTCAGTTCTGAGAGATAAGTGTGTGTGAAAGCCGTCCTTCACCTAGATTGTGGGGAACACAATGTTTCTTTTCAGATGCAAACTCCACTCCATACATATATATGGGTAGGTACTAGCCCCATCACGGTTTTACAATGAAAACAGCAGGAACTTCAAACCGGCACTAGGAAACAGACTGAGAATACAGAGAAAAAGTTTCTTCTGCAAACCGTTCCCTTTGTGCTAGATGAACGAACGTCTCTCCACATGCTCAGTTCTGAGAGATATGTGTGTGTGAAACCCGTCCTTCAACTTGCTTGTTGGGAACACAAAGTTTCTTTTCAGTTGCAAACTCCACTCCATACATATATATGGGGTGTACTAGCTACAACTCGGTATTACAGTGAAAACTGCAGGAACTTCAACCCGGCACTAGGAAACAGACTGAGAAACCAGAGTAAAAGTTTATCCTGCAACCCGTTCCCTTTGTGCTAGATGAACGAATGACTCTCCACATGCTCAGTTCTGAAAGATAATTGGGTGTGAAAGCCGCACTTCACCTAGCTTGTTGGGAACACAAAGTTTCTTTTCAGTTGTAAACTCCTCTCCATAAATATATATGGGGAGGTACTAGCTCCAACAATGTTTTACAGTGAAAACTGCAGGAACTTCAAACCGGCACTAGGAAACAGACTGAGAAACCAGAGTAAAAGTTTATCCTGCAACCCGTTCCCTTTGTGCTAGATGAACGAACGTCTCTCCACATGCTCATTTCTGAGAGATAAGTGTGTGTGAAAGCCGTCCTTCACCTAGCTTGTTGGGAACACAAAGTTTGTTTTCAGTTGCAAACTCCACTCCATACATATATATGGGGAGGTACTAGCTCCAACTCGATTTTACAGTGAAAACTGCAGGAACTTCAAACCAGCACTAGGAAACAGACTGAGAAACAGAGTAAAAGTTTCTCCTGCAACCCGTTCCTTTTGCGCTTTATAAACGAACGTCTCTCCTCATGCTCAGATCTGAGAGATAAGTGTGTTTGAAAGCCGTCCTTCACCTAGCTTCTGGGGAACACAAAGTTTCTTTCAGTTGCAAAATCCATTTCACACATATTTATGGGAAGTACTAGCTCCAACTCGGTATTACAGTGAAAACTGCAAGAACTTCAAAATGGCACTAGGAAACAGACTGGGAAACCAGAGTAAATGTTACTACTGCAACTCGTTCCATTTTTGCTAGGTGAACGATCGTCTCTCCACATGCTCAGTTCTGAGGGATAAGTGTGTGTGAAAGCCGTCCTTCACCTAGCTTTTTGGGAACACAAAGTTTCTTTTCAGTTGCAAACTCCACTCCATACATAAATATGGGGAGGTACTAGCTCCAACTCTGTATTACAGTGAAAACTGCAAGAACTTCCAAATGGCACTAGGAAACATACTGAGAAACCAGAGTAAAAGTTACACCTGCAACTCGTTCCCTTTTTCCTAGGTGAACGAACGTCTCTCCACATGCTCAGTTCTGAGAGATAATTGTGTGTGAAAGCCGTCCTTCACCTAGCTTGTTGGGAACACAAAGTTTCTTTTCAGTTGCAAATTCCACTCCACACATATTTATGGGGAGGTTCTAGCTCCAACTCGGTATTAAGTGAAAACTGCAAGAACTTCAAAATGGCACTAGGAAACAGACTGAGAATCTAGAGTAATAGTTACTCCTGCAACTCGTTCCATTTTTGCTGGGTGAACGAACGTCTCTCCACATGCTCAATTCTGAGAGATAAGTGTGTGTGAAAGCCGTCCTTCACCTAGCTTGTTGGGAACACATGTTTCTTTTCAGTTGCAAACTCCACTCCATACATATATATGGGGAGGTACTAGCTCCAACTCGGTTTTACAGTGAAAATTTCAGTAACTTCAAACCCCCAATAGGAAACAGACTGAGAAACCAGAGTAAATGTTTCTCCTGAAACCCGTTCCCTTTGTGCTAGATGAACGAAAGACTCTCCACATGCTCAGTTCTGAGACATAATTGTGTGTGAAATCCGTCCTTCACCTAGCTTGTTGGGAACACAAAGTTCTTTTCAGTTGCAAACTCCACTCCACACATATTTATTGGGAGGTACTAGCTCCAACTCGGTATTACAGTGAAAACTGCAAGAACTTCAAAATGGCACTAGGAAACAGACTGAGAAACCAGAGTAAAAGTTACTCCTGCAACTCGTTCCATTTTTGCTAGGTGAACGAAAGTCTCTCCACATGCTCAGTTCTGAGAGATAACTGTGTCTGAAAGCCGACATTCACCTAGCTTGTTGGGATCACAAAGTTTCTTTTCAGTTGCAAACTCCACTCCATACATATATATGGGGAGGTACTTGATCCAACTCGGTTTTACAGGGAAAACTGCAGGAACTTCAAACCGGCACTAGGAAACAGACTGAGAAACCAGAGAAAACTTTCTACTGCAACCCGTTCCATTTGTGCTAGATGAACGAACGTCTCTCCACATGCTCAGATCTGAGAGATAAGTGTGTGTGAAAGCTGTCCTTCAACTAGCTTGTTGGGAACACAAAGTTTCTTTTCAGATGCAAACTCCATTCCATACATATATATGGGTAGGTACTAGCCCCAACTCGGTTTTACAATGAAAACTGCAGGAACTTCAAACCGGCACTAGGAAACAGACTGAGAACCCAGAGTAAAAGTTTCTCCTGCAACCCGTTCCGTTTGTGCTAGATGAACGAATGACTCTCCACATGCTCACTTCTGAGAGATAATTGTGTGTGAAAGCCGTCCTTAACCTAGCTTGTTGGGAACACAAAGTTTCTTTTTAGTTGCAAACCTCACTCCATACATATATATGGGGAGGTACTAGCTCCAACTCGGTTTTACAGTGAAAACTGCAGGAACTTCAAACCGGCACTAGGAAACACACTGAGAAACAGAGAAAAAGTGTCTCCTGCAACCCGTTCCCTTTGTGCTAGATGAACGAACGTCTCTCCACATGCTCATTTCTGAGAGATAAGTGTGTGTGAAAGCCGTCCTTCACCTAGCTTGTTGGGAACACAAAGTTTCTTTTCAGTTGCAAACTCCACCCAATATATATATATGGGGAGGTACTAGCTCCAAATCGGTTTTAAAGTGAAAACTGCAGGAACTTCAAAATGGCACTATGAAACAGACTGAGAAACCAGAGAATAACTTTCTCCTGCAACCCGTTCCCTTTGTGCTAGATGAACGAACGTCTCGCCACATGCTCAGTTCTGAGAGATAACTGTGTATGAAACCCGAACTTCACCTAGCTTGTTGGGATCACAAAGTTTCTTTTCAGTTGCAAACTCCACTCCAAAGATATATATGGGGAGGTACTAGCTCCAACTCGGTTTTACAGTGAAAACTGCAGGAACCTCAAACCGGCACTAGGAAACAGACTGAGAAACCAGAGAAAAACTTTCTACTGCAACCCCTTCCATTTGTGCTAGATGAACGAACGTCTCTCCACATGCTCAGTTCTGAGAGATAACTGTGTGTGAAAGCCGCCTTCAACTAGCTTGTTGGGAACACAAAGTTTCTTTTCAGATGCAAACTCCATTCCATACATATATATGGGTAGGTACTAGCCCCAACTCGGTTTTACAATGAAAACTGCAGGGACTTCAAACCGGCACTAGGAAACAGACTGAGAACCCAGAGTAAAAGTTTCTCCTGCAACCCGTTCCGTTTGTGCTAGATGAACGAATGACTCTCCACATGCTCACTTGTGAGAGATAATTGTGTGTGAAAGCCGCCCTTCACCTAGCTTGTTGGGAACACAAAGTTTCTTTTTAGTTGCAAACCTCACTCCATATATATATATGGGGTGGTACTAGCTCCAACTCGGTTTTACAGTGAAAACTGCAGGAACTTCAAACCTGCACTAGGAAACACACTGTGAAACAGAGAAAAAGTTTCTCCTGCAACCCGTTCCCTTTGTGCTTGATGAACGTACGTCTCTCCACATGCTCATTTCTGAGAGATAAGTGTGTGTGAAAGCCGTCCTTCACCTAGCTTGTTGGGAAAACAAAGATACTTTTCAGTTGCAAAATCCATTCCACACATATTTATGGGTGGTACTAGCTCCAACTCGCTATTACAGTGAAAACTGCAAGAATTTCAAAATGGCACTAGGAAACAGACTGAGAAACCAGAGTAAAAGTTACTACTGCAACTCGTTCCATTTTTGCTAGGTGAACGAACGTCTCTCCACATGCTCAGTTCTGAGAGATAAGTGTGTGTGAAAGCCGTCCTTCACCTAGCTTTTTGGGAACACAAAGTTTCTTTTCAGTTGCAAACTCCACTGCATACATATATTTGGGGAGGTAGTAGCTCCAACTCGGTATTACAGTGAAAACTGCAAGAACTTCCAAATGGCACTAGGAAAACTACTGAGAAACCAGAGCAAAAATTACCCCTGCAAATCGTTCCCTTTTTCCTAGGTGAACGAACGTCTCTCCACATGCTCAGTTTTGAGAGATAAGTGTGTGTGAAAGCCGTCCTTCACCTAGCTTTTTGGGAACACAAAGTTTCTTTTCAATTGCAAAATCCACTCCATACATATATATGGGGAGGTACTAGCTCCAACTCGGTTTTACAGTGAAAACTGCAGGAACTTCAAACCGGCACTAGAAAACAGACTGAGAAACCAGAGTAAAAGTTTCCCCTGAAACCCGTTCCCTTTGTGCTAGATGAACGAACGTCTCTCCACATGCTCATTTCTGAGAGATAAGGGTGTGTGAAAGCCGTCCTTCACCTAGTTTGTTGGGAACACAAAGTTTCTTTTCAGTTCCAAACTCCACTCCATATATATATATGGGGAGGTACTAGCCCCAACTCGGTTTTACAGTGAAAACTGCAGGAACTTCAAACGGGCACTAGGAAACAGACTGAGAAACAGAGTAAGAGTTTCACCTGCACCCCGTTCCATTTGTGATTTATGAACGAACGTCTCTCCACATGCTCAGTTCTGAGAGATAAGTGTGTGTGAAAGCCGTCCTTCACCTAGCTTGTTGGGAACACAAACTTTCTTTTCAGTTGCAAACTCCACTATATACATATATATGAGGAGGTACTAGCTCCAACTCGGTTTTACAGTGAAAACTGCAGGAACTTCAAACCGGCACTAGGAAACAGACTGAGAAACCAGAGTAAAAGTTTCTCCTGCTACCCGTTCCCTTTGTGCTAGATGAACGAAATTCTCTCCACATGCTCAGTCCTGAGAGATAATTGTGTGTGAAAGCCGTCCTTCACATAGCTTGTTGGGAACACAAAGTTTCTTTTCAGTAGCAAACTCCACTCCATACATATATATGGGGAGGTACTAGCCCCAACTCGTTTTTTCAGTGAAAACTGCAGGAACTTCAAACCGGCACTACGAAACAGACTGAGAAACCAGAGTAACAGTTTCTCCTGCAACCCGTTCCATTTGTGCTAGATGAACGAACGTCTCTCCACATGCTCAGTTCTGAGAGATAAATCTGTGTGAAAGCCGTCCTTCACCTAGCGTGTTGGGAACACAAAGTTTCTTTTAAGATGCAAACTCCACTCCATACATATATATGGGTAGGTACTAGCCCCAACTCGGTTTTACAGTGAAAACTGCAGGAAATTCAAACCGGCACTAGGAAACAGACTGAGAATCCAGAGTAAAATTTTCTCCTACAACCCGTTCCCTTTGTGCTAGATGAACGAACGTCTCTCCACATGCTCAGTTCTGAGAGATAAGTGTGTGTGAAAGCCGTCCTACACCTAGCTTGTTGGGAACACAATGTTTGTTTTCAGATGCAAACTCCACTCCATACATATATATGGGTAGGTACTAGCCCCAACTCGGTTTTACAGTGAAAACAGCAGGAACATCAAACCGGCACTAGGAAACAGTCTGAGAATACAGAGAAATAGTTTCTTCTGCAACAAGTTCCCTTTGTGCTAGATGAACGAACGTCTCTCCACATGCTCAGTTCTGAGGGATATGTGTGTGTGAAACCCGTCCTTCAACTTGCTTGTTGGGAACACAAAGTTTCTTTTCAGTTGGAAACTCCACTCCATACATATATATGGGGTGTACTAGCTACAACTCGGTATTACAGTGAAAACTGCAAGAACTTCAAAATGGCACTAGGAAACATACTGAGAAACCAGAGTAAATGTTTCCCCTGCAACTCGTTCCTTTTTCCTAGGTGAACGAACGTCTCTCCACATGCTAAGTTCTGAGAGATAATTGTGTGTGAAAGCCGTCCTTCACCTAGCTTTTGGGAACACAAAGATTCTTTTCAGTTGCAAACTCTTTCCATACATATATATGGGGATGTACTAGCTCCAACTCGGTTTTACAGGGTAAACTGCAGGAACTTATAAACAGCACTAGGAAACAGACTGAGAAACCAGAATAAAACTTTCTCCTGCAACCCGTTCCCTTTGTGCTAGATGAACGAACGTCTCTCCACATGCTCATTTCTGAGAGATAAGTGTGTGTGAAAGCCGTCCTTCACCTAGCTTGTTGGGAACACAAAGTTTCTTTTCATTTGCAAACTGCATTCCATACATATATATGGGGAGGTTCTAGCTCCAACTCGGTTTTACAGTGAAAATTGCAGGAAATTCATACAGGCACTAGGAAACAGACTGAGAAACAGAGGTAAAATTTCTCCTGCAACCCGTTCCATTTGTGCTTTATGAACGAAAGTCTCTCCACAAGCTGAGTTCTGAGAGATAAGTGTGTGTGAAAGCCGTCCTTTACCTAGCTTGTTGGGAACACAAAGTTTCTTTTCAGTTGCAAACTCCACTCCATATATATATATGGGGAGGTACTAGCCCAAAATCTGTTTTACAGTGAAAACTGCAGGAACTTCAACCCGGCACTAGGAAACAGACTGAGAAAAGAGAAAAACTTTCTCCTGCAACCCGTTCCATTTGTGCTAGATGAACGAAAGTCTCTCCACATGCTCAGTTCTGAGAGATAAGTGTGTGTGAAGGCCGTCCTTCAAATAGCTTGTTGGGAACACAAAGTTTCTTTTCATTGCAAACTCCATTCCATACATATATATGGGTAGGTACTAGCCCCAACTCGGTTTTACAATGAAAACTGCAGGAACTTCAAACCGGCACTAGGAAACAGTCTGAGAACCCAGAGTAAAAGTTTCTCCTGCAACCCTTTCCCTTTGTGCTGGATGAACGAACGTCTCTCCACATGCTCATTTCTGAGAGTTAATTGTGTGTGAAAGCCGTCCTTCACTTGGCTTGTTGGGAACACAAAGTTTCTTTTCAGTTGCAAATTCCACTCCACACATATTTATAGGGAGGTACTAGCTCCAACTCGGTATTACAGTGAAAACTGCAAGAACTTCAAAATGGCACTTGGAAACAGACTGAGAAACAAGAGTAAAAGTTACTCCTGCAACTCTTTCCATTTTTGCTAGGTGAACGAACTTCTCTCCACACGCTCAGTTCCGAGAGATAATTGTGTCTGAAAGCCGAACTTCACCTAGCTAGTTGGGAACACAAAGTTTCTTTTCAGTTGCAAACTCCACTCCATACATATATATGGGAAGGTCCTAGCTCCAACTCGGTATTACAGTGAAAACTGCAAGAACTTCAAAATGGCAATAGGAAACACACTGAGAAACCAGAGTAAATGTTTCTCCTGAAACCCGTTCCCTTTGTGCTAGATGAACGAACGTCTCTCCACATGCTAAGTTCTGAAAGATATTTGTGTGTGAAAGCCGTCCTTCACCTAGCTTGTTGGGAACACAAAGTTTCTTTTCAGTTGCAAATTCCACTCCACACATATTTATGGGGAGGTACTATTTCCAACTCGGTATTACAGTGAAAACTGCAAGAACTTCAAAATGGCACTAGGAAACAGACTGAGAAACCAGAGTAAAAGTTTCTCCTGCAATCCGTTCCCTTTGTGCTTGATGAACGAACGTCTCTCCTCATGCTCAGTTCTGAGAGATAAGTGTGTGTGAAAGCCGTCCTTCACCTAGCTTGTTGGGAACACAAAGTTACTTTTCAGTTGCAAACTCCACTCCATACATATATATGGGGAGGTACTAGCTCCAACTCTGTTTTACAGTGAAAACTGCAGGAACTTCAAACCGGCACTAGGAAACAAACTGAGAAACAGAGTTAAAGTTTCTCCTGCAACCCGTTCCCTTTGTGCTAGATGAACGAACGTCTCTCCACATGCTGAGTTCTGAGAGAGAAGTGTGTGTGAAAGCCGTCCTTCACCTAGCTTGTTGGGAACACAAAGTTTCTTTCCAGATGCAAACTCCACTCCATATATATATATTGGGAGGTACAAGCCCAAACTCGGTTTTACAGTGAAAAATGCAGGAACTTCAAACCGGCACTGGGAAACAGACTGAGAAACCAGGGAAAAACTTTCTCCTGCAACCCGTTCCCTTTGTGCTAGATGAACGAACGTCTCTCCTCATGCTCAGTTCTGAGAGATAAGTGTGTGTGAAAGCAGTCCTTCAACTTGCTTGTTGGGAACACAAAGTTTCTTTTCAGATGCAAACTCCATTCCATACATATATATGGGTAGGTACTAGCCCCAACTCGGTTTTACAATGAAAACTGCAGGAACTTCAAACCGGCACTAGGAAACATACTCAGAACCCAGAGTAAAAGTTTCTCCTGCAACCGTTTCCCTTTGTGCTAGATGAAAGAATGACTCTGCACATGCTCAGTTCTGAGAGATAATTGAGTGTGAAAGCCGCCCTTGACCTAGCTTGTTGGGAACACAAAGTTTCTTTTCAGTTGCAAACTCCACTCCATACATATATATGGGGATATACTAGCTCCAACTCGGTTTTACAGTGAAAACTGCAGGAACTTCAAACCGGCACTAGGAAACAGACTGAGAAACCACAGTAAAAGATTCACCTGCAACACGTTCCCTTTGTGCTAGATGAACGAACGACTCTCCACATGCTCATTTCTGAGAGATATATGTGTATGAAAGCCGTCCTTCACCTAGCTTGTTGGGAACACAAAGTTTCTTTTCAGTTGCAAACTCAACTCCATACATATATATGGGAAGGTCCTAGCCCCAACTCCGTTTTACAGTGAAAACTGCAGGAACTTCAAACCGGCCCTAGGAAACAGACTGAGAAATCAGAGTAAAAGTTTCTCCTGCAACTCGTTCCGTTTGTGCTAGATGAACGAATGACTCTCCACATGCTCAGTTCAGAGATAATTGTGTGTGAAAGCCGTCCTTCACCTAGCTTTTTGGGAACACAAAGTTTCTTATCAGTTGCAAACTCCACTCCATACATATATATGGGGAGGTACAAGCTCCAACTCGGTTTTACAGTGAAAACTGCAGGAACTTCAAACCGGCACTAGGAAACAAACTGAGAAACAGAGTTTAAGTTTCTCCTGCAACCCGTTCCCTTTGTGCTAGATGAACGAACGGCTCTCTACATGCTCATTTCTGAGAGATAAGTGTGTGTGAAAGCCGTCCTTCACCTAGCTTGTTGGGAACACAAAGTTTCTTTTCAGTTGCAAACTCCTCTCCATACATATATATGGGAAGGTCCTAGCTCCAACTCGGTATTACAGTGAAAACTGCAAGAACTTCAAAATGGCAATAGGAAACACACTGAGAAACCAGAGTAAATGTTTCTTCTGAAACCCGTTCCATTTGTGCTAGATGAACGAACGACTCTCCACATGCTAAGTTCTGAAAGATATTTGTGTGTGAAAGCCGTCCTTCACCTAGCTTTTTGGGAACACAAAGTTTCTTTTCAGTTGCAAATTCCACTCCACACATATTTATGGGGAGGTACTATTTCCAACTCGGTATTACAGTGAAAACTGCAAGAACTTCAAAATGGCAATAGGAAACAGACTGAGAAACCAGAGTAAAAGTTTCTCCTGCAATCCGTTCCCTTTGTGCTTGATGAACGAACGTCTCTCCTCATACTCAGTTCTGAGAGATAAGTGTGTGTGAAAGCCGTCCTTCACCTAGCTTGTTGGGAACACAAAGTTTCTTTTCAGTTGCAAAATCCACTCCATACATATATATGGGGAGGTACTATCTCCAACTCTGTTTTACAGTGAAAACTGCAGGAACTTCAAACCGGCCCTAGGAAACAAACTGAGAAACAGAGTTAAAGTTTCTCCTGCAACCCGTTCCCTTTGTGCTAGATGAACGAACGTCTCTCCACATGCTGAGTTCTGAGAGAGAAGTGTGTGTGAAAGCCGTCCTTCACCTAGCTTGTTGGGAACACAAAGTTTCTTTCCAGATGCAAACTCCACTCCATATATATATATTGGGAGGTACAAGCCCAAACTCGGTTTTACAGTGAAAAATGCAGGAACTTCAAACCGGCACTGGGAAACAGACTGAGAAACCAGGGAAATACTTTCTCCTGCAACCCGTTCCCTTTGTGCTAGATGAACGAACGTCTATCCTCATGCTCAGTTCTGAGAGATAAGTGTGTGTGAAAGCAGTCCTTCAACTTGCTTGTTGGGAACACAAAGTTTCTTTTCAGATGCAAACTCCATTCCATACATATATATGGGTAGGTACTAGCCCCAACTCAGTTTTACAATGAAAACTGCAGGAACATCAAACCGGCACTAGGAAACATACTCAGAACCCAGAGTAAAAGTTTCTCCTGCAACCGTTTCCCTTTGTGCTAGATGAAAGAATGACTCTCCACATGCTCAGTTCTGAGAGATAATTGAGTGTGAAAGCCGCCCTTCACCTAGCTTGTTGGGAACACAAAGTTTCTTTTCAGTTGCAAACTCCACTCCATACATATATATGGGGATATACTAGCTCCAACTCGGTTTTACAGTGAAAACTGCAGGAACTTCAAACCGGCACTAGGAAACAGACTGAGAAACCACAGTAAAAGATTCACCTGCAACACGTTCCCTTTGTGCTAGATGAACGAACGACTCTCCACATGCTCATTTCTGAGAGATATATGTGTATGAAAGCCGTCCTTCACCTAGCTTGTTGGGAACACAAAGTTTCTTTTCAGTTGCAAACTCAACTCCATACATATATATGGGAAGGTCCTAGCCCCAACTCCGTTTTACAGTGAAAACTGCAGGAACTTCAAACCGGCCCTAGGAAACAGACTGAGAAATCAGAGTAAAAGTTTCTCCTGCAACTCGTTCCGTTTGTGCTAGATGAACGAATGACTCTCCACATGCTCAGTTCAGAGATAATTGTGTGTGAAAGCCGTCCTTCACCTAGCTTTTTGGGAACACAAAGTTTCTTTTCAGTTGCAAACTCCACTCCATACATATATATGGGGAGGTACTAGCTCCAACTCGGTTTTACAGTGAAAACTGCAGGAACTTCAAACCGGCACTAGGAAACAAACTGAGAAACAGAGTTTAAGTTTCTCCTGCAACCCGTTCCCTTTGTGCTAGATGAACGAACGTCTCTCCACATGCTGAGTTCTGAGAGATAAGTGTGTGTGAAAGCCGTCCTTCATCTAGCTTGTTGGGAACACAAAGTTTCTTTTCAGTTGCAAACTCCACTCCATACATATATATGGGGAGGTACTAGCTCTAACTCGGTTTTACAGTGAAAACTGCAGGAACTTCAAACCGGCACTAGGAAACAGACTGAGAAACCAGAGTAAAAGATTCCCCTGCAACACGTTCCCTTTGTGCTAGATGAACGAACGACTCTCCACATGCTCATTTCTGATAGATAAGTGTGTGTGAAAGCCGTCCTTCACCTAGCTTGTTGGGAAAACAAAGTTTCTTTTCAGTTGCAAACTCCACTCCATACATATATATGGGAAGGTCCTAGCTCCAACTCGGTTTTACAGTGAAAACTGCAGGAACTTCAAACCGGCACTAGGAAACAGACTGAGAAACAGAGTAAAAGTTTCTCCTGCAACCCGTTCCCTTTGTGCTTTATGAACGAACGTCTCTCCACATGCTCAGTTCTGAGACATAAGTGTGTGTGAAAGCCGTGCTTCAACTAGCTTTTTGGGAACACAAAGTTTCTTTTCAGTTGCAAACTCCACTCCATATATATATATGGGGAGGTACTAGCCCCAACTCGGTTTTACAGTGAAAAATGCAGGAACTTCAAACCGGCACTAGGAAACAGACTGAGAAATCAGAGTAAAAGTATCTCCTGCAACCCGTTCCGTTTGTGCTAGATGAACGAATGACTCTCCACATGCTCAGTTCAGAGATAATTGTGTGTGAAAGCCGTCCTTCACTTAGCTTGTTGGGAACACAAAGTTTCTTTTCAGTTGCAAACTCCACTCCATACATATATATGGGGAGGTACTAGCTCCAAATCGGTTTTACAGTGAAAACTGCAGGAACTTCAAAACGGCACTAGGAAACACACTGAGAAACAGAGTAAAATTTTCTCCTGCAACCCGTTCCATTTGTGCTTGATGAAGGTACGTCTCTCCACATGCTCAGTTCTGAGAGATAAGTGTGTGTGAAAGCCGTCCTTCACCTAGCTTGTTGGGAACACAAAGTTTCTTTTCAGTTGCAAACTCCACTCCATATATATATATGGGGAGGTACTAGCCCAAACTCGGTTTTACAGTGAAAACTGCAGGAACTTCAAACCGGCACTAGGAAACAGAATGAGAAACCAGAGAAAAACTTTCTCCTGCAACCCGTTCTCTTTGTGCTAGATGAACGAACGTCTCTCCACATGCTCAGTTCTGAGAGATAATTGTGTGTGAAAGCCGTCCTTCAACTAGCATGTTGGGAACACAAAGTTTCTTTTCACATGCAAACTCCATTCCATACATATATATGGGTAGGTACTAGCCCCAACTCGGTTTTACAATGAAAACTGCAGGAACTTCAACCCGGCACTAGGAAACAGACTGAGAACCCAGAGTAATAGTTTCTCCTGCAACCCTTTCCCTTTGTGCTAGATGAATGAACGACTCTCCACATGCTCATTTCTGATAGATAAGTGTGTGTGAAAGCCGTCCTTCACTTAGCTTGTTGGGAACACAAAGTTTCTTTTCAGTTGCAAACTCCACTCCATACATATATATGGGGAGGTACTAGCTCCAAATCGGTTTTACAGTGAAAACTGCAGGAACTTCAAAACGGCACTAGGAAACACACTGAGAAACAGAGTAAAATTTTCTCCTGCAACCCGTTCCCTTTGTGCTTGATGAAGGTACGTCTCTCCACATGCTCAGTTCTGAGAGATAAGTGTGTGTGAAAGCGGTCCTTCACCTAGCTTGTTGGGAACACAAAGTTTCTTTTAAGTTGCAAACCCCAAACCATATATATATAAGGGGAGGTACTAGCTCCAACTCGGTTTTACAGTGAAAACTGCAGGAACTTCAAACTGGCACTAGGAAACAGACTGAGAAACCAGAGTAAAAGTTACTACTGCAACTCGTTCCATTTTTGCTAGGTGAACGAACGTCTCTCCACATGCTCAGTTCTGAGAGATACGTGTGTGTGAAAGCCGTTCTTCACCAGGCTTTTTGGGAACACAAAGTTCCTTTTCAGTTGCAAAGTCCACTCCATACATATATATGGGGAGGTACAATCTCCAACTCGGTTTTACAGTGAAAACTGCTTGAACTTCACACCGGCACTAGGAAACAGACTGAAAAACCAGAGTAAAAGTTTCTCCTGCAACCCGTTCCCTTTGTGCTAGATGAACGAACGTCTCTCCACATGCTCATTTCTGAGAGATAAGTGTGTGTGAAAGCCGTCCTTCAACTAGCTTGTTGGGAACACAAAATTTCTTTTCAGTTGCAAACTCCACTCCATACATATATATGGGTAGGTACTAGCCCCAACTCGGTTTTACAATGAAAACTGCAGGAACTTCAAACCGGCACTAGGAAACAGAATGAGAAACCAGAGTAAAAGTTTCTCCTGCAACCCTTTCCCTTTGAGCTAGATGAACGAATGACTCTCCACATGCTCAGTTCTGAGAGATAATTGTGTGTGAAAGCCGCACTTCACCTAGCTTGTTGGGAACACAAAGTTTCTTTTCAGTTTCAAACTCCACTCCATACATATATATGGGGAGGTACTAGCCCCAACTCGGTTTTACAATGAAAACTGCAGGAACTTCAAACCGGCACTAGGAAACAGAATGAGAAACCAGAATAAAAGTTTCTCCTGCAACCCGTTCCCTTTGTGCTAGATGAACGAACGTCTATCCACATGCTCAGTTCTGAGAGATATGTGTGTGTGAAAGCCGTCCTTCACATAGCTTGTTGGGAACACCAAGTTTCTTTTCAGTTGCAAACTCCACCAATATATATATAAGGGGTGGTACTAGCCCCAAATCGGTTTTACAGTGAAAAATGCAGGAACTTCATACCGGCACTAGGAAACAGACTGAGAAACCAGAGTAAAAGTTTCTCCTGCAAACCGTTCCATTTGTGCTAGGTGAACGAATGCCTCTCCACATGCTCAGTTCTGAGAGATATATGTGTGTGAAAGCCTTCCTTCACCTAGCTTGTTGGGAACACAAAGTTCTTTTCAGATGCAAACTCCACTCCATACATATATATGGGAAGGTCCTAGCTCCAACTGGGTTTTACAGTGAAAACTGCAGGAACTTCAAAACGGCACTAGGAAACAGACTGAGAAACAGAGTAAAAGTTTCTCCTGCAACCCGTTCCCTTTGTGCTTTATGAACGGACGTCTCTCCACATGCTCAGTTCTGAGAGATAAGTGTGTGTGAAAGCCGTGCTTCAATTAGCTTTTTGGGAACACAAAGTTTCTTTTCAGTTGCAAACTCCACTCCATATATATATATGGGGAGGTACTAGCCCCAACTCGGTTTTACAGTGAAAACTGCAGGAACTTCAAACCGGCACTAGGAAACAGACTGAGAAATCAGAGTAAAAGTATCTCCTGCAACCAGTTCCGTTTGTGCTTCATGAAGGTATGTCTCTCCACATGCTCAGTTCTGAGAGATAAGTGTGTGTGAAAGCGGTCCTTCACCTAGCTTGTTGGGAACACAAAGTTTCTTTTAAGTTGCAAACTCCAAACCATATATATATAAGGGGAGGTACTAGCTCCAACTCGGTTTTACAGTGAAAACTGCAGGAACTTCAAACTGGCACTAGGAAACAGACTGAGAAACCAGAGTAAAAGTTACTACTGCAACTCGTTCCATTTTTGCTAGGTGAACGAACGTCTCTCCACATGCTCAGTTCTGAGAGATAAGTGTGTGTGAAAGCCGTCCTTCACCAGGCTTTTTGGGAACACAAAGTTTCTTTTCAGTTGCAAACTCCACTCCATACATATATATGGGGAGGTACTAGCTCCAACTCGGTTTTACAGTGAAAACTGCAGGAATTTCAAACCGGCACTAGGAAACAAACTGAGAAACAGAGTTTAAGTTTCTCCTGCAACCCGTTCCCTTTGTGCTAGATGAACGAACGTCTCTCCACATGCTGAGTTCTGAGAGATAATTGTGTGTGAAAGCCGTCCTTCACCTAGCTTGTTGGGAACACAAATTTTCTTTTCAGTTGCAAACTCCACTCCATACATATATATGGGGAGGTACTAGCTCCAACTCGGGTTTACAGTGAAAACTGCAGGAACTTCAAACCGGCACTAGGAAACAGACTGAGAAACCAGAGTAAAAGATTCCCCTGCAACACGTTCCCTTTGTGCTAGATGAACGAACGACTCTCCACATGCTCATTTCTGATAGATAAGTGTGTGTTAAAGCCGTCCTTCACTTAGCTTGTTGGGAAAACAAAGTTTCTTTTCAGTTGCAAACTCCACTCCATACATATATATGGGAAGGTCCTAGCTCCATCTCGGTTTTACAGTGAAAACTGCAGGAACTTCAAACCGGCACTAGGAAACAGACTGAGAAACAGAGTAAAAGTTTCTCCTGCAACCCGTTCCATTTGTGCTTTATGAACGGACGTCTCTCCACATGCTCAGTTCTGAGACATAAGTGTGTGTGAAAGCCGTGTTTCAACTAGCTTTTTGGGAACACAAAGTTTCTTTTCAGTTGCAAACTCCACTCCATATATATATATGGGGAGGTACTAGCCCCAACTCGGTTTTACAGTGAAAAATGCAGGAACTTCAAACCGGCACTAGGAAACAGACTGAGAAATCAGAGTAAAAGTATCTCCTGCAACCCGTTCCGTTTGTGCTAGATGAACGAATGACTCTCCACATGCTCAGTTCAGAGATAATTGTGTGTGAAAGCCGTCCTTCACTTAGCTTGTTGGGAACACAAAGTTTCTTTTCAGTTGCAAACTCCACTCCATACATATATATGGGGAGGTACTAGCTCCAAATCGGTTTTACAGTGAAAACTGCAGGAACTTCAAAACGGCACTAGGAAACACACTGAGAAACAGAGTAAAATTTTCTCCTGCAACCCGTTCCCTTTGTGCTTGATGAAGGTACGTCTCTCCACATGCTCAGTTCTGAGAGATAAGTGTGTGTGAAAGCCGTCCTTCACCTAGCTTGTTGGGAACACAAAGTTTCTTTTCAGTTGCAAACTCCACTCCATATATATATATGGGGAGGTACTAGCCCAAACTCGGTTTTACAGTGAAAACTGCAGGAACTTCAAACCGGCACTAGGAAACAGAATGAGAAACCAGAGGAAAACTTTCTCCTGCAACCCGTTCTCTTTGTGCTAGATGAACGAACGTCTCTCCACATGCTCAGTTCTGAGAGATAATTGTGTGTGAAAGCCGTCCTTCAAATAGCATGTTGGGAACACAAAGTTTCTTTTCAGATGCAAACTCCATTCCATACATATATATGGGTAGGTACTAGCCCCAACTCGGTTTTACAATGAAAACTGCAGGAACTTCAACCCGGCACTAGGAAACAGACTGAGAACCCAGAGTAAAAGTTTCTCCTGCAACCCTTTCCCTTTGTGCTAGATGAACGAATGACTCTCCACATGCTCAGTTCTGAGAGATAATTGAGTGTGAAAGCCGCCCTTCACCTAGCTTGTTGGGAACACAAAATTTCTTTTCAGTTGCAAACTCCACTCCATACATATATATGGGGAGGTACTAGCTCCAACTCGGTTTTACAGTGAAAACTGCAGGAACTTCAAACCGGCACTAGGAAACAGACTGAGAAACAGAGTAAAAGTTTCTCCTGCAACCCGTTCCATTTGTGCTTTATGAACGGACGTCTCTCCACATGCTCAGTTCTGAGACATAAGTGTGTGTGAAAGCCGTGCTTCAACTAGCTTTTTGGGAACACAAAGTTTCTTTTCAGTTGCAAACTCCACTCCATATATATATATGGGGAGGTACTAGCCCCAACTCGGTTTTACAGTGAAAAATGCAGGAACTTCAAACCGGCACTAGGAAACAGACTGAGAAATCAGAGTAAAAGTATCTCCTGCAACCCGTTCCGTTTGTGCTAGATGAACGAATGACTCTCCACATGCTCAGTTCAGAGATAATTGTGTGTGAAAGCCGTCCTTCACTTAGCTTGTTGGGAACACAAAGTTTCTTTTCAGTTGCAAACTCCACTCCATACATATATATGGGGAGGTACTAGCTCCAAATCGGTTTTACAGTGAAAACTGCAGGAACTTCAAAACGGCACTAGGAAACACACTGAGAAACAGAGTAAAATTTTCTCCTGCAACCCGTTCCCTTTGTGCTTGATGAAGGTACGTCTCTCCACATGCTCAGTTCTGAGAGATAAGTGTGTGTGAAAGCCGTCCTTCACCTAGCTTGTTGGGAACACAAAGTTTCTTTTCAGTTGCAAACTCCACTCCATATATATATATGGGGAGGTACTAGCCCAAACTCGGTTTTACAGTGAAAACTGCAGGAACTTCAAACCGGCACTAGGAAACAGACTGAGAAACCAGAGTAAAAGTTACTACTGCAACTCGTTCCATTTTTGCTAGGTGAACGAACGTCTCTCCACATGCTCAGTTCTGAGAGATACGTGTGTGTGAAAGCCGTTCTTCACCAGGCTTTTTGGGAACACAAAGTTCCTTTTCAGTTGCAAAGTCCACTCCATACATATATATGGGGAGGTACAATCTCCAACTCGGTTTTACAGTGAAAACTGCTTGAACTTCACAGCGGCACTAGGAAACAGACTGAAAAACCAGAGTAAAAGTTTCTCCTGCAACCCGTTCCCTTTGTGCTAGATGAACGAACGTCTATCCACATGCTCAGTTCTGAGAGATAAGTGTGTGTGAAAGCCGTCCTTCAACTAGCTTGTTGGGAACACAAAGTTTCTTTTCAGTTGCAAACTCCACTCCATACATATATATGGGTAGGTACTAGCCCCAACTCGGTTTTACAATGAAAACTGCAGGAACTTCAAACCGGCACTAGGAAACAGAATGAGAAACCAGAGTAAAAGTTTCTCCTGCAACCCTTTCCCTTTGTGCTAGATGAACGAATGACTCTCCACATGCTCAGTTCTGAGAGATAATTGTGTGTGAAAGCCGCACTTCACCTAGCTTGTTGGGAACACAAAGTTTCTTTTCAGTTTCAAACTCCACTCCATACATATATATGGGGAGGTACTAGCCCCAACTCGGTTTTACAATGAAAACTGCAGGAACTTCAAACCGGCACTAGGAAACAGAATGAGAAACCAGAATAAAAGTTTCTCCTGCAACCCGTTCCCTTTGTGCTAGATGAACGAACGTCTATCCACATGCTCAGTTCTGAGAGATATGTGTGTGTGAAAGCCGTCCTTCACATAGCTTGTTGGGAACACCAAGTTTCTTTTCAGTTGCAAACTCCACCAATATATATATAAGGGGTGGTACTAGCCCCAAATCGGTTTTACAGTGAAAAACGCAGGAACTTCATACCGGCACTAGGAAACAGACTGAGAAACCAGAGTAAAAGTTTCTCCTGCAAACCGTTCCATTTGTGCTAGGTGAACGAATGCCTCTCCACATGCTCAGTTCTGAGAGATATATGTGTGTGAAAGCCTTCCTTCACCTAGCTTGTTGGGAACACAAAGTTCTTTTCAGATGCAAACTCCACTCCATACATATATATGGGAAGGTCCTAGCTCCAACTGGGTTTTACAGTGAAAACTGCAGGAACTTCAAAACGGCACTAGGAAACAGACTGAGAAACAGAGTAAAAGTTTCTCCTGCAACCCGTTCCATTTGTGCTTTATGAACGGACGTCTCTCCACATGCTCAGTTCTGAGAGATAAGTGTGTGTGAAAGCCGTGCTTCAACTAGCTTTTTGGGAACACAAAGTTTCTTTTCAGTTGCAAACTCCACTCCATATATATATATGGGGAGGTACTAGCCATAACTCGGTTTTACAGTGAAAACTGCAGCAACTTCAAACCGGCACTAGGAAACAGACTGAGAAATCAGAGTAAAAGTATATCCTGCAAGCCGTTCCGTTTGTGCTAGATGAACGAATGACTCTCCACATGCTCAGTTCAGAGATAATTGTGTGTGAAAGCCGTCCTTCACCAAGCTTGTTGGGAACACAAAGTTTCTTTTCAGTTGCAAACTCCACTCCATACATATATATGGGGAGGTACTACCTCCAAATCGGTTTTACAGTGAAAACTGCAGGAACTTCAAAACGGCACTAGGAAACACACTGAGAAACAGAGTAAAATTTTCTTCTGCAACCCGTTCCCTTTGTGCTTCATGAAGGTATGTCTCTCCACATGCTCAGTTCTGAGAGATAAGTGTGTGTGAAAGCGGTCCTTCACCTAGCTTGTTGGGAACACAAAGTTTCTTTTAAGTTGCAAACTCCAAACCATATATATATAAGGGGAGGTACTAGCTCCAACTCGGTTTTACAGTGAAAACTGCAGGAACTTCAAACTGGCACTAGGAAACAGACTGAGAAACCAGAGTAAAAGTTACTACTGCAACTCGTTCCATTTTTGCTAGGTGAACGAACGTCTCTCCACATGCTCAGTTCTGAGATATAAGTGTGTGTGAAAGCCGTCCTTCACCAGGCTTTTTGGGAACACAAAGTTCCTTTTCAGTTGCAAACTCCACTCCATACATATATATGGGGAGGTACTAGTTCCAACTCGGTTTTACTGTGAAAACTGCAGGAACATCAAACCGGCAGTAGGAAACAGACTGAGAAACCAGAGTAAAAGTTTCTCCTGCAACCCGTTCCCTTTGTGCTAGATGAACGAACGTCTCTAAACATGCTCAGTTCTGAGAGATAAGTGTGTGTGAAAGCCGTCCTTCACCTAGCTTGTTGGGAACACAAAGTTTCTTTTCAGTTGCAAACTCCACTCCATACATATATATGGGGAGGTACTAGCTCCAACTCGCTTTTAAAGTGAAAACTGCAGGAACTTCAAACCGGCACTAGGAAACAGACTGAGAAACCAGAGTAAATGTTTCTCCTGCAACCCGTTCCAATTGTGCTAGATGAACGAACGTCTCTCCACATGCTCAGTTCTGAGAGATAAATGTGTGTGAAAGCCGTCCTTCAACTAGCTTGTTGGGAACACAAAGTTCTTTTCAGATGCAAAATCCACTCCATACATATATATGGGTAGGTACTAGCCCCAACTCGGTTTTACAGTGAAAACTGCAGGAACTTCAAACCGGCAACAGGAAACAGACTGAGAAACAAGAGTAAAAGTTTCTCCTGCAATCCGTTCACTTTGTTCTTTATAAACGAACGTCTCTCCACTTGCTCAGATCTGAGAGAAAAGTGTGTTTGAATGCCGTCCTTCACCAAGCTTGTAGGGAACACAAAGTTTCTTTTCAGTTGCAAACTCCACTCCATATATATATATGGGTAGGTACTAGCCCCAACTCGGTTTTACAGTGAAAACTGCAGGAACTTCAAACCGGCACTAGGAAACAGACTGAGAAACCAGAGTAAAAGTTTCTCCTGCAACCCGTTCCCTTTGTGCTAGATGAACGAACGTCTCTCCACATGCTCAGTTCTGAGAGATAAGTGTGTGTGAAAGCCGTCCTTCACCTAGCTTGTTGGGAAAACAAAGTTTCTTTTCAGATGCAAACTCCACTCCATACATATATATGGGGAGGTACTAGCTCCAACACTGTTTTACAGTGAAAACTGCAGGAACTTCAAGCCAGAACTAGGAAACAGACTGAGAAACCAGAGTAAAAGTTTCTCCTGCAAACCGTTCCGTTTGTGCTAGATGAACGAATGACTCTCCACATGCTCAGTTCTGAGAGATAATTGTGTGTGAAAGCCGTCCTTCACCTAGCTTGTAGGGAACACAAAGTTTATTTTCAGTTGCAAACTCCACTCCATACATATATATGGGGAGGTACAAGCTCCAACTCTGTTTTACAGTGAAAACTGCCGGAACTTCAAACCGGCACTAGGAAACAGACTGAGAAACCAGAGTAAAAGTTCCTCCTGAAACCCGTTCCCTTTGTGCTAGATGAACGAACACTCTTCGCATGCTCAGTTCTGAGAGATAATTGTGTGTGAAAGCCATCCTTCACCTACCTTCTTTGAAACACAGTTTCTTTTCTGTTGCAAACACCACTCCATACATATATTTGGGGAGGTATTAGCTCCAACTCGGTTTTACAGAGAAAATTGCAGGAACTTTAAACCGGCACTAGGAAACAGACTGAGAAACCAGAGTAAAAGTTTCTCCTGAAACCCGTTCCCTTTGTTCTACATGAACGAACACTGTACACATGCTCAGTTCTGAGAGATTAGTGTGTGTGAAAGCCGTCCTTCACCTAGCTTGTTGGGAACACAAAGTTTCTTTTCAGTTGCAAACCCCACTCCATACATATATATGGGGAGGTACAAGCTGAAAATTGGTTTTACAGTGAAAACTGCAGGAACTTCAAACCGGCACTAGGAAACAGACTGAGAAACCAGAGTAAAAGTTTCTCCTGCAACCCGTTCCCTTTGTGCTAGATGAACGAACGTCTCTCCGCATGCTCAGTTCTAAGGGATAAGAGTGTGTGAAAGCCGTCCTTCACCTAATTTTAGGGAACACAAATTTTCTTTTCAGTTGCAAATACCAATCCAACCATATTTATGGGGATGTACTAGCTCCAACTCGGTATTACAGTGAAAACTGCAGGAACTTCAAAATGGCACTAGGAAACAGACTGAGAAACCAGAGTAAATGTTACTCCTGCAACTCGTTCCCTTTTTGCTCGGTGAACGAACGTCTCTCCACATGCTCAATTCTGAGAGATAAGTGTGGGTGAAAGCCGTCCTTCACCTAGCTTTTTGGGAACACAAATTTTCTTTTCAGATGCAAACTCAACTCCATACATATATATGGGGAGGTACTAGCTCCAACTCGATTTTACAATGAAAACTGCAGGAGCTTCAAACCGGCACTAGGAAACAGACTGAGAAACAGAGTAAAAGTTTCTCCTGCAAACCGTTCCGTTTGTGCTAGATGAACGAATGACTCTCCACATGCTCAGTTCGGAGAGATAATTGTGTGTGAATGCGGACCTTCACCTAGCTTGTTGGGAACACAAAGTTTCTTTTCATTTGCAAACTCCACTCCATACATATATATGGGGAGGTACAAGCTCCAACTCGGTTTTACAGTGAAAACTGCAGGAACTTCAAACCGGCACTAGGAAACAGACTGAGAAACAGAGTAATAGTTTCTCCTGCAACCCTTTCACTTTGTGCTTGATGAACGAACGTCTCTCCACATTCTCAGTTCTGAGAGATAAGTGTGTGTGAAAGCCGCCCTTCACCTAGCTTGTTGAGAACACCAATTTTCTTTTCAGTTGCAAACTCCACCCCATACATATATATGGGGAAGTACTAGCTCCAACTCGGTTTTACAGTGAAAACTGCAGGAACTTCAAAACGGCACTAGGAAACATACTGAGAAACAGAGTAAAAGTTTCTCCTGCAACCCGTTCCCTTTGTGATTTATGAACGAACGTCTCTCCACATGCTCATTTCTGAGAGATAAGTGTGTGTGAAAGCCGTCCTTCACCTAGCTTTTTGGGAACACAAAGTTTCTTTTCAGTTGCAAACTCCATTCCATACATATATATGGGGAGGTACTAGCTCCAACTCGGTTTTACAGTGAAAACTGCAGGAACTTCAAACCGGCACTAGGAAACAGACTGAGAAACCAGAGTAAAAGTTTCTCCTGCAACCCGTTCCAATTGTGCTAGATGAACGAACGTCTCTCCACATGCTCAGTTCTGAGAGATAAATGTGTGTGAAAGCCGTCCTTCACCTAGCTTGTTGGGAACACAAAGTTTCTTTTCAAATGCAAACTCCACTCCATACATATATATGGGTAGGTACAAGCCCCAACTCGTGTTTACAGTGAAAACTGCTGGAACTTCAAACCGGCAACAGGAAACAAACTGAGAAACCAGAGTAAAAGTTTCTCCTGCAAACCGTTCCCTTTGTGCTAGATGAACGAACGTCTCTCCATATGCTCAGTTCTGAGAGATAAGTGTGTGTGAAAGCCGTCCTTCACCTAGCTTGTAGGGAACACAAAGTTTCTTTTCATTTGCAAACTGCACTCCATACATATATATTTGGAAGTACTAGCCCCAAATCGGTTTTACAGTGAAAAATGCAGGAACTTCATACCGGCACTAGGAAACAGACTGAGAAACCAGAGTAAAAGTTTCTCCTGCAAACCGTTCCATTTGTGCTAGGTGAACGAATGCCTCTCAACATGCTCAGTTCTGAGAGATATATGTGTGTGAAAGCCGTCCTTCACCTAGCTTGTTGGGAACACAAAGTTCTTTTCAGATGCAAACTCCACTCCATACATATATATGGGTAGGTACTAGCTCCAACTCGGTTTTACAGTGAAAACTGCAGGAACTTCAAACCGGCACTAGGAAACAGACTGAGATTCCAGAGTAAAACTTTCTCCTGCAACCCGTTCCTTTTGTGCTAGATGAACGAACGTCTCTCCACATGCTCAGTTCTGAGAGATAAGTGTGTGGGAAAGCCGAACTTCACCTAGATTGTGGGGAACACAATGTTTCTTTTCAGATGCAAAATCCACTCCATACTTATATATGGGTAGGTACTAGCCCCAACTCGGTTTTACAGTGAAAACAGCAGGAACTTCAAACCGGCACTATGAAACAGACTGAGAAACAGAGTAAAAGTTTCTCCTGCAAACCGTTCCGTTTGTGCTAGATGAACGAATGACTCTCCACATGCTCAGTTCGGAGAGATAATTGTGTGTGAATGCGGACCTTCACCTAGCTTGTTTTGAACACAAAGTTTCTTTTCAGTTGCAAACTCCACTCCATACATATATATGGGGAGGTACAAGCTCCAACTCGGTTTTACAGTGAAAACTGCAGGAACTTCAAACCGGCACTAGGACACAGACTGAGAAACAGAGTAATAGTTTCTCCTGCAACCCTTTCATTTTGTGCTTGATGAACGAACGTCTCTCCACATTCTCAGTTCTGAGAGATAAGTGTCTGTGAAAGCCGCACTTCACCTAGCTTGTTGGGAACACAAAGTTTCTTTTCAGTTGCAAACTGCACCCCATACATATATATGGGGAAGTAGTAGCTCCAACTCGGTTTTACAGTGAAAACAGCAGGAACTTCAAACCGGCACTAGGAAACAGCCTGAGAATACAGAGAAAAAGTTTATTCTGCGACCCGTTCCCTTTGTGCTAGATGAACGATCGTCTCTCAACATGCTCAGTTCTGAGAGATAAGTGTGTGTGAAAGCCGTCCTTCACCTAGCTTCTTGGGAACACAGTTTCTTTTCAGTTGCAAACCCCACTCCATACATATATATTGGGAGGTACTAGCTCCAACTGTTTTACAGTGAAATCTGCAGGAACTTCAAACCGGCACTAGGAATCAGACTGAGAAACCAGAGTAAAAGTTTCTCCTGCAAACCGTTCCCTTTGTGCTAGATGAACGAACGTCTCCCCACATGCACATTTCTGAGAGATAAGTGTGTGTGAAAGCCGTCCTTCACCTAGCTTGTTGGGAACACAAAGTTTCTTTTCAGTTGCAAACTCTACTCCATACATATATATGGGGAGGTACTAGCTCAAACTCGGTTTTACAGTGAAAACTGCAGGAACTTCAAACCGGCACTAGGAAAAATGCTGAGAAACCAGAGTAAAAGTTACCCCTGCATCCCGTTCCCTTTGTGCTAGATGAACGAACACTCTTCACATGCTCAGTTCTGAGAGATAACTGTGTGTGAAAGCCGTCCTTCACCTAGCTTCTTGGGAACACAGTTTCTTTTCTGTTTCAAACCCCACTCCATACATATATATGGGGAAGTACTAGCTCCAAATCGGTTTTACAGATAAAACTGCAGGAACTTCAAACCGGCACTAGGAAACAGACTGAGAAACAGAGTAAAACTTTCCCCTGCAACCCGTTCTCTTTGTGCGTGATGAACGAAAGTCTCTCCACATGCTCAGATCTGAGAGATAAGTGTGTGTGAAAGCCGTCCTTCACCTAGCATTTTGGGAACACAAAGATTCTTTTCAGTTGCAAACTCCACTCCATATATATTTATGGGGAGGCACTAGCTCCAAATCGGTTTTACTGTGAAAACTGCAGGAACTTCTAACCGACAACAGGAAACAGACTGAGAAACCAGAGTAAAGTTTCCCCTGCATCCCGTTCCCTTTGTGCTAGATGAACGAAAGTCTCTCCACATGCTCAGTTCTGAGAGATAAGTGTGTGTGAAAGCCGTCCTTCACCTAGATTGTTGGGAACACAAAAATTCTTTTCAGTTGCAAACTCCACTCCATACATATATATGGGGAGGTACTAGCTCCAACTCGGTTTTACAGTGAAAACTGCAGGAACTTCAAACCGGCACTAGGAAACAGACTGAGAAACCAGAGTAAAAGTTTCTCCTGAAACCCGTTCCCTTTGTGCTAGATGAACGAACACACTTCACATGCTCAGTTCTGAGAGATAATTGGGTGTGAATGCCGTCCTTCACCTAGATTCTTGGGAACACAGTTTCTTTTCTGTTGCAAACACCACTCCATACATATATATGTGGAGGTACTAGCTCCAACTCGGTTTTACAGAGAAAACTGCAGGAACTTTAAACCGGCACTAGGATACAGACTGAGAAACCAGAGTAAAAGTTACTCTTGCAACTCATTCCCTTTTTCCTAGGTGAACGAACGTCTCTCCACATGCTCAATTTTGAGAGATAAGTGTGGGTGAAAGCCGTTCATTCACCTAGCTTTTTGGGAACACAAAGTTTCTTTTCAGTGGCAAACTCCACGCCATACATATATATGGGGAAGTACTAGCTCCAACGGTTTTACAGTGAAAACTGCAGGAACTTCAACCCGGCACTAGGAAACAGACTGAGAAACCAGAGTAAAATTTTCTCCTGCATCCCGTTCCCTTTGTGCTAGATGAACGAACACTCTTCACATGCTCAGTTCTCAGAGATAAGTGTGTGTGAAAGCCGTCCTTCACCTAGCTTGTGGGGAACACAAAGTTTCTTTTCAGATGCAATCTCCACTCCATACATATATATGGGTAGGTACTAGCCCCAACTCGGTTTTACAGTGAAAACATCAGGAACTTCAACCGGCACTAGGAAACAGACTGAGAATCCAGAGTAATATTTTCATCTGCAAACCGTTCCCTTTGTGCTTGATGAAAGAACGTCTCTCCACATGCTCAGTTCTGAGAGATAAGTGTGTGTGAAAGCCGTCCTTCACCTAGCTTGTTGGGAACACAAAGATTCTTTTCAGTTGCAAACTCCAATCCATAAATATATATGGGGAGGTACAAGCTTAAACTCTTTTATACAGTGAAAACTGCAGGAACTTCAAACCGGCACTAGGAAACAGACTGAGAAACCAGAGTAAAAGTTTCTCCTGAAACCCGTTCCCTTTGTGCTAGATGAACGAACACACTTCACATGCTCAGTTCTAAGAGATAATTGGGTGTGAAAGCCGTCTTTCACATAGCTTCTTTGGAACACAGTTTCTTTTCTGTTGCAAACTCCACTCCATACATATATATGGGGAGGTACTAGCTCCAACTCGGTTTTACAGGGAAAACTGCAGGAACATTAAACCGGCACTAGGAAACAGACTGAGAAACCAGAGTAAAAGTTTCTCCTGAAACCCATTCACTTTGTGCTAGATGAACGAACACTCTTCACATGCTCAGTTCTGAGAGATAAGTGTGTGTGAAAGCCGTCCTTCAACTAGCTTGTTGGGAACACAAAGTTTCTTTTCAGTTGCAAACTCCACTCCATACATATATATTGGGAGGTACTAGCTCCAACTCGGTTTTACAGTGAAAACTGCAGGAACTTCCAAACGGCACTAGGAAACAGACTGAGAAACCAGAGTAAAATTTCTCCTGCAACCAGTTCCCTTTGTGCTAGATGAACGAACGTCTCTCCGCATGCTCAGTTCTAAGAGATATGTGTGTGTGAAAGCAGTCCTTCACCTAGCTTTTAGGGAACACAAAGTTTCTTTTCAGTTTCAAATTCCACTCCAAACATATTTATGGGGAGGTACTAGCTAAAACTCGGTATTACAGTGAAAACAGCAGGAACTTCAAAATGGCACTAGGAAACAGACTGAGAAACCAGAGTAAAAGTTACTCCTGCAACTCGTTCCCTTTTTGCTAGGTGAACGAACGTCTCAACACATGCTCAATTCTGAGAGATAATTGTGGGTGAAAGCCGTCCTTCACATAGCTTTTTGGGAACACAAAGTTTCTTTTCAGTTGCAAACTCCAATCCATATATATATATGGGGAGGTACTAGCTTCAACGGTTTTACAGTGAAAACAGCAGGAACATCAAACCGGCACTAGGAAACAGACTGAGAAAACAGAGTAAAAGTTTCTCCTGAAACCCGTTCCCTTTGTGCTAGATGAACGAACACACTTCACATGCTCAGTTCTGAGAGATAATTGGGTGTGAAAGCCGTCCTTCACCTAGATTCTTGGGAACACAGTTTCTTTTCTGTTGCAAGCACCACTCCATACATATATATGGTGAGGTACTAGCTCCAACTCGGTTTTACAGAGAAAACTGCAGGAACATTAAACCGGCACTAGGAAACAGACTGAGAAACCAGAGTAAAAGTTTCTCCTGAAACCCGTTCCCTTTGTGCTAGATGAACGAACACTCTTCACATGCTCAGTTCTGAGAGATAAGTGTGTGTGATAGCCGTCCTTCAACTAGCTTGTTGGGAACACAAAGTTTTTTTTCAGTTGCAAACTCCACTCCATACATATATATGGGGAGGTACTAGCTGAAACTCGGTTTTACAGTGAAAAGTGCAGGAACTTCAAACCGGCACTAGGAAACAGACTAAGAAACCAGAGTAAAATTTCTCCTGCAACCAGTTCCATTTGTGCTAGATGAACGAACGTCTCTCCGCATGCTCAGTTCTAAGATATAAGTGTGTGTGAAAGCCGTCCTTCACCTAGCTTTTAGGGAACACAAAGTTTCTTTTCAGTTGCAAATTCCACTCCAACCATATTTATGGGGAGGTACTAGCTCCAACTCGGTATTACAGTGAAAACTGCAGGAACTTCAAAATGGCACTAGGAAAGAGACTGAGAAACCAGAGAAAAATTTACTCCTGCAACTCGTTCCATTTTTGCTAGGTGAAAGAATGTCTCTCCACATGCTCAATTCTGAGAGATAAGTGTGGGTGAAAGCCGTCCTTCACCTAGCTTTTTGGGAACACAAAGTTTCTTTTCAGTTGCAAACTCCACTCCACATATATATATGGGGAGGTACTAGCTCCAACGGTTTTACAGTGAAAACTGCAGGAACTTCAAAACGGCACTAGGAAACAGACTGAGAAACCAGAGTAAAGTTTCTCCTGAAACCCGTTCCCTTTGTGCTAGATGAACAAACGTCTCTCCACATGCTCAGTTCTGAGAGATAAGTGTGTGTGAAAGCCGTCCTTCACCTAGCTTGTTGGGAACACAAAGTTTCTTTTCAGTTGCAAACTCCACTCCATACATATATATGGGGAGGTACAAGCTCCAACTCTGTTTTACAGTGAATACTGCCGGAACTTCAAAACGGCACTAGGAAACAGACTGAGAAACCAGAGTAAAGTTTCTCCTGAAACCCGTTCCCTTTGTGCTAGATGAACAAACGTCTCTCCACATGCTCAGTTCTGAGAGATAAGTGTGTGTGAAAGCCGTCCTTCACCTAGCTTGTTGGGAACACAAAGTTTCTTTTCAGTTGCAAACCCCACTCCATACATATATATGGGGAGGTACAAGCTGAAAATTGGTTTTACAGTGAAAACTGCAGGAACTTCAAACCGGCACTAGGAAACAGACTGAGAAACCAGAGTAAAAGTTTCTCCTGCAACCCGTTCCCTTTGTGCTAGATGAACGAACGTCTCTCCGCATGCTCAGTTCTAAGAGATAAGTGTGTGTGATAGCCGTCCTTCACCTAGCTTTTAGGGAACACAAAGTTTCTTTTCAGTTGCAAATTCCACTCCAACCATATTTATGGGGATGTACTAGCTCCAACTCGGTATTACAGTGAAAACTGCAGGAACTTCAAAATGGCACTAGGAAACAGACTGAGAAACCAGAGTAAAAGTTTCTCCTGCAACTCGTTCCCTTTTTGCTCGGTGAACGAACGTCTCTCCACATGCTCAATTCTGAGAGATAAGTGTGGGTGAAAGCCGTCCTTCACCTAGCTTTTTGGGAACACAAATTTCCTTTTCAGATGCAAACTCCACTCCATACATATATATGGGGAGGTACTAGCTCCAACTCGGTTTTACAATGAAAACTGCAGGAACTTCAAACCGTCACTAGGAAACAGACTGAGAAACAGAGTAAAAGTTTCCCCTGTAAACCGTTCCGTTTTTGCTAGATGAACGAATGACTCTCCACATGCTCAGTTCTGAGAGATAATTGTGTGTGAATGCGGTCCTTCACATAGCTTGTTGGGAACACAAAGTTTCTTTTCAGTTGCAAACTCCACTCCATACATATATATATGGAGGTACAAGCTCCAACTCGGTTTTACAGTGAAAACTGCAGGAACTTCAAACCGGCACTAGGAAACAGACTGAGATACAGAGTAAATGTTTCTCCTGCAACCCTTTCACATTGTGCTTGATGAACGAACGTCTCTCCACATTCTCAGTTCTGAGAGATAAGTGTGTGTGAAAGCCGTCCTTCACCTAGCTTGTTGGGAACACAAAGTTTCTTTTCAGTTGCAAACTCCACCCCATACATATATATGGGGAAGTACTAGCTCCAACTCGGTTTTACAGTGAACACTGCAGGAATTTCAAACCGGCACTAGGAAACAGACTGAGAAACAGAGAAAAACTTTCTCCTGCAAACCGTTCCGTTTGTGATAGATGCACGAACGTCTCTCCACATGCTCAGTTCTGAGAGATAATTGTGTGTGAATGCCGTCCTTCACCTAGCTTGTTGGGAACACAAAGTTTCTTTTCAGTTGCAAACTCCACTCCATACATATATATGGGGAGGTACAAGCTCCAACTCGGTTTTACAGTGAAAACTGCAGGAACTTCAAACCGGCACTAGGAAACAGACTGAGAAACCAGAGTAAAAGTTTCTCCTGCAACCTGTTCCCTTTTTGCTAGATGAACGAACGTCTCTCCACATGCTCAATTCTGAGATATAATTGTGTCTGAAAGCCGTCCTTCACCTAGCTTGTTGGGAACACAAAGTTTCTTTTCAGTTGCAAACTCCACTCCATACATATATATGGGGATGTACTAGCTCCAACTCGGTTTTACAGTGAAAACTTCAGGAACTTCAAACCGGCACTAGGAAACAGACTGAGAAACCAGAGTAAATGTTTCTCCTGAAACCCGTTCACTTTGTGCTAGATGAACGAACGACACTCCACATGCTCAGTTCTCAGAGATAATTGTGTGTGAAAGCCGTCCTTCAAATAGCTTGTTGGGAACACAAAGTTTCTTTTCAGTTGCAAATTCCACTCCACACAAATTTATGGGGAGGTACTATCTCCAACTCGGTATTACAGTGAAAACTGCAAGAAATTCAAAATGGCAGTAGGAAACAGACTGAAAACCAGAGTAAAAGTTACTCCTGCAACTCGTTCCATTTTTGCTAGGTGAACGAACGTCTCTCCACATGCTCAGTTCTGAGAGATAAGTGTGTGTGAAAGCCGTCCTTCACCTAGCTTTTTGGGAACACAAAGTTTCTTTTCAGTTGCAAACTCCACTCCATACATATATATGCATAAGTACTAGCTCCATCTCGGTTTTACAGTGAAAACTGCAGGAACCTCAAACCAGCATTAGGAAAGAGACTGAGAAAACAGAGTAAAAGTTTCTCCTGCAACCCGTTCCCTTTGTGCTAGATGAACGAACGTCTCTCCACATGCTCATTTCTGAGAGATAAGTGTGTGTGAAAGCCGTCCTTCACTTGGCTTGTTTGGAACACAAAGTTTCTTTTCAGTTGCAAACTCCACTCCATACATATATATGGGGAGGTACTAGCCCCAAATCGGTTTTAGAGTGAAAACTGCAGGAACTTCAAACCGGCACTAAAAAAAAGGCTGAGAAACCAGAGAAAAACTTTCTCCTGCAACCCGTTCCCTTTGTGCTAGATGAACGAACGTCTCTCCACATGCTCAGTTCTGAGAGATAATTGTGTGTGAAAGCCGTGCTTCACCTAGCTTGTTGGGAACACAAAGTTTCTTTTCAGATGCAAATTCCATTCCATATATATATATGGTTAGGTACTAGCCCCAACTCGGTTTTACAATGAAAACTGCAGGAACTTAAAACCGGCACTAGGAAACAGACGGAGAATCAGAGTAAAAGTTTCTCCAGCAAACCTTTCCCATTGTGCTAGATGAACGAATGACTCTCCACATGCTCAGTTCTGAGAGATAATTGTGTGTGAAAGCCGCCTTTCACCTGGCTTGTTGGGAACACAATGTTTCTTTTCAGGTGCAAACTCCACTCCATACATATATATGGGGAGGTACTAGCTCCAACTCGGTTTTACAGTGAAAACTGCAGGAACTTCAAACCGGCACTAGGAAACAGGCTGAGAAACCAGAGTAAAAGTTTCGCCTGCAACCCGTTCCCTTTGTGCTAGATGAACGAACGTCTCTCCACATGCTCATTTCTGAGAGATAAGTGTGTGTGAAAGCCGTCCTTCACATAGCTTGTTGGGAACACAAAGTTTCTTTACAGTTGCAAACTCCACTCCATACAAATATATGGGGAGGTACTAGTTCCAAATCGGTTTTACAGTGAAAACTGCAGGAACTTCAAACCGGCACTAGGAAACAACTGAGATACAGAGTAAAAGTTTTCCTGCAACCCGTTCCCTTTGTGCTTTATGAACGAACGTCTCTCCACATGCTCAGTTCTGAGAGAAAAGTGTGTGTGAAAGCCGTGCTTCACCTAGCTTGTTGGGAACACAAAGTTTCTTTTCAGTGGCAAACTCCACCCCATATATATATATATGGGGAAGTACTAGCTCCAACTCGGTTTTACAGTGAAAACTGCAGGAACTTCAAACCGGCACTAGGAAACAGACTGAGAATCCAGAGTAAAACTTTCCCCTGCAACCCTTTCCCTTTGTGCTAGATGAACGAACGTCTCTCCACATGCTCAGTTCTGAGAGATAAGTGTGTGTGAAAGCCGTCCTTCACCTACCTTGTGGGGAACACAAAGTTTCTTTTCAGATGCCAACACCACTCCATACATATATATGGGTAGGTATTAGCCCCAACTCGGTTTTACAGTGAAAACAGCAGGAACTTCAAACAGGCACTAGGAAACAGACTGAGAATACAGAGAAAAAGTTTATTCTGCAACCCGTTCCCTTTGTGCTAGATGAACGAACGTCTCTCCACATGCTCAGTTCTGAGAAATAAGTGTGTGTGAAAGCCGTCCTTCACCTAGCTTGTTGGGAACACAAAGATTCTTTTCAGTTGCAAACTCCACTCCATACATATATATGGGGAGGTACTAGCTCCAACTGTTTTACAGTGAAAACTGCAGGAACTTCAAACCGGCACTAGGAAACAGACTGAGAAACCAGAGTAAAAGTTTCACCTGCAACCCGTTCACTTTGTGCTAGATGAACGAACGTCTCTCCACATGCTCATTTCTGAGAGATAAGTGTGTGTGAAAGCCGTCCTTCACCTAGCTTGTTGGGAACACAAAGTTTCTTTTCAGTTGCAAACTCCACTCCATACATATATATGGGGAGGTACTAGCTCCAACTCGGTTTTACAGTGAAAACTGCAGGAACTTCAAACCGGCACTAGGAAAAAGACTGAGAAACCAGAGTAAAAGTTACTCCTGCATCCCGTTCATTTTGTGCTAGATGAACGAACACTCTTCACATGCTCAGTTCTGAGAGATAATTGTGTGTGAAAGCCGTCCTTCACCTAGCTTCTTGGGAACACAGTTTCTTTTCAGTTGCAATCCCCACTCCATACATATATATGGGGAAGTACTAGCTCCAACACGGTTTTACAGAGAAAACTGCAGGAACTTCAAACCGGCACTAGGAAACAGACTGAGAAACAGAGTAAAACTTTCTCCTGCAACCCGTTCCCTTTGTGCGTGATGAACGAAAGTCTCTCCACATGCTCAGATCTGAGAGATAAGTGTGTGTGAAAGCCGTCCTTCACCTAGCATTTTGGGAACACAAAGATTCTTTTCAGTTGCAAACTCCACTCCATATATATTTATGGGGAAGCACTAGCTCCAAATCGGTTTTACTGTGAAAACTGCAGGAACTTCTAACCGACAACAGGAAACAGACTGAGAAACCAGAGTAAAAGTTTCTCCTGCATCCCGTTCCCTTTGTGCTAGATGAACGAAAGTCTCTCCACATGCTCAGTTCTGAGAGATAATTGGGTGTGAAAGCCGTCCTTCACCTAGCTTCTTGGGAACACAGTTTCTTTTCTGTTGCAAACACCACTCCATACATATATATAGGGAGGTACTAGCTCCAACTCGGGTTTACAGAGAAAACTGCAGGAACTTTAAACCGGCACTAGGAAACAGACTGAGAAACCAGAGTAAAAGTTACTCATGCAACTCGTTCCCCTTTTCCTAGGTGAACGAACGTCTCTCCACATGCTCAATTTTGAGAGATATATGTGTGTGAAAGCCGTCATTCACCTAGCATTTTGGGAACACAAAGTTTCTTTTCAGTTGCAAACTCCACGCCATACATATATACGGGGAGGTACTAGCTCCAACGGTTTTACAGTGAAAACTGCAGGAACTTCAAACCATCACTAGGAAACAGACTGAGAAACCAGAGTAAAACTTTCTCCTGCATCCCGTTCCCTTTGTGCTAGATGAACGAACACTCTTCACATGTTCAGTTCTGGGAGATAAGTGTGTGTGAAAGCCGTCCTTCACCTAGCTTGTGGGGAACACAAAGTTTCTTTTCAGATGCAAACTCCACTCCATACATATATATGGGTAGGTACTAGCCCCAACTCGGTTTTACAGTGAAAACATCAGGAACTTCAAACCGGCACTAGGAAACAGACTGAGAATCCAGAGTAAAATTTTCATCTGCAACCCGTTCCCTTGTGCTTGATGAACGAACGTCTCTCCACATGCTCAGTTCTGAGAAATAAGTGTGTGTGAAAGCCGTCCTTCACCTAGCTTGTTGGGAACACAAAGATTCTTTTCAGTTGCAAACTCCACTCCATAAATATATATGGGGAGGTACAAGCTCCAACTCGGTTTTACAGTGAAAACTGCAGGAACTTCAAACCGGCACTAGGAAAAAGACTGAGAAACCAGAGTAAAAGTTTCTCCTGAAACCTGTTCCCTTTGTGCTAGATGAACGAACACACTTCACATGCTCAGTTCCAAGAGATAATTGGGTGTGAAAGCCGTCTTTCACATAGCTTCTTGGGAACACAGTTTCTTTTCTGTTGCAAACTCCACTCCATACATATATATGGGGAGGTACTAGCTCCAACTCGGTTTTACAGAGAAAACTGCAGGAACTTTAAACCGGCACTAGGAAACAGACTGAGAAACCAGAGTAAAAGTTTCTCCTACAACCCGTCCCCTTTGTGCTAGATGAACGAACGTCTCTCCACATGCTCAGTTCTGAGGGATAAGTGTGTGTGAAAGCCGGCGTTCACATAGCTTGTTGGGAACACAAAGCTTCTTTCATTTGCAAACTCCACTCCATACATATATATGGGGATGTACGAGCTCCAACTCTTTTTTACAGTGAAAACTGCTGGAACTTCAAACCGGCACTAGGAAACAGACTGAGAAACCAGAGTAAAATTTTCCCTGCAACCCATTCCCTTTGTGCTAGATGAACGAAAGTCTCTCCACATACTCAGTTCTGAGAGATAAGTGTGTGTGAAAGCCGTACTTCTCATAGCTTGTTGGGAACACAAACTTTCTTTTCACTTGCAAACTCCAATCCATACATATATATGGGGTGGTACGAGCTCCAACTCGATTTTACACTGAAAACTGCAGGTACTTCAAACCGGCACTAGGTAACAAACTGTGAATCCACAGTAAAAGTTTCTCCTGCAACCTGTTCCCTTTGTGCTAGATGAACGAAAGTCTCTCCACATGCTCAGTTCTGAGAGATAATTGTGTGTGAAACCCGTCCTTCATCTAGCTTGTTGGAAACACAAAGTTTCTTTTCACTTGCAAACTCCACTCCATACATATATATGGGGAGGTACAAGCTCCAACTCGGTTTTACAGTGAAAACTGCAGGAACTTCAAACCGGCACTAGGAAACAGACTGAGAATCCAGAGTAAAAGTTTCTCCTGGAACCCGTTCCCTTTGTGCTAGATGAACGAACACTCTTCACATGCTCAGTTCTGAGAGATAATTGTGTGTGAAAGCCATCCTTCACCTACCTTCTTGGGAACACAGTTTCTTTTCTGTTGCAAACACCACTCCATACATATATTTGGGGAGGTACTAGCACCAACTCGGTTTTACAGAGAAAACTGCAGGAGCTTTAAACCGGCACTAGGAAGCAGACTGAGAAACCAGAGTAAAAGTTTCTCCTGAAACCCGTTCCCTGTGTTCTAGATGAACGAACACTCTTCACATGCTCAGTTCTGAGAAATTAGTGTGTGTGAAAGCCGTCCTTCAACTAGCTTGTTGGGAACACAAAGTTTCTTTTCAGTTGCAAACCCCACTCCATACATATATATGGGGAGGTACAAGCTGAAAATTGGTTTCACAGTGAAAACTGCAGGAACTTCAAACCGGCACTAGGAAACAGACTGAGAAACCAGAGTAAAAGTTTCTCCTGCAACCCGTTCCCTTTGTGCTTGATGAACGAACGTCTCTCCACATGCTCAGTTCTGAGAAATAAGTGTGTGTGAAAGCCGTCCTTCACCTAGCTTGTTGGGAACACAAAGATTCTTTTCAGTTGCAAACTCCACTCCATAAATATATATGGGGAGGTACAAGCTCCAACTCGGTTTTACAGTGAAAACTGCAGGAACTTCAAACCGGCACTAGGAAAAAGACTGAGAAACCAGAGTAAAAGTTTCTCCTGAAACCCGTTCCCTTTGTGCTAGATGAACGAACACACTTCACATGCTCAGTTCCAAGAGATAATTGGGTGTGAAAGCCGTCTTTCACATAGCTTCTTGGGAACACAGTTTCTTTTCTGTTGCAAACTCCACTCCATACATATATATGGGGAGGTACTAGCTCCAACTCGGTTTTACAGAGAAAACTGCAGGAACTTTAAACCGGCACTAGGAAACAGACTGAGAAACCAGAGTAAAAGTTTCTCCTACAACCCGTCCCCTTTGTGCTAGATGAACGAACGTCTCTCCACATGCTCAGTTCTGAGGGATAAGTGTGTGTGAAAGCCGGCGTTCACATAGCTTTTTGGGAACACAAAGTTTCTTTTCAGTTGCAAACTCCACTCCACATATATATATGGGGAGGTACTAGCTCCAACGGTTTTACAGTGAAAACTGCAGGAACTTCAAAACGGCACTAGGAAACAGACTGAGAAACCAGAGTAAAGTTTCTCCTGAAACCCGTTCCCTTTGTGCTAGATGAACAAACGTCTCTCCACATGCTCAGTTCTGAGAGATAAGTGTGTGTGAAAGCCGTCCTTCACCTAGCTTGTTGGGAACACAAAGTTTCTTTTCAGTTGCAAACTCCACTCCATACATATATATGGGGAGGTACAAGCTCCAACTCTGTTTTACAGTGAAAACTGCCGGAACTTCAAAACGGCACTAGGAAACAGACTGAGAAACCAGAGTAAAGTTTCTCCTGAAACCCGTTCCCTTTGTGCTAGATGAACAAACGTCTCTCCACATGCTCAGTTCTGAGAGATAAGTGTGTGTGAAAGCCGTCCTTCACCTAGCTTGTTGGGAACACAAAGTTTCTTTTCAGTTGCAAACCCCACTCCATACATATATATGGGGAGGTACAAGCTGAAAATTGGTTTTACAGTGAAAACTGCAGGAACTTCAAACCGGCACTAGGAAACAGACTGAGAAACCAGAGTAAAAGTTTCTCCTGCAACCCGTTCCCTTTGTGCTAGATGAACGAACGTCTCTCCGCATGCTCAGTTCTAAGAGATAAGTGTGTGTGATAGCCGTCCTTCACCTAGCTTTTAGGGAACACAAAGTTTCTTTTCAGTTGCAAATTCCACTCCAACCATATTTATGGGGATGTACTAGCTCCAACTCGGTATTACAGTGAAAACTGCAGGAACTTCAAAATGGCACTAGGAAACAGACTGAGAAACCAGAGTAAAAGTTTCTCCTGCAACTCGTTCCCTTTTTGCTCGGTGAACGAACGTCTCTCCACATGCTCAATTCTGAGAGATAAGTGTGGGTGAAAGCCGTCCTTCACCTAGCTTTTTGGGAACACAAATTTCCTTTTCAGATGCAAACTCCACTCCATACATATATATGGGGAGGTACTAGCTCCAACTCGGTTTTACAATGAAAACTGCAGGAACTTCAAACCGGCACTAGGAAACAGACTGAGAAACAGAGTAAAAGTTTCCCCTGTAAACCGTTCCGTTTTTGCTAGATGAACGAATGACTCTCCACATGCTCAGTTCTGAGAGATAATTGTGTGTGAATGCGGTCCTTCACATAGCTTGTTGGGAACACAAAGTTTCTTTTCAGTTGCAAACTCCACTCCATACATATATATATGGAGGTACAAGCTCCAACTCGGTTTTACAGTGAAAACTGCAGGAACTTCAAACCGGCACTAGGAAACAGACTGAGATACAGAGTAAATGTTTCTCCTGCAACCCTTTCACATTGTGCTTGATGAACGAACGTCTCTCCACATTCTCAGTTCTGAGAGATAAGTGTGTGTGAAAGCCGTCCTTCACCTAGCTTGTTGGGAACACAAAGTTTCTTTTCAGTTGCAAACTCCACCCCATACATATATATGGGGAAGTACTAGCTCCAACTCGGTTTTACAGTGAACACTGCAGGAATTTCAAACCGGCACTAGGAAACAGACTGAGAAACAGAGAAAAACTTTCTCCTGCAAACCGTTCCGTTTGTGATAGATGCACGAACGTCTCTCCACATGCTCAGTTCTGAGAGATAATTGTGTGTGAATGCCGTCCTTCACCTAGCTTGTTGGGAACACAAAGTTTCTTTTCAGTTGCAAACTCCACTCCATACATATATATGGGGAGGTACAAGCTCCAACTCGGTTTTACAGTGAAAACTGCAGGAACTTCAAACCGGCACTAGGAAACAGACTGAGAAACCAGAGTAAAAGTTTCTCCTGCAACCTGTTCCCTTTTTGCTAGATGAACGAACGTCTCTCCACATGCTCAATTCTGAGATATAATTGTGTCTGAAAGCCGTCCTTCTCCTAGCTTGTTGGGAACACAAAGTTTCTTTTCAGTTGCAAACTCCACTCCATACATATATATGGGGATGTACTAGCTCCAAATCGGTTTTACAGTGAAAACTTCAGGAACTTCAAACCGGCACTAGGAAACAGACTGAGAAACCAGAGTAAATGTTTCTCCTGAAACCCGTTCACTTTGTGCTAGATGAACGAACGACACTCCACATGCTCAGTTCTCAGAGATAATTGTGTGTGAAAGCCGTCCTTCAAATAGCTTGTTGGGAACACAAAGTTTCTTTTCAGTTGCAAATTCCACTCCACACAAATTTATGGGGAGGTACTATCTCCAACTCGGTATTACAGTGAAAACTGCAAGAAATTCAAAATGGCAGTAGGAAACAGACTGAAAACCAGAGTAAAAGTTACTCCTGCAACTCGTTCCATTTTTGCTAGGTGAACGAACGTCTCTCCACATGCTCAGTTCTGAGAGATAAGTGTGTGTGAAAGCCGTCCTTCACCTAGCTTTTTGGGAACACAAAGTTTCTTTTCAGTTGCAAACTCCACTCCATACATATATATGCATAAGTACTAGCTCCATCTCGGTTTTACAGTGAAAACTGCAGGAACCTCAAACCAGCATTAGGAAAGAGACTGAGAAAACAGAGTAAAAGTTTCTCCTGCAACCCGTTCCCTTTGTGCTAGATGAACGAACGTCTCTCCACATGCTCATTTCTGAGAGATAAGTGTGTGTGAAAGCCGTCCTTCACTTGGCTTGTTTGGAACACAAAGTTTCTTTTCAGTTGCAAACTCCACTCCATACATATATATGGGGAGGTACTAGCCCCAAATCGGTTTTAGAGTGAAAACTGCAGGAACTTCAAACCGGCACTAAAAAAAAGGCTGAGAAACCAGAGAAAAACTTTCTCCTGCAACCCGTTCCCTTTGTGCTAGATGAACGAACGTCTCTCCACATGCTCAGTTCTGAGAGATAATTGTGTGTGAAAGCCGTGCTTCACCTAGCTTGTTGGGAACACAAAGTTTCTTTTCAGATGCAAATTCCATTCCATATATATATATGGTTAGGTACTAGCCCCAACTCGGTTTTACAATGAAAACTGCAGGAACTTAAAACCGGCACTAGGAAACAGACGGAGAATCAGAGTAAAAGTTTCTCCAGCAAACCTTTCCCATTGTGCTAGATGAACGAATGACTCTCCACATGCTCAGTTCTGAGAGATAATTGTGTGTGAAAGCCGCCTTTCACCTGGCTTGTTGGGAACACAATGTTTCTTTTCAGGTGCAAACTCCACTCCATACATATATATGGGGAGGTACTAGCTCCAACTCGGTTTTACAGTGAAAACTGCAGGAACTTCAAACCGGCACTAGGAAACAGGCTGAGAAACCAGAGTAAAAGTTTCGCCTGCAACCCGTTCCCTTTGTGCTAGATGAACGAACGTCTCTCCACATGCTCATTTCTGAGAGATAAGTGTGTGTGAAAGCCGTCCTTCACATAGCTTGTTGGGAACACAAAGTTTCTTTACAGTTGCAAACTCCACTCCATACAAATATATGGGGAGGTACTAGTTCCAAATCGGTTTTACAGTGAAAACTGCAGGAACTTCAAACCGGCACTAGGAAACAACTGAGATACAGAGTAAAAGTTTTCCTGCAACCCGTTCCCTTTGTGCTTTATGAACGAACGTCTCTCCACATGCTCAGTTCTGAGAGAAAAGTGTGTGTGAAAGCCGTGCTTCACCTAGCTTGTTGGGAACACAAAGTTTCTTTTCAGTGGCAAACTCCACCCCATATATATATATATGGGGAAGTACTAGCTCCAACTCGGTTTTACAGTGAAAACTGCAGGAACTTCAAACCGGCACTAGGAAACAGACTGAGAATCCAGAGTAAAACTTTCCCCTGCAACCCTTTCCCTTTGTGCTAGATGAACGAACGTCTCTCCACATGCTCAGTTCTGAGAGATAAGTGTGTGTGAAAGCCGTCCTTCACCTACCTTGTGGGGAACACAAAGTTTCTTTTCAGATGCCAACACCACTCCATACATATATATGGGTAGGTATTAGCCCCAACTCGGTTTTACAGTGAAAACAGCAGGAACTTCAAAGAGGCACTAGGAAACAGACTGAGAATACAGAGAAAAAGTTTATTCTGCAACCCGTTCCCTTTGTGCTAGATGAACGAACGTCTCTCCACATGCTCAGTTCTGAGAAATAAGTGTGTGTGAAAGCCGTCCTTCACCTAGCTTGTTGGGAACACAAAGATTCTTTTCAGTTGCAAACTCCACTCCATACATATATATGGGGAGGTACTAGCTCCAACTGTTTTACAGTGAAAACTGCAGGAACTTCAAACCGGCACTAGGAAACAGACTGAGAAACCAGAGTAAAAGTTTCTCCTGCAACCCGTTCACTTTGTGCTAGATGAACGAACGTCTCTCCACATGCTCATTTCTGAGAGATAAGTGTGTGTGAAAGCCGTCCTTCACCGAGCTTTTAGGGAACACAAAGTTTCTTTTCAGTTGCAAACTCCACTCCATACATATATATGGGGAGGTACTAGCTCCAACTCGGTTTTACAGTGAAAACTGCAGGAACTTCAAACCGGCACTAGGAAAAAGACTGAGAAACCAGAGTAAAAGTTACTCCTGCATCCCGTTCATTTTGTGCTAGATGAACGAACACTCTTCACATGCTCAGTTCTGAGAGATAATTGTGTGTGAAAGCCGTCCTTCACCTAGCTTCTTGGGAACACAGTTTCTTTTCAGTTGCAATCCCCACTCCATACATATATATGGGGAAGTACTAGCTCCAACACGGTTTTACAGAGAAAACTGCAGGAACTTCAAACCGGCACTAGGAAACAGACTGAGAAACAGAGTAAAACTTTCTCCTGCAACCCGTTCCCTTTGTGCGTGATGAACGAAAGTCTCTCCACATGCTCAGATCTGAGAGATAAGTGTGTGTGAAAGCCGTCCTTCACCTAGCATTTTGGGAACACAAAGATTCTTTTCAGTTGCAAACTCCACTCCATATATATTTATGGGGAAGCACTAGCTCCAAATCGGTTTTACTGTGAAAACTGCAGGAACTTCTAACCGACAACAGGAAACAGACTGAGAAACCAGAGTAAAAGTTTCTCCTGCATCCCGTTCCCTTTGTGCTAGATGAACGAAAGTCTCTCCACATGCTCAGTTCTGAGAGATAATTGGGTGTGAAAGCCGTCCTTCACCTAGCTTCTTGGGAACACAGTTTCTTTTCTGTTGCAAACACCACTCCATACATATATATAGGGAGGTACTAGCTCCAACTCGGGTTTACAGAGAAAACTGCAGGAACTTTAAACCGGCACTAGGAAACAGACTGAGAAACCAGAGTAAAAGTTACTCATGCAACTCGTTCCCCTTTTCCTAGGTGAACGAACGTCTCTCCACATGCTCAATTTTGAGAGATATATGTGTGTGAAAGCCGTCATTCACCTAGCATTTTGGGAACACAAAGTTTCTTTTCAGTTGCAAACTCCACGCCATACATATATACGGGGAGGTACTAGCTCCAACGGTTTTACAGTGAAAACTGCAGGAACTTCAAACCATCACTAGGAAACAGACTGAGAAACCAGAGTAAAACTTTCTCCTGCATCCCGTTCCCTTTGTGCTAGATGAACGAACACTCTTCACATGTTCAGTTCTGGGAGATAAGTGTGTGTGAAAGCCGTCCTTCACCTAGCTTGTGGGGAACACAAAGTTTCTTTTCAGATGCAAACTCCACTCCATACATATATATGGGTAGGTACTAGCCCCAACTCGGTTTTACAGTGAAAACATCAGGAACTTCAAACCGGCACTAGGAAACAGACTGAGAATCCAGAGTAAAATTTTCATCTGCAACCCGTTCCCTTTGTGCTTGATGAACGAACGTCTCTCCACATGCTCAGTTCTGAGAAATAAGTGTGTGTGAAAGCCGTCCTTCACCTAGCTTGTTGGGAACACAAAGATTCTTTTCAGTTGCAAACTCCACTCCATAAATATATATGGGGAGGTACAAGCTCCAACTCGGTTTTACAGTGAAAACTGCAGGAACTTCAAACCGGCACTAGGAAAAAGACTGAGAAACCAGAGTAAAAGTTTCTCCTGAAACCCGTTCCCTTTGTGCTAGATGAACGAACACACTTCACATGCTCAGTTCCAAGAGATAATTGGGTGTGAAAGCCGTCTTTCACATAGCTTCTTGGGAACACAGTTTCTTTTCTGTTGCAAACTCCACTCCATACATATATATGGGGAGGTACTAGCTCCAACTCGGTTTTACAGAGAAAACTGCAGGAACTTTAAACCGGCACTAGGAAACAGACTGAGAAACCAGAGTAAAAGTTTCTCCTACAACCCGTCCCCTTTGTGCTAGATGAACGAACGTCTCTCCACATGCTCAGTTCTGAGGGATAAGTGTGTGTGAAAGCCGGCGTTCACATAGCTTGTTGGGAACACAAAGCTTCTTTCATTTGCAAACTCCACTCCATACATATATATGGGGATGTACGAGCTCCAACTCTTTTTTACAGTGAAAACTGCTGGAACTTCAAACCGGCACTAGGAAACAGACTGAGAAACCAGAGTAAAATTTTCCCTGCAACCCATTCCCTTTGTGCTAGATGAACGAAAGTCTCTCCACATACTCAGTTCTGAGAGATAAGTGTGTGTGAAAGCCGTACTTCTCATAGCTTGTTGGGAACACAAACTTTCTTTTCACTTGCAAACTCCAATCCATACATATATATGGGGTGGTACGAGCTCCAACTCGGTTTTACACTGAAAACTGCAGGTACTTCAAACCGGCACTAGGTAACAAACTGTGAATCCACAGTAAAAGTTTCTCCTGCAACCTGTTCCCTTTGTGCTAGATGAACGAAAGTCTCTCCACATGCTCAGTTCTGAGAGATAATTGTGTGTGAAACCCGTCCTTCATCTAGCTTGTTGGAAACACAAAGTTTCTTTTCACTTGCAAACTCCACTCCATACATATATATGGGGAGGTACAAGCTCCAACTCGGTTTTACAGTGAAAACTGCAGGAACTTCAAACCGGCACTAGGAAACAGACTGAGAATCCAGAGTAAAAGTTTCTCCTGGAACCCGTTCCCTTTGTGCTAGATGAACGAACACTCTTCACATGCTCAGTTCTGAGAGATAATTGTGTGTGAAAGCCATCCTTCACCTACCTTCTTGGGAACACAGTTTCTTTTCTGTTGCAAACACCACTCCATACATATATTTGGGGAGGTACTAGCACCAACTCGGTTTTACAGAGAAAACTGCAGGAGCTTTAAACCGGCACTAGGAAGCAGACTGAGAAACCAGAGTAAAAGTTTCTCCTGAAACCCGTTCCCTGTGTTCTAGATGAACGAACACTCTTCACATGCTCAGTTCTGAGAGATTAGTGTGTGTGAAAGCCGTCCTTCAACTAGCTTGTTGGGAACACAAAGTTTCTTTTCAGTTGCAAACCCCACTCCATACATATATATGGGGAGGTACAAGCTGAAAATTGGTTTCACAGTGAAAACTGCAGGAACTTCAAACCGGCACTAGGAAACAGACTGAGAAACCAGAGTAAAAGTTTCTCCTGCAACCCGTTCCCTTTGTGCTTGATGAACGAACGTCTCTCCACATGCTCAGTTCTGAGAAATAAGTGTGTGTGAAAGCCGTCCTTCACCTAGCTTGTTGGGAACACAAAGATTCTTTTCAGTTGCAAACTCCACTCCATAAATATATATGGGGAGGTACAAGCTCCAACTCGGTTTTACAGTGAAAACTGCAGGAACTTCAAACCGGCACTAGGAAAAAGACTGAGAAACCAGAGTAAAAGTTTCTCCTGAAACCCGTTCCCTTTGTGCTAGATGAACGAACACACTTCACATGCTCAGTTCCAAGAGATAATTGGGTGTGAAAGCCGTCTTTCACATAGCTTCTTGGGAACACAGTTTCTTTTCTGTTGCAAACTCCACTCCATACATATATATGGGGAGGTACTAGCTCCAACTCGGTTTTACAGAGAAAACTGCAGGAACTTTAAACCGGCACTAGGAAACAGACTGAGAAACCAGAGTAAAAGTTTCTCCTACAACCCGTCCCCTTTGTGCTAGATGAACGAACGTCTCTCCACATGCTCAGTTCTGAGAGATAAGTGTGTGTGAAAGCCGTACTTCTCATAGCTTGTTGGGAACACAAACTTTCTTTTCACTTGCAAACTCCAATCCATACATATATATGGGGTGGTACGAGCTCCAACTCGGTTTTACACTGAAAACTGCAGGTACTTCAAACCGGCACTAGGTAACAAACTGTGAATCCACAGTAAAAGTTTCTCCTGCAACCTGTTCCCTTTGTGCTAGATGAACGAAAGTCTCTCCACATGCTCAGTTCTGAGAGATAATTGTGTGTGAAACCCGTCCTTCATCTAGCTTGTTGGAAACACAAAGTTTCTTTTCACTTGCAAACTCCACTCCATACATATATATGGGGAGGTACAAGCTCCAACTCGGTTTTACAGTGAAAACTGCAGGAACTTCAAACCGGCACTAGGAAACAGACTGAGAATCCAGAGTAAAAGTTTCTCCTGGAACCCGTTCCCTTTGTGCTAGATGAACGAACACTCTTCACATGCTCAGTTCTGAGAGATAATTGTGTGTGAAAGCCATCCTTCACCTACCTTCTTGGGAACACAGTTTCTTTTCTGTTGCAAACACCACTCCATACATATATTTGGGGAGGTACTAGCTCCAACTCGGTTTTACAGAGAAAACTGCAGGAGATTTAAACCGGCACTAGGAAGCAGACTGAGAAACCAGAGTAAAAGTTTCTCCTGAAACCCGTTCCCTGTGTTCTAGATGAACGAACACTCTTCACATGCTCAGTTCTGAGAGATTAGTGTGTGTGAAAGCCGTCCTTCAACTAGCTTGTTGGGAACACAAAGTTTCTTTTCAGTTGCAAACCCCACTCCATACATATATATGGGGAGGTACAAGCTGAAAATTGGTTTTACAGTGAAAACTGCAGGAACTTCAAACCGGCACTAGGAAACAGACTGAGAAACCAGAGTAAAAGTTTCTCCTGCAACCCGTTCCCTTTGTGCTAGATGAACGAACGTCTCTCCGCATGCTCAGTTCTAAGAGATAAGTGTGTGTGAAAGCCGTCCTTCACCGAGCTTTTAGGGAACACAAAGTTTCTTTTCAGTTGCAAATTCCACTCCAACCATATTTATGGGGATATACTAGCTCCAACTCGGTATTACAGTGAAAACTGCAGGAACTTCAAAATGGCACTAGGAAACAGACTGAGAAACCAGAGTAAAAGTTTCTCCTGCAACTCTTTCCATTTTTGCTCGGTGAACGAACGTCTCTCCACATGCTCAATTCTGAGAGATAAGTGTGGGTGAAAGCCGTCCTTCACCTAGCTTTTTGGGAACACAAATTTCCTTTTCAGATGCAAACTCCACTCCATACATATATATGGGGAGGTACTAGCTCCAACTCGGTTTTACAATGAAAACTGCAGGAACTTCAAACCGTCACTAGGAAACAGACTGAGAAACAGAGTAAAAGTTTCCCCTGTAAACCGTTCCGTTTGTGATAGATGAACGAATGACTCTCCACATGCTCAGTTCTGAGAGATAATTGTGTGTGAATGCGGTCCTTCACATAGCTTGTTGGGAACACAAAGTTTCTTTTCAGTTGCAAACTCCACTCCATACATATATATATGGAGGTACAAGCTCCAACTCGGTTTTACAGTGAAAACTGCAGGAACTTCAAACCGGCACTAGGAAACAGACTGAGAAACAGAGTAAAAGTTTCTCCTGCAACCCTTTCACATTGTGCTTGATGAACGAAGGTCTCTCCACATTCTCAGTTCTGAGAGATAAGTGTGTGTGAAAGCCGTCCTTCACCTAGCTTGTTGGGAACACAAAGTTTCTTTTCAGTTGCAAACTCCACCCCATACATATATATGGGGAAGTACTAGCTCCAACTCGGTTTTACAGTGAACACTGCAGGAATTTCAAACCGGCACTAGGAAACAGATTGAGAAACAGAGAAAAACTTTCTCCTGCAAACCGTTCCGTTTGTGATAGATGAACGAACGTCTCTCCACATGCTCAGTTCTGAGAGATAATTGTGTGTGAAAGCCGTGCTTCACCTAGCTTGTTGGGAACACAAAGTTTCTTTTCAGATGCAAATTCCATTCCATATATATATATGGTTAGGTACTAGCCCCAACTCGGTTTTACAATGAAAACTGCAGGAACTTAAAACCGGCACTAGGAAACAGACGGAGAATCAGAGTAAAAGTTTCTCCAGCAAACCTTTCCCATTGTGCTAGATGAACGAATGACTCTCCACATGCTCAGTTCTGAGAGATAATTGTGTGTGAAAGCCGCCTTTCACCTGGCTTGTTGGGAACACAATGTTTCTTTTCAGGTGCAAACTCCACTCCATACATATATATGGGGAGGTACTAGCTCCAACTCGGTTTTACAGTGAAAACTGCAGGAACTTCAAACCGGCACTAGGAAACAGGCTGAGAAACCAGAGTAAAAGTTTCGCCTGCAACCCGTTCCCTTTGTGCTAGATGAACGAACGTCTCTCCACATGCTCATTTCTGAGAGATAAGTGTGTGTGAAAGCCGTCCTTCACATAGCTTGTTGGGAACACAAAGTTTCTTTACAGTTGCAAACTCCACTCCATACAAATATATGGGGAGGTACTAGTTCCAAATCGGTTTTACAGTGAAAACTGCAGGAACTTCAAACCGGCACTAGGAAACAACTGAGATACAGAGTAAAAGTTTTCCTGCAACCCGTTCCCTTTGTGCTTTATGAACGAACGTCTCTCCACATGCTCAGTTCTGAGAGAAAAGTGTGTGTGAAAGCCGTCCTTCACCTAGCTTGTTGGGAACACAAAGTTACTTTTCAGTGGCAAACTCCACCCCATATATATATATATGGGGAAGTACTAGCTCCAACACGGTTTTACAGTGAAAACTGCAGGAACTTCAAACCGGCACTAGGAAACAGACTGAGAATCCAGAGTAAAACTTTCCCCTGCAACCCTTTCCCTTTGTGCTAGATGAACGAACGTCTCTCCACATGCTCAGTTCTGAGAGATAAGTGTGTGTGAAAGCCGTCCTTCACCTACCTTGTGGGGAACACAAAGTTTCTTTTCAGATGCCAACACCACTCCATACATATATATGGGTAGGTATTAGCCCCAACTCGGTTTTACAGTGAAAACAGCAGGAACTTCAAACAGGCACTAGGAAACAGACTGAGAATACAGAGAAAAAGTTTATTCTGCAACCCGTTCCCTTTGTGCTAGATGAACGAACGTCTCTCCACATGCTCAGTTCTGAGAAATAATTGTGTGTGAAAGCCGTCCTTCACCTAGCTTGTTGGGAACACAAAGATTCTTTTCAGTTGCAAACTCCACTCCATACATATATATGGGGAGGTACTAGCTCCAACTGTTTTACAGTGAAAACTGCAGGAACTTCAAACCGGCACTAGGAAACAGACTGAGAAACCAGAGTAAAAGTTTCTCCTGCAACCCGTTCACTTTGTGCTAGATGAACGAACGTCTCTCCACATGCTCATTTCTGAGAGATAAGTGTGTGTGAAAGCCGTCCTTCACCTAGCTTGTTGGGAACACAAAGTTTCTTTTCAGTTGCAAACTCCACTCCATACATATATATGGGGAGGTACTAGCTCCAACTCGGTTTTACAGTGAAAACTGCAGGAACTTCAAACCGGCACTAGGAAAAAGACTGAGAAACCAGAGTAAAAGTTACTCCTGCATCCCGTTCATTTTGTGCTAGATGAACGAACACTCTTCACATGCTCAGTTCTGAGAGATAATTGTGTGTGAAAGCCGTCCTTCACCTAGCTTCTTGGGAACACAGTTTCTTTTCAGTTGCAATCCCCACTCCATACATATATATGGGGAAGTACTAGCTCCAACACGGTTTTACAGAGAAAACTGCAGGAACTTCAAACCGGCACTAGGAAACAGACTGAGAAACAGAGTAAAACTTTCTCCTGCAACCCGTTCCCTTTGTGCGTGATGAACGAAAGTCTCTCCACATGCTCAGATCTGAGAGATAAGTGTGTGTGAAAGCCGTCCTTCACCTAGCATTTTGGGAACACAAAGATTCTTTTCAGTTGCAAACTCCACTCCATATATATTTATGGGGAAGCACTAGCTCCAAATCGGTTTTACTGTGAAAACTGCAGGAACTTCTAACCGACAACAGGAAACAGACTGAGAAACCAGAGTAAAAGTTTCTCCTGCATCCCGTTCCCTTTGTGCTAGATGAACGAAAGTCTCTCCACATGCTCAGTTCTGAGAGATAATTGGGTGTGAAAGCCGTCCTTCACCTAGCTTCTTGGGAACACAGTTTCTTTTCTGTTGCAAACACCACTCCATACATATATATAGGGAGGTACTAGCTCCAACTCGGGTTTACAGAGAAAACTGCAGGAACTTTAAACCGGCACTAGGAAACAGACTGAGAAACCAGAGTAAAAGTTACTCATGCAACTCGTTCCCCTTTTCCTAGGTGAACGAACGTCTCTCCACATGCTCAATTTTGAGAGATATATGTGTGTGAAAGCCGTCATTCACCTAGCATTTTGGGAACACAAAGTTTCTTTTCAGTTGCAAACTCCACGCCATACATATATACGGGGAGGTACTAGCTCCAACGGTTTTACAGTGAAAACTGCAGGAACTTCAAACCATCACTAGGAAACAGACTGAGAAACCAGAGTAAAACTTTCTCCTGCATCCCGTTCCCTTTGTGCTAGATGAACGAACACTCTTCACATGTTCAGTTCTGGGAGATAAGTGTGTGTGAAAGCCGTCCTTCACCTAGCTTGTGGGGAACACAAAGTTTCTTTTCAGATGCAAACTCCACTCCATACATATATATGGGTAGGTACTAGCCCCAACTCGGTTTTACAGTGAAAACATCAGGAACTTCAAACCGGCACTAGGAAACAGACTGAGAATCCAGAGTAAAATTTTCATCTGCAACCCGTTCCCTTTGTGCTTGATGAACGAACGTCTCTCCACATGCTCAGTTCTGAGAAATAAGTGTGTGTGAAAGCCGTCCTTCACCTAGCTTGTTGGGAACACAAAGATTCTTTTCAGTTGCAAACTCCACTCCATAAATATATATGGGGAGGTACAAGCTCCAACTCGGTTTTACAGTGAAAACTGCAGGAACTTCAAACCGGCACTAGGAAAAAGACTGAGAAACCAGAGTAAAAGTTTCTCCTGAAACCCGTTCCCTTTGTGCTAGATGAACGAACACACTTCACATGCTCAGTTCCAAGAGATAATTGGGTGTGAAAGCCGTCTTTCACATAGCTTCTTGGGAACACAGTTTCTTTTCTGTTGCAAACTCCACTCCATACATATATATGGGGAGGTACTAGCTCCAACTCGGTTTTACAGAGAAAACTGCAGGAACTTTAAACCGGCACTAGGAAACAGACTGAGAAACCAGAGTAAAAGTTTCTCCTACAACCCGTCCCCTTTGTGCTAGATGAACGAACGTCTCTCCACATGCTCAGTTCTGAGGGATAAGTGTGTGTGAAAGCCGGCGTTCACATAGCTTGTTGGGAACACAAAGCTTCTTTCATTTGCAAACTCCACTCCATACATATATATGGGGATGTACGAGCTCCAACTCTTTTTTACAGTGAAAACTGCTGGAACTTCAAACCGGCACTAGGAAACAGACTGAGAAACCAGAGTAAAATTTTCCCTGCAAACCATTCCCTTTGTGCTAGATGAACGAAAGTCTCTCCACATACTCAGTTCTGAGAGATAAGTGTGTGTGAAAGCCGTACTTCTCATAGCTTGTTGGGAACACAAACTTTCTTTTCACTTGCAAACTCCAATCCATACATATATATGGGGTGGTACGAGCTCCAACTCGGTTTTACACTGAAAACTGCAGGTACTTCAAACCGGCACTAGGTAACAAACTGTGAATCCACAGTAAAAGTTTCTCCTGCAACCTGTTCCCTTTGTGCTAGATGAACGAAAGTCTCTCCACATGCTCAGTTCTGAGAGATAATTGTGTGTGAAACCCGTCCTTCATCTAGCTTGTTGGAAACACAAAGTTTCTTTTCACTTGCAAACTCCACTCCATACATATATATGGGGAGGTACAAGCTCCAACTCGGTTTTACAGTGAAAACTGCAGGAACTTCAAACCGGCACTAGGAAACAGACTGAGAATCCAGAGTAAAAGTTTCTCCTGGAACCCGTTCCCTTTGTGCTAGATGAACGAACACTCTTCACATGCTCAGTTCTGAGAGATAATTGTGTGTGAAAGCCATCCTTCACCTACCTTCTTGGGAACACAGTTTCTTTTCTGTTGCAAACACCACTCCATACATATATTTGGGGAGGTACTAGCTCCAACTCGGTTTTACAGAGAAAACTGCAGGAGCTTTAAACCGGCACTAGGAAGCAGACTGAGAAACCAGAGTAAAAGTTTCTCCTGAAACCCGTTCCCTGTGTTCTAGATGAACGAACACTCTTCACATGCTCAGTTCTGAGAGATTAGTGTGTGTGAAAGCCGTCCTTCAACTAGCTTGTTGGGAACACAAAGTTTCTTTTCAGTTGCAAACCCCACTCCATACATATATATGGGGAGGTACAAGCTGAAAATTGGTTTTACAGTGAAAACTGCAGGAACTTCAAACCGGCACTAGGAAACAGACTGAGAAACCAGAGTAAAAGTTTCTCCTGCAACCCGTTCCCTTTGTGCTTGATGAACGAACGTCTCTCCACATGCTCAGTTCTGAGAAATAAGTGTGTGTGAAAGCCGTCCTTCACCTAGCTTGTTGGGAACACAAAGATTCTTTTCAGTTGCAAACTCCACTCCATAAATATATATGGGGAGGTACAAGCTCCAACTCGGTTTTACAGTGAAAACTGCAGGAACTTCAAACCGGCACTAGGAAAAAGACTGAGAAACCAGAGTAAAAGTTTCTCCTGAAACCCGTTCCCTTTGTGCTAGATGAACGAACACACTTCACATGCTCAGTTCCAAGAGATAATTGGGTGTGAAAGCCGTCTTTCACATAGCTTCTTGGGAACACAGTTTCTTTTCTGTTGCAAACTCCACTCCATACATATATATGGGGAGGTACTAGCTCCAACTCGGTTTTACAGAGAAAACTGCAGGAACTTTAAACCGGCACTAGGAAACAGACTGAGAAACCAGAGTAAAAGTTTCTCCTACAACCCGTCCCCTTTGTGCTAGATGAACGAACGTCTCTCCACATGCTCAGTTCTGAGGGATAAGTGTGTGTGAAAGCCGGCGTTCACATAGCTTGTTGGGAACACAAAGCTTCTTTCATTTGCAAACTCCACTCCATACATATATATGGGGAAGTACGAGCTCCAACTCTTTTTTACAGTGAAAACTGCTGGAACTTCAAACCGGCACTAGGAAACAGACTGAGAAACCAGAGTAAAATTTTCCCTGCAACCCATTCCCTTTGTGCTAGATGAACGAAAGTCTCTCCACATACTCAGTTCTGAGAGATAAGTGTGTGTGAAAGCCGTACTTCTCATAGCTTGTTGGGAACACAAACTTTCTTTTCACTTGCAAACTCCAATCCATACATATATATGGGGTGGTACGAGCTCCAACTCGGTTTTACACTGAAAACTGCAGGTACTTCAAACCGGCACTAGGTAACAAACTGTGAATCCACAGTAAAAGTTTCTCCTGCAACCTGTTCCCTTTGTGCTAGATGAACGAAAGTCTCTCCACATGCTCAGTTCTGAGAGATAATTGTGTGTGAAACCCGTCCTTCATCTAGCTTGTTGGAAACACAAAGTTTCTTTTCACTTGCAAACTCCACTCCATACATATATATGGGGAGGTACAAGCTCCAACTCGGTTTTACAGTGAAAACTGCAGGAACTTCAAACCGGCACTAGGAAACAGACTGAGAATCCAGAGTAAAAGTTTCTCCTGGAACCCGTTCCCTTTGTGCTAGATGAACGAACACTCTTCACATGCTCAGTTCTGAGAGATAATTGTGTGTGAAAGCCATCCTTCACCTACCTTCTTGGGAACACAGTTTCTTTTCTGTTGCAAACACCACTCCATACATATATTTGGGGAGGTACTAGCTCCAACTCGGTTTTACAGAGAAAACTGCAGGAGCTTTAAACCGGCACTAGGAAGCAGACTGAGAAACCAGAGTAAAAGTTTCTCCTGAAACCCGTTCCCTGTGTTCTAGATGAACGAACACTCTTCACATGCTCAGTTCTGAGAGATTAGTGTGTGTGAAAGCCGTCCTTCAACTAGCTTGTTGGGAACACAAAGTTTCTTTTCAGTTGCAAACCCCACTCCATACATATATATGGGGAGGTACAAGCTGAAAATTGGTTTTACAGTGAAAACTGCAGGAACTTCAAACCGGCACTAGGAAACAGACTGAGAAACCAGAGTAAAAGTTTCTCCTGCAACCCGTTCCCTTTGTGCTAGATGAACGAACGTCTCTCCGCATGCTCAGTTCTAAGAGATAAGTGTGTGTGAAAGCCGTCCTTCACCGAGCTTTTAGGGAACACAAAGTTTCTTTTCAGTTGCAAATTCCACTCCAACCATATTTATGGGGATATACTAGCTCCAACTCGGTATTACAGTGAAAACTGCAGGAACTTCAAAATGGCACTAGGAAACAGACTGAGAAACCAGAGTAAAAGTTTCTCCTGCAACTCTTTCCATTTTTGCTCGGTGAACGAACGTCTCTCCACATGCTCAATTCTGAGAGATAAGTGTGGGTGAAAGCCGTCCTTCACCTAGCTTTTTGGGAACACAAATTTCCTTTTCAGATGCAAACTCCACTCCATACATATATATGGGGAGGTACTAGCTCCAACTCGGTTTTACAATGAAAACTGCAGGAACTTCAAACCGTCACTAGGAAACAGACTGAGAAACAGAGTAAAAGTTTCCCCTGTAAACCGTTCCGTTTTGTGATAGATGAACGAATGACTCTCCACATGCTCAGTTCTGAGAGATAATTGTGTGTGAATGCGGTCCTTCACATAGCTTGTTGGGAACACAAAGTTTCTTTTCAGTTGCAAACTCCACTCCATACATATATATATGGAGGTACAAGCTCCAACTCGGTTTTACAGTGAAAACTGCAGGAACTTCAAACCGGCACTAGGAAACAGACTGAGAAACAGAGTAAAAGTTTCTCCTGCAACCCTTTCACATTGTGCTTGATGAACGAAGGTCTCTCCACATTCTCAGTTCTGAGAGATAAGTGTGTGTGAAAGCCGTCCTTCACCTAGCTTGTTGGGAACACAAAGTTTCTTTTCAGTTGCAAACTCCACCCCATACATATATATGGGGAAGTACTAGCTCCAACTCGGTTTTACAGTGAACACTGCAGGAATTTCAAACCGGCACTAGGAAACAGATTGAGAAACAGAGAAAAACTTTCTCCTGCAAACCGTTCCGTTTGTGATAGATGAACGAACGTCTCTCCACATGCTCAGTTCTGAGAGATAATTGTGTGTGAATGCCGTCCTTCACCTAGCTTGTTGGGAACACAAAGTTTCTTTTCAGTTGCAAACTCCACTCCATACATATATATGGGGAGGTACAATCTCCAACTCGGTTTTACAGTGAAAACTGCAGGAACTTCAAACCGGCACTAGGAAACAGACTGAGAAACCAGAGTAAAAGTTTCTCCTGCAACCTGTTCCCTTTTTGCTAGATGAACGAACGTCTCTCCACATGCTCAATTCTGAGAGATAATTGTGTCTGAAAGCCGTCCTTCACCTAGCTTGTTGGGAACACAAAGTTTCTTTTCAGTTGCAAACTCCACTCCATACATATATATGGGGATGTACTAGCTCCAACTCGGTTTTACAGTGAAAACTTCAGGATCTTCAAACCGGCACTAGGAAACAGACTGAGAAACCAGAGTAATTGTTTCTCCTGAAACCCGTTCACTTTGTGCTAGATGAACGAACGACACTCCACATGCTCAGTTCTCAGAGATAATTGTGTGTGAAAGCCGTCCTTCAACTAGCTTGTTGGGAACACAAAGTTTCTTTTCAGTTGCAAATTCCACTCCACACAAATTTATGGGGAGGTACTATCTCCAACTCGGTATTACAGTGAAAATTGCAAGAAATTCAAAATGGCAGTAGGAAACAGACTGAAAACCAGAGTAAAACTTACTCCTGCAACTCGTTCCATTTTTGCTAGGTGAACGAACGTCTAACACATGCTCAGTTCTGAGAGATAAGTGTGTGTGAAAGCCGTCCTTCACCTAGCTTTTTGGGAACACAAAGTTTCTTTTCAGTTGCAAACTCCACTCCATACATATATATGCATAAGTACTAGCTCCATCTCGGTTTTACAATGAAAACTGCAGGAACTTCAAACCGGCACTAGGAAACAGACGGAGAACCCAGAGTAAAAGTTTCTCCAGCAAACCTTTCCCATTGTGCTAGATGAACGAATGACTCTCCACATGCTCAGTTCTGAGAGATAATTGTGTGTGAAAGCCGCCTTTCACCTGGCTTGTTGGGAACACAATGTTTCTTTTCAGGTGCAAACTCCACTCCATACATATATATGGGGAGGTACTAGCTCCAACTCGGTTTTACAGTGAAAACTGCAGGAACTTCAAACCGGCACTAGGAAACAGGCTGAGAAAACAGAGTAAAAGTTTCGCCTGCAACCCGTTCCCTTTGTGCTAGATGAACGAACGTCTCTCCACATGCTCATTTCTGAGAGATAAGTGTGTGTGAAAGCCGTCCTTCACATAGCTTGTTGGGAACACAAAGTTTCTTTTCAGTTGCAAACTCCACTCCATACAAATATATGGGGAGGTACTAGTTCCAAATCGGTTTTACAATGAAAACTGCAGGAACATCAAACCGGCACTAGGAAACACACTGAGATACAGAGTAAAAGTTTTCCTGCCACCCGTTCCCTTTGTGCTTTATGAACGAACGTCTCTCCACATGCTCAGTTCTGAGAGAAAAATGTGTGTGAAAGCCGTCCTTCACCTAGCTTGTTGGGAACACAAAGGTTCTTTTCAGTGGCAAACTCCACCCCATATATATATATGGGGAGGTACTAGCTAAAACTCGGTTTTACAGTGAAAACTGCAGGAACTTCAAACCGGCACTAGGAAACGGACAGAGAATCCAGAGAAAACTTTCCCCTGCAACCCTTTCCCTTTGTGCTAGATGAACGAACGTCTCTCCACATGCTCAGATCTGAGAGATAAGTGTGGGTGAAAGCCGTCCTTCACCTACCTTGTGGGGAACACAAAGTTTCTTTCCAGATGCAAACTCCACTCCATACATATATATGGGTAGGTACTAGCCCCAACTCGGTTTTACAGTGAAAACAGCAGGAACTTCAAACAGGCACTAGGAAACAGACTGAGAATACAGAGAAAAAGTTTATTCTGCAACCCGTTCCCTTTGTGCTAGATGAACGAACGTATCTCCACATGCTCAGTTCTGAGAGATAAGTGTGTGTGAAAGCCGTCCTTCACCTAGCTTGTTGGGAACACAAAGTTTCTTTTCAGTGGCAAACTCCACCCCATATATATATATGGGGAGGTACTAGCTCCAACTCGGTTTTACAGTGAAAACTGCAGGAACTTCAAACCGGCACTAGGAAACAGACTGAGAATCCAGAGTAAAACTTTCCCCTGCAACCCTTTCCCTTTGTGCTAGATGAACGAACGTCTCTCCACATGCTCAGTTCTGAGAGATAAGTGTGTGTGAAAGCCTTCCTTCACCTAGCTTCTTGGGAACACAGTTTCTTTTCAGTTGCAATCCCCACTCCATACATATATATGGGGAAGTACTAGCTCCAACACGGTTTTACAGAGAAAACTGCAGGAACTTCAAACCGGCACTAGGAAACAGACTGAGAAACAGAGTAAAACTTTCTCCTGCAACCCGTTCCCTTTGTGCGTGATGAACGAAAGTCTCTCCACATGCTCAGATCTGAGAGATAAGTGTGTGTGAAAGCCGTCCTTCACCTAGCATTTTGGGAACACAAAGATTCTTTTCAGTTGCAAACTCCACTCCATATATATTTATGGGGAAGCACTAGCTCCAAATCGGTTTTACTGTGAAAACTGCAGGAACTTCTAACCGACAACAGGAAACAGACTGAGAAACCAGAGTAAAAGTTTCTCCTGCATCCCGTTCCCTTTGTGCTAGATGAACGAAAGTCTCTCCACATGCTCAGTTCTGAGAGATAATTGGGTGTGAAAGCCGTCCTTCACCTAGCTTCTTGGGAACACAGTTTCTTTTCTGTTGCAAACACCACTCCATACATATATATAGGGAGGTACTAGCTCCAACTCGGGTTTACAGAGAAAACTGCAGGAACTTTAAACCGGCACTAGGAAACAGACTGAGAAACCAGAGTAAAAGTTACTCATGCAACTCGTTCCCCTTTTCCTAGGTGAACGAACGTCTCTCCACATGCTCAATTTTGAGAGATATATGTGTGTGAAAGCCGTCATTCACCTAGCATTTTGGGAACACAAAGTTTCTTTTCAGTTGCAAACTCCACGCCATACATATATACGGGGAGGTACTAGCTCCAACGGTTTTACAGTGAAAACTGCAGGAACTTCAAACCATCACTAGGAAACAGACTGAGAAACCAGAGTAAAACTTTCTCCTGCATCCCGTTCCCTTTGTGCTAGATGAACGAACACTCTTCACATGTTCAGTTCTGGGAGATAAGTGTGTGTGAAAGCCGTCCTTCACCTAGCTTGTGGGGAACACAAAGTTTCTTTTCAGATGCAAACTCCACTCCATACATATATATGGGTAGGTACTAGCCCCAACTCGGTTTTACAGTGAAAACATCAGGAACTTCAAACCGGCACTAGGAAACAGACTGAGAATCCAGAGTAAAATTTTCATCTGCAACCCGTTCCCTTTGTGCTTGATGAACGAACGTCTCTCCACATGCTCAGTTCTGAGAAATAAGTGTGTGTGAAAGCCGTCCTTCACCTAGCTTGTTGGGAACACAAAGATTCTTTTCAGTTGCAAACTCCACTCCATAAATATATATGGGGAGGTACAAGCTCCAACTCGGTTTTACAGTGAAAACTGCAGGAACTTCAAACCGGCACTAGGAAAAAGACTGAGAAACCAGAGTAAAAGTTTCTCCTGAAACCCGTTCCCTTTGTGCTAGATGAACGAACACACTTCACATGCTCAGTTCCAAGAGATAATTGGGTGTGAAAGCCGTCTTTCACATAGCTTCTTGGGAACACAGTTTCTTTTCTGTTGCAAACTCCACTCCATACATATATATGGGGAGGTACTAGCTCCAACTCGGTTTTACAGAGAAAACTGCAGGAACTTTAAACCGGCACTAGGAAACAGACTGAGAAACCAGAGTAAAAGTTTCTCCTACAACCCGTCCCCTTTGTGCTAGATGAACGAACGTCTCTCCACATGCTCAGTTCTGAGGGATAAGTGTGTGTGAAAGCCGGCGTTCACATAGCTTGTTGGGAACACAAAGCTTCTTTCATTTGCAAACTCCACTCCATACATATATATGGGGATGTACGAGCTCCAACTCTTTTTTACAGTGAAAACTGCTGGAACTTCAAACCGGCACTAGGAAACAGACTGAGAAACCAGAGTAAAATTTTCCCTGCAAACCATTCCCTTTGTGCTAGATGAACGAAAGTCTCTCCACATACTCAGTTCTGAGAGATAAGTGTGTGTGAAAGCCGTACTTCTCATAGCTTGTTGGGAACACAAACTTTCTTTTCACTTGCAAACTCCAATCCATACATATATATGGGGTGGTACGAGCTCCAACTCGGTTTTACACTGAAAACTGCAGGTACTTCAAACCGGCACTAGGTAACAAACTGTGAATCCACAGTAAAAGTTTCTCCTGCAACCTGTTCCCTTTGTGCTAGATGAACGAAAGTCTCTCCACATGCTCAGTTCTGAGAGATAATTGTGTGTGAAACCCGTCCTTCATCTAGCTTGTTGGAAACACAAAGTTTCTTTTCACTTGCAAACTCCACTCCATACATATATATGGGGAGGTACAAGCTCCAACTCGGTTTTACAGTGAAAACTGCAGGAACTTCAAACCGGCACTAGGAAACAGACTGAGAATCCAGAGTAAAAGTTTCTCCTGGAACCCGTTCCCTTTGTGCTAGATGAACGAACACTCTTCACATGCTCAGTTCTGAGAGATAATTGTGTGTGAAAGCCATCCTTCACCTACCTTCTTGGGAACACAGTTTCTTTTCTGTTGCAAACACCACTCCATACATATATTTGGGGAGGTACTAGCTCCAACTCGGTTTTACAGAGAAAACTGCAGGAGCTTTAAACCGGCACTAGGAAGCAGACTGAGAAACCAGAGTAAAAGTTTCTCCTGAAACCCGTTCCCTGTGTTCTAGATGAACGAACACTCTTCACATGCTCAGTTCTGAGAGATTAGTGTGTGTGAAAGCCGTCCTTCAACTAGCTTGTTGGGAACACAAAGTTTCTTTTCAGTTGCAAACCCCACTCCATACATATATATGGGGAGGTACAAGCTGAAAATTGGTTTTACAGTGAAAACTGCAGGAACTTCAAACCGGCACTAGGAAACAGACTGAGAAACCAGAGTAAAAGTTTCTCCTGCAACCCGTTCCCTTTGTGCTTGATGAACGAACGTCTCTCCACATGCTCAGTTCTGAGAAATAAGTGTGTGTGAAAGCCGTCCTTCACCTAGCTTGTTGGGAACACAAAGATTCTTTTCAGTTGCAAACTCCACTCCATAAATATATATGGGGAGGTACAAGCTCCAACTCGGTTTTACAGTGAAAACTGCAGGAACTTCAAACCGGCACTAGGAAAAAGACTGAGAAACCAGAGTAAAAGTTTCTCCTGAAACCCGTTCCCTTTGTGCTAGATGAACGAACACACTTCACATGCTCAGTTCCAAGAGATAATTGGGTGTGAAAGCCGTCTTTCACATAGCTTCTTGGGAACACAGTTTCTTTTCTGTTGCAAACTCCACTCCATACATATATATGGGGAGGTACTAGCTCCAACTCGGTTTTACAGAGAAAACTGCAGGAACTTTAAACCGGCACTAGGAAACAGACTGAGAAACCAGAGTAAAAGTTTCTCCTACAACCCGTCCCCTTTGTGCTAGATGAACGAACGTCTCTCCACATGCTCAGTTCTGAGGGATAAGTGTGTGTGAAAGCCGGCGTTCACATAGCTTGTTGGGAACACAAAGCTTCTTTCATTTGCAAACTCCACTCCATACATATATATGGGGAAGTACGAGCTCCAACTCTTTTTTACAGTGAAAACTGCTGGAACTTCAAACCGGCACTAGGAAACAGACTGAGAAACCAGAGTAAAATTTTCCCTGCAACCCATTCCCTTTGTGCTAGATGAACGAAAGTCTCTCCACATACTCAGTTCTGAGAGATAAGTGTGTGTGAAAGCCGTACTTCTCATAGCTTGTTGGGAACACAAACTTTCTTTTCACTTGCAAACTCCAATCCATACATATATATGGGGTGGTACGAGCTCCAACTCGGTTTTACACTGAAAACTGCAGGTACTTCAAACCGGCACTAGGTAACAAACTGTGAATCCACAGTAAAAGTTTCTCCTGCAACCTGTTCCCTTTGTGCTAGATGAACGAAAGTCTCTCCACATGCTCAGTTCTGAGAGATAATTGTGTGTGAAACCCGTCCTTCATCTAGCTTGTTGGAAACACAAAGTTTCTTTTCACTTGCAAACTCCACTCCATACATATATATGGGGAGGTACAAGCTCCAACTCGGTTTTACAGTGAAAACTGCAGGAACTTCAAACCGGCACTAGGAAACAGACTGAGAATCCAGAGTAAAAGTTTCTCCTGGAACCCGTTCCCTTTGTGCTAGATGAACGAACACTCTTCACATGCTCAGTTCTGAGAGATAATTGTGTGTGAAAGCCATCCTTCACCTACCTTCTTGGGAACACAGTTTCTTTTCTGTTGCAAACACCACTCCATACATATATTTGGGGAGGTACTAGCTCCAACTCGGTTTTACAGAGAAAACTGCAGGAGCTTTAAACCGGCACTAGGAAGCAGACTGAGAAACCAGAGTAAAAGTTTCTCCTGAAACCCGTTCCCTGTGTTCTAGATGAACGAACACTCTTCACATGCTCAGTTCTGAGAGATTAGTGTGTGTGAAAGCCGTCCTTCAACTAGCTTGTTGGGAACACAAAGTTTCTTTTCAGTTGCAAACCCCACTCCATACATATATATGGGGAGGTACAAGCTGAAAATTGGTTTTACAGTGAAAACTGCAGGAACTTCAAACCGGCACTAGGAAACAGACTGAGAAACCAGAGTAAAAGTTTCTCCTGCAACCCGTTCCCTTTGTGCTAGATGAACGAACGTCTCTCCGCATGCTCAGTTCTAAGAGATAAGTGTGTGTGAAAGCCGTCCTTCACCGAGCTTTTAGGGAACACAAAGTTTCTTTTCAGTTGCAAATTCCACTCCAACCATATTTATGGGGATATACTAGCTCCAACTCGGTATTACAGTGAAAACTGCAGGAACTTCAAAATGGCACTAGGAAACAGACTGAGAAACCAGAGTAAAAGTTTCTCCTGCAACTCTTTCCATTTTTGCTCGGTGAACGAACGTCTCTCCACATGCTCAATTCTGAGAGATAAGTGTGGGTGAAAGCCGTCCTTCACCTAGCTTTTTGGGAACACAAATTTCCTTTTCAGATGCAAACTCCACTCCATACATATATATGGGGAGGTACTAGCTCCAACTCGGTTTTACAATGAAAACTGCAGGAACTTCAAACCGTCACTAGGAAACAGACTGAGAAACAGAGTAAAAGTTTCCCCTGTAAACCGTTCCGTTTTGTGATAGATGAACGAATGACTCTCCACATGCTCAGTTCTGAGAGATAATTGTGTGTGAATGCGGTCCTTCACATAGCTTGTTGGGAACACAAAGTTTCTTTTCAGTTGCAAACTCCACTCCATACATATATATATGGAGGTACAAGCTCCAACTCGGTTTTACAGTGAAAACTGCAGGAACTTCAAACCGGCACTAGGAAACAGACTGAGAAACAGAGTAAAAGTTTCTCCTGCAACCCTTTCACATTGTGCTTGATGAACGAAGGTCTCTCCACATTCTCAGTTCTGAGAGATAAGTGTGTGTGAAAGCCGTCCTTCACCTAGCTTGTTGGGAACACAAAGTTTCTTTTCAGTTGCAAACTCCACCCCATACATATATATGGGGAAGTACTAGCTCCAACTCGGTTTTACAGTGAACACTGCAGGAATTTCAAACCGGCACTAGGAAACAGATTGAGAAACAGAGAAAAACTTTCTCCTGCAAACCGTTCCGTTTGTGATAGATGAACGAACGTCTCTCCACATGCTCAGTTCTGAGAGATAATTGTGTGTGAATGCCGTCCTTCACCTAGCTTGTTGGGAACACAAAGTTTCTTTTCAGTTGCAAACTCCACTCCATACATATATATGGGGAGGTACAATCTCCAACTCGGTTTTACAGTGAAAACTGCAGGAACTTCAAACCGGCACTAGGAAACAGACTGAGAAACCAGAGTAAAAGTTTCTCCTGCAACCTGTTCCCTTTTTGCTAGATGAACGAACGTCTCTCCACATGCTCAATTCTGAGAGATAATTGTGTCTGAAAGCCGTCCTTCACCTAGCTTGTTGGGAACACAAAGTTTCTTTTCAGTTGCAAACTCCACTCCATACATATATATGGGGATGTACTAGCTCCAACTCGGTTTTACAGTGAAAACTTCAGGATCTTCAAACCGGCACTAGGAAACAGACTGAGAAACCAGAGTAATTGTTTCTCCTGAAACCCGTTCACTTTGTGCTAGATGAACGAACGACACTCCACATGCTCAGTTCTCAGAGATAATTGTGTGTGAAAGCCGTCCTTCAACTAGCTTGTTGGGAACACAAAGTTTCTTTTCAGTTGCAAATTCCACTCCACACAAATTTATGGGGAGGTACTATCTCCAACTCGGTATTACAGTGAAAATTGCAAGAAATTCAAAATGGCAGTAGGAAACAGACTGAAAACCAGAGTAAAACTTACTCCTGCAACTCGTTCCATTTTTGCTAGGTGAACGAACGTCTAACACATGCTCAGTTCTGAGAGATAAGTGTGTGTGAAAGCCGTCCTTCACCTAGCTTTTTGGGAACACAAAGTTTCTTTTCAGTTGCAAACTCCACTCCATACATATATATGCATAAGTACTAGCTCCATCTCGGTTTTACAATGAAAACTGCAGGAACTTCAAACCGGCACTAGGAAACAGACGGAGAACCCAGAGTAAAAGTTTCTCCAGCAAACCTTTCCCATTGTGCTAGATGAACGAATGACTCTCCACATGCTCAGTTCTGAGAGATAATTGTGTGTGAAAGCCGCCTTTCACCTGGCTTGTTGGGAACACAATGTTTCTTTTCAGGTGCAAACTCCACTCCATACATATATATGGGGAGGTACTAGCTCCAACTCGGTTTTACAGTGAAAACTGCAGGAACTTCAAACCGGCACTAGGAAACAGGCTGAGAAAACAGAGTAAAAGTTTCGCCTGCAACCCGTTCCCTTTGTGCTAGATGAACGAACGTCTCTCCACATGCTCATTTCTGAGAGATAAGTGTGTGTGAAAGCCGTCCTTCACATAGCTTGTTGGGAACACAAAGTTTCTTTTCAGTTGCAAACTCCACTCCATACAAATATATGGGGAGGTACTAGTTCCAAATCGGTTTTACAATGAAAACTGCAGGAACATCAAACCGGCACTAGGAAACACACTGAGATACAGAGTAAAAGTTTTCCTGCCACCCGTTCCCTTTGTGCTTTATGAACGAACGTCTCTCCACATGCTCAGTTCTGAGAGAAAAATGTGTGTGAAAGCCGTCCTTCACCTAGCTTGTTGGGAACACAAAGGTTCTTTTCAGTGGCAAACTCCACCCCATATATATATATGGGGAGGTACTAGCTCCAACTCGGTTTTACAGTGAAAACTGCAGGAACTTCAAACCGGCACTAGGAAACGGACAGAGAATCCAGAGAAAACTTTCCCCTGCAACCCTTTCCCTTTGTGCTAGATGAACGAACGTCTCTCCACATGCTCAGATCTGAGAGATAAGTGTGTGTGAAAGCCGTCCTTCACCTACCTTGTGGGGAACACAAAGTTTCTTTCCAGATGCAAACTCCACTCCATACATATATATGGGTAGGTACTAGCCCCAACTCGGTTTTACAGTGAAAACAGCAGGAACTTCAAACAGGCACTAGGAAACAGACTGAGAATACAGAGAAAAAGTTTATTCTGCAACCCGTTCCCTTTGTGCTAGATGAACGAACGTATCTCCACATGCTCAGTTCTGAGAGATAAGTGTGTGTGAAAGCCGTCCTTCACCTAGCTTGTTGGGAACACAAAGTTTCTTTTCAGTGGCAAACTCCACCCCATATATATATATGGGGAGGTACTAGCTCCAACTCGGTTTTACAGTGAAAACTGCAGGAACTTCAAACCGGCACTAGGAAACAGACTGAGAATCCAGAGTAAAACTTTCCCCTGCAACCCTTTCCCTTTGTGCTAGATGAACGAACGTCTCTCCACATGCTCAGTTCTGAGAGATAAGTGTGTGTGAAAGCCTTCCTTCACCTACCTTGTGGGGAACACAAAGTTTATTTTCAGATGCAAACTCCACTCCATACATATATATGGGTAGGTACTAGCCCCAACTCGGTTTTATAGTGAAAACAGCAGGAACTTCAAACAGGCACTAGGAAACAGACTGAGAATACAGAGAAAAAGTTTATTCCGCAACCCTTTCCCTTTGTGCTAGATGAACGAACGTCTCTCCACATGCTCAGTTCTGAGAGATAAGTGTGTGTGAAAGCCGTCCTTCACCTAGCTTGTTGGGAACACAAAGATTCTTTTCAGTTGCAAACTCCACTCCATACATATATATTGGGAGGTACTAGCTCCAACTGTTTTACAGTGAAAACTGCAGGAGCTTTAAACCGGCACTAGGAAGCAGACTGAGAAACCAGATTAAAAGTTTCTCCTGAAACCCGTTCCCTGTGTTCTAGATGAACGAACACTCTTCACATGCTCAGTTCTGAGAGATTAGTGTGTGTGAAAGCCGTCCTTCAACTAGCTTGTTGGGAACACAAAGTATCTTTTCAGTTGCAAACCCCACTCCATACATATATATGGGGAGGTACAAGCTCCAACTCGGTTTTACAGTGAAAACTGCAGGAACTTCAAACCGGCACTAGGAAAAAGACTGAGAAACCAGAGTAAAAGTTTCTCCTGAAACCCGTTCCCTTTGTGCTAGATGAACGAACACACTTCACATGCTCAGTTCCAAGAGATAATTGGGTGTGAAAGCCGTCTTTCACATAGCTTCTTGGGAACACAGTTTCTTTTCTGTTGCAAACTCCACTCCATACATATATATGGGGAGGTACTAGTTCCAACTCGGTTTTACAGAGAAAACTGCAGGAACTTTAAACCGGCACTAGGAAACAGACTGAGAAACCAGAGTAAAAGTTTCTCCTACAACCCGTCCCCTTTGTGCTAGATGAACGAACGTCTCTCCACATGCTCAGTTCTGAGGGATAAGTGTGTGTGAAAGCCGGCGTTCACATAGCTTGTTGGGAACACAAAGCTTCTTTCATTTGCAAACTCCACTCCATACATATATATGGGGAAGTACGAGCTCCAACTCTTTTTTACAGTGAAAACTGCTGGAACTTCAAACCGGCACTAGGAAACAGACTGAGAAACCAGAGTAAAATTTTCCCTGCAACCCATTCCCTTTGTGCTAGATGAACGAAAGTCTCTCCACATACTCAGTTCTGAGAGATAAGTGTGTGTGAAAGCCGTACTTCTCATAGCTTGTTGGGAACACAAACTTTCTTTTCACATGCAAACTCCAATCCATACATATATATGGGGTGGTACGAGCTCCAACTCGGTTTTACACTGAAAACTGCAGGTACTTCAAACCGGCACTAGGTAACAAACTGTGAATCCACAGTAAAAGTTTCTCCTGCAACCTGTTCCCTTTGTGCTAGATGAACGAAAGTCTCTCCACATGCTCAGTTCTGAGAGATAATTGTGTGTGAAACCCGTCCTTAATCTAGCTTGTTGGAAACACAAAGTTTCTTTTCACTTGCAAACTCCACTCCATACAAATATATGGGGAGGTACAAGCTCCAACTCGGTTTTACAGTGAAAACTGCAGGAACTTCAAACCGGCACTAGGAAACAGACTGAGAATCCAGAGTAAAAGTTTCTCCTGGAACCGTTCCCTTTGTGCTAGATGAACGAACACTCTTCACATGCTCAGTTCTGAGAGATAATTGTGTGTGAAAGCCATCCTTCACCTACCTTCTTGGGAACACAGTTTCTTTTCTGTTGCAAACACCACTCCATACATATATTTGGGGAGGTACTAGCTCCAACTCGGTTTTACAGAGAAAACTGCAGGAGCTTTAAACCGGCACTAGGAAGCAGACTGAGAAACCAGAGTAAAAGTTTCTCCTGAAACCCGTTCCCTGTGTTCTAGATGAACGAACACTCTTCACATGCTCAGTTCTGAGAGATTAGTGTGTGTGAAAGCCGTACTTCAACTAGCTTGTTGGGAACACAAAGTTTCTTTTCAGTTGCAAACCCCACTCCATACATATATATGGGGAGGTACAAGCTGAAAATTGGTTTTACAGTGAAAACTGCAGGAACTTCAAACCGGCACTAGGAAACAGACTGAGAAACCAGAGTAAAAATTTCTCCTGCAACCCGTTCCCTTTGTGCTAGATGAACGAACTTCTCTCCGCAAGCTCAGTTCTAAGAGATAAGTGTGTGTGAAAGCCGTCCTTCACCGAGCTTTTAGGGAACACAAAGTTTCTTTTCAGTTGCAAATTCCACTCCAACCATATTTATGGGGATGTACTAGCTCCAACTCGGTATTACAGTGAAAACTGCAGGAACTTCAAAATGGCACTAGGAAACAGACTGAGAAACCAGAGTAAAAGTTTCTCCTGCAACTCTTTCCCTTTTTGCTCGGTGAACGAACGTCTCTCCACATGCTCAATTCTGAGAGATAAGTGTGGGTGAAAGCCGTCCTTCACCTAGCTTTTTGGGAACACAAATTTCCTTTTCAGATGCAAACTCCACTCCATACATATATATGGGGAGGTACTAGCTCCAACTCGGTTTTACAATGAAAACTGCAGGAACTTCAAACCGTCACTAGGAAACAGACTGAGAAACAGAGTAAAAGTTTCCCCTGTAAACCGTTCCGTTTGTGATAGATGAACGAATGACTCTCCACATGCTCAGTTCTGAGAGATAATTGTGTGTGAATGCGGTCCTTCACATAGCTTGTTGGGAACACAAAGTTTCTTTTCAGTTGCAAACTCCACTCCATACATATATATATGGAGGTACAAGCTCCAACTCGGTTTTACAGTGAAAACTGCAGGAACTTCAAACCGGCACTAGGAAACAGACTGAGAAACAGAGTAAAAGTTTCTCCTGCAACCCTTTCACATTGTGCTTGATGAACGAACGTCTCTCCACATTCTCAGTTCTGAGAGATAAGTGTGTGTTGAAGCCGTCCTTCACCTAGCTTGTTGGGAACACAAAGTTTCTTTTCAGTTGCAAACTCCACCCCATACATATATATGGGGAAGTACTAGCTCCAACTCGGTTTTACAGTGAACACTGCAGGAATTTCAAACCGGCACTAGGAAACAGACTGAGAAACAGAGAAAAACTTTCTCCTGCAAACCGTTCCGTTTGTGATAGATGAACGAACGTCTCTCCACATGCTCAGTTCTGAGAGATAATTGTGTGTGAATGCCGTCCTTCATCTAGCTTGTTGGGAACACAAAGTTTCTTTTCAGTTGCAAACTCCACTCCATACATATATATGGGGAGGTACAAGCTCCAACTCGGTTTTACAGTGAAAACTGCAGGAACTTCAAACCGGCACTAGGAAACAGACTGAGAAACCAGAGTAAAAGTTTCTCCTGCAACCTGTTCCCTTTTTGCTAGATGAACGAACGTCTCTCCACATGCTCAATTCTGAGAGATAATTGTGTCTGAAAGCCGTCCTTCACCTAGCTTGTTGGGAACACAAAGTTTCTTTTCAGTTGCAAACTCCACTCCATACATATATATGGGGATGTACTAGCTCCAACTCGGTTTTACAGTGAAAACTTCAGGATCTTCAAACCGGAACTAGGAAACAGACAGAGAAACCAGAGTAATTGTTTCTCCTGAAACCCGTTCATTTTGTGCTAGATGAACGAACGACACTCCACATGCTCAGTTCTCAGAGATAATTGTGTGTGAAAGCCGTCCTTCAACTAGCTTGTTGGGAACACAAAGTTTCTTTTCAGTTGCAAATTCCACTCCACAAAAATTTATGGGGAGGTACTATCTCCATCTCGGTATTACAGTGAAAACTGCAAGAAATTCAAAATGGCAGTAGGAAACAGACTGAAAACCAGAGTAAAACTTACTCCTGCAACTCGTTCCATTTTTGCTAGGTGAACGAACGTCTAACACATGCTCAGTTCTGAGAGATAAGTGTGTGTGAAAGCCGTCCTTCACCTAGCTTTTTGGGAACACAAAGTTTCTTTTCAGTTGCAAACTCCACTCCATACATATATATGCATAAGTACTAGCTCCATCTCGGTTTTACAGTGAAAACTGCAGGAACCTCAAACCGGCATTAGGAAACAGACTGAGAAACCAGAGTAAAAGTTTCTCCTGCAACCCGTTCCCTTTGTGCTAGATGAACGAACGTCTCTCCACATGCTCATTTCTGAGAGATAAGTGTGTGTGAAAGCCGTCCTTCACTTGGCTTGTTGGGAACACAAAGTTTCTTTTCAGTTGCAAACTCCACTCCATACATATATATGGGGAGGTACTAGCCCCAAATCGGTTTTAGAGTGAAAACTGCAGGAAATTCAAACCGGCACTAAAAAAAAGACTGAGAAACCAGAGAAAAACTTTCTCCTGCAACCCGTTCCCTTTGTGCTAGATGAACGAACGTCTCTCCACATGCTCAGTTCTGAGAGATAATTGTGTGTGAAAGCCGTGCTTCACCTAGCTTGTTGGGAACACAAAGTTTCTTTTCAGATGCAAATTCCATTCCATATATATATATGGTTAGGTACTAGCCCCAACTCGGTTTTACAATGAAAACTGCAGGAACTTCAAACCGGCACTAGGAAACAGACGGAGAAACCAGAGTAAAAGTTTCTCCAGCAAACCTTTCCCATTGTGCTAGATGAACGAATGACTCTCCACATGCTCAGTTCTGAGAGATAATTGTGTGTGAAAGCCGCCTTTCACCTGGCTTGTTGGGAACACAATGTTTCTTTTCAGGTGCAAACTCCACTCCATACATATATATGGGGAGGTACTAGCTCCAACTCGGTTTTACAGTGAAAACTGCAGGAACTTCAAACCGGCACTAGGAAACAGGCTGAGAAACCAGAGTAAAAGTTTCGCCTGCAACCCGTTCCCTTTGTGCTAGATGAACGAACGTCTCTCCACATGCTCATTTCTGAGAGATAAGTGTGTGTGAAAGCCGTCCTTCACATAGCTTGTTGGGAACACAAAGTTTCTTTTCAGTTGCAAACTCCACTCCATACAAATATATGGGGAGGTACTAGTTCCAAATCGGTTTTACAGTGAAAACTGCAGGAACTTCAAACCGGCACTAGGAAACACACTGAGATACAGAGTAAAAGTTTTCCTGCCACCCGTTCCCTTTGTGCTTTATGAACGAACGTCTCTCCACATGCTCAGTTCTGAGAGAAAAATGTGTGTGAAAGCCGTCCTTCACCTAGCTTGTTGGGAACACAAAGGTTCTTTTCAGTGGCAAACTCCACCCCATATATATATATGGGGAGGTACTAGTTCCAACTCGGTTTTACAGTGAAAACTGCAGGAACTTCAAACCGGCACTAGGAAACAGACTGAGAATCCAGAGAAAACTTTCCCCTGCAACCCTTTCCCTTTGTGCTAGATGAACGAACGTCTCTCCACATGCTCAGATCTGAGAGATAAGTGTGTGTGAAAGCCGTCCTTCACCTACCTTGTGGGGAACACAAAGTTTCTTTTCAGATGCAAACTCCACTCCATACATATATATGGGTAGGTACTAGCCCCAACTCGGTTTTACAGTGAAAACAGCAGGAACTTCAAACAGGCACTAGGAAACAGACTGAGAATACAGAGAAAAAGTTTATTCTGCAACCCGTTCCCTTTGTGCTAGATGAACGAACGTCTCTCCACATGCTCAGTTCTGAGAGATAAGTGTGTGTGAAAGCCGTCCTTCACCTAGCTTGTTGGGAACACAAAGTTTCTTTTCAGTGGCAAACTCCACCCCATATATATATATGGGGAGGTACTAGCTCCAACTCGGTTTTACAGTGAAAACTGCAGGAACTTCAAACCGGCACTAGGAAACAGACTGAGAATCCAGAGTAAAACTTTCCCCTGCAACCCTTTCCCTTTGTGCTAGATGAACGAACGTCTCTCCACATGCTCAGTTCTGAGAGATAAGTGTGTGTGAAAGCCGTCCTTCACCTACCTTGTGGGGAACACAAAGTTTATTTTCAGATGCAAACTCCACTCCATACATATATATGGGTAGGTACTAGCCCCAACTCGGTTTTATAGTGAAAACAGCAGGAACTTCAAACAGGCACTAGGAAACAGACTGAGAATACAGAGAAAAAGTTTATTCTGCAACCCGTTCCCTTTGTGCTAGATGAACGAACGTCTCTCCACATGCTCAGTTCTGAGAGATAAGTGTGTGTGAAAGCCGTCCTTCACCTAGCTTGTTGGGAACACAAAGATTCTTTTCAGTTGCAAACTCCACTCCATACATATATATGGGGAGGTACTAGCTCCAACTGTTTTACAGTGAAAACTGCAGGAGCATTAAACCGGCACTAGGAAGCAGACTGAGAAACCAGATTAAAAGTTTCTCCTGAAACCCGTTCCCTGTGTTCTAGATGAACGAACACTCTTCACATGCTCAGTTCTGAGAGATTAGTGTGTGTGAAAGCCGTCCTTCAACTAGCTTGTTGGGAACACAAAGTATCTTTTCAGTTGCAAACCCCACTCCATACATATATATGGGGAGGTACAAGCTGAAAATTGGTTTTACAGTGAAAACTGCAGGAACTTCAAACCGGCACTAGGAAACAGATTGAGAAACCAGAGTAAAAGTTTCTCCTGCAACCCGTTCCCTTTGTGCTAGATGAACGAACGTCTCTCCGCATGCTCAGTTCTAAGAGATAAGTGTGTGTGAAAGCCGTCCTTCACCGAGCTTTTAGGGAACACAAAGTTTCTTTTCAGTTGCAAATTCCACTCCAACCATATTTATGGGGATGTACTAGCTCCAACTCGGTATTACAGTGAAAACTGCAGGAACTTCAAAATGGCACTAGGAAACAGACTGAGAAACCAGAGTAAAAGTTTCTCCTGCAACTCTTTCCCTTTTTGCTCGGTGAACGAACGTCTCTCCACATGCTCAATTCTGAGAGATAAGTGTGCGTGAAAGCCGTCCTTCACCTAGCTTTTTGGGAACACAAATTTCCTTTTCAGATGCAAACTCCACTCCATACATATATATGGGGAGGTACTAGCTCCAACTCGGTTTTACAATGAAAACTGCAGGAACTTCAAACCGTCACTAGGAAACAGACTGAGAAACAGAGTAAAAGTTTCCTCTGTAAACCGTTCCGTTTGTGATAGATGAACGAATGACTCTCTACATGCTCAGTTCTGAGAGATAATTGTGTGTGAATGTGGTCCTTCACATAGCTTGTTGGGAACACAAAGTTTCTTTTCAGTTGCAAACTCCACTCCATACATATATATATGGAGGTACAAGCCCCAACTCGGTTTTACAGTGAAAACTGCAGGAACTTCAAACAGGCACTAGTAAACAGACTGAGAAACAGAGTAAAAGTTTCTCCTGCAACCCTTTCACATTGTGATTGATGAACGAACGTCTCTCCACATTCTCAGTTCTGAGAGATAAGTGTGTGTGAAAGCCGTCCTTCACCTAGCTTGTTGGGAAAACAAAGTTTCTTTTCAGTTGCAAACTCCACCCCATACATATATATGGGGAAGTACTAGCTCCAACACGGTTTTACAGTGAACACTGCAGGAATTTCAAACCAGCACTAGGAAACAGACTGAGAAACAGAGAAAAACTTTCTCCTGCAAACCGTTCCGTTTGTGATAGATGAACGAACGTCTCTCCACATGCTCAGTTCTGAGAGATAATTGTGTGTGAATGCCGTCCTTCACCTAGCTTGTTGGGAACACAAAGTTTCTTTTCAGTTGCAAACTCCACTCCATACATATATATGGGGAGGTACAAGCTCCAACTCGGTTTTACAGTGAAAACTGCAGGAACTTCAAACCGGCACTAGGAAACAGACTGAGAAACCAGAGTAAAAGTTTCTCCTGCAACCTGTTCCCTTTTTGCTAGATGAACGAACGTCTCTCCACATGCTCAATTCTGAGAGATAATTGTGTCTGAAAGCCGTCCTTCACCTAGCTTGTTGGGAACACAAAGTTTCTTTTCAGTTGCAAACTCCACTCCATACATATATATGGGGATGTACTAGCTCCAACTCGGTTTTACAGTGAAAACTTCAGGATCTTCAAACCGGCACTAGGAAACAGACTGAGAAACCAGAGTAAATGTTTCTCCTGAAACCCGTTCACTTTGTGCTAGATGAACGAACGACACTCCACATGCTCAGTTCTCAGAGATAATTGTGTGTGAAAGCCGTCCTTCAACTATCTTGTTGGGAACACAAAGTTTCTTTTCAGTTGCAAATTCCACTCCACACCAATTTATGGGGAGGTACTATCTCCAACTCGGTATTACAGTGAAAACTGCAAGAAATTCAAAATGGCAGTAGGAAACATACTGAAAACCAGAGTAAAACTTACACCTGCAACTCGTTCCATTTTTGCTAGGTGAACGAACGTCTCTCCACATGCTCAGTTCTGAGAGATAAGTGTGTGTGAAAGCCGTCCTTCACCTAGCTTTTTGGGAACACAAAGTTTCTTTTCAGTTGCAAACTCCACTCCATACATATATATGCATAAGTACTAGCTCCATCTCGGTTTTACAGTGAAAACTGCAGGAACCTCAAACCGGCATTAGGAAACAGACTGAGAAACCAGAGTAAAAGTTTCTCCTTCAACCCGTTCCCTTTGTGCTAGATGAACGAACGTCTCTCCACATGCTCATTTCTGAGAGATAAGTGTGTGTGAAAGCCGTCCTTCACTTGGCTTGTTGGGAACACAAAGTTTCTTTTCAGTTGCAAACTCCACTCCATACATATATATGGGGAGGTACTAGCCCCAAATCGGTTTTAGAGTGAAAACTGCAGGAACTTCAAACCGGCACTAAAAAAAAGACTGAGAAACCAGAGAAAAACTTTCTCCTGCAACCCGTTCCCTTTGTGCTAGATGAACGAACGTCTCTCCACATGCTCAGTTCTGAGAGATAATTGTGTGTGAAAGCCGCCTTTCACCTGGCTTGTTGGGAACACAATGTTTCTTTTCAGGTGCAAACTCCACTCCATACATATATATGGGGAGTTACTAGCTCCAACTCGGTTTTACAGTGAAAACTGCAGGAACTTCAAACCGGCACTAGGAAACAGGCTGAGAAACCAGAGTAAAAGTTTCGCCTGCAACCCGTTCCCTTTGTGCTAGATGAACGAACGTCTCTCCACATGCTCATTTCTGAGAGATAAGTGTGTGTGAAAGCCGTCCTTCACATAGCTTGTTGGGAACACAAAGTTTCTTTTCAGTTGCAAACTCCACTCCATACAAATATATGGGGAGGTACTAGTTCCAAATCGGTTTTACAGTGAAAACTGCAGGAACTTCAAACCGACACTAGGAAACACACTGAGATACAGAGTAAAAGTTTTCCTGCAACCCGTTCCCTTTGTGCTTTATGAACGAACGTCTCTCCACATGCTCATTTCTGAGAGATAAGTGTGTGTGAAAGCCGTCCTTCACCTACCTTGTGGGGAACACAAAGTATATTTTCAGATGCAAACTCCACTCCATACATATATATGGGTAGGTACTAGCCCCAACTCGGTTTTACAGTGAAAACAGCAGGAACTTCAAACAGGCACTAGGAAACAGACTAAGAATACAGAGAAAAAGTTTATTCTGCAACCCGTTCCCTTTGTGCTAGATGAACGAACGTCTCTCCACATGCTCAGTTCTGAGAGATTAGTGTGTGTGAAAGCCGTTCTTCACCTAGCTTGTTGGGAACACAAAGATTCTTTTCAGTTGCAAACTCCACTCCATACATATATATGGGGAGGTACTAGCTCCAACTGTTTTACAGTGAAAACTGCAGGAACTTCAAACCGGCACTAGGAAACAGACTGAGAAACCAGAGTAAAAGTTTCTCCTGCAACCCGTTCCCTTTGTGCTAGATGAACGAACGTCTCTCCACATGCTCATTTCTGAGAGATAAGTGTGTGTGAAAGCCGTCCTTCACCTAGCTTGTTGGGAACACAAAGTTTCTTTTCAGTTGCAAACTCCACTCCATACATATATATGGGGAGGTACTAGCTCCAACTCGGTTTTACAGTGAAAACTGCAGGAACTTCAAACCGGCACTAGGAAAAAGACTGAGAAACCAGAGTAAAAGTTACTCCTGCATCCCGTTCCCTTTGTGCTAGATGAACGAAAACTCTTCACATGCTCAGTTCTGAGAGATAATTGTGTGTGAAAGCCGTCCTTCAACTAGCTTGTTGGGAACACAAAGTTTCTTTTCAGTTGCAAATTCCACTCCACACCAATTTATGGGGAGGTACTATCTCCAACTCGGTATTACAGTGAAAACTGCAAGAAATTCAAAATGGCAGTAGGAAACATTCTGAAAACCAGAGTAAAACTTACACCTGCAACTCGTTCCATTTTTGCTAGGTGAACGAAAGTCTCTCCACATGCTCAGTTCTGAGAGATAAGTGTGTGTGAAAGCCGTCCTTCACCTAGCTTTTTGGGAACACAAAGTTTCTTTTCAGTTGCAAACTCCACTCCATACATATATATGCATAAGTACTAGCTCCATCTCGGTTTTACAGTGAAAACTGCAGGAACCTCAAACCGGCATTAGGAAACAGACTGAGAAACCAGAGTAAAAGTTTCTCCTGCAACCCGTTCCCTTTGTGCTAGATGAACGAACGTCTCTCCACATGCTCATTTCTGAGAGATAAGTGTGTGTGAAAGCCGTCCTTCACTTGGCTTGTTGGGAACACAAAGTTTCTTTTCAGTTGCAAACTCCACTCCATACATATATATGGGGAGGTACTATCCCCAAATCGGTTTTAGAGTGAAAACTGCAGGAACTTCAAACCGGCACTAAAAAAAAGACTGAGAAACCAGAGAAAAACTTTCTCCTGCAACCCGTTCCCTTTGTGCTAGATGAACGAACGTCTCTCCACATGCTCAGTTCTGAGAGATAATTGTGTGTGAAAGCCGCCTTTCACCTGGCTTGTTGGGAACACAATGTTTCTTTTCAGGTGCAAACTCCACTCCATACATATATATGGGGAGGTACTAGCTCCAACTCGGTTTTACAGTGAAAACTGCAGGAACTTCAAACCGGCACTAGGAAACAGGCTGAGAAACCTGAGTAAAAGTTTCGCCTGCAACCCGTTCCCTTTGTGCTAGATGAACGAACGTCTCTCTACATGCTCATTTCTGAGAGATAAGTGTGTGTGAAAGCCGTCCTTCACATAGCTTGTTGGGAACACAAAGTTTCTTTTCAGTTGCAAACTCCACTCCATACAAATATATGGGGAGGTACTAGTTCCAAATCGGTTTTACAGTGAAAACTGCAGGAACTTCAAACCGACACTAGGAAACACACTGAGATACAGAGTAAAAGTTTTCCTGCAACCCGTTCCCTTTGTGCTTTATGAACGAACGTCTCTCCACATGCTCAGTTCTGAGAGAAAAGTGTGTGTGAAAGCCGTCCTTCACCTAGCTTGTTGGGAACACAAAGGTTCTTTTCAGTGGCAAACTCCACCCCATATATATATATGGGGAGGTACTCGCTCCAACTCGGTTTTACAGTGAAAACTGCAGGAACTTCAAACCGGCACTAGGAAACAGACTGAGAATCCAGAGAATACTTTCCCCTGCAACCCTTTCCCTTTGTGCTAGATGAACGAACGTCTCTCCACATGCTCAGATCTGAGAGATAAGTGTGTGTGAAAGCCGTCCTTCACCTACCTTGTGGGGAACACAAAGTTTCTTTTCAGATGCAAACTCCTCTCCATACATATATATGGGTAGGTACTAGCCCCAACTCGGTTTTACAGTGAAAACAGCAAGAACTTCAAACAGGCACTAGGAAATAGACTGAGAATACAGAGAAAAAGTTTATTCTGCAACCCGTTCCCTTTGTGCTAGATGAACGAACGTCTCTCCACATGCTCAGTTCTGAGAGATAAGTGTGTGTGAAAGCCGTCCTTCACCTAGCTTGTTGGGAACACAAAGTTTCTTTTCAGTGGCAAACTCCACCCTATATATATATATGGGGAGGTACTAGCTCCAACTCGGTTTTACAGTGAAAACTGCAGGAACTTCAAACCGGCACTAGGAAACACACTGAGAATCCAGAGTAAAACTTTCCCCTGCAACCCTTTCCATTTGTGCTAGATGAACGAACGTCTCTCCACATGCTCAGTTCTGAGAGATAAGTGTGTGTGAAAGCCGTCCTTCAACTACCTTGTTGGGAACACAAACTTTATTTTCAGATGCAAACTCCACTCCATACATATATATGGGTAGGTACTAGCCCCAACTCGGTTTTACAGTGAAAACAGCAGGAACTTCAAACAGGCACTAGGAAACAGACTAAGAATACAGAGAAAAAGTTTATTCTGCAACCCGTTCCCTTTGTGCTAGATGAACGAATGTCTCTCCACATGCTCAGTTCTGAGAGATAAGTGTGTGTGAAAGCCGTTCTTCACCTAGCTTGTTGGGAACACAAAGATTCTTTTCAGTTGCAAACTCCACTCCATATATATATATGGGGAGGTACTAGCTCCAACTGTTTTACAGTGAAAACTGCAGGAACTTCAAACCGGCACTAGGAAACAGACTGAGAAATCAGAGTAAAAGTTTCTCCTGCAACCCGTTCCCTTTGTGCTAGATGAACGAACGTCTCTCCACATGCTCATTTCTGAGAGATAAGTGTGTGTGAAAGCCGTCCTTCACCTAGCTTGTTGGGAACACAAAGTTTCTTTTCAGTTGCAAACTCCACTCCATACATATATATGGGGAGGTGCTAGCTCCAACTCGGTTTTACAGTGAAAACTGCAGGAACTTCAAACCGGCACTAGGAAAAAGACTGAGAAACCAGAGTAAAATTTACTCCTGCATCCCGTTCCCTTTGTGCTAGATGAACGAACACTCTTCACATGCTCAGTTCTGAGAGATAATTGTGTGTGAAAGCCGTCCTTCACCTAGCTTCTTGGGAACACAGTTTCTTTTCAGTTGCAATCCCCACTCCATACATATATATGGGGAAGTACTAGCTCCAAATCGGTTTTACAGAGAAAACTGCAGGAACTTCAAACCGGCACTGGGAAACAGACTGAGAAACAGAGTAAAACTTTCTCCTGCATCCCGTTCCCTTTGTGCGTGATGAACGAAAGTCTCTCCACATGCTCAGATCTGAGAGATAAGTGTGTGTGAAAGCCGTCCTTCACCTAGCATTTTGGGAACACAAAGATTCTTTTCAGTTGCAAACTCCACTCCATATATATTTATGGGGAGGCACTAGCTCCAAATTGGTTTTACTGTGAAAACTGCAGGAACTTCTAACCGACAACAGGAAACAGACTGAGAAACCAGAGTAAAAGTTTCTCCTGCATCCCGTTCCCTTTGTGCTAGATGAACGAAAGTCTCTCCACATGCTCCGTTCTGAGAGATAAGTGTGTGTGAAAGCCGTCCTTCACCTAGCTTGTTGGGAACACAAAGATTCTTTTCAGTTGCAAACTCCACTCCATACATATATATGGGGAGGTACTAGCTCCAACTCTGTTTTACAGTGAAAACTGCAGGAACTTCAAACCGGCACTAGGAAACAGACTGAGAAACCAGAGTAAAAGTTTCTCCTGAAACCCGTTCCCTTTGTGCTAGATGAACGAACACTCTTCACATGTTGAGTTCTGAGAGATAATTGGGTGTGAAAGCCGTCCTTCACCTAGCTTCTTGGGAACACAGTTTCTTTTATGTTGCAAACACCACTCCATACATATATATAGGGAGGTACTAGCTCCAACTCGGTTTTACAGAGAAATATGCAGGAACTTTAAACCGGCACTAGGAAACAGACTGAGAAACCAGAGTAAAAGTTACTCCTGCAACTCGTTCCCCTTTTCCTAGGTGAACGAACGTCTCTCCACATGCTCAATTTTGAGAGATAAGTGTGGGTGAAAGCCGTCATTCACCTAGCATTTTGGGAACACAAAGTTTCTTTTCAGTTGCAAACTCCACGCCATACATGTATATGGGGAGGTACTAGCTCCAACGGTTTTACAGTGAAAACTGCAGGAACTTCAAACCGTCACTAGGAAACAGACTGAGAAACCAGAGTAAAACTTTCTCCTGCATCCCGTTCCCTTTGTGCTAGATGAACGAACACTCTTCACATGCTCAGTTCTGGGAGATAAGTGTGTGTGAAAGCCGTCCTTCACCTAGCTTGTGGGGAACACAAAGTTTCTTTTCAGATGCAAACTCCACTCCATACATATATATGGGTAGGTACTAGCCCCAACTCGGTTTTACAGTGAAAACATCAGGAACTTCAAACCGGCACTAGGAAACAGACTGAGAATCCAGAGAAAAATTTTCATCTGCAACCCTTTCCCTTTGTGCTTGATGAACGAACGTCTCTCCACATGCTCAGTTCTGAGAGATAAGTGTGTGTGAAAGCCGTCCTTCACCTAGCTTGTTGGGAACACAAAGATTCTTTTCAGTTGCAAACTCCACTCCATAAATATATATGGGGAGGTACAAGCTCCAACTGGGTTTTACAGTGAAAACTGCAGGAACTTCAAACCGGCACTAGGAAAAAGACTGAGAAACCAGAGTAAAAGTTTCCCTGAAACCCGTTACCTTTGTGCTAGATGAACGAACACACTTAACATGCTCAGTTCCAAGAGATAATTGGGTGTGAAAGCCGTCTTTCACATAGCTTCTTGGGAACACAGTTTCTTTTCTGTTGCAAACTCCACTCCATACATATATATGGGGAGGTACTAGCTCCAACTCCGTTTTACAGAGAAAACTGCAGGAACTTTAAACCGGCACTAGGAAACAGACTGAGAAACCAGAGTAAAAGTTTCTCCTGAAACCCATTCACTTTGTGCTAGATGAACGAACACTCTTCACATGCTCAGTTCTGAGAGATATGTGTGTGTGAATGCCGTCCTTCAACTAGCTTGTTGGGAACACATAGTTTCTTTTCAGTTGCAAACTCCACTCCATACATATATATGGGGAGGTACTAGATGAAACTCGGTTTTACAGTGAAAACTGCAGGAACTTAAAACCGGCACTAGGAAACAGACTGAGAAACCAGAGTAAAATTTCTCCTGCAACCAGTTCCCTTTGTGCTAGATGAACGAACGTCTCTCCGCATGCTCAGTTCTAAGAGATATGTGTGTGTGAAAGCCGTCCTTCACCTAGATTTTAGGGAACACAAAGTTTCTTTTCAGTTGCAAATTCCACTCCAAACATATTTATGGGGAGGTACTAGCTCCAACTCGGTATTACAGTGAAAACTGCAGGAACTTCAAAATGGCACTAGGAAACAGACTGAGAAACCAGAGTAAAGGTTACTCCTGCAACTCGTTCCCTTTTTGCTAGGTGAACGAAAGTCTCTCCACATGCTCAGTTCTGAGAGATAAGTGTGTGTGAAAGCCGTAATTCACATAGCATTTTGGGAACACAAAGATTCTTTTCAGTTGCAAACTCCACTCCATATATATTTATGGGGAGGTACTAGCTCCAAATCGGTTTTACAGTGAAAACTGTGGAACTTCAAACCGACAACAGAAAACAGACTGTGAAACCAGAGTAAAAGTTTCTCCTGCATCCCGTTCACTTTGTGCTAGATGAACGAACACTCTTCACATGCTCAGTTCTGAGAGATAAGTGTGTGTGAAAGCCGTCCTTCACCTAGCTTGTGGGGAACACAAAGTTTCTTTTCAGATGCAAGCTCCACTCCATACATATATATGGGTATGTACTAGCCCCAACTCGGTTTTACAGTGAAAACAGCAGGAACATCAAACCGGCAATAGGAAACAGACTGAGAAACCAGAGTAAAAGTTTCTCCTGAAACCCGTTCCCTTTGTGCTAGATGAACGAACACACTTCACATGCTCAGTTGTGAGAGATAATTGGGTGTGAAAGCCGTCCTTCACCTAGCTTCTTGGGAACACAGGTTATTTTCTATTGCAAACACCACTCCATACATATATATGGTGAGGTACTAGCTCCAAATCGGTTTTACAGAGAAAACTGCAGGAACTTTAAACCGGCACTAGGAAACAGACTGAGAAACCAGAGTAAAAGTTTCTCCTGAAACCCGTTCCCTTTGTGCTAGATGAACGAACACTCTTCACATGCTCAGTTCTGAGAGATAAGTGTGTGTGAAAGCCGTCCTTCAACTAGCTTGTTGGGAACACAAAGTTTTTTTTCAGTTGCAAACTCCACTCCATACATATATATGGGGAGGTACTAGTTGAAACTCGGTTTTACAGTGAAAACTGCAGGAACTTCAAACCGGCACTAGGAAACAGACTAAGAAACCAGAGTAAAATTTCTCCTGCAACCAGTTCCCTTTGTGCTAGATGAACGAACGTCTCTCCGCATGCTCAGTTCTAAGAGATAAGTGTGTGTGAAAGCCGTCCTTCACCTAGCTTTTAGGGAACACAAAGTTTCTTTTCAGTTGCAAATTCCACTCCAACCATATTTATGGGGAGGTACTAGCTCCAACTCGGTATTACAGTGAAAACTGCAGGAACTTCAAAATGGCACTAGGAAACAGACTGAGAAACCAGAGTAAAAGTTACTCCTGCAACTCGTTCCAATTTTGCTAGGTGAATGAACGTCTCTCCACATGCTCAATTCTGAGAGATAAGTGTGTGTGAAAACCGTCCTTTACCTAGATTGTGGGAACACAAAGTTTCTTTTCAGTTGGAAACTCCACTCCATACATATATATGGGGAGGTACTAGCCCCAACTCGGTTTTACAGTGAAAACTGCAGGAACTTCAAACCGGCACTAGGAAACAGACTGAGAAACCAGAGTAAAAGTTACTCCTGCATCCCGTTCCTTTTGTGCTAGATGAACGAACGTCTCTCCACATGCTCAGTTCTGAGGGATAACTGTGTGTGAAATCCGGCGTTCACATAGCTTGTTGGGAACACAAAGCTTCTTTCATTTGCAAACTCCACTCCATACATATATAGAGGAGGTAATAGCTCCAACTTGGTTTTACTTTGAAAACTGCAGTAACTTCAAACCGGCACTAGGAAACAGAATGAGAACCCGGAGAAAAAGGTTCTCCTTCAACCCGTTCCCTTTGTGCTAGATGAACGAACGTCTTTCCACATGCTCAGTTCTGAGAGTCAAGTGTGTGAGAAAGCCGTCCTTCACATAGTTTGTTGGGAACACAATGTTTCTTTTCAGTTGCAAACTCCACTCCATACATATATATGCATATGTACTAGCTCCATCTCGGTTTTACAGTGAAAACTGCAGGAACCTCAAACCGGCATTAGGAAACAGACTGAGAAACCAGAGTAAAAGTTTCTCCTGCAACCCGTTCCCTTTGTGCTAGATGAACGAACGTCTCTCCACATGCTCATTTCTGACAGATAAGTGTGTGTGTGAATGCCGTACTTCACTTGGCTTGTTGGGAACACAAAGTTTCTTTTCAGTTGCAAACTCCACTCCATACATATATATGGGGAGGTACTAGCCCCAAATCGGTTTTAGAGTGAAAACTGCAGGAACTTCAAACCGGCACTAAAAAAAAGACTGAGAAACCAGAGAAAAACATTCTCCTGCAACCCGTTCCCTTTGTGCTAGATGAACGAACGTCTCTCCACATGCTCAGTTCTGAGAGATAATTGTGTGTGAAAGCCGTGCTTCACCTAGCTTGTTGGGAACACAAAGTTTCTTTTCAGTTGCAAATTCCATTCCATATATATATATGGTTAGGTACTAGCCCCAACTCGGTTTTACAATGAAAACTGCAGGAAATTCAAACCGGCACTAGGAAACAGACGGAGAACCCAGAGTAAAAGTTTCTCAAGCAAACCTTTCCCATTGTGCTAGATGAACGAATGACTCTCCACATGCTCAGTTCTGAGAGATAATTGTGTGTGAAAGCCGCTTTTCACCTGGCTTGTTGGGAACACAATGTTTCTTTTCAGGTGCAAACTCCACTCCATACATATATATGGGGATGTACTAGCTCCAACTCGGTTTTACAGTGAAAACTGCAGGAACTTCAAACCGGCACTGGGAAACAGGCTGAGAAACCAGAGTAAAAGTTTCGCCTGCAACCCGTTCCTTTTGTGCTAGATGAACGAACGTCTTTCCACATGCTCATTTCTGAGAGATAAGTGTGTGTGAAAGCCGTCCTTCACATTGCTTGTTGGGAACACAAAGTTTCTTTTCAGTTGCAAACTCCACTCCATACATATATATGGGGAGGTAGTAGTTCCAAATCGGTTTTACAGTGAAAACTGCAGGAACTTCAAACCGGCACTAGGAAACACACTGAGATACAGAGTAAAAGTTTTCCTGCAACCCGTTCCTTTGTGCTTTATGAACGAACGTCTCTCCACATGCTCAGTTCTGAGAGAAAAGTGTGTGTGAAAGCCGTCCTTCACCTAGCTTGTTGGGAACACAAAGTTTCTTTTCCGTGGCAAACTCCACCCCATATATATATATGGGGAGGTACTAGCTCCAACTCGGTTTTACAGTGAAAACTGCAGGAACTTCAAACCGGCACTAGGAAACAGACTGAGAATCCAGAGTAAAACTTTCCCCTGCAACCCTTTCCCTTTGTGCTAGATGAACGAACGTCTCTCCACATGCTCAGTTCTGAGAGATATGTGTGTGTGAAAGCCGTCCTTCACCTACCTTGTGGGGAACACAAAGTTTCTTTTCAGATGCAAACTCCACTCCATACATATATATGGGTAGGTACTAGCCCCAACTCGGTTTTACAGTGAAAACAGCAGGAACTTCAAACAGGCACTAGGAAACAGACTGAGAATACAGAGAAAAAGTTTATTCTGCAACCCGTTCCCTTTGTGCTAGATGAACGAACGTCTCTCCACATGCTCAGTTCTGAGAGATAAGTGTGTGTGAAAGCCGTCCTTCACCTAGCTTGTTGGGAACACAAAGATTCTTTTCAGTTGCAAACTCCACTCCATACATATATATGGGGAGGTACTAGCTCCAACTGTTTTACAGTGAAAACTGCAGGAACTTCAAACCGGCACTAGGAAACAGATTGAGAAACCAGAGTAAAAGTTTCTCCTGCAACCCGTTCCCTTTGTGCTAGATGAACGAACGTCTCTCCACATGCTCATTTCTGAGAGATAAGTGTGTGTGAAAGCCGTCCTTCACCTAGCTTGTTGGGAACACAAAGTTTCTTTTCAGTTGCAAACTCCACTCCATACATATATATGGGGAGGTACTAGCTCCAACTCGGTTTTACAGAGAAAACTGCAGGAACTTCAAACCGGCACTAGGAAACAGACTGAGAAACAGAGTAAAACTTTCTCCTGCAACCAGTTCCCTTTGTGCGTGATGAACGAAAGTCTCTCCACATGCTCAGATCTGAGAGATAAGTGTGTGTGAAAGCCGTCCTTCACCTAGCATTTTGGGAACACAAAGATTCTTTTCAGTTGCAAACTCCACTCCATATATATTTATGGGGAGGCACTAGCTCCAAATCGGTTTTACTGTGAAAACTGCAGGAACTTCTAACCGACAACAGGAAACTGACTGAGAATCCAGAGTAAAAGTTTCTCCTGCATCCCTTTCCCTTTGTGCTAGATGAACGAAAGTCTCTCCACATGCTCAGTTCTGAGAGATAAGTGTGTGTGAAAGCCGTCCTTCACCTAGCTTGTTGGGAACACAAAGATTCTTTTAAGTTGCAAACTCCACTCCATACATATATATGGGGAGGTACTAGCTCCAACTCGGTTTTACAGTGAAAACTGCAGGAACTTCAAACCGGCACTAGGAAACAGACTGAGAAACCAGAGTAAAAGTTTCTCCTGAAACCCGTTCCCTTTGTGCTAGATGAAAGAACACTCTTCACATGCTCAGTTCTGCGAGATAATTGGGTGTGAAAGCCGTCCTTCACCTAGCTTCTTGGGAACACAGTTTCTTTTCTGTTGCAAACACCACTCCATACATATATATAGGGAGGTACTAGCTCCAACTCGGTTTTACAGAGAAAACTGCAGGAACTTTAAACCGGCACTAGGAAACAGACTGAGAAACCAGAGTAAAAGTGACTCCTGCAACTCGTTCCCCTTTTCCTAGGTGAACGAAAGTCTCTCCACATGCTCAATTTTGAGAGATAAGTGTGGGTGAAAGCCGTCATTCACCTAGCATTTTGGGAACACAAAGTTTCCTTTCAGTTGCAAACTCCACGCCATACATATATATGGGGAGGTACTAGCCCCAACTCGGTTTTACAGTGAAAACATCAGGAACTTCAAACCGGCACTAGGAAACAGACTGAGAATCCAGAGTAAAATTTTCATCTGCAACCCGTTCCCTTTGTGCTTGATGAACGAACGTCTCTCCACATGCTCAGTTCTGAGAGATAAGTGTGTGTGAAAGCCGTCCTTCACCTAGCTTGTTGGGAACACAAAGATTCTTTTCAGTTGCAAACTCCACTCCATGAATATATATGGGGAAGTACAAGCTCCAACTCGGTTTTACAGTGAAAACTGCAGGAATTTCAAACCGGCACTAGGAAAAAGACTGAGAAACCAGAGTAAAAGTTTCTCCTGCAACACTTTCCCTTTGTGCTAGATGAACGAACACACTTCACATGCTCAGTTCCAAGAGATAATTGGGTGTGAAAGCCGTCTTTCACATAGCTTCTTGGGAACACAGTTTCTTTTCTGTTGCAAACCCCACTCCATACATATATATGGGGAGGTACTAGCTCCAACTCGGTTTTACAGAGAAAACTGCAGGAACTTTAAACCGGCACTAGGAAACAGACTGAGAAACCAGAGTAAAAGTTTCTCCTGAAACGCATTCCCTTTGTGCTAGATGAACGAACACTCTTCACATGCTCAGTTCTGAGAGATATGTGTGTGTGAAAGCCGTCCTTCAACTAGCTTGTTGGGAACACATAGTTTCTTTTCAGTTGCAAACTCCACTCCATACATATATATGGGGAGGTACTAGCTGAAACTCGGTTTTACAGTGAAAACTGCAGGAACTTCAAACCGGCACTAGGAAACAGACTGAGAAACCAGAGTAAAATTTCTCCTGCAACCAGTTCCCTTTGTGCTAGATGAACGAACGTCTCTCCGCATGCTCAGTTCTAAGAGATATGTGTGTGTGAAAGCCGTCCTTCACCTAGATTTTAGGGAACACAAAGTTTCTTTTCAGTTGCAAATTCCACTCCAAACATATTTATGGGGAGGTACTAGCTCCAACTCGGTATTACAGTGAAAACTGCAGGAACTTCAAAATGGCACCAGGAAACAGACTGAGATACCAGAGTAAAAGTTACTCCTGCAACTCGTTCCCTTTTTGCTAGGTGAACGAAAGTCTCTCCACATGCTCAGTTCTGAGAGATAAGTGTGTGTGAAAGCCGTAATTCACATAGCATTTTGGGAACACAAAGATTCTTTTCAGTTGCAAATTCCACTCCATATATATTTATGGGGAGGTACTAGCTCCAAATCGGTTTTACAGTGAAAACTGTGGAACTTCAAACCGACAACAGGAAACAGACTGAGAAACCAGAGTAAAAGTTTCTCCTGCATCCCGTTCACTTTGTGCTAGATGAACGAACACTCTTCACATGCTCAGTTCTGAGAGATAAGTGTGTGTGAAAGCCGTCCTTCACCTAGCTTGTGGGGAACACAAAGTTTCTTTTCAGATGCAAGCTCCACTCCATACATATATATGGGTATGTACTAGCCCCAACTCGGTTTTACAGTGAAAACAGCAGGAACATCAAACCGGCAATAGGAAACAGACTGAGAAACCAGAGTAAAAGTTTCTCCTGAAACCCGTTCCCTTTGTGCTAGATGAACGAACACACTTCACATGCTCAGTTCTGAGAGATAATTGGGTGTGAAAGCCGTCCTTCACCTAGCTTCTTGGGAACACAGTTTATTTTCTATTGCAAACACCACTCCATACATATATATGGTGAGGTACTAGCTCCAAATCGGTTTTACAGAGAAAACTGCAGGAACTTTAAACCGGCACTAGGAAACAGACTGAGAAACCAGAGTAAAATTTTCTCCTGAAACCCGTTCCCTTTGTGCTAGATGAACGAACACTCTTCACATGCTCAGTTCTGAGAGATAAGTGTGTGTGAAAGTCGTCCTTCAACTAGCTTGTTGGGAACACAAAGTTTTTTTTCAGTTGCAAACTCCACTCCATACATATATATGGGGAGGTACTAGTTGAAACTCGGTTTTACAGTGAAAACTGCAGGAACTTCAAACCGGCACTAGGAAACAGACTAAGAAACCAGAGTAAAATTTCTCCTGCAACCAGTTCCCTTTGTGCTAGATGAACGAACGTCTCTCCGCATGCTCAGTTCTAAGAGATAAGTGTGTGTGAAAGCCGTCCTTCACCTAGCTTTTAGGGAACACAAAGTTTCTTTTCAGTTGCAAATTCCACTCCAACCATATTTATGGGGAGGTACTAGCTCCAACTCGGTATTACAGTGAAAACTGCAGGAACTTCAAAATGGCACTAGGAAACAGACTGAGAAACCAGAGTAAAAGTTACTACTGCAACTCGTTCCAATTTTGCTAGGTGAACGAACGTCTCTCCACATGCTCAATTCTGAGAGATAAGTGTGGGTGAAAGCCGTCCTTCACCTAGCTTTTTGGGAACACAAAGTTTCTTTTCAGTTGCAAACTCCACTCCATATATATATATATGGGGAGGTACTAGCTCCAACGGTTTTACAGTGAAAACTGCAGGAACTTCAAACCGGCACTAGGAAACAGACTGAGAAACCAGAGTAAAATTTTCTCCTGCATCCCGTTCCCTTTGTGCTAGATGAACGAACGTCTATCCACATGCTCATTTCTGAGAGATAAGTGTGTGTGAAAGCCGTCCTTCACCTAGCTTGTTGGGAACACAAAGATTCTTTTCAGTTGCAAACTCCAATCCATACATATAAATGCGGAGGTACTAGCTCCAACTCTGTTTTACAGTGAAAACTGCAGGAACTTCAAACCGGCACTAGGAAACAGACTGAGAAACCAGAGTAAAAGTTACTCCTGCATCCCGTTCCCTTTGTGCTAGATGAACGAACACTCTTCACATGCTCAGGTCTGAGATATAAGTGTGTGTGAAAGCCGTCCTTCACCTAGCTTCTTGGGAACACATTTTCTTTTCAGTTGCAAACCCCACTCCATACATATATATGGGGAGGTACTAGCTCCAACTCTGTTTTACAGTGAAAACTGCAGGAATTTCAAACCGGCGCTAGGAAACAGAATGAGAAACCAGAGTAAAAATTTCTCCTGCAACCCGTTCCCTTTGTGCTAGATGAACGAACACACTTCACATGCTCAGTTCTGAGAGATAAATGTGTGTGAAAGCCTTCCTTCACCTAGCTTGTGGGGAACACAAAGTTTCTTTTCAGATGCAAACCCCACTCCATATATATATATGGGTAGGTACAAGCCCAAACTCGATTTTACAGTTAAAACAGTAGGAACTTCAAACCGGCACTAGGAAACAGACTGAGAATACAGAGAAAAAGTTTCTTCTGCAACCCGTTACCTTTGTGCAAGATGAACGAACGTCTCTCCACATGCTCAGTTCTGAGAGATAAGTGTGTGTGAAAGTCGTCCTTTACCTAGCTTGTGGGAACACAAAGTTTCTTTTCAGTTGGAAACTCCACTCCATACATATATAGGGGAGGTTATAGCTCCAACTCGGTTTTACAGTGAAAACTGCAGGTACTTCAAACCGACACTAGGTAACAGATTGTGAATCCACAGTAAAAGTTTCTCCTGCAACCTGTTCCCTTTGTGCTAGATGAACGAATTTCTCTCCACATGCTCAGTTCTGAGAGATAATTGTGTGTGAAACCCGTCCTTCAACTAGCTTGTTGGGAACACAAAGTTTTTTTCACTTGCAAACTCCACTCCATACATATATAGGGGAGGTACTAGCTCCAACTCGGTTTTATAGTGAAAATTGCAGGAACTTCAAACCGGCACTAGGAAACAGACTGAGAAACCAGAGTAAAAATTTCTCCTACAACCCGTTCCTTTTGTGCTAGATGAACGAACGTCTCTCCACATGCTCAGTTCTGAGGGATAACTGTGTGTGAAAGCCGGCGTTCACATAGCTTGTTGGGAACACAAAGCTTCTTTCATTTGCAAACTCCACTCCATACATATATAGAGGAGGTAATAGCTCCAACTCGGTTTTACAGTGAAAACTGCAGGAACTTCAAACCAGCACTAAGTAACAGACTGTGAATCCACAGTAAAAGTTTCTCCTGCAACCTGTTCCCTTTGTGCTAGATGAACGAAAGTCTCTCCACATGCTCAGTTCTGAGAGATAATTGTGTGTGAAACCTGTCCTTCAACTAGCTTGTTGGAAACACAAAGTTTCTTTTCACTTGCATACTCCACTCCATACATATATATGGGGAGGTACGAGCTCCAACTTGGTTTTAATTTGAAAACTGCAGTAACTTCAAACCGGCACTAGGAAACAGAAAGAGAACCCGGAGAAAAAGGTTCTCCTTCAACCCGTTCCCTTTGTGCTAGATGAACGAACGTCTTTCCACATGCTCAGTTCTGAGAGACAAGTGTGTGAGAAAGCCGTCCTTCACATAGCTTGTTGGGAACACAATGTTTCTTTTAAGTTGCAAACTCCACTCCATATATATATATGGGGAGGTACTAGCAACAACTCGGTTTTACAGTGAAAACTGCAGGAACTTCAAACCGGCACTAGGAAACAGACTGAGAAAAAGAGTAAAAGTTTCTCCTGCAACCTGTTCCCTTTGTGCTAGATGAACGAACGTCTCTCCACAAGCTCAGTTCTGAGAGATAATGTGTGTGAAACCCGTCCTTCACTTATCTTGTTGGGAACACAAAGTTTGTTTTCACTTGCAAACACCTCTCCATACATATATCTGGGGAGGTACGAGCTCCAAATCGGTTTTACAGTGAAAAATGCAGGAACTTCAAACCGGCACTAGGAAACAGACTGAGATACCAGAGTAATTGTTTCTCCTGCAACCCGTTCCCTTTGTGCTAGATGAATGAAATTCTCTGCACATGCTCAGTTCTGAGAGATAAGTGTGTGTGAAAGCCGTCCTTCAACTAGCTTGTTGGGAACACAAAGATTCTTTTCAGTTACAAACTCCATTCCATACATATATATGGGGAGGTACGAGCTCCAACTCGATTTTACAGTGAAATCTATTGGAACTTCAAACCGGCACTAAGAAACAGACTGAGAAACCAAAGAAAAATTTCTCCTGCAACCCGTTCCCTTTGTGCTAGATGAACGAACGTCTCTCCACATGATAAGTTCTGAGAGATAAGTGTGTGTGAAAGCCGTCCTTCATCTATCTTGTTGGGAAAATGTTTCTTTTCAGTTGCAAACTCCACTCCATACATATATATGGGGAGGTACGAGCTCCAACTCGGTTTTACAGTGAAAACTGCAGGAACTTCAAACCAGAACTAGGAAACAGACTGAGAAACCAGAGTAATAGTTTCTCCTGCAAACCGTTCCCTTTGTGCTAGATGAACGAACGTCTCTCCAGATGCTCAGTTCTGAGAGAAAAGTGTGTGTCAAAGCCGTACTACACCTAGCTAGTTGGGAACACAAAGTTTCTTTTCATTTGCAAACTCCACTCCATATATATATATGGGGAGGTACGAGCTCCAAATCGGTTTTACGGTGAAAAGTGCTGGAACTTCAAACCGGCACTAGGAAACAGACTGAGGAACCAGAGGTAAAATTTCTCCTGAAACCGGTTCCCTTTGTGCTAGATGAACGAACGTCTCTCCACATGCTCAGTTCTGAGAGATAAGTGTGTGTGAAAGCCGTCCTTCACATAGCTTGATGGGAACACAAAGTTTCTTTTCACTTACAAACTCCAATCCATATATATATAAGGGGAGGTACGAGCTCCAACTCGGTTTTACAGTGAAAACTGCAGGAACTTCAAACCGGTACTAGGAAACAGACTGAGAAACCAGAGATATAATTTCTCCTGCAACCGGTTCCCTTTGTGCTAGATGAACGAACGTCTCTCCACATGCTCAGTTCTGAGAGATAAGTGTGTGTGAAAGCATTACTTCACCTAGCTTCTTGTGAACACAAAGATTCTTTTCAGTTTCAAACTCCAATCCATACATATATATGGGGAGGTACTAGCTCCAACTCGGTTTAACAGTGAAAACAGCAGGAACTTCAAACCGGCACTAGGAAACTGACTGAGAAACAGAGTAAAAGTTTCTCCTGCATCCCGATCCCTTTGTGCTTTATGAACGAACGTCTCTCCACATGCTCAGTTCTGAGAGAAAATTGTGTGTGAAAGCCGTTCTTCACCTAGCTTGTTGGGAACACAAAGTTTCTTTTCAGTTGCAAACTCCACTCCATACATATTTATGGGGAGGTACAAGCTCCAACTCGTTATTACAGTGAAAACTGCAGGAACTTCAATATGGCACTAGGAAACAGACTGAAAACCAGAGTAAAAGTTATTCCTGCAAATCATTCCTTGTTTGCTAGGTGAACGAACGTCTCTCCACATGCTCAGTTCTGAGAGATAAGTGTGTGTGAAAGCCGTACTTCACCTAGCTTTTTGGGAACACATATTTACTTTTCAGTTGCAAACCCCACTCCATACATATATATGGGAATGTACTAGCTCCAACTCGGTTTTACAGTGAAAACTGCAGGAAATTCAAACCTGCACTAGGAAACAGACTGAGAAACCAGAGTAAAAGTTTCTCCTGCAACACTTTCCCTTTGTGCTAGATGAACGAACGTCTCTTCACATGCTCATTTCTGAGAGATAAGTGTGTGTGAAAGCCGTCCTTCAACTAGCTTGTAGGGAACACAAAGTTTCTTTTCAGTTGCAAACTCCACTCCATACTTATATATGGGGAGGTACTAGCTCCAACTCGGTTTTACAGTGAAAACTGCAGGAAATTCAAACCGGCACTAGGAAAAAGTCTGAGAAACCAGAGTAAAAGTTTCTCCTGAAACCCATTCCCTTTGTGCTAGATGAACGAACACTCTTCACATGCTCAGTTCTGAGAGATATATGTGTGTGAAAGCCGTACTTCAACTAGCTTGTTGGGAACACATAGTTTCTTTTCAGTTGCAAACTCCACTCCATACATATATATGGGGAGGTACTAGCTGAAACTCGGTTTTACAGTGAAAACTGCAGGAACTTCAAACCGGCACTAGGAAACAGACTGAGAAACCAGAGTAAAATTTCTCCTGCAACCAGTTCCCTTTGTGCTAGATGAACGAACGTCTCTCCGCATGCTCAGTTCTAAGAGATATGTGTGTGTGAAAGCCGTCCTTCACCTAGATTTTAGGGAACACAAAGTTTCTTTTCAGTTGCAAATTCCACTCCAAACATATTTATGGGGAGGTACTAGCTCCAACTCGGTATTACAGTGAAAACTGCAGGAACTTCAAAATGGCACTAGGAAACAGACTGAGATACCAGAGTAAAAGTTACTCCTGCAACTCGTTCCCTTTTTGCTAGGTGAACGAAAGTCTCTCCACATGCTCAGTTCTGAGAGATAAGTGTGTGTGAAAGCCGTAATTCACATAGCATTTTGGGAACACAAAGATTCTTTTCAGTTGCAAACTCCACTCCATATATATTTATGGGGAGGTACTAGCTCCAAATCGGTTTTACAGTGAAAACTTTGGAACTTCAAACCGACAACAGGAAACAGACTGAGAAACCTGAGTAAAAGTTTCCCCTGCATCCCGTTCACTTTGTGCTAGATGAACGAACACTCTTCACATGCTCAGTTCTGAGAGATAAGTGTGTGTGAAAGCCGTCCTTCACCTAGCTTGTGGGGAACACAAAGTTTCTTTTCAGATGCAAGCTCCACTCCATACATATATATGGGTATGTACTAGCCCCAACTCTGTTTTACAGTGAAAACAGCAGGAACATCAAACCGGCAATAGGAAACAGACTGAGAAACCAGAGAAAAAGTTTCTCCTGAAGCCCGTTCCCTTTGTGCTAGATGAACGAACACACTTCACATGCTCAGTTCTGAGAGATAATTGGGTGTGAAAGCCGTCCTTCTCCTAGCTTCTTGGGAACACAGTTTATTTTCTATTGCAAACACCACTCCATACATATATATGGTGAGGTACTAGCTCCAAATCGGTTTTACAGAGAAAACTGCAGGGACTTTAAACCGGCACTAGGAAACAGACTGAGAAACCAGAGTAAAAGTTTCTCCTGAAACCCGTTCCCTTTGTGCTAGATGAACGAACACTCTTCACATGCTCAGTTCTGAGAGATAAGTGTGTGTGAAAGTCGTCCTTCAACTAGCTTGTTGGGAACACAAAGTTTTTTTTCAGTTGCAAACTCCACTCCATACATATATATGTGGAGGTACTAGTTGAAACTCGGTTTTACAGTGAAAACTGCAGGAACTTCAAACCGGCACTAGGAAACAGACTAAGAAACCAGAGTAAAATTTCTCCTGCAACCAGTTCCCTTTGTGCTAGATGAACGAACGTCTCTCCGCATGCTCAGTTCTAAGAGATAAGTGTGTGTGAAAGCCGTCCTTCACCTAGCTTTTAGGGAACACAAAGTTTCTTTTCAGTTGCAAATTCCACTCCAACCATATTTATGGGGAGGTACTAGCTCCAACTCGGTATTACAGTGAAAACTGCAGGAACTTCAAAATGGCACTAGGAAACAGACTGAGAAACCAGAGTAAAAGTTACTACTGCAACTCGTTCCAATTTTGCTAGGTGAAAGAACGTCTCTCCACATGCTCAATTCTGAGAGATAAGTGTGGGTGAAAGCCGTCCTTCACCTAGCTTTTTGGGAACACAAAGTTTCTTTTCAGTTGCAAACTCCACTCCATATATATATATGGGGAGGTACTAGCTCCAACGGTTTTACAGTGAAAACTGCAGGAACTTCAAACCGGCACTAGGAAACAGACTGAGAAACCAGAGTAAAATTTTCTCTTGCATCCCGTTCCCTTTGTGCTAGATGAACGAACGTCTATCCACATGCTCATTTCTGAGAGATAAGTGTGTGTGAAAGCCGTCCTTCACCTAGCTTGTTGGGAACACAAAGTTTCTTTTCAGTTGCAAACTCCAATCCATACATATATATGCGGAGGTACTAGCTCCAACTCTGTTTTACAGTGAAAACTGCAGGAACTTCAAACCGGCACTAGGAAACAGACTGAGAAACCAGAGTAAAAGTTACTCCTGCATCCCGTTCCCTTTGTGCTAGATGAACGAACACTCTTCACATGCTCAGGTCTGAGAGATAAGTGTGTGTGAAAGCCGTCCTTCACCTAGCTTCTTGGGAACACATTTTCTTTTCAGTTGCAAACCCCACTCCATACATATATATGGGGAGGTACTAGCTCCAACTCTGTTTTACAGTGAAAACTGCAGGAATTTCAAACCGGCGCTAGGAAACAGAATGAGAAACCAGAGTAAAATTTTCTCCTGCAACCCGTTCCCTTTGTGCTCGATGAACGAACACACTTCACATGCTCAGTTCTGAGAGATAAATGTGTGTGAAAGCCTTCCTTCACCTAGCTAGTTGGGAACACAAAGTTTCTTTTCATTTGCAAACTCCACTCCATATATATATATGGGGAGGTACGAGCTCCAAATCGGTTTTACGGTGAAAAGTGCTGGAACTTCAAACCGGCACTAGGAAACAGACTGAGGAACCAGAGATAAAATTTCTCCTGAAACCGGTTCCCTTTGTGCTAGATGAACGAACGTCTCTCCACATGCTCAGTTCTGAGAGATAAGTGTGTGTGAAAGCCGTCCTACACATAGCTTGATGGGAACACAAAGTTTCTTTTCACTTACAAACTCCAATCCATATATATATAAGGGGAGGTACGAGCTCCAACTCGGTTTTACAGTGAAAACTGCAGGAACTTCAAACCGGTACTAGGAAACAGACTGAGAAACCAGAGATATAATTTCTCCTGCAACCGGTTCCCTTTGTGCTAGATGAACGAACATCTCTCCACATGCTCAGTTCTGAGAGATAAGTGTGTGTGAAAGCCGTCCTTCACCAAGCATGTTGGGAACACAAAGTTCCTTTTCAGTTTCAAACTCCACTCCCTACATATATATGGGGAGGTACGAGCGCCAACTCGGTTTTACAGAGAAAACTGCAGGAACTTCAATCTGGCACTAGGAAAAAGACTGAGAAACCAGTGAAAAAGTTTCCCCGGCAACCCGTTCCCTTTGTGCTACATGAACGAGCGTCTCTCTACGTGTTCAGTTCTGAGAGATAAGTGTGTGAGAAAGCCGTCCTTCACCTAGCTTGTTGGGAACACAAAGTTACTTTTCTGTTGCAAACTCCACTCCATACATATTTATGGGGAGGTACTAGCTCCAACTCATTATTACAGTGAAAACTGCAGGAACTACAACCAGGCACTAGGAAACAGATTTAGAAACCAGAGTAAAAGTTTCTCCTAAAATCCGTTACCTTTGTGCTAGATGAATGAACGACTCTCCACATGCTCAGTTCTGAGAGATAAGTGTGTGTGAAAGCCGTCCTTCACCTAGTTGTTGGGAACAAAATGTTTCTTTTCAGTTGCAAATTCCACTCCATACATATTTAAAGGGAGGTACTAGCTCCAACTCGGTATTACAGTGAAAACAGCAAGAACTTCAAAATGGCACTAGGAAACAGACTGAGAAACCAGAGTAAAAGTTTCTCCTGCAACACGTTTCCTTTGTGCTAGATGAACGAAGGACTCTCCACATGCTCAGTTCTGAGAGATATGTGTGTGTGAAAGCCGTCCTTCACCTAGATTGTTGGGAACACAAAGTTTCTTTTCAGTTGCAAACTCCACTCCATACATATATATGGGGAGGTACTAGCTCCAACTCGGTTTTACAGTGAAAACTTCAGGAATTTCAAACCGGCACTAGGAAACAGTGAGAGAACCCAGAGAAAAAGTTTATCCTGCAACAGGTTCCCTTTGTGCTAGATGAACGAACGTCTCTCCACATGCTCAGTTCTGAGAGATAAGTGTGTGTGAAAGCATTACTTCACCTAGCTTCTTGGGAACACAAAGATTCTTTTCAGTTTCAAACTCCACTCCATACATATATATGGGGAGGTACTAGCTCCAACTCGGTTTAACAGTGAAAACAGCAGGAACTTCAAACCGGCACTAGGAAACTGACTGAGAAACAGAGTAAAAGTTTCTCCTGCATCCCGATCCCTTTGTGCTTTATGAACGAACGTCTCTCCACATGCTCAGTTCTGAGAGAAAATTGTGTGTGAAAGCCGTACTTCACCTAGCTTGTTGGGAACACAAAGTTTCTTTTCAGTTGCAAACTCCACTCCATACATATTTATGGGGAGGTACTAGCTCCAACTCGTTATTACAGTGAAAACTGCAGGAACTTCAATATGGCACTAGGAAACAGACTGAAAACCAGAGTAAAAGTTATTCCTGCAAATCATTCCTTGTTTGCTAGGTGAACGAACGTCTCTCCACATGCTCAGTTCTGAGAGATAAGTGTGTGTGAAAGCCGTACTTCACCTAGCTTTTTGGGAACACATATTTACTTTTCAGTTGCATACCCCACTCCATACATATATATGGGAATGTACTAGCTCCAACTCGGTTTTACAGTGAAAACTGCAGGAAATTCAAACCTGCACTAGGAAACAGACTGAGAAACCAGAGTAAAAGTTTCTCCTGCAACACTTTCCTTTTGTGCTAGATGAACGAACGTCTCTTCACATGCTCATTACTGAGAGATAAGTGTGTGTGAAAGCCGTCCTTCAACTACCTTGTAGGGAACACAAAGATCCTTTTCAGTTGCAAACTCCACTCCATACTTACATATGGGGAGGTACTAGCTCCAACTCGGTTTTACAGTGAAAACTGCAGGAAATTCAAACCGGCACTAGGAAAAAGTCTGAGAAACCAGAGTAAAATTTTCTCCTGCAACCGGTTCCCTTTGTGCTAGATGAACGAATGTCTCTTCACATGCTCAGTTCTGAGAGATAATTGTGTGTGAAAGCCGTCCTTCACCTTGATTCTTGGGAACACAAAGTTTCTTTTCAGTTGCAAACTCCAATCCATACATATATATGGGCAGGTACTAGCTCCAACTCGTTTTTACAGTGAAAACTTCAGGAACTTCAAACCGGCACTAGGAAACAGAGAGAGAACCCAGAGAATAAGTTTATCCTGCAATCCGTTCCCTTTGTGCTAGATGAACGAACGTATCTCCACATGCTCAGTTCTGTGAGATAATTGTGTGTGAAAGCCGTACTTCACCTAGCTTGTTGGGAACACAAAGTTTCTTTTCAGTTGAAACTCCACTCCATACATATATATGGGGAGGTTCTAGCTCCAACTCGGTAGTACAGTGAAAACTGCAGGAACTTCAAAATGGCACTAGGAAACAGACTGAGAAAGCAGAGTAAATGTTTCTCCTGCAACCCGTTCCCATTGTGCTAGATGAACGAACGTCTCTCCACATTCTCAGTTCTGAGAGATACATGTGTGTGAAAGCCGTCCTTCACCTAGCTTGTTTGGAATACAAAGTTTCTTTTCAGTTGCAAACTCCACTCCATACATATTTATGGGGAGGTACTAGCTCCAACTCGTTATTACAGTGAAAACTGCAGGAACTTCAATATGGCACTAGGAAACAGACTGAAAACCAGAGTAAAAGTTATTCCTGCAAATCATTCCTTGTTTGCTAGGTGAACGAACGTCTCTCCACATGCTCAGTTCTGAGAGATAAGTGTGTGTGAAAGCCGTACTTCACCTAGCTTTTTGGGAACACATATTTACTTTTCAGTTGCATACCCCACTCCATACATATATATGGGAATGTACTAGCTCCAACTCGGTTTTACAGTGAAAACTGCAGGAAATTCAAACCTGCACTAGGAAACAGACTGAGAAACCAGAGTAAAAGTTTCTCCTGCAACACTTTCCTTTTGTGCTAGATGAACGAACGTCTCTTCACATGCTCATTACTGAGAGATAAGTGTGTGTGAAAGCCGTCCTTCAACTAGCTTGTAGGGAACACAAAGATCCTTTTCAGTTGCAAACTCCACTCCATACTTACATATGGGGAGGTACTAGCTCCAACTCGGTTTTACAGTGAAAACTGCAGGAAATTCAAACCGGCACTAGGAAAAAGTCTGAGAAACCAGAGTAAAATTTTCTCCTGCAACCGGTTCCCTTTGTGCTAGATGAACGAATGTCTCTTCACATGCTCAGTTCTGAGAGATAATTGTGTGTGAAAGCCGTCCTTCACCTTGATTCTTGGGAACACAAAGTTTCTTTTCAGTTGCAAACTCCAATCCATACATATATATGGGCAGGTACTAGCTCCAACTCGTTTTTACAGTGAAAACTTCAGGAACTTCAAACCGGCACTAGGAAACAGAGAGAGAACCCAGAGAATAAGTTTATCCTGCAATCCGTTCCCTTTGTGCTAGATGAACGAACGTATCTCCACATGCTCAGTTCTGTGAGATAATTGTGTGTGAAAGCCGTACTTCACCTAGCTTGTTGGGAACACAAAGTTTCTTTTCAGTTGAAACTCCACTCCATACATATATATGGGGAGGTTCTAGCTCCAACTCGGTAGTACAGTGAAAACTGCAGGAACTTCAAAATGGCACTAGGAAACAGACTGAGAAAGCAGAGTAAATGTTTCTCCTGCAACCCGTTCCCATTGTGCTAGATGAACGAACGTCTCTCCACATTCTCAGTTCTGAGAGATACATGTGTGTGAAAGCCGTCCTTCACCTAGCTTGTTTGGAATACAAAGTTTCTTTTCAGTTGCAAACTCCACTCCATACATATATATGGGGAAGTACTAGCTCCAACTCGGTTTTACAGTGAAAAATGCATTAACTTCAAACCGGCACTAAGAAAGAGACTGAGAATCCAGAGTAAAAGTTTCCCTGCAACCCGTTCCCTTTGTGCTAGATGAACGAACGTCTCTCCACATGCTCATTTCTGAGAGATAATTGTGTGTGAAAGCCGTACTTCACCTAGCTTGTTGGAAACACAAAGTTTCTTTTCAGTTGCAAACTCCACTCCATACATATATATGGGGAGGTACTAGCTCCAACTTGGTTTTACAGTGAAAACTGCAGGAACTTCAAACCGGCACTAGGAAACAGACTGAGAAACCAGAGTAAAAGTTTCTCCTGCAACCCGATCCATTTGTGCTAGATGAACGAACGTCTCTCCACATGCTCAGTTCTGAGATATAATTGTGTGTGAAAGCCGTCCTTCACATAGCTTTTTGGGAACACAAAGTTTCTTTTCAGATGCAAACCCCTCTCCATACATATATATGGGGTGGTACTAGCTATAACTCGGTTTTACAGTGAAAACTTCAGGAACTTCAAACCAGCACTAGGAAACAGACAGAGAACCCAGAGAAAAAGTTTCTCCTGCAACCCGTTCGCTTTGTGCTAGATGAACGAACGTCTATCCACATGCTCAGTTCTGAGAGATATGTGTGTGTGAAAGCCGTACTTCACCTAGCTTGTTGGGAACACAAAGTTTCTTTTCAGTTGCAAACCCCACACCATACATATATATGGGGAGGTACTAGCTCCAACTCGGTTTTACAGTGAAAACTGCAGGAACTTCAAACCGGCACTAGGAAACAGACTGAGAAACCAGAGTAAAAGTTTCTCCTGCAACCCGTTCCATTTTTGCTAGATGAACGAACGTCTCTCCACATGCTCAATCCTGATAGATAATTGTGTGTGAAAGCCGCCTTCACCTAGCTTCTTGGGAACACAGAGTTTCTTTTCAATTTCAAACTCCACTCCATACAAATATATGGGTAGGTACTAACCCCAACTCGGGTTTACAGTGAAAACTGCAGGAACTTCAAACCGGCAAAGGGAAACAGACTGAGAAACCAGAGTAAAAGTTTCTCCTGCAACCCGTTCCCTTTGTGCTAGATGAACGAAAGTCTCTCCACATGCTTAGTTCTGAGAGATATGTGTGTGTGAAAGCCGTCCTTCACCTAGCTTGTTGGGAAAACAAAGTTTCTTTTCAATTGCAAACTCGACTCCATACATATATATGGGGAGGTACTAGCTCCAACTCGGTTTTACAGTGAAAACTGCAGGAAATTCAAACCGGCACTAGGAAACAGACTGAGAATACTGAGTAAAAGTTACACCTGCCAATCGTTCCGTTTTTGCTAGATGAACGAACGTCTCTCCACATGCTCGGTTCTGAGAGATCAGTGTGTTTGAAAGCCGTCCTTCACCTAGCTTGTTGGGAACACAAAGTTTCTTTTCAGTTGCAAACTCCACTCCTTATATATATATGGGGAGGTACTAGCTCCAAATCGGTTTTACAGTGAAAACTGCAGGAACTTCAAACCGACTCTAGGAAACAGACTGAGATACCAGAGTAAAACTTTCTCCTGCAACCCGTTCCATTTATGCTAGATGAACGAACGTCTCCCCACATGCTCAGTTCTGAGAGATAAGTGTGTGTGTAAGCCGTCCTTCACCTAGCTTCTTGGGAACACAAAGTTTCTTTTCACTTGCAAACACCACTCCAGACATATATATGGGTATGTACTAGCCCCAACTCGGTTTTACAGTGAATACTGCAGGAACTTCAAACCGGCAACAGGAAACAGACTGAGAAACCAGAGAAATAGTTTCTCATGCAACCCATTCCCTTTGTGCTAGATGAACGAACGCCTCTCCACATGCTCAGTTCTGAGAGATAAGTGTGTGTGAAAGCCGTTCTTCACCTAGCTTGTTGGGAACACAAAGTTTCTTTTCACTTGCAAACTCCACTCCATAGTAATATATATGGGGAGGTACTAGCTCCAACTCGGTTTTACAGTGAAAACTGCAGGAACTTCAAACCGGCACTAGGAAACCATCTGAGAAACCAGAGTAAAAGTTTCTCCTGCAAACTGTTCCCTTTGTGCTAGATGAACGAACGTCTCTCCACATGCTCAGTTCTGAGAGATAAGTGTGTGTGAAAGCCGTACTTCACCTAGCTTGTTGGGAACACAAAGTTTCTTTTCAGTTGCAAACTCCACTTCATACATATATATGGGGAGGTACTAGCTCCAACTTTTTTTTACAGTGAAAACTGCAGGATCTTCAAACCAACACTAGGAAACAGACTGAGAAACCAGAGTAAAAGTTTCTCCTGCAACACGTTCCCTTTGTGTTAGATGAACGAACGTCTCTCCACATGCTCATTTCTGAGAGATAAGTGTGTGTGAAAGCCGTCCTTCACCTAGCTTGTTGGGAACACAAAGTTTCTTTTCATTTGAAACTCCACTCCATACATATATATGGGGAGGTTCTAGCTCCAACCCGGTATTACAGTGAAAACTGCAGGAACTTCAAAATGGCACTAGGAAACAGACTGAGAGACCAGAGTAAATGTTTCTCCTGCAACCCGTTCCCTTTGTGCTAGATGAACGAACGTCTCTCCACATGCTCAGTTCTGAGAGATAAGTGTGTGTGAAAGCCGTCCTTCACTTAGCTTGTTGGGAACACAAAGTTTCTTTTAAGTTGCAAAACCACTCCATACATATATATGGGTAGGTACTAGCTCCAAATCGGTTTTACAGTTAAAACTTCAGGAACTTCAAACAGGCAGTAGGAAACAGACTGAGAAACCAGAGTAAAAGTTTCTTCTGCAACCCGTTCCTTTTGTGCTTGATGAACGAACGTCTCTCCACATGCTCAGTTCTGAGAGATAAGTGTGTGTGAAAGCCGTCCTTCAACTAGCTTTTTGTTAACACAATGTTTCTTTTCACTTGCAAACTCCACTCCCTACATATATATGGGGAGGTACTAGCTCCAAATCTGTTTTACAGTGAAAACTGCAGGAACTTCAAACCGGCACTAGGAAACAGACTGGGAAACCAGAGTAAAAGTTTCTCCTGCAAACCGTTCCCTTTGTGCTAGATGAACGAACGTCTCTCCACTTGCTCAGATCTGAGAGAAAAGTGTGTGTGAAAGCCGTCCTTCATATAGCTTGTTGGGAACACAAAGTTTCTTTTCAGTTGCAAACTCCACTCCATACATATATATGGGGTGGTACTAGCACCAACTCGGTTTTACAGTGAAAAATGTTAGAACTTCAAACCGGCACTAGGAAACAGACTGAGAAAACAGAGAAAAAGTTTCACATGCAACCCTTTCCCTTTGTGCTAGATGAACGAAAGTCTCTCAACATGCTCAGTTCTCAGAGATAAACGTGTGTGAAAGCCGTCCTTCACCTAACTTGTTTTGAACACAAAGATTCTTTTCAGTTGCAAACTCCACTCCATACATATATATGGGGAGGTACTAGCTCCAACACTGTTTTACAGTGAAAACTGCTGGAACATCAAACCGGCACTAGGAAACAGACTGAGAATCCAGAGAAAAAGTTTCTCCTGCAACCCATTCCATTTGTGCTAGATGAACGAACGTCTCTCCACATGCTCAGTTCTGAGAGATAAGTGTGTGTGAAAGCCGTCCTTCACCTAGCTTGTTGGGAACACAAAGTTTCTTTTCAGTTGCAAACTGCTATCCATACATATATATGGGGTGGTACTAGCTCCAACTCGTGTTTACAGTGAAAACTGCAGGAACTTCAAACCGGCAGTAGGGAACAGACTGAGAAACCAGAGTAAAATTTCTCCTGCAAACCGTTCCCTTTGTGCTAGATGAAAGAACGTCACTCCACATGCTCAGTTCTGAGAGATATGTGTGTGTGTAAGCCGTCCTTCACCTAGCTTGCTGGGAACACAAAGTTTCTTTTCAGTTGCAAACTCCACTCCATACATATATATGGGGAGGTACTAGCTCCAATTCGGTTTCACAAAGAAAACTGCAGGAACTTCGAACTGGCAGTAGGAAACAGACTGAGAAACCAGAGTAAAAGTTTCTCCTGCAACACGTTCCCTTTGTGCTAGATGAACGAACGTCTCTCCACATGCTCAGTTCTGAGAGATAAGTGTGTGTGAAAGCCGTCCTTCACCAAGCTTGTTGGGAACACAAAGATTCTTTTCAGTTGCAAACTCTAATCCATACATATATATGGGTAGGTACAAACTCCAACTCGCTTTTACAGTGAAATCTGCAGGAAGTTCAAACCGGCACTAGGAAACAGAGTGAGAATCCAGAGTAAAATTTTCTCCTGAAACCCGTTCTTATTGTGCTAGATGAACGATCGTCTCTCCACATGCTCAGTTCTGAGAGATAAGTGTGTGTTAAAGCCGTCCTTCATATAGCATGTTTGAAACGCAAAGTTTCTTTTCAGTTGCAAACTCCACTCCATACATGTATATGGGGTGGTACTAGCACCAAATCGGTTTTACAGTGAAAACTGCTAGAACTTCAAACCGGCACTAGGAAACAGACTGAGAAAACACAGAAAAAGTTTCACCTGCAACCCTTTCCCTTTGTGCTAGATGAACGAAAGTCTCTCAACATGCTCAGTTCTCAGAGATAAATGTGTGTGAAAGCCGTCCTTCACCTAGCTGGTTCTGAACACATAGTTTCTTTTCAGTTGCAAACTCCACTCCATACATATATATGGGGAGGTAATAGCTCCAACTCTGTTTTACAGTGAAAACTGCAGGAATATCAAACCGGCACTAGGAAACAGACTGAGAACCTAGAGAAAAAGTTTCTCCTGCAACCCATTCCATTTGTGCTAGATGAACGAACGTCTCTCCACATGCTCAGTTCTGAGAGATAAGTGTGTGTGAAAGCCGTCCTTCACCTAGCTTGTACTGAACACAAAGTTTCTTTTCAAATGCAAACTCCACTCCATACTTATATATGGGGAAGTACTAGCTCCAACTCTGTTTTAGAGTGAAAACTGCAGGAAAATCAAACCGGCACTAGGAAACAGACTGAGAAACCAGAGTAAAAGTTTCTCCTGCAAACCGTTCCCTTTGTGCTAGATGAACGAACGTCTCTCCTCATACTCAGTTCTGAGAGATGAGTGTGTGTGAAAGCCGTCCTTCACATAGCTTGTTGGGAACGCAAAGTTTCTTTTCAGTTGCAAACTCCACTCCATACATATATATGGGGTGGTACTAGCACCAACTCGGTTTTACAGTGAAAACTGTTAGAACTTCAAACCGGCACTAGGAAACAGACTGAGAAAACAGAGAAAAAGTTTCACCTGCAACCCTTTCCATTTGTGCTAGATGAACGAAAGTCTCTCAACATGCTCAGTTCTCAGAGACAAATGTGTGTGAAAGCCGTCCTTCACCTAACTTGTTTTGAACACAAAGTTTCTTTTCAGTTGCAAACTCCACTCCATACATATATATGGGGAGGTAATAGCTCCAACACTGTTTTACAGTGAAAACTGCAGGAACATCAAACCGGCACTAGGAAACAGACTGAGAATCCAGAGAAAAAGTTTCTCCTGCAACCCATTCCATTTTTGCTAGATGAACGAACCTCTCTCCACATGCTCAATTCTGAGAGATAAGTGTGTGTGAAAGCCGTCCTTCACCTAGCTTGTTGGGAACACAAAGTTTCTTTTCAGTTGCAAACTGCTATCCATACATATATATGGGGTGGTACTAGCTCCAACTCGTGTTTACAGTGAAAACTGCAGGAACTTCAAACCGGCAGTAGGGAACAGACTGAGAAACCAGAGAAAAAGATTCTCCTGCAAACCGTTCCCTTTGTGCTAGATGAAAGAACGTCACTCCACATGCTCAGTTCTGAGAGATAAGTGTGTGTGTAAGCCGTCATTCAACTAGCTTGTTGGGAACACAAAGTTTCTTTTCAGTTGCAAACTCCACTCCATACATATATATGGGGAGGTACTAGCTCCAATTCGGTTTCACAAAGAAAACTGCAGGAACTTCGAACTGGCAGTAGGAAACAGACTGAGAAACCAGAGTAAAAGTTTCTCCTGCAACACGTTCCCTTTGTGCTAGATGAACGAACGTCTCTCCACATGCTCAGTTCTGAGAGATAAGTGTGTGTGAAAGCCGTCCTTCACCTAGCTTGTTGGGAACACAAAGATTCTTTTCAGTTGCAAACTCTAATCCGTACATATATATGGGTAGGTACAAACTCCAACTCGCTTTTACAGTGAAATCTGCAGGAACTTCAAACCGGCACTAGGAAACAGACTGAGATCCTAGAGAAATAGTTTCTCCTGCAACCCATTCCATTTGTGCTAGATGAACGAACGTCTCTCCACATGCTCAGTTCTGAGAGATAAGTGTGTGTGAAAGCCGTCCTTCACCTAGCTTGTACTGAACACAAAGTTTCTTTTCAATTGCAAACTCCACTCCATACTTATATATGGGGAGGTACTAGCTCCAACTCTGTTTTAGAGTGAAAACTGCAGGAAATTCAAACCGGCACTTGGAAACAGACTGAGAAACCAGAGTAAAAGTTTATCCTGCAACACATTCCCTTTGTGCTAGATGAACGAAAGTCTCTTCACATGCTCAGTTCTGAGAGATAAGTGTGTGTGAAAGCCGTCCTTCACCTAGCTTGTTGGGAACACAAAGTTTCTTTTCAGTTGCAAACTGCTATCCATATATATATATGGTGTGGTACTAGCTCCAACTCGTGTTTACAGTGAAAACTGCAGGAACTTCAAACCGGCAGTAGGAAACAGACTGAGAAACCAGAGTAAAAGTTTCTCCTGCAAACCGTTCCCTTTGTGCTAGATGAACGAACGTCACTCCACATGCTCAGTTCTGAGAGATAAGTGTGTGTGAAAGCCGTGCTTCAACTAGCTTGTTGGGAACACAAAGTTTCTTTTCAGTTGCAAACTCCACTCCATACATATATATATGGGGAGGTACTAGCACCAACTCGGTTTTACAGTGAAAACTGCTGGAACTTCAAATCGGCACTAGGAAACAGACTGTGAAACCAGAGTAAAAGTTTCTCCTGCAACCCGTTCCCTTTGTGCTAGATGAACGAACGTCTCTCCAAATGCTCAGTTCTGAGAGATAATTGTGTGTGTAAGCCGTCCTTAACCTAGATTGTTGGGAACACAAAGTTTATTTTCAGTTGCAAACTCCACTCCATACATATATATGGGGAGGTACTAGCTCCAATTCCGTTTCACAGAAAAAACTGCAGGAACTTCGAACTGGCAGTAGGAAACAGACTGAGAAACCAGAGTAAAAGTTTCTCCTGCAACCCGTTCCCTTTGTGCTAGATGAACGAACTTCTCTCCACATGCTCAGTTCTGAGAGATAAGTGTGTGTGAAGGCCGTATTTCACCTAGCTTGTTGGGAACACAATGTTTATTTTCAGTTGCCAACTCCACCCCATACATATATATTGGGAGGTACTAGCTCCAACTCGGATATAAAGTGAAAACTGCAGGAACTTCCAACCGGTAGTAGGAAACAGAATAAAAACCAGAGTAAAATTTCACCTGCAACCCGTTCCCTTTGGGCTAGATGAACGAACGTCTCTCCACATGCTCAGTTCTGAGAGATAAGTGTGTGTGAAAGCCGTATTTCACTTAGCTTGTTGGGAGCACAAAGTGTCTTTTCAGTTGCAAACTCCACTCTATACATATATATGGGGAGATACTAGCTAAAACTCTGTTTTACAGTGAAAACTGTAGGAAATTCAAACCGGCAGTAGGAAACAGACTGAGAAACGAGAGTAAATTTTCTCCTTCAAACCGTTCCCTTTGTGCTAGATGAACGAACGTCTCTCCACATGCTCAGTTCTGAGATATAATTGTGTGTGAAAGCCGTCCTTCACCTAGCTTGTTGGGAACGCAAAGTTTCTTTTCATTTGCAAACTCCACTCCATACATATATATGGGGTGGTACTAACACCAAATCTGTTTTACAGTGAAAACTGCTAGAACTTCAAACCGGCACTAGGAAACAGACTGAGAAAACAGAGAAAAAGTTTCACCTGCAAACCTTTCCCTTTGTGCTAGATGAACGAAAGTCTCTCAACATGCTCAGTTCTCAGAGATAAATGTGTGTGAAAGCCGTCCTTCACCTAGCTTGTTCTGAACACAAAGTTTGTTTTCATTTGCAATCTCCACTCCATACATATATATGGGGAGGTACTAGCTCCAATTCGGTTTCACAGAGAAAACTGCAGGAACTTCGAACTGGCAGTAGGAAACAGACTGAGAAACCAGAGTAAAAGTTTCTCCTGCAACCCGTTCCCTTTGTGCTAGATGAACGAACGTCTCTCCACATGCTCAGTTCTGAGAGATAAGTGTGTGTGAAAGCCGTCCTTCACCTAACTTGTTGGGAACACAAAGATTCTTTTCAGTTGCAAACTCCAATCCATACATATATATGGGTAGGAACAAAATCCAACTCGCTTTTACAATGAAATCTGCAGGAACATCAAACCGGCACTAGGAAACAGACTGAGAATCCAGAGTAAAATTTTCTCCTGAAACCCGTTCCTATTGTGCTAGATGAACGAACGTCTCTCCACATGCTGAGTTCTGAGAGATAAGTGTGTGTGAAAGCCGTCCTTCACCTAGCTTGTACTGAACACAAAGATTCTTTTCAGTTGCAAACTCCACTCCATACTTATATATGGGGAGGTACTAACTCCAACTCTGTTTTAGAGTGAAAACTGCAGGAAATTCAAACCGGCACTAGGAAACAGACTGAGAAACCAGAGTAAAACTTTCTCCTGCAACCCATTCCCCTTGTGCTAGATGAACGAACGTCTCTTCACATGCTCAGTTCTGAGAGATAAGTGTGTGAGAAAGCCGTCCTTCACCTAGCTTGTTGGGAACACAAAGTTTCTTTTCAGTTGCAAACTGCTATCCATATATATATATGGTGTGGTACTAGCTCCAACTCGTGTTTACAGTGAAAACTGCAGGAAATTCAAACCGGCATTAGGAAACAGACTGAGAAACCAGAGTAAAAGTTTCTCCTGCAAACCGTTCCCTTTGTGCTAGATGAACGAACGTCACTCCACATGCTCAGTTCTGAGAGATAAATGTGTGTGAAAGCCGTGCTTCAACTAGCTTGTTGGGAAAACAAAGGTTCTTTTCAGTTGCAAACTCCACTCCATACATATATATGGGGAGGTACTAGAACCAACTCGATTTTACAGTGAAAACTGCTGGAAATTCAAATCTGCACTAGGAAACAGACTGAGAAACCAGAGTAAAAGTTTCTCCTGCAACCTGTTCCCTTTGTGCTAGATGAACGAACGTCTCTCCACATGCTCAGTTCTGAGAGATAATTGTGTGTGTAAGCCATCCTTAACCTAGATTGTTGGGAACACAAAGTTTCTTTTCAGTTGCAAACTTCAATCCATACATATATATGGGGAGGTACTAGCTCCAGTTCGGTTTCACAGAGAAAACTGCAGGAACTTCGAACTGGCAGTAGGAAACAGACTGAGAAACCAGAGTAAAAGTTTCTCCTGTATACCGTTCCCTTTGTGCTAGATGAACGAACGTCTCTCCACATGCTCAGTTCTGAGAGATAAGTGTGTGTTAAAGCCGTCCTTCATATAGCATGTTTGAAACGCAAAGTTTCTTTTCAGTTGCTAACTCCACTCCATACATGTATATGGGGTGGTACTAGCACCAACTCGGTTTTACAGTGAAAACTGCTAGAACTTCAAACCGGCACTAGGAAACAGACTGAGAAAACAGAGAAAAAGTTTCACCTGCAACCCTTTCCATTTTTGCTAGATGAACGAAAGTCTCTCAACATGCTCAGTTCTCAGAGATAAATGTGTGTGAAAGCCGTCCTTCACCTAGCTTGTTCTGAAAACATAGTTTCTTTTCAGTTGCAAACTCCACTCCATACATATATATGGGGAGGTAATAGCTCCAACTCTGTTTTAAAGTGAAAACTGCAGGAACATCAAACCGGCACTAGGAAACAGACTGAGATCCTAGAGAAATAGTTTCTCCTGCAACCCATTCCATTTGAGCTAGATGAACGAACGTCTCTCCACATGCTCAGTTCTGAGAGATAAGTGTGTGTGAAAGCCGTCCTTCACCTAGCTTGTACTGAACACAAAGTTTCTTTTCAATTGCAAACTCCACTCCATACTTATATATGGGGAGGTACTAGCTCCAACTCTGTTTTAGAGTGAAAACTGCAGGAAATTCAAACCGGCACTTGGAAACAGACTGAGAAACCAGAGTAAAAGTTTATCCTGCAACACATTCCCTTTGTGCTAGATGAACGAAAGTCTCTTCACATGCTCAGTTCTGAGAGATAAGTGTGTGTGAAAGCCGTCCTTCACCTAGCTTGTTGGGAACACAAAGTTTCTTTTCAGTTGCAAACTGCTATCCATATATATATATGGTGTGGTACTAGCTCCAACTCGTGTTTACAGTGAAAACTGCAGGAACTTCAAACCGGCAGTAGGAAACAGACTGAGAAACCAGAGTAAAAGTTTCTCCTGCAAACCGTTCCATTTGTGCTAGATGAACGAACGTCACTCCACATGCTCAGTTCTGAGAGATAAGTGTGTGTGAAAGCCGTCCTTCAACTAGCTTGTTGGGAACACAAAGTTTCTTTTCAGTTGCAAACTCCACTCCATACATATATATATGGGGAGGTACTAGCACCAACTCGGTTTTACAGTGAAAACTGCTGGAACTTCAAATCGGCACTAGGAAACAGACTGTGAAACCAGAGTAAAAGTTTCTCCTGCAACCCGTTCCCTTTGTGCTAGATGAACGAACGTCTCTCCAAATGCTCAGTTCTGAGAGATAATTGTGTGTGTAAGCCGTCCTTAACCTAGATTGTTGGGAACACAAAGTTTATTTTCAGTTGCAAACTCCACTCCATACATATATATGGGGAGGTACTAGCTCCAATTCCGTTTCACAGAGAAAACTGCAGGAACTTCGAACTGGCAGTAGGAAACAGACTGAGAAACCAGAGTAAATGTTTCTCCTGCAAACCGTTCCCTTTGTGCTAGATGAACGAACGTCACTCCACATGCTCAGTTCTGAGAGATAAGTGTGTGTGAAAGCCGTCCTTCAACTAGCTTGTTGGGAACACAAAGTTTCTTTTCAGTTGCAATCTCCACTCCATACATATATATTGGGAGGTACTAGCACCAACTCGGTTTTACAGTGAAAACTGCTGGAACTTAAAATCGGCGCTAGGAAACAGACTGAAAAACCAGGGTAAAAGTTTCTCCTGCAACCCGTTCCCTTTGTGCTAGATGAACGAACTTCTCTCCACATGCTCAGTTCTGAGAGATAAGTGTGTGTGAAGGCCGTACTTCACCTAGCTTGTTGGGAACACAATGTTTATTTTCAGTTGCCAACTCCACCCCATACATATATATGGGGAGGTACTAGCTCCAACTCGGATATAAAGTGAAAACTGCAGGAACTTCCAACCGGTAGTAGGAAACAGACTAAAAACCAGAGTAAAATTTCACCTGCAACCCGTTCCCTTTGGGCTAGATGAACGAACGTCTCTCCACATGCTCAGATCTGAGAGATAAGTGTGTGTGAAAGCCGTACTTCACTTAGCTTGTTGGGAGCACAAAGTGTCTTTTCAGTTGCAAACTCCACTCTATACATATATATGGGGAGATACTAGCTAAAACTCTGTTTTACAGTGAAAACTGCAGGAAATTCAAACCGGCAGTAGGAAACAGACTGAGAAACGAGAGTAAATTTTCTCCTTCAAACCGTTCCCTTTGTGCTAGATGAACGAACGTCTCTCCACATGCTCAGTTCTGAGATATAATTGTGTGTGAAAGCCGTCCTTCACCTAGCTTGTTGGGAACGCAAAGTTTCTTTTCATTTGCAAACTCCACTCCATACATATATATGGGGTGGTACTAACACCAAATCTGTTTTACAGTGAAAACTGCTAGAACTTCAAACCGGCACTAGGAAACAGACTGAGAAAACAGAGAAAAAGTTTCACCTGCAAACCTTTCCCTTTGTGCTAGATGAACGAAAGTCTCTCAACATGCTCAGTTCTCAGAGATAAATGTGTGTGAAAGCCGTCCTTCACCTAGCTTGTTCTGAACACAAAGTTTGTTTTCATTTGCAAACTCCACTCCATACATATATATGGGGAGGTACTAGCTCCAATTCGGTTTCACAGAGAAAACTGCAGGAACTTCGAACTGGCAGTAGGAAACAGACTGAGAAACCAGAGTAAAAGTTTCTCCTGCAACCCGTTCCCTTTGTGCTAGATGAACGAACGTCTCTCCACATGCTCAGTTCTGAGAGATAAGTGTGTGTGAAAGCCGTCCTTCACCTAACTTGTTGGGAACACAAAGATTCTTTTCAGTTGCAAACTCCAATCCATACATATATATGGGTAGGAACAAAATCCAACTCGCTTTTACAATGAAATCTGCAGGAACATCAAACCGGCACTAGGAAACAGACTGAGAATCCAGAGTAAAATTTTCTCCTGAAACCCGTTCCTATTGTGCTAGATGAACGAACGTCTCTCCACATGCTGAGTTCTGAGAGATAAGTGTGTGTGAAAGCCGTCCTTCACCTAGCTTGTACTGAACACAAAGATTCTTTTCAGTTGCAAACTCCACTCCATACTTATATATGGGGAGGTACTAACTCCAACTCTGTTTTAGAGTGAAAACTGCAGGAAATTCAAACCGGCATTAGGAAACAGACTGAGAAACCAGAGTAAAAGTTTCTCCTGCAAACCGTTCCCTTTGTGCTAGATGAACGAACGTCACTCCACATGCTCAGTTCTGATAGATAAATGTGTGTGAAAGCCGTGCTTCAACTAGCTTGTTGGGAAAACAAAGGTTCTTTTCAGTTGCAAACTCCACTCCATACATATATATGGGGAGGTACAAGATCCAACTCGATTTTACAGTGAAAACTGCTGGAAATTCAAATCTGCACTAGGAAACAGACTGAGAAACCAGAGTAAAAGTTTCTCCTGCAACCTGTTCCCTTTGTGCTAGATGAACGAACGTCTCTCCACATGCTCAGTTCTGAGAGATAATTGTGTGTGTAAGCCGTCCTTAACCTAGATTGTTGGGAACACAAAGTTTCTTTTCAGTTGCAAACTCCAATCCATACATATATATGGGGAGGTACTAGCTCCAGTTCGGTTTCACAGAGAAAACTGCAGGAACTTCGAACTGGCCGTAGGAAACAGACTGAGAAACCAGAGTAAAAGTTTCTCCTGTATACCGTTCCCTTTGTGCTAGATGAACGAACGTCTCTCCACATGCTCAGTTCTGAGAGATAAGTGTGTGTTAAAGCCGTCCTTCATATAGCATGTTTGAAACGCAAAGTTTCTTTTCAGTTGCAAACTCCACTCCATACATGTATATGGGGTGGTACTAGCACCAACTCGGTTTTACAGTGAAAACTGCTTGAACTTCAAACCGGCACTAGGAAACAGACTGAGAAAACAGAGAAAAAGTTTCACCTGCAACCCTTTCCCTTTGTGCTAGATGAACGAAAGTCTCTCAACATGCTCAGTTCTCAGAGATAAATGTGTCTGAAAGCCGTCCTTCACCTAGCTTGTTCTGAAAACATAGTTTCTTTTCAGTTGCAAACTCCACTCCATACATATATATGGGGAGGTAATAGCTCCAACTCTGTTTTAAAGTGAAAACTGCAGGAACATCAAACCGGCACTAGGAAACAGACTGAGATCCTAGAGAAATAGTTTCTCCTGCAACCCATTCCATTTGAGCTAGATGAACGAACGTCTCTCCACATGCTCAGTTCTGAGAGATAAGTGTGTGTGAAAGCCGTCCTTCACCTAGCTTGTACTGAACACAAAGTTTCTTTTCAATTGCAAACTCCACTCCATACTTATATATGGGGAGGTACTAGCTCCAACTCTGTTTTAGAGTGAAAACTGCAGGAAATTCAAACCGGCACTTGGAAACAGACTGAGAAACCAGAGTAAAAGTTTATCCTGCAACACATTCCCTTTGTGCTAGATGAACGAAAGTCTCTTCACATGCTCAGTTCTGAGAGATATGTGTGTGTGAAAGCCGTCCTTCACCTAGCTTGTTGGGAACACAAAGTTTCTTTTCAGTTGCAAACTGCTATCCATATATATATATGGTGTGGTACTAGCTCCAACTCGTGTTTACAGTGAAAACTGCAGGAACTTCAAACCGGCAGTAGGAAACAGACTGAGAAACCAGAGTAAAAGTTTCTCCTGCAAACCGTTCCCTTTGTGCTAGATGAACGAACGTCACTCCACATGCTCAGTTCTGAGAGATAAGTGTGTGTGAAAGCCGTCCTTCAACTAGCTTGTTGGGAACACAAAGTTTCTTTTCAGTTGCAAACTCCACTCCATACATATATATGGGTAGGTACTAGCACCAACTCGGTTTTACAGTGAAAACTGCTGGAACTTCAAATCGGCACTAGGAAACAGACTGTGAAACCAGAGTAAAAGTTTCTCCTGCAACCCGTTCCCTTTGTGCTAGATGAACGAACGTCTCTCCAAATGCTCAGTTCTGAGAGATAATTCTGTGTGTAAGCCGTCCTTAACCTAGATTGTTGGGAACACAAAGTTTATTTTCAGTTGCAAACTCCACTCCATACATATATATGGGGAGGTACTAGCTCCAATTCCGTTTCACAGAGAAAACTGCAGGAACTTCGAACTGGCAGTAGGAAACAGACTGAGAAACCAGAGTAAAAGTTTCTCCTGCAAACCGTTCCCTTTGTGCTAGATGAACGAACGTCACTCCACATGCTCAGTTCTGAGAGATAAGTGTGTGTGAAAGCCGTCCTTCAACTAGCTTGTTGGGAACACAAAGTTTCTTTTCAGTTGCAATCTCCACTCCATACATATATATTGGGAGGTACTAGCACCAACTCTGTTTTACAGTGAAAACTGCTGGAACTTCAAATCGGCGCTAGGAAACAGACTGAGAAACCAGAGTAAAAGTTTCTCCTGCAACCCGTTCCCTTTGTGCTAGATGAACGAACTTCTCTCCACATGCTCAGTTCTGAGAGATAAGTGTGTGTGAAGGCCGTACTTCACCTAGCTTGTTGGGAACACAATGTTTATTTTCAGTTGCCAACTCCACCCCATACATATATATGGGGAGGTACTAGCTCCAACTCGGATATAAAGTGAAAACTGCAGGAACATACAACCGGTAGTAGGAAACAGACTAAAAACCAGAGTAAAATTTCACCTGCAACCCGTTCCCTTTGGGCTAGATGAACGAACGTCTCTCCACATGCTCAGTTCTGAGAGATAAGTGTGTGTGAAAGCCGTACTTCACTTAGCTTGTTGGGAGCACAAAGTGTCTTTTCAGTTGCAAACTCCACTCTATACATATATATGGGGAGATACTAGCTAAAACTCTGTTTTACAGTGAAAACTGCAGGAAATTCAAACCGGCAGTAGGAAACAGACTGAGAAACGAGAGTAAATTTTCTCCTTCAAACCGTTCCCTTTGTGCTAGATGAACGAACGTCTCTCCACATGCTCAGTTCTGAGATATAATTGTGTGTGAAAGCCGTCCTTCACCTAGCTTGTTGGGAACGCAAAGTTTCTTTTCATTTGCAAACTCCACTCCATACATATATATGGGGTGGTACTAACACCAAATCTGTTTTACAGTGAAAACTGCTAGAACTTCAAACCGGCACTAGGAAACAGACTGAGAAAACAGAGAAAAAGTTTCACCTGCAAACCTTTCCCTTTGTGCTAGATGAACGAAAGTCTCTCAACATGCTCAGTTCTCAGAGATAAATGTGTGTGAAAGCCGTCCTTCACCTAGCTTGTTCTGAACACAAAGTTTGTTTTCATTTGCAAACTCCACTCCATACATATATATGGGGAGGTACTAGCTCCAATTCGGTTTCACAGAGAAAACTGCAGGAACTTCGAACTGGCAGTAGGAAACAGACTGAGAAACCAGAGTAAAAGTTTCTCCTGCAACCCGTTCCCTTTGTGCTAGATGAACGAACGTCTCTCCACATGCTCAGTTCTGAGAGATAAGTGTGTGTGAAAGCCGTCCTTCACCTAACTTGTTGGGAACACAAAGATTCTTTTCAGTTGCAAACTCCAATCCATACATATATATGGGTAGGAACAAAATCCAACTCGCTTTTACAATGAAATCTGCAGGAACATCAAACCGGCACTAGGAAACAGACTGAGAATCCAGAGTAAAATTTTCTCCTGAAACCCGTTCCTATTGTGCTAGATGAACGAACGTCTCTCCACATGCTGAGTTCTGAGAGATAAGTGTGTGTGAAAGCCGTCCTTCACCTAGCTTGTACTGAACACAAAGATTTTTTTCAGTTGCAAACTTCACTCCTTACTTATATATGGGGTGGTACTAACTCCAACTCTGTTTTAGAGTGAAAACTGCAGGAAATTCAAACCGGCACTAGGAAACAGACTGAGAAACCAGAGTAAAACTTTCTCCTGCAACCCATTCCCCTTGTGCTAGATGAACGAACGTCTCTTCACATGCTCAGTTCTGAGAGATAAGTGTGTGTGAAAGCCGTCCTTCACCTAGCTTGTTGGGAACACAAAGTTTCTTTTCAGTTGCAAACTGCTATCCATATATATATATGGTGTGGTAATAGCTCCAACTCGTGTTTACAGTGAAAACTGCAGGAAATTCAAACCGGCATTAGGAAACAGACTGAGAAACCAGAGTAAAAGTTTCTCCTGCAAACCGTTCCCTTTGTGCTAGATGAACGAACGTCACTCCACATGCTCAGTTCTGATAGATAAATGTGTGTGAAAGCCGTGCTTCAACTAGCTTGTTGGGAAAACAAAGGTTCTTTTCAGTTGCAAACTCCACTCCATACATATATATGGGGAGGTACAAGATCCAACTCGATTTTACAGTGAAAACTGCTGGAAATTCAAATCTGCACTAGGAAACAGACTGAGAAACCAGAGTAAAAGTTTCTCCTGCAACCTGTTCCCTTTGTGCTAGATGAACGAACGTCTCTCCACATGCTCAGTTCTGAGAGATAATTGTGTGTGTAAGCCGTCCTTAACCTAGATTGTTGGGAACACAAAGTTTCTTTTCAGTTGCAAACTCCAATCCATACATATATATGGGGAGGTACTAGCTCCAGTTCGGTTTCACAGAGAAAACTGCAGGAACTTCGAACTGGCCGTAGGAAACAGACTGAGAAACCAGAGTAAAAGTTTCTCCTGTATACCGTTCCCTTTGTGCTAGATGAACGAACGTCTCTCCACATGCTCAGTTCTGAGAGATAAGTGTGTGTTAAAGCCGTCCTTCATATAGCATGTTTGAAACGCAAAGTTTCTTTTCAGTTGCAAACTCCACTCCATACATGTATATGGGGTGGTACTAGCACCAACTCGGTTTTACAGTGAAAACTGCTTGAACTTCAAACCGGCACTAGGAAACAGACTGAGAAAACAGAGAAAAAGTTTCACCTGCAACCCTTTCCCTTTGTGCTAGATGAACGAAAGTCTCTCAACATGCTCAGTTCTCAGAGATAAATGTGTCTGAAAGCCGTCCTTCACCTAGCTTGTTCTGAAAACATAGTTTCTTTTCAGTTGCAAACTCCACTCCATACATATATATGGGGAGGTAATAGCTCCAACTCTGTTTTAAAGTGAAAACTGCAGGAACATCAAACCGGCACTAGGAAACAGACTGAGATCCTAGAGAAATAGTTTCTCCTGCAACCCATTCCATTTGAGCTAGATGAACGAACGTCTCTCCACATGCTCAGTTCTGAGAGATAAGTGTGTGTGAAAGCCGTCCTTCACCTAGCTTGTACTGAACACAAAGTTTCTTTTCAATTGCAAACTCCACTCCATACTTATATATGGGGAGGTACTAGCTCCAACTCTGTTTTAGAGTGAAAACTGCAGGAAATTCAAACCGGCACTTGGAAACAGACTGAGAAACCAGAGTAAAAGTTTATCCTGCAACACATTCCCTTTGTGCTAGATGAACGAAAGTCTCTTCACATGCTCAGTTCTGAGAGATAAGTGTGTGTGAAAGCCGTCCTTCAACTAGCTTGTTGGGAACACAAAGTTTCTTTTCAGTTGCAAACTGCTATCCATATATATATATGGTGTGGTACTAGCTCCAACTCGTGTTTACAGTGAAAACTGCAGGAACTTCAAACCGGCAGTAGGAAACAGACTGAGAAACCAGAGTAAAAGTTTCTCCTGCAACCCGTTCCCTTTGTGCTAGATGAACGAACTTCTCTCCACATGCTCAGTTCTGAGAGATAAGTGTGTGTGAAGGCCGTACTTCACCTAGCTTGTTGGGAACACAATGTTTATTTTCAGTTGCCAACTCCACCCCATACATATATATGGGGAGGTACTAGCTCCAACTCGGATATAAAGTGAAAACTGCAGGAACATCCAACCGGTAGTAGGAAACAGACTAAAAACCAGAGTAAAATTTCACCTGCAACCCGTTCCCTTTGGGCTAGATGAACGAACGTCTCTCCACATGCTCAGTTCTGAGAGATAAGTGTGTGTGAAAGCCGTACTTCACTTAGCTTGTTGGGAGCACAAAGTGTCTTTTCAGTTGCAAACTCCACTCTATACATATATATGGGGAGATACTAGCTAAAACTCTGTTTTACAGTGAAAACTGCAGGAAATTCAAACCGGCAGTAGGAAACAGACTGAGAAACGAGAGTAAATTTTCTCCTTCAAACCGTTCCCTTTGTGCTAGATGAACGAACGTCTCTCCACATGCTCAGTTCTGAGATATAATTGTGTGTGAAAGCCGTCCTTCACCTAGCTTGTTGGGAACGCAAAGTTTCTTTTCATTTGCAAACTCCACTCCATACATATATATGGGGTGGTACTAACACCAAATCTGTTTTACAGTGAAAACTGCTAGAACTTCAAACCGGCACTAGGAAACAGACTGAGAAAACAGAGAAAAAGTTTCACCTGCAAACCTTTCCCTTTGTGCTAGATGAACGAAAGTCTCTCAACATGCTCAGTTCTCAGAGATAAATGTGTGTGAAAGCCGTCCTTCACCTAGCTTGTTCTGAACACAAAGTTTGTTTTCATTTGCAAACTCCACTCCATACATATATATGGGGAGGTACTAGCTCCAATTCGGTTTCACAGAGAAAACTGCAGGAACTTCGAACTGGCAGTAGGAAACAGACTGAGAAACCAGAGTAAAAGTTTCTCCTGCAACCCGTTCCCTTTGTGCTAGATGAACGAACGTCTCTCCACATGCTCAGTTCTGAGAGATAAGTGTGTGTGAAAGCCGCCCTTCACCTAACTTGTTGGGAACACAAAGATTCTTTTCAGTTGCAAACTCCAATCCATACATATATATGGGTAGGAACAAAATCCAACTCGCTTTTACAATGAAATCTGCAGGAACATCAAACCGGCACTAGGAAACAGACTGAGAATCCAGAGTAAAATTTTCTCCTGAAACCCGTTCCTATTGTGCTAGATGAACGAACGTCTCTCCACATGCTGAGTTCTGAGAGATAAGTGTGTGTGAAAGCCGTCCTTCACCTAGCTTGTACTGAACACAAAGATTTTTTTCAGTTGCAAACTTCACTCCATACTTATATATGGGGTGGTACAAACTCCAACTCTGTTTTAGAGTGAAAACTGCAGGAAATTCAAACCGGCACTAGGAAACAGACTGAGAAACCAGAGTAAAACTTTCTCCTGCAACCCATTCCCCTTGTGCTAGATGAACGAACGTCTCTTCACATGCTCAGTTCTGAGAGATAAGTGTGTGTGAAAGCCGTCCTTCACCTAGCTTGTACTGAACACAAAGATTCTTTTCAGTTGCAAACTCCACTCCATACATATATATGGGGAGGTACTAGCTCCAATTCGGTTTCACAAAGAAAACTGCAGGAACTTCGAACTGGCAGTAGGAAACAGACTGAGAAACCAGAGTAAAAGTTTCTCCTGCAACACGTTCCCTTTGTGCTAGATGAACGAACGTCTCTCCACATGCTCAGTTCTGAGAGATAAGTGTGTGTGAAAGCCGTCCTTCACCAAGCTTGTTGGGAACACAAAGATTCTTTTCAGTTGCAAACTCTAATCCATACATATATATGGGTAGGTACAAACTCCAACTCGCTTTTACAGTGAAATCTGCAGGAACTTCAAACCGGCACTAGGAAACAGAGTGAGAATCCAGAGTAAAATTTTCTCCTGAAACCCGTTCTTATTGTGCTAGATGAACGATCGTCTCTCCACATGCTCAGTTCTGAGAGATAAGTGTGTGTTAAAGCCGTCCTTCATATAGCATGTTTGATACGCAAAGTTTCTTTTCAGTTGCAAACTCCACTCCATACATGTATATGGGGTGGTACTAGCACCAACTCGGTTTTACAGTGAAAACTGCTAGAACTTCAAACCGGCACTAGGAAACAGACTGAGAAAACAGAGAAAAAGTTTCACCTGCAACCCTTTCCCTTTGTGCTAGATGAACGAAAGTCTCTCAACATGCTCAGTTCTCAGAGATAAATGTGTGTGAAAGCCGTCCTTCACCTAGCTTGTTCTGAACACATAGTTTCTTTTCAGTTGCAAACTCCACTCCATACATATATATGGGGAGGTAATAGCTCCAACTCTGTTTTACAGTGAAAACTGCAGGAATATCAAACCGGCACTAGGAAACAGACTGAGAACCTAGAGAAAAAGTTTCTCCTGCAACCCATTCCATTTGTGCTAGATGAACGAACGTCTCTCCACAAGCTCAGTTCTGAGAGATAAGTGTGTGTGAAAGCCGTCCTTCACCTAGCTTGTACTGAACACAAAGATTCTTTTCAATTGCAAACTCCACTCCATACTTATATATGGGGAGGTACTAGCTCCAACTCTGTTTTAGAGTGAAAACTGCAGGAAAATCAAACCGGCACTAGGAAACAGACTGAGAAACCAGAGTAAAAGTTTCTCCTGCAAACCGTTCCCTTTGTGCTAGATGAACGAAAGTCTCTCCTCATGCTCAGTTCTGAGAGATAAGTGTGTGTGAAAGCCGTCCTTCACATAGCTTGTTGGGAACGCAAAGTTTCTTTTCAGTTGCAAACTCCACTCCATACATATATATGGGGTGGTACTAGCACCAACTCGGTTTTACAGTGAAAACTGTTAGAACTTCAAACCGGCACTAGGAAACAGACTGAGAAAACAGAGAAAAAGTTTCACCTGCAACCCTTTCCATTTGTGCTAGATGAACGAAAGTCTCTCAACATGCTCAGTTCTCAGAGATAAATGTGTGTGAAAGCCGTCCTTCACCTAACTTGTTTTGAACACAAAGTTTCTTTTCAGTTGCAAACTCCACTCCATACATATATATGGGGAGGTAATAGCTCCAACACTGTTTTACAGTGAAAACTGCAGGAACATCAAACCGGCACTAGGAAACAGACTGAGAATCCAGAGAAAAAGTTTCTCTTGCAACCCATTCCATTTGTGCTAGATGAACGAACGTCTCTCCACATGCTCAGTTCTGAGAGATAAGTGTGTGTGAAAGCCGTCCTTCACCTAGCTTGTTGGGAACACAAAGTTTCTTTTCAGTTGCAAACTGCTATCCATACATATATATGGGGTGGTACTAGCTCCAACTCGTGTTTACAGTGAAAACTGCAGGAACTTCAAACCGGCAGTAGGGAACAGACTGAGAAACCAGAGTAAAAGATTCTCCTGCAAACCGTTCCCTTTGTGCTAGATGAAAGAACGTCACTCCACATGCTCAGTTCTGAGAGATAAGTGTGTGTGTAAGCCGTCATTCAACTAGCTTGTTGGGAACACAAAGTTTCTTTTCAGTTGCAAACTCCACTCCATACATATATATGGGGAGGTACTAGCTCCAATTCGGTTTCACAAAGAAAACTGCAGGAACTTCGAACTGGCAGTAGGAAACAGACTGAGAAACCAGAGTAAAAGTTTCTCCTGCAACACGTTCCCTTTGTGCTAGATGAACGAACGTCTCTCCACATGCTCAGTTCTGAGAGATAAGTGTGTGTGAAAGCCGTCCTTCACCTAGCTTGTTGGGAACACAAAGATTCTTTTCAGTTGCAAACTCTAATCCGTACATATATATGGGTAGGTACAAACTCCAACTCGCATTTACAGTGAAATCTGCAGGAACTTCAAACCGGCACTAGGAAACAGACTGAGATCCTAGAGTAATAGTTTCTCCTGCAACCCATTCCATTTGTGCTAGATGAACGAACGTCTCTCCACATGCTCAGTTCTGAGAGATAAGTGTGTGTGAAAGCCGTCCTTCACCTAGCTTGTACTGAACACAAAGTTTCTTTTCAATTGCAAACTCCACTCCATACTTATATATGGGGAGGTACTAGCTCCAACTCGGTTTTACAGTGAAAACTGCAGGAAATTCAAACCGGCACTTGGAAACAGACTGAGAAACCAGAGTAAAAGTTTATCCTGCAACACATTCCCTTTGTGCTAGATGAACGAAAGTCTCTTCACATGCTCAGTTCTGAGAGATAAGTGTGTGTGAAAGCCGTCCTTCACCTAGCTTGTTGGGAACACAAAGTTTCTTTTCAGTTGCAAACTGCTATCCATATATATATATGGTGTGGTACTAGCTCCAACTCGTGTTTACAGTGAAAACTGCAGGAACTTCAAACCGGCAGTAGGAAACAGACTGAGAAACCAGAGTAAAAGTTTCCCCTGCAAACCGTTCCCTTTGTGCTAGATGAACGAACGTCACTCCACATGCTCAGTTCTGAGAGATAAGTGTGTGTGAAAGCCGTCCTTCAACTAGCTTGTTGGGAACACAAAGTTTCTTTTCAGTTGCAAACTCCACTCCATACATATATATATGGGGAGGTACTAGCACCAACTCGGTTTTACAGTGAAAACTGCTGGAACTTCAAATCGGCACTAGGAAACAGACTGTGAAACCAGAGTAAAAGTTTCTCCTGCAACCCGTTCCCTTTGTGCTAGATGAACGAACGTCTCTCCAAATGCTCAGTTCTGAGAGATAATTGTGTGTGTAAGCCGTCCTTAACCTAGATTGTTGGGAACACAAAGTTTATTTTCAGTTGCAAACTCCACTCCATACATATATATGGGGAGGTACTAGCTCCAATTCCGTTTCAAAGAGAAAACTGCAGGAACTTCGAACTGGCAGTAGGAAACAGACTGAGAAACCAGAGTAAATGTTTCTCCTGCAAACCGGTCCCTTTGTGCTAGATGAACGAACGTCACTCCACATGCTCAGTTCTGAGAGATAAGTGTGTGTGAAAGCCGTCCTTCAACTAGCTTGTTGGGAACACAAAGTTTCTTTTCAGTTGCAATCTCCACTCCATACATATATATGGGGAGGTACTAGCACCAACTCGGTTTTACAGTGAAAACTGCTGGAACTTCAAATCGGCGCTAGGAAACAGACTGAGAAACCAGAGTAAAAGTTTCTCCTGCAACACGTTCCCTTTGTGCTAGATGAACGAACTTCTCTCCACATGCTCAGTTCTGAGAGATAAGTGTGTGTGAAGGCCGTACTTCACCTAGCTTGTTGGGAACACAATGTTTATTTTCAGTTGCCAACTCCACCCCATACATATATATGGGGAGGTACTAGCTCCAACTCGGATATAAAGTGAAAACTGCAGGAACTTCCAACCGGTAGTAGGAAACAGACTAAAAACCAGAGTAAAATTTCAACTGCAACCCGTTCCCTTTGGGCTAGATGAACGAACGTCTCTCCAAATGCTCAGTTCTGAGAGATAATTGTGTGTGTAAGCCGTCCTTAACCTAGATTGTTGGGAACACAAAGTTTCTTTTCAGTTGCAAACTCCAATCCATACATATATATGGGGAGGTACTAGCTCCAGTTCGGTTTCACAGAGAAAACTGCAGGAACTTCGAACTGGCAGTAGGAAACAGACTGAGAAACCAGAGTAAAAGTTTCTCCTGTATACCGTTCCCTTTGTGCTAGATGAACGAACGTCTCTCCACATGCTCAGTTCTGAGAGATAAGTGTGTGTTAAAGCCGTCCTTCATATAGCATGTTTGAAACGCAAAGTTTCTTTTCAGTTGCAAACTCCACTCCATACATGTATAAGGGGTGGTACTAGCACCAACTCGGTTTTACAGTGAAAACTGCTAGAACTTCAAACCGGCACTAGGAAACAGACTGAGAAAACAGAGAAAAAGTTTCACCTGCAACCCTTTCCCTTTGTGCTAGATGAACGAAAGTCTCTCAACATGCTCAGTTCTCAGAGATAAATGTGTGTGAAAGCCGTCCTTCACCTAGCTTGTTCTGAAAACATAGTTTCTTTTCAGTTGCAAACTCCACTCCATACATATATATGGGGAGGTAATAGCTCCAACTCTGTTTTAAAGTGAAAACTGCAGGAACATCAAACCGGCACTAGGAAACAGACTGAGATCCTAGAGAAATAGTTTCTCCTGCAACCCATTCCATTTGAGATAGATGAACGAACGTCTCTCCACATGCTCAGTTCTGAGAGATAAGTGTGTGTGAAAGCCGTCCTTCACCTAGCTTGTACTGAACACAAAGTTTCTTTTCAATTGCAAACTCCACTCCATACTTATATATGGGGAGGTACTAGCTCCAACTCTGTTTTAGAGTGAAAACTGCAGGAAATTCAAACCGGCACTTGGAAACAGACTGAGAAACCAGAGTAAAAGTTTATCCAGCAACACATTCCCTTTGTGCTAGATGAACGAAAGTCTCTTCACATGCTCAGTTCTGAGAGATAAGTGTGTGTGAAAGCCGTCCTTCACCTAGCTTGTTGGGAACACAAAGTTTCTTTTCAGTTGCAAACTGCTATCCATATATATATATGGTGTGGTACTAGCTCCAACTCGTGTTTACAGTGAAAACTGCAGGAACTTCAAACCGGCAGTAGGAAACAGACTGAGAAACCAGAGTAAAAGTTTCTCCTGCAAACCGTTCCCTTTGTGCTAGATGAACGAACGTCACTCCACATGCTCAGTTCTGAGAGATAAGTGTGTGTGAAAGCCGTCCTTCAACTAGCTTGTTGGGAACACAAAGTTTCTTTTCAGTTGCAAACTCCACTCCATACATATATATGGGGAGGTACTAGCACCAACTCGGTTTTACAGTGAAAACTGCTGGAACTTCAAATCGGCACTAGGAAACAGACTGTGAAACCAGAGTAAAAGTTTCTCCTGCAACCCGTTCCCTTTGTGCTAGATGAACGAACGTCTCTCCAAATGCTCAGTTCTGAGAGATAATTCTGTGTGTAAGCCGTCCTTAACCTAGATTGTTGGGAACACAAAGTTTATTTTCAGTTGAAAACTCCACTCCATACATATATATGGGGAGGTACTAGCTCCAATTCCGTTTCACAGAGAAAACTGCAGGAACTTCGAACTGGCAGTAGGAAAAAGACTGAGAAACCAGAGTAAAAGTTTCTCCTGCAAACCGTTCCCTTTGTGCTAGATGAACGAACGTCACTCCACATGCTCAGTTCTGAGAGATAAGTGTGTGTGAAAGCCGTCCTTCAACTAGCTTGTTGGGAACACAAAGTTTCTTTTCAGTTGCAATCTCCACTCCATACATATATATTGGGAGGTACTAGCACCAACTCGGTTTTACAGTGAAAACTGATGGAACTTCAAATCGGCGCTAGGAAACAGACTGAGAAACCAGAGTAAAAGTTTCTCCTGCAACCCGTTCCCTTTGTGCTAGATGAACGAACTTCTCTCCACATGCTCAGTTCTGAGAGATAAGTGTGTGTGAAGGCCGTACTTCACCTAGCTTGTTGGGAACACAATGTTTATTTTCAGTTGCCAACTCCACCCCATACATATATATGGGGAGGTACTAGCTCCAACTCGGATATAAAGTGAAAACTGCAGGAACATCCAACCGGTAGTAGGAAACAGACTAAAAACCAGAGTAAAATTTCACCTGCAACCCGTTCCCTTTGGGCTAGATGAACGAACGTCTCTCCACATGCTCAGTTCTGAGAGATAAGTGTGTGTGAAAGCCGTACTTCACTTAGCTTGTTGGGAGCACAAAGTGTCTTTTCAGTTGCAAACTCCACTCTATACATATATATGGGGAGATACTAGCTAAAATTCTGTTTTACAGTGAAAACTGCAGGAAATTCAAACCGGCAGTAGGAAACAGACTGAGAAACGAGAGTAAATTTTCTCCTTCAAACCGTTCCCTTTGTGCTAGATGAACGAACGTCTCTCCACATGCTCAGTTCTGAGATATAATTGTGTGTGAAAGCCGTCCTTCACCTAGCTTGTTGGGAACGCAAAGTTTCTTTTCATTTGCAAACTCCACTCCATACATATATATGGGGTGGTACTAACACCAAATCTGTTTTACAGTGAAAACTGCTAGAACTTCAAACCGGCACTAGGAAACAGACTGAGAAAACAGAGAAAAAGTTTCACCTGCAAACCTTTCCCTTTGTGCTAGATGAACGAAAGTCTCTCAACATGCTCAGTTCTCAGAGATAAATGTGTGTGAAAGCCGTCCTTCACCTAGCTTGTTCTGAACACAAAGTTTGTTTTCATTTGCAAACTCCACTCCATACATATATATGGGGAGGTACTAGCTCCAATTCGGTTTCACAGAGAAAACTGCAGGAACTTCGAACTGGCAGTAGGAAACAGACTGAGAAACCAGAGTAAAAGTTTCTCCTGCAACCCGTTCCCTTTGTGCTAGATGAACGAACGTCTCTCCACATGCTCAGTTCTGAGAGATAAGTGTGTGTGAAAGCCGTCCTTCACCTAACTTGTTGGGAACACAAAGATTCTTTTCAGTTGCAAACTCCAATCCATACATATATATGGGTAGGAACAAAATCCAACTCGCATTTACAATGAAATCTGCAGGAACATCAAACCGGCACTAGGAAACAGACTGAGAATCCAGAGTAAAATTTTCTCCTGAAACCCGTTCCTATTGTGCTAGATGAACGAAAGTCTCTCCACATGCTGAGTTCTGAGAGATAAGTGTGTGTGAAAGCCGTCCTTCACCTAGCTTGTACTGAACACAAAGATTCTTTTCAGTTGCAAACTCCACTCCATACTTATATATGGGGAGGTACTAACTCCAACTCTGTTTTAGAGTGAAAACTGCAGGAAATTCAAACCGGCACTAGGAAACAGACTGAGAAACCAGAGTAAAACTTTCTCCTGCAACCCATTCCCCTTGTGCTAGATGAACGAACGTCTCTTCACATGCTCAGTTCTGAGAGATAAGTGTGTGTGAAAGCCGTCCTTCACCTAGCTTGTTGGGAACACAAAGTTTCTTTTCAGTTGCAAACTGCTATCCATATATATATATGGTTTGGTACTAGCTCCAACTCGTGTTTACAGTGAAAACTGCAGGAAATTCAAACCGGCATTAGGAAACAGACTGAGAAACCAGAGTAAAAGTTTCTCCTGCAAACCGTTCCCTTTGTGCTAGATGAACGAACGTCACTCCACATGCTCAGTTCTGAGAGATAAATGTGTGTGAAAGCCGTGCTTCAACTAGCTTGTTGGGAAAACAAAGGTTCTTTTCAGTTGCAAACTCCACTCCATACATATATATGGGGAGGTACTAGAACCAACTCGATTTTACAGTGAAAACTGCTGGAAATTCAAATCTGCACTAGGAAACAGACTGAGAAACCAGAGTAAAAGTTTCTCCTGCAACCTGTTCCCTTTGTGCTAGATGAACGAACGTCTCTCCACATGCTCAGTTCTGAGAGATAATTGTGTGTGTAAGCCGTCCTTAACCTAGATTGTTGGGAACACAAAGTTTCTTTTCAGTTGCAAACTCCAATCCATACATATATATGGGGAGGTACTAGCTCCATTTCGGTTTCACAGAGAAAACTGCAGGAACTTCGAACTGGCAGTAGGAAACAGACTGAAAAACCAGAGTAAAAGTTTCTCCTGTATACCGTTCCCTTTGTGCTAGATGAACGAACGTCTCTCCACATGCTCAGTTCTGAGAGATAAGTGTGTGTGTAAGCCGTCCTTTATCTAGATTGTTGGGAACACAATGTTTATTTTCAGTTGCCAACTCACCCCATACATATATATGGGGAGGTACTAGCTCCAACTCGGATATAAAGTGAAAACTGCAGGAACTTCCAACCGGCAGTAAGAAACAGACGGAGAAATCAGAGTAAAAGCTCCTCCTGCAACCCGTTCCTATTGTGCTAGATGAACGAACGTCTCTCCACATGCTCAGTTCTGAGTGATAAGTGTGTGTGAAAGCCGTCCTTCACCTAGCTTGTTGGGAACACAAAGTTTCTTTTCAGTTGTAAAATCCACTCCATACATATATATGGGGAGGTACTAGCTCCAACTCTGTTTTACAGTGAAAATTGCAGGAACTTCAAACCGGCAGTGGGAAACAGACTGAGAAACCAGAGTAATAGTTTCACCTGCAACCCGTTCCCTTTGTGCTAGATGAACGAAAGTCTCTCCACATGATCATGTTCTGAGAGATAAGTGTGTGTGAAAGCCAAACTTCACCTAGCTTGTTGGGAAAACAAAGTTTCTTTTCACTTGCAAATCCCACTCCATAAATATATATGGGGAGGTAGGAGCCCCAACTAGTATTTACAGTGAAAACTGCAGGAACTTCAAACCGGCAGTAGGAAACAGACTGAGAAAACACAGTAAAAGTTTCTCCTGCAACCCGTTCCCTTTGTGCTTGATGAACGAACCTCTCTCCCCATGCTCAGTTCTGAGAGATAAGTGTGTGTGAAAGCCGTACTTCACCTAGCTTGTTGGGAACACAAAGTTTCTTTTCAATTGCAAACTCCACTCCATAAATATATATGGGGAGGTACTAGCTCCAGCTCTGTTTTACAGTGAAAACTGCAGGAACTTCAAACCGGCAGTAGGAAACAGACTGAGAAACCAGAGTAAATGTTTCTCCTGCAACCCTTTCCCTTTGTCCTAGATGAACGAACGTCTCTCCACATGCTCAGTTCTGAGTGATAAGAGTGTGTGAAAGCCGTCCTTCACCTAGCTTGTTGGGAACACAAAGTTTCTTTTCAGTTGTAAACTTCACTCCGTACATATATATGGGGAGGTACTAGCTCCTACTCTGTTTTACAATGAAAAATGCAGGTACTTCAAACCGGCAGTAGGAAACAGACTGAGAAACCAGAGTAATAGTTTCTGCTGCAACCCGTTCCCTTTGTGCTAGATGAACGAACGTCTCTCCACATGCTCAGTTCTGAGAGATAAGTTTGTGTGAAGCCGTCCTTCACCTAGCTTGTTGGGAACACAAAGTTTTTTTCAGTGGCAAATTCCACTCCTTACATATATATGGGGAGGTACAAGCTCCAACTCGGTTTTACAGTGAAAACTGTAGGAACTTCAAACCGGCACTAGGAAACAGACGGAGAAATCAGAGTAAAAGCTCCTCCTGCAACCCGTTCCTATTGTGCTAGATGAACGAACGTCTCTCCACATGCTCAGTTCTGAGTGATAAGTGTGTGTGAAAGCCGTCCTTCACCTAGCTTGTTGGGAACACATAGTTTCTTTTCAGTTGTAAAATCCACTCCATACTTATATATGGGGAGGTACTAGCTCCAACTCTGTTTTACAGTGAAAACTGCAGGAACTTCAAACCTGCAGTGGGAAACAGACTGAGAAACCAGAGTAAAATTTCACCTGCAACCCGTTCCCTTTGTGCTAGATGAACGAAAGTCTCTCCACATGCTCAGTTCTGAGAGATATGTGTGTGTGAAAGCCAAACTTCACCTAGCTTGTTGGGAAAACAAAGTTTCTTTTCACTTACAAATCCCACTCCATAAATATATATGGGGGGGTAGGAGCCCCAACTAGTATTTACAGTGAAAACTGCAGGAACTTCAAACCGGCAGTAGGAAACAGACTGAGAATCCAGAGAAAAACTTTCTCCTGCAATCCGTTCCCTTTGTGCTAGATGAACGAACGTCTCTCCACATGCTCAGTTCTGAGAGATAAGTTTGAGTGAAAGCCGTCCTTCACCTAGCTTGTTGGGAACAGAAAGTTTCTTTTAAGTTGCAAACACCACTCCATACATATATATGGGTAGGTACTAGCTACAACTCGGTTTTACAGTGAAAACTGCAGGAACTTCAAACAGGCAGTAGGAAACATACTGAGAAACCAGAGTAAAAATTTCTCCTGCAACCCGTTCCTTTGTGCTAGATGAACGAACGTCTCTCCACATGCTCAGGTCTGATAGATAAGTGTGTGTGAAAGCCGTCCTTCATATAGCTTGTTGGGAATACAAAGTTTCTTTTCAGTTGCAAATTCCACTCCATATATATATATGGGTTGGCACTATCTCCAACTCTTTTTTACAGTGAAAACTGCAGGAAATTCAAACCGGCACTAGGAAACAGACTGAGAAACCAGAGTAAATGTTTCTCCTGCAACCCGTTCCCTTTGTGCTAGAGAAACGAACGTCTCTCCACATGCTCAATTCTCAGAGATATGTGTGTGTGAAAGCCTCTTTCACATAGCTTGTTGGGAACACAAAGTTTCTTTTCAGTTGCAAACTCAACTCCATACATATATATGGGGAGGTACTAGTTCCAAATCGGTTTTTCAGTGAAACCAGCAGGAACATCAAATAGGCACTAGGAAAAAGACTGAGAAAACACAGTAAAAGTTTCTCCTGCAACCCGTTCCCTTTGTGCTTGATGAACGAACGTCTCTCCACATGCTCAGTTCTGAGAGATAAGTCTGTGTGAAAGCCGTACATCACCTAGCTTGTTGGGAACACAAAGTTTCTTTTCAATTGCAAACTCCACTCCATAAATATATATGGGGAGGTACTAGCTCCAAATCTGTTTTACAGTGAAAACTGCAGGAACTTCAAACCGGCAGTAGGAAACAGACTGAGAAACCAGAGTAAATGTTTCTCCTGCAACCCTTTCCCCTTGTGCTAGATGAACGAGCGTCTCTCCAAATGCACAGTTCTGAGAGATTAATGTGTGTGAAAGCCGTCCTTCACCTAGCTTGTTGGGAACACAAAGTTTCTTTTCAGTTGCAAACTCCAATCCATACATATATATGGGGAGGTACTAGCTCCAAATCGATTTTACAGTGAAAACTGCAGGAACTTCAAACCGGCACTAGGAAACAGACGGAGAAACCAGAGTAAAAGCTCCTCCTGCAACACGTTCCTATTGTGCTACATGAACGAACGTCTCTCCACATGCTCATTTCTGAGTGATAAGAGTGTGTGAAAGCCGTCCTTCACCTAGCTTGTTGGGAACACAAAGTTTCTTTTCAGTTGTAAACTCCACTCCATACATATATATGGGGAGGTACTAGATCCTACTCTGTTTTACAGTGAAAACTGCAGGAACTTCAAACCGGCAGTGGGAAACAGACTGAGAAACCAGAGTAAAAGTTTCACCTGCAACCGTTCCCTTTGAGCTAGATGAACGAACGTCTCTCCACATGCTCAGTTCTGAGAGATAAGTTTGTGTGAAAGCCGTCCTTCAACTAGCATGTTGGGAACACAAAGTTTCTTTTAAGTTGCAAACACCACTCCATACAGATATATGGGTAGGCACTAGCTCCAACTCGGTTTTACAGTGAAAACTGCAGGAACTTCAAACAGGCAGTAGGAAACAGACTGAGAAACCAGAGTAAAGGTTTCTCCTGCAACCCGTTCCATTTGTGCTAGATGAACGAACGTCTCTCCACATGCTCAGTTCTGAGAGATAAGTGTGTGTGAAATCCGTCCTTCAACTAGCTTGTTGGGAACACAAAGATCCTTTTCAGTTGCAAACGCCAATCCATACTTATATATGGGTGGGTACAAACACCAACTCGCATTTACAGTGAAATCTGCAGGAATTTCTAACCGGCACTAGGAAACAGACTGAGAATCCAGAGTAAAAGTTTCTCCTGAAAACCATTCCTATTGTGCTAGATGAACGAACGTCTCTCCACATGCTCAGTTCTGAGAGATAAGTGCGTGTGAAAGCCGTCCTTCACCTAGCTTGTACTGAACACAAAGTTTCTTTTCAGTTGCAAATTCTACTCCATACATATATATGGGGAGGTACTAGTCCCAAATAAGTTTTACAGTGAAAACTGAAGGAACTTCAAACCGGCAGTAGGAAACAGACTGGGAAACCAGAGTAAAAGTTTCTCCTGCAAACCATTCCCTTTGTGCTAGATGAACGAACGTCTCTCCATATGCTCAGTTCTGAGAGATAAGTGTGTGTGATAGCCGTCGTTCACCTAACTTGTACTGAACAGAAATTTTCTTTTCAGTTGCAAATTCCACTCCATACATATATATGGGTAGGTACTAGATTCAAATCCCTTTTACAGTGAAAACTGCAGGAACTTAAAACCGGCAGTAGGAAACAGACTGAGAAACCAGAGTAAAATTTCTCCTGCAACCCATTCCCTTTGTGCTAGATGAACGAACGTCTCTCCACATGCTCAGTTCTGAGAGACATGTGTGTGTGAAAGCCGTCCTTCACTTAGGTTGTTATGAACACAAAGTTTCTTTTCAGTTGCAAACTGCTTTCCATACATATATAAGGGGAGGTACAAACTCCAACTCGCTTTTAAAGTGAAACAGCAGGAACTTCAAACCGGCACTAGGAAACAGACTGAGAAACCAGAGTAAAAATTTCTCCTGAATCCCGTTCCTATTGTGCTAGATGAACGAACGTCTCTCCACATGCTCAGTTCTGAGAGATAAGTGTGTGTGAAAGCCGTCCTTCACTTGGCTTGTTGGGAACACAATGTTTCTTTTCACTTGCAATCTCCACTCCATACATATATATGGGGTGGTACTAGCTCCAACTCAGTTTTACAGTGAAAATTGCAGGAAATTCAATCCGGCATTAGGAAACAGACTGAGAAACCAGAGTAAAAGTTTCTCCTGCAAACCGTTCCCTTTGTGCTAGATGAACGAACGTCACTCCACATGCTCAGTTCTGAGAGATAATTGTGTGTGAAAGCCGTCCTTCACCTAGCTTGTTGGGAACACAAAGTTTCTTTTTAGTTGCAAACTCCACTCCAAACATATATATGGGGTGGTTCTAGCACCAACTCGGTTTTACAGTGAAAACTGCTAGAACTTCAAACCGGCACTAGGAAACAGACTGAGAAACCAGAGTAAAATTTCTCCTGCAACCCATTCCCTTTGTGCTAGATGAACGAACGTCTCTCCACATGCTCAGTTCTGAGAGACATGTGTGTGTGAAAGCCGTCCTTCACTTAGGTTGTTATGAACACAAAGTTTCTTTTCAGTTGCAAACTGCTTTCCATACATATATAAGGGGAGGTACAAACTCCAACTCGCTTTTAAAGTGAAACAGCAGGAACTTCAAACCGGCACTAGGAAACAGACTGAGAAACCAGAGTAAAAATTTCTCCTGAATCCCGTTCCTATTGTGCTAGATGAACGAACGTCTCTCCACATGCTCAGTTCTGAGAGATAAGTGTGTGTGAAAGCCGTCCTTCACTTGGCTTGTTTGGAACACAATGTTTCTTTTCACTTGCAATCTCCACTCCATACATATATATGGGGTGGTTCTAGCACCAACTCGGTTTTACAGTGAAAACTGCTAGAACTTCAAACCGGCACTAGGAAACAGACTGAGAAACCAGAGAAAAAGTTTCACCTGCAACCCTATCCCTTTGTGCTAGATGAACGAACGTCTCTCCACATGCACACTTCTGAGAGATAAATGTGTGTGAAAGCCGTCCTTCACCTAGCTTGTTCTGAACACAAAGATTCTTTTCAGTTGCAAACTCCACTCCATACTGATATATGGGGAGTTACAAGCTCCAACACTGTTTTAGAGTGAAAACTGCAGGAAATTCAAACCGGCACTAGGAAACAGACTGAGATACCAGAGTAAAAGTTTCTCCTGCAACCCATTCCCTTTGTGCTAGATGAACGAACGTCTCTTCACATGCTCAGTTCTGAAAGATAAGTGTGTGTGAATGCCGTCCTTCACCTAGCTTGTTCTGAACACAAAGTTTCTTTCCAGTTGCAAACTCCACTCCATACATATATATAGGGAGGTACAAGCTCCAATTCGGTTTTACAGTGAAAAATGCAGGAAATTCAAACCGTTACTAGGAAACAGACTGAGAAACCAGAGTAAAAGTTTCTCCTGCCACCCGTTCCATTTGTGCTAGATGAACGAACGTCTCTCCACTTGCTCAGTTCTGAGAGATAAGTGTGTGTGAATGCCGTACTTCACCTAGCTTGTACTGAACACAAAGTTTCTTTTCAGTTGCAAATTCCACTCCATATATATATATGGGGAGGTACTAGCTCCAAATGCGTTTTACAGTGAAAACTGCAGGAACTTCAAACCGGCACTAGGAAACAGACTGAGAAACCAGAGTAAAAGTTTCTCCTGCAACCCATTCCCTTTGTTCTAGATGAACGAACGTCTCTTCAAATGCTCAGTTCTGAGAGATAAGTGTGTGTGAAAGCCGTCCTTCAACTAGGTTGTTGGGAACACAATGTTTCTTTCCACTTGCAAACTCCACTCCATATATATATATGGGGTGGTACTTGCTCCAACTCGGTTTTACAGTGAAAACTGCAGGAACTTCAAACCGGCAGTAGGAAACGTCTGAGAAACCAGAGTAAAATTTTTACCTGCAAACCGTTCCCTTTGTGCTAGATGAACGAACGTCTCTCCACATGCTCAGTTCTGAGAGATAAGTGTGTGTGAAAGCCGTCCTTCAACTAGCTTTTTGGGAACACAAAGTTTCTTTTCCTTTGCAAACTCCACTCCATACATATATATGGGTAGGTACTAGCTCCAACTCTGTTTTACAGTGAAAACTGCAGGAAATTCAAACCTACAGTAGGAAACAGACTGAGAAACCAGAGTAAAACTTTCACCTGCAACCCGTTCCCCTTGTGCTAGATGAACGAACGTCTCTCCACATGCTCAGTTCTGAGAGATAAGTGTGTGTGAAAGCCGTCCTTCACATAGCTTGTTGGGAACACAAAATTTCTTTTCAGTACCAAACACCACTCCAAACATATATATGGGGAGGTACTAGCACCAACTCCGTTTTACAGTGAAAACTGCTGGAACTTCAAATCGGCACTAGGAAACAGACTGAGAAACCAGAGTAAAAGTCTCTCCTGCAACCCGTTCCCTTTGTGCTAGATGAACGAACGTCTCTCCACATGCTCAGTTCTGAGAGATTATTGTGTGTGAATGCCGTCCTTCACCTAGCTTGTTCTGAACACAAAGTTTCTTTTCAGTTGCAAATTCCACTCCATACATATATATGGGGAGGTACTAGCTCCAACTCGGTTTTACAGTGAAAACTGCTGGAAATTCAAACCGGCAGTAGGAAACAGTCTGAGAAACAAGAGTAAAAGTTTCTCCTGTAAACCGTTCCCTTTGTGCTAGATGAACGAAAGTCACTCCACATGCACAGTTCTGAGAGATAATTGTGTGTGAAAGCCGTCCTTCACCTAGCTTGTTGGGAACACAAAGTATCTTTTCAGTTGCAAACTCCACTCCATACATATATATGGGGAGGTACTAGCACCAACTCGTGTTTACAGTGAAAACTGCTGGAACTTCAAATTGGTACTAGGAAACAGACTGAGAAACCAGAGTAAAAGTTTCTCCTACAACCCATTCCCTTTGTGCTAGATGAACGAACGTCTCTCCACATGCTCATTTCTGAGAGATAATTGTGTGTGAAAACCGTCCTTCACCTAGCTTGTTCTGAACACAAAGTTCCTTTTCAGTTGCAAACACCATTCCTTACATATATATGGGGGGGTACTAGCTCCAACTCTGTTTTACAGTGAAAACTGCAGGAAATTCTTACTGGCACTAGGAAACATACTGAGAAACCACAGTAAAAGTTTCTCCTGCAAAAAATTCCTTTTGTGCTAGATGAACGAACTTCTCTCCACATGTTCAGTTCTGAGAGTTAAATGTGTGTGAAAGACGTCCTTCACCAAGCTTGTTGGGAACACAAAGTTCCTTTTCAGATGCAAACTCCACTCCATACATATATACGGGGAGGTACTAGCTCCAATTATGTTTTACAGTGAAATATGCAGGAAATTCAAACCGTTACTATGAAACAGACTGAGAAACCATAGTAAAAGTTTCTCCTGCCACCCGTTCCCTTTGTGCTAGATGAACGAACGTCTCTCCACATGCTCAGTTCTGAGAGATAAGTGTGTGTGAAAGCCGTCCTTCACCTAGGTTGTTGGGAACACAAAGTTTCTTTTCAGTTGCAAACTGCTATCAGTACATATATATGGGGAGGTACAAACTCCAAATCGTTTTACAGTGAAAACTGCAGGAACTTAAAACCGGCACTAGGAAACAGACTAAGAAACCAGAGTAAAAGTTTCTCCTGAAACCCGTTCCTATTGTGCTAGATGAACGAACGTCTCTCCACATGCTCAGTTCTGAGAGATAAGTGTGTGTGAAAGCCGTCCTTCCCTTAGCTTGTGGGGAACACAATGTTTCTTTTCACTTGCAAACTCCACTCCATACATATATATGGGGAGGTACTAGCTCCAAATCGGTTTTACAGTGAAAACTGCAGGAACTTCAAACCGGCACTAGGAAGTAGACTGAGAAACCAGAGAAAAAGTTTCACCTCCAACCCTTTCCCTTTATGCTAGATGAACGTACGTCTCTCCACATGCTCAGTTCTGAGAGATAAATGCGTGTGAAAGCCGTCATTCACCTAGCTTTTTCTGAATACAAAGTATCTTTTCTGTTGCAAACTCCACTCCATACATATATATGGGGAGGTAATAGCTCCAACTCTGTTTTACAGTGAAAACTGAAGGAACATCAAACCGGCACTAGGAAACAGACTGAGAATCCTGAGAAAAAGTTTCTACTGCAACCCATTCCCTTTGTGCTAGATGAACGAACGTCTCTCCAAATGCTCAGTTCTGAGAGATAAGTGTGTGTGAAAGCCGTCCTTCAAATAGGTTGTTGGGAACACAATGTTTCTTTTCACTTGCAAAATCCACTCCATATATATATATGGGGAGGTACTTGCTCCAACTCGGTTTTACAGTGAAATCTGCTAGAATTTCAAACCGGCACTAGGAAACATACTGAGAAACCAGAGAAAATTTTCAACTCCAACCCTTTCCCTTTATGCTAGATGAACGTACGTCTCTCCACATGCTCACTTCTGAGAGATAAATGCGTGTGAAAGCCGCCCTTCACCTAGCTTTTTCTGAACACAAAGTATCTTTTCAGTTGCAAACTCCACTCCATACATATATATGGGGAGGTAATAGCTCCAACTCTGTTTTACAGTGAAAACTGCAGGAACATCAAACCGGCACTAGGAAACAGACTGAGAATCCTGAGTAAAAGTTTCTACTGCAACCCATTCCCTTTGTGCTAGATGAACGAACGTCTCTCCAAATGCTCAGTTCTGAGAGATAAGTGTGTGTGAAAGCCGTCCTTCAAATAGGTTGTTGGGAACACAATGTTTCTTTTCACTTACAAACTCCACTCCATATATATATATGGGGAGGTACTTGATCCAACTCGGTTTTACAGTGAAAACTGCTAGAAATTCAAACCGGCAGTAGGAAACAGTCTGAGAAACCAGAATAAAATTTTTACCTGCAACCAGTTCCATTTGTGCTAGATGAACGAACGTCTCTCCACATGCTCAGTTCTGATAAATAAGTGTGTGTGAAAGCCGTCCTTCAACTAGCATGTTGGGAACACAAAGTTTCTTTTCCTTTGCAAACTCCACTCCATACATATATATGGGGAGGTACTAGTTCCAACTCTGTTTTACAGTGAAAACTGCAGGAAATTCAAACCTACAGTAGGAAACAGACTGAGAAACCAGAGTAAAACTTTCACCTGCTACACATTCGCTTTGTGCTAGATGAACGAACGTCTCTCCACATGCTCAGTTCTAAGAGAAAAGTGTGTGTGAAAGCCGTCCTTCACCTAGCTTGTTGGGAACACAAAGTTTCTTTTCAGTAGCAAACTCCACTCCATACATATATATGGGGAGGTACTAGCACCAACTCGGTTTTACAGTGAAAACTGCTGGAACTTCAAATCGGCACTAGGAAACAGACTGAGAAACCAGAGTAAAAGTTTCTCCTGCAACCGTTCCCTTTGTGCTAGATGAACGAACGTCTCTCCACATGCTCAGTTCTGAGAGATAATTGTGTGTGAATGCCGTCCTTCACCTAGCTTGTTCTGAACACAAAGTTTCTTTTCAGTTGCAAACTCCACTCCATATATATATATGGGGAGGTACTAGCTCCAACTCTGTTTTACAGTGAAAACTGCAGGAAATTCATACTGGCACTAGGAAACAGACTGAGAAACCACAGTAAAAGTTTCTCCTGCAAAAAATTCCCTTTGTGCTAGATAAACGAACTTCTCTCCACATGTTCAGTTCTGAGAGTTAAATGTGTGTGAAATCCGTCCTTCACCAAACTTGTTGGGAACACAAAGTTCCTTTTCAGTTGCAAACTCCACTCCATTCATATATATGGGGAGGTACTAGCTCCAATTCGGTTTTACAGTGAAAAATGCAGGAAATTCAAACCGTTACTAGGAAACAGACTGAGAAACCATAGTAAAAGTTTCTCCTGCCACCCGTTCCCTTTGTGCTAGATGAACGAACGTCTCTCCACATGCTCAGTTCTGAGAGATAAGTGTGTGTGAATGCCGTCCTTCACCTAGCTTGTACTGAACACAAAGTTTCTTTTCAGTTGCAAATTCCACTCCATATATATATATGGGGAGGTACTAGCTCCAAATCCGTTTTACAGTGAAAACTGCAGGAACTTCAAACCGTCAGTAGGAAACAGACTGAGAAACCAGAGTAAAAGTTTCTCCTGCAACCCGTTCCTATTTTGCTAGATGAACGAACGTCTCTCCACATGCTCAGTTCTGAGAGATAAGTGTGTGTGAAAGCCGTCCTTCACCTAGGTTGTTGGGAACACAAAGTTTCTTTTCAGTTGCAAACTGCTATCAGTACATAAATATGGGGAGGTACAAACTCCAACTCGTTTTACAGTGAAAACTGCAGGAACTTCAAACCGGCAGTAGGAAACAGACTGAGAAACCAGGGTAAAAGTTTCCCCTGCAACCCGTTCCTATTTTGCTAGATGAACGAACGTCTCTCCACATGCTCAGTTCTGAGAGATAAGTGTGTGTGAAAGCCGTCCTTCACCAAGCTTGTTGGGAAAACAATGTTTCTTTTCATTTGCAAACTCCAATCCATACATATATATGGGTAGGTACTAGCTCCAACTCAGTTTTGCAGTGTAAACTGCAGGAACTTCAAACCGGCAGTAGGAAACAGACGGAGAAACCAGAGAAAAAGTATCACCTGCAAACCGTTCCATTTGTGCTAGATGAACGAACGTCTCTCCACATGCTCAGTTCTGAGAGATAATTGTGTGTGAAAGCCGTACTTCACATAGCTTGTTGGGAACAAAAAGTTTCTTTTCAGTTGCAAACTCCACTCCATACATATATATGGGGAGGTAATAACTCCAACTCTGTTTTACAGTGAAAACTGCAGGAAATTCAAACTGGCACTAGGAAAAACACTGAGAAACCAGAGTAATAGTTTCTCCTGCAACCCATACACTTGTGCTAGATGAACGAACGTCTCTCCACATGCTCAGTTCTGAGAGATAAGTGTGTGTGAAAGCCGTCCTTCACCTAACTTGTTGGGAACACAAAGTTTCTTTTAAGTTGCAAACTCCACTCCATATATATATATGGGGAGGTACTAGCTCCAACTCGGTTTTACAGTGAAAAATGCAGGAAATTCAAACCGTTACTAGGAAACAGACTGAAAAACAAGAGTAAAAGTTTTCCTGCAAACCGTTCCCTTTGTGCTAGTTGAACGAAAGTCTCTCCACATGCTCAGTTCTGAGAGATAAGTGTGTATGAAAGCCGTCCTTCACCTTGCTTGTTAGGAACACAAAATTTCTTTTCAGCTGCAAACTCCACTCCATACATATATATGAGGAGGTACTAGCACCATCTCGGTTTTACAGTGAAAACTGCTGGAACTTCAAATCGGCACTAGGAAACAGACTGAGAAACCAGAGTAAAAGTTTCTCCTGCAACCCGTTCCATTTGTGCTAGATGAACGAACGTCTCTCCACATGCTGAGTTCTGAGAGATAATTCTGTGTGAAAGCCGTCCTTCACCTAGCTTGTTGGGAACACAAAGATTCTTTTCAGTTGCAAACTCCACTCCATACATATATATGGGTAGGTACTAGCTCCAATTCGTTTTTACAGTGAAAACTGCAGGAACTTCAAAACGGCACTAGGAATCAGACTGAGAAACCAGAGTAAAAGTTTCTCCTGCAACCCGTTCCTATTTTGCTAGATGAACGATCGTCTCTCCACATGCTCAGATCTGAGAGATAAGTGTGTGTGAAAGCCGTCCTTCACCTAGCTTGTTGGGAACACAATGTTTCTTTTCAGTTGCAAACTCCACTCCATACATATATATGGGTAGGTACTAGCTCCAACTCAGTTTTACAGTGTAAACTGCAGGAACTTCAAAACGGCAGTTGGAAACAGACGGAGAAACCAGAGTAAAAGTATCACCTGCAACCCGTTCCATTTGTGCTAGATGAACGAACGTCACTCCACATGCTCAGTTCTGAGAGATAAGTGTGTATGAAAGCCGTCCTTCACCTAGATTGTTAGGAACACAAAGTTTCTTTTCTGTTGCAAACTCCACTCCATACATATATATGAGGAGGTACTAGCACCATCTCGGTTTTACAGTGAAAACTGCTGGAACTTCAAATCGGCACTAGGAAACAGACTGAGAAACCAGAGTAAAAGTTTCTCCTGCAAACCGTTCCCTTTGTGCTAGATGAACGAACGTCTCTCCACATGCGCAGTTCTGAGAGATATTTGTGTGTGAAAGCCGTACTTCACCTAGCTTGTTGGGAACACAAAGATTCTTTTCAGTTGCAAACTCCACTCCATACTTATATATGGGGAGGTAATAACTCCAACTCTGTTTTACAGTGAAAACTGCAGGAAATTCAAACTGGCACTAGGAAACACACTGAGAAAACAGAGTAATAGTTTCTCCTGCAAACCATACCCTTTGTGCTAGATGAACAAATGTCTCTCCACATGCTCAGTTCTGAGAGATAAGTGTGTGTGAAAGCCGTCCTTCGCCTAACTTGTTGGGAACACAAAGTTTCTTTTAAGTTGCAAACTCCACTCCATATATATATATGGGGATGTACAAGCACCAAATCTATTTACAGTGAAAACTGCAGGAACTTCAAACCGGTACTAGGATACAGACTGATAAACAAGAATAAAAGTTTCTCCTGCAACCCGTTCCCTTTGTGCTAGATGAACGAACGTCTCTCCACATGCTCAGTTCTGAGAAATAAGTGTGTGTGAAAGCCGCCTTCACCTAGCTTGTTGGGAACACAAAGTTTCTTTTCAGTTGCAAACTCCACTCCATACATATATATGAGGAGGTACTAGCACCATCTCGGTTTTACAGTGAAAACTGCAGGAACTTCAAACCGGCACTAGGAAAAGGACTGAGAAACCTGAGTAAAAGTTTCTCCTGCAAACTTTTTCCTTTGTGCTAGATGAACGAACGTCTCTCCACATGCTCAGTTCTGAGAGATAAGTGTGTGTGAAAGCCGTAATTCACCTAGCTTGTAGGGATCGCAATATTTCTTTTCACTTGCAAACTCCACTCCATACATATATATGGGGAGGTACTAGCTCCAACTCGGTTTTACAGTGAAAACTGCAGGAACTTCAAACCGGCAGTAGGAAACAGTCTGAGAAACCAGAGTAAAATTTTCACCTGCAACCCGTTCCCTTTGTGCTAGATGAACGAACTTCTCTCCACATGCTCAGTTCTGAGAGATAAGTGTGTGTGAAAGCCGTCCTTCACCTAGCTTGTTGGGAACACAAAGTTGCTTTTCAGTTGCAAACTCCACTCCATACATATATATGGGGATGTTCTAGCTTCAAATCAGTTTTACAGTGAAAACTGCAGGAACTTCAACCCGTCAGTAGGAAACAGACAGAGAAACCAGAGTAAAAGTTTCTCCTTCAAACAGTTCCCTTTGTGCTAGATGAACGAAATTCTCTCCACATGCTCAGTTCTCAGAGATAAGTGTGTTTGAATGCCATCCTTCACCAAGCTTGTTGGGAACACAAAGTTTCTTTTCACTTGCAAACTCCTCTCCATACATATATATGGGGTGGTACGAGCTCCAACTCGGTTTTACAGTGAAAACTGCAGGAACTTCAAACCGGCAGTAGGAAACAGACTGAGAAACCACAGTAAAAGTTTCTCCTGCAACCCGTTCCTATTTTGCTAGATGAACGAACGTCTCTCCACATGCTCAGTTCTGAGAGATAAGTGTGTGTGAAAGCCGTCCTTCACCTAGGTTGTTGGGAAGACAAAGTTTCTTTTCAGTTGCAAACTGCTATCAGTACATAAATATGGGGAGGTACAAACTCCAACTCGTTTTACAGTGAAAACTGCAGGAACTTCAAACCGGCAGTAGGAAACAGACTGAGAAACCAGGTTAAAAGTTTCTCCTGCAACCCGTTCCTATTTTGCTAGATGAACGAACGTCTCTCCACATGCTCAGTTCTGAGAGATAAGTGTGTGTGAAAGCCGTCCTTCACCAAGCTTGTTGGGAAAACAATGTTTCTTTTCATTTGCAAACTCCAATCCATACATATATATGGGTAGGTACTAGCTCCAACTCAGTTTTGCAGTGTAAACTGCAGGAACTTCAAACCGGCAGTAGGAAACAGACGGAGAAACCAGAGAAAAAGTATCACCTGCAAACCGTTCCATTTGTGCTAGATGAACGAACGTCTCTCCACATGCTCAGTTCTGAGAGATAATTGTGTGTGAAAGCCGTACTTCACATAGCTTGTTGGGAACAAAAAGTCTCTTTTCAGTTGCAAACTCCACTCCATACATATATATATGGAGGTAATAACTCCAACTCTGTTTTACAGTGAAAACTGCAGGAAATTCAAACTGGCACTAGGAAATACACTGAGAAACCAGAGTAATAGTTTCTCCTGCAACCCATACACTTGTGCTAGATGAACGAACGTCTCTCCATATGCTCAGTTCTGAGAGATAAGTGTGTGTGAAAGCCGTCCTCCACCTAACTTGTTGGGAACACAAAGTTTCTTTTAAGTTGCAAACCCCACTCCATATATATATATGGGGAGGTACTAGCTCCAACTCGGTTTTACAGTGAAAAATGCAGGAAATTCAAACCGTTACTAGGAAACAGACTGAGAAACAAGAGTAAAAGTTTTCCTGCAAACCGTTCCCTTTGTGCTAGTTGAACGAATGTCTCTCCACATGCTCAGTTCTGAGAGATAAGTGTGTATGAAAGCCGTCCTTCACTTAGCTTGTACTGAACACAAAGTTACTTTTCAGTTGCTCATTCCACTCCATACATATATATGGGGATGTACTAGCTCCAAATCTGTTTACAGTGAAAACTGCAGGAACTTCAAACCGGTACTAGGATACAGACTGAGAAACAAGAGTAAAAGTTTCTCCTGCAACCCATTCCCTTTGTGCTAGATGAACGAACGTCTCTCCACATGCTCAGCTCTGAGAGATAAGTGTGTGTGAAAGCCGCCTTCACCTAGCTTGTTGGGAACACAAAGTTTCTTTTCAGTTGCAAACTACACACCAAACATATATATGGGGAGGTACGAGCTCCAACTCAGTTTTACAGTGAAAACTGCAGCAACTTCAAACCGGCAGTAGGAAACAGACAGATAAACCAGAGTAAAAGTTTCTCCTTCAACCAGTTCCCTTTGTGCTAAATGAACGAACGTCTCTCCACATGCTCATTTCTCAGAGATAAGTGTGTTTGAAAGCCATCCTTCACAGAGCTTGTTGGGAACACAAAGTTTCTTTTTACTTTCAAACTCCATCCATACATATATATGGGGAGGTATGAGCTCCAACACCGTTTTACAGTGAAAACCGCAGGATCTTCAAACCGGCAGTAGGAAACAGACTGAGAAACCAGAGTAAAAGTTTCTCCTGCAACCCGTTCCCTTTGTGCTAGATGAACGAAAGTCTCTCCACATGCTCAGTTCTGAGAGATAAGTGTGTGTGAAAGCCGTCCTTAACCTAGCCTGTACTGAACACAAAGAATCTTTTCAGTTGCAAATTGCAATCAATACATATATATGAGGAAGTACTAGCTCCAAATCTGTTCTACAGTGAAAACTGCAGGAAGTTCAACCCGGCACTAGGAAAGAGACTGAGAAACCAGAGTAAAAGTTTCACCTGCAACCCATTCCCTTTCTGCTAGATGAACGAACGTCTCTCCACATGCTCAGTTCTGAGAGATAAGTGTGTGTGAAAGCCGTCCTTCTCCTAGCTTGTTGGGAACACAAAGTTTCTTTTCAGTTGCAAACTCCAATCCATACATATGTATGGGGAGGTACGAGCTCCAACTCGGTTTTACAGTGAAAACTGCAGGAACATCAAACCGGCAGTAGGAAACAGACTGAGAAACCAGAGTAAAAGTTTCTCCTGCAACCCGTTCCATTTGTGCTACATGAACGAACGTCACTCCACATGCTTAGTTCTGAGAGATAAGTGTGTATGAAAGCCGTCCTTCCCCTTGCTTGTTAGGAACACAAAGTTTCTTTTCAGCTGCAAACTCCACTCCATACATATATATGAGGAGGTACTAGCACCATCTCGGTTTTACAGTGAAAACTGCTGGAACTTCAAATCGGCACTAGGAAACAGACTGAGAAACCAGAGTAAAAGTTTCTCCTGCAACCCGTTCCCTTTCTGCTAGATGAACGAACGTCTCTCCACATGCTGAGTTCTGAGAGATAATTCTGTGTGAAAGCCGTCCTTCACCTAGCTTGTTGGGAACACAAAGATACTTTTCAGTTGCAAACTCCACTCCATACATATATATGGGTAGGTACTAGCTCCAATTCGTTTTTACAGTGAAAACTGCAGGAACTTCAAAACGGCACTAGGAATCAGACTGAGAAACCAGAGTAAAAGTTTCTCCTGCAACCCGTTCCTATTTTGCTAGATGAACGATCGTCTCTCCACATGCTCAGTTCTGAGAGATAAGTGTGTGTGAAAGCCGTCCTTCACCTAGCTTGTTGGGAACACAATGTTTCTTTTCAGTTGCAACTCCACTCCATACATATATATGGGTAGGTACTAGCTCCAACTCAGTTTTACAGTGTAAACTGCAGGAACTTCAAAACGGCAGTAGGAAACAGACGGAGAAACCAGAGTAAAAGTATCACCTGCAACCCGTTCCATTTGTGCTAGATGAACGAACGTCACTCCACATGCTCAGTTCTGAGAGATAAGTGTGTATGAAAGCCGTCCTTCACCTAGCTTGTTAGGAACACAAAGTTTCTTTTCAGTTGCAAACTCCACTCCATACATATATATGAGGAGGTACTAGCACCATCTCGGTTTTACAGTGAAAACTGCTGGAACTTCAAATCGGCCCTAGGAAACAGACTGAGAAACCAGAGTAAAAGTTTCTCCTGCAAACCGTTCCCTTTGTGCTAGATGAACGAACGTCTCTCCACATGCGCAGTTCTGAGAGATATTTGTGTGTGAAAGCCGTACTTCACCTAGCTTGTTGGGAACACAAAGATTCTTTTCAGTTGCAAACTCCACTCCATACTTATATATGGGGAGGTAATAACTCCAACTCTGTTTTACAGTGAAAACTGCAGGAAATTCAAACTGGCACTAGGAAACACACTGAGAAAACAGAGTAATAGTTTCTCCTGCAAACCATACCCTTTGTGCTAGATGAACAAATGTCTCTCCACATGCTCAGTTCTGAGAGATAAGTGTGTGTGAAAGCCGTCCTTCGCCTAACTTGTTGGGAACACAAAGTTTCTTTTAAGTTGCAAACTCCACTCCATATATATATATGGGGATGTACAAGCACCAAATCTATTTACAGTGAAAACTGCAGGAACTTCAAACCGGTACTAGGATACAGACTGATAAACAAGAATAAAAGTTTCTCCTGCAACCCGTTCCCTTTGTGCTAGATGAACGAACGTCTCTCCACATGCTCAGTTCTGAGAAATAAGTGTGTGTGAAAGCCGCCTTCACCTAGCTTGTTGGGAACACAAAGTTTCTTTTCAGTTGCAAACTCCACTCCATACATATATATGAGGAGGTACTAGCACCATCTCGGTTTTACAGTGAAAACTGCAGGAACTTCAAACCGGCACTAGGAAAAGGACTGAGAAACCTGAGTAAAAGTTTCTCCTGCAAACTTTTTCCTTTGTGCTAGATGAACGAACGTCTCTCCACATGCTCAGTTCTGAGAGATAAGTGTGTGTGAAAGCCGTACTTCACCTAGCTTGTAGGGATCGCAATATTTCTTTTCACTTGCAAACTCCACTCCATACATATATATGGGGAGGTACTAGCTCCAACTCGGTTTTACAGTGAAAACTGCAGGAACTTCAAACCGGCAGTAGGAAACAGTCTGAGAAACCAGAGTAAAATTTTCACCTGCAACCCGTTCCCTTTGTGCTAGATGAACGAACTTCTCTCCACATGCTCAGTTCTGAGAGATAAGTGTGTGTGAAAGCCGTCCTTCACCTAGCTTGTTGGGAACACAAAGTTGCTTTTCAGTTGCAAACTCCACTCCATACATATATATGGGGAGGTACAAGCTCCAACTCGGTTTTACAGTGAAAACTGCAGGAACTTCAAACCGGCAGTAGGAAACATACAGAGAAACCAGAGTAAAAGTTTCTCCTTCAGACAGTTCCCTTTTTGCTAGATGAACGAACGTCTTTCCACATGCTCATTTCTCAGAGATAAGTGTGTTTGAAAGCCATCCTTCACCTAGCTTGTTGGGAACACAAAGTTTCTTTTCACTTGCAAACACCACTCCATACATATATATGGGGAGGTACGAGCTCCAACTCGGTTTTACAGTGAAAACTGCAGGAACATCAAACCGGCAGTAGGAAACAGACTGAGAAACCAGAGTAAAAGTTTCTCCCGCAAACCGTTCCATTTGTGCTAGATGAACGAACGTCACTCCACATGCTCATTTCTGAGAGATAAGTGTGTATGAAAGCCGACCTTCACCTAGCTTGTTAGGAACACAAAGTTTCTTTTCAGTTGCAAAATCCACTCCATACATATATATGAGGAGGTACTAACACCATCTCTATTTTACAGTGAAAAATGCTGGAACTTCAAATCGGCACTAGGAAACAGACTGAGAAACCAGAGTAAAAGTTTCTCCTGCAACCCGTTCCCTTTGTGCTAGATGAACGAACTTCTCTCCACATGCTCAGTTCTGAGAGATAATTGTGTGTGAAAGCCGTCCTTCACCTAGCTTGTTGGGAACACAAAGATTCTTTTCAGTTGCAAACCCCACTCCATACATATATATGGGGAGGTAATAACTCCAACTCTGTTTTACAGTGAAAACTGCAGGAAATTCAAACTGGCACTAGGAAACACACTGAGAAACCAGAGTAATAGTTTCTCCTGCAACCCATATCCTTTGTTCTAGATAAACGAACGTCTCTCCACATGCTCAGTTCTGAGAGATAAGTGTGTGTGAAAGCCGTCCTTCACCTAACTTGTTGGGAACACAAAGTTTCTTTTAAGTTGCAAGCTCCACTCCATTTATATATAAGGGGAGGTACTAGCTCCAACTCGGTTTTACAGTGAAAAATGCAGGAAATTCAAACCGTTACTAAGAAAACGACTGAGAAACCAGAGTAAAAGTTTCTCCTGCATCCCATTCCCTTTGTGCTAGATGAACGAAAGTCTCTCCACATGCTCAGTTCTGAGAGATAAGTGTGTGTGAAAGCCGTCCTTCACCTAGGTTGTTGGGAACACAAAGTTTCTTTTAAGTTGCAAACTCCACTCCATATATATATATGGGGATGTACAAGCACCAAATCTATTTACAGTGAAAACTGCAGGAACTTCAAACCGGTACTAGGATACAGACTGATAAACAAGAATAAAAGTTTCTCCTGCAACCCGTTCCCTTTGTGCTAGATGAACGAACGTCTCTCCACATGCTCAGTTCTGAGAAATAAGTGTGTGTGAAAGCCGCCTTCACCTAGCTTGTTGGGAACACAAAGTTTCTTTTCAGTTGCAAACTCCACTCCATACATATATATGAGGAGGTACTAGCACCATCTCGGTTTTACAGTGAAAACTGCAGGAACTTCAAACCGGCACTAGGAAAAGGACTGAGAAACCTGAGTAAAAGTTTCTCCTGCAAACTTTTTCCTTTGTGCTAGATGAACGAACGTCTCTCCACATGCTCAGTTCTGAGAGATAAGTGTGTGTGAAAGCCGTACTTCACCTAGCTTGTAGGGATCGCAATATTTCTTTTCACTTGCAAACTCCACTCCATACATATATATGGGGAGGTACTAGCTCCAACTCGGTTTTACAGTGAAAACTGCAGGAACTTCAAACCGGCAGTAGGAAACAGTCTGAGAAACCAGAGTAAAATTTTCACCTGCAACCCGTTCCCTTTGTGCTAGATGAACGAACTTCTCTCCACATGCTCAGTTCTGAGAGATAAGTGTGTGTGAAAGCCGTCCTTCACCTAGCTTGTTGGGAACACAAAGTTGCTTTTCAGTTGCAAACTCCACTCCATACATATATATGGGGAGGTACAAGCTCCAACTCGGTTTTACAGTGAAAACTGCAGGAACTTCAAACCGGCAGTAGGAAACATACAGAGAAACCAGAGTAAAAGTTTCTCCTTCAGACAGTTCCCTTTTTGCTAGATGAACGAACGTCTTTCCACATGCTCATTTCTCAGAGATAAGTGTGTTTGAAAGCCATCCTTCACCTAGCTTGTTGGGAACACAAAGTTTCTTTTCACTTGCAAACACCACTCCATACATATATATGGGGAGGTACGAGCTCCAACTCGGTTTTACAGTGAAAACTGCAGGAACATCAAACCGGCAGTAGGAAACAGACTGAGAAACCAGAGTAAAAGTTTCTCCCGCAAACCGTTCCATTTGTGCTAGATGAACGAACGTCACTCCACATGCTCATTTCTGAGAGATAAGTGTGTATGAAAGCCGACCTTCACCTAGCTTGTTAGGAACACAAAGTTTCTTTTCAGTTGCAAAATCCACTCCATACATATATATGAGGAGGTACTAACACCATCTCTATTTTACAGTGAAAAATGCTGGAACTTCAAATCGGCACTAGGAAACAGACTGAGAAACCAGAGTAAAAGTTTCTCCTGCAACCCGTTCCCTTTGTGCTAGATGAACGAACTTCTCTCCACATGCTCAGTTCTGAGAGATAATTGTGTGTGAAAGCCGTCCTTCACCTAGCTTGTTGGGAACACAAAGATTCTTTTCAGTTGCAAACCCCACTCCATACATATATATGGGGAGGTAATAACTCCAACTCTGTTTTACAGTGAAAACTGCAGGAAATTCAAACTGGCACTAGGAAACACACTGAGAAACCAGAGTAATAGTTTCTCCTGCAACCCATATCCTTTGTTCTAGATAAACGAACGTCTCTCCACATGCTCAGTTCTGAGAGATAAGTGTGTGTGAAAGCCGTCCTTCACCTAACTTGTTGGGAACACAAAGTTTCTTTTAAGTTGCAAGCTCCACTCCATTTATATATAAGGGGAGGTACTAGCTCCAACTCGGTTTTACAGTGAAAAATGCAGGAAATTCAAACCGTTACTAAGAAAACGACTGAGAAACCAGAGTAAAAGTTTCTCCTGCATCCCATTCCCTTTGTGCTAGATGAACGAAAGTCTCTCCACATGCTCAGTTCTGAGAGATAAGTGTGTGTGAAAGCCGTCCTTCACCTAGGTTGTTGGGAACACAAAGTTTCTTTTAAGTTGCAAACTGCTATCAGTACATAAATATGGGGAGGTACAAACTCCAACTCGTTTTACAGTGAAAACTGCAGGAACTTCAAACCGGCAGTAGGAAACAGACTGAGAAACCAGAGTAAAATTTTCTCCTGCAACCCGTTCCTATTTTGCTAGATGAACGAACGTCTCTCCACATGCTCAGTTCTGAGAGATAAGTGTGTGTGAAAGCCGTCCTTCACCAAGCTTGTTGGGAAAACAATGATTCTTTTCATTTGCAAACTCCAATCCATACATATATATGGGTAGGTACTAGCTCCAACTCAGTTTTGCAGTGTAAACTGCAGGAACTTCAAACCGGCAGTAGGAAACAGACGGAGAAACCAGAGAAAAAGTATCACCTGCAAACCGTTCCATTTGTGCTAGATGAACGAACGTCTCTCCACATGCTCAGTTCTGAGAGATAATTGTGTGTGAAAGCCGTACTTCACATAGCTTGTTGGGAACAAAAAGTTTCTTTTCAGTTGCAAACTCCACTCCATACATATATATGGGGAGGTAATAACTTTAACTCTGTATTACAGTGAAAACTGCAGGAAATTCAAACTGGCACTAGGAAAAACACTGAGAAACCAGAGTAATAGTTTCTCCTGCAACCCATACCCTTTGTGCGAGATAAACGAAGGGCTCTCCACATGCTCATTTCTGAGAGATAAGTGTGTGTGAAAGCCGTCCTTCACCTAACTTGTTGGGAACACAAAGTTTCTTTTAAGTGGCAAACTCCACTCCATATATATATATGGGGAGGTACTAGCTCCAACTCGGTTTTACAGTGAAAAATGCAGGAAATTCAAACCGTTACTAGGAAACAGACTGAGAAACAAGAGTAAAAGTTTTCCTGCAAACCGTTCCCTTTGTGCTAGATGAACGAACGTCTATCCACATGCTCAGTTCTGAGAGATAAGTGTGTATGAAAGCCGTCCTTCACTTAGTTTGTACTGAACACAAAGTTACTTTTCAGTTGCTCATTCCACTCCATACATATATATGGGGATGTAGTAGCTCCAAATCTGTTTACAGTGAAAACTGCAGGAACTTCAAACCGGTACTAGGATACAGACTGAGAAACAAGAGTAAAAGTTTCTCCTGCAACCCATTCCCTTTGTGCTAGATGAACGAACGTCTCTCCACATGCTCAGCTCTGAGAGATAAGTGTGTGTGAAAGCCGCTTTCACCTAGCTTGTTGGGAACACAAAGTTTCTTTTCAGTTGCAAACTACACACCATACATATATATGGGGATGTACGAGCTCCAACTCAGTTTTACAGTGAAAACTGCAGCAACTTCAAACCGGCAGTAGGAAACAGACAGAGAAACCAGAGTAAAAGTTTCTCCTTCAACCAGTTCCCTTTGTGCTAAATGAACGAACGTCTCTCCACATGCTCATTTCTCAGAGATAAGTGTGTTTGAAAGCCATCCTTCACCTAGCTTGTTGGGAACACAAAGTTTCTTTTTACTTTCAAACTCCATCCATACATATATATGGGGATGTATGAGCTCCAACACCGTTTTACAGTGAAAACCGCAGGATCTTCAAACCGGCAGTAGGAAACAGACTGAGAAACCAGAGTAAAAGTTTCTCCTGCAACCCGTTCCCTTTGTGCTAGATGAACGAAAGTCTCTCCACATGCTCAGTTCTGAGAGATAAGTGTGTGTGAAAGCCGTCCTTAACCTAGCTTGTACTGAACACAAAGATTCTTTTCAGTTGCAAATTGCAATCAATACATATATATGAGGAAGTACTAGCTCCAAATCTGTTTTACAGTGAAAACTGCAGGACGTTCAACCCGGCACTAGGAAAGAGACTGAGAAACCAGAGTAAAAGTTTCACCTGCAACCCATTCCCTTTGTGCTAGATGAACGAACGTCTCTCCACATGCTCAGTTCTGAGAGATAAGTGTGTGTGAAAGCCGTCCTTCTCCTAGCTTGTTGGGAACACAAAGTTACTTTTCAGTTGCAAACTCCATTCCATACATATATATGGGGAGGTACGAGCTCCAACTCGGTTTTACAGTGAAAACTGCAGGAACATCAAACCGGCAGTAGGAAACAGACTGAGAAACCAGAGTAAAAGTTTCTCCTGCAACCCGTTCCATTTGTGCTACATGAACGAACGTCATTCCACATGCTTAGTTCTGAGAGATTAGTGTGTATGAAAGCCGTCCTTCACCTTTCTTGTTAGGAACACAAAGTTCCTTTTCAGCTGCAAACTCCACTCCATACATATATATGAGGAGGTACTAGCACCATCTCGGTTTTACAGTGAAAACTGCTGGAACTTCAAATCGGCACTAGGAAACAGACTGAGAAACCAGAGAAAAAGTTTCTCCTGCAACCCGTTCCCTTTGTGCTAGATGAACGAACGTCTCTCCACATGCTCAGTTCTGAGAGATAATTCTGTGTGAAAGCCGTCCTTCACCTAGCTTGTTGGGAACACAAAGAATCTTTTCAGTTGCAAACTCCACTCCATACATATATATTGGGAGATAATAACTCCAACTCTGTATTACAGTGAAAACTGCAGGAAATTCAAACTGGCACTAGGAAACACACTGAGAAACCAGAGTAATAGTTTCTCCTGCAACCCATACCCTTTGTGCGAGATAAACGAAGGGCTCTCCACATGCTCAGTTCTGAGAGATAAGTGTGTGTGAAAGCCGTCCTTCACATAACTTGTTGGGAACACAAAGTTTCTTTTAAGTTTCAAACTCCACTCCATATATATATATGGGGAGGTACTAGCTCCAACTCGGTTTTACAGTGAAAATGCAGGAAATTCAAACCGTTACTAGGAAACAGACTGAGAAACCAGAGTAAAAGTTTCTCCTGCAAACCGTTCCCTTTGTGCTAGATGAACGAACGTCTTTCCACATGCTCAGTTCTGAGAGATAAGTGTGTATGAAAGCGGCCCTTCACCTTGCTTGTACTGAACACAAAGTTTCTTTTCAGTTGCAAACTCCACTCCATACATATATATAGGGAGGTACTAGCTCCAACTCGATTTTACAGTGAAAACTGCAGGAACTTCAAACCGGCAGTAGGAAACAGTCTGAGAAACCAGAGTAAAATTTTCAGCTGCAACCCGTTCCCTTTGTGCTAGATGAACGAACGTCTCTCCACATGCTCAGTTCTGAGAGATAAGTGTGTGTGAAAGCCGTCCTTCACCTAACTTGTTGGGAACACAAAGTTTCTTTTAAGTGGCAAACTCCACTCCATATATATATATGGGGAGGTACTAGCTCCAACCCGGTTTTACAGTGAAAAATGCAGGAAATTCAAACCGTTACTAGGAAACAGACTGAGAAACAAGAGTAAAAGTTTTCCTGCAAACCGTTCCCTTTGTGCTAGATGAACGAACGTCTATCCACATGCTCAGTTCTGAGAGATAAGTGTGTATGAAAGCCGTCCTTCACTTAGTTTGTACTGAACACAAAGTTACTTTTCAGTTGCTCATTCCACTCCATACATATATATGGGGATGTAGTAGCTCCAAATCTGTTTACAGTGAAAACTGCAGGAACTTCAAACCGGTACTAGGATACAGACTGAGAAACAAGAGTAAAAGTTTCTCCTGCAACCCATTCCCTTTGTGCTAGATGAACGAACGTCTCTCCACATGCTCAGCTCTGAGAGATAAGTGTGTGTGAAAGCCGCTTTCACCTAGCTTGTTGGGAACACAAAGTTTCTTTTCAGTTGCAAACTACACACCATACATATATATGGGGAGGTACGAGCTCCAACTCAGTTTTACAGTGAAAACTGCAGCAACTTCAAACCGGCAGTAGGAAAGAGACAGAGAAACCAGAGTAAAAGTTTCTTCTTCAACCAGTTCCCTTTGTGCTAAATGAACGAACGTCTCTCCACATGCTCATTTCTCAGAGATAAGTGTGTTTGAAAGCCATCCTTCACCTAGCTTGTTGGGAACACAAAGTTTCTTTTTACTTTCAAACTCCATCCATACATATATATGGGGATGTATGAGCTCCAACACCGTTTTACAGTGAAAACCGCAGGATCTTCAAACCGGCAGTAGGAAACAGACTGAGAAACCAGAGTAAAAGTTTCTCCTGCAACCCGTTCCCTTTGTGCTAGATGAACGAAAGTCTCTCCACATGCTCAGTTCTGAGAGATAAGTGTGTGTGAAAGCCGTCCTTAACCTAGCTTGTACTGAATTCAAAGATTCTTTTCAGTTGCAAATTGCAATCAATACATATATATGGGGAAGTACTAGCTCCAAATCTGTTTTACAGTGAAAACTGCAGGACGTTCAACCCGGCACTAGGAAAGAGACTGAGAAACCAGAGTAAAAGTTTCACCTGCAACCCATTCCCTTTGTGCTAGATGAACGAACGTCTCTCCACATGCTCAGTTCTGAGAGATAAGTGTGTGTGAAAGCCGTCCTTCTCCTAGCTTGTTGGGAACACAAAGTTACTTTTCAGTTGCAAACTCCAATCCATACATATATATGGGGAGGTACGAGCTCCAACTCGGTTTTACAGTGAAAACTGCAGGAACATCAAACCGGCAGTAGGAAACAGACTGAGAAACCAGAGTAAAAGTTTCTCCTGCAACCCGTTCCATTTGTGCTACATGAACGAACGTCATTCCACATGCTTAGTTCTGAGAGATTAGTGTGTATGAAAGCCGTCCTTCACCTTGCTTGTTAGGAACACAAAGTTTCTTTTCAGCTGCAAACTCCACTCCATACATATATATGAGGAGGTACTAGCACCATCTCGGTTTTACAGTGAAAACTGCTGGAACTTCAAATCGGCACTAGGAAACAGACTGAGAAACCAGAGAAAAAGTTTCTCCTGCAACCCGTTCCCTTTGTGCTAGATGAACGAACGTCTCTCCACATGCTCAGTTCTGAGAGATAATTCTGTGTGAAAGCCGTCCTTCACCTAGCTTGTTGGGAACACAAAGAATCTTTTCAGTTGCAAACTCCACTCCATACATATATATTGGGAGATAATAACTCCAACTCTGTATTACAGTGAAAACTGCAGGAAATTCAAACTGGCACTAGGAAACACACTGAGAAACCAGAGTAATAGTTTCTCCTGCAACCCATACCCTTTGTGCGAGATAAACGAAGGGCTCTCCACATGCTCAGTTCTGAGAGATAAGTGTGTGTGAAAGCCGTCCTTCACATAACTTGTTGGGAACACAAAGTTTCTTTTAAGTTTCAAACTCCACTCCATATATATATATGGGGAGGTACTAGCTCCAACTCGGTTTTACAGTGAAAATGCAGGAAATTCAAACCGTTACTAGGAAACAGACTGAGAAACCAGAGTAAAAGTTTCTCCTGCAAACCGTTCCCTTTGTGCTAGATGAACGAACGTCTTTCCACATGCTCAGTTCTGAGAGATAAGTGTGTATGAAAGCGGCCCTTCACCTTGCTTGTACTGAACACAAAGTTTCTTTTCAGTTGCAAACTCCACTCCATACATATATATAGGGAGGTACTAGCTCCAACTCGATTTTACAGTGAAAACTGCAGGAACTTCAAACCGGCAGTAGGAAACAGTCTGAGAAACCAGAGTAAAATTTTCAGCTGCAACCCGTTCCCTTTGTGCTAGATGAACGAACGTCTCTCCACATGCTCAGTTCTGAGAGATAAGTGTGTGTGAAATCCTTCCTTCACCTAGCTTGTTGGGAACACAAAGATTCTTTTCAGTTGCAAACTCCACTCCATACATATATATGGGTAGGTACTAGCTCCAATCGTTTTTACAGTGAAAACTGCAGGAACTTCAAAACGGCACTAGGAATCAGACTGAGAAACCAGAGTAAAAGTTTCTCCTGCAACCCGTTCCTATTTTGCTAGATGAACGATCGTCTCTCCACATGCTCAGTTCTGAGAGATAAGTGTGTGTGAAAGCCGTCCTTCACCTAGCTTGTTGGGAACACAATGTTTCTTTTCAGTTGCAAACTCCACTCCATACATATATATGGGTAGGTACTAGCTTCAACTCAGTTTTACAGTGTAAACTGCAGGAACTTGAAAACGGCAGTAGGAAACAGACGGAGAAACCAGAGTAAAAGTATCACCTGCAACCCGTTCCATTTGTGCTAGATGAACGAACGTCACTCCACATGCTCAGTTCTGAGAGATAAGTGTGTATGAATGCCGTCCTTCACCTAGCTTGTTAGGAACACAAAGTTTCTTTTCAGTTGCAAACTCCACTCCATACATATATATGGGGAGGTAATAACTCCAACTCTGTTTTACAGTGAAAACTGCAGGAAATTCAAACTGGCACTAGGAAACACACTGAGAAAACAGAGTAATAGTTTCTCCTGCAAACCACACCCTTTGTGCTAGATGAACAAACGTCTCTCCACATGCTCAGTTCTGAGAGATAAGTGTGTGTGAAAGCCGTCCTTCGCCTAACTTGTTGGGAACACAAAGTTTCTTTTAAGTTGCAAACTCCACTCCATATATATATATGGGGATGTACAAGCACCAAATCTGTTTACAGTGAAAACTGCAGGAACTTCAAACCGGTACTAGGATACAGACTGATAAACAAGAATAAAAGTTTCTCCTGCAACCCGTTCCCTTTGTGCTAGATGAACGAACGTCTCTCCACATGCTCAGTTCTGAGAGATATGTGTGTGTGAAAGCCGCCTTCACCTAGCTTGTTGGGAACACAAAGTTTCTTTTCAGTTGCAAACTCCACTCCATACATATATATGAGGAAGTAATAGCACCATCTCGGTTTTACAGTGAAAACTGCAGGAAATTCAAACCGGCACTAGGAAAAGGACTGAGAAACCTGAGTAATAGTTTCTCCTGCAAACTTTTTCCTTTGTGCTAGATGAACGAACGTCTCTCCACATGCTCAGTTCTGAGAGATAAGTGTGTGTGAAAGCCGTACTTCACCTAGCTTGTTGGGAACACAATGTTTCTTTTCACTTGCAAACTCCACTACATACATATATATGGGGAGGTACTAGCTCCAACTCGGTTTTACAGTGAAAACTGCAGGAACTTCAAACCGGCAGTAGGAAACAGACAGAGAAACCAGAGTAAAAGTTTCTCCTTCAAACAGTTCCCTTTGTGCTAGATGAACGAAATTCTCTCCACATGCTCAGTTCTCAGAGATAAGTGTGTTTGAATGCCATCCTTCACCAAGCTTGTTGGGAACACAAAGTTTCTTTTCACTTGCAAACTCCTCTCCATACATATATATGGGGTGGTACGAGCTCCAACTCGGTTTTACAGTGAAAACTGCAGGAACTTCAAACCGGCAGTAGGAAACAGACTGAGAAACCAGAGAATAAGTTTCTCCTGCAACCCATTCCTTTTGTGCTAGATGAACGAAAGTCTCTCCACATGCTCAGTTCTGAGAGATAATTGTGTGTGAAAGCCGTCCTTCACCTAGCTTGTTGGGAACACAAAGATTCTTTTCAGTTGCAAACTCCACTCCATACATATATATGGGGAGGTACAAGCTCCAACTCGGTTTTACAGTGAAAACTGCAGGAACTTCATATCGGCAGTAGGAAACATACAGAGAAACCAGAGTAAAAGTTTCTCCTTCAGACAGTTCCCTTTGTGCTAGATGAACGAACGTCTTTCCACATGCTCATTTCTCAGAGATAAGTGTGTTTGAAAGCCATCCTTCACCTAGCTTGTTGGGAACACAAAGTTTCTTTTCACTTGCAAACACCACTCCATACATATATATGGGAAGGTACGAGCTCCAACTCGGTTTTACAGTGAAAACTGCAGGAACATCAAACCGGCAGTAGGAAACAGACTGAGAAACCAGAGTAAAAGTTTCTCCTGCAAACCGTTCCATTTGTGCTAGATGAACGAACGTCACTCCACATGCTCATTTCTGAGAGATAAGTGTGTATGAAAGCCGACCTTCACCTAGCTTGTTAGGAACACAAAGTTTCTTTTCAGTTGCAAAATCCACTCCATACATATATATGAGGAGGTACTATCACCATCTCTGTTTTACAGTGAAAACTGCTGGAACTTCTAATCGGCACTAGGAAACAGACTGAAAAACCAGAGTAAAAGTTTCTCCTGCAACCCGTTCCCTTTGTGCTAGATGAACGAACTTCTCTCCACATGCTCAGTTCTGAGAGATAATTGTGTGTGAAAGCCGTCCTTCACCTAGCTTGTTGGGAACACAAAGTTTCTTTTCAGTTGCAAACTCCACTCCATACATATATATGGGGAGGTAATAACTCCAACTCTGTTTTACAGTGAAAACTGCAGGAAATTCAAACTGGCACTAGGAAACACACTGAGAAACCAGAGTAATAGTTTCCCCTGCAACCCATATCCTTTGTTCTAGATAAACGAACGTCTCTCCACATGCTCAGTTCTGAGAGATAAGTGTGTGTGAAAGCCGTCCTTCACCTAACTTGTTGGGAACACAAAGTTTCTTTTAAGTTGCAAGCTCCACTCCATTTATATATATGGGGAGGTACTAGCTCCAACTCGGTTTTACAGTGAAAAATGCAGGAAATTCAAACCGTTACTAAGAAAAAGACTGAGAAACCAGAGTAAATGTTTCTCCTGCAAAACGTTCCCTTTGTGCTAGATGAACGAACGTCTCTCCACATGCTCAGTTCTGAGAGATAAGTGTGTATGAAACCGTCCTTCACCTAGCTTGTACTGAACACAAAGTTCCTTTTCAGTTGCAAATTCCACTCCATACATATATATGGGGATGTACTATCTCCAAATCTGTTTACAGTGAAAACTGCAGGAACTTCAAACCGGTACTAGGATACAGACTGAGAAACCAGAGTAAAAGTTTCTCCTGCAACCCGTTCCCTTTTTGCTAGATGAACGAACGTCTCTCCACATGCTCAGTTCTGAGAGATAAGTGTGTGTGAAAGCCGTCCTTCACCTAACTTGTTGGGAACACAAAGTTTCTTTTAAGTTGCAAACTCCACTCCATATATATATATGGGGAGGTACTAGCTCCAAATCTGTTTTACAGTGAATACTGCAGGAAGATCAAACCGGCACTAGGAAACAGACTGAGAAACCAGAGTAAAAGTTTCACCTGCAACCCATTCCCTTTGTGCTAGATGAACGAACGTCTCTCCACATACTCAATTCTGAGGGATAAGTGTGTGTGAAATCCGTCCTTCACCTAGATTGTTGGGAACACAAAGTTTCTTTTCAGTTGCAAACTCCACTCCATACATATATATGGGGAGGTTCTAGCTCGAACTCGGTTTTACAGTGAAAACTACAGGAACTTCAAACCGGCAGTAGGAAACAGTCTGAGAAACCAGAGTAAAATTTTAACTTGCAACCCGTTCCCTTTGTTCTAGATGAACGAAAGTCTCTCCACATGCTCAGTTCTGAGAGATAAGTGTGTGTGAAAGCCGTCTTTCACCTAGCTTGTTGGGAACACAAAGTTTCTTTTCAGTTGCAAATTCCACTCCATATATATATATGGGGAGGTACTAGCTCCAAATCCGTTTTACAGTGAAAACTGCAGGAAATTCAAACCGTCAGTAGGAAACAGACTGAGAAACCAGAGTAAAAGTTTCTCCTGCAACCCATTCCCTTTGTGCTAGATGAACGAACGTGTCTCCACATGCTAAGTTCTGAGAGATAAGTGTGTGTGAAAGCCGTCCTTCACCTAGGTTGTTGGGAACACAAAGTTTCTTTTCATTTGCAAACTTCTATCAGTACATATATATGGGTAGGTAATAACTCCAACCCTGTTTTACAGTGAAAACTGCAGGAAATTCAAACTGGCACTAGGAAACACACTGAGAAAACAGAGTAATAGTTTCTCCTGCAAATCATACCCTTTGTGCTAGATGAACAATCGTCTCTCCACATGCTCAGTTCTGAGAGATAAGTGTGTGTTAAAGCCGTCCTTCGCCTAACTTGTTGGGAACACAAAGTTTCTTTTAAGTTGCAAACTCCACTCCATATATATATATGGGGATGTACAAGCTCCAAATCTGTTTACAGTGAAAACTGCAGGAACTTCAAACCGGTACTAGGATACAGACTGAGAAACAAGAATAAAAGTTTCTCCTGCAACCCGTTCCCTTTGTGCTAGATGAACGAACGTCTCTCCACATTCTCAGTTCTGAGAGATAAGTGTGTGTGAAAGCCGCCTTCACCTAGCTTGTTGGGAACACAAAGTTTCTTTTCAGTTGCAAACTCCACTCCATACATATATATGGGGAGGTACGAGCTCCAACTCGGTTTTACAGTGAAAACTGCAGGAACTTCAAACCGGCACTAGGAAAATGACTGAGAAACCTGAGTAAAAGTTTCTCCTGCAAACTTTTTCCTTTGTGCTAGATGAACGAACGTCTCTCCTCATGCTCAGTTCTGAGAGATAAGTGTGTGTGAAAGCCTTAATTCACCTAGCTTGTTGGGATCACAATGTTTCTTTTCACTTGCAAACTCCACTCCATAAATATATATGGGGAGGTACTAGCTCCAACTCGGTTTTACAGTGAAAACTGCAGGAACTTCAAACCGGCAGTAGGAAACAGTCTGAGAAACCAGAGTAAAATTTTCACCTGCAACCCGTTCCATTTGTGCTAGATGAACGAACGTCTCTCCACATGCTCAGTTCTGAGAGATAAGTGTGTGTGAAAGCCGTCCTTCTCCTAGCTTGTTGGGAACACAAAGTTTCTTTTCAGTTGCAAACTCCACTCCATAAATATATATGGGGATGTTCTAGCTTCAAATCTGTTTTACAGTGAAAACTGCAGGAAATTCAAACCGTCAGTAGGAAACAGACAGAGAAACCAGAGTAAAAGTTTCTACTTCAAACAGTTCCCTTTGTGCTAGATGAACGAACTTCTCTCCACATGCTCAGTTCTCAGAGATAAGTGTGTTTGAAAGCCATCCTTCACCTAGCTTGTTGGGAACACAAAGTTTCTTTTCACTTGCAAACACCTCTCCATACATATATATGGGGAGGTACGAGCTCCCACTCGGTTTTACAGTGAAAACTGCAGGAACTTCAAAACGGCAGTAGGAAACAGACTGAGAAACCAGAGTATAAGATTCTCCTGCAACCCGTTCCCTTTGTGCTAGATGAACGAAAGTCTCTCCACATGCTCAGTTCCTAGAGATAATTGTGTGTGAAAGCCGTCCTTCACCTAGCTTGTTTGGAACACAAAGATTCTTTTCAGTTGCAAACTCTACTCCATACATATATATGGGGAGGTACAAGCTCCAACTCGGTTTTACAGTGAATACTGCAGGAACTTCAAACCGGCAGTAGGAAACATACAGAGAAACCAGAGTAAAAGTTTCACCTTCAACCAGTTCCCTTTGTGCTAGATGAACGAACGTCTTTCCACATGCTCAGTTCTCAGAGATAAGTGTGTTTGAAAGCCATCCTTCACCTAGCTTGTTGGGAACACAAAGTTTCTTTTCACTTGTAAACACCACTCCATACATATATATGGGGAGATACGAGCTCCAACTCGGTTTTACAGTGAAAACTGCAGGAACATCAAACCGGCAGTAGGAAACAGACTGAGAACCCAGAGTAAAATTTCTCCTGAAACCCGTTCCATTTGTGCTAGATGAACGAACGTCACTCCACATGCTCAGTTCTGAGAGATAAGTGTGTATGAAAGCCGAACTTCACCTAGCTTGTTAGGAACACAAAGTTTCTTTTCAGTTGCAAAATCCACTCCATACATATATATGAGGAGGTACTAACACCATCTCTGTTTTACAGTGAAAACTGCTGGAACTTCAAATCGGCACTAGGAAACAGACTGAGAAACCAGAGTAAAAGTTTCTCCTGCAACCCGTTCCCTTTGTGCTAGATGAACGAACTTCTCTCCACATGCTCAGTTCTGAGAGATAATTGTGTGTGAAAGCCGTCCTTCACCTAGCTTGTTGGGAACACAAAGTTTCTTTTCAGTTGCAAACTCCACTCCATACATATATATGGGGAGGTAATAACTCCAACTCTGTTTTACAGTGAAAACTGCAGGAAATTCAAAATGGCACTAGGAAACACACTGAGAAACCAGAGAAATAGTTTCTCCTGCAACCCATACCCTTTGTTCTAGATAAACGAACGTCTCTCCACATGCTCAGTTCTGAAAGATAAGTGTGTGTGAAAGCCGTCCTTCACCTAACTTGTTGGGAACACAAAGTTTCTTTTAAGTTGTAAGCTCCACTCCATATATATATATGGGGAGGTACTAGCTCCAACTCGGTTTTACAGTGAAAAATGCAGGAAATTCAAACCGTTACTAAGAAACAGACTGAGAAACCAGAGTAAAAGTTTCTCCTGCAAACCGTTCCCTTTGTGTTAGATGAACGAACGTCTCTCCACATGCTCAGTTATGAGAGTAATTGTGTATGAAACCGTCCTTCACCTAGCTTTTACTGAACACAAAGTTCCTTTCCAGTTGCAAATTCCACTCCATACATATATATGGGGATGTACTATCTCCAAATCTGTTTACTGTTAAAACTGCAGGAACTTCAAACCGGTACTAGGATACAGACTGAGAAACCAGAGTAAAAGTTTCTCCTGCAACCCGTTCCCTTTGTGCTAGATGAACGATCGTCTCTCCACATGCTCAGTTCTGAGAGATAAGTGTGTGTGAAAGCCGTCCTTCACCTAACTTGTTGGGAACACAAAGTTTCTTTTAAGTTGCAAACTCCACTCCATATATATATATGGGGAGGTACTAGCTCCAAATCTGTTTTACAGTGAATACTGCATTAAGTTCAAACCGGCACTAGGAAACAGACTGAGAAACCAGAGTAATAGTTTCACCTGCAACCCATTCCCTTTGTGCTAGATGAACGAACGTCTCTCCACATGCTCAATTCTGAGAGATAAGTGTGTGTGAAATCCGTTCTTCACCTAGATTGTTGGGAACACAAAGTTTCTTTTCAGTTGCAAACTCCACTCCATACATATATATGGGGAGGTACTAGCTCCAACTCGGTTTTACAGTGAAAAATGCAGGAACTTCAAACAGGCACTAGGAAACAGTCTGAGAAACCAGAGTAAAATTTTCACTTGCAACACGTTCCCTTTGTGCTAGATGAACGAAAGTCTCTCCACATGCTCAGTTCTGAGAGATAAGTGTGTGTGAAAGCCGTCCTTCACCTAGCTTGTTGGGAACACAAAGATTCTTTTCAGTTAAAAATTCCACTCCATATATATATATGGGGAGGTACTAGCTCCAAATCCGTTTTACAGTGAAAACTGCAGGAAATTCAAACCGTCAGTAGGAAACAGACTGAGAAACCAGAGTAAAAGTTTCTCCTTCAAACAGTTCCCTTTGTGCTAGATGAACGAACTTCTCTCCACATGCTCAGTTCTCAGAGATAAGTGTGTTTGAAAGCCATCCTTCACCTAGCTTGTTGGGAACACAAAGTTTCTTTTCACTTGTAAACACCACTCCATACATATATATGGGGAGGTACGAGCTCCAACTCGGTTTTACAGTGAAAACTGCAGGAACATCAAACCGGCAGTAGGAAACAGACTGAGAAACCAGAGTAAAATTTCTCCTGAAACCCGTTCCATTTGTGCTAGATGAACGAACGTCACTCCACATGCTCAGTTCTGAGAGATAAGTGTGTATGAAAGCCGAACTTCACCTAGCTTGTTAGGAACACAAAGTTTCTTTTCAGTTGCAAAATCCACTCCATACATATATATGAGGAGGTACTAACACCATCTCTGTTTTACAGTGAAAACTGCTGGAACTTCAAATCGGCACTAGGAAACAGACTGAGAAACCAGAGTAAAAGTTTCTCCTGCAACCCGTTCCCTTTGTGCTAGATGAACGAACTTCTCTCCACATGCTCAGTTCTGAGAGATAATTGTGTGTGAAAGCCGTCCTTCACCTAGCTTGTTGGGAACACAAAGTTTCTTTTCAGTTGCAAACTCCACTCCATACATATATATGGGGAGGTAATAACTCCAACTCTGTTTTACAGTGAAAACTGCAGGAAATTCAAAATGGCACTAGGAAACACACTGAGAAACCAGAGAAATAGTTTCTCCTGCAACCCATACCCTTTGTTCTAGATAAACGAACGTCCCTCCACATGCTCAGTTCTGAGAGATAAGTGTGTGTGAAAGCCGTCCTTCACCTAACTTGTTGGGAACACAAAGTTTCTTTTAAGTTGCAAGCTCCACTCCATATATATATATGGGGAGGTACTAGCTCCAACTCGGTTTTACAGTGAAAAATGCAGGAAATTCAAACCGTTACTAAGAAACAGACTGAGAAACCAGAGTAAAAGTTTCTCCTGCAAACCGTTCCCTTTGTGTTAGATGAACGAACGTCTCTCCACATGCTCAGTTATGAGAGATAATTGTGTATGAAACCGTCCTTCACCTAGCTTGTACTGAACACAAAGTTCCTTTCCAGTTGCAAATTCCACTCCATACATATATATGGGGATGTACTATCTCCAAATCTGTTTACAGTGAAAACTGCAGGAACTTCAAAACGGTACTAGGATACAGACTGAGAAACCAGAGTAAAAGTTTCTCCTGCAACCCGTTCCCTTTGTGCTAGATGAACGATCGTCTCTCCACATGCTCAGTTCTGAGAGATAAGTGTGTGTGAAAGCCGTCCTTCACCTAACTTGTTGGGAACACAAAGTTTCTTTTAAGTTGCAAACTCCACTCCATATATATATATGGGGAGGTACTAGCTCCAAATCTGTTTTACAGTGAATACTGCATTAAGTTCAAACCGGCACTAGGAAACAGACTGAGAAACCAGAGTAATAGTTTCACCTGCAACCCATTCCCTTTGTGCTAGATGAACGAACGTCTCTCCACATGCTCAATTCTGAGAGATAAGTGTGTGTGAAATCTGTTCTTCACCTAGATTGTTGGGAACACAAAGTTTCTTTTCAGTTGCAAACTCCACTCCATACATATATATGGGGAGGTACGAGCTCCAACTCGGTTTTACAGTGAAAACTGCAGGAACTTCAAACCGGCACTAGGAAAAGGACTGAGAAACCTGAGTAAAAGTTTCTCCTGCAAACTTTTTCCTTTGTGCTAGATGAACGAACGTCTCTCCACATGCTCAGTTCTGAGAGATAAGTGTGTGTGAAAGCCTTAATTCACCTAGCTTGTTGGGATCACAATGTTTCTTTTCACTTGCAAACTCCACTCCATAAATATATATGGGGAGGTACTAGCTCCAACTCGGTTTTACAGTGAAAACTGCAGGAACTTCAAACCGTCAGTAGGAAACAGACAGAGAAACCAGAGTAAAAGTTTCTCCTTCAAACAGTTCCCTTTGTGCTAGATGAACGAACTTCTCTCCACATGCTCAGTTCTCAGAGATAAGTGTGTTTGAAAGCCATCCTTCACCTAGCTTGTTGAGAACACAAAGTTTCTTTTCACTTGCAAACACCTCTCCATACATATATATGGGGAGGTACGAGCTCCCACTCGGTTTTACAGTGAAAACTGCAGGAACTTCAAAACGGCAGTAGGAAACAGACTGAGAAACCAGAGTATAAGATTCTCCTGCAACCCGTTCCCTTTGTGCTAGATGAACGAAAGTCTCTCCACATGCTCAGTTCCTAGAGATAATTGTGTGTGAAAGCCGTCCTTCACCTAGCTTGTTTGGAACACAAAGATTCTTTTCAGTTGCAAACTCTACTCCATACATATATATGGGGAGGTACAAGCTCCAACTCGGTTTTACAGTGAATACTGCACGAAATTCAAACCGGCAGTAGGAAACATACAGAGAAACCAGAGTAAAAGTTTCTCCTTCAACCAGTTCCCTTTGTGCTAGATGAACGAACGTCTTTCCACATGCTCAGTTCTCAGAGATAAGTGTGTTTGAAAGCCATCCTTCACCTAGCTTGTTGGGAACACAAAGTTTCTTTTCACTTGTAAACACCACTCCATACATATATATGGGGAGGTACGAGCTCCAACTCGGTTTTACAGTGAAAACTGCAGGAACATCAAACCGGCAGTAGGAAACAGACTGAGAAACCAGAGTAAAATTTCTCCTGAAACCCGTTCCATTTGTGCTAGATGAACGAACGTCACTCCACATGCTCAGTTCTGAGAGATAAGTGTGTATGAAAGCCGAACTTCACCTAGCTTGTTAGGAACACAAAGTTTCTTTTCAGTTGCAAAATCCACTCCATACATATATATGAGGAGGTACTAACACCATCTCTGTTTTACAGTGAAAACTGCTGGAACTTCAAATCGGCACTAGGAAACAGACTGAGAAACCAGAGTAAAAGTTTCTCCTGCAACCCGTTCCCTTTGTGCTAGATGAACGAACTTCTCTCCACATGCTCAGTTCTGAGAGATAATTGTGTGTGAAAGCCGTCCTTCACCTAGCTTGTTGGGAACACAAAGTTTCTTTTCAGTTGCAAACTCCACTCCATACATATATATGGGGAGGTAATAACTCCAACTCTGTTTTACAGTGAAAACTGCAGGAAATTCAAAATGGCACTAGGAAACACACTGAGAAACCAGAGAAATAGTTTCTCCTGCAACCCATACCCTTTGTTCTAGATAAACGAACGTCTCTCCACATGCTCAGTTCTGAGAGATAAGTGTGTGTGAAAGCCGTCCTTCACCTAACTTGTTGGGAACACAAAGTTTCTTTTAAGTTGCAAGCTCCACTCCATATATATATATGGGGAGGTACTAGCTCCAACTCGGTTTTACAGTGAAAAATGCAGGAAATTCAAACCGTTACTAAGAAACAGACTGAGAAACCAGAGTAAAAGTTTCTCCTGCAAACCGTTCCCTTTGTGTTAGATGAACGAACGTCTCTCCACATGCTCAGTTATGAGAGATAATTGTGTATGAAACCGTCCTTCACCTAGCTTGTACTGAACACAAAGTTCCTTTCCAGTTGCAAATTCCACTCCATACATATATATGGGGATGTACTATCTCCAAATCTGTTTACAGTTAAAACTGCAGGAACTTCAAACCGGTACTAGGATACAGACTGAGAAACCAGAGTAAAAGTTTCTCCTGCAACCCGTTCCCTTTGTGCTAGATGAACGATCGTCTCTCCACATGCTCAGTTCTGAGAGATAAGTGTGTGTGAAAGCCGTCCTTCACCTAACTTGTTGGGAACACAAAGTTTCTTTTAAGTTGCAAACTCCACTCCATATATATATATGGGGAGGTACTAGCTCCAAATCTGTTTTACAGTGAATACTGCATTAAGTTCAAACCGGCACTAGGAAACAGACTGAGAAACCAGAGTAATAGTTTCACCTGCAACCCATTCCCTTTGTGCTAGATGAACGAACGTCTCTCCACATGCTCAATTCTGAGAGATAAGTGTGTGTGAAATCCGTTCTTCACCTTGATTGTTGGGAACACAAAGTTTCTTTTCAGTTGCAAACTCCACTCCATACATATATATGGGGAGGTACTAGCTCCAACTCGGTTTTACAGTGAAAAATGCAGGAACTTCAAACAGGCAGTAGGAAACAGTCTGAGAAACCAGAGTAAAATTTTCACTTGCAACACGTTCCCTTTGTGCTAGATGAACGAAAGTCTCTCCACATGCTCAGTTCTGAGAGATAAGTGTGTGTGAAAGCCGTCCTTCACCTAGCTTGTTGGGAACACAAAGTTTCTTTTCAGTTAAAAATTCCACTCCATATATATATATGGGGAGGTACTAGCTCCAAATCCGTTTTACAGTGAAAACTGCAGGAAATTCAAACCGTCAGTAGGAAACAGACTGAGAAACCAGAGTAAAAGTTTCTCCTTCAAACAGTTCCCTTTGTGCTAGATGAACGAACTTCTCTCCACATGCTCAGTTCTGAGAGATAATTGTGTGTGAAAGCCGTCCTTCACCTAGCTTGTTGGGAACACAAAGTTTATTTTCAGTTGCAAACTCCACTCCATACTTATATATGGGGAGGTAATAACTCCAACTCTGTTTTACAGTGAAAACTGCAGGAAATTCAAAATGGCACTAGGAAACACACTGAGAAACCAGAGAAATAGTTTCTCCTGCAACCCATACCCTTTGTTCTAGATAAACGAACGTCTCTCCACATGCTCAGTTCTGAGAGATAAGTGTGTGTGAAAGCCGTCCTTCACCTAACTTGTTGGGAACACAAAGTTTCTTTTAAGTTGCAAGCTCCACTCCATATATATATATGGGGAGGTACTAGCTCCAACTCGGTTTTACAGTGAAAAATGCAGGAAATTCAAACCGTTACTAAGAAACAGACTGAGAAACCAGAGTAAAAGTTTCTCCTGCAAACCGTTCCCTTTGTGTTAGATGAACGAACGTCTCTCCACATGCTCAGTTATGAGAGATAATTGTGTATGAAACCGTCCTTCACCTAGCTTGTACTGAACACAAAGTTCCTTTCCAGTTGCAAATTCCACTCCATACATATATATGGGGATGTACTATCTCCAAATCTGTTTACAGTTAAAACTGCAGGAACTTCAAACCGGTACTAGGATACAGACTGAGAAACCAGAGTAAAAGTTTCTCCTGCAACCCGTTCCCTTTGTGCTAGATGAACGATCGTCTCTCCACATGCTCAGTTCTGAGAGATAAGTGTGTGTGAAAGCCGTCCTTCACCTAGCTTGTTGGGAACATAAAGTTTCTTTTCAGTTGCAAACTCCATTCCATACATATATATGGGGAGGTACAAGCTCCAACACGGTTTTACAGTGAAAATTGCAGGAACTTCAAACCGGCAGTAGGAAACATACAGAGAAACCAGAGTAAAAGTTTCTCCTTCAAACAGTTCCCTTTGTGCTAGATGAACGAACGTCTTTCCACATGCTCAGTTCTCAGAGATAAGTGTGTATGAAAGCCATCCTTCACCTAGCTTGTTGGGAACACAAAGTTTCTTTTCACTTGCAAACACCACTCCATACATATATATGGGGAGGTACGAGCTCCACTCGGTTTTACAGTGAAATCTGCAGGAACATCAAACCGGCAGTAGGAAACAGACTGAGAAACCAGAGTAAAAGTTTCTCCTGCAACCCGTTCCATTTGTGCTAGATGAACGAACGTCACTCCACATGCTCAGTTCTGAGAGATAAGTGTGTATGAAAGCCGAACTTCACCTAGCTTGTTAGGAACACAAAGTTTCTTTTCAGTTGCAAACTCCACTCCATACATATATATGAGGAGGTAATAACAGCATCTCTGTTTTACAGTGAAAACTGCTGGAACTTCAAATCGGCACTAGGAAACAGACTGAGAAACCAGAGTAAAAGTTTCACCTGCAACCCGTTCCCTTTGTGCTAGATGAACGAACGTCTCTCCACATGCTCAGTTCTGAGAGATAATTGTGTGTGAAAGCCGTCCTTCACCTAGCTTGTTGGGAACACAAAGTTTCTTTTCAGTTGCAAATTCCACTCCATACATATATATGGGGAGGTAATAACTCCAACTCTGTTTTACAGTGAAAACTGCAGGAAATTCAAACTGGCACTAGGAAACACACTGAGAAACCAGAGTAATAGTTTCTCCTGCAACCCATACCCTTTGTGCTAGATAAACGAACGTCTCTCCACATGCTCAGTTCTGAGAGAAAAGTGTGTGTGAAAGCCGTCCTTCACCTAACTTGTTGGGAACACAAAGTTTCTTTTAAGTTGCAAACTCCACTCCATATATATATATATGGGGAGGTACTAGCTCCAAATCTGTTTTACAGTGAATACTGCAGGAAGTTCAAACCGGCACTAGGAAACAGACTGAGAAACCAGAGTAAAAGTTTCACCTGCAACCCATTCCCTTTGTGCTAGATGAACGAACGTCTCTCCACATGCTCAATTCTGAGAGATAAGTGTGTGTGAAATCCGTCCTTCACCTAGATTGTTGGGAACACAAAGTTTCTTTTCAGTTGCAAACTCCACTCAATAAATATATATGGGGAGGTACTAGCTCCAACTCGTTTTTACAGTGAAAACTGCAGGAACTTCATACCGGCAGTAGGAAACAGTCTGAGAAACCAGAGTAAAATTTTCAATTGCAACGCGTTTCCTTTGTGCTAGATGAACGAAAGTCTCTCCACATGCTCAGTTCTGAGAGATAAGTGTGTGTGAAAGCCGTCCTTCACCTAGCTTGTTGGGAACACAAAGTTTCTTTTCAGTTGCAAATTCCACTCCATATATATATATGGGGAGGTACTAGCTTCAAATCCGTTTTACAGTGAAAACTGCAGGAAATTCAAACCGTCAGTAGGAAACAGACTGAGAAACCAGAGTAAAAGTTTCTCCTGCAACAAATTCCCTTTGTGCTAGATGAACGAACGTCTCTCCACATGCTCAGTTCTGAGAGATAATTGTGTGTGAAAGCCGTTCTTCACCTAGGTTGTTGGGAACACAAAGTTTCTTTTCAGTTGCAAACTGCTATCAGTACATATATATGGGGAGGTACAAACTCCAACTCGTTTTACAGTGAAAACTGCAGGAACTTAAAGCCGGCACTAGGAAACAGACTAAGAAACCAGAGTAAAATTTCTCCTGAAACCCGTTCCTATTGCTAGATGAACGAACGTCTCTCCACATGCTCAGTTCTGAGAGATAAGTGTGTGTGAAAGCCGTCCTTCCCTTAGCTTGTGGGGAACACAATGTTTCTTTTCACTTGCAAACTCCACTCCATAAATATATATGGGGAGGTACTAGCTCCAAATCGGTTTTACAGTGAAAAATGCAGGAACTTCAAACTGGCACTAGGAAACAGACTGAGAAACCAGAGTACAAGTTTCTCCTGAAAAGAGTTTCCTTTGTGCTAGATGAACGAACGTCACTCCACATGCTCAGTTCTGAGAGATAATTGTGTGTGAAATCCGTCCTTCACCTAGCTTGTTGGGAACACAAAGTTTCTTTTCAGTTGCAAACTCCACTCCATACATATAAATGGGGTGGTACTAGCACCAAATCGGATTTACAGTGAAAACTGCTAGAACTTCAAACCGGCACTAGGAAACAGTCTGAGAAACCAGAGAAAAAGTTTCACCTCCATCCCTTTCCCTTTATGCTAGATGAACGTACGTCTCTCCACATGCTCAGTTCTGAGAGATAAATGCGTGTGAAAGCCGTCCTTCACCTAGATTTTTCTGAACACAAGTATCTTTTCAGTTGCAAACTCCGCTCCATACATATATATGGGGAGGTAATAGCTCCAACTCTGTTTTACAGTGAAAACTGCAGGAACATCAAACCGGCACTAGGAAACAGACTGAGAATCCTGAGTAAAAGTTTCTACTACAACCCATTTCATTTGTGCTAGATGAACTAACGTCTCTCCACATGCTCAGATCTGAGAGATAAGTGTGTGTGAAAGCCGTCCTTCACCTAGCTTGTACTGAATACAAAGTTTCTTTTCAGTTGCAAACTCCACTCCATACATATAAAAGGGTAGGTACTAGCTCCAACTCGGTTTTACAGTGAAAACTGCAGGAACTTCAAACAGACAGTAGGAAACAGACTGAGAAACCAGAGTAAAAGTTCCTCCTGCAACCCGTTCCATTTGTGCTAGATGAATGAACGTCTCTCCACATGCTCAGTTCTGAGAGATAAGTGTGTGTGAAAGCCGTCCTTCACCTAGCTTGTTGGGAACACAAAAATTCTTTTCAGTTGCAAAGTCCAATCCATACATATATATGGGGATGTACTAACTTCAACTCGCTTTTACAGTGAAAACTGCAGGAACTTCAAACCGGCACTAGGAAACAGACTGAGAAACCAGAGTAAAAGTTTCTCCTGCAACCCGTTCCGATTGTGCTAGATGTACGAACGTCTCTCCACATGCTAAGTTCTGAGAGATAAGTGTGTGTGAAAGCCGTTCTTCACTTAGCTTGTTGGGAACACAATGTTTCTTTTCACTTGCAAACTCCACTCCATACATATATATGGGGAGGTACTAGCTCCAAATCGGTTATACAGTGAAAACTGCAGGAACTTCAAACCGGCAGTAGGAAACAGACTGAGAAACCAGAGTAAAAGTTTCTCCTGCAACCCGTTCCCTTTGTGCTAGATGAACGAAAGTCTCTCCACATGGTCATTTCTGAGAGATAAGTGTGTGTGAAAGCCGTCGTTCACCTAGCTTGTTGGGAACACAAAGTTTCTTTTCAGTTGCAAATCCAATCCATACATATATATGGGGAGGTACTAGCTCCAACTCGGTTTTACAGAGAAAACTGCAGGAACTTCAAACCGGCACTAGGAAACAGACTGAGAAACCAGACTAAAATTTTCTCCTGCAACCCGTTCCATTTGTGCTAGATGAACAAACGTCTCTCCACATGCTCTGTTCTGAGAGATAAGTGTGTGTTAAAGCCGCCTTCAGCTAGCTTGTTGGGAACACAAAGTTTCTTTTCAGTTGAAACCCCACTCCATACATATATATTGGGAGGTACTAGCTCAAACTCGGGTTTACAGTGAAACCTGCAAGAACTTCAAACCGGCATTAGGAAACAGACTGAGAAACCTGAGGAAAAGTTTCTCCTGCAAACCTTTCCCTTTGTGCTAGATGAACATACGTCTCTCCACATGCTCAGTTTTGAGAGATAAGTGTGTGTGAAAGCCGTCCTTCACATAGCTTGTTGGGAACACAAAGTTTCTTTTCAGTTGCAAACTACACTCCATACATATATATGGGGAGGTTCTAACTTCAACTCAGTTTTACAGTGAAAACTGCACTAACTTCAAACCGGCAGTAGGAAACAGACAGAGAATCGAGAGTAAAATTTTCTCCTTCAAACAGTTCCCTATGTGCTAGATGAACGAACGTCTCTCCACAAGCTCAGTTCTCAGAGATAAGTGTGTTTGAAAGCCATCATTAACCTAGATTGTTGGGAACACAAAGTTTCTTTTCACTTACAAACTCCACTCCATACATATATATGGGGAGGTACGAGCTCCAACTCGGTTTACAGTGAAAAGTGCAGGAACTTCAAACAGGCAGTAGGAAACAGACTGAGAAACCAGAGTATAAGTTTCTCCTGCAAACCGTTCCCTTTGTGCTAGATGAACGAACGTCTCTCCACATGCTCAGTTCTCAGAGATAAGTGTGTTTGAAAGCCATCCTTCACCTAGCTTGCTGGGAACACAAAGTTTCTTTTCACTTGCAAACATCACTCCTTACATATATATGGGGAGGTACGAGCTCCAACTCGGTTTTACAGTGAAAACTGCAGGAACATCAAACCGGCAGTAGGAAACAGACTGAGAAACCAGAGTAAAAGTTTCTCCTGCAACCCTTTCCATTTGTGCTACATGAACGAACGTCTCTCCACATGCTCAGTTCTGAGAGATAAGTGTGTGTGAAAGCCGTCCTTCACCTAGCTTGTTGGGAACACAAAGTTTCTTTTCAGTTGCAAACTCCACTCCATACATATATATGGGGAGGTAATAACTCCAACTCTGTTTTACAGTGAAAACTGCAGGAAATTCAAACTGGCACTAGGAAACACACTGAGAAAACAGAGTAATAGTTTCTCCTGCAAACCACACCCTTTGTGCTAGATGAACAAACGTCTCTCCACATGCTCAGTTCTGAGAGATAAGTGTGTGTGAAAGCCGTCCTTCGCCTAACTTGTTGGGAACACAAAGTTTCTTTTAAGTTGCAAACTCCACTCCATATATATATATGGGGATGTACAAGCACCAAATCTGTTTACAGTGAAAACTGCAGGAACTTCAAACCGGTACTAGGATACAGACTGATAAACAAGAATAAAAGTTTCTCCTGCAACCCGTTCCCTTTGTGCTAGATGAACGAACGTCTCTCCACATGCTCAGTTCTGAGAGATATGTGTGTGTGAAAGCCGCCTTCACCTAGCTTGTTGGGAACACAAAGTTTCTTTTCAGTTGCAAACTCCACTCCATACATATATATGAGGAAGTAATAGCACCATCTCGGTTTTACAGTGAAAACTGCAGGAAATTCAAACCGGCACTAGGAAAAGGACTGAGAAACCTGAGTAAAAGTTTCTCCTGCAAACTTTTTCCTTTGTGCTAGATGAACGAACGTCTCTCCACATGCTCAGTTCTGAGAGATAAGTGTGTGTGAAAGCCGTACTTCACCTAGCTTGTTGGGAACACAATGTTTCTTTTCACTTGCAAACTCCACTACATACATATATATGGGGAGGTACTAGCTCCAACTCGGTTTTACAGTGAAAACTGCAGGAACTTCAAACCGGCAGTAGGAAACAGTCTGAGAAACTAGAGTAAAATTTTCACCTGCAACCCGTTCCCTTTGTGCTAGATGAACGAACTTCTCTCCACATGCTCAGTTCTGAGAGATAAGTGTGTGTGAAAGCCGTCCTTCACCTAGCTTGTTGGGAACACAAAGTTGCTTTTCAGTTGCAAACTCCACTCCATATATATATATGGGGATGTTCTAGCTTCAAATCAGTTTTACAGTGAAAACTGCAGGAACTTCAACCCGTCAGTAGGAAACAGACAGAGAAACCAGAGTAAAAGTTTCTCCTTCAAACAGTTCCCTTTGTGCTAGATGAACGAAATTCTCTCCACATGCTCAGTTCTCAGAGATAAGTGTGTTTGAATGCCATCCTTCACCAAGCTTGTTGGGAACACAAAGTTTCTTTTCACTTGCAAACTCCTCTCCATACATATATATGGGGTGGTACGAGCTCCAACTCGGTTTTACAGTGAAAACTGCAGGAACTTCAAACCGGCAGTAGGAAACAGACTGAGAAACCAGAGAATAAGTTTCTCCTGCAACCCATTCCTTTTGTGCTAGATGAACGAAAGTCTCTCCACATGCTCAGTTCTGAGAGATAATTGTGTGTGAAAGCCGTCCTTCACCTAGCTTGTTGGGAACACAAAGATTCTTTTCAGTTGCAAACTCCACTCCATACATATATATGGGGAGGTACAAGCTCCAACTCGGTTTTACAGTGAAAACTGCAGGAACTTCATATCGGCAGTAGGAAACATACAGAGAAACCAGAGTAAAAGTTTCTCCTTCAGACAGTTCCCTTTGTGCTAGATGAACGAACGTCTTTCCACATGCTCATTTCTCAGAGATAAGTGTGTTTGAAAGCCATCCTTCACCTAGCTTGTTGGGAACACAAAGTTTCTTTTCACTTGCAAACACCACTCCATACATATATATGGGGAGGTACGAGCTCCAACTCGGTTTTACAGTGAAAACTGCAGGAACATCAAACCGGCAGTAGGAAACAGACTGAGAAACCAGAGTAAAAGTTTCTCCTGCAAACCGTTCCATTTGTGCTAGATGAACGAACGTCACTCCACATGCTCATTTCTGAGAGATAAGTGTGTATGAAAGCCGACCTTCACCTAGCTTGTTAGGAACACAAAGTTTCTTTTCAGTTGCAAAATCCACTCCATACATATATATGAGGAGGTACTATCACCATCTCTGTTTTACAGTGAAAACTGCTGGAACTTCTAATCGGCACTAGGAAAGAGACTGAAAAACCAGAGTAAAAGTTTCTCCTGCAACCCGTTCCCTTTGTGCTAGATGAACGAACTTCTCTCCACATGCTCAGTTCTGAGAGATAATTGTGTGTGAAAGCCGTCCTTCACCTAGCTTGTTGGGAACACAAAGTTTCTTTTCAGTTGCAAACTCCACTCCATACATATATATGGGGAGGTAATAACTCCAACTCTGTTTTACAGTGAAAACTGCAGGAAATTCAAACTGGCACTAGGAAACACACTGAGAAACCAGAGTAATAGTTTCCCCTGCAACCCATATCCTTTGTTCTAGATAAACGAACGTCTCTCCACATGCTCAGTTCTGAGAGATAAGTGTGTGTGAAAGCCGTCCTTCACCTAACTTGTTGGGAACACAAAGTTTCTTTTAAGTTGCAAGCTCCACTCCATTTATATATATGGGGAGGTACTAGCTCCAACTCGGTTTTACAGTGAAAAATGCAGGAAATTCAAACCGTTACTAAGAAAAAGACTGAGAAACCAGAGTAAATGTTTCTCCTGCAAAACGTTCCCTTTGTGCTAGATGAACGAACGTCTCTCCACATGCTCAGTTCTGAGAGATAAGTGTGTATGAAACCGTCCTTCACCTAGCTTGTACTGAACACAAAGTTCCTTTTCAGTTGCAAATTCCACTCCATACATATATATGGGGATGTACTATCTCCAAATCTGTTTACAGTGAAAACTGCAGGAACTTCAAACCGGTACTAGGATACAGACTGAGAAACCAGAGTAAAAGTTTCTCCTGCAACCCGTTCCCTTTTTGCTAGATGAACGAACGTCTCTCCACATGCTCAGTTCTGAGAGATAAGTGTGTGTGAAAGCCGTCCTTCACCTAACTTGTTGGGAACACAAAGTTTCTTTTAAGTTGCAAACTCCACTCCATATATATATATGGGGAGGTACTAGCTCCAAATCTGTTTTACAGTGAATACTGCAGGAAGATCAAACCGGCACTAGGAAACAGACTGAGAAACCAGAGTAAAAGTTTCACCTGCAACCCATTCCCTTTGTGCTAGATGAACGAACGTCTCTCCACATACTCAATTCTGAGGGATAAGTGTGTGTGAAATTCGTCCTTCACCTAGATTGTTGGGAACACAAAGTTTCTTTTCAGTTGCAAACTCCACTCCATACATATATATGGGGAGGTTCTAGCTCCAACTCGGTTTTACAGTGAAAACTACAGGAACTTCAAACCGGCAGTAGGAAACAGTCTGAGAAACCAGAGTAAAATTTTAACTTGCAACCCGTTCCCTTTGTTCTAGATGAACGAAAGTCTCTCCACATGCTCAGTTCTGAGAGATAAGTGTGTGTGAAAGCCGTCCTTCACCTAGCTTGTTGGGAACACAAAGTTTCTTTTCAGTTGCAAATTCCACTCCATATATATATATGGGGAGGTACTAGCTCCAAATCCGTTTTACAGTGAAAACTGCAGGAAATTCAAACCGTCAGTAGGAAACAGACTGAGAAACCAGAGTAAAAGTTTCTCCTGCAACCCATTCCCTTTGTGCTAGATGAACGAACGTGTCTCCACATGCTAAGTTCTGAGAGATAAGTGTGTGTGAAAGCCGTCCTTCACCTAGGTTGTTGGGAACACAAAGTTTCTTTTCATTTGCAAACTTCTATCAGTACATATATATGGGTAGGTAATAACTCCAACCCTGTTTTACAGTGAAAACTGCAGGAAATTCAAACTGGCACTAGGAAACACACTGAGAAAACAGAGTAATAGTTTCTCCTGCAAATCATACCCTTTGTGCTAGATGAACAATCGTCTCTCCACATGCTCAGTTCTGAGAGATAAGTGTGTGTTAAAGCCGTCCTTCGCCTAACTTGTTGGGAACACAAAGTTTCTTTTAAGTTGCAAACTCCACTCCATATATATATATGGGGATGTACAAGCTCCAAATCTGTTTACAGTGAAAACTGCAGGAACTTCAAACCGGTACTAGGATACAGACTGAGAAACAAGAATAAAAGTTTCTCCTGCAACCCGTTCCCTTTGTGCTAGATGAACGAACGTCTCTCCACATTCTCAGTTCTGAGAGATAAGTGTGTGTGAAAGCCGCCTTCACCTAGCTTGTTGGGAACACAAAGTTTCTTTTCAGTTGCAAACTCCACTCCATACATATATATGGGGAGGTACGAGCTCCAACACGGTTTTACAGTGAAAACTGCAGGAACTTCAAACCGGCACTAGGAAAATGACTGAGAAACCTGAGTAAAAGTTTCTCCTGCAAACTTTTTCCTTTGTGCTAGATGAACGAACGTCTCTCCACATGCTCAGTTCTGAGAGATAAGTGTGTGTGAAAGCCTTAATTCACCTAGCTTGTTGGGATCACAATGTTTCTTTTCACTTGCAAACTCCACTCCATAAATATATATGGGGAGGTACTAGCTCCAACTCGGTTTTACAGTGAAAACTGCAGGAACTTCAAACCGGCAGTAGGAAACAGTCTGAGAAACCAGAGTAAAATTTTCACCTGCAACCCGTTCCATTTGTGCTAGATGAACGAACGTCTCTCCACATGCTCAGTTCTGAGAGATAAGTGTGTGTGAAAGCCGTCCTTCTCCTAGCTTGTTGGGAACACAAAGTTTATTTTCAGTTGCAAACTCCACTCCATAAATATATATGGGGATGTTCTAACTTCAAATCTGTTTTACAGTGAAAACTGCAGGAACTTCAAACCGTCAGTAGGAAACAGACAGATAAACCAGAGTAAAAGTTTCTCCTTCAAACAGTTCCCTTTGTGCTAGATGAACGAACTTCTCTCCACATGCTCAGTTCTCAGAGATAAGTGTGTTTGAAAGCCATCCTTCACCTAGCTTGTTGGGAACACAAAGATTCTTTTCACTTGCAAACACCTCTCCATACATATATATGGGGAGGTACGAGCTCCCACTCGGTTTTACAGTGAAAACTGCAGGAACTTCAAAACGGCAGTAGGAAACAGACTGAGAAACCAGAGTATAAGATTCTCCTGCAACCCGTTCCCTTTGTGCTAGATGAACGAAAGTCTCTCCACATGCTCAGTTCCTAGAGATAATTGTGTGTGAAAGCCGTCCTTCACCTAGCTTGTTTGGAACACAAAGATTCTTTTCAGTTGCAAACTCTACTCCATACATATATATGGGGAGGTACAAGCTCCAACTCGGTTTTACAGTGAATACTGCAGGAACTTCAAACCGGCAGTAGGAAACATACAGAGAAACCAGAGTAAAAGTTTCACCTTCAACCATTTCCCTTTGTGCTAGATGAACGAACGTCTTTCCACATGCTCAGTTCTCAGAGATAAGTGTGTTTGAAAGCCATCCTTCACCTAGCTTGTTGGGAACACAAAGTTTCTTTTCACTTGTAAACACCACTCCATACATATATATGGGGAGGTACGAGCTCCAACTCGGTTTTACAGTGAAAACTGCAGGAACATCAAACCGGCAGTAGGAAACAGACTGAGAACCCAGAGTAAAATTTCTCCTGAAACCCGTTCCATTTGTGCTAGATGAACGAACGTCACTCCACATGCTCAGTTCTGAGAGATAAGTGTGTATGAAAGCCGAACTTCACCTAGCTTGTTAGGAACACAAAGTTTCTTTTCAGTTGCAAAATCCACTCCATACATATATATGAGGAGGTACTAACACCATCTCTGTTTTACAGTGAAAACTGCTGGAACTTCAAATCGGCACTAGGAAACAGACTGAGAAACCAGAGTAAAAGTTTCTCCTGCAACCCGTTCCCTTTGTGCTAGATGAACGAACTTCTCTCCACATGCTCAGTTCTGAGAGATAATTGTGTGTGAAAGCCGTCCTTCACCTAGCTTGTTGGGAACACAAAGTTTCTTTTCAGTTGCAAACTCCACTCCATACATATATATGGGGAGGTAATAACTCCAACTCTGTTTTACAGTGAAAACTGCAGGAAATTCAAAATGGCACTAGGAAACACACTGAGAAACCAGAGAAATAGTTTCTCCTGCAACCCATACCCTTTGTTCTAGATAAACGAACGTCTCTCCACATGCTCAGTTCTGAAAGATAAGTGTGTGTGAAAGCCGTCCTTCACCTAACTTGTTGGGAACACAAAGTTTCTTTTAAGTTGTAAGCTCCACTCCATATATATATATGGGGAGGTACTAGCTCCAACTCGGTTTTACAGTGAAAAATGCAGGAAATTCAAACCGTTACTAAGAAACAGACTGAGAAACCAGAGTAAAAGTTTCTCCTGCAAACCGTTCCCTTTGTGTTAGATGAACGAACGTCTCTCCACATGCTCAGTTATGAGAGATAATTGTGTATGAAACCGTCCTTCACCTAGCTTGTACTGAACACAAAGTTCCTTTCCAGTTGCAAATTCCACTCCATACATATATATGGGGATGTACTATCTCCAAATCTGTTTACAGTTAAAACTGCAGGAACTTCAAACCGGTACTAGGATACAGACTGAGAAACCAGAGTAAAAGTTTCTCCTGCAACCCGTTCCCTTTGTGCTAGATGAACGATCGTCTCTCCACATGCTCAGTTCTGAGAGATAAGTGTGTGTGAAAGCCGTCCTTCACCTAACTTGTTGGGAACACAAAGTTTCTTTTAAGTTGCAAACTCCACTCCATATATATATATGGGGAGGTACTAGCTCCAAATCTGTTTTACAGTGAATACTGCATTAAGTTCAAACCGGCACTAGGAAACAGACTGAGAAACCAGAGTAATAGTTTCACCTGCAACCCATTCCCTTTGTGCTAGATGAACGAACGTCTCTCCACATGCTCAATTCTGAGAGATAAGTGTGTGTGAAATCCGTTCTTCACCTAGATTGTTGGGAACACAAAGTTTCTTTTCAGTTGCAAACTCCACTCCATACATATATATGGGGAGGTACTAGCTCCAACTTGGTTTTACAGTGAAAAATGCAGGAACTTCAAACAGGCACTAGGAAACAGTCTGAGAAACCAGAGTAAAATTTTCACTTGCAACACGTTCCCTTTGTGCTAGATGAACGAAAGTCTCTCCACATGCTCAGTTCTGAGAGATAAGTGTGTGTGAAAGCCGTCCTTCACCTAGCTTGTTGGGAACACAAAGATTCTTTTCAGTTAAAAATTCCACTCCATATATATATATGGGGAGGTACTAGCTCCAAATCCGTTTTACAGTGAAAACTGCAGGAAATTCAAACCGTCAGTAGGAAACAGACTGAGAAACCAGAGTAAAAGTTTCTCCTTCAAACAGTTCCCTTTGTGCTAGATGAACGAACTTCTCTCCACATGCTCAGTTCTCAGAGATAAGTGTGTTTGAAAGCCATCCTTCACCTAGCTTGTTGGGAACACAAAGTTTCTTTTCACTTGTAAACACCACTCCATACATATATATGGGGAGGTACGAGCTCCAACTCGGTTTTACAGTGAAAACTGCAGGAACATCAAACCGGCAGTAGGAAACAGACTGAGAAACCAGAGTAAAATTTCTCCTGAAACCCGTTCCATTTGTGCTAGATGAACGAACGTCACTCCACATGCTCAGTTCTGAGAGATAAGTGTGTATGAAAGCCGAACTTCACCTAGCTTGTTAGGAACACAAAGTTTCTTTTCAGTTGCAAAATCCACTCCATACATATATATGAGGAGGTACTAACACCATCTCTGTTTTACAGTGAAAACTGCTGGAACTTCAAATCGGCACTAGGAAACAGACTGAGAAACCAGAGTAAAAGTTTCTCCTGCAACCCGTTCCCTTTGTGCTAGATGAACGAACTTCTCTCCACATGCTCAGTTCTGAGAGATAATTGTGTGTGAAAGCCGTCCTTCACCTAGCTTGTTGGGAACACAAAGTTTCTTTTCAGTTGCAAACTCCACTCCATACATATATATGGGGAGGTAATAACTCCAACTCTGTTTTACAGTGAAAACTGCAGGAAATTCAAAATGGCACTAGGAAACACACTGAGAAACCAGAGAAATAGTTTCTCCTGCAACCCATACCCTTTGTTCTAGATAAACGAACGTCTCTCCACATGCTCAGTTCTGAGAGATAAGTGTGTGTGAAAGCCGTCCTTCACCTAACTTGTTGGGAACACAAAGTTTCTTTTAAGTTGCAAGCTCCACTCCATATATATATATGGGGAGGTACTAGCTCCAACTCGGTTTTACAGTGAAAAATGCAGGAAATTCAAACCGTTACTAAGAAACAGACTGAGAAACCAGAGTAAAAGTTTCTCCTGCAAACCGTTCCCTTTGTGTTAGATGAACGAACGTCTCTCCACATGCTCAGTTATGAGAGATAATTGTGTATGAAACCGTCCTTCACCTAGCTTGTACTGAACACAAAGTTCCTTTCCAGTTGCAAATTCCACTCCATACATATATATGGGGATGTACTATCTCCAAATCTGTTTACAGTGAAAACTGCAGGAACTTCAAAACGGTACTAGGATACAGACTGAGAAACCAGAGTAAAAGTTTCTCCTGCAACCCGTTCCCTTTGTGCTAGATGAACGATCGTCTCTCCACATGCTCAGTTCTGAGAGATAAGTGTGTGTGAAAGCCGTCCTTCACCTAACTTGTTGGGAACACAAAGTTTCTTTTAAGTTGCAAACTCCACTCCATATATATATATGGGGAGGTACTAGCTCCAAATCTGTTTTACAGTGAATACTGCATTAAGTTCAAACCGGCACTAGGAAACAGACTGAGAAACCAGAGTAATAGTTTCACCTGCAACCCATTCCCTTTGTGCTAGATGAACGAACGTCTCTCCACATGCTCAATTCTGAGAGATAAGTGTGTGTGAAATCCGTTCTTCACCTAGATTGTTGGGAACACAAAGTTTCTTTTCAGTTGCAAACTCCACTCCATACATATATATGGGGAGGTACTAGCTCCAACTTGGTTTTACAGTGAAAAATGCAGGAACTTCAAACAGGCACTAGGAAAAGGACTGAGAAACCAGAGTAAAATTTTCACTTGCAACACGTTCCCTTTGTGCTAGATGAACGAAAGTCTCTCCACATGCTCAGTTCTGAGAGATAAGTGTGTGTGAAAGCCGTCCTTCACCTAGCTTGTTGGGAACACAAAGATTCTTTTCAGTTAAAAATTCCACTCCATATATATATATGGGGAGGTACTAGCTCCAAATCCGTTTTACAGTGAAAACTGCAGGAAATTCAAACCGTCAGTAGGAAACAGACTGAGAAACCAGAGTAAAAGTTTCTCCTTCAAACAGTTCCCTTTGTGCTAGATGAACGAACTTCTCTCCACATGCTCAGTTCTCAGAGATAAGTGTGTTTGAAAGCCATCCTTCACCTAGCTTGTTGGGAACACAAAGTTTCTTTTCACTTGTAAACACCACTCCATACATATATATGGGGAGGTACGAGCTCCAACTCGGTTTTACAGTGAAAACTGCAGGAACATCAAACCGGCAGTAGGAAACAGACTGAGAAACCAGAGTAAAATTTCTCCTGAAACCCGTTCCATTTGTGCTAGATGAACGAACGTCACTCCACATGCTCAGTTCTGAGAGATAAGTGTGTATGAAAGCCGAACTTCACCTAGCTTGTTAGGAACACAAAGTTTCTTTTCAGTTGCAAAATCCACTCCATACATATATATGAGGAGGTACTAACACCATCTCTGTTTTACAGTGAAAACTGCTGGAACTTCAAATCGGCACTAGGAAACAGACTGAGAAACCAGAGTAAAAGTTTCTCCTGCAACCCGTTCCCTTTGTGCTAGATGAACGAACTTCTCTCCACATGCTCAGTTCTGAGAGATAATTGTGTGTGAAAGCCGTCCTTCACCTAGCTTGTTGGGAACACAAAGTTTCTTTTCAGTTGCAAACTCCACTCCATACATATATATGGGGAGGTAATAACTCCAACTCTGTTTTACAGTGAAAACTGCAGGAAATTCAAAATGGCACTAGGAAACACACTGAGAAACCAGAGAAATAGTTTCTCCTGCAACCCATACCCTTTGTTCTAGATAAACGAACGTCTCTCCACATGCTCAGTTCTGAGAGATAAGTGTGTGTGAAAGCCGTCCTTCACCTAACTTGTTGGGAACACAAAGTTTCTTTTAAGTTGCAAGCTCCACTCCATATATATATATGGGGAGGTACTAGCTCCAACTCGGTTTTACAGTGAAAAATGCAGGAAATTCAAACCGTTACTAAGAAACAGACTGAGAAACCAGAGTAAAAGTTTCTCCTGCAAACCGTTCCCTTTGTGTTAGATGAACGAACGTCTCTCCACATGCTCAGTTATGAGAGATAATTGTGTATGAAACCGTCCTTCACCTAGCTTGTACTGAACACAAAGTTCCTTTCCAGTTGCAAATTCCACTCCATACATATATATGGGGATGTACTATCTCCAAATCTGTTCACAGTGAAAACTGCAGGAACTTCAAAACGGTACTAGGATACAGACTGAGAAACCAGAGTAAAAGTTTCTCCTGCAACCCGTTCCCTTTGTGCTAGATGAACGATCGTCTCTCCACATGCTCAGTTCTGAGAGATAAGTGTGTGTGAAAGCCTTAATTCACCTAGCTTGTTGGGATCACAATGTTTCTTTTCACTTGCAAACTCCACTCCATAAATATATATGGGGAGGTACTAGCTCCAACTCGGTTTTACAGTGAAAACTGCAGGAACTTCAAACCGTCAGTAGGAAACAGACAGAGAAACCAGAGTAAAAGTTTCTCCTTCAAACAGTTCCCTTTGTGCTAGATGAACGAACTTCTCTCCACATGCTCAGTTCTCAGAGATAAGTGTGTTTGAAAGCCATCCTTCACCTAGCTTGTTGAGAACACAAAGTTTCTTTTCACTTGCAAACACCTCTCCATACATATATATGGGGAGGTACGAGCTCCCACTCGGTTTTACAGTGAAAACTGCAGGAACTTCAAAACGGCAGTAGGAAACAGACTGAGAAACCAGAGTATAAGATTCTCCTGCAACCCGTTCCCTTTGTGCTAGATGAACGAAAGTCTCTCCACATGCTCAGTTCGTAGAGATAATTGTGTGTGAAAGCCGTCCTTCACCTAGCTTGTTTGGAACACAAAGATTCTTTTCAGTTGCAAACTCTACTCCATACATATATATGGGGAGGTACAAGCTCCAACTCGGTTTTACAGTGAATACTGCACGAAATTCAAACCGGCAGTAGGAAACATACAGAGAAACCAGAGTAAAAGTTTCTCCTTCAACCAGTTCCCTTTGTGCTAGATGAACGAACGTCTTTCCACATGCTCAGTTCTCAGAGATAAGTGTGTTTGAAAGCCATCCTTCACCTAGCTTGTTGGGAACACAAAGTTTCTTTTCACTTGTAAACACCACTCCATACATATATATGGGGAGGTACGAGCTCCAACTCGGTTTTACAGTGAAAACTGCAGGAACATCAAACCGGCAGTAGGAAACAGACTGAGAAACCAGAGTAAAATTTCTCCTGAAACCCGTTCCATTTGTGCTAGATGAACGAACGTCACTCCACATGCTCAGTTCTGAGAGATAAGTGTGTATGAAAGCCGAACTTCACCTAGCTTGTTAGGAACACAAAGTTTCTTTTCAGTTGCAAAATCCACTCCATACATATATATGAGGAGGTACTAACACCATCTCTGTTTTACAGTGAAAACTGCTGGAACTTCAAATCGGCACTAGGAAACAGACTGAGAAACCAGAGTAAAAGTTTCTCCTGCAACCCGTTCCCTTTGTGCTAGATGAACGAACTTCTCTCCACATGCTCAGTTCTGAGAGATAATTGTGTGTGAAAGCCGTCCTTCACCTAGCTTGTTGGGAACACAAAGTTTCTTTTCAGTTGCAAACTCCACTCCATACATATATATGGGGAGGTAATAACTCCAACTCTGTTTTACAGTGAAAACTGCAGGAAATTCAAAATGGCACTAGGAAACACACTGAGAAACCAGAGAAATAGTTTCTCCTGCAACCCATACCCTTTGTTCTAGATAAACGAACGTCTCTCCACATGCTCAGTTCTGAGAGATAAGTGTGTGTGAAAGCCGACCTTCACCTAACTTGTTGGGAACACAAAGTTTCTTTTAAGTTGCAAGCTCCACTCCATATATATATATGGGGAGGTACTAGCTCCAACTCGGTTTTACAGTGAAAAATGCAGGAAATTCAAACCGTTACTAAGAAACAGACTGAGAAACCAGAGTAAAAGTTTCTCCTGCAAACCGTTCCCTTTGTGTTAGATGAACGAACGTCTCTCCACATGCTCAGTTATGAGAGATAATTGTGTATGAAACCGTCCTTCACCTAGCTTGTACTGAACACAAAGTTCCTTTCCAGTTGCAAATTCCACTCCATACATATATATGGGGATGTACTATCTCCAAATCTGTTTACAGTTAAAACTGCAGGAACTTCAAACCGGTACTAGGATACAGACTGAGAAACCAGAGTAAAAGTTTCTCCTGCAACCCGTTCCCTTTGTGCTAGATGAACGATCGTCTCTCCACATGCTCAGTTCTGAGAGATAAGTGTGTGTGAAAGCCGTCCTTCACCTAACTTGTTGGGAACACAAAGTTTCTTTTAAGTTGCAAACTCCACTCCATATATATATATGGGGAGGTACTAGCTCCAAATCTGTTTTACAGTGAATACTGCATTAAGTTCAAACCGGCACTAGGAAACAGACTGAGAAACCAGAGTAATAGTTTCACCTGCAACCCATTCCCTTTGTGCTAGATGAACGAACGTCTCTCCACATGCTCAATTCTGAGAGATAAGTGTGTGTGAAATCCGTTCTTCACCTAGATTGTTGGGAACACAAAGTTTCTTTTCAGTTGCAAACTCCACTCCATACATATATATGGGGAGGTACTAGCTCCAACTCGGTTTTACAGTGAAAAATGCAGGAACTTCAAACAGGCAGTAGGAAACAGTCTGAGAAACCAGAGTAAAATTTTCACTTGCAACACGTTCCCTTTGTGCTAGATGAACGAAAGTCTCTCCACATGCTCAGTTCTGAGAGATAAGTGTGTGTGAAAGCCGTCCTTCACCTAGCTTGTTGGGAACACAAAGTTTCTTTTCAGTTAAAAATTCCACTCCATATATATATATGGGGAGGTACTAGCTCCAAATCCGTTTTACAGTGAAAACTGCAGGAAATTCAAACCGTCAGTAGGAAACAGACTGAGAAACCAGAGTAAAAGTTTCTCCTTCAAACAGTTCCCTTTGTGCTAGATGAACGAACTTCTCTCCACATGCTCAGTTCTGAGAGATAATTGTGTGTGAAAGCCGTCCTTCACCTAGCTTGTTGGGAACACAAAGTTTATTTTCAGTTGCAAACTCCACTCCATACATATATATGGGGAGGTAATAACTCCAACTCTGTTTTACAGTGAAAACTGCAGGAAATTCAAAATGGCACTAGGAAACACACTGAGAAACCAGAGAAATAGTTTCTCCTGCAACCCATACCCTTTGTTCTAGATAAACGAACGTCTCTCCACATGCTCAGTTCTGAGAGATAAGTGTGTGTGAAAGCCGTCCTTCACCTAACTTGTTGGGAACACAAAGTTTCTTTTAAGTTGCAAGCTCCACTCCATATATATATATGGGGAGGTACTAGCTCCAACTCGGTTTTACAGTGAAAAATGCAGGAAATTCAAACCGTTACTAAGAAACAGACTGAGAAACCAGAGTAAAAGTTTCTCCTGCAAACCGTTCCCTTTGTGTTAGATGAACGAACGTCTCTCCACATGCTCAGTTATGAGAGATAATTGTGTATGAAACCGTCCTTCACCTAGCTTGTACTGAACACAAAGTTCCTTTCCAGTTGCAAATTCCACTCCATACATATATATGGGGATGTACTATCTCCAAATCTGTTTACAGTTAAAACTGCAGGAACTTCAAACCGGTACTAGGATACAGACTGAGAAACCAGAGTAAAAGTTTCTCCTGCAACCCGTTCCCTTTGTGCTAGATGAACGATCGTCTCTCCACATGCTCAGTTCTGAGAGATAAGTGTGTGTGAAAGCCGTCCTTCACCTAGCTTGTTGGGAACATAAAGTTTCTTTTCAGTTGCAAACTCCATTCCATACATATATATGGGGAGGTACAAGCTCCAACACGGTTTTACAGTGAAAATTGCAGGAACTTCAAACCGGCAGTAGGAAACATACAGAGAAACCAGAGTAAAAGTTTCTCCTTCAAACAGTTCCCTTTGTGCTAGATGAACGAACGTCTTTCCACATGCTCAGTTCTCAGAGATAAGTGTGTATGAAAGCCATCCTTCACCTAGCTTGTTGGGAACACAAAGTTTCTTTTCACTTGCAAACACCACTCCATACATATATATGGGGAGGTACGAGCTCCACTCGGTTTTACAGTGAAATCTGCAGGAACATCAAACCGGCAGTAGGAAACAGACTGAGAAACCAGAGTAAAAGTTTCTCCTGCAACCCGTTCCATTTGTGCTAGATGAACGAACGTCACTCCACATGCTCAGTTCTGAGAGATAAGTGTGTATGAAAGCCGAACTTCACCTAGCTTGTTAGGAACACAAAGTTTCTTTTCAGTTGCAAACTCCACTCCATACATATATATGAGGAGGTAATAACAGCATCTCTGTTTTACAGTGAAAACTGCTGGAACTTCAAATCGGCACTAGGAAACAGACTGAGAAACCAGAGTAAAAGTTTCACCTGCAACCCGTTCCCTTTGTGCTAGATGAACGAACGTCTCTCCACATGCTCAGTTCTGAGAGAAAATTGTGTGTGAAAGCCGTCCTTCACCTAGCTTGTTGGGAACACAAAGTTTCTTTTCAGTTGCAAATTCCACTCCATACATATATATGGGGAGGTAATAACTCCAACTCTGTTTTACAGTGAAAACTGCAGGAAATTCAAACTGGCACTAGGAAACACACTGAGAAACCAGAGTAATAGTTTCTCCTGCAACCCATACCCTTTGTGCTAGATAAACGAACGTCTCTCCACATGCTCAGTTCTGAGAGAAAAGTGTGTGTGAAAGCCGTCCTTCACCTAACTTGTTGGGAACACAAAGTTTCTTTTAAGTTGCAAACTCCACTCCATATATATATATGGGGAGGTACTAGCTCCAAATCTGTTTTACAGTGAATACTGCAGGAAGTTCAAACCGGCACTAGGAAACAGACTGAGAAACCAGAGTAAAAGTTTCACCTGCAACCCATTCCCTTTGTGCTAGATGAACGAACGTCTCTCCACATGCTCAATTCTGAGAGATAAGTGTGTGTGAAATCCGTCCTTCACCTAGATTGTTGGGAACACAAAGTTTCTTTTCAGTTGCAAACTCCACTCAATAAATATATATGGGGAGGTACTAGCTCCAACTCGTTTTTACAGTGAAAATTGCAGGAACTTCATACCGGCAGTAGGAAACAGTCTGAGAAACCAGAGTAAAATTTTCAATTGCAACGCGTTTCCTTTGTGCTAGATGAACGAAAGTCTCTCCACATGCTCAGTTCTGAGAGATAAGTGTGTGTGAAAGCCGTCCTTCACCTAGCTTGTTGGGAACACAAAGTTTCTTTTCAGTTGCAAATTCCACTCCATATATATATATGGGGAGGTACTAGCTTCAAATCCGTTTTACAGTGAAAACTGCAGGAAATTCAAACCGTCAGTAGGAAACAGACTGAGAAACCAGAGTAAAAGTTTCTCCTGCAACAAATTCCCTTTGTGCTAGATGAACGAACGTCTCTCCACATGCTCAGTTCTGAGAGATAATTGTGTGTGAAAGCCGTTCTTCAACTAGGTTGTTGGGAACACAAAGTTTCTTTTCAGTTGCAAACTGCTATCAGTACATATATATGGGGAGGTACAAACTCCAACTCGTTTTACAGTGAAAACTGCAGGAACTTAAAGCCGGCACTAGGAAACAGACTAAGAAACCAGAGTAAAAGTTTCTCCTGAAACCCGTTCCTATTGCTAGATGAACGAACGTCTCTCCACATGCTCAGTTCTGAGAGATAAGTGTGTGTGAAAGCCGTCCTTCCCTTAGCTTGTGGGGAACACAATGTTTCTTTTCACTTGCAAACTCCACTCCATAAATATATATGGGGAGGTACTAGCTCCAAATCGGTTTTACAGTGAAAAATGCAGGAACTTCAAACTGGCACTAGGAAACAGACTGAGAAACCAGAGTACAAGTTTCTCCTGAAAAGAGTTTCCTTTGTGCTAGATGAACGAACGTCACTCCACATGCTCAGTTCTGAGAGATAATTGTGTGTGAAATCCGTCCTTCACCTAGCTTGTTGGGAACACAAAGTTTCTTTTCAGTTGCAAACTCCACTCCATACATATAAATGGGGTGGTACTAGCACCAAATCGGATTTACAGTGAAAACTGCTAGAACTTCAAACCGGCACTAGGAAACAGACTGAGAAACCAGAGAAAAAGTTTCACCTCCATCCCTTTCCCTTTATGCTAGATGAACGTACGTCTCTCCACATGCTCAGTTCTGAGAGATAAATGCGTGTGAAAGCCGTCTTTCACCTAGATTTTTCTGAACACAAGTATCTTTTCAGTTGCAAACTCCGCTCCATACATATATATGGGGAGGTAATAGCTCCAACTCTGTTTTACAGTGAAAACTGCAGGAACATCAAACCGGCACTAGGAAACAGACTGAGAATCCTGAGTAAAAGTTTCTACTACAACCCATTTCATTTGTGCTAGATGAACTAACGTCTCTCCACATGCTCAGATCTGAGAGATAAGTGTGTGTGAAAGCCGTCCTTCACCTAGCTTGTACTGAATACAAAGTTTCTTTTCAGTTGCAAACTCCACTCCATACATATAAAAGGGTAGGTACTAGCTCCAACTCGGTTTTACAGTGAAAACTGCAGGAACTTCAAACAGACAGTAGGAAACAGACTGAGAAACCAGAGTAAAAGTTCCTCCTGCAACCCGTTCCATTTGTGCTAGATGAATGAACGTCTCTCCACATGCTCAGTTCTGAGAGATAAGTGTGTGTGAAAGCCGTCCTTCACCTAGCTTGTTGGGAACACAAAAATTCTTTTCAGTTGCAAAGTCCAATCCATACATATATATGGGGATGTACTAACTTCAACTCGCTTTTACAGTGAAAACTGCAGGAACTTCAAACCGGCACTAGGAAACAGACTGAGAAACCAGAGTAAAAGTTTCTCCTGCAACCCGTTCCGATTGTGCTAGATGTACGAACGTCTCTCCACATGCTAAGTTCTGAGAGATAAGTGTGTGTGAAAGCCGTTCTTCACTTAGCTTGTTGGGAACACAATGTTTCTTTTCACTTGCAAACTCCACTCCATACATATATATGGGGAGGTACTAGCTCCAAATCGGTTATACAGTGAAAACTGCAGGAACTTCAAACCGGCAGTAGGAAACAGACTGAGAAACCAGAGTAAAAGTTTCTCCTGCAACCCGTTCCCTTTGTGCTAGATGAACGAAAGTCTCTCCACATGGTCATTTCTGAGAGATAAGTGTGTGTGAAAGCCGTCGTTCACCTAGCTTGTTGGGAACACAAAGTTTCTTTTCAGTTGCAAATCCAATCCATACATATATATGGGGAGGTACTAGCTCCAACTCGGTTTTACAGAGAAAACTGCAGGAACTTCAAACCGGCACTAGGAAACAGACTGAGAAACCAGACTAAAATTTTCTCCTGCAACCCGTTCCATTTGTGCTAGATGAACAAACGTCTCTCCACATGCTCTGTTCTGAGAGATAAGTGTGTGTTAAAGCCGCCTTCAGCTAGCTTGTTGGGAACACAAAGTTTCTTTTCAGTTGAAACCCCACTCCATACATATATATTGGGAGGTACTAGCTCAAACTCGGTTTTACAGTGAAACCTGCAAGAACTTCAAACCGGCATTAGGAAACAGACTGAGAAACCTGAGGAAAAGTTTCTCCTGCAAACCTTTCCCTTTGTGCTAGATGAACATACGTCTCTCCACATGCTCAGTTTTGAGAGATAAGTGTGTGTGAAAGCCGTCCTTCACATAGCTTGTTGGGAACACAAAGTTTCTTTTCAGTTGCAAACTACACTCCATACATATATATGGGGAGGTTCTAACTTCAACTCAGTTTTACAGTGAAAACTGCACTAACTTCAAACCGGCAGTAGGAATCAGACAGAGAATCGAGAGTAAAATTTTCTCCTTCAAACAGTTCCCTATGTGCTAGATGAACGAACGTCTCTCCACATGCTCAGTTCTCAGAGATAAGTGTGTTTGAAAGCCATCATTAACCTAGATTGTTGGGAACACAAAGTTTCTTTTCACTTACAAACTCCACTCCATACATATATATGGGGAGGTACGAGCTCCAACTCGGTTTACAGTGAAAAGTGCAGGAACTTCAAACAGGCAGTAGGAAACAGACTGAGAAACCAGAGTATAAGTTTCTCCTGCAAACCGTTCCCTTTGTGCTAGATGAACGAACGTCTCTCCACATGCTCAGTTCTCAGAGATAAGTGTGTTTGAAAGCCATCCTTCACCTAGCTTGCTGGGAACACAAAGTTTCTTTTCACTTGCAAACATCACTCCTTACATATATATGGGGAGGTACGAGCTCCAACTCGGTTTTACAGTGAAAACTGCAGGAACATCAAACCGGCAGTAGGAAACAGACTGAGAAACCAGAGTAAAAGTTTCTCCTGCAACCCTTTCCATTTGTGCTACATGAACGAACGTCTCTCCACATGCTCAGTTCTGAGAGATAAGTGTGTGTGAAAGCCGTCCTTCACCTAGCTTGTTGGGAACACAAAGTTTCTTTTCAGTTGCAAACTCCACTCCATACATATATATTGGGAGGTAATAACTCCAACTCTATTTTACAGAGAAAACTGCAGGAAATTCAAACTGGCACTAGGAAAAACACAGAGAAACCAGAGTAATAGTTTCTCCTGCAACCCATACACTTTGTGCTAGATAAACGAAGGTCTCTCCACATGCTCAGTTCTGAGAGATAAGTGTGTATGAAAGCCGTCCTTCACCTAGCTTGTACTGAACACAAAGTTTCTTTTCAGTTGCAAACTCCACTCCATACATATATATGGGGAGGTACTAGCTCCAACTCGATTTTACAGTGAAAACTGCAGGAAATTCAAACAGGCCGTAGGAAACAGTCTGAGAAACCAGAGTAAAATTTTCAGCTGCAACCAGTTCCCTTTTTGCTAGATGAACGAACGTCTCTCCACATGCTCAGTTCTGAGAGATAAGTGTGTGTGAAATCCGTCCTTCACCTAGCTTGTTGGGAACACAAAGATTCTTTTCAGTTGCAAACTCCACTCCATACATATATATGGGTAGGTACTAGCTCCAATTCGTTTTTAAAGTGAAAACTGCAGGAACTTCAAAACGGCACTAAGAATCAGACTGAGAAACCAGAGTAAAAGTTTCTCCTGCAACCCGTTCCTATTTTGCTTGATGAACGATCGTCTCTCCACATACTCAGTTCTGAGAGATAAGTGTGTGTGAAAGCCGCACTTCACCTAGCTTGTTGGGAACACAATGTTTCTTTTCAGTTGCAAACTCCACTCCATACATATATATGGGTAGGTACTAGCTCCAACTCAGTTTTACAGTGTAAACTGCAGGAACTTCAAACCGGCAGTAGGAAACAGACGGAGAAACCAGAGTAAAAGTATCACCTGCAACCCGTTCCATTTGTGCTAGATGAACGAACGTCACTCCACATGCTCAGTTCTGAGAGATAAGTGTGTATGAAAGCCGTCCTTCACCTTTCTTGTTAGGAACACAAAGTTTCTTTTCAGTTGCAAACTCCACTCCATACATATATATGAGGAGGTACTAGCACCATCTCGGTTTTACAGTGAAAACTGCTGGAACTTCAAATCGGCACTAGGAAACAGACTGAGAAACCAGAGTAAAAGTTTCTCCTGCAACCCGTTCCCTTTGTGCTAGATGAACGAACGTCTCTCCACATGCGCAGTTCTGAGAGATAATTGTGTGTGAAAGCCGTACTTCACCTAGCTTGTTGGGAACACAAAGATTCTTTTCAGTTGCAAACTCCACTCCATACATATATATGGGGAGGTAATAACTCCAACTCTGTTTTACAGTGAAAACTGCAGGAAATTCAAACTGGCACTAGGAAACACACTGAGAAAACAGAGTAATAGTTTCTCCTGCAACACATACCCTTTGTGCTAGATGAACGAACGTCTCTCCACATGCTCAGTTCTGAGAGATAAGTGTGTGTGAAAGCCGTCCTTCACCTAACTTGTTGGGAATACAAAGTTTCTTTTAAGTTGCAAACTCCACTCCATATATATATATGGGGAGGTACAAGCTCCAACTCGGTTTTACAGTGAAAAATGCAGGAAATTCAAACCGTTACTAGGAAACAGACTGAGAAACCAGAGTAAAAGTTTCTCCTGCAAACCGTTCCCTTTGTGCTAGATGAACGAACGTCTCTCCACATGCTCAGTTCTGAGAGATAAGTGTGTGTTAAAACCGCCTTCAGCTAGCTAGTTGGGAACACAAAGTTTCTTTTCAGTTGAAACCCCACTCCATACATATATATGGGGATGTACTAGCTCAAACTCGGTTTTACAGTGAAACCTGCAAGAACTTCAAACCGGCACTAGGAAACAGACTGAGAAATCTGAGGAAAAGTTTCTCCTGCAAACCTTTCCCTTTGTGCTAGATGAACATACGTCTCTCCACATGCTCAGTTCTGAGAGATAAGTGTGTGTGAAAGCCGTACTTCACATAGCTTGTTGGGAACACAAAGTTTCTTTTCAGTTGCAAACTCCACTCCATACATATATATGGGGAGGTTCTAGCTTCAACTCAATTTTACAGTGAAAACTGCACTAACTTCAAACCGGCAGTAGGAAACAGACAGAGAATCGAGAGTAAAATTTTCTCCTTCAAACAGTTCCCTATGTGCTAGATGAACGAAAGTCTCTCCACATGCTCAGTTCTCAGAGATAAGTGTGTTTGAAAGCCATCATTCACCTAGATTGTTGGGAACACAAAGTTTCTTTTCACTTACAAACTCCACTCCATACATATATATGGGGAGGTACGAGCTCCAACTCGGTTTACAGTGAAAAGTGCAGGAACTTCAAAAAGGCAGTAGGAAACAGACTGAGAAACCAGAGTATAAGTTTCTCCTGCAAACCGTTCCCTTTGTGCTAGATGAACGAACGTCTCTCCACATGCTCAGTTCTCAGAGATAAGTGTGTTTGAAAGCCATCCTTCACCTAGCTTGTTGGGAACACAAAGTTTCTTTTCAATTGCAAACACCACTCCATACATATATATGGGGAGGTACGAGCTCCAACTCGGTTTTACAGTGAAAACTGCAGGAACATCAAACCGGCAGTAGGAAACAGACTGAGAAACCAGAGTAAAAGTTTCTCCTGCAACCCGTTCCATTTGTGCTACATGAACGAACGTCTCTCCACATGCTCAGTTCTGAGAGATAATTGTGTGTGAAAGCCGTCCTTCACCTAGCTTGTTGGGAACACAAAGTTTCTTTTCAGTTGCAAACTCCACTCCATACATATATATTGGGAGGTAATAACTCCAACTCTGTTTTACAGAGAAAACTGCAGGAAATTCAAACTGGCACCAGGAAACACACTGAGAAACCAGAGTTATAGTTTCTCCTGCAACCCATACACTTTGTGCTACATAAACGAAGGTCTCTCCACATGCTCAGTTCTGAGAGATAAGTGTGTATGAAAGCCGTACTTCACCTAGCTTGTACTGAACACAAAGTTTCTTTTCAGTTGCTAACTCCACTCCATACATATATATGGGGAGGTACTAGCTCCAACTCTATTTTACAGTGAAAACTGCAGGAAATTCAAACCGGCAGTAGGAAACAGTCTGAGAAACCAGAGTAAAATTTTCAGCTGCAACCCGTTCCCTTTTTGCTAGATGAACGAACGTCTCTCCACATGCTCAGTTCTGAGAGATAAGTGTGTGTGAAATCCGTCCTTCACCTAGCTTGTTGGGAACACAAAGATTCTTTTCAGTTGCAAACTCCACTCCATACATATATATGGGTAGGTACTAGCTCCAATTCGTTTTTAAAGTGAAAACTGCAGGAACTTCAAAACGGCACTAGGAATCAGACTGAGAAACCAGAGTAAAAGTTTCTCCTGCAACCCATTCCTATATTGCTAGATGAACGATCGTCTCTCCACATACTCAGTTCTGAGAGATAAGTGTGTTTGAAAGCCATCATTCACCTAGATTGTTGGGAACACAAAGTTGCTTTTCAGTTGCAAACTCCTCTCCATATATATATATGGGGAGGTACAAGCTCCAACACGGTTTTACAGTGAAATATGCAGGAAATTCAAACCGTTACTAGGAAACAGACTGAGAAACCAGAGTAAAAGTTTCTCCTGCAAACCGTTCCCTTTGTGCTAGATGAACGAACGTCTCTCCACATGCTCAGTTCTGAGAGATAAGTGTGTGTGAAAGCCGTCCTTCACCTAGCTTGTACTGAACACATAGTTCCTTTTCAGTTGCAAATTCCACTCCATACATATATATGGGGATGTACTAGCTCCAAATCTGTTTACAGTGAAAACTGCAGGAACTTCAAACCGGCACTAGGAAACAGACTGAGAAACCTGAGTAAAAGTTTCTCCTGCAAACCTTTCCCTTTGTGCTAGATGAACGAACGTCTCTCCACATGCTCAGTTCTGAGAGATAAGTGTGTGTGAAAGCCGTCCTTCACCTAGCTTGTTGGGAACACAAAGTTGCTTTTCAGTTGCAAACTCCTCTCCATACATATATATTGGGATGTTCTAGCTTCAAATCAGTTTTACAGTGAAAACTGCAGGAACTTCAAACCGTCAGTAGGAAGCAGACAGAGAAACCAGAGTAAAAGTTTCTACTTCAAACAGTTCCCTTTGTGCTAGATGAACGAACTTCTTTCCACATGCTCTGTTCTCAGAGATAAGTGTGTTTGAAAGCCATCCTTCACCTAGCTTGTTGGGAACACAAAGTTGCTTTTCAGTTGCAAACTCCTCTCCATACATATATATTGGGATGTTCTAGCTTCAAATCAGTTTTACAGTGAAAACTGCAGGAACTTCAAACCGTCAGTAGGAAGCAGACAGAGAAACCAGAGTAAAAGTTTCTACTTCAAACAGTTCCCTTTGTGCTAGATGAACGAACTTCTTTCCACATGCTCTGTTCTCAGAGATAAGTGTGTTTGAAAGCCATCCTTCACCTAGCTTGTTGGGAACACAAAGTTTCTTTCACTTGCAAACTCCTCTCCATACATATATATGGGGAGGTACGTGCTCCAACTCGGTTTTACAGTGAAAACTGCAAGAACTTCAAACCGGCAGTAGGAAACAGACTGAGAAACCAGAGTATAAGTTTCTCCTGCAACCCGTTCCCTTTGTGCTAGATGAACGAAAGTCTCTCCACATGCTCAGTTCTGAGAGATAATTGTGTGTGAAAGCAGTCCTAAACCTAGCTTGTTGGGAACACAAAGTTTCTTTTCAGTTGCAAACTCCACTCCATACATATATATGAGGAGGTAATAACAGCATCTCTGTTTTACAGTGAAAACTGCTGGAACTTCAAATCGGCACTAGGAAACAGACTGAGAAACCAGAGTAAAAGTTTCTCCTGCAACCCGTTCCCTTTGTGCTAGATGAACGAACGTCTCTCCTCATGCTCAGTTTTGAGAGAAAATTGTGTGTGAAAGCCGTCCTTCACCTAGCTTGTTGGGAACACAAAGTTTCTTTTCAGTTGCACACTCCACTCCATACATATATATGGGGAGGTAAAAACTCCAACTCTCTTTTACAGTGAAAACTGCAGGAAATTCAAACTTGCACTAGGAAAAACACTGAGAAACCAGAGTAATAGTTTCTCCTGCAACCCATACCCTTTGTGCTAGATAAACGAACGTCTCTCCACATGCTCAGTTGAGAGATAAGTGTGTGTGAAAGCCGTCCTTCACCTAGGTTGTTGGGAACACAAAGTTTCTTTTCAGTTGCAAACTGCTATCAGTACATATATATGGGGAGGTACAAACTCCAACTCGTTTTACAGTGAAAACTGCAGGAACTTAAAACCGGCACTAGGAAACAGACTAAGAAACCAGAGTAAAAGTTTCTCCTGAAACCCGTTCCTATTGTGCTAGATGAACGAACGTCTCTCCACATGCTCAGTTCTGAGAGATAAGTGTGTGTGAAAGCCGTACTTCCCTTAGCTTGTGGGGAACACAATGTTTCTATTCACTTGCAAACTCCACTCCATACATATATATGGGGAGGTACTAGCTCCAAATCGGTTTTACAGTGAAAAATGCAGGAACTTCAAACCGGCACTAGGAAACAGACTGAGAAACCAGAGTACAAGTTTCTCCTGCAAACAGTTCCCTTTGTGCTAGTTGAACGAACGTCACTCCACATGCTCAGTTCTGAGAGATAATTGTGTGTGAAATCCGTCCTTCACCTAGCTTGTTGGGAACACAAAGTTTCTTTTCAGTTGCAAACTCCACTCCATACATATAAATGGGGAGGTACTAGCACCAAATCGGATTTACAGTGAAAACAGCTAGAACTTCAAACCGGCACTAGGAAACAGACTGAGAATCCAGAGAAAAATTTTCACCTCCAACCCTTTCCCTTTATGCTAGATGAACGTACGTCTCTCCACATGCTCAGTTCTCAGAGATAAATGCGTGTGAAAGCCTTACTTCACCTAGATTTTTCTGAACACAAAGTATCTTTTCAGTTGCAAACTCCACTCCATACATATATATGGGGAGGTAATAGCTCCAACTCTGTTTTACAGTGAAAAATGCAGGAACATCAAACCGGCACTAGGAAACAGACTGAGAATCCTGAGTAAAAGTTTCTACTGCAAACCATTCCATTTGTGCTAGATGAACGAACGTCTCTCCACATGCTCAGATCTGAGAGATAAGTGTGTGTGAAAGCCGTCCTTCACCTAGCTTGTACTGAATACAAAGTTTCTTTTCAGTTGCAAATTCCACTCCATACATATATATGGGGAGGTACGAGCTCCAAGTCGGTTTTACAGTTAAAACTGCAAGAACTTCAAACCGGCATTAGGAAACAGACTGAGAAACCAGAGTATAAGTTACTCCTGCCACCCTTTCCCTTTGTGCTAGATGAACGAACGTATCTCCACATGCTCAGTTGTGAGAGATAAGTGTGTGTGAAAGCCGTCCTTCACCTAGCTTGTTGGGAACACAAAGTTTCTTTTCAGTTGCAAACTCCACTCCATACATATATAAGGGTAGGTACAAGCTCCAACTCGGTTTTACAGTGAAAACTGCAGGAACTTCAAACAGGCAGTAGGAAACAGACTGAGAAACCAGAGTAAAAGTTTCTCCTGCAACCCGTTCCATTTATGCTAGATGAACGAACGTCTCTCCACATGCTCAGTTCTGAGAGATAAGTGTGTGTGAAAGCCGTCCTTCACCTAGCTTGTTGGGAACACAAAAATTCTTTTCAGTTGCAAAGTACAATCCATACATATATATGGGGAGGTACTAACTTCAACTCGCTTTTACAGTGAAAACTGCAGGAACTTCAAACCGGCACTAGGAAACAGACTGAGAAACCAGAGTAAAAGTTTCTCCTGCAACCCGTTCCTATTGTGCTAGATGAACGAACGTCTCTCCACATGCTAAGTTCTGAGAGATAAGTGTGTGTGAAAGCCGTTCTTCACTTAGCTTGTTGGGAACACAATGTTTCTTTTCACTTGCAAACTCCACTCCATACATATATATGGGGAGGTACTAGCTCCAAATCGGTTATACAGTGAAAACTGCAGGAACTTCAAACCGGCAGTAGGAAACAGACTGAGAAACCAGAGTAAAAGTTTCTCCTGCAACCCGTTCCCTTTGTGCTAGATGAACGAAAGTCTCTCCACATGCTCATTTCTAAGAGATAAGTGTGTGTGAAAGCCGTCGTTCACCTAGCTTGTTGGGAACACAAAGTTTCTTTTCAGTTGCAAATCCAATCCATACATATATATGGGGAGGTACTAGCTCCAACTCGGTTTTACAGTGAAAACTGCAGGAACTTCAAACCGGCACTAGGAAACAGACTGAGAAACCAGACTAAAAGTTTCTCCTGCAACCAGATCCATTTGTGCTAGGTGAACAAACGTCTCTCCACATGCTCTGTTCTGAGAGATAAGTGTGTGTTAAAGCCGCCTTCAGCTAGCTTGTTGGGAACACAAAGTTTCTTTTCAGTTGAAACCCCACTCCATACATATATATGGGGAGGTACTAGCTCAAACTCGGTTTTACAGTGAAACCTGCAAGAACTTCAAACCGGCACTAGGAAACAGACTGAGAAACCTGAGGAAAAGTTTCTCCTGCAAACCTTTCCCTTTGTGCTAGATGAACATACGTCTCTCCACATGCTCAGTTCTGAGAGATAAGTGTGTGTGAATGCCGTACTTCACATAGCTTGTTGGGAACACAAAGTTTCTTTTCAGTTGCAAACTCCACTCCATACATATATATGGGGAGGTTCTAGCTTCAACTCAGTTTTACAGTGAAAACTGCACTAACTTCAAACCGGCAGTAGGAAACAGACAGAGAATCGAGAGTAAAATTTTCTCCTTCAAACAGTTCCCTATGTGCTAGATGAACGAACGTCTCTCCACATGCTCAGTTCTCAGAGATAAGTGTGTTTGAAAGCCATCATTCACCTAGCTTGTTGGGAACACAAAGTTTCTTTTCACTTAAAAACTCCACTCCATACATATATATGGGGAGGTACGAGCTCCAACTCGGTTTACAGTGAAAAGTGCAGGAACTTCAAACAGGCAGTAGGAAACAGACTGAGAAACCAGAGTATAAGTTTCTCCTGCAACCCGTTCCCTTTGTGCTAGATGAACGAACGTCTCTCCACATGCTCAGTTCTCAGAGATAAGTGTGTTTGAAAGCCATCCTTCACCTAGCTTGTTGGGAACACAAAGTTTCTTTTCACTTGCAAACACCACTCCATACATATATATGGGGAGGTACGAGCTCCAACTCGGTTTTACAGTGAAAACTGCAGGAACATCAAACCGGCAGTAGGAAACAGACTGAGAAACCAGAGTAAAAGTTTCTCCTGCAACCCGTTCCATTTGTGCTACATGAACGAACGTCTCTCCACATGCTCAGTTCTGAGAGATAATTGTGTGTGAAAGCCGTCCTTCACCTAGCTTGTTGGGAACACAAAGTTTCTTTTCAGTTGCAAACTCCACTCCATACATATATATTGGGAGGTAATAACTCCAACTCTGTTTTACAGTGAAAACTGCAGGAAATTCAAACTGGCACTAGGAAACACACTGAGAAACCAGAGTAATAGTTTCTCCTGCAACCCATACACTTTGTGCTAGATAAACGAAGGTCTCTCCACATGCTCAGTTCTGAGAGATAAGTGTGTATGAAAGCCGTCCTTCACCTAGCTTGTACTGAACACAAAGTTTCTTTTCAGTTGCAAACTCCACTCCATAGATATATATGGGGAGGTACTAGCTCCAACTCCATTTTACAGTGAAAACTGCAGGAACTTCAAACCGGCAGTAGGAAACAGTCTGAGAAACCAGAGAAAATTTTCAGCTGCAACCCGTTCCTATTTTGCTAGATGAACGATCGTCTCTCCACATGCTCAGTTCTGAGAGATAAGTGTGTGTGAAAGCCGCCCTTCACCTAGCTTGTTGGGAACACAATGTTTCTTTTCAGTTGCAAACTCCACTCCATACATATATATGGGTAGGTACTAGCTCCAACTCAGTTTTACAGTGTAAACTGCAGGAACTTCAAACCGGCAGTAGGAAACAGACGGAGAGACCAGAGTAAAAGTATCACCTGCAACCCGTTCCATTTGTGCTAGATGAACGAACGTCATTCCACATACTCAGTTCTGAGAGATAAGTGTGTATGAATGCCGTCCTTCACCTATCTTGTTAGGAACACAAAGTTTCTTTTCAGTTGCAAACTCCACTCCATACATTTATATGAGGAGGTACTAGCACCATCTCGGTTTTACAGTGAAAACTGCTGGAACTTCAAATCGGCACTAGGAAACAGACTGAGAAACCAGAGTAAAAGTTTCTCCTGCAACCCGTTCCCTTTGTGCTAGATGAACGAACGTCTCTCCACATGCGCAGTTCTGAGAGATAATTGTGTGTGAAAGCCGTACTTCACCTAGCTTGTTGGGAACACAAAGATTCTTTTCAGTTGCAAACTCCACTCCATACATATATATGGGGAGGTACTAGCTCCAACTCGGTTTTACAGAGAAAACTGCAGGAAATTCAAACTGGCACTAGGAAACACACTGAGAAAACAGAGTAATAGTTTCTCCTGCAACCCATACCCTTTGTGCTAGATGAACGAACGTCTCTCCACATGCTCAGTTCTGAGAGATAAGTGTGTGTGAAAGCCGTCCTTCACCTAACTTGTTGAGAAAACAAAGTTTCTTTTAAGTTGCAAACTCCACTCCATATATATATATGGGGAGGTACAAGCTCCAACACGGTTTTACAGTGAAAAATGCAGGAAATTCAAACCGTTACTAGGAAACAGACTGAGAAACCAGAGTAAAAGTTTCTCCTGCAAACCGTTCCCTTTGTGCTAGATGAACGAACGTCTCTGCACATGCTCAGTTCTGAGAGATAAGTGTGTATGAAATCCGACCTTCACCTAGCTTGTACTGAACACATAGTTCCTTTTCAGTTGCAAAATCCACTCCATACATATATATGGGGAGGTAATAACTCCAACTCGGTTTTACAGTGAAAACTGCAGGAAATTCAAACTGGCACTAGGAAACACACTGAGAAAACAGAGTAATAGTTTCTCCTGCAACCCATACCCTTTGTGCTAGATGAACGAACGTCTCTCCACATGCTCAGTTCTGAGAGATAAGTGTGTGTGAAAGCCGTCCTTCACCTAACTTGTTGGGAAAACAAAGTTTCTTTTAAGTTGCAAACTCCACTCCATATATATATATGGGGAGGTACAAGCTCCAACACGGTTTTACAGTGAAAAATGCAGGAAATTCAAACCGTTACTAGGAAACAGACTGAGAAACCAGAGTAAAAGTTTCTCCTGCAAACCGTTCCCTTTGTGCTAGATGAACGAACATCTCTGCACATGCTCAGTTCTGAGAGATAATTGTGTATGAAATCCGTCCTTCACCTAGCTTGTACTGAAAACATAGTTCCTTTTCAGTTGCAAATTCCACTCCATACATATATATGGGGATGTACTAGCTCCAAATCTGTTTACAGTGAAAACTGCAGGAACTTCAACCCGGTACTAGGATACAGAATGAGAAACAAGAGTAAAAGTTTCTCCTGCAACCCGTTCCCTTTGTGCTAGATGAACGAACGTCTCTCCACATGATCAGTTCTGAGAGATAAGTGTGTGTGAAAGCCGCCTTCACCTAGCTTGTTGGGAACACAAAGTTTCTTTTCAGTTGCAAACTCCACTCCATACATATATATGGGGTGGTACGAGCTCCAACTCGGTTTTACAGTGAAAACTGCAGGAACTTCAAACCGGCACTAGGAAACAGACTGAGAAACCTGAGTAAAAGTTTCTCCTGCAAACCTTTCCCTTTGTGCTAGATGAACGAACGTCTCTCCACATGCTCAGTACTGAGAGATAAGTGTGTGTGAAAGCCGTCCTTCACCTAGCTTGTTGGGAACACAAAGTTGCTTTTCAGTTGCAAACTCCACTCCATACATATATATGGGGATGTTCTAGCTTCAAATCAGTTTTACAGTGAAAACTGCAGGAAATTCAAACCGTCAGTAGGAAGCAGACAGAGAAACCAGAGTAAAAGTTTCTCCTTCAACCAGTTCCCTTTGTGCTAGATGAACGAACGTCTTTCCACATGTTCAGTTCTCAGAGATAAGTGTGTTTGAACGCCAACCTTCACCTAGCTTGTTGGGAACACAAAGTTTCTTTTCACTTGCAAACACCACTCCATACATATATATGGGGAGGTACGAGCTCCAACTCGGTTTTACAGTGAAAACTGCAGGAACATCAAACCGGCAGTAGGAAACAGACTTAGAAACCAGAGTAAAAGTTTCTCCTGCCACCCGTTTCATTTGTGCTAGATGAACGAACGTCACTCCACATGCTCAGTTCTGAGAGATAAGTGTGTATGAAAGACGTCCTTCACCTAGCTTGTTAGGAACACAAAGTTTCTTTTCGTTGCAAACTCCACTCCATACATATATATGATTATGTACTAGCACCATCTCTGTTTTACAGTGAAAACTGGTGGAACTTCAAATCGGCACTAGGAAACAGACTGAGAAACCAGAGTAAAAGTTTCTCCTGCAACCCGTTCCCTTTGTGCTAGATGAACGAACGTCTCTCCACATGCTCAGTTCTGAGAGATAATTGTGTGTGAAAGCCGTCCTTCATATAGCTTGTTGGGAACACAAAGTTTCTTTTCAGTTGCAAACTCCACTCCGTACATATATATGGGGAGGTAATAACTCCAACTCTGTTTTACAGTGAAAACTGCAGGAAAATCAAACTGGCACTAGGAAACACACTGAGAAACCAGAGTAATAGTTTCTCCTGCAACCCATACCCTTTGTGCTAGATAAACGAACGTCTCTCCACTTGCTCAGTTCTGAGAGATAAGTGTGTGTGAAAGCCGTCCTTCAGCTAAATTGTTGGGAACACAAAGTTTCTTTTAAGTTGCAAGCTCCACTCCATACATATATATGGGGAGGTACTAGCTCCAACTCCGTTTTACAGTGAAAAATGCAGGAAATTCAAACCGTTACTAAGAAACAGACTGAGAAACCAGAGTAAAAGTTTCTCCTGCAAACTGTTCCCTTTGTGCTAGATGAACGATCGTCTCTCCACATGCTCATTTCTGAGAGATAAGTGTGTATGAAACCGTCCTTCACCTAGCTTGTACTGAACACAAAGTTACTTTTCAGTTGCAAATTCCACTCCATACATATATATGGGGATGTACTATCTCCAAATCTGTTTACAGTGAAAACTGCAGGAACTTAAAACCGGTACTAGGATACAGACTGAGAAACCAGAGTAAAAGTTTCTCCTGCAACCCGTTCCCTTTGTGCTAGATGAACGAACGTTTCTCCACATGCTCAGTTCTGAGAGATAGTGTGTGTGAAAGCCGTCCTTCACTTAACTTGTTGGGAACACAAAGTTTCTTTTAAGTTGCAAACTCCACTCCATATATATATATGGGGAGGTACTAGCTCCAAATCTGTTTTACAGTGAAAACTGCAGGAAGTTCAAACCGGCACTAGGAAACAGACTGAGAAACCAGAGTAAAAGTTTCACCTGCAAACCATTCCCTTTGTGCTAGATGAACGAACGTCTCTCCACATGCTCAATTCTGAGAGATAAGTGTGTGTGAAATCCGTTCTTCACCTAGATTGTTGGGAACACAAAGTTTCTTTTCAGTTGCAAACTCCACTCCATATATATATATATGGGTAGGTACTAGCTTCAACTCGGTTTTAGAGTGAAAACTGCAGGAACTTCAAACCGGCAGTAGGAAACAGTCTGAGAAACCAGAGTAAAATTTTAACTTGCAACCCGTTCCCTTTGTGCTAGATGAACGAAAGTCTCTCCACATGCTCAGTTCTGAGAGTTAAGGGTGTGTGAAAGCCGTCCTTCACCTAGCTTGTTGGGAACACAAAGTTTCTTTTCAGTTGCAAACTCCACTCCATACATATATATGGGGAGGTTCTAGCTTCAACTCAGTTTTACAGTGAAAACTGAAGGAACTTCAAACCGGCAGTAGGAAACATACAGAGAAACCAGAGTAAAAGTTTCTCCTTCAACCAGTTCCCTTTGTGATAAATGAACGAACATCTCTCCACATGCTCATTTCTCAGATATAAGTGTGTTTGAAAGCCATCCTTCACCTATCTTGTTGGGAACACAAAGTTTCTTTTCACTTTCAAACTCCACTCCATACATATATATGGGGAGGTACGAGCTCCAACACGGTTTTACAGTGAAAACTGCAGGAACTTCAAACCGGCATTAGGAAACAGACTGAGAAACCAGAGTATAAGTTTGTCCTGCAACCCGTTCCCTTTGTGCTAGATGAACGAAAGTCTCCCCACATGCTCAGTTCTAAGAGATAAGTGTGTGTAAAAGCCGTCCTTCACCTAGCTTGTTGGGAACACAAAGTTACTTTTCAGTTGCAAACTCCACTCCATACATATATATCGGGAGGTACTAGCTCAAACTCGGTTTTACAGTGAAAACTGCAGGAACTTCAAACCGGCAGTAGGAAACAGACAGAGAAACCAGAGTTATAGTTTCTCCTTCAACCAGTTCCCTTTGGGCTAGATGAACGAACGTCTTTCCACATGCTCAGTTCTCAGAGATAAGTGTGTTTGAAAGCCATCCTTCACCTAGCTTGTTGGGAACACAAAGTTTCTTTTCACTTGCAAACACCACTCCATACATATATATGGGGAGGTACGAGCTCCAACTCGGTTTTACAGTGAAAACTGCAGGAACATCAAACCGGCAGTAGGAAACAGACTGAGAAACGAGAGTAAAAGTTTCTCCTGCAACCCGTTCCATTTGTGCTAGATGAACGAACGTCACTCCACATGCTCAGTTCTGAGAGATAAGTGTGGATGAAAGCCGTCCTTCACCTAGCTTGTTAGGAACACCAATTTTCTTTTCAGTTGCAAACTCCCCTCCATATATATATATGAGGAGGTACTAGCACCATCTCGGTTTTACAGTGAAAACTGCTGGAACTTCAAATCGGCACTAGGAAACAGACTGAGAAACCAGAGTAAAAGTTTCTCCTGCAACCCGTTCCCTTTTTGCTAGATGAACGAAAGTCTCTCCACATGCTCAATTCTGAGAGATAATTGTGTGTGAAAGCCGTCATTCACCTAGCTTGTTGGAAACACAAAGTTTCTTTTCAGTTGCAAATTCCACTCCATACATATATATGGGGAGGTAGTAACTCCAACTCTGTTTTACAGTGAAAACTGCAGGAAATTCAAACTGGCACTAGGAAACACACTGAGAAACCAGAGTAATAGTTTCTCCTGCAACCCATTCCCTTTGTGCTAGATGAACGAAAGTCTCTCCACATGCTCAGTTGTGAGAGATAAGTGTGTGTGAAATCCGTCCTTCACCTAGATTGTTGGGAACACAAAGTTTCTTTTCAGTTGCAAAATCCACTCCATACATATATATGGGGAGGTACTAGCTCCAACTCGCTTTTACAGTGAAAACTGCAGGAACTTCAAACCGGCAGTAGGAAACAGTCTGAGAAACCAGAGTAAAATTTTCACTTGCAACCCGTTCCCTTTGTGCTAGATGAACGAATGTCTCTCCACATGCTCTGTTCTGAGAGATAAGTGTGTGTGAAAGCCGTCCTTCACCTAGCTTGTTGGGAACACAAAGTTTCTTTTCAGTTGCAACTCCACTCCATACATATATATGGGGAGGTTCTAGCTTCAACTCAGTTTTACAGTAAAAACTGCAGGAACTTCAAACCGGCAGTAGGAAACAGACAGAGAAACCAGAGTAAAAGTTTCCCTTCAACCAGTTCCCTTTGTGCTAAATCAACGAACGTCTCTCCACATGCTGATTTCTCAGAGATAAGTGTGTTTGAAAGCCATCCTTCACCTAGCTTGTTGGGAACACAAAGTTTCTTTTCACTTTCAAACTCCACTCCATACATATATATGGGGTGGTACGAGCTCCAACTCGGTTTTACAGTGAAAACTGCAGGAACTTCAAACCGGCAGTAGGAAACAGACTGAGAAACCAGAGTAAATGTTTCTCCTGCAACCTGTTCCCTTTGTGCTAGATGAACGAAAGTCTCTCCACATGCTCAGTTCTGAGAGATAAGTGTGTGTGAAAGCCTTCCTTAACCTAACTTGTACTGAACACAAAGATTCTTTTCAGATGCAAATTCCAATCAATACATATATATGGGGAGGTACTAGCTCCAAATCTGTTTTACAGTGAAAACTGCAGGAAGTTCAACCCGGCACTAGGAAACAGAATGAGAAACCAGAGTAAAATTTTCTCCTGCAACCCATTCCCTTTGTGCTAGATGAACGAACGTCTCTCTACATGCTCAGTTCTGAGAGATAAGTGTGTGTGAAATCCGTCCTTCACCTAGCTTGTTGGGAACACAAAGTTTCTTTTCAGTTGCAAACTCCAATCCATACATATATATGGGGAGGTACTAGCTCCAACTCGTTTTTACAGTGAAATCTGTAGTAACTTCAAACCGGTACTAGGAAACAGACTAAGAAACCAGAGTAAAAGTTTCTCCTGCAACCCGTTCCCTTTGTGCTAGATGAACAAACGTCTCTCCACATGCTCTGTTCTGAGAGATAAGTGTGTGTCAAAGCCGCCTTCAGCTAGCTTGTTGGGAACACAAAGATTCTTTTCAGTTGCAAACCCCACTCCATACATATATATGGGTAGGTACTAGCTCAAACTCGGTTTTACAGTGAAACCTGCAAGAACCTCAAACCGGCACTAGGAAACAGACTGAGAAACCTGAGTAAAAGTTTCTCCTGCAAACCTTTCCCTTTGTGCTAGATGAACGAACGTCTCTCCACATGCTTAGTTCTGAGAGATAAGTGTGTGTGAAAGCCGTACTTCACATAGCTTGTTGGGATCACAATGTTTGTTTTCACTTGCAAACTCCACTCCATACATATATATGGGGAGGTACGAGCTCCAACTCGGTTTTACATTGAAAACTGCAGGAACTTCAAACCGGCAGTAGGAAACAGACTGAGAAACCAGAGTAAAATTTATCCTGCAACCCGTTCCCTTTGTGCTAGATGAACGAAAGTCTCTCCACATGCTCAGTTCTGAGAGATAAGTGTGTGTGAAAGCCTTCCTTAACCTAACTTGTACTGAACACAAAGATTCTTTTCAGATGCAAATTCCAATCAATACATATATATGGGGAGGTACTAGCTCCAAATCTGTTTTACAGTGAAAACTGCAGGAAGTTCAACCCGGCACTAGGAAACAGAATGAGAAACCAGAGTAAAATTTTCTCCTGCAACCCATTCCCTTTGTGCTAGATGAACGAACGTCTCTCTACATGCTCAGTTCTGAGAGATAAGTGTGTGTGAAATCCGTCCTTCACCTAGCTTGTTGGGAACACAAAGTTTCTTTTCAGTTGCAAACTCCAATCCATACATATATATGGGGAGGTACTAGCTCCAACTCGTTTTTACAGTGAAATCTGTAGTAACTTCAAACCGGTACTAGGAAACAGACTAAGAAACCAGAGTAAAAGTTTCTCCTGCAACCCGTTCCCTTTGTGCTAGATGAACAAACGTCTCTCCACATGCTCTGTTCTGAGAGATAAGTGTGTGTCAAAGCCGCCTTCAGCTAGCTTGTTGGGAACACAAAGATTCTTTTCAGTTGCAAACCCCACTCCATACATATATATGGGTAGGTACTAGCTCAAACTCGGTTTTACAGTGAAACCTGCAAGAACCTCAAACCGGCACTAGGAAACAGACTGAGAAACCTGACTAAAAGTTTCTCCTGCAAACCTTTCCCTTTGTGCTAGATGAACGAACGTCTCTCCACATGCTTAGTTCTGAGAGATAAGTGTGTGTGAAAGCCGTACTTCACATAGCTTGTTGGGATCACAATGTTTGTTTTCACTTGCAAACTACACTCCATACATATATATGGGGAGGTACGAGCTCCAACTCGGTTTTACATTGAAAACTGCAGGAACTTCAAACCGGCAGTAGGAAACAGACTGAGAAACCAGAGTAAAATTTATCCTGCAACCCGTTCCCTTTGTGCTAGATGAACGAAAGTCTCTCCACATGCTCAGTTCTGAGAGATAAGCGTGTGTGAAAGCCGTCTTTAACCTAGCTTGTACTGAACACAAAGATTCTTTTCAGATGCAAATTCCATTCAATATATATATATGGGGAGGTACTAGCTCCAAATCTGTTTTACAGTGAAAACTGCTGGAACTTCAAACCGGCAGTAGGAAACAGACAGATAAACCAGAGTAAAAGTTTCTCCTTCAAACAATTCCCTTTGTGCTAGATGAACGAACGTCTCTCCACATGCTCAGTTCTCAGAGATAAGTGTGTTTGAAAGCCATCCTTCACCTAGCTTGTTGGGAACACAAAGTTTCTTTTCACTTTCAAACTCCACTCCATACATATATATGGGGAGGTACGAGTTCCAACTCGCTTTTACAGTGAAAACTGCAGGAACTTCAAACCGGCACTAGGAAACAGACTGAGAAACCAGAGTAAAAGTTTCTACGGCAACCCGTTCCTTTGAGCTAGATGAACGAAAGTCTCTCCACATGCTCAGTTCTGAGAGATAATTGTGAGTGAAATCCGTCCTTCACCTAGCTTGTTGGGAACACAAAGATTCTTTTCATTTGCAAACTCCAATCGATACATATATATGGGGATGTACTAGCTCCAACTCGTTTTTACAGTGAAATCTGCAGTAACTTCAAAAAGGTACTAGGAAACAGACTAAGAAACCAGAGTAAAAGTTTCTCCTGCAACCCGTTCCCTTTGTGCTAGATGAACAAACGTCTATCCACATGCTCTGTTCTGAGAGATAATTGTGTGTGAAAGCCGTACTTCACATAGCTTGTTGGGATCACAATGTTTCTTTTCACTTGCAAACTACACTCCATACATATATATGGGGAGGTACTAGCTCGAACTCGGTTTTACAGTGAAAACTGCAGGAACTTCAAACCGGCAGTAGGAAACAGTCTGAGTAACCAGAGTAAAATTTTCACCTGCAACCCGTTCCCTTTGTGCTAGATGACCGAACGTCTCTCCACATGCTCAGTTCTGAGAGATAAGTGTGTGTGAAAGCCGTCCTTAACCTAGCTTGTACTTAACACAAAGATTCTTTTCAGTTGCAAATTCCACTCCATACATATATATGGGGAGGTACTAGCTCCAAATCTGTTTTAAAGTGAAAACTGCAGGAACTTCAAACCGGTACTAGGAAACAGAGTGAGAAAACAGAGTAAAAGTTTCTCCTGCAACATGTTCCCATTGTGCTAGATGAACGAACGTCTCTCCACATGCTCAGTTCTGAGAGATAAGTGTGTGTGAAAGCCGCCTTCACCTAGCTTGTTGGGAACACAAAGTTTCTTTTCAGTTGCAAACTCCACTCCATACATATATATGGGGAGGTACTAGCACCAACTTGGTTTTACAGTGAAAACTGCAGGAACTTCAAACCGGCAGTAGGAAACAGACTGAGAAACCAGAGTAAAAGTTTCTCCTGCAACCCGTTCCCTCTGTGCTAGATGAACGAAAGTCTCTCCACATGCTCAGTTCTGAGAGATAAGTGTGTGTGAAAGCCGTCCTTCACCTAGCTTGTTGGGAACACAAAGTTTCTTTTCAGTTGCAACTCCACTCCATACATATATATGGGGAGGTTCTAGCTTCAACTCAGTTTTACAGTAAAAACTGCAGGAACTTCAAACCGGCAGTAGGAAACAGACAGAGAAACCAGAGTAAAGTTTCCTTCAACCAGTTCCCTTTGTGCTAAATCAACGAACGTCTCTCCACATGCTGATTTCTCAGAGATAAGTGTGTTTGAAAGCCATCCTTCACCTAGCTTGTTGGGAACACAAAGTTTCTTTTCACTTTCAAACTCAACTCCATACATATATATGGGGTGGTACGAGCTCCAACTCGGTTTTACAGTGAAAACTGCAGGAACTTCAAACCGTCAGTAGGAAACAGACTGAGAAACCAGAGTAAATGTTTCTCCTGCAACCTGTTCCCTTTGTGCTAGATGAACGAAATTCTCTCCACATGCTCAGTTCTGAGAGATAAGTGTGTGTGAAAGCCTTCCTTAACGTAACTTGTACTGAACACAAAGATTCTTTTCAGATGCAAATTCCAATCAATACATATATATGGGGAGGTACTATCTCCAAATCTGTTTTACAGTGAAAACTGCAGGAAGTTCAACCCGGCACTAGGAAACAGAATGAGAAACCAGAGTAAAATTTTCTCCTGCAACCCATTCCCTTTGTGCTAGATGAACGAACGTCTCTCTACATGCTCAGTTCTGAGAGATAAGTGTGTGTGAAATCCGTCCTTCACCTAGCTTGTTGGGAACACAAAGTTTCTTTTCAGTTGCAAACTCCAATCCATACATATATATGGGGAGGTACTAGCTCCAACTCGTTTTTACAGTGAAATCTGTAGTAACTTCAAACCGGTACTAGGAAACAGACTAAGAAACCAGAGTAAAAGTTTCTCCTGCAACCCGTTCCTTTTGTGCTAGATGAACAAACGTCTCTCCACATGCTCTGTTCTGAGAGATAAGTGTGTGTCAAAGCCGCCTTCAGCTAGCTTGTTGGGAACACAAAGATTCTTTTCAGTTGCAAACCCCACTCCATACATATATATGGGTAGGTACTAGCTCAAACTCGGTTTTACAGTGAAACCTGCAAGAACCTCAAACCGGCACTAGGAAACAGACTGAGAAACCTGAGTAAAAGTTTCTCCTGCAAAACTTTCCCTTTGTGCTAGATGAACGAACGTCTCTCCACATGCTCAGTTCTGAGAGATAAGTGTGTGTGAAAGCCGTACTTCACATAGCTTGTTGGGATCACAATGTTTGTTTTCACTTGCAAACTCCACTCCATACATATATATGGGGAGGTACGAGCTCCAACTCGGTTTTACATTGAAAACTGCAGGAACTTCAAACCGGCAGTAGGAAACAGACTGAGAAACCAGAGTAAAAGTTTCTCCTGCAACCCGTTCCCTTTGTGCTAGATGAACGAAAGTCTCTCCACATGCTCAGTTCTGAGAGATAAGCGTGTGTGAAAGCCGTCTTTAACCTAGCTTGTACTGAACACAAAGATTCTTTTCAGATGCAAATACCATTCAATATATATATATGGGGAGGTACTAGCTCCAAATCTGTTTTACAGTGAAAACTGCAGGAATTTCAAACCGGCAGTAGGAAACAGACAGAGAAACCAGAGTAAAAGTTTCTCCTTCAAACAATTCCCTTTGTGCTAGATGAACGAACGTCTCTCCACATGCTCAGTTCTCAGAGATAAGTGTGTTTGAAAGCCATCCTTCACCTAGCTTGTTGGGAACACAAAGTTTCTTTTCACTTTCAAACTCCACTCCATACATATATATGGGGAGGTACGAGCTCCAACTCGCTTTTACAGTGAAAACTGCAGGAACTTCAAACCGGCACTAGGAAACAGACTGAGAAACCAGAGTAAAAGTTTCTACTGCAACCCGTTCCTTTGAGCTAGATGAACGAAAGTCTCTCCACATGCTCAGTTCTGAGAGATAAGTTTGTGTGAAATCCGTCCTTCACCTAGCTTGTTGGGAACACAAAGATTCTTTTCATTTGCAAACTCCAATCAATACATATATATGGGGAGGTACTAGCTCCAACTCGTTTTTACAGTGAAATCTGCAGTAACTTCAAAAAGGTACTAGGAAACAGACTAAGAAACCAGAGTAAAAGTTTCTCCTGCAACCCGTTCCCTTTGTGCTAGATGAACAAACGTCTCTCCACATGCTCTGTTTTGAGAGATAATTGTGTGTGAAAGCCGTACTTCACATAGCTTGTTGGGATCACAATGTTTCTTTTCACTTGCAAACTACACTCCATACATATATATGGGGAGGTACTAGCTCCAACTCGGTTTTACAGTGAAAACTGCAGTAACTTCAAACCGGCAGTAGGAAACAGTCTGAGTAACCAGAGTAAAATTTTCACGTGCAACCCGTTCCCTTTGTGCTAGATGAACGAACGTCTCTCCACATGCTCAGTTCTGAGAGATAAGTGTGTGTGAAAGCCGTCCTTAACCTAGCTTGTACTTAACACAAAGATTCTTTTCAGTTGCAAATTCCACTCCATACATATATATGGGGAGGTACTAGCTCCAAATCTGTTTTAAAGTGAAAACTGCAGGAACTTCAAACCGGTACTAGGAAACAGACTGAGAATACAGAGTAAAAGTTTCTCCTGCAACATGTTCCCATTGTGCTAGATGAACGAACGTCTCTCCACATGCTCAGTTCTGAGAGATAAGTGTGTGTGAAAGCCGCCTTCACCTAGCTTGTTGGGAACACAAAGTTTCTTTTCAGTTGCAAACTCCACTCCATACATATATATGGGGAGGTACTAGCACCAACTTGGTTTTACAGTGAAAACTGCAGGAACTTCAAACCGGCAGTAGGAAACAGACTGAGAAACCAGAGTAAAAGTTTCTCCTGCAACCCGTTCCCTCTGTGGTAGATGAACGAACGTCTCTCCACATGCTCAGTTCTGAGAGATAAGTGTGTGTGAAAGCCTTCCTTAACCTAGCTTGTACTGAATACAAAGATTCTTTTCAGATGCAAATTCCAATCAATACATATATATGGGGAGGTACTAGCTCCAAATCTGTTTTACAGTGAAAACTGCAGGAATTTCAACCCGGCACTAGGAAACAGAATGAGAAACCAGAGTAAAATTTTCTCCTGCAACCCATTCCTTTGTGCTAGATGAACGAACGTCTCTCCACATGCTCAGTTCTGAGAGATAAGTGTGTGTGAAATCCGTCCTTAACCTAGCTTGTTGGGAACACAAAGTTTCTTTTCAGTTGCAAACTCCAATCCATACATATATATGGGGAGGTACTAGCACCAACTCGTTTTTACAGTGAAATCTGTAGTAACTTCAAACCGGTACTAGGAAACAGACTAAGAAACCAGAGTAAAAGATTCTCCTGCAACCCGTTCCCTTTGTGCTAGATGAACAAACGTCTCTCCACATGCTCTGTTCTGAGAGATAAGTGTGTGTCAAAGCCGCCTTCAGCTATCTTGTTGGGAACACAAAGATTCTTTTCAGTTGCAAACCCCACTCCATACATATATATGGGGAGGTACTAGCTCAAACTCGGTTTTACAGTGAAACCTGCAAGAACCTCAAACCGGCACTAGGAAACAGACTGAGAAACCTGAGTAAAAGTTTCTCCTGCAAACCTTTCCCTTTGTGCTAGATGAACGAACGTCTCTCCACATGCTCAGTTCTGAGAGATAAGTGTGTGTGAAAGCCGTACTTCACATAGCTTGTTGGGATCACAATGTTTGTTTTCACTTGCAAACTCCACTCCATACATATATATGGGGTGGTACGAGCTCCAACTCGGTCTTACATTGAAAACTGCAGGAACTTCAAACCGGCAGTAGGAAACAGACTGAGAAACCAGAGTAAAAGTTTCTCCTGCAACCCGTTCCCTTTGTGCTAGATGAACGAAAGTCTCTCCACATGCTCAGGTCTGAGAGATAAGCGTGTGTGAAAGCCGTCCTTAACCTAGCTTGTACTGAACACAAAGATTCTTTTCAGATGCAAATTCCATTCAATATATATATATGGGGATGTACTAGCTCCAAATCTGTTTTACAGTGAAAACTGCAGGAAGTTCAAACCGGCACTAGGAAAAAGACTGAGAAACCATAGTAAAATTTTCACCTGCAAACCATTCCCTTTGTGCTAGATGAACGAACGTCTCTCCACATGCTCAGTTCTGAGAGATAAGTGTGTGTGAAATCCGTCCTTCAACTAGCTTGTTGGGAACACAAAGTTTCTTTTCAGTTGCAAACTATAATCCATACATATATATGGGGAGGTACTAGCCCCAACTCGTTTTTACAGTGAAATCTGTAGTAACTTCAAACCGGTACTAGGAAACCGACTAAGAAACTAGAGTAAAAGTTTCTCCTGCAACACGTTCCCTTTGTGCTAGATGAACAAACGTCTCTCCACTTGCTCTGTTCTGAGAGATAAGTGTGTGTGAACGCCGACTTCAGCTATCTTGTTGGGAAAACAAAGATTCTTTTCAGTTGCAAACCCCACTCCATACATATATATGGGGAGGTACTAGCCCCAAATCGGTTTTACAGTGAAAACTGCAGGAACTTCAAACCGGCAGTAGGAAACAGTCTGAGAAACCAGAGTAAAATTTTCACCTGCAACCCGTTCCCTTTGTGCTAGATGAACGAACGTCTCTCCACATGCTCAGTTCTGAGAGATAAGTGTGTGTGAAAGCCGTCCTACACCTAGCTTGTTGGGAACACAAAGTTTCTTTTCAGTTGCAAACTCCACTCCATACATATATATGGTTAGGTTCTAGCTTCAACTCAGTTTTACAGTGAAAACTGCAGGAACTTCAAACCGGCAGTAGGAAACAGACAGAGAAACCAGAGTAAAAGTTTCTCCTTCAAACAATTCCCTTTGTGCTAGATGAACGAACGTCTCTCCACATGCTCAGTTCTCAGAGATAAGTGTGTTTGAAAGCCATCCTTCACCTAGCTTGTTGGGAACACAAAGTTTCTTTACACTTTCAAACTCCACTCCATACATATATATGGGGAGGTACGAGCTCCAACTCGCTTTTACAGTGAAAACTGCAGGAACTTCAAACCGGCAGTAGGAAACAGTCTGAGTAACCAGAGTAAAATTTTCACCTGCAACCCGTTCCCTTTGTGCTAGATGAACGAACGTCTCTCCATATGCTCAGTTCTGAGAGATAAGTGTGTGTGAAAGCCGTCCTTAACCTAGCTTGTACTTAACACAAAGATTCTTTTCAGTTGCAAATTCCACTCCATACATATATATGGGGAGGTACTAGCTCCAAATCTGTTTTAAAGTGAAAACTGCAGGAACTTCAAACCGGTACTAGGAAACAGACTGAGAAAACAGAGTAAAAGTTTCTCCTGCAACATGTTCCCATTGTGCTAGATGAACGAACGTCTCTCCACATGCTCAGTTCTGAGAGATAAGTGTGTGTGAAAGCCGCCTTCACCTAGCTTGTTGGGAACACAAAGTTTCTTTTCAGTTGCAAACTCCACTCCTTACATATATATGGGGAGGTACTAGCACCAACTTGGTTTTACAGTGAAAACTGCAGGAACTTCAAACCGGCAGTAGGGAACTGACTGAGAAACCAGAGTAAAAGTTTCTCCTGCAACCCGTTCCCTTTGTGCTAGATGAACGAACGTCTCTCCACATGCTCAGTTCTGAGAGATAAGTGTGTGAGAAAGCCGTCCTTCAACTAGCTTGTTGGGAACACAAAGTTTCTTTTCAGTTGCAAACTATAATCCATACATATATATGGGGAGGTACTAGCTCCAACTCGTTTTTACAGTGAAATCTGTAGTAACTTCAAACCGGTACTAGGAAACCGACTAAGAAACTAGAGTAAAAGATTCTCCTGCAACACGTTCCCTTTGTGCTAGATGAACAAACGTCTCTCCACTTGCTCTGTTCTGAGAGATAAGTGTGTGTGAACGCCGACTTCAGCTATCTTGTTGGGAAAACAAAGATTCTTTTCAGTTGCAAACCCCACTCCATACATATATATGGGGAGGTACTAGCTCCAACTCGGTTTTACAGTGAAAACTGCAGGAACTTCAAACCGGCAGTAGGAAACAGTCTGAGAAACCAGAGTAAAATTTTCACCTGCAACTCGTTCCCTTTGTGCTAGATGAACGAACGTCTCTCCACATGCTCAGTTCTGAGAGATAAGTGTGTGTGAAAGCCGTCCTTCACCTAGCTTGTTGTGAACACAAAGTTTCTTTTCAGTTGCAAACTCCACTCCATACATATATATGGTTAGGTTCTAGCTTCAACTCAGTTTTACAGTGAAAACTGCAGGAACTTCAAACCGGCAGTAGGAAACAGACAGAGAAACCAGAGTAAAAGTTTCTCCTTCAAACAATTCCCTTTGTGCTAGATGAACGAACGTCTCTCCACATGCTCAGTTCTCAGAGATAAGTGTGTTTGAAAGCCATCCTTCACCTAGCTTGTTGGGAACACATAGTTTCTTTTCACTTTCAAACTCCACTCCATACATATATATGGGGAGGTACGAGCTCCAACTCGCTTTTACAGTGAAAACTGCAGGAACTTCAAACCGGCACTAGGAAACAGACTGAGAAACCAGAGTAAAAGTTTCTACTGCAACCCGTTCCTTTGTGCTAGATGAACGAAAGTCTCTCCACATGCTCAGTTCTGAGACATAAGTGTGTGTGAAAGCCGTCCTTCACCTAGCTTGTTGGGAGCACAAAGTTTCTTTTCAGTTGCAAACTCCACTCCATACATATATATGGGGAGGTACTAGCTCCAAATCTGTTTTAAAGTGAAAACTGCAGGAACTTCAAAAAGGTACTAGGAAACAGACTAAGAAACCAGAGTAAAAGTTTCTCCTGCAACCCGTTCCCTTTGTGCTAGATGAACAAACGTCTCTCCACATGCTCTGTTCAGAGAGATAATTGTGTGTGAAAGCCGTACTTCACATAGCTTGTTGGGATCACAATGTTTCTTTTCACTTGCAAACTACACTCCATACATATATATGGGGAGGTACTAGCTCCAACTCGGTTTTACAGTGAAAACTGCAGGAACTTCAAACCGGCAGTAGGAAACAGTCTGAGTAACCAGAGTAAACTTTTCACCTGCAACCCGTTCCCTTTGTGCTAGATGAACGAACGTCTCTCCACATGCTCAGTTCTGAGAGATAAGTGTGTGTGAAAGCCGTCCTTCAAATAGCTAGTTGGGAACACAAAGTTTCTTTTCAGTTGCAAACTCCACTCCATACATATATATGGGGAGGTTCTAGCTTCAACTCCCTTTTACAGTGAAAACTGCAGGAACTTCAAACCGGCTGTAGGAAATAGACTGAGAAACCAGAGTAAAAGTTTCTCCTGCAACCCTTTCCCTTTCTGTTAGATGAATGAACGTCTCTCCACATGCTCAGTTCTCAGAGATAATTGTGTGTGAAAGCCATCTTTCACCTAGCTTGTTGGGAACACAAAGTTTCTTTTCACTTGCAAATTCCAGTCCATACATATATATGGGGAGGTACGAGTTCCAAATCGGTTTTACAGTGAAAACTGCAGGAACTTCAAACCGGCAGTAGGAAACAGACTGAGAAACCAGATTAATAGTTTCTCCTGCAACCCTTTCCCTTTCTGCTAGATGAATGAACGTCTCTCCACATGCTAAGTTCTGAAAGATAATTGTGTGTGAAAGCCGTCCTTCACCTGTCTTGTACTGAACACAAAGTTTCTTTTCAGTTGCAAAATCCACTCCATAAATATATATGGGGTGGTACAAGCTAGAAATCGGTTTTACAGTGAAAACTGCAGGAAATTCAAACCGGTAATAGGAAACAGACTGAGAAACCAAAGTAAAAGTTTCTCTTGCAACACGTTCCCTTTGTGCTAGATGAACGAACGTCTCTCCACATGCTCAGTTCTGAGAGATAAGTGTGTGTGAAAGCCGCCTTCACCTAGCTTGTTGGGAACACAAAGTTTCTTTTCATTTGCAAACTCCACTCCATACATATATATGGGTAGGTACTAGCTCCAACTCGGTTTTACAGTGAAATCTGCAGGAACTTCAAACCGGCAGTAGGAAACACACTGAGATACCACAGTAAAAGTTTCTCCTGCAACCATTTCCCTTTGTGCTAGATGAACCAAAGTCTCTCCACATGCTCAGTTCTGAGAGATAAGTGTGTGTGAAAGCCGCCTTCACCTAGCTTGTTGGGAACACAAAGTTTCTTTTCAGTTTCAAACTCCACTCCATACATATATATGGGGAGGTACGAGCTCCAACTCGGTTTTACAGTGAAATCTGCAGGAACTTCAAACCGGCAGTAGGAAACACACTGAGATACCACAGTAAAAGTTTCTCCTGCAACCCTTTCCCTTTGTGCTAGATGAACGAAAGTCTCTCCACATGGTCAGTTCTGAGAGATTTGTGTGTGTGATTGCCTCCCTTAAACTAGCTTGTACTGAACACAAAGTTTATTTTCAGTTGCAAATTCCACTCCATACATATATATGCGTAGGTACAGTTCCAAATATGTTTTACAGGTAAACCTGAAGGAAGTTCATACCGGCACTAGGGAACAGACTGAGAAACCAGAGTAAAAGTTTCTCCTGCAACCCGTTCCCTTTGTGCTAGATGAACGAACGTCTCTCCACATGCTCAGTTCTGACAGATAAGTGTGTGTGAAAGCCGCCTTCAACTAGCTTGTTGGGTACACAATGTTTCTTTTCAGTTGCAAACACCAATCCATACATATATATGGGGAGGTACTAGCTCCAACTCGGTTTTACAGTGAAACCTGCAGGAACTTCAAACCGGCACTAGGAAACAGACTGAGAAACCAGAGAAAGTTTTCACCTGCAACACGTACCCTTTGTGCTAGATGAACGAATGTCTCTCCACATGCTCATTTCTGAGAGATAAGTGTGTGTGAAAGCCGTCCTTCACCTAGCTTGATGGGAACAAAAAGTTTATTTTCAGTTGCTAACTCCACTCCATACATATATAAGGGGAGGTACTAGCTCCAACTCGGTTTTACAGTGAAAACTGCAGGAACTTCAAACCGGCAGTAGGAAACAGTCTGAGAAACAAGAGTATGATTTTCACCTGCAATCCATTCCCTTTGTGCTAGATGAACGAACGTCTCTCCACATGCTCAGTTCTGAGAGATAAGTGTGTGTGAAAGCCGTCCTACACCTAGCTTGTTGGGATCACAAAATTTCTTTCAGTTGCAAACTCCAATCCATACATATATATGGGGAGGTACTAGCTATAACTCTGTTTTACAGTGAAAACTGCAGGAACTTCAAACCGGCTGTAGGAAACACACTGAGAAACCAGAGTAAAAGTTTCTCCTGCAACCCGTTCCCTTTGTGCTAGATGAACGAGCGTCTATCCTCATGCTCAGTTCTGAGAGGTAGGTGAGTGTGAAAGCCATTTTTCACCAAGCTTGTTGGGAAAACAAAGTATCTTTTCACTTGCAAACTCCATTCCATACATATATATGGGGAGGTACGAGCTCCAACTCGGTTTTACATTGAACACTGCAGGAACTCAAACCGGCAGTAGGAAACACACTGAGATACCAGAGTATAAGTTTCTCCTACAACCCGTTCCCTTTGTGCTAGATGAACGAAAGTCTCTCCACATGCTCAGTTCTGAGAGATTTGTGTGTGTGATAGCCGTCCTTCAACTAGCTTGTACTTAACACAAAGTTTCTTTTCAGTTGCAAATTCCACTCCATACATATATATGGGGAAGGACAGCTCCAAATCTGTTTTACAGGTAAAACTGCAGGAAGTTCAAACCGGCACTAGGAAACAGACTGAGAAACCACAGTAAAAGTTTCTCCTGCAACCCGTTCCCTTTGTGCTAGATGAACGAACGTCTCTCCACATGCTCAGTTCTGAGAGATAAGTGTGTGTGAAAGCCGCCTTCAACTAGCTTGTTGGGAACACAATGTTTCTTTTCTGTTGCAAACCCCAATCCATACATATATATGGGGAGGTACTAGCTCCAACTCGGTTTTACAGTGAAACCTGCAGGAACTTCAAACCGGCACTAGGAGACAGACTGAGAAACCAGAGTAAAATTTTCTCCTGCAAACCGTTCCTTTTGTGCTAGATGAACGAACGTCTCTCCACAAGCTCAGTTCTGAGAGATTAATGTGTGTGAAAGCCATCCTTCAACTAGCTTGTTGGGAACACAAAGTCTTTTCAGTTGAGAACTCCAATCCATACATATATATGGGGAGGTACTAGCTCCAACTCGGTTTTACAGTGAAAACTGCAGGAACTTCAAACCGGCAGTAGGAAACAGTCTGAGAAACCAGAGTAAAATTTTCACCTGCAACCAGTTCCCTTTGTGCTAGATGAACGAACGTCTCTCCACATGCTCAGTTCTGAGGGATAAGTGTGTGTGAAAGCCGTCCTTCACCTAGCTTGCTGGGAACACAAAGTTTCTTTTCAGTTGCAAACTCCAATCCATACATATATATGGGGAGGTACCAGCTCCAACTCTGTTTTACAGTGAAAACTGCAGGAACTTCAAACAGGCAGTAGGAAACAGACTGAGAAACCAGAGTAAATGTTTCTCTTGCAACCCATTCCCTTTGTGCTAGATGAACGAACGTCTCTCCACATGCTCAGATCTGAGAGATAAGTGTGTGTGAAAGCCATCCTTCACCTAGCTTGTTGGGAACACAAAGTTTCTTTTCACTTGCAAACTCCACACCATACATATATATGGGTAGGTACGAGCTCCAACTCTGTTTTACAGTGAAAAGTGCAGGAAGTTAAAATCGGCAGTAGGAAACAGACTGAGAAACCAGAGTAAATTTTCTCGTGCAACCCTTTCCCTTTGTGCTAGATGAACGAACGTCTCTCCACATGCTCAGTTCTGAGAGATAAGTGTGTGTGAAATCCTTCCTTCACCTAGCTGGTTGGGAACACAAAGATCCTTTTCAGTTGCAAACTCCAATCCATACATATATATGGGTAGGTACTAGCTCCAACTCGCTTTTACAGTGAAAACTGTAGGAACTTCAAACCAGCACTAGGAAATAGACTGAGAAACCACAGTAAAACTTTCTTCTGCAAATCGTTCCTATTGTGGTAGATGAACGAACGTCTCTCCACATGCTCAGTTCTGACAGATAAGTGTGTGTGAAAGCCGTCCTTCACTTAGCTTGTTGGGAAGACAAAGTTTCTTTTCACTTGCAAACCCCAATCCATATATATTTATGGGGAGGTACTAGCTCAAAATCGGTTTTACACTAAAAAATGCAATAACTTCAAACCGGCACTAGGAAACAGACTGAGATACCAGAGTAAAAGTTTCTCCTGCAAACCGTTCCATTTTTGCTAGATGAACGAACATCTCTACACATGCTCAGTTCTCAGATATAAGTGTGTGTGAAAGCCGTCCTTAAACTAGCTTGTTGGGAACACAAAGTTTCTTTTCAGTTGCAAACTCCACTCCATACATATATATGGGGAGGTACTAGCACCAACTCTGTTTTACAGTGAAAACTGCTGGAACTTCAAACCGGCACTAGGAAACAGACTGAGAAACCAGAGTAAAAGTTACTCCTGCAACCCGTTCCTTTTGTGCTAGATGTACGAAAGTCTCTCCACATGCTCAGTTCTGAGAGATAAGTGTGTGTGAATGCCGCCCTTCACCTAGCTTGTTCTGAACACAAAGTTTCTTTTCAGATGCAATCTCCAATCCATATATATATATGGGGAGGTACTAGCTCCAACTCGGTTTTACAGTGAAAACTGCAGGAACTTCAAACCGGCACTAGGAAACAACTGAAATACCAGACTAAAAGTTTCTCCTGCAACACGTTCCCTTTGTGCTAGATGAACGAACGTCTCTCCACATGCTCAGTTCTGAGAGATAAGTGTGAGTGAAAGCCGTCCTTCACCTAGCTTTTTGGGAACACAAAGTTACTTTTCACTTGCTAACTCCACACCATACATATATATGGGGAAATACATGCTCCAACTCGGTTTTACCCTAAAAACTGCTGGAAATTCAAACAGGCACTAGGAAACAGACTGAGAAACCAGAGTAAAAGTTTCTCCTGTAACCCTTTCCCTTTGTGCTAGATGAACGAACGTCTCTCCACATGCTCAGTTCTGAGAGATAATTGTGTGTGAAAGCCGTCCTTCCCTTAGCTTGTTGGGAACACAATGTTTCTTTTCACTTGAAAACTCCACTCCATACATATATATGGGGAGGTACTAGCTCCAAATCGGTTTTACAGTGAAAACTGCAGGAACTTCAAACCGGCAGTAGGAAACAGACTGAGAAACCAGAGTAAAAGTTTCTCCTGCAAACATTTCCCTTTGTGCTAGATGAACGAACGTCACTCCACATGCTCAGTTCTGAGAGATAATTGTGTGTGAAATCCGTCCTTCACCTAGCTTGTTGGGAATACAAAGTTTCTTTTCAGTTGCAAACTCCACTCCATACATATATATGGGGAGGTACTATCACCAACTCGGATTTACAGTGAAAACTGCTAGAACTTCAAACCGGCACTAGGAAACAGACTGAGAAATCAGAGAAAAAGTTTCACCTCCAACCCTTTCCCTTTGTGCTAGATGAACGTACGTCTCTCCACATGCTCAGTTCTCAGAGATAAATGCGTGTGAATGCCTTACTTCACCTAGATTTTTCTGAACACAAAGTATCTTTTCAGTTGCAAACTCCACTCCATACATATATATGGGGAGGTAATAGCTCCAACTCTGTTTTACAGTGAAAAATGCAGGAACATCAAACCGGCACTAGGAAACAGACTGAGAATCCTGAGTAAAAGTTTCAGCTGCAACCCATTCCATTTGTGCTAGATGAACGAACGTCTCTCCACATGCTCAAATCTGAGAGATAAGTGTGTGTGAAAGCCGTCCTTCACCTAGCTTGTACTGAACACAAAGTTTCTTTTCAGTTGCAAATTCCACTCCATACATATATATGGGGAGGTACTAGCTCCAACTCGGTTTTACAGTGAAAACTGCAAGAACTTCAAACCGGCAGTAGGAACCAGACTGAGAAACCAGAGTAAAAGTTACTCCTGCAACCCTTTCCCTTTGTGCTAGATGAACGAACGTATCTCCACATGCTCAGTTGTGAGAGATAAGTGTGTGTGAAAGCCGTCCTTCAACTAGCTTGTTGGGAACACAAAGTCTCTTTTCAGTTGCAAACTCCACTCCATACATATATATGGGTAGGTACTAGCTCCAACTCGGTTTTACAGTGAAAACTGCAGGAAATTCAAACAGGCAGTAGGAAACAGACTGAGAAACCAGAGTAAAAGTTTATCCTGCAATCCGTTCCATTTGTGCTAGATGATCGATCGTCTCTCCACATGCTCAGTTCTGAGAGATAAGTGTGTGTGAAAGCCGTCCTTCAACTAGCTTGTTGGGAACACAAAGATTCTTTTCAGTTGCAAAGTCCAATCCATACATATATATGGGGAGTTACTAACTCCAACTCGCTTTTACAGTGAAAACTGCAGGAACTTCAAACCGGCACTAGGAAACAGCCTGAAAAACCAGAGTAAAAGTTTCCCCTGCAACCCGTTCCCTTTGTGCTAGATGAACGAACGTCTCTCCACATGCTCAGTTCTGAGAGATAAGTGTGTGTGAAAGCCGTTCTTCACATAGCTAGTTGGGAACACAAAGTTTCTTTTCAGTTGCAAACTCCACTCCATACATATATATGGGGAGGTTCTAACTTCAAATCTCTTTTACAGTGAAAACTGCAGGAACTTCAAACCGGCAGTAGGAAACAGACTGAGAAACCAGAGTAAAAGTTTCTCCTGCAACCCTTTCCCTTTCTGCTAGATGAATGAACGTCTCTCCACATGCTAAGTTCTGAAAGATAATTGTGTGTGAAAGCCGTCCTTCACCTGGCTTGTACTGAACACAAAGTTTCTTTTCAGTTGCAAAATCCACTCCATAAATATATATGGGGTGGTACAAGCTAGAAATCTGTTTTACAGTGAAAACTGCAGGAAATTCAAACCGGTAATAGGAAACAGACTGAGAAACCAAAGTAAAAGTTTCTCTTGCAACACGTTCCATTTGTGCTAGATGAACGAACGTCTCTCCACATGCTCAGTTCTGAGATATAAGTGTGTGTGAAAGCCGCCTTCACCTAGCTTGTTGGGAACACAAAGTTTCTTTTCATTTGCAAACTCCACTCCATACATATATATGGGTAGGTACTAGCTCCAACTCGGTTTTACAGTGAAATCTGCAGGAACTTCAAACCGGCAGTAGGAAACACACTGAGATACCACAGTAAAAGTTTCTCCTGCAACCCTTTCCCTTTGTGCTAGATGAACCAAAGTCTCTCCACATGCTCAGTTCTGAGAGATAAGTGTGTGTGAAAGCCGCCTTCACCCAGCTTGTTGGGAACACAAAGTTTCTTTTCAGTTTCAAACTCCACTCCATACATATATATGGGGAGGTACGAGCCCCAACTCGGTTTTACAGTGAAATCTGCAGGAACTTCAAACCGGCAGTAGGAAACACACTGAGATACCACAGTAAAAGTTTTTCCTGCAACCCTTTCCCTTTGTGCTAGATGAACGAAAGTCTCTCCACATGCTCAGTTCTGAGAGATTTGTGTGTGTGATTGCCTCCCTTAAACTAGCTTGTACTGAACACAAAGTTTATTTTCAGTTGCAAATTCCACTCCATACATATATATGCGTAGGTACAGTTCCAAATATGATTTACAGGTAAACCTGAAGGAAGTTCAAACCGGCACTAGGGAACAGAATGAGAAACCAGAGTTAAAGTTTCTCCTGCAACCCGTTCCCTTTGTGCTAGATGAACGAACGTCTCTCCACATGCTCAGTTCTGACAGATAAGTGTGTGTGAAAGCCGTCCTACACCTAGCTTGTTCGGATCACAAAGTTTCTTTCAGTTGCAAACTCCAATCCATACATATATATGGGGAGGTACTAGCTATAACTCTGTTTTACAGTGAAAACTGCAGGAACTTCAAACCGGCAGTAGGAAACAGTCTGAGAAACCAGAGAAAAATTTTCAATTGCAACCCGTTCCCTTTGTGCTAGATGAACGAAAGTCTCTCCACATGCTCAGTTCTGAGAGATAAGTGTGTGTGAAAGCCGTCCTTCACCTAGCTTGTTGGGAACACAAAGTTTCTTTTCAGTTGCAACTCCACTCCATACATATATATGGGGAGGTTCTAGCTTCAACTCAGTTTTACAGTAAAAACTGCAGGAACTTCAAACCGGCAGTAGGAAACAGACAGAGAAACCAGAGTAAAAGTTTCCTTCAACCAGTTCCCTTTGTGCTAAATCAACGAACGTCTCTCCACATGCTGATTTCTCAGAGATAAGTGTGTTTGAAAGCCATCCTTCACCTAGCTTGTTGGGAACACAAAGTTTCTTTTCACTTTCAAACTCAACTCCATACATATATATGGGGTGGTACGAGCTCCAACTCGGTTTTACAGTGAAAACTGCAGGAACTTCAAACCGTCAGTAGGAAACAGACTGAGAAACCAGAGTAAATGTTTCTCCTGCAACCTGTTCCCTTTGTGCTAGATGAACGAAATTCTCTCCACATGCTCAGTTCTGAGAGATAAGTGTGTGTGAAAGCCTTCCTTAACCTAACTTGTACTGAACACAAAGATTCTTTTCAGATGCAAATTCCAATCAATACATATATATGGGGAGGTACTATCTCCAAATCTGTTTTACAGTGAAAACTGCAGGAAGTTCAACCCGGCACTAGGAAACAGAATGAGAAACCAGAGTAAAATTTTCTCCTGCAACCCATTCCCTTTGTGCTAGATGAACGAACGTCTCTCTACATGCTCAGTTCTGAGAGATAAGTGTGTGTGAAATCCGTCCTTCACCTAGCTTGTTGGGAACACAAAGTTTCTTTTCAGTTGCAAACTCCAATCCATACATATATATGGGGAGGTACTAGCTCCAACTCGTTTTTACAGTGAAATCTGTAGTAACTTCAAACCGGTACTAGGAAACAGACTAAGAAACCAGAGTAAAAGTTTCTCCTGCAACCCGTTCCTTTTGTGCTAGATGAACAAACGTCTCTCCACATGCTCTGTTCTGAGAGATAAGTGTGTGTCAAAGCCGCCTTCAGCTAGCTTGTTGGGAACACAAAGATTCTTTTCAGTTGCAAACCCCACTCCATACATATATATGGGTAGGTACTAGCTCAAACTCGGTTTTACAGTGAAACCTGCAAGAACCTCAAACCGGCACTAGGAAACAGACTGAGAAACCTGAGTAAAAGTTTCTCCTGCAAACCTTTCCCTTTGTGCTAGATGAACGAACGTCTCTCCACATGCTCAGTTCTGAGAGATAAGTGTGTGTGAAAGCCGTACTTCACATAGCTTGTTGGGATCACAATGTTTGTTTTCACTTGCAAACTCCACTCCATACATATATATGGGGAGGTACGAGCTCCAACTCGGTTTTACATTGAAAACTGCAGGAACTTCAAACCGGCAGTAGGAAACAGACTGAGAAACCAGAGTAAAAGTTTCTCCTGCAACCCGTTCCCTTTGTGCTAGATGAACGAAAGTCTCTCCACATGCTCAGTTCTGAGAGATAAGCGTGTGTGAAAGCCGTCTTTAACCTAGCTTGTACTGAACACAAAGATTCTTTTCAGATGCAAATACCATTCAATATATATATATGGGGAGGTACTAGCTCCAAATCTGTTTTACAGTGAAAACTGCAGGAATTTCAAACCGGCAGTAGGAAACAGACAGAGAAACCAGAGTAAAAGTTTCTCCTTCAAACAATTCCCTTTGTGCTAGATGAACGAACGTCTCTCCACATGCTCAGTTCTCAGAGATAAGTGTGTTTGAAAGCCATCCTTCACCTAGCTTGTTGGGAACACAAAGTTTCTTTTCACTTTCAAACTCCACTCCATACATATATATGGGGAGGTACGAGCTCCAACTCGCTTTTACAGTGAAAACTGCAGGAACTTCAAACCGGCACTAGGAAACAGACTGAGAAACCAGAGTAAAAGTTTCTACTGCAACCCGTTCCTTTGAGCTAGATGAACGAAAGTCTCTCCACATGCTCAGTTCTGAGAGATAAGTTTGTGTGAAATCCGTACTTCACCTAGCTTGTTGGGAACACAAAGATTCTTTTCATTTGCAAACTCCAATCAATACATATATATGGGGAGGTACTAGCTCCAACTCGTTTTTACAGTGAAATCTGCAGTAACTTCAAAAAGGTACTAGGAAACAGACTAAGAAACCAGAGTAAAAGTTTCTCCTGCAACCCGTTCCCTTTGTGCTAGATGAACAAACGTCTCTCCACATGCTCTGTTTTGAGAGATAATTGTGTGTGAAAGCCGTACTTCACATAGCTTGTTGGGATCACAATGTTTCTTTTCACTTGCAAACTACACTCCATACATATATATGGGGAGGTACTAGCTCCAACTCGGTTTTACAGTGAAAACTGCAGTAACTTCAAACCGGCAGTAGGAAACAGTCTGAGTAACCAGAGTAAAATTTTCACGTGCAACCCGTTCCCTTTGTGCTAGATGAACGAACGTCTCTCCACATGCTCAGTTCTGAGAGATAAGTGTGTGTGAAAGCCGTCCTTAACCTAGCTTGTACTTAACACAAAGATTCTTTTCAGTTGCAAATTCCACTCCATACATATATATGGGGAGGTACTAGCTCCAAATCTGTTTTAAAGTGAAAACTGCAGGAACTTCAAACCGGTACTAGGAAACAGACTGAGAATACAGAGTAAAAGTTTCTCCTGCAACATGTTCCCATTGTGCTAGATGAACGAACGTCTCTCCACATGCTCAGTTCTGAGAGATAAGTGTGTGTGAAAGCCGCCTTCACCTAGCTTGTTGGGAACACAAAGTTTCTTTTCAGTTGCAAACTCCACTCCATACATATATATGGGGAGGTACTAGCACCAACTTGGTTTTACAGTGAAAAGTGCAGGAACTTCAAACCGGCAGTAGGAAACAGACTGAGAAACCAGAGTAAAAGTTTCTCCTGCAACCCGTTCCCTCTGTGGTAGATGAACGAACGTCTCTCCACATGCTCAGTTCTGAGAGATAAGTGTGTGTGAAAGCCTTCCTTAACCTAGCTTGTACTGAACACAAAGATTCTTTTCAGATGCAAATTTCAATCAATACATATATATGGGGAGGTACTAGCTCCAAATCTGTTTTACAGTGAAAACTGCAGGAATTTCAACCCGGCACTAGGAAACAGAATGAGAAACCAGAGTAAAATTTTCTCCTGCAACCCATTCCTTTGTGCTAGATGAACGAACGTCTCTCCACATGCTCAGTTCTGAGAGATAAGTGTGTGTGAAATCCGTCCTTAACCTAGCTTGTTGGGAACACAAAGTTTCTTTTCAGTTGCAAACTCCAATCCATACATATATATGGGGAGGTACTAGCACCAACTCGTTTTTACAGTGAAATCTGTAGTAACTTCAAACCGGTACTAGGAAACAGACTAAGAAACCAGAGTAAAAGTTTCTCCTGCAACCCGTTCCCTTTGTGCTAGATGAACAAACGTCTCTCCACATGCTCTGTTCTGAGAGATAAGTGTGTGTCAAAGCCGCCTTCAGCTATCTTGTTGGGAACACAAAGATTCTTTTCAGTTGCAAACCCCACTCCATACATATATATGGGGAGGTACTAGCTCAAACTCGGTTTTACAGTGAAACCTGCAAGAACCTCAAACCGGCACTAGGAAACAGACTGAGAAACCAGAGTAAAAGTTTCTCCTGCAACCCGTTCCCTTTGTGCTAGATGAACGAAAGTCTCTCCACATGCTCAGTTCTGAGAGATAAGCGTGTGTGAAAGCCGTCCTTAACCTAGCTTGTACTGAACACAAAGATTCTTTTCAGATGCAAATTCCATTCAATATATATATATGGGGATGTACTAGCTCCAAATCTGTTTTACAGTGAAAACTGCAGGAAGTTCAAACCGGCACTAGGAAAAAGACTGAGAAACCATAGTAAAATTTTCACCTGCAAACCATTCCCTTTGTGCTAGATGAACGAAAGTCTCTCCACATGCTCAGTTCTGAGAGATAAGTGTGTGTGAAATCCGTCCTTCAACTAGCTTGTTGGGAACACAAAGTTTCTTTTCAGTTGCAAACTATAATCCATACATATATATGGGGAGGTACTAGCCCCAACTCGTTTTTACAGTGAAATCTGTAGTAACTTCAAACCGGTACTAGGAAACCGACTAAGAAACTAGAGTAAAAGTTTCTCCTGCAACACGTTCCCTTTGTGCTAGATGAACAAACGTCTCTCCACTTGCTCTGTTCTGAGAGATAAGTGTGTGTGAACGCCGACTTCAGCTATCTTGTTGGGAAAACAAAGATTCTTTTCAGTTGCAAACCCCACTCCATACATATATATGGGGAGGTACTAGCCCCAAATCGGTTTTACAGTGAAAACTGCAGGAACTTCAAACCGGCAGTAGGAAACAGTCTGAGAAACCAGAGTAAAATTTTCACCTGCAACCCGTTCCCTTTGTGCTAGATGAACGAACGTCTCTCCACATGCTCAGTTCTGAGAGATAAGTGTGTGTGAAAGCCGTCCTACACCTAGCTTGTTGGGAACACAAAGTTTCTTTTCAGTTGCAAACTCCACTCCATACATATATATGGTTAGGTTCTAGCTTCAACTCAGTTTTACAGTGAAAACTGCAGGAACTTCAAACCGGCAGTAGGAAACAGACAGAGAAATCAGAGTAAAAGTTTCTCCTTCAAACAATTCCCTTTGTGCTAGATGAACGAACGTCTCTCCACATGCTCAGTTCTCAGAGATAAGTGTGTTTGAAAGCCATCCTTCACCTAGCTTGTTGGGAACACAAAGTTTCTTTTCACTTTCAAACTCCACTCCATACATATATATGGGGAGGTACGAGCTCCAACTCGCTTTTACAGTGAAAACTGCAGGAACTTCAAACCGGCAGTAGGAAACAGTCTGAGTAACCAGAGTAAAATTTTCACCTGCAACCCGTTCCCTTTGTGCTAGATGAACGAACGTCTCTCCATATGCTCAGTTCTGAGAGATAAGTGTGTGTGAAAGCCGTCCTTAACCTAGCTTGTACTTAACACAAAGATTCTTTTCAGTTGCAAATTCCACTCCATACATATATATGGGGAGGTACTAGCTCCAAATCTGTTTTAAAGTGAAAACTGCAGGAACTTCAAACCGGTACTAGGAAACAGACTGAGAAAACAGAGTAAAAGTTTCTCCTGCAACATGTTCCCATTGTGCTAGATGAACGAACGTCTCTCCACATGCTCAGTTCTGAGAGATAAGTGTGTGTGAAAGCCGCCTTCACCTAGCTTGTTGGGAACACAAAGTTTCTTTTCAGTTGCAAACTCCACTCCTTACATATATATGGGGAGGTACTAGCACCAACTTGGTTTTACAGTGAAAACTGCAGGAACTTCAAACCGGCAGTAGGGAACTGACTGAGAAACCAGAGTAAAAGTTTCTCCTGCAACCCGTTCCCTTTGTGCTAGATGAACGAACGTCTCTCCACATGCTCAGTTCTGAGAGATAAGTGTGTGAGAAAGCCGTCCTTCAACTAGCTTGTTGGGAACACAAAGTTTCTTTTCAGTTGCAAACTATAATCCATACATATATATGGGGAGGTACTAGCTCCAACTCGTTTTTACAGTGAAATCTGTAGTAACTTCAAACCGGTACTAGGAAACCGACTAAGAAACTAGAGTAAAAGATTCTCCTGCAACACGTTCCCTTTGTGCTAGATGAACAAACGTCTCTCCACTTGCTCTGTTCTGAGAGATAAGTGTGTGTGAACGCCGACTTCAGCTATCTTGTTGGGAAAACAAAGATTCTTTTCAGTTGCAAACCCCACTCCATACATATATATGGGGAGGTACTAGCTCCAACTCGGTTTTACAGTGAAAACTGCAGGAACTTCAAACCGGCAGTAGGAAACAGTCTGAGAAACCAGAGTAAAATTTTCACCTGCAACTCGTTCCCTTTGTGCTAGATGAACGAACGTCTCTCCACATGCTCAGTTCTGAGAGATAAGTGTGTGTGAAAGCCGTCCTTCACCTAGCTTGTTGTGAACACAAAGTTTCTTTTCAGTTGCAAACTCCACTCCATACATATATATGGTTAGGTTCTAGCTTCAACTCAGTTTTACAGTGAAAACTGCAGGAACTTCAAACCGGCAGTAGGAAACAGACAGAGAAACCAGAGTAAAAGTTTCTCCTTCAAACAATTCCCTTTGTGCTAGATGAACGAAGGTCTCTCCACATGCTCAATTCTCAGAGATAAGTGTGTTTGAAAGCCATCCTTCACCTAGCTTGTTGGGAACACATAGTTTCTTTTCACTTTCAAACTCCACTCCATACATATATATGGGGAGGTACGAGCTCCAACTCGCTTTTACAGTGAAAACTGCAGGAACTTCAAACCGGCACTAGGAAACAGACTGAGAAACCAGAGTAAAAGTTTCTACTGCAACCCGTTCCTTTGTGCTAGATGAACGAAAGTCTCTCCACATGCTCAGTTCTGAGAGATAAGTGTGTTTGAAAGCCGTCCTTCACCTAGCTTGTTGGGAGCACAAAGTTTCTTTTCAGTTGCAAACTCCACTCCATACATATATATGGGGAGGTACAAGCTCCAAATCTGTTTTAAAGTGAAAACTGCAGGAACTTCAAAAAGGTACTAGGAAACAGACTAAGAAACCAGATTAAAAGTTTCTCCTGCAACCCGTTCCCTTTGTGCTAGATGAACAAACGTCTCTCCACATGCTCTGTTCAGAGAGATAATTGTGTGTGAAAGCCGTACTTCACATAGCTTGTTGGGATCACAATGTTTCTTTTCACTTGCAAACTACACTCCATACATATATATGGGGAGGTACTAGCTCCAACTCGGTTTTACAGTGAAAACTGCAGGAACTTCAAACCGGCAGTAGGAAACAGTCTGAGTAACCAGAGTAAAATTTTCACCTGCAACCCGTTCCCTTTGTGCTAGATGAACGAACGTCTCTCCACATGCTCAGTTCTGAGAGATAAGTGTGTGTGAAAGCCGTCCTTCAAATAGCTAGTTGGGAACACAAAGTTTCTTTTCAGTTGCAAACTCCACTCCATACATATATATGGGGAGGTTCTAGCTTCAACTCTCTTTTACAGTGAAAACTGCAGGAACTTCAAACCGGCTGTAGGAAATAGACTGAGAAAACAGAGTAAAAGTTTCTCCTGCAACCCTTTCCCTTTCTGTTAGATGAATGAACGTCTCTCCACATGCTCAGTTCTCAGAGATAATTGTGTGTGAAAGCCATCTTTCACCTAGCTTGTTGGGAACACAAAGTTTCTTTTCACTTGCAAATTCCAGTCCATACATATATATGGGGAGGTACGAGTTCCAAATCGGTTTTACAGTGAAAACTGCAGGAACTTCAAACCGGCAGTAGGAAACAGACTGAGAAACCAGATTAAAAGTTTCTCCTGCAACCCTTTCCCTTTCTGCTAGATGAATGAACGTCTCTCCACATGCTAAGTTCTGAAAGATAATTGTGTGTGAAAGCCGTCCTTCACCTGTCTTGTACTGAACACAAAGTTTCTTTTCAGTTGCAAAATCCACTCCATAAATATATATGGGGTGGTACAAGCTAGAAATCGGTTTTACAGTGAAAACTGCAGGAAATTCAAACCGGTAATAGGAAACAGACTGAGAAACCAAAGTAAAAGTTTCTCTTGCAACACGTTCCCTTTGTGCTAGATGAACGAACGTCTCTCCACATGCTCAGTTCTGAGAGATAAGTGTGTGTGAAAGCCGCCTTCACCTAGCTTGTTGGGAACACAAAGTTTCTTTTCATTTGCAAACTCCACTCCATACATATATATGGGTAGGTACTAGCTCCAACTCGGTTTTACAGTGAAATCTGCAGGAACTTCAAACCGGCAGTAGGAAACACACTGAGATACCACAGTAAAAGTTTCTCCTGCAACCCTTTCCCTTTGTGCTAGATGAACCAAAGTCTCTCCACATGCTCAGTTCTGAGAGATAAGTGTGTGTGAAAGCCGCCTTCACCTAGCTTGTTGGGAACACAAAGTTTCTTTTCAGTTTCAAACTCCACTCCATTCATATATATGGGGAGGTACGAGCTCCAACTCGGTTTTACAGTGAAATCTGCAGGAACTTCAAACCGGCAGTAGGAAACACACTGAGATACCACAGTAAAAGTTTCTCCTGCAACCCTTTCCCTTTGTGCTAGATGAACGAAAGTCTCTCCACATGGTCAGTTCTGAGAGATTTGTGTGTGTGATTGCCTCCCTTAAACTAGCTTGTACTGAACACAAAGTTTATTTTCAGTTGCAAATTCCACTCCATACATATATATGCGTAGGTACAGTTCCAAATATGTTTTACAGGTAAACCTGAAGGAATTTCATACCGGCACTAGGGAACAGACTGAGAAACCAGAGTAAAAGTTTCTCCTGCAACCCGTTCCCTTTGTGCTAGATGAACGAACGTCTCTCCACATGCTCAGTTCTGACAGATAAGTGTGTGTGAAAGCCGCCTTCAACTAGCTTGTTGGGTACACAATGTTTCTTTTCAGTTGCAAACACCAATCCATACATATATATGGGGAGGTACTAGCTCCAACTCGGTTTTACAGTGAAACCTGCAGGAACTTCAAACCGGCACTAGGAAACAGACTGAGAAACCAGAGAAAGTTTTCACCTGCAACACGTACCCTTTGTGCTAGATGAACGAATGTCTCTCCACATGCTCATTTCTGAGAGATAAGTGTGTGTGAAAGCCGTCCTTCACCTAGCTTGATGGGAACACAAAGTTTATTTTCAGTTGCTAACTCCACTCCATACATATATAAGGGGAGGTACTAGCTCCAACTCGGTTTTACAGTGAAAACTGCAGGAACTTCAAACCGGCAGTAGGAAACAGTCTGAGAAACAAGAGTATGATTTTCACCTGCAATCCATTCCCTTTGTGCTAGATGAACGAACGTCTCTCCACATGCTCAGTTCTGAGAGATAAGTGTGTGTGAAAGCCGTCCTACACCTAGCTTGTTGGGATCACAAAATTTCTTTCAGTTGCAAACTCCAATCCATACATATATATGGGGAGGTACTAGCTATAACTCTGTTTTACAGTGAAAACTGCAGGAACTTCAAACCGGCTGTAGGAAACACACTGAGAAACCAGAGTAAAAGTTTCTCCTGCAACCCGTTCCCTTTGTGCTAGATGAACGAGCGTCTATCCTCATGCTCAGTTCTGAGAGGTAGGTGAGTGTGAAAGCCATTTTTCACCAAGCTTGTTGGGAAAACAAAGTATCTTTTCACTTGCAAACTCCATTCCATACATATATATGGGGAGGTACGAGCTCCAACTCGGTTTTACATTGAACACTGCAGGAACTCAAACCGGCAGTAGGAAACACACTGAGATACCAGAGTATAAGTTTCTCCTACAACCCGTTCCCTTTGTGCTAGATGAACGAAAGTCTCTCCACATGCTCAGTTCTGAGAGATTTGTGTGTGTGATAGCCGTCCTTCAACTAGCTTGTACTTAACACAAAGTTTCTTTTCAGTTGCAAATTCCACTCCATACATATATATGGGGAAGGACAGCTCCAAATCTGTTTTACAGGTAAAACTGCAGGAAGTTCAAACCGGCACTAGGAAACAGACTGAGAAACCACAGTAAAAGTTTCTCCTGCAACCCGTTCCCTTTGTGCTAGATGAACGAACGTCTCTCCACATGCTCAGTTCTGAGAGATAAGTGTGTGTGAAAGCCGCCTTCAACTAGCTTGTTGGGAACACAATGTTTCTTTTCTGTTGCAAACCCCAATCCATACATATATATGGGGAGGTACTAGCTCCAACTCGGTTTTACAGTGAAACCTGCAGGAACTTCAAACCGGCACTAGGAGACAGACTGAGAAACCAGATTAAAATTTTCTCCTGCAAACCGTTCCTTTTGTGCTAGATGAACGAACGTCTCTCCACAAGCTCAGTTCTGAGAGATTAATGTGTGTGAAAGCCATCCTTCAACTAGCTTGTTGGGAACACAAAGTCTTTTCAGTTGAGAACTCCAATCCATACATATATATGGGGAGGTACTAGCTCCAACTCGGTTTTACAGTGAAAACTGCAGGAACTTCAAACCGGCAGTAGGAAACAGTCTGAGAAACCAGAGTAAAATTTTCACCTGCAACCAGTTCCCTTTGTGCTAGATGAACGAACGTCTCTCCACATGCTCAGTTCTGAGGGATAAGTGTGTGTGAAAGCCGTCCTTCACCTAGCTTGCTGGGAACACAAAGTTTCTTTTCAGTTGCAAACTCCAATCCATACATATATATGGGGAGGTACCAGCTCCAACTCTGTTTTACAGTGAAAACTGCAGGAACTTCAAACAGGCAGTAGGAAACAGACTGAGAAACCAGAGTAAATGTTTCTCTTGCAACCCATTCCCTTTGTGCTAGATGAACGAACGTCTCTCCACATGCTCAGATCTGAGAGATAAGTGTGTGTGAAAGCCATCCTTCACCTAGCTTGTTGGGAACACAAAGTTTCTTTTCACTTGCAAACTCCACTCCATACATATATATGGGTAGGTACGAGCTCCAACTCTGTTTTACAGTGAAAAGTGCAGGAAGTTAAAATCGGCAGTAGGAAACAGACTGAGAAACCAGAGTAAATTTTCTCGTGCAACCCTTTCCCTTTGTGCTAGATGAACGAACGTCTCTCCACATGCTCAGTTCTGAGAGATAAGTGTGTGTGAAATCCTTCCTTCACCTAGCTGGTTGGGAACACAAAGATTCTTTTCAGTTGCAAACTCCAATCCATACATATATATGGGTAGGTACTAGCTCCAACTCGCTTTTACAGTGAAAACTGTAGGAACTTCAAACCAGCACTAGGAAATAGACTGAGAAACCACAGTAAAAGTTTCTTCTGCAAATCGTTCCTATTGTGGTAGATGAACGAACGTCTCTCCACATGCTAAGTTCTGACAGATAAGTGTGTGTGAAAGCCGTCCTTCACTTAGCTTGTTGGGAAGACAAAGTTTCTTTTCACTTGCAAACCCCAATCCATATATATTTATGGGGAGGTACTAGCTCAAAATCGGTTTTACACTGAAAAATGCAGGAACTTCAAACCGGCACTAGGAAACAGACTGAGATACCAGAGTAAAAGTTTCTCCTGCAAACCGTTCCATTTTTGCTAGATGAACGAACATCTCTACACATGCTCAGTTCTCAGATATAAGTGTGTGTGAAAGCCGTCCTTAAACTAGCTTGTTGGGAACACAAAGTTTCTTTTCAGTTGCAAACTCCACTCCATACATATATATGGGGAGGTACTAGCACCAACTCTGTTTTACAGTGAAAACTGCTGGAACTTCAAACCGGCACTAGGAAACAGACTGAGAAACCAGAGTAAAAGTTACTCCTGCAACCCGTTCCTTTTGTGCTAGATGTACGAAAGTCTCTCCACATGCTCAGTTCTGAGAGATAAGTGTGTGTGAATGCCGCCCTTCACCTAGCTTGTTCTGAACACAAAGTTTCTTTTCAGATGCAATCTCCAATCCATATATATATATGGGGAGGTACTAGCTCCAACTCGGTTTTACAGTGAAAACTGCAGGAACTTCAAACCGGCACTAGGAAACAACTGAAATACCAGACTAAAAGTTTCTCCTGCAACACGTTCCCTTTGTGCTAGATGAACGAACGTCTCTCCACATGCTCAGTTCTGAGAGATAAGTGTGAGTGAAAGCCGTCCTTCACCTAGCTTTTTGGGAACACAAAGTTACTTTTCAGTTGCTAACTCCACTCCATACATATATATGGGGAAATACATGCTCCAACTCGGTTTTACCCTAAAAACTGCTGGAAATTCAAACAGGCACTAGGAAACAGACTGAGAAACCAGAGTAAAAGTTTCTCCTGTAACCCTTTCCCTTTGTGCTAGATGAACGAACGTCTCTCCACATGCTCAGTTCTGAGAGATAATTGTGTGTGAAAGCCGTCCTTCCCTTAGCTTGTTGGGAACACAATGTTTCTTTTCACTTGAAAACTCCACTCCATACATATATATGGGGAGGTACTAGCTCCAAATCGGTTTTACAGTGAAAACTGCAGGAACTTCAAACCGGCAGTAGGAAACAGACTGAGAAACCAGAGTAAAAGTTTCTCCTGCAAACATTTCCCTTTGTGCTAGATGAACGAACGTCACTCCACATGCTCAGTTCTGAGAGATAATTGTGTGTGAAATCCGTCCTTCACCTAGCTTGTTGGGAATACAAAGTTTCTTTTCAGTTGCAAACTCCACTCCATACATATATATGGGGAGGTACTATCACCAACTCGGATTTACAGTGAAAACTGCTAGAACTTCAAACCGGCACTAGGAAACAGACTGAGAAATCAGAGAAAAAGTTTCACCTCCAACCCTTTCCCTTTATGCTAGATGAACGTACGTCTCTCCACATGCTCAGTTCTCAGAGATAAATGCGTGTGAAAGCCTTACTTCACCTAGATTTTTCTGAACACAAAGTATCTTTTCAGTTGCAAACTCCACTCCATACATATATATGGGGAGGTAATAGCTCCAACTCTGTTTTACAGTGAAAAATGCAGGAACATCAAACCGGCACTAGGAAACAGACTGAGAATCCTGAGTAAAAGTTTCAGCTGCAACCCATTCCATTTGTGCTAGATGAACGAACGTCTCTCCACATGCTCAAATCTGAGAGATAAGTGTGTGTGAAAGCCGTCCTTCACCTAGCTTGTACTGAACACAAAGTTTCTTTTCAGTTGCAAATTCCACTCCATACATATATATGGGGAGGTACTAGCTCCAACTCGGTTTTACAGTGAAAACTGCAAGAACTTCAAACCGGCAGTAGGAAACAGACTGAGAAACCAGAGTAAAAGTTACTCCTGCAACCCTTTCCCTTTGTGCTAGATGAACGAACGTATCTCCACATGCTCAGTTGTGAGAGATAAGTGTGTGTGAAAGCCGTCCTTCAACTAGCTTGTTGGGAACACAAAGTCTCTTTTCAGTTGCAAACTCCACTCCATACATATATATGGGTAGGTACTAGCTCCAACTCGGTTTTACAGTGAAAACTGCAGGAAATTCAAACAGGCAGTAGGAAACAGACTGAGAAACCAGAGTAAAAGTTTATCCTGCAATCCGTTCCATTTGTGCTAGATGATCGAACGTCTCTCCACATGCTCAGTTCTGAGAGATAAGTGTGTGTGAAAGCCGTCCTTCAACTAGCTTGTTGGGAACACAAAGATTCTTTTCAGTTGCAAAGTCCAATCCATACATATATATGGGGAGTTACTAACTCCAACTCGCTTTTACAGTGAAAACTGCAGGAACTTCAAACCGGCACTAGGAAAAAGCCTGAAAAACCAGAGTAAAAGTTTCCCCTGCAACCCGTTCCCTTTGTGCTAGATGAACGAACGTCTCTCCACATGCTCAGTTCTGAGAGATAAGTGTGTGTGAAAGCCGTCCTTCACATAGCTAGTTGGGAACACAAAGTTTCTTTTCAGTTGCAAACTCCACTCCATACATATATATGGGGAGGTTCTAACTTCAAATCTCTTTTACAGTGAAAACTGCAGGAACTTCAAACCGGCAGTAGGAAACAGACTGAGAAACCAGAGTAAAAGTTTCTCCTGCAACCCTTTCCCTTTCTGCTAGATGAATGAACGTCTCTCCACATGCTAAGTTCTGAAAGATAATTGTGTGTGAAAGCCGTCCTTCACCTTGCTTGTACTGAACACAAAGTTTCTTTTCAGTTGCAAAATCCACTCCATAAATATATATGGGGTGGTACAAGCTAGAAATCTGTTTTATAGTGAAAACTGCAGGAAATTCAAACCGGTAATAGGAAACAGACTGAGAAACCAAAGTAAAAGTTTCTCTTGCAACACGTTCCATTTGTGCTAGATGAACGAACGTCTCTCCACATGCTCAGTTCTGAGATATAAGTGTGTGTGAAAGCCGCCTTCACCTAGCTTGTTGGGAACACAAAGTTTCTTTTCATTTGCAAACTCCACTCCATACATATATATGGGTAGGTACTAGCTCCAACTCGGTTTTACAGTGAAATCTGCAGGAACTTCAAACCGGCAGTAGGAAACACACTGAGATACCACAGTAAAAGTTTCTCCTGCAACCCTTTCCCTTTGTGCTAGATGAACCAAAGTCTCTCCACATGCTCAGTTCTGAGAGATAAGTGTGTGTGAAAGCCGCCTTCACCCAGCTTGTTGGGAACACAAAGTTTCTTTTCAGTTTCAAACTCCACTCCATACATATATATGGGGAGGTACGAGCCCCAACTCGGTTTTACAGTGAAATCTGCAGGAACTTCAAACCGGCAGTAGGAAACACACTGAGATACCACAGTAAAAGTTTTTCCTGCAACCCTTTCCCTTTGTGCTAGATGAACGAAAGTCTCTCCACATGCTCAGTTCTGAGAGATTTGTGTGTGTGATTGCCTCCCTTAAACTAGCTTGTACTGAACACAAAGTTTATTTTCAGTTGCAAATTCCACTCCATACATATATATGCGTAGGTACAGTTCCAAATATGATTTACAGGTAAACCTGAAGGAAGTTCAAACCGGCACTAGGGAACAGAATGAGAAACCAGAGTTAAAGTTTCTCCTGCAACCCGTTCCCTTTGTGCTAGATGAACGAACGTCTCTCCACATGCTCAGTTCTGACAGATAAGTGTGTGTGAAAGCCGTCCTACACCTAGCTTGTTCGGATCACAAAGTTTCTTTCAGTTGCAAACTCCAATCCATACATATATATGGGGAGGTACTAGCTATAACTCTGTTTTACAGTGAAAACTGCAGGAACTTCAAACCGGCTGTAGGAAACACACTGAGAAACCAGAGTAAAATTTTCTCCTGCAACCCGTTCCCTTTGTGCTAGATGAAAGAACGTCTCTCCTCATGCTCAGTTCTGAGAGGTAGGTGAGTGTGAAAGCCATCCTTCACCAAGCTTGTTGGGAAAACAAAGTATCTTTTCACTTGCAAACTCCATTCCATACATATATATGGGGAGGTACGAGCTCCAACTCGGTTTTACATTGAACACTGCAGGAACTCAAACCGGCAGTAGGAAACACACTGAGATACCAGAGTAAAAGTTTCTCCTACATCCCGTTCCCTTTGTGCTAGATGAACGAAAGTCTCTCCACATGCTCAGTTCTGAGAGATTTGTGTGTGTGATAGCCGTCCTTCACCTAGCTTGTACTGAACACAAAGTTTCTTTTCAGTTGCAAATTCCACTCCATACATATATATGGGGAAGGACAGCTCCAAATCTGTTTTACAGGTAAAACTGCATGAAGTTCAAACCGGCACTAGGAAACAGACTGAGAAACCACAGTAAAAGTTTCTCCTGCAACCCGTTCCCTTTGTGCTAGATGAAAGAACGTCTCTCCACATGCTCAGTTCTGAGAGATAAGTGTGTGTGAAAGCCGCCTTCAACTAGCTTGTTGGGAACACAATGTTTCTTTTCTGTTGCAAACCCCAATCCATACATATATATGGGGAAGTACTAGCTCCAACTCGGTTTTACAGTGAAACCTGCAGGAACTTCAAACCGGCACTAGGAGACAGACTGAGAAACCAGACTAAAAGTTTCTCCTGCAAACCGTTCCTTTTGTGCTAGATGAACGAACGTCTCTCCACAAGCTCAGTTCTGAGAGATTAATGTGTGTGAAAGCCATCCTTCAACTAGCTTGTTGGGAACACAAAGTCTTTTCAGTTGAGAACTCCAATCCATATATATATATGGGGAGGTACTAGCTCCAACTCGGTTTTACAGTGAAAACTGCAGGAACTTCAAACCGGCAGTAGGAAACTGTCTGAGAAACCAGAGTAAAATTTTCACCTGCAACCCGTTCCCTTTGTGCTAGATGAACGAACGTCTCTCCACATGCTCAGTTCTGAGGGATAAGTGTGTGTGAAAGCCGTCCTTCACCTAGCTTGCTGGGAACACAAAGTTTCTTTTCAGTTACAAACTCCAATCCATACATATATATGGGGAGGTACCAGCTCCAACTCTCTTTTACAGTGAAAACTGCAGGAACTTCAAACAGGCAGTAGGAAACAGACTGAGAAACCAGAGTAAATGTTTCTCCTGCAACCCATTCCCTTTGTGCTAGATGAACGAACGTCTCTCCACATGCTCAGATCTGAGAGATAAGTGTGTGTGAAAGCCATCCTTCACCTAGCTTTTTGGGAACAGAAAGTTTCTTTTCACTTGCAAACTCCACTCCATACATATATATGGGTAGGTACGAGCTCCAACTCTGTTTTACAGTGAAAAGTGCAGGAACTTCAAACCGGCAGTAGGAAACAGACTGAGAAACCAGAGTAAAAGTTTCTCGTGCAACCCTTTCCTTTGTGCTAGATGAACGAACGTCTCTCCACATGCTCAGTTCTGAGAGATAAGTGTGTGTGAAAGCCGTCCTTCTCATAGCTAGTTGGGAACACAAAGTTTCTTTTCAGTTGCAAACTCCACTCCATACATATATATGGGGAGGTTCTAGCTTCAACTCTCTTTTACAGTGAAAACTGCAGTAACTTCAATCCGGCTGTAGGAAATAGACTGAGAAACCAGAGTAAAAGTTTCTCCTGCAACCCTTTCCCTTTATGTTAGATGAATGAACGTCTCTCCACATGCTCAGTTCTCAGAGATAATTGTGTGTGAAAGCCATCTTTCACCTAGCTTGTTGGGAACACAAAGTTTCTTTTCACTTGCAAATTCCAGTCCATACATATATATGGGGAGGTACGAGTTCCAAATCGGTTTTACAGTGAAAACTGCAGGAACTTCAAACCGGCAGTAGGAAACAGACTGAGAAACCAGATTAAAAGTTTCTCCTGCAACCCTTCCCTTTCTGCTAGATGAATGAACGTCTCTCCACATGCTAAGTTCTGAAAGATAATTGTGTGTGAAAGCCGTCCTTCACCTGGCTTGTACTGAACACAAAGTTTCTTTTCAGTTGCAAAATCCACTCCATAAATATATATGGGGTGGTACAAGCTAGAAATCGGTTTTACAGTGAAAACTGCAGGAAATTCAAACCGGTAATAGGAAACAGACTGAGAAACCAAAGTAAAAGTTTCCCTTGCAACACGTTCCCTTTGTGCTAGATGAACGAACGTCTCTCCACATGCTCAGTTCTGAGAGATAAGTGTGTGTGAAAGCCGCCTTCACCTAGCTTGTTGGGATCACAAAGTTTCTTTTCATTTGCAAACTCCACTCCATACATATATATGGGTAGGTACTAGCTCCAACTCGGTTTTACAGTGAAATCTGCAGGAACTTCAAACCGGCAGTAGGAAACACACTGAGATACCACAGTAAAAGTTTCTCCTGCAACCCTTTCCCTTTGTGCTAGATGAACCAAAGTCTCTCCACATGCTCAGTTCTGAGAGATAAGTGTGTGTGAAAGCCGCCTTCACCTAGCTTGTTGGGAACACAAAGTTTCTTTTCAGTTTCAAATTCCACTCCATACATATATATGGGGAGGTACGAGCTCCAACTCGGTTTTACAGTGAAATCTGCAGGAACTTCAAACCGGCAGTAGGAAACACACTGAGATACCACAGTAAAAGTTTCTCCTGCAACCCTTTCCCTTTGTGCTAGATGAACGAAAGTCTCTCCACATGCTCAGTTCTGAGAGATTTGTGTGTGTGATTGCCTCCCTTAAACTAGCTTGTACTGAACACAAAGTTTATTTTCAGTTGCAAATTCCACTCCATACATATATATGCGTAGGTACAGTTCCAAATATGTTTTACAGGTAAACCTGAAGGAAGTTCATACCGGCACTAGGGAACAGACTGAGAAACCAGAGAAATAGTTTCTCCTGCAACCCATTCCTTTTGTGCTAGATGAACGAAAGTCTCTCCACATGCTCAGTTCTGAGAGATAATTGTGTGTGAAAGCCGTCCTTCACCTAGCTTGTTGGGAACACAAAGATTCTTTTCAGTTGCAAACTCCACTCCATACATATATATGGGGAGGTACAAGCTCCAACTCGGTTTTACAGTGAAAACTGCAGGAACTTCATATCGGCAGTAGGAAACATACAGAGAAACCAGAGTAAAAGTTTCTCCTTCAGACAGTTCCCTTTGTGCTAGATGAACGAACGTCTTTCCACATGCTCATTTCTCAGAGATAAGTGTGTTTGAAAGCCATCCTTCACCTAGCTTGTTGGGAACACAAAGTTTCTTTTCACTTGCAAACACCACTCCATACATATATATGGGAAGGTACGAGCTCCAACTCGGTTTTACAGTGAAAACTGCAGGAACATCAAACCGGCAGTAGGAAACAGACTGAGAAACCAGAGTAAAAGTTTCTCCTGCAAACCGTTCCATTTGTGCTAGATGAACGAACGTCACTCCACATGCTCATTTCTGAGAGATAAGTGTGTATGAAAGCCGACCTTCACCTAGCTTGTTAGGAACACAAAGTTTCTTTTCAGTTGCAAAATCCACTCCATACATATATATGAGGAGGTACTATCACCATCTCTGTTTTACAGTGAAAACTGCTGGAACTTCTAATCGGCACTAGGAAACAGACTGAAAAACCAGAGTAAAAGTTTCTCCTGCAACCCGTTCCCTTTGTGCTAGATGAACGAACTTCTCTCCACATGCTCAGTTCTGAGAGATAATTGTGTGTGAAAGCCGTCCTTCACCTAGCTTGTTGGGAACACAAAGTTTCTTTTCAGTTGCAAACTCCACTCCATACATATATATGGGGAGGTAATAACTCCAACTCTGTTTTACAGTGAAAACTGCAGGAAATTCAAACTGGCACTAGGAAACACACTGAGAAACCAGAGTAATAGTTTCCCCTGCAACCCATATCCTTTGTTCTAGATAAACGAACGTCTCTCCACATGCTCAGTTCTGAGAGATAAGTGTGTGTGAAAGCCGTCCTTCACCTAACTTGTTGGGAACACAAAGTTTCTTTTAAGTTGCAAGCTCCACTCCATTTATATATATGGGGAGGTACTAGCTCCAACTCGGTTTTACAGTGAAAAATGCAGGAAATTCAAACCGTTACTAAGAAAAAGACTGAGAAACCAGAGTAAATGTTTCTCCTGCAAAACGTTCCCTTTGTGCTAGATGAACGAACGTCTCTCCACATGCTCAGTTCTGAGAGATAAGTGTGTATGAAACCGTCCTTCACCTAGCTTGTACTGAACACAAAGTTCCTTTTCAGTTGCAAATTCCACTCCATACATATATATGGGGATGTACTATCTCCAAATCTGTTTACAGTGAAAACTGCAGGAACTTCAAACCGGTACTAGGATACAGACTGAGAAACCAGAGTAAAAGTTTCTCCTGCAACCCGTTCCCTTTTTGCTAGATGAACGAACGTCTCTCCACATGCTCAGTTCTGAGAGATAAGTGTGTGTGAAAGCCGTCCTTCACCTAACTTGTTGGGAACACAAAGTTTCTTTTAAGTTGCAAACTCCACTCCATATATATATATGGGGAGGTACTAGCTCCAAATCTGTTTTACAGTGAATACTGCAGGAAGATCAAACCGGCACTAGGAAACAGACTGAGAAACCAGAGTAAAAGTTTCACCTGCAACCCATTCCCTTTGTGCTAGATGAACGAACGTCTCTCCACATACTCAATTCTGAGGGATAAGTGTGTGTGAAATCCGTCCTTCACCTAGATTGTTGGGAACACAAAGTTTCTTTTCAGTTGCAAACTCCACTCCATACATATATATGGGGAGGTTCTAGCTCGAACTCGGTTTTACAGTGAAAACTACAGGAACTTCAAACCGGCAGTAGGAAACAGTCTGAGAAACCAGAGTAAAATTTTAACTTGCAACCCGTTCCCTTTGTTCTAGATGAACGAAAGTCTCTCCACATGCTCAGTTCTGAGAGATAAGTGTGTGTGAAAGCCGTCTTTCACCTAGCTTGTTGGGAACACAAAGTTTCTTTTCAGTTGCAAATTCCACTCCATATATATATATGGGGAGGTACTAGCTCCAAATCCGTTTTACAGTGAAAACTGCAGGAAATTCAAACCGTCAGTAGGAAACAGACTGAGAAACCAGAGTAAAAGTTTCTCCTGCAACCCATTCCCTTTGTGCTAGATGAACGAACGTGTCTCCACATGCTAAGTTCTGAGAGATAAGTGTGTGTGAAAGCCGTCCTTCACCTAGGTTGTTGGGAACACAAAGTTTCTTTTCATTTGCAAACTTCTATCAGTACATATATATGGGTAGGTAATAACTCCAACCCTGTTTTACAGTGAAAACTGCAGGAAATTCAAACTGGCACTAGGAAACACACTGAGAAAACAGAGTAATAGTTTCTCCTGCAAATCATACCCTTTGTGCTAGATGAACAATCGTCTCTCCACATGCTCAGTTCTGAGAGATAAGTGTGTGTTAAAGCCGTCCTTCGCCTAACTTGTTGGGAACACAAAGTTTCTTTTAAGTTGCAAACTCCACTCCATATATATATATGGGGATGTACAAGCTCCAAATCTGTTTACAGTGAAAACTGCAGGAACTTCAAACCGGTACTAGGATACAGACTGAGAAACAAGAATAAAAGTTTCTCCTGCAACCCGTTCCCTTTGTGCTAGATGAACGAACGTCTCTCCACATTCTCAGTTCTGAGAGATAAGTGTGTGTGAAAGCCGCCTTCACCTAGCTTGTTGGGAACACAAAGTTTCTTTTCAGTTGCAAACTCCACTCCATACATATATATGGGGAGGTACGAGCTCCAACTCGGTTTTACAGTGAAAACTGCAGGAACTTCAAACCGGCACTAGGAAAATGACTGAGAAACCTGAGTAAAAGTTTCTCCTGCAAACTTTTTCCTTTGTGCTAGATGAACGAACGTCTCTCCTCATGCTCAGTTCTGAGAGATAAGTGTGTGTGAAAGCCTTAATTCACCTAGCTTGTTGGGATCACAATGTTTCTTTTCACTTGCAAACTCCACTCCATAAATATATATGGGGAGGTACTAGCTCCAACTCGGTTTTACAGTGAAAACTGCAGGAACTTCAAACCGGCAGTAGGAAACAGTCTGAGAAACCAGAGTAAAATTTTCACCTGCAACCCGTTCCATTTGTGCTAGATGAACGAACGTCTCTCCACATGCTCAGTTCTGAGAGATAAGTGTGTGTGAAAGCCGTCCTTCTCCTAGCTTGTTGGGAACACAAAGTTTCTTTTCAGTTGCAAACTCCACTCCATAAATATATATGGGGATGTTCTAGCTTCAAATCTGTTTTACAGTGAAAACTGCAGGAAATTCAAACCGTCAGTAGGAAACAGACAGAGAAACCAGAGTAAAAGTTTCTACTTCAAACAGTTCCCTTTGTGCTAGATGAACGAACTTCTCTCCACATGCTCAGTTCTCAGAGATAAGTGTGTTTGAAAGCCATCCTTCACCTAGCTTGTTGGGAACACAAAGTTTCTTTTCACTTGCAAACACCTCTCCATACATATATATGGGGAGGTACGAGCTCCCACTCGGTTTTACAGTGAAAACTGCAGGAACTTCAAAACGGCAGTAGGAAACAGACTGAGAAACCAGAGTATAAGATTCTCCTGCAACCCGTTCCCTTTGTGCTAGATGAACGAAAGTCTCTCCACATGCTCAGTTCCTAGAGATAATTGTGTGTGAAAGCCGTCCTTCACCTAGCTTGTTTGGAACACAAAGATTCTTTTCAGTTGCAAACTCTACTCCATACATATATATGGGGAGGTACAAGCTCCAACTCGGTTTTACAGTGAATACTGCAGGAACTTCAAACCGGCAGTAGGAAACATACAGAGAAACCAGAGTAAAAGTTTCACCTTCAACCAGTTCCCTTTGTGCTAGATGAACGAACGTCTTTCCACATGCTCAGTTCTCAGAGATAAGTGTGTTTGAAAGCCATCCTTCACCTAGCTTGTTGGGAACACAAAGTTTCTTTTCACTTGTAAACACCACTCCATACATATATATGGGGAGATACGAGCTCCAACTCGGTTTTACAGTGAAAACTGCAGGAACATCAAACCGGCAGTAGGAAACAGACTGAGAACCCAGAGTAAAATTTCTCCTGAAACCCGTTCCATTTGTGCTAGATGAACGAACGTCACTCCACATGCTCAGTTCTGAGAGATAAGTGTGTATGAAAGCCGAACTTCACCTAGCTTGTTAGGAACACAAAGTTTCTTTTCAGTTGCAAAATCCACTCCATACATATATATGAGGAGGTACTAACACCATCTCTGTTTTACAGTGAAAACTGCTGGAACTTCAAATCGGCACTAGGAAACAGACTGAGAAACCAGAGTAAAAGTTTCTCCTGCAACCCGTTCCCTTTGTGCTAGATGAACGAACTTCTCTCCACATGCTCAGTTCTGAGAGATAATTGTGTGTGAAAGCCGTCCTTCACCTAGCTTGTTGGGAACACAAAGTTTCTTTTCAGTTGCAAACTCCACTCCATACATATATATGGGGAGGTAATAACTCCAACTCTGTTTTACAGTGAAAACTGCAGGAAATTCAAAATGGCACTAGGAAACACACTGAGAAACCAGAGAAATAGTTTCTCCTGCAACCCATACCCTTTGTTCTAGATAAACGAACGTCTCTCCACATGCTCAGTTCTGAAAGATAAGTGTGTGTGAAAGCCGTCCTTCACCTAACTTGTTGGGAACACAAAGTTTCTTTTAAGTTGTAAGCTCCACTCCATATATATATATGGGGAGGTACTAGCTCCAACTCGGTTTTACAGTGAAAAATGCAGGAAATTCAAACCGTTACTAAGAAACAGACTGAGAAACCAGAGTAAAAGTTTCTCCTGCAAACCGTTCCCTTTGTGTTAGATGAACGAACGTCTCTCCACATGCTCAGTTATGAGAGTAATTGTGTATGAAACCGTCCTTCACCTAGCTTTTACTGAACACAAAGTTCCTTTCCAGTTGCAAATTCCACTCCATACATATATATGGGGATGTACTATCTCCAAATCTGTTTACTGTTAAAACTGCAGGAACTTCAAACCGGTACTAGGATACAGACTGAGAAACCAGAGTAAAAGTTTCTCCTGCAACCCGTTCCCTTTGTGCTAGATGAACGATCGTCTCTCCACATGCTCAGTTCTGAGAGATAAGTGTGTGTGAAAGCCGTCCTTCACCTAACTTGTTGGGAACACAAAGTTTCTTTTAAGTTGCAAACTCCACTCCATATATATATATGGGGAGGTACTAGCTCCAAATCTGTTTTACAGTGAATACTGCATTAAGTTCAAACCGGCACTAGGAAACAGACTGAGAAACCAGAGTAATAGTTTCACCTGCAACCCATTCCCTTTGTGCTAGATGAACGAACGTCTCTCCACATGCTCAATTCTGAGAGATAAGTGTGTGTGAAATCCGTTCTTCACCTAGATTGTTGGGAACACAAAGTTTCTTTTCAGTTGCAAACTCCACTCCATACATATATATGGGGAGGTACTAGCTCCAACTCGGTTTTACAGTGAAAAATGCAGGAACTTCAAACAGGCACTAGGAAACAGTCTGAGAAACCAGAGTAAAATTTTCACTTGCAACACGTTCCCTTTGTGCTAGATGAACGAAAGTCTCTCCACATGCTCAGTTCTGAGAGATAAGTGTGTGTGAAAGCCGTCCTTCACCTAGCTTGTTGGGAACACAAAGATTCTTTTCAGTTAAAAATTCCACTCCATATATATATATGGGGAGGTACTAGCTCCAAATCCGTTTTACAGTGAAAACTGCAGGAAATTCAAACCGTCAGTAGGAAACAGACTGAGAAACCAGAGTAAAAGTTTCTCCTTCAAACAGTTCCCTTTGTGCTAGATGAACGAACTTCTCTCCACATGCTCAGTTCTCAGAGATAAGTGTGTTTGAAAGCCATCCTTCACCTAGCTTGTTGGGAACACAAAGTTTCTTTTCACTTGTAAACACCACTCCATACATATATATGGGGAGGTACGAGCTCCAACTCGGTTTTACAGTGAAAACTGCAGGAACATCAAACCGGCAGTAGGAAACAGACTGAGAAACCAGAGTAAAATTTCTCCTGAAACCCGTTCCATTTGTGCTAGATGAACGAACGTCACTCCACATGCTCAGTTCTGAGAGATAAGTGTGTATGAAAGCCGAACTTCACCTAGCTTGTTAGGAACACAAAGTTTCTTTTCAGTTGCAAAATCCACTCCATACATATATATGAGGAGGTACTAACACCATCTCTGTTTTACAGTGAAAACTGCTGGAACTTCAAATCGGCACTAGGAAACAGACTGAGAAACCAGAGTAAAAGTTTCTCCTGCAACCCGTTCCCTTTGTGCTAGATGAACGAACTTCTCTCCACATGCTCAGTTCTGAGAGATAATTGTGTGTGAAAGCCGTCCTTCACCTAGCTTGTTGGGAACACAAAGTTTCTTTTCAGTTGCAAACTCCACTCCATACATATATATGGGGAGGTAATAACTCCAACTCTGTTTTACAGTGAAAACTGCAGGAAATTCAAAATGGCACTAGGAAACACACTGAGAAACCAGAGAAATAGTTTCTCCTGCAACCCATACCCTTTGTTCTAGATAAACGAACGTCCCTCCACATGCTCAGTTCTGAGAGATAAGTGTGTGTGAAAGCCGTCCTTCACCTAACTTGTTGGGAACACAAAGTTTCTTTTAAGTTGCAAGCTCCACTCCATATATATATATGGGGAGGTACTAGCTCCAACTCGGTTTTACAGTGAAAAATGCAGGAAATTCAAACCGTTACTAAGAAACAGACTGAGAAACCAGAGTAAAAGTTTCTCCTGCAAACCGTTCCCTTTGTGTTAGATGAACGAACGTCTCTCCACATGCTCAGTTATGAGAGATAATTGTGTATGAAACCGTCCTTCACCTAGCTTGTACTGAACACAAAGTTCCTTTCCAGTTGCAAATTCCACTCCATACATATATATGGGGATGTACTATCTCCAAATCTGTTTACAGTGAAAACTGCAGGAACTTCAAAACGGTACTAGGATACAGACTGAGAAACCAGAGTAAAAGTTTCTCCTGCAACCCGTTCCCTTTGTGCTAGATGAACGATCGTCTCTCCACATGCTCAGTTCTGAGAGATAAGTGTGTGTGAAAGCCGTCCTTCACCTAACTTGTTGGGAACACAAAGTTTCTTTTAAGTTGCAAACTCCACTCCATATATATATATGGGGAGGTACTAGCTCCAAATCTGTTTTACAGTGAATACTGCATTAAGTTCAAACCGGCACTAGGAAACAGACTGAGAAACCAGAGTAATAGTTTCACCTGCAACCCATTCCCTTTGTGCTAGATGAACGAACGTCTCTCCACATGCTCAATTCTGAGAGATAAGTGTGTGTGAAATCTGTTCTTCACCTAGATTGTTGGGAACACAAAGTTTCTTTTCAGTTGCAAACTCCACTCCATACATATATATGGGGAGGTACGAGCTCCAACTCGGTTTTACAGTGAAAACTGCAGGAACTTCAAACCGGCACTAGGAAAAGGACTGAGAAACCTGAGTAAAAGTTTCTCCTGCAAACTTTTTCCTTTGTGCTAGATGAACGAACGTCTCTCCACATGCTCAGTTCTGAGAGATAAGTGTGTGTGAAAGCCTTAATTCACCTAGCTTGTTGGGATCACAATGTTTCTTTTCACTTGCAAACTCCACTCCATAAATATATATGGGGAGGTACTAGCTCCAACTCGGTTTTACAGTGAAAACTGCAGGAACTTCAAACCGTCAGTAGGAAACAGACAGAGAAACCAGAGTAAAAGTTTCTCCTTCAAACAGTTCCCTTTGTGCTAGATGAACGAACTTCTCTCCACATGCTCAGTTCTCAGAGATAAGTGTGTTTGAAAGCCATCCTTCACCTAGCTTGTTGAGAACACAAAGTTTCTTTTCACTTGCAAACACCTCTCCATACATATATATGGGGAGGTACGAGCTCCCACTCGGTTTTACAGTGAAAACTGCAGGAACTTCAAAACGGCAGTAGGAAACAGACTGAGAAACCAGAGTATAAGATTCTCCTGCAACCCGTTCCCTTTGTGCTAGATGAACGAAAGTCTCTCCACATGCTCAGTTCCTAGAGATAATTGTGTGTGAAAGCCGTCCTTCACCTAGCTTGTTTGGAACACAAAGATTCTTTTCAGTTGCAAACTCTACTCCATACATATATATGGGGAGGTACAAGCTCCAACTCGGTTTTACAGTGAATACTGCACGAAATTCAAACCGGCAGTAGGAAACATACAGAGAAACCAGAGTAAAAGTTTCTCCTTCAACCAGTTCCCTTTGTGCTAGATGAACGAACGTCTTTCCACATGCTCAGTTCTCAGAGATAAGTGTGTTTGAAAGCCATCCTTCACCTAGCTTGTTGGGAACACAAAGTTTCTTTTCACTTGTAAACACCACTCCATACATATATATGGGGAGGTACGAGCTCCAACTCGGTTTTACAGTGAAAACTGCAGGAACATCAAACCGGCAGTAGGAAACAGACTGAGAAACCAGAGTAAAATTTCTCCTGAAACCCGTTCCATTTGTGCTAGATGAACGAACGTCACTCCACATGCTCAGTTCTGAGAGATAAGTGTGTATGAAAGCCGAACTTCACCTAGCTTGTTAGGAACACAAAGTTTCTTTTCAGTTGCAAAATCCACTCCATACATATATATGAGGAGGTACTAACACCATCTCTGTTTTACAGTGAAAACTGCTGGAACTTCAAATCGGCACTAGGAAACAGACTGAGAAACCAGAGTAAAAGTTTCTCCTGCAACCCGTTCCCTTTGTGCTAGATGAACGAACTTCTCTCCACATGCTCAGTTCTGAGAGATAATTGTGTGTGAAAGCCGTCCTTCACCTAGCTTGTTGGGAACACAAAGTTTCTTTTCAGTTGCAAACTCCACTCCATACATATATATGGGGAGGTAATAACTCCAACTCTGTTTTACAGTGAAAACTGCAGGAAATTCAAAATGGCACTAGGAAACACACTGAGAAACCAGAGAAATAGTTTCTCCTGCAACCCATACCCTTTGTTCTAGATAAACGAACGTCTCTCCACATGCTCAGTTCTGAGAGATAAGTGTGTGTGAAAGCCGTCCTTCACCTAACTTGTTGGGAACACAAAGTTTCTTTTAAGTTGCAAGCTCCACTCCATATATATATATGGGGAGGTACTAGCTCCAACTCGGTTTTACAGTGAAAAATGCAGGAAATTCAAACCGTTACTAAGAAACAGACTGAGAAACCAGAGTAAAAGTTTCTCCTGCAAACCGTTCCCTTTGTGTTAGATGAACGAACGTCTCTCCACATGCTCAGTTATGAGAGATAATTGTGTATGAAACCGTCCTTCACCTAGCTTGTACTGAACACAAAGTTCCTTTCCAGTTGCAAATTCCACTCCATACATATATATGGGGATGTACTATCTCCAAATCTGTTTACAGTTAAAACTGCAGGAACTTCAAACCGGTACTAGGATACAGACTGAGAAACCAGAGTAAAAGTTTCTCCTGCAACCCGTTCCCTTTGTGCTAGATGAACGATCGTCTCTCCACATGCTCAGTTCTGAGAGATAAGTGTGTGTGAAAGCCGTCCTTCACCTAACTTGTTGGGAACACAAAGTTTCTTTTAAGTTGCAAACTCCACTCCATATATATATATGGGGAGGTACTAGCTCCAAATCTGTTTTACAGTGAATACTGCATTAAGTTCAAACCGGCACTAGGAAACAGACTGAGAAACCAGAGTAATAGTTTCACCTGCAACCCATTCCCTTTGTGCTAGATGAACGAACGTCTCTCCACATGCTCAATTCTGAGAGATAAGTGTGTGTGAAATCCGTTCTTCACCTTGATTGTTGGGAACACAAAGTTTCTTTTCAGTTGCAAACTCCACTCCATACATATATATGGGGAGGTACTAGCTCCAACTCGGTTTTACAGTGAAAAATGCAGGAACTTCAAACAGGCAGTAGGAAACAGTCTGAGAAACCAGAGTAAAATTTTCACTTGCAACACGTTCCCTTTGTGCTAGATGAACGAAAGTCTCTCCACATGCTCAGTTCTGAGAGATAAGTGTGTGTGAAAGCCGTCCTTCACCTAGCTTGTTGGGAACACAAAGTTTCTTTTCAGTTAAAAATTCCACTCCATATATATATATGGGGAGGTACTAGCTCCAAATCCGTTTTACAGTGAAAACTGCAGGAAATTCAAACCGTCAGTAGGAAACAGACTGAGAAACCAGAGTAAAAGTTTCTCCTTCAAACAGTTCCCTTTGTGCTAGATGAACGAACTTCTCTCCACATGCTCAGTTCTGAGAGATAATTGTGTGTGAAAGCCGTCCTTCACCTAGCTTGTTGGGAACACAAAGTTTATTTTCAGTTGCAAACTCCACTCCATACTTATATATGGGGAGGTAATAACTCCAACTCTGTTTTACAGTGAAAACTGCAGGAAATTCAAAATGGCACTAGGAAACACACTGAGAAACCAGAGAAATAGTTTCTCCTGCAACCCATACCCTTTGTTCTAGATAAACGAACGTCTCTCCACATGCTCAGTTCTGAGAGATAAGTGTGTGTGAAAGCCGTCCTTCACCTAACTTGTTGGGAACACAAAGTTTCTTTTAAGTTGCAAGCTCCACTCCATATATATATATGGGGAGGTACTAGCTCCAACTCGGTTTTACAGTGAAAAATGCAGGAAATTCAAACCGTTACTAAGAAACAGACTGAGAAACCAGAGTAAAAGTTTCTCCTGCAAACCGTTCCCTTTGTGTTAGATGAACGAACGTCTCTCCACATGCTCAGTTATGAGAGATAATTGTGTATGAAACCGTCCTTCACCTAGCTTGTACTGAACACAAAGTTCCTTTCCAGTTGCAAATTCCACTCCATACATATATATGGGGATGTACTATCTCCAAATCTGTTTACAGTTAAAACTGCAGGAACTTCAAACCGGTACTAGGATACAGACTGAGAAACCAGAGTAAAAGTTTCTCCTGCAACCCGTTCCCTTTGTGCTAGATGAACGATCGTCTCTCCACATGCTCAGTTCTGAGAGATAAGTGTGTGTGAAAGCCGTCCTTCACCTAGCTTGTTGGGAACATAAAGTTTCTTTTCAGTTGCAAACTCCATTCCATACATATATATGGGGAGGTACAAGCTCCAACACGGTTTTACAGTGAAAATTGCAGGAACTTCAAACCGGCAGTAGGAAACATACAGAGAAACCAGAGTAAAAGTTTCTCCTTCAAACAGTTCCCTTTGTGCTAGATGAACGAACGTCTTTCCACATGCTCAGTTCTCAGAGATAAGTGTGTATGAAAGCCATCCTTCACCTAGCTTGTTGGGAACACAAAGTTTCTTTTCACTTGCAAACACCACTCCATACATATATATGGGGAGGTACGAGCTCCACTCGGTTTTACAGTGAAATCTGCAGGAACATCAAACCGGCAGTAGGAAACAGACTGAGAAACCAGAGTAAAAGTTTCTCCTGCAACCCGTTCCATTTGTGCTAGATGAACGAACGTCACTCCACATGCTCAGTTCTGAGAGATAAGTGTGTATGAAAGCCGAACTTCACCTAGCTTGTTAGGAACACAAAGTTTCTTTTCAGTTGCAAACTCCACTCCATACATATATATGAGGAGGTAATAACAGCATCTCTGTTTTACAGTGAAAACTGCTGGAACTTCAAATCGGCACTAGGAAACAGACTGAGAAACCAGAGTAAAAGTTTCACCTGCAACCCGTTCCCTTTGTGCTAGATGAACGAACGTCTCTCCACATGCTCAGTTCTGAGAGATAATTGTGTGTGAAAGCCGTCCTTCACCTAGCTTGTTGGGAACACAAAGTTTCTTTTCAGTTGCAAATTCCACTCCATACATATATATGGGGAGGTAATAACTCCAACTCTGTTTTACAGTGAAAACTGCAGGAAATTCAAACTGGCACTAGGAAACACACTGAGAAACCAGAGTAATAGTTTCTCCTGCAACCCATACCCTTTGTGCTAGATAAACGAACGTCTCTCCACATGCTCAGTTCTGAGAGAAAAGTGTGTGTGAAAGCCGTCCTTCACCTAACTTGTTGGGAACACAAAGTTTCTTTTAAGTTGCAAACTCCACTCCATATATATATATATGGGGAGGTACTAGCTCCAAATCTGTTTTACAGTGAATACTGCAGGAAGTTCAAACCGGCACTAGGAAACAGACTGAGAAACCAGAGTAAAAGTTTCACCTGCAACCCATTCCCTTTGTGCTAGATGAACGAACGTCTCTCCACATGCTCAATTCTGAGAGATAAGTGTGTGTGAAATCCGTCCTTCACCTAGATTGTTGGGAACACAAAGTTTCTTTTCAGTTGCAAACTCCACTCAATAAATATATATGGGGAGGTACTAGCTCCAACTCGTTTTTACAGTGAAAACTGCAGGAACTTCATACCGGCAGTAGGAAACAGTCTGAGAAACCAGAGTAAAATTTTCAATTGCAACGCGTTTCCTTTGTGCTAGATGAACGAAAGTCTCTCCACATGCTCAGTTCTGAGAGATAAGTGTGTGTGAAAGCCGTCCTTCACCTAGCTTGTTGGGAACACAAAGTTTCTTTTCAGTTGCAAATTCCACTCCATATATATATATGGGGAGGTACTAGCTTCAAATCCGTTTTACAGTGAAAACTGCAGGAAATTCAAACCGTCAGTAGGAAACAGACTGAGAAACCAGAGTAAAAGTTTCTCCTGCAACAAATTCCCTTTGTGCTAGATGAACGAACGTCTCTCCACATGCTCAGTTCTGAGAGATAATTGTGTGTGAAAGCCGTTCTTCACCTAGGTTGTTGGGAACACAAAGTTTCTTTTCAGTTGCAAACTGCTATCAGTACATATATATGGGGAGGTACAAACTCCAACTCGTTTTACAGTGAAAACTGCAGGAACTTAAAGCCGGCACTAGGAAACAGACTAAGAAACCAGAGTAAAATTTCTCCTGAAACCCGTTCCTATTGCTAGATGAACGAACGTCTCTCCACATGCTCAGTTCTGAGAGATAAGTGTGTGTGAAAGCCGTCCTTCCCTTAGCTTGTGGGGAACACAATGTTTCTTTTCACTTGCAAACTCCACTCCATAAATATATATGGGGAGGTACTAGCTCCAAATCGGTTTTACAGTGAAAAATGCAGGAACTTCAAACTGGCACTAGGAAACAGACTGAGAAACCAGAGTACAAGTTTCTCCTGAAAAGAGTTTCCTTTGTGCTAGATGAACGAACGTCACTCCACATGCTCAGTTCTGAGAGATAATTGTGTGTGAAATCCGTCCTTCACCTAGCTTGTTGGGAACACAAAGTTTCTTTTCAGTTGCAAACTCCACTCCATACATATAAATGGGGTGGTACTAGCACCAAATCGGATTTACAGTGAAAACTGCTAGAACTTCAAACCGGCACTAGGAAACAGTCTGAGAAACCAGAGAAAAAGTTTCACCTCCATCCCTTTCCCTTTATGCTAGATGAACGTACGTCTCTCCACATGCTCAGTTCTGAGAGATAAATGCGTGTGAAAGCCGTCCTTCACCTAGATTTTTCTGAACACAAGTATCTTTTCAGTTGCAAACTCCGCTCCATACATATATATGGGGAGGTAATAGCTCCAACTCTGTTTTACAGTGAAAACTGCAGGAACATCAAACCGGCACTAGGAAACAGACTGAGAATCCTGAGTAAAAGTTTCTACTACAACCCATTTCATTTGTGCTAGATGAACTAACGTCTCTCCACATGCTCAGATCTGAGAGATAAGTGTGTGTGAAAGCCGTCCTTCACCTAGCTTGTACTGAATACAAAGTTTCTTTTCAGTTGCAAACTCCACTCCATACATATAAAAGGGTAGGTACTAGCTCCAACTCGGTTTTACAGTGAAAACTGCAGGAACTTCAAACAGACAGTAGGAAACAGACTGAGAAACCAGAGTAAAAGTTCCTCCTGCAACCCGTTCCATTTGTGCTAGATGAATGAACGTCTCTCCACATGCTCAGTTCTGAGAGATAAGTGTGTGTGAAAGCCGTCCTTCACCTAGCTTGTTGGGAACACAAAAATTCTTTTCAGTTGCAAAGTCCAATCCATACATATATATGGGGATGTACTAACTTCAACTCGCTTTTACAGTGAAAACTGCAGGAACTTCAAACCGGCACTAGGAAACAGACTGAGAAACCAGAGTAAAAGTTTCTCCTGCAACCCGTTCCGATTGTGCTAGATGTACGAACGTCTCTCCACATGCTAAGTTCTGAGAGATAAGTGTGTGTGAAAGCCGTTCTTCACTTAGCTTGTTGGGAACACAATGTTTCTTTTCACTTGCAAACTCCACTCCATACATATATATGGGGAGGTACTAGCTCCAAATCGGTTATACAGTGAAAACTGCAGGAACTTCAAACCGGCAGTAGGAAACAGACTGAGAAACCAGAGTAAAAGTTTCTCCTGCAACCCGTTCCCTTTGTGCTAGATGAACGAAAGTCTCTCCACATGGTCATTTCTGAGAGATAAGTGTGTGTGAAAGCCGTCGTTCACCTAGCTTGTTGGGAACACAAAGTTTCTTTTCAGTTGCAAATCCAATCCATACATATATATGGGGAGGTACTAGCTCCAACTCGGTTTTACAGAGAAAACTGCAGGAACTTCAAACCGGCACTAGGAAACAGACTGAGAAACCAGACTAAAATTTTCTCCTGCAACCCGTTCCATTTGTGCTAGATGAACAAACGTCTCTCCACATGCTCTGTTCTGAGAGATAAGTGTGTGTTAAAGCCGCCTTCAGCTAGCTTGTTGGGAACACAAAGTTTCTTTTCAGTTGAAACCCCACTCCATACATATATATTGGGAGGTACTAGCTCAAACTCGGGTTTACAGTGAAACCTGCAAGAACTTCAAACCGGCATTAGGAAACAGACTGAGAAACCTGAGGAAAAGTTTCTCCTGCAAACCTTTCCCTTTGTGCTAGATGAACATACGTCTCTCCACATGCTCAGTTTTGAGAGATAAGTGTGTGTGAAAGCCGTCCTTCACATAGCTTGTTGGGAACACAAAGTTTCTTTTCAGTTGCAAACTACACTCCATACATATATATGGGGAGGTTCTAACTTCAACTCAGTTTTACAGTGAAAACTGCACTAACTTCAAACCGGCAGTAGGAAACAGACAGAGAATCGAGAGTAAAATTTTCTCCTTCAAACAGTTCCCTATGTGCTAGATGAACGAACGTCTCTCCACAAGCTCAGTTCTCAGAGATAAGTGTGTTTGAAAGCCATCATTAACCTAGATTGTTGGGAACACAAAGTTTCTTTTCACTTACAAACTCCACTCCATACATATATATGGGGAGGTACGAGCTCCAACTCGGTTTACAGTGAAAAGTGCAGGAACTTCAAACAGGCAGTAGGAAACAGACTGAGAAACCAGAGTATAAGTTTCTCCTGCAAACCGTTCCCTTTGTGCTAGATGAACGAACGTCTCTCCACATGCTCAGTTCTCAGAGATAAGTGTGTTTGAAAGCCATCCTTCACCTAGCTTGCTGGGAACACAAAGTTTCTTTTCACTTGCAAACATCACTCCTTACATATATATGGGGAGGTACGAGCTCCAACTCGGTTTTACAGTGAAAACTGCAGGAACATCAAACCGGCAGTAGGAAACAGACTGAGAAACCAGAGTAAAAGTTTCTCCTGCAACCCTTTCCATTTGTGCTACATGAACGAACGTCTCTCCACATGCTCAGTTCTGAGAGATAAGTGTGTGTGAAAGCCGTCCTTCACCTAGCTTGTTGGGAACACAAAGTTTCTTTTCAGTTGCAAACTCCACTCCATACATATATATGGGGAGGTAATAACTCCAACTCTGTTTTACAGTGAAAACTGCAGGAAATTCAAACTGGCACTAGGAAACACACTGAGAAAACAGAGTAATAGTTTCTCCTGCAAACCACACCCTTTGTGCTAGATGAACAAACGTCTCTCCACATGCTCAGTTCTGAGAGATAAGTGTGTGTGAAAGCCGTCCTTCGCCTAACTTGTTGGGAACACAAAGTTTCTTTTAAGTTGCAAACTCCACTCCATATATATATATGGGGATGTACAAGCACCAAATCTGTTTACAGTGAAAACTGCAGGAACTTCAAACCGGTACTAGGATACAGACTGATAAACAAGAATAAAAGTTTCTCCTGCAACCCGTTCCCTTTGTGCTAGATGAACGAACGTCTCTCCACATGCTCAGTTCTGAGAGATATGTGTGTGTGAAAGCCGCCTTCACCTAGCTTGTTGGGAACACAAAGTTTCTTTTCAGTTGCAAACTCCACTCCATACATATATATGAGGAAGTAATAGCACCATCTCGGTTTTACAGTGAAAACTGCAGGAAATTCAAACCGGCACTAGGAAAAGGACTGAGAAACCTGAGTAAAAGTTTCTCCTGCAAACTTTTTCCTTTGTGCTAGATGAACGAACGTCTCTCCACATGCTCAGTTCTGAGAGATAAGTGTGTGTGAAAGCCGTACTTCACCTAGCTTGTTGGGAACACAATGTTTCTTTTCACTTGCAAACTCCACTACATACATATATATGGGGAGGTACTAGCTCCAACTCGGTTTTACAGTGAAAACTGCAGGAACTTCAAACCGGCAGTAGGAAACAGTCTGAGAAACTAGAGTAAAATTTTCACCTGCAACCCGTTCCCTTTGTGCTAGATGAACGAACTTCTCTCCACATGCTCAGTTCTGAGAGATAAGTGTGTGTGAAAGCCGTCCTTCACCTAGCTTGTTGGGAACACAAAGTTGCTTTTCAGTTGCAAACTCCACTCCATATATATATATGGGGATGTTCTAGCTTCAAATCAGTTTTACAGTGAAAACTGCAGGAACTTCAACCCGTCAGTAGGAAACAGACAGAGAAACCAGAGTAAAAGTTTCTCCTTCAAACAGTTCCCTTTGTGCTAGATGAACGAAATTCTCTCCACATGCTCAGTTCTCAGAGATAAGTGTGTTTGAATGCCATCCTTCACCAAGCTTGTTGGGAACACAAAGTTTCTTTTCACTTGCAAACTCCTCTCCATACATATATATGGGGTGGTACGAGCTCCAACTCGGTTTTACAGTGAAAACTGCAGGAACTTCAAACCGGCAGTAGGAAACAGACTGAGAAACCAGAGAATAAGTTTCTCCTGCAACCCATTCCTTTTGTGCTAGATGAACGAAAGTCTCTCCACATGCTCAGTTCTGAGAGATAATTGTGTGTGAAAGCCGTCCTTCACCTAGCTTGTTGGGAACACAAAGATTCTTTTCAGTTGCAAACTCCACTCCATACATATATATGGGGAGGTACAAGCTCCAACTCGGTTTTACAGTGAAAACTGCAGGAACTTCATATCGGCAGTAGGAAACATACAGAGAAACCAGAGTAAAAGTTTCTCCTTCAGACAGTTCCCTTTGTGCTAGATGAACGAACGTCTTTCCACATGCTCATTTCTCAGAGATAAGTGTGTTTGAAAGCCATCCTTCACCTAGCTTGTTGGGAACACAAAGTTTCTTTTCACTTGCAAACACCACTCCATACATATATATGGGGAGGTACGAGCTCCAACTCGGTTTTACAGTGAAAACTGCAGGAACATCAAACCGGCAGTAGGAAACAGACTGAGAAACCAGAGTAAAAGTTTCTCCTGCAAACCGTTCCATTTGTGCTAGATGAACGAACGTCACTCCACATGCTCATTTCTGAGAGATAAGTGTGTATGAAAGCCGACCTTCACCTAGCTTGTTAGGAACACAAAGTTTCTTTTCAGTTGCAAAATCCACTCCATACATATATATGAGGAGGTACTATCACCATCTCTGTTTTACAGTGAAAACTGCTGGAACTTCTAATCGGCACTAGGAAAGAGACTGAAAAACCAGAGTAAAAGTTTCTCCTGCAACCCGTTCCCTTTGTGCTAGATGAACGAACTTCTCTCCACATGCTCAGTTCTGAGAGATAATTGTGTGTGAAAGCCGTCCTTCACCTAGCTTGTTGGGAACACAAAGTTTCTTTTCAGTTGCAAACTCCACTCCATACATATATATGGGGAGGTAATAACTCCAACTCTGTTTTACAGTGAAAACTGCAGGAAATTCAAACTGGCACTAGGAAACACACTGAGAAACCAGAGTAATAGTTTCCCCTGCAACCCATATCCTTTGTTCTAGATAAACGAACGTCTCTCCACATGCTCAGTTCTGAGAGATAAGTGTGTGTGAAAGCCGTCCTTCACCTAACTTGTTGGGAACACAAAGTTTCTTTTAAGTTGCAAGCTCCACTCCATTTATATATATGGGGAGGTACTAGCTCCAACTCGGTTTTACAGTGAAAAATGCAGGAAATTCAAACCGTTACTAAGAAAAAGACTGAGAAACCAGAGTAAATGTTTCTCCTGCAAAACGTTCCCTTTGTGCTAGATGAACGAACGTCTCTCCACATGCTCAGTTCTGAGAGATAAGTGTGTATGAAACCGTCCTTCACCTAGCTTGTACTGAACACAAAGTTCCTTTTCAGTTGCAAATTCCACTCCATACATATATATGGGGATGTACTATCTCCAAATCTGTTTACAGTGAAAACTGCAGGAACTTCAAACCGGTACTAGGATACAGACTGAGAAACCAGAGTAAAAGTTTCTCCTGCAACCCGTTCCCTTTTTGCTAGATGAACGAACGTCTCTCCACATGCTCAGTTCTGAGAGATAAGTGTGTGTGAAAGCCGTCCTTCACCTAACTTGTTGGGAACACAAAGTTTCTTTTAAGTTGCAAACTCCACTCCATATATATATATGGGGAGGTACTAGCTCCAAATCTGTTTTACAGTGAATACTGCAGGAAGATCAAACCGGCACTAGGAAACAGACTGAGAAACCAGAGTAAAAGTTTCACCTGCAACCCATTCCCTTTGTGCTAGATGAACGAACGTCTCTCCACATACTCAATTCTGAGGGATAAGTGTGTGTGAAATTCGTCCTTCACCTAGATTGTTGGGAACACAAAGTTTCTTTTCAGTTGCAAACTCCACTCCATACATATATATGGGGAGGTTCTAGCTCCAACTCGGTTTTACAGTGAAAACTACAGGAACTTCAAACCGGCAGTAGGAAACAGTCTGAGAAACCAGAGTAAAATTTTAACTTGCAACCCGTTCCCTTTGTTCTAGATGAACGAAAGTCTCTCCACATGCTCAGTTCTGAGAGATAAGTGTGTGTGAAAGCCGTCCTTCACCTAGCTTGTTGGGAACACAAAGTTTCTTTTCAGTTGCAAATTCCACTCCATATATATATATGGGGAGGTACTAGCTCCAAATCCGTTTTACAGTGAAAACTGCAGGAAATTCAAACCGTCAGTAGGAAACAGACTGAGAAACCAGAGTAAAAGTTTCTCCTGCAACCCATTCCCTTTGTGCTAGATGAACGAACGTGTCTCCACATGCTAAGTTCTGAGAGATAAGTGTGTGTGAAAGCCGTCCTTCACCTAGGTTGTTGGGAACACAAAGTTTCTTTTCATTTGCAAACTTCTATCAGTACATATATATGGGTAGGTAATAACTCCAACCCTGTTTTACAGTGAAAACTGCAGGAAATTCAAACTGGCACTAGGAAACACACTGAGAAAACAGAGTAATAGTTTCTCCTGCAAATCATACCCTTTGTGCTAGATGAACAATCGTCTCTCCACATGCTCAGTTCTGAGAGATAAGTGTGTGTTAAAGCCGTCCTTCGCCTAACTTGTTGGGAACACAAAGTTTCTTTTAAGTTGCAAACTCCACTCCATATATATATATGGGGATGTACAAGCTCCAAATCTGTTTACAGTGAAAACTGCAGGAACTTCAAACCGGTACTAGGATACAGACTGAGAAACAAGAATAAAAGTTTCTCCTGCAACCCGTTCCCTTTGTGCTAGATGAACGAACGTCTCTCCACATTCTCAGTTCTGAGAGATAAGTGTGTGTGAAAGCCGCCTTCACCTAGCTTGTTGGGAACACAAAGTTTCTTTTCAGTTGCAAACTCCACTCCATACATATATATGGGGAGGTACGAGCTCCAACACGGTTTTACAGTGAAAACTGCAGGAACTTCAAACCGGCACTAGGAAAATGACTGAGAAACCTGAGTAAAAGTTTCTCCTGCAAACTTTTTCCTTTGTGCTAGATGAACGAACGTCTCTCCACATGCTCAGTTCTGAGAGATAAGTGTGTGTGAAAGCCTTAATTCACCTAGCTTGTTGGGATCACAATGTTTCTTTTCACTTGCAAACTCCACTCCATAAATATATATGGGGAGGTACTAGCTCCAACTCGGTTTTACAGTGAAAACTGCAGGAACTTCAAACCGGCAGTAGGAAACAGTCTGAGAAACCAGAGTAAAATTTTCACCTGCAACCCGTTCCATTTGTGCTAGATGAACGAACGTCTCTCCACATGCTCAGTTCTGAGAGATAAGTGTGTGTGAAAGCCGTCCTTCTCCTAGCTTGTTGGGAACACAAAGTTTATTTTCAGTTGCAAACTCCACTCCATAAATATATATGGGGATGTTCTAACTTCAAATCTGTTTTACAGTGAAAACTGCAGGAACTTCAAACCGTCAGTAGGAAACAGACAGATAAACCAGAGTAAAAGTTTCTCCTTCAAACAGTTCCCTTTGTGCTAGATGAACGAACTTCTCTCCACATGCTCAGTTCTCAGAGATAAGTGTGTTTGAAAGCCATCCTTCACCTAGCTTGTTGGGAACACAAAGATTCTTTTCACTTGCAAACACCTCTCCATACATATATATGGGGAGGTACGAGCTCCCACTCGGTTTTACAGTGAAAACTGCAGGAACTTCAAAACGGCAGTAGGAAACAGACTGAGAAACCAGAGTATAAGATTCTCCTGCAACCCGTTCCCTTTGTGCTAGATGAACGAAAGTCTCTCCACATGCTCAGTTCCTAGAGATAATTGTGTGTGAAAGCCGTCCTTCACCTAGCTTGTTTGGAACACAAAGATTCTTTTCAGTTGCAAACTCTACTCCATACATATATATGGGGAGGTACAAGCTCCAACTCGGTTTTACAGTGAATACTGCAGGAACTTCAAACCGGCAGTAGGAAACATACAGAGAAACCAGAGTAAAAGTTTCACCTTCAACCATTTCCCTTTGTGCTAGATGAACGAACGTCTTTCCACATGCTCAGTTCTCAGAGATAAGTGTGTTTGAAAGCCATCCTTCACCTAGCTTGTTGGGAACACAAAGTTTCTTTTCACTTGTAAACACCACTCCATACATATATATGGGGAGGTACGAGCTCCAACTCGGTTTTACAGTGAAAACTGCAGGAACATCAAACCGGCAGTAGGAAACAGACTGAGAACCCAGAGTAAAATTTCTCCTGAAACCCGTTCCATTTGTGCTAGATGAACGAACGTCACTCCACATGCTCAGTTCTGAGAGATAAGTGTGTATGAAAGCCGAACTTCACCTAGCTTGTTAGGAACACAAAGTTTCTTTTCAGTTGCAAAATCCACTCCATACATATATATGAGGAGGTACTAACACCATCTCTGTTTTACAGTGAAAACTGCTGGAACTTCAAATCGGCACTAGGAAACAGACTGAGAAACCAGAGTAAAAGTTTCTCCTGCAACCCGTTCCCTTTGTGCTAGATGAACGAACTTCTCTCCACATGCTCAGTTCTGAGAGATAATTGTGTGTGAAAGCCGTCCTTCACCTAGCTTGTTGGGAACACAAAGTTTCTTTTCAGTTGCAAACTCCACTCCATACATATATATGGGGAGGTAATAACTCCAACTCTGTTTTACAGTGAAAACTGCAGGAAATTCAAAATGGCACTAGGAAACACACTGAGAAACCAGAGAAATAGTTTCTCCTGCAACCCATACCCTTTGTTCTAGATAAACGAACGTCTCTCCACATGCTCAGTTCTGAAAGATAAGTGTGTGTGAAAGCCGTCCTTCACCTAACTTGTTGGGAACACAAAGTTTCTTTTAAGTTGTAAGCTCCACTCCATATATATATATGGGGAGGTACTAGCTCCAACTCGGTTTTACAGTGAAAAATGCAGGAAATTCAAACCGTTACTAAGAAACAGACTGAGAAACCAGAGTAAAAGTTTCTCCTGCAAACCGTTCCCTTTGTGTTAGATGAACGAACGTCTCTCCACATGCTCAGTTATGAGAGATAATTGTGTATGAAACCGTCCTTCACCTAGCTTGTACTGAACACAAAGTTCCTTTCCAGTTGCAAATTCCACTCCATACATATATATGGGGATGTACTATCTCCAAATCTGTTTACAGTTAAAACTGCAGGAACTTCAAACCGGTACTAGGATACAGACTGAGAAACCAGAGTAAAAGTTTCTCCTGCAACCCGTTCCCTTTGTGCTAGATGAACGATCGTCTCTCCACATGCTCAGTTCTGAGAGATAAGTGTGTGTGAAAGCCGTCCTTCACCTAACTTGTTGGGAACACAAAGTTTCTTTTAAGTTGCAAACTCCACTCCATATATATATATGGGGAGGTACTAGCTCCAAATCTGTTTTACAGTGAATACTGCATTAAGTTCAAACCGGCACTAGGAAACAGACTGAGAAACCAGAGTAATAGTTTCACCTGCAACCCATTCCCTTTGTGCTAGATGAACGAACGTCTCTCCACATGCTCAATTCTGAGAGATAAGTGTGTGTGAAATCCGTTCTTCACCTAGATTGTTGGGAACACAAAGTTTCTTTTCAGTTGCAAACTCCACTCCATACATATATATGGGGAGGTACTAGCTCCAACTTGGTTTTACAGTGAAAAATGCAGGAACTTCAAACAGGCACTAGGAAACAGTCTGAGAAACCAGAGTAAAATTTTCACTTGCAACACGTTCCCTTTGTGCTAGATGAACGAAAGTCTCTCCACATGCTCAGTTCTGAGAGATAAGTGTGTGTGAAAGCCGTCCTTCACCTAGCTTGTTGGGAACACAAAGATTCTTTTCAGTTAAAAATTCCACTCCATATATATATATGGGGAGGTACTAGCTCCAAATCCGTTTTACAGTGAAAACTGCAGGAAATTCAAACCGTCAGTAGGAAACAGACTGAGAAACCAGAGTAAAAGTTTCTCCTTCAAACAGTTCCCTTTGTGCTAGATGAACGAACTTCTCTCCACATGCTCAGTTCTCAGAGATAAGTGTGTTTGAAAGCCATCCTTCACCTAGCTTGTTGGGAACACAAAGTTTCTTTTCACTTGTAAACACCACTCCATACATATATATGGGGAGGTACGAGCTCCAACTCGGTTTTACAGTGAAAACTGCAGGAACATCAAACCGGCAGTAGGAAACAGACTGAGAAACCAGAGTAAAATTTCTCCTGAAACCCGTTCCATTTGTGCTAGATGAACGAACGTCACTCCACATGCTCAGTTCTGAGAGATAAGTGTGTATGAAAGCCGAACTTCACCTAGCTTGTTAGGAACACAAAGTTTCTTTTCAGTTGCAAAATCCACTCCATACATATATATGAGGAGGTACTAACACCATCTCTGTTTTACAGTGAAAACTGCTGGAACTTCAAATCGGCACTAGGAAACAGACTGAGAAACCAGAGTAAAAGTTTCTCCTGCAACCCGTTCCCTTTGTGCTAGATGAACGAACTTCTCTCCACATGCTCAGTTCTGAGAGATAATTGTGTGTGAAAGCCGTCCTTCACCTAGCTTGTTGGGAACACAAAGTTTCTTTTCAGTTGCAAACTCCACTCCATACATATATATGGGGAGGTAATAACTCCAACTCTGTTTTACAGTGAAAACTGCAGGAAATTCAAAATGGCACTAGGAAACACACTGAGAAACCAGAGAAATAGTTTCTCCTGCAACCCATACCCTTTGTTCTAGATAAACGAACGTCTCTCCACATGCTCAGTTCTGAGAGATAAGTGTGTGTGAAAGCCGTCCTTCACCTAACTTGTTGGGAACACAAAGTTTCTTTTAAGTTGCAAGCTCCACTCCATATATATATATGGGGAGGTACTAGCTCCAACTCGGTTTTACAGTGAAAAATGCAGGAAATTCAAACCGTTACTAAGAAACAGACTGAGAAACCAGAGTAAAAGTTTCTCCTGCAAACCGTTCCCTTTGTGTTAGATGAACGAACGTCTCTCCACATGCTCAGTTATGAGAGATAATTGTGTATGAAACCGTCCTTCACCTAGCTTGTACTGAACACAAAGTTCCTTTCCAGTTGCAAATTCCACTCCATACATATATATGGGGATGTACTATCTCCAAATCTGTTTACAGTGAAAACTGCAGGAACTTCAAAACGGTACTAGGATACAGACTGAGAAACCAGAGTAAAAGTTTCTCCTGCAACCCGTTCCCTTTGTGCTAGATGAACGATCGTCTCTCCACATGCTCAGTTCTGAGAGATAAGTGTGTGTGAAAGCCGTCCTTCACCTAACTTGTTGGGAACACAAAGTTTCTTTTAAGTTGCAAACTCCACTCCATATATATATATGGGGAGGTACTAGCTCCAAATCTGTTTTACAGTGAATACTGCATTAAGTTCAAACCGGCACTAGGAAACAGACTGAGAAACCAGAGTAATAGTTTCACCTGCAACCCATTCCCTTTGTGCTAGATGAACGAACGTCTCTCCACATGCTCAATTCTGAGAGATAAGTGTGTGTGAAATCCGTTCTTCACCTAGATTGTTGGGAACACAAAGTTTCTTTTCAGTTGCAAACTCCACTCCATACATATATATGGGGAGGTACTAGCTCCAACTTGGTTTTACAGTGAAAAATGCAGGAACTTCAAACAGGCACTAGGAAAAGGACTGAGAAACCAGAGTAAAATTTTCACTTGCAACACGTTCCCTTTGTGCTAGATGAACGAAAGTCTCTCCACATGCTCAGTTCTGAGAGATAAGTGTGTGTGAAAGCCGTCCTTCACCTAGCTTGTTGGGAACACAAAGATTCTTTTCAGTTAAAAATTCCACTCCATATATATATATGGGGAGGTACTAGCTCCAAATCCGTTTTACAGTGAAAACTGCAGGAAATTCAAACCGTCAGTAGGAAACAGACTGAGAAACCAGAGTAAAAGTTTCTCCTTCAAACAGTTCCCTTTGTGCTAGATGAACGAACTTCTCTCCACATGCTCAGTTCTCAGAGATAAGTGTGTTTGAAAGCCATCCTTCACCTAGCTTGTTGGGAACACAAAGTTTCTTTTCACTTGTAAACACCACTCCATACATATATATGGGGAGGTACGAGCTCCAACTCGGTTTTACAGTGAAAACTGCAGGAACATCAAACCGGCAGTAGGAAACAGACTGAGAAACCAGAGTAAAATTTCTCCTGAAACCCGTTCCATTTGTGCTAGATGAACGAACGTCACTCCACATGCTCAGTTCTGAGAGATAAGTGTGTATGAAAGCCGAACTTCACCTAGCTTGTTAGGAACACAAAGTTTCTTTTCAGTTGCAAAATCCACTCCATACATATATATGAGGAGGTACTAACACCATCTCTGTTTTACAGTGAAAACTGCTGGAACTTCAAATCGGCACTAGGAAACAGACTGAGAAACCAGAGTAAAAGTTTCTCCTGCAACCCGTTCCCTTTGTGCTAGATGAACGAACTTCTCTCCACATGCTCAGTTCTGAGAGATAATTGTGTGTGAAAGCCGTCCTTCACCTAGCTTGTTGGGAACACAAAGTTTCTTTTCAGTTGCAAACTCCACTCCATACATATATATGGGGAGGTAATAACTCCAACTCTGTTTTACAGTGAAAACTGCAGGAAATTCAAAATGGCACTAGGAAACACACTGAGAAACCAGAGAAATAGTTTCTCCTGCAACCCATACCCTTTGTTCTAGATAAACGAACGTCTCTCCACATGCTCAGTTCTGAGAGATAAGTGTGTGTGAAAGCCGTCCTTCACCTAACTTGTTGGGAACACAAAGTTTCTTTTAAGTTGCAAGCTCCACTCCATATATATATATGGGGAGGTACTAGCTCCAACTCGGTTTTACAGTGAAAAATGCAGGAAATTCAAACCGTTACTAAGAAACAGACTGAGAAACCAGAGTAAAAGTTTCTCCTGCAAACCGTTCCCTTTGTGTTAGATGAACGAACGTCTCTCCACATGCTCAGTTATGAGAGATAATTGTGTATGAAACCGTCCTTCACCTAGCTTGTACTGAACACAAAGTTCCTTTCCAGTTGCAAATTCCACTCCATACATATATATGGGGATGTACTATCTCCAAATCTGTTCACAGTGAAAACTGCAGGAACTTCAAAACGGTACTAGGATACAGACTGAGAAACCAGAGTAAAAGTTTCTCCTGCAACCCGTTCCCTTTGTGCTAGATGAACGATCGTCTCTCCACATGCTCAGTTCTGAGAGATAAGTGTGTGTGAAAGCCTTAATTCACCTAGCTTGTTGGGATCACAATGTTTCTTTTCACTTGCAAACTCCACTCCATAAATATATATGGGGAGGTACTAGCTCCAACTCGGTTTTACAGTGAAAACTGCAGGAACTTCAAACCGTCAGTAGGAAACAGACAGAGAAACCAGAGTAAAAGTTTCTCCTTCAAACAGTTCCCTTTGTGCTAGATGAACGAACTTCTCTCCACATGCTCAGTTCTCAGAGATAAGTGTGTTTGAAAGCCATCCTTCACCTAGCTTGTTGAGAACACAAAGTTTCTTTTCACTTGCAAACACCTCTCCATACATATATATGGGGAGGTACGAGCTCCCACTCGGTTTTACAGTGAAAACTGCAGGAACTTCAAAACGGCAGTAGGAAACAGACTGAGAAACCAGAGTATAAGATTCTCCTGCAACCCGTTCCCTTTGTGCTAGATGAACGAAAGTCTCTCCACATGCTCAGTTCGTAGAGATAATTGTGTGTGAAAGCCGTCCTTCACCTAGCTTGTTTGGAACACAAAGATTCTTTTCAGTTGCAAACTCTACTCCATACATATATATGGGGAGGTACAAGCTCCAACTCGGTTTTACAGTGAATACTGCACGAAATTCAAACCGGCAGTAGGAAACATACAGAGAAACCAGAGTAAAAGTTTCTCCTTCAACCAGTTCCCTTTGTGCTAGATGAACGAACGTCTTTCCACATGCTCAGTTCTCAGAGATAAGTGTGTTTGAAAGCCATCCTTCACCTAGCTTGTTGGGAACACAAAGTTTCTTTTCACTTGTAAACACCACTCCATACATATATATGGGGAGGTACGAGCTCCAACTCGGTTTTACAGTGAAAACTGCAGGAACATCAAACCGGCAGTAGGAAACAGACTGAGAAACCAGAGTAAAATTTCTCCTGAAACCCGTTCCATTTGTGCTAGATGAACGAACGTCACTCCACATGCTCAGTTCTGAGAGATAAGTGTGTATGAAAGCCGAACTTCACCTAGCTTGTTAGGAACACAAAGTTTCTTTTCAGTTGCAAAATCCACTCCATACATATATATGAGGAGGTACTAACACCATCTCTGTTTTACAGTGAAAACTGCTGGAACTTCAAATCGGCACTAGGAAACAGACTGAGAAACCAGAGTAAAAGTTTCTCCTGCAACCCGTTCCCTTTGTGCTAGATGAACGAACTTCTCTCCACATGCTCAGTTCTGAGAGATAATTGTGTGTGAAAGCCGTCCTTCACCTAGCTTGTTGGGAACACAAAGTTTCTTTTCAGTTGCAAACTCCACTCCATACATATATATGGGGAGGTAATAACTCCAACTCTGTTTTACAGTGAAAACTGCAGGAAATTCAAAATGGCACTAGGAAACACACTGAGAAACCAGAGAAATAGTTTCTCCTGCAACCCATACCCTTTGTTCTAGATAAACGAACGTCTCTCCACATGCTCAGTTCTGAGAGATAAGTGTGTGTGAAAGCCGACCTTCACCTAACTTGTTGGGAACACAAAGTTTCTTTTAAGTTGCAAGCTCCACTCCATATATATATATGGGGAGGTACTAGCTCCAACTCGGTTTTACAGTGAAAAATGCAGGAAATTCAAACCGTTACTAAGAAACAGACTGAGAAACCAGAGTAAAAGTTTCTCCTGCAAACCGTTCCCTTTGTGTTAGATGAACGAACGTCTCTCCACATGCTCAGTTATGAGAGATAATTGTGTATGAAACCGTCCTTCACCTAGCTTGTACTGAACACAAAGTTCCTTTCCAGTTGCAAATTCCACTCCATACATATATATGGGGATGTACTATCTCCAAATCTGTTTACAGTTAAAACTGCAGGAACTTCAAACCGGTACTAGGATACAGACTGAGAAACCAGAGTAAAAGTTTCTCCTGCAACCCGTTCCCTTTGTGCTAGATGAACGATCGTCTCTCCACATGCTCAGTTCTGAGAGATAAGTGTGTGTGAAAGCCGTCCTTCACCTAACTTGTTGGGAACACAAAGTTTCTTTTAAGTTGCAAACTCCACTCCATATATATATATGGGGAGGTACTAGCTCCAAATCTGTTTTACAGTGAATACTGCATTAAGTTCAAACCGGCACTAGGAAACAGACTGAGAAACCAGAGTAATAGTTTCACCTGCAACCCATTCCCTTTGTGCTAGATGAACGAACGTCTCTCCACATGCTCAATTCTGAGAGATAAGTGTGTGTGAAATCCGTTCTTCACCTAGATTGTTGGGAACACAAAGTTTCTTTTCAGTTGCAAACTCCACTCCATACATATATATGGGGAGGTACTAGCTCCAACTCGGTTTTACAGTGAAAAATGCAGGAACTTCAAACAGGCAGTAGGAAACAGTCTGAGAAACCAGAGTAAAATTTTCACTTGCAACACGTTCCCTTTGTGCTAGATGAACGAAAGTCTCTCCACATGCTCAGTTCTGAGAGATAAGTGTGTGTGAAAGCCGTCCTTCACCTAGCTTGTTGGGAACACAAAGTTTCTTTTCAGTTAAAAATTCCACTCCATATATATATATGGGGAGGTACTAGCTCCAAATCCGTTTTACAGTGAAAACTGCAGGAAATTCAAACCGTCAGTAGGAAACAGACTGAGAAACCAGAGTAAAAGTTTCTCCTTCAAACAGTTCCCTTTGTGCTAGATGAACGAACTTCTCTCCACATGCTCAGTTCTGAGAGATAATTGTGTGTGAAAGCCGTCCTTCACCTAGCTTGTTGGGAACACAAAGTTTATTTTCAGTTGCAAACTCCACTCCATACATATATATGGGGAGGTAATAACTCCAACTCTGTTTTACAGTGAAAACTGCAGGAAATTCAAAATGGCACTAGGAAACACACTGAGAAACCAGAGAAATAGTTTCTCCTGCAACCCATACCCTTTGTTCTAGATAAACGAACGTCTCTCCACATGCTCAGTTCTGAGAGATAAGTGTGTGTGAAAGCCGTCCTTCACCTAACTTGTTGGGAACACAAAGTTTCTTTTAAGTTGCAAGCTCCACTCCATATATATATATGGGGAGGTACTAGCTCCAACTCGGTTTTACAGTGAAAAATGCAGGAAATTCAAACCGTTACTAAGAAACAGACTGAGAAACCAGAGTAAAAGTTTCTCCTGCAAACCGTTCCCTTTGTGTTAGATGAACGAACGTCTCTCCACATGCTCAGTTATGAGAGATAATTGTGTATGAAACCGTCCTTCACCTAGCTTGTACTGAACACAAAGTTCCTTTCCAGTTGCAAATTCCACTCCATACATATATATGGGGATGTACTATCTCCAAATCTGTTTACAGTTAAAACTGCAGGAACTTCAAACCGGTACTAGGATACAGACTGAGAAACCAGAGTAAAAGTTTCTCCTGCAACCCGTTCCCTTTGTGCTAGATGAACGATCGTCTCTCCACATGCTCAGTTCTGAGAGATAAGTGTGTGTGAAAGCCGTCCTTCACCTAGCTTGTTGGGAACATAAAGTTTCTTTTCAGTTGCAAACTCCATTCCATACATATATATGGGGAGGTACAAGCTCCAACACGGTTTTACAGTGAAAATTGCAGGAACTTCAAACCGGCAGTAGGAAACATACAGAGAAACCAGAGTAAAAGTTTCTCCTTCAAACAGTTCCCTTTGTGCTAGATGAACGAACGTCTTTCCACATGCTCAGTTCTCAGAGATAAGTGTGTATGAAAGCCATCCTTCACCTAGCTTGTTGGGAACACAAAGTTTCTTTTCACTTGCAAACACCACTCCATACATATATATGGGGAGGTACGAGCTCCACTCGGTTTTACAGTGAAATCTGCAGGAACATCAAACCGGCAGTAGGAAACAGACTGAGAAACCAGAGTAAAAGTTTCTCCTGCAACCCGTTCCATTTGTGCTAGATGAACGAACGTCACTCCACATGCTCAGTTCTGAGAGATAAGTGTGTATGAAAGCCGAACTTCACCTAGCTTGTTAGGAACACAAAGTTTCTTTTCAGTTGCAAACTCCACTCCATACATATATATGAGGAGGTAATAACAGCATCTCTGTTTTACAGTGAAAACTGCTGGAACTTCAAATCGGCACTAGGAAACAGACTGAGAAACCAGAGTAAAAGTTTCACCTGCAACCCGTTCCCTTTGTGCTAGATGAACGAACGTCTCTCCACATGCTCAGTTCTGAGAGAAAATTGTGTGTGAAAGCCGTCCTTCACCTAGCTTGTTGGGAACACAAAGTTTCTTTTCAGTTGCAAATTCCACTCCATACATATATATGGGGAGGTAATAACTCCAACTCTGTTTTACAGTGAAAACTGCAGGAAATTCAAACTGGCACTAGGAAACACACTGAGAAACCAGAGTAATAGTTTCTCCTGCAACCCATACCCTTTGTGCTAGATAAACGAACGTCTCTCCACATGCTCAGTTCTGAGAGAAAAGTGTGTGTGAAAGCCGTCCTTCACCTAACTTGTTGGGAACACAAAGTTTCTTTTAAGTTGCAAACTCCACTCCATATATATATATGGGGAGGTACTAGCTCCAAATCTGTTTTACAGTGAATACTGCAGGAAGTTCAAACCGGCACTAGGAAACAGACTGAGAAACCAGAGTAAAAGTTTCACCTGCAACCCATTCCCTTTGTGCTAGATGAACGAACGTCTCTCCACATGCTCAATTCTGAGAGATAAGTGTGTGTGAAATCCGTCCTTCACCTAGATTGTTGGGAACACAAAGTTTCTTTTCAGTTGCAAACTCCACTCAATAAATATATATGGGGAGGTACTAGCTCCAACTCGTTTTTACAGTGAAAATTGCAGGAACTTCATACCGGCAGTAGGAAACAGTCTGAGAAACCAGAGTAAAATTTTCAATTGCAACGCGTTTCCTTTGTGCTAGATGAACGAAAGTCTCTCCACATGCTCAGTTCTGAGAGATAAGTGTGTGTGAAAGCCGTCCTTCACCTAGCTTGTTGGGAACACAAAGTTTCTTTTCAGTTGCAAATTCCACTCCATATATATATATGGGGAGGTACTAGCTTCAAATCCGTTTTACAGTGAAAACTGCAGGAAATTCAAACCGTCAGTAGGAAACAGACTGAGAAACCAGAGTAAAAGTTTCTCCTGCAACAAATTCCCTTTGTGCTAGATGAACGAACGTCTCTCCACATGCTCAGTTCTGAGAGATAATTGTGTGTGAAAGCCGTTCTTCAACTAGGTTGTTGGGAACACAAAGTTTCTTTTCAGTTGCAAACTGCTATCAGTACATATATATGGGGAGGTACAAACTCCAACTCGTTTTACAGTGAAAACTGCAGGAACTTAAAGCCGGCACTAGGAAACAGACTAAGAAACCAGAGTAAAAGTTTCTCCTGAAACCCGTTCCTATTGCTAGATGAACGAACGTCTCTCCACATGCTCAGTTCTGAGAGATAAGTGTGTGTGAAAGCCGTCCTTCCCTTAGCTTGTGGGGAACACAATGTTTCTTTTCACTTGCAAACTCCACTCCATAAATATATATGGGGAGGTACTAGCTCCAAATCGGTTTTACAGTGAAAAATGCAGGAACTTCAAACTGGCACTAGGAAACAGACTGAGAAACCAGAGTACAAGTTTCTCCTGAAAAGAGTTTCCTTTGTGCTAGATGAACGAACGTCACTCCACATGCTCAGTTCTGAGAGATAATTGTGTGTGAAATCCGTCCTTCACCTAGCTTGTTGGGAACACAAAGTTTCTTTTCAGTTGCAAACTCCACTCCATACATATAAATGGGGTGGTACTAGCACCAAATCGGATTTACAGTGAAAACTGCTAGAACTTCAAACCGGCACTAGGAAACAGACTGAGAAACCAGAGAAAAAGTTTCACCTCCATCCCTTTCCCTTTATGCTAGATGAACGTACGTCTCTCCACATGCTCAGTTCTGAGAGATAAATGCGTGTGAAAGCCGTCTTTCACCTAGATTTTTCTGAACACAAGTATCTTTTCAGTTGCAAACTCCGCTCCATACATATATATGGGGAGGTAATAGCTCCAACTCTGTTTTACAGTGAAAACTGCAGGAACATCAAACCGGCACTAGGAAACAGACTGAGAATCCTGAGTAAAAGTTTCTACTACAACCCATTTCATTTGTGCTAGATGAACTAACGTCTCTCCACATGCTCAGATCTGAGAGATAAGTGTGTGTGAAAGCCGTCCTTCACCTAGCTTGTACTGAATACAAAGTTTCTTTTCAGTTGCAAACTCCACTCCATACATATAAAAGGGTAGGTACTAGCTCCAACTCGGTTTTACAGTGAAAACTGCAGGAACTTCAAACAGACAGTAGGAAACAGACTGAGAAACCAGAGTAAAAGTTCCTCCTGCAACCCGTTCCATTTGTGCTAGATGAATGAACGTCTCTCCACATGCTCAGTTCTGAGAGATAAGTGTGTGTGAAAGCCGTCCTTCACCTAGCTTGTTGGGAACACAAAAATTCTTTTCAGTTGCAAAGTCCAATCCATACATATATATGGGGATGTACTAACTTCAACTCGCTTTTACAGTGAAAACTGCAGGAACTTCAAACCGGCACTAGGAAACAGACTGAGAAACCAGAGTAAAAGTTTCTCCTGCAACCCGTTCCGATTGTGCTAGATGTACGAACGTCTCTCCACATGCTAAGTTCTGAGAGATAAGTGTGTGTGAAAGCCGTTCTTCACTTAGCTTGTTGGGAACACAATGTTTCTTTTCACTTGCAAACTCCACTCCATACATATATATGGGGAGGTACTAGCTCCAAATCGGTTATACAGTGAAAACTGCAGGAACTTCAAACCGGCAGTAGGAAACAGACTGAGAAACCAGAGTAAAAGTTTCTCCTGCAACCCGTTCCCTTTGTGCTAGATGAACGAAAGTCTCTCCACATGGTCATTTCTGAGAGATAAGTGTGTGTGAAAGCCGTCGTTCACCTAGCTTGTTGGGAACACAAAGTTTCTTTTCAGTTGCAAATCCAATCCATACATATATATGGGGAGGTACTAGCTCCAACTCGGTTTTACAGAGAAAACTGCAGGAACTTCAAACCGGCACTAGGAAACAGACTGAGAAACCAGACTAAAATTTTCTCCTGCAACCCGTTCCATTTGTGCTAGATGAACAAACGTCTCTCCACATGCTCTGTTCTGAGAGATAAGTGTGTGTTAAAGCCGCCTTCAGCTAGCTTGTTGGGAACACAAAGTTTCTTTTCAGTTGAAACCCCACTCCATACATATATATTGGGAGGTACTAGCTCAAACTCGGTTTTACAGTGAAACCTGCAAGAACTTCAAACCGGCATTAGGAAACAGACTGAGAAACCTGAGGAAAAGTTTCTCCTGCAAACCTTTCCCTTTGTGCTAGATGAACATACGTCTCTCCACATGCTCAGTTTTGAGAGATAAGTGTGTGTGAAAGCCGTCCTTCACATAGCTTGTTGGGAACACAAAGTTTCTTTTCAGTTGCAAACTACACTCCATACATATATATGGGGAGGTTCTAACTTCAACTCAGTTTTACAGTGAAAACTGCACTAACTTCAAACCGGCAGTAGGAATCAGACAGAGAATCGAGAGTAAAATTTTCTCCTTCAAACAGTTCCCTATGTGCTAGATGAACGAACGTCTCTCCACATGCTCAGTTCTCAGAGATAAGTGTGTTTGAAAGCCATCATTAACCTAGATTGTTGGGAACACAAAGTTTCTTTTCACTTACAAACTCCACTCCATACATATATATGGGGAGGTACGAGCTCCAACTCGGTTTACAGTGAAAAGTGCAGGAACTTCAAACAGGCAGTAGGAAACAGACTGAGAAACCAGAGTATAAGTTTCTCCTGCAAACCGTTCCCTTTGTGCTAGATGAACGAACGTCTCTCCACATGCTCAGTTCTCAGAGATAAGTGTGTTTGAAAGCCATCCTTCACCTAGCTTGCTGGGAACACAAAGTTTCTTTTCACTTGCAAACATCACTCCTTACATATATATGGGGAGGTACGAGCTCCAACTCGGTTTTACAGTGAAAACTGCAGGAACATCAAACCGGCAGTAGGAAACAGACTGAGAAACCAGAGTAAAAGTTTCTCCTGCAACCCTTTCCATTTGTGCTACATGAACGAACGTCTCTCCACATGCTCAGTTCTGAGAGATAAGTGTGTGTGAAAGCCGTCCTTCACCTAGCTTGTTGGGAACACAAAGTTTCTTTTCAGTTGCAAACTCCACTCCATACATATATATTGGGAGGTAATAACTCCAACTCTATTTTACAGAGAAAACTGCAGGAAATTCAAACTGGCACTAGGAAAAACACAGAGAAACCAGAGTAATAGTTTCTCCTGCAACCCATACACTTTGTGCTAGATAAACGAAGGTCTCTCCACATGCTCAGTTCTGAGAGATAAGTGTGTATGAAAGCCGTCCTTCACCTAGCTTGTACTGAACACAAAGTTTCTTTTCAGTTGCAAACTCCACTCCATACATATATATGGGGAGGTACTAGCTCCAACTCGATTTTACAGTGAAAACTGCAGGAAATTCAAACAGGCCGTAGGAAACAGTCTGAGAAACCAGAGTAAAATTTTCAGCTGCAACCAGTTCCCTTTTTGCTAGATGAACGAACGTCTCTCCACATGCTCAGTTCTGAGAGATAAGTGTGTGTGAAATCCGTCCTTCACCTAGCTTGTTGGGAACACAAAGATTCTTTTCAGTTGCAAACTCCACTCCATACATATATATGGGTAGGTACTAGCTCCAATTCGTTTTTAAAGTGAAAACTGCAGGAACTTCAAAACGGCACTAAGAATCAGACTGAGAAACCAGAGTAAAAGTTTCTCCTGCAACCCGTTCCTATTTTGCTTGATGAACGATCGTCTCTCCACATACTCAGTTCTGAGAGATAAGTGTGTGTGAAAGCCGCACTTCACCTAGCTTGTTGGGAACACAATGTTTCTTTTCAGTTGCAAACTCCACTCCATACATATATATGGGTAGGTACTAGCTCCAACTCAGTTTTACAGTGTAAACTGCAGGAACTTCAAACCGGCAGTAGGAAACAGACGGAGAAACCAGAGTAAAAGTATCACCTGCAACCCGTTCCATTTGTGCTAGATGAACGAACGTCACTCCACATGCTCAGTTCTGAGAGATAAGTGTGTATGAAAGCCGTCCTTCACCTTTCTTGTTAGGAACACAAAGTTTCTTTTCAGTTGCAAACTCCACTCCATACATATATATGAGGAGGTACTAGCACCATCTCGGTTTTACAGTGAAAACTGCTGGAACTTCAAATCGGCACTAGGAAACAGACTGAGAAACCAGAGTAAAAGTTTCTCCTGCAACCCGTTCCCTTTGTGCTAGATGAACGAACGTCTCTCCACATGCGCAGTTCTGAGAGATAATTGTGTGTGAAAGCCGTACTTCACCTAGCTTGTTGGGAACACAAAGATTCTTTTCAGTTGCAAACTCCACTCCATACATATATATGGGGAGGTAATAACTCCAACTCTGTTTTACAGTGAAAACTGCAGGAAATTCAAACTGGCACTAGGAAACACACTGAGAAAACAGAGTAATAGTTTCTCCTGCAACACATACCCTTTGTGCTAGATGAACGAACGTCTCTCCACATGCTCAGTTCTGAGAGATAAGTGTGTGTGAAAGCCGTCCTTCACCTAACTTGTTGGGAATACAAAGTTTCTTTTAAGTTGCAAACTCCACTCCATATATATATATGGGGAGGTACAAGCTCCAACTCGGTTTTACAGTGAAAAATGCAGGAAATTCAAACCGTTACTAGGAAACAGACTGAGAAACCAGAGTAAAAGTTTCTCCTGCAAACCGTTCCCTTTGTGCTAGATGAACGAACGTCTCTCCACATGCTCAGTTCTGAGAGATAAGTGTGTGTTAAAACCGCCTTCAGCTAGCTAGTTGGGAACACAAAGTTTCTTTTCAGTTGAAACCCCACTCCATACATATATATGGGGATGTACTAGCTCAAACTCGGTTTTACAGTGAAACCTGCAAGAACTTCAAACCGGCACTAGGAAACAGACTGAGAAATCTGAGGAAAAGTTTCTCCTGCAAACCTTTCCCTTTGTGCTAGATGAACATACGTCTCTCCACATGCTCAGTTCTGAGAGATAAGTGTGTGTGAAAGCCGTACTTCACATAGCTTGTTGGGAACACAAAGTTTCTTTTCAGTTGCAAACTCCACTCCATACATATATATGGGGAGGTTCTAGCTTCAACTCAATTTTACAGTGAAAACTGCACTAACTTCAAACCGGCAGTAGGAAACAGACAGAGAATCGAGAGTAAAATTTTCTCCTTCAAACAGTTCCCTATGTGCTAGATGAACGAAAGTCTCTCCACATGCTCAGTTCTCAGAGATAAGTGTGTTTGAAAGCCATCATTCACCTAGATTGTTGGGAACACAAAGTTTCTTTTCACTTACAAACTCCACTCCATACATATATATGGGGAGGTACGAGCTCCAACTCGGTTTACAGTGAAAAGTGCAGGAACTTCAAAAAGGCAGTAGGAAACAGACTGAGAAACCAGAGTATAAGTTTCTCCTGCAAACCGTTCCCTTTGTGCTAGATGAACGAACGTCTCTCCACATGCTCAGTTCTCAGAGATAAGTGTGTTTGAAAGCCATCCTTCACCTAGCTTGTTGGGAACACAAAGTTTCTTTTCAATTGCAAACACCACTCCATACATATATATGGGGAGGTACGAGCTCCAACTCGGTTTTACAGTGAAAACTGCAGGAACATCAAACCGGCAGTAGGAAACAGACTGAGAAACCAGAGTAAAAGTTTCTCCTGCAACCCGTTCCATTTGTGCTACATGAACGAACGTCTCTCCACATGCTCAGTTCTGAGAGATAATTGTGTGTGAAAGCCGTCCTTCACCTAGCTTGTTGGGAACACAAAGTTTCTTTTCAGTTGCAAACTCCACTCCATACATATATATTGGGAGGTAATAACTCCAACTCTGTTTTACAGAGAAAACTGCAGGAAATTCAAACTGGCACCAGGAAACACACTGAGAAACCAGAGTTATAGTTTCTCCTGCAACCCATACACTTTGTGCTACATAAACGAAGGTCTCTCCACATGCTCAGTTCTGAGAGATAAGTGTGTATGAAAGCCGTACTTCACCTAGCTTGTACTGAACACAAAGTTTCTTTTCAGTTGCTAACTCCACTCCATACATATATATGGGGAGGTACTAGCTCCAACTCTATTTTACAGTGAAAACTGCAGGAAATTCAAACCGGCAGTAGGAAACAGTCTGAGAAACCAGAGTAAAATTTTCAGCTGCAACCCGTTCCCTTTTTGCTAGATGAACGAACGTCTCTCCACATGCTCAGTTCTGAGAGATAAGTGTGTGTGAAATCCGTCCTTCACCTAGCTTGTTGGGAACACAAAGATTCTTTTCAGTTGCAAACTCCACTCCATACATATATATGGGTAGGTACTAGCTCCAATTCGTTTTTAAAGTGAAAACTGCAGGAACTTCAAAACGGCACTAGGAATCAGACTGAGAAACCAGAGTAAAAGTTTCTCCTGCAACCCATTCCTATATTGCTAGATGAACGATCGTCTCTCCACATACTCAGTTCTGAGAGATAAGTGTGTTTGAAAGCCATCATTCACCTAGATTGTTGGGAACACAAAGTTGCTTTTCAGTTGCAAACTCCTCTCCATATATATATATGGGGAGGTACAAGCTCCAACACGGTTTTACAGTGAAATATGCAGGAAATTCAAACCGTTACTAGGAAACAGACTGAGAAACCAGAGTAAAAGTTTCTCCTGCAAACCGTTCCCTTTGTGCTAGATGAACGAACGTCTCTCCACATGCTCAGTTCTGAGAGATAAGTGTGTGTGAAAGCCGTCCTTCACCTAGCTTGTACTGAACACATAGTTCCTTTTCAGTTGCAAATTCCACTCCATACATATATATGGGGATGTACTAGCTCCAAATCTGTTTACAGTGAAAACTGCAGGAACTTCAAACCGGCACTAGGAAACAGACTGAGAAACCTGAGTAAAAGTTTCTCCTGCAAACCTTTCCCTTTGTGCTAGATGAACGAACGTCTCTCCACATGCTCAGTTCTGAGAGATAAGTGTGTGTGAAAGCCGTCCTTCACCTAGCTTGTTGGGAACACAAAGTTGCTTTTCAGTTGCAAACTCCTCTCCATACATATATATTGGGATGTTCTAGCTTCAAATCAGTTTTACAGTGAAAACTGCAGGAACTTCAAACCGTCAGTAGGAAGCAGACAGAGAAACCAGAGTAAAAGTTTCTACTTCAAACAGTTCCCTTTGTGCTAGATGAACGAACTTCTTTCCACATGCTCTGTTCTCAGAGATAAGTGTGTTTGAAAGCCATCCTTCACCTAGCTTGTTGGGAACACAAAGTTGCTTTTCAGTTGCAAACTCCTCTCCATACATATATATTGGGATGTTCTAGCTTCAAATCAGTTTTACAGTGAAAACTGCAGGAACTTCAAACCGTCAGTAGGAAGCAGACAGAGAAACCAGAGTAAAAGTTTCTACTTCAAACAGTTCCCTTTGTGCTAGATGAACGAACTTCTTTCCACATGCTCTGTTCTCAGAGATAAGTGTGTTTGAAAGCCATCCTTCACCTAGCTTGTTGGGAACACAAAGTTTCTTTCACTTGCAAACTCCTCTCCATACATATATATGGGGAGGTACGTGCTCCAACTCGGTTTTACAGTGAAAACTGCAAGAACTTCAAACCGGCAGTAGGAAACAGACTGAGAAACCAGAGTATAAGTTTCTCCTGCAACCCGTTCCCTTTGTGCTAGATGAACGAAAGTCTCTCCACATGCTCAGTTCTGAGAGATAATTGTGTGTGAAAGCAGTCCTAAACCTAGCTTGTTGGGAACACAAAGTTTCTTTTCAGTTGCAAACTCCACTCCATACATATATATGAGGAGGTAATAACAGCATCTCTGTTTTACAGTGAAAACTGCTGGAACTTCAAATCGGCACTAGGAAACAGACTGAGAAACCAGAGTAAAAGTTTCTCCTGCAACCCGTTCCCTTTGTGCTAGATGAACGAACGTCTCTCCTCATGCTCAGTTTTGAGAGAAAATTGTGTGTGAAAGCCGTCCTTCACCTAGCTTGTTGGGAACACAAAGTTTCTTTTCAGTTGCACACTCCACTCCATACATATATATGGGGAGGTAAAAACTCCAACTCTCTTTTACAGTGAAAACTGCAGGAAATTCAAACTTGCACTAGGAAAAACACTGAGAAACCAGAGTAATAGTTTCTCCTGCAACCCATACCCTTTGTGCTAGATAAACGAACGTCTCTCCACATGCTCAGTTGAGAGATAAGTGTGTGTGAAAGCCGTCCTTCACCTAGGTTGTTGGGAACACAAAGTTTCTTTTCAGTTGCAAACTGCTATCAGTACATATATATGGGGAGGTACAAACTCCAACTCGTTTTACAGTGAAAACTGCAGGAACTTAAAACCGGCACTAGGAAACAGACTAAGAAACCAGAGTAAAAGTTTCTCCTGAAACCCGTTCCTATTGTGCTAGATGAACGAACGTCTCTCCACATGCTCAGTTCTGAGAGATAAGTGTGTGTGAAAGCCGTACTTCCCTTAGCTTGTGGGGAACACAATGTTTCTATTCACTTGCAAACTCCACTCCATACATATATATGGGGAGGTACTAGCTCCAAATCGGTTTTACAGTGAAAAATGCAGGAACTTCAAACCGGCACTAGGAAACAGACTGAGAAACCAGAGTACAAGTTTCTCCTGCAAACAGTTCCCTTTGTGCTAGTTGAACGAACGTCACTCCACATGCTCAGTTCTGAGAGATAATTGTGTGTGAAATCCGTCCTTCACCTAGCTTGTTGGGAACACAAAGTTTCTTTTCAGTTGCAAACTCCACTCCATACATATAAATGGGGAGGTACTAGCACCAAATCGGATTTACAGTGAAAACAGCTAGAACTTCAAACCGGCACTAGGAAACAGACTGAGAATCCAGAGAAAAATTTTCACCTCCAACCCTTTCCCTTTATGCTAGATGAACGTACGTCTCTCCACATGCTCAGTTCTCAGAGATAAATGCGTGTGAAAGCCTTACTTCACCTAGATTTTTCTGAACACAAAGTATCTTTTCAGTTGCAAACTCCACTCCATACATATATATGGGGAGGTAATAGCTCCAACTCTGTTTTACAGTGAAAAATGCAGGAACATCAAACCGGCACTAGGAAACAGACTGAGAATCCTGAGTAAAAGTTTCTACTGCAAACCATTCCATTTGTGCTAGATGAACGAACGTCTCTCCACATGCTCAGATCTGAGAGATAAGTGTGTGTGAAAGCCGTCCTTCACCTAGCTTGTACTGAATACAAAGTTTCTTTTCAGTTGCAAATTCCACTCCATACATATATATGGGGAGGTACGAGCTCCAAGTCGGTTTTACAGTTAAAACTGCAAGAACTTCAAACCGGCATTAGGAAACAGACTGAGAAACCAGAGTATAAGTTACTCCTGCCACCCTTTCCCTTTGTGCTAGATGAACGAACGTATCTCCACATGCTCAGTTGTGAGAGATAAGTGTGTGTGAAAGCCGTCCTTCACCTAGCTTGTTGGGAACACAAAGTTTCTTTTCAGTTGCAAACTCCACTCCATACATATATAAGGGTAGGTACAAGCTCCAACTCGGTTTTACAGTGAAAACTGCAGGAACTTCAAACAGGCAGTAGGAAACAGACTGAGAAACCAGAGTAAAAGTTTCTCCTGCAACCCGTTCCATTTATGCTAGATGAACGAACGTCTCTCCACATGCTCAGTTCTGAGAGATAAGTGTGTGTGAAAGCCGTCCTTCACCTAGCTTGTTGGGAACACAAAAATTCTTTTCAGTTGCAAAGTACAATCCATACATATATATGGGGAGGTACTAACTTCAACTCGCTTTTACAGTGAAAACTGCAGGAACTTCAAACCGGCACTAGGAAACAGACTGAGAAACCAGAGTAAAAGTTTCTCCTGCAACCCGTTCCTATTGTGCTAGATGAACGAACGTCTCTCCACATGCTAAGTTCTGAGAGATAAGTGTGTGTGAAAGCCGTTCTTCACTTAGCTTGTTGGGAACACAATGTTTCTTTTCACTTGCAAACTCCACTCCATACATATATATGGGGAGGTACTAGCTCCAAATCGGTTATACAGTGAAAACTGCAGGAACTTCAAACCGGCAGTAGGAAACAGACTGAGAAACCAGAGTAAAAGTTTCTCCTGCAACCCGTTCCCTTTGTGCTAGATGAACGAAAGTCTCTCCACATGCTCATTTCTAAGAGATAAGTGTGTGTGAAAGCCGTCGTTCACCTAGCTTGTTGGGAACACAAAGTTTCTTTTCAGTTGCAAATCCAATCCATACATATATATGGGGAGGTACTAGCTCCAACTCGGTTTTACAGTGAAAACTGCAGGAACTTCAAACCGGCACTAGGAAACAGACTGAGAAACCAGACTAAAAGTTTCTCCTGCAACCAGATCCATTTGTGCTAGGTGAACAAACGTCTCTCCACATGCTCTGTTCTGAGAGATAAGTGTGTGTTAAAGCCGCCTTCAGCTAGCTTGTTGGGAACACAAAGTTTCTTTTCAGTTGAAACCCCACTCCATACATATATATGGGGAGGTACTAGCTCAAACTCGGTTTTACAGTGAAACCTGCAAGAACTTCAAACCGGCACTAGGAAACAGACTGAGAAACCTGAGGAAAAGTTTCTCCTGCAAACCTTTCCCTTTGTGCTAGATGAACATACGTCTCTCCACATGCTCAGTTCTGAGAGATAAGTGTGTGTGAATGCCGTACTTCACATAGCTTGTTGGGAACACAAAGTTTCTTTTCAGTTGCAAACTCCACTCCATACATATATATGGGGAGGTTCTAGCTTCAACTCAGTTTTACAGTGAAAACTGCACTAACTTCAAACCGGCAGTAGGAAACAGACAGAGAATCGAGAGTAAAATTTTCTCCTTCAAACAGTTCCCTATGTGCTAGATGAACGAACGTCTCTCCACATGCTCAGTTCTCAGAGATAAGTGTGTTTGAAAGCCATCATTCACCTAGCTTGTTGGGAACACAAAGTTTCTTTTCACTTAAAAACTCCACTCCATACATATATATGGGGAGGTACGAGCTCCAACTCGGTTTACAGTGAAAAGTGCAGGAACTTCAAACAGGCAGTAGGAAACAGACTGAGAAACCAGAGTATAAGTTTCTCCTGCAACCCGTTCCCTTTGTGCTAGATGAACGAACGTCTCTCCACATGCTCAGTTCTCAGAGATAAGTGTGTTTGAAAGCCATCCTTCACCTAGCTTGTTGGGAACACAAAGTTTCTTTTCACTTGCAAACACCACTCCATACATATATATGGGGAGGTACGAGCTCCAACTCGGTTTTACAGTGAAAACTGCAGGAACATCAAACCGGCAGTAGGAAACAGACTGAGAAACCAGAGTAAAAGTTTCTCCTGCAACCCGTTCCATTTGTGCTACATGAACGAACGTCTCTCCACATGCTCAGTTCTGAGAGATAATTGTGTGTGAAAGCCGTCCTTCACCTAGCTTGTTGGGAACACAAAGTTTCTTTTCAGTTGCAAACTCCACTCCATACATATATATTGGGAGGTAATAACTCCAACTCTGTTTTACAGTGAAAACTGCAGGAAATTCAAACTGGCACTAGGAAACACACTGAGAAACCAGAGTAATAGTTTCTCCTGCAACCCATACACTTTGTGCTAGATAAACGAAGGTCTCTCCACATGCTCAGTTCTGAGAGATAAGTGTGTATGAAAGCCGTCCTTCACCTAGCTTGTACTGAACACAAAGTTTCTTTTCAGTTGCAAACTCCACTCCATAGATATATATGGGGAGGTACTAGCTCCAACTCCATTTTACAGTGAAAACTGCAGGAACTTCAAACCGGCAGTAGGAAACAGTCTGAGAAACCAGAGAAAATTTTCAGCTGCAACCCGTTCCTATTTTGCTAGATGAACGATCGTCTCTCCACATGCTCAGTTCTGAGAGATAAGTGTGTGTGAAAGCCGCCCTTCACCTAGCTTGTTGGGAACACAATGTTTCTTTTCAGTTGCAAACTCCACTCCATACATATATATGGGTAGGTACTAGCTCCAACTCAGTTTTACAGTGTAAACTGCAGGAACTTCAAACCGGCAGTAGGAAACAGACGGAGAGACCAGAGTAAAAGTATCACCTGCAACCCGTTCCATTTGTGCTAGATGAACGAACGTCATTCCACATACTCAGTTCTGAGAGATAAGTGTGTATGAATGCCGTCCTTCACCTATCTTGTTAGGAACACAAAGTTTCTTTTCAGTTGCAAACTCCACTCCATACATTTATATGAGGAGGTACTAGCACCATCTCGGTTTTACAGTGAAAACTGCTGGAACTTCAAATCGGCACTAGGAAACAGACTGAGAAACCAGAGTAAAAGTTTCTCCTGCAACCCGTTCCCTTTGTGCTAGATGAACGAACGTCTCTCCACATGCGCAGTTCTGAGAGATAATTGTGTGTGAAAGCCGTACTTCACCTAGCTTGTTGGGAACACAAAGATTCTTTTCAGTTGCAAACTCCACTCCATACATATATATGGGGAGGTACTAGCTCCAACTCGGTTTTACAGAGAAAACTGCAGGAAATTCAAACTGGCACTAGGAAACACACTGAGAAAACAGAGTAATAGTTTCTCCTGCAACCCATACCCTTTGTGCTAGATGAACGAACGTCTCTCCACATGCTCAGTTCTGAGAGATAAGTGTGTGTGAAAGCCGTCCTTCACCTAACTTGTTGAGAAAACAAAGTTTCTTTTAAGTTGCAAACTCCACTCCATATATATATATGGGGAGGTACAAGCTCCAACACGGTTTTACAGTGAAAAATGCAGGAAATTCAAACCGTTACTAGGAAACAGACTGAGAAACCAGAGTAAAAGTTTCTCCTGCAAACCGTTCCCTTTGTGCTAGATGAACGAACGTCTCTGCACATGCTCAGTTCTGAGAGATAAGTGTGTATGAAATCCGACCTTCACCTAGCTTGTACTGAACACATAGTTCCTTTTCAGTTGCAAAATCCACTCCATACATATATATGGGGAGGTAATAACTCCAACTCGGTTTTACAGTGAAAACTGCAGGAAATTCAAACTGGCACTAGGAAACACACTGAGAAAACAGAGTAATAGTTTCTCCTGCAACCCATACCCTTTGTGCTAGATGAACGAACGTCTCTCCACATGCTCAGTTCTGAGAGATAAGTGTGTGTGAAAGCCGTCCTTCACCTAACTTGTTGGGAAAACAAAGTTTCTTTTAAGTTGCAAACTCCACTCCATATATATATATGGGGAGGTACAAGCTCCAACACGGTTTTACAGTGAAAAATGCAGGAAATTCAAACCGTTACTAGGAAACAGACTGAGAAACCAGAGTAAAAGTTTCTCCTGCAAACCGTTCCCTTTGTGCTAGATGAACGAACATCTCTGCACATGCTCAGTTCTGAGAGATAATTGTGTATGAAATCCGTCCTTCACCTAGCTTGTACTGAAAACATAGTTCCTTTTCAGTTGCAAATTCCACTCCATACATATATATGGGGATGTACTAGCTCCAAATCTGTTTACAGTGAAAACTGCAGGAACTTCAACCCGGTACTAGGATACAGAATGAGAAACAAGAGTAAAAGTTTCTCCTGCAACCCGTTCCCTTTGTGCTAGATGAACGAACGTCTCTCCACATGATCAGTTCTGAGAGATAAGTGTGTGTGAAAGCCGCCTTCACCTAGCTTGTTGGGAACACAAAGTTTCTTTTCAGTTGCAAACTCCACTCCATACATATATATGGGGTGGTACGAGCTCCAACTCGGTTTTACAGTGAAAACTGCAGGAACTTCAAACCGGCACTAGGAAACAGACTGAGAAACCTGAGTAAAAGTTTCTCCTGCAAACCTTTCCCTTTGTGCTAGATGAACGAACGTCTCTCCACATGCTCAGTACTGAGAGATAAGTGTGTGTGAAAGCCGTCCTTCACCTAGCTTGTTGGGAACACAAAGTTGCTTTTCAGTTGCAAACTCCACTCCATACATATATATGGGGATGTTCTAGCTTCAAATCAGTTTTACAGTGAAAACTGCAGGAAATTCAAACCGTCAGTAGGAAGCAGACAGAGAAACCAGAGTAAAAGTTTCTCCTTCAACCAGTTCCCTTTGTGCTAGATGAACGAACGTCTTTCCACATGTTCAGTTCTCAGAGATAAGTGTGTTTGAACGCCAACCTTCACCTAGCTTGTTGGGAACACAAAGTTTCTTTTCACTTGCAAACACCACTCCATACATATATATGGGGAGGTACGAGCTCCAACTCGGTTTTACAGTGAAAACTGCAGGAACATCAAACCGGCAGTAGGAAACAGACTTAGAAACCAGAGTAAAAGTTTCTCCTGCCACCCGTTTCATTTGTGCTAGATGAACGAACGTCACTCCACATGCTCAGTTCTGAGAGATAAGTGTGTATGAAAGACGTCCTTCACCTAGCTTGTTAGGAACACAAAGTTTCTTTTCGTTGCAAACTCCACTCCATACATATATATGATTATGTACTAGCACCATCTCTGTTTTACAGTGAAAACTGGTGGAACTTCAAATCGGCACTAGGAAACAGACTGAGAAACCAGAGTAAAAGTTTCTCCTGCAACCCGTTCCCTTTGTGCTAGATGAACGAACGTCTCTCCACATGCTCAGTTCTGAGAGATAATTGTGTGTGAAAGCCGTCCTTCATATAGCTTGTTGGGAACACAAAGTTTCTTTTCAGTTGCAAACTCCACTCCGTACATATATATGGGGAGGTAATAACTCCAACTCTGTTTTACAGTGAAAACTGCAGGAAAATCAAACTGGCACTAGGAAACACACTGAGAAACCAGAGTAATAGTTTCTCCTGCAACCCATACCCTTTGTGCTAGATAAACGAACGTCTCTCCACTTGCTCAGTTCTGAGAGATAAGTGTGTGTGAAAGCCGTCCTTCAGCTAAATTGTTGGGAACACAAAGTTTCTTTTAAGTTGCAAGCTCCACTCCATACATATATATGGGGAGGTACTAGCTCCAACTCCGTTTTACAGTGAAAAATGCAGGAAATTCAAACCGTTACTAAGAAACAGACTGAGAAACCAGAGTAAAAGTTTCTCCTGCAAACTGTTCCCTTTGTGCTAGATGAACGATCGTCTCTCCACATGCTCATTTCTGAGAGATAAGTGTGTATGAAACCGTCCTTCACCTAGCTTGTACTGAACACAAAGTTACTTTTCAGTTGCAAATTCCACTCCATACATATATATGGGGATGTACTATCTCCAAATCTGTTTACAGTGAAAACTGCAGGAACTTAAAACCGGTACTAGGATACAGACTGAGAAACCAGAGTAAAAGTTTCTCCTGCAACCCGTTCCCTTTGTGCTAGATGAACGAACGTTTCTCCACATGCTCAGTTCTGAGAGATAGTGTGTGTGAAAGCCGTCCTTCACTTAACTTGTTGGGAACACAAAGTTTCTTTTAAGTTGCAAACTCCACTCCATATATATATATGGGGAGGTACTAGCTCCAAATCTGTTTTACAGTGAAAACTGCAGGAAGTTCAAACCGGCACTAGGAAACAGACTGAGAAACCAGAGTAAAAGTTTCACCTGCAAACCATTCCCTTTGTGCTAGATGAACGAACGTCTCTCCACATGCTCAATTCTGAGAGATAAGTGTGTGTGAAATCCGTTCTTCACCTAGATTGTTGGGAACACAAAGTTTCTTTTCAGTTGCAAACTCCACTCCATATATATATATATGGGTAGGTACTAGCTTCAACTCGGTTTTAGAGTGAAAACTGCAGGAACTTCAAACCGGCAGTAGGAAACAGTCTGAGAAACCAGAGTAAAATTTTAACTTGCAACCCGTTCCCTTTGTGCTAGATGAACGAAAGTCTCTCCACATGCTCAGTTCTGAGAGTTAAGGGTGTGTGAAAGCCGTCCTTCACCTAGCTTGTTGGGAACACAAAGTTTCTTTTCAGTTGCAAACTCCACTCCATACATATATATGGGGAGGTTCTAGCTTCAACTCAGTTTTACAGTGAAAACTGAAGGAACTTCAAACCGGCAGTAGGAAACATACAGAGAAACCAGAGTAAAAGTTTCTCCTTCAACCAGTTCCCTTTGTGATAAATGAACGAACATCTCTCCACATGCTCATTTCTCAGATATAAGTGTGTTTGAAAGCCATCCTTCACCTATCTTGTTGGGAACACAAAGTTTCTTTTCACTTTCAAACTCCACTCCATACATATATATGGGGAGGTACGAGCTCCAACACGGTTTTACAGTGAAAACTGCAGGAACTTCAAACCGGCATTAGGAAACAGACTGAGAAACCAGAGTATAAGTTTGTCCTGCAACCCGTTCCCTTTGTGCTAGATGAACGAAAGTCTCCCCACATGCTCAGTTCTAAGAGATAAGTGTGTGTAAAAGCCGTCCTTCACCTAGCTTGTTGGGAACACAAAGTTACTTTTCAGTTGCAAACTCCACTCCATACATATATATCGGGAGGTACTAGCTCAAACTCGGTTTTACAGTGAAAACTGCAGGAACTTCAAACCGGCAGTAGGAAACAGACAGAGAAACCAGAGTTATAGTTTCTCCTTCAACCAGTTCCCTTTGGGCTAGATGAACGAACGTCTTTCCACATGCTCAGTTCTCAGAGATAAGTGTGTTTGAAAGCCATCCTTCACCTAGCTTGTTGGGAACACAAAGTTTCTTTTCACTTGCAAACACCACTCCATACATATATATGGGGAGGTACGAGCTCCAACTCGGTTTTACAGTGAAAACTGCAGGAACATCAAACCGGCAGTAGGAAACAGACTGAGAAACGAGAGTAAAAGTTTCTCCTGCAACCCGTTCCATTTGTGCTAGATGAACGAACGTCACTCCACATGCTCAGTTCTGAGAGATAAGTGTGGATGAAAGCCGTCCTTCACCTAGCTTGTTAGGAACACCAATTTTCTTTTCAGTTGCAAACTCCCCTCCATATATATATATGAGGAGGTACTAGCACCATCTCGGTTTTACAGTGAAAACTGCTGGAACTTCAAATCGGCACTAGGAAACAGACTGAGAAACCAGAGTAAAAGTTTCTCCTGCAACCCGTTCCCTTTTTGCTAGATGAACGAAAGTCTCTCCACATGCTCAATTCTGAGAGATAATTGTGTGTGAAAGCCGTCATTCACCTAGCTTGTTGGAAACACAAAGTTTCTTTTCAGTTGCAAATTCCACTCCATACATATATATGGGGAGGTAGTAACTCCAACTCTGTTTTACAGTGAAAACTGCAGGAAATTCAAACTGGCACTAGGAAACACACTGAGAAACCAGAGTAATAGTTTCTCCTGCAACCCATTCCCTTTGTGCTAGATGAACGAAAGTCTCTCCACATGCTCAGTTGTGAGAGATAAGTGTGTGTGAAATCCGTCCTTCACCTAGATTGTTGGGAACACAAAGTTTCTTTTCAGTTGCAAAATCCACTCCATACATATATATGGGGAGGTACTAGCTCCAACTCGCTTTTACAGTGAAAACTGCAGGAACTTCAAACCGGCAGTAGGAAACAGTCTGAGAAACCAGAGTAAAATTTTCACTTGCAACCCGTTCCCTTTGTGCTAGATGAACGAATGTCTCTCCACATGCTCTGTTCTGAGAGATAAGTGTGTGTGAAAGCCGTCCTTCACCTAGCTTGTTGGGAACACAAAGTTTCTTTTCAGTTGCAACTCCACTCCATACATATATATGGGGAGGTTCTAGCTTCAACTCAGTTTTACAGTAAAAACTGCAGGAACTTCAAACCGGCAGTAGGAAACAGACAGAGAAACCAGAGTAAAAGTTTCCCTTCAACCAGTTCCCTTTGTGCTAAATCAACGAACGTCTCTCCACATGCTGATTTCTCAGAGATAAGTGTGTTTGAAAGCCATCCTTCACCTAGCTTGTTGGGAACACAAAGTTTCTTTTCACTTTCAAACTCCACTCCATACATATATATGGGGTGGTACGAGCTCCAACTCGGTTTTACAGTGAAAACTGCAGGAACTTCAAACCGGCAGTAGGAAACAGACTGAGAAACCAGAGTAAATGTTTCTCCTGCAACCTGTTCCCTTTGTGCTAGATGAACGAAAGTCTCTCCACATGCTCAGTTCTGAGAGATAAGTGTGTGTGAAAGCCTTCCTTAACCTAACTTGTACTGAACACAAAGATTCTTTTCAGATGCAAATTCCAATCAATACATATATATGGGGAGGTACTAGCTCCAAATCTGTTTTACAGTGAAAACTGCAGGAAGTTCAACCCGGCACTAGGAAACAGAATGAGAAACCAGAGTAAAATTTTCTCCTGCAACCCATTCCCTTTGTGCTAGATGAACGAACGTCTCTCTACATGCTCAGTTCTGAGAGATAAGTGTGTGTGAAATCCGTCCTTCACCTAGCTTGTTGGGAACACAAAGTTTCTTTTCAGTTGCAAACTCCAATCCATACATATATATGGGGAGGTACTAGCTCCAACTCGTTTTTACAGTGAAATCTGTAGTAACTTCAAACCGGTACTAGGAAACAGACTAAGAAACCAGAGTAAAAGTTTCTCCTGCAACCCGTTCCCTTTGTGCTAGATGAACAAACGTCTCTCCACATGCTCTGTTCTGAGAGATAAGTGTGTGTCAAAGCCGCCTTCAGCTAGCTTGTTGGGAACACAAAGATTCTTTTCAGTTGCAAACCCCACTCCATACATATATATGGGTAGGTACTAGCTCAAACTCGGTTTTACAGTGAAACCTGCAAGAACCTCAAACCGGCACTAGGAAACAGACTGAGAAACCTGAGTAAAAGTTTCTCCTGCAAACCTTTCCCTTTGTGCTAGATGAACGAACGTCTCTCCACATGCTTAGTTCTGAGAGATAAGTGTGTGTGAAAGCCGTACTTCACATAGCTTGTTGGGATCACAATGTTTGTTTTCACTTGCAAACTCCACTCCATACATATATATGGGGAGGTACGAGCTCCAACTCGGTTTTACATTGAAAACTGCAGGAACTTCAAACCGGCAGTAGGAAACAGACTGAGAAACCAGAGTAAAATTTATCCTGCAACCCGTTCCCTTTGTGCTAGATGAACGAAAGTCTCTCCACATGCTCAGTTCTGAGAGATAAGTGTGTGTGAAAGCCTTCCTTAACCTAACTTGTACTGAACACAAAGATTCTTTTCAGATGCAAATTCCAATCAATACATATATATGGGGAGGTACTAGCTCCAAATCTGTTTTACAGTGAAAACTGCAGGAAGTTCAACCCGGCACTAGGAAACAGAATGAGAAACCAGAGTAAAATTTTCTCCTGCAACCCATTCCCTTTGTGCTAGATGAACGAACGTCTCTCTACATGCTCAGTTCTGAGAGATAAGTGTGTGTGAAATCCGTCCTTCACCTAGCTTGTTGGGAACACAAAGTTTCTTTTCAGTTGCAAACTCCAATCCATACATATATATGGGGAGGTACTAGCTCCAACTCGTTTTTACAGTGAAATCTGTAGTAACTTCAAACCGGTACTAGGAAACAGACTAAGAAACCAGAGTAAAAGTTTCTCCTGCAACCCGTTCCCTTTGTGCTAGATGAACAAACGTCTCTCCACATGCTCTGTTCTGAGAGATAAGTGTGTGTCAAAGCCGCCTTCAGCTAGCTTGTTGGGAACACAAAGATTCTTTTCAGTTGCAAACCCCACTCCATACATATATATGGGTAGGTACTAGCTCAAACTCGGTTTTACAGTGAAACCTGCAAGAACCTCAAACCGGCACTAGGAAACAGACTGAGAAACCTGACTAAAAGTTTCTCCTGCAAACCTTTCCCTTTGTGCTAGATGAACGAACGTCTCTCCACATGCTTAGTTCTGAGAGATAAGTGTGTGTGAAAGCCGTACTTCACATAGCTTGTTGGGATCACAATGTTTGTTTTCACTTGCAAACTACACTCCATACATATATATGGGGAGGTACGAGCTCCAACTCGGTTTTACATTGAAAACTGCAGGAACTTCAAACCGGCAGTAGGAAACAGACTGAGAAACCAGAGTAAAATTTATCCTGCAACCCGTTCCCTTTGTGCTAGATGAACGAAAGTCTCTCCACATGCTCAGTTCTGAGAGATAAGCGTGTGTGAAAGCCGTCTTTAACCTAGCTTGTACTGAACACAAAGATTCTTTTCAGATGCAAATTCCATTCAATATATATATATGGGGAGGTACTAGCTCCAAATCTGTTTTACAGTGAAAACTGCTGGAACTTCAAACCGGCAGTAGGAAACAGACAGATAAACCAGAGTAAAAGTTTCTCCTTCAAACAATTCCCTTTGTGCTAGATGAACGAACGTCTCTCCACATGCTCAGTTCTCAGAGATAAGTGTGTTTGAAAGCCATCCTTCACCTAGCTTGTTGGGAACACAAAGTTTCTTTTCACTTTCAAACTCCACTCCATACATATATATGGGGAGGTACGAGTTCCAACTCGCTTTTACAGTGAAAACTGCAGGAACTTCAAACCGGCACTAGGAAACAGACTGAGAAACCAGAGTAAAAGTTTCTACGGCAACCCGTTCCTTTGAGCTAGATGAACGAAAGTCTCTCCACATGCTCAGTTCTGAGAGATAATTGTGAGTGAAATCCGTCCTTCACCTAGCTTGTTGGGAACACAAAGATTCTTTTCATTTGCAAACTCCAATCGATACATATATATGGGGATGTACTAGCTCCAACTCGTTTTTACAGTGAAATCTGCAGTAACTTCAAAAAGGTACTAGGAAACAGACTAAGAAACCAGAGTAAAAGTTTCTCCTGCAACCCGTTCCCTTTGTGCTAGATGAACAAACGTCTATCCACATGCTCTGTTCTGAGAGATAATTGTGTGTGAAAGCCGTACTTCACATAGCTTGTTGGGATCACAATGTTTCTTTTCACTTGCAAACTACACTCCATACATATATATGGGGAGGTACTAGCTCGAACTCGGTTTTACAGTGAAAACTGCAGGAACTTCAAACCGGCAGTAGGAAACAGTCTGAGTAACCAGAGTAAAATTTTCACCTGCAACCCGTTCCCTTTGTGCTAGATGACCGAACGTCTCTCCACATGCTCAGTTCTGAGAGATAAGTGTGTGTGAAAGCCGTCCTTAACCTAGCTTGTACTTAACACAAAGATTCTTTTCAGTTGCAAATTCCACTCCATACATATATATGGGGAGGTACTAGCTCCAAATCTGTTTTAAAGTGAAAACTGCAGGAACTTCAAACCGGTACTAGGAAACAGAGTGAGAAAACAGAGTAAAAGTTTCTCCTGCAACATGTTCCCATTGTGCTAGATGAACGAACGTCTCTCCACATGCTCAGTTCTGAGAGATAAGTGTGTGTGAAAGCCGCCTTCACCTAGCTTGTTGGGAACACAAAGTTTCTTTTCAGTTGCAAACTCCACTCCATACATATATATGGGGAGGTACTAGCACCAACTTGGTTTTACAGTGAAAACTGCAGGAACTTCAAACCGGCAGTAGGAAACAGACTGAGAAACCAGAGTAAAAGTTTCTCCTGCAACCCGTTCCCTCTGTGCTAGATGAACGAAAGTCTCTCCACATGCTCAGTTCTGAGAGATAAGTGTGTGTGAAAGCCGTCCTTCACCTAGCTTGTTGGGAACACAAAGTTTCTTTTCAGTTGCAACTCCACTCCATACATATATATGGGGAGGTTCTAGCTTCAACTCAGTTTTACAGTAAAAACTGCAGGAACTTCAAACCGGCAGTAGGAAACAGACAGAGAAACCAGAGTAAAGTTTCCTTCAACCAGTTCCCTTTGTGCTAAATCAACGAACGTCTCTCCACATGCTGATTTCTCAGAGATAAGTGTGTTTGAAAGCCATCCTTCACCTAGCTTGTTGGGAACACAAAGTTTCTTTTCACTTTCAAACTCAACTCCATACATATATATGGGGTGGTACGAGCTCCAACTCGGTTTTACAGTGAAAACTGCAGGAACTTCAAACCGTCAGTAGGAAACAGACTGAGAAACCAGAGTAAATGTTTCTCCTGCAACCTGTTCCCTTTGTGCTAGATGAACGAAATTCTCTCCACATGCTCAGTTCTGAGAGATAAGTGTGTGTGAAAGCCTTCCTTAACGTAACTTGTACTGAACACAAAGATTCTTTTCAGATGCAAATTCCAATCAATACATATATATGGGGAGGTACTATCTCCAAATCTGTTTTACAGTGAAAACTGCAGGAAGTTCAACCCGGCACTAGGAAACAGAATGAGAAACCAGAGTAAAATTTTCTCCTGCAACCCATTCCCTTTGTGCTAGATGAACGAACGTCTCTCTACATGCTCAGTTCTGAGAGATAAGTGTGTGTGAAATCCGTCCTTCACCTAGCTTGTTGGGAACACAAAGTTTCTTTTCAGTTGCAAACTCCAATCCATACATATATATGGGGAGGTACTAGCTCCAACTCGTTTTTACAGTGAAATCTGTAGTAACTTCAAACCGGTACTAGGAAACAGACTAAGAAACCAGAGTAAAAGTTTCTCCTGCAACCCGTTCCTTTTGTGCTAGATGAACAAACGTCTCTCCACATGCTCTGTTCTGAGAGATAAGTGTGTGTCAAAGCCGCCTTCAGCTAGCTTGTTGGGAACACAAAGATTCTTTTCAGTTGCAAACCCCACTCCATACATATATATGGGTAGGTACTAGCTCAAACTCGGTTTTACAGTGAAACCTGCAAGAACCTCAAACCGGCACTAGGAAACAGACTGAGAAACCTGAGTAAAAGTTTCTCCTGCAAAACTTTCCCTTTGTGCTAGATGAACGAACGTCTCTCCACATGCTCAGTTCTGAGAGATAAGTGTGTGTGAAAGCCGTACTTCACATAGCTTGTTGGGATCACAATGTTTGTTTTCACTTGCAAACTCCACTCCATACATATATATGGGGAGGTACGAGCTCCAACTCGGTTTTACATTGAAAACTGCAGGAACTTCAAACCGGCAGTAGGAAACAGACTGAGAAACCAGAGTAAAAGTTTCTCCTGCAACCCGTTCCCTTTGTGCTAGATGAACGAAAGTCTCTCCACATGCTCAGTTCTGAGAGATAAGCGTGTGTGAAAGCCGTCTTTAACCTAGCTTGTACTGAACACAAAGATTCTTTTCAGATGCAAATACCATTCAATATATATATATGGGGAGGTACTAGCTCCAAATCTGTTTTACAGTGAAAACTGCAGGAATTTCAAACCGGCAGTAGGAAACAGACAGAGAAACCAGAGTAAAAGTTTCTCCTTCAAACAATTCCCTTTGTGCTAGATGAACGAACGTCTCTCCACATGCTCAGTTCTCAGAGATAAGTGTGTTTGAAAGCCATCCTTCACCTAGCTTGTTGGGAACACAAAGTTTCTTTTCACTTTCAAACTCCACTCCATACATATATATGGGGAGGTACGAGCTCCAACTCGCTTTTACAGTGAAAACTGCAGGAACTTCAAACCGGCACTAGGAAACAGACTGAGAAACCAGAGTAAAAGTTTCTACTGCAACCCGTTCCTTTGAGCTAGATGAACGAAAGTCTCTCCACATGCTCAGTTCTGAGAGATAAGTTTGTGTGAAATCCGTCCTTCACCTAGCTTGTTGGGAACACAAAGATTCTTTTCATTTGCAAACTCCAATCAATACATATATATGGGGAGGTACTAGCTCCAACTCGTTTTTACAGTGAAATCTGCAGTAACTTCAAAAAGGTACTAGGAAACAGACTAAGAAACCAGAGTAAAAGTTTCTCCTGCAACCCGTTCCCTTTGTGCTAGATGAACAAACGTCTCTCCACATGCTCTGTTTTGAGAGATAATTGTGTGTGAAAGCCGTACTTCACATAGCTTGTTGGGATCACAATGTTTCTTTTCACTTGCAAACTACACTCCATACATATATATGGGGAGGTACTAGCTCCAACTCGGTTTTACAGTGAAAACTGCAGTAACTTCAAACCGGCAGTAGGAAACAGTCTGAGTAACCAGAGTAAAATTTTCACGTGCAACCCGTTCCCTTTGTGCTAGATGAACGAACGTCTCTCCACATGCTCAGTTCTGAGAGATAAGTGTGTGTGAAAGCCGTCCTTAACCTAGCTTGTACTTAACACAAAGATTCTTTTCAGTTGCAAATTCCACTCCATACATATATATGGGGAGGTACTAGCTCCAAATCTGTTTTAAAGTGAAAACTGCAGGAACTTCAAACCGGTACTAGGAAACAGACTGAGAATACAGAGTAAAAGTTTCTCCTGCAACATGTTCCCATTGTGCTAGATGAACGAACGTCTCTCCACATGCTCAGTTCTGAGAGATAAGTGTGTGTGAAAGCCGCCTTCACCTAGCTTGTTGGGAACACAAAGTTTCTTTTCAGTTGCAAACTCCACTCCATACATATATATGGGGAGGTACTAGCACCAACTTGGTTTTACAGTGAAAACTGCAGGAACTTCAAACCGGCAGTAGGAAACAGACTGAGAAACCAGAGTAAAAGTTTCTCCTGCAACCCGTTCCCTCTGTGGTAGATGAACGAACGTCTCTCCACATGCTCAGTTCTGAGAGATAAGTGTGTGTGAAAGCCTTCCTTAACCTAGCTTGTACTGAATACAAAGATTCTTTTCAGATGCAAATTCCAATCAATACATATATATGGGGAGGTACTAGCTCCAAATCTGTTTTACAGTGAAAACTGCAGGAATTTCAACCCGGCACTAGGAAACAGAATGAGAAACCAGAGTAAAATTTTCTCCTGCAACCCATTCCTTTGTGCTAGATGAACGAACGTCTCTCCACATGCTCAGTTCTGAGAGATAAGTGTGTGTGAAATCCGTCCTTAACCTAGCTTGTTGGGAACACAAAGTTTCTTTTCAGTTGCAAACTCCAATCCATACATATATATGGGGAGGTACTAGCACCAACTCGTTTTTACAGTGAAATCTGTAGTAACTTCAAACCGGTACTAGGAAACAGACTAAGAAACCAGAGTAAAAGATTCTCCTGCAACCCGTTCCCTTTGTGCTAGATGAACAAACGTCTCTCCACATGCTCTGTTCTGAGAGATAAGTGTGTGTCAAAGCCGCCTTCAGCTATCTTGTTGGGAACACAAAGATTCTTTTCAGTTGCAAACCCCACTCCATACATATATATGGGGAGGTACTAGCTCAAACTCGGTTTTACAGTGAAACCTGCAAGAACCTCAAACCGGCACTAGGAAACAGACTGAGAAACCTGAGTAAAAGTTTCTCCTGCAAACCTTTCCCTTTGTGCTAGATGAACGAACGTCTCTCCACATGCTCAGTTCTGAGAGATAAGTGTGTGTGAAAGCCGTACTTCACATAGCTTGTTGGGATCACAATGTTTGTTTTCACTTGCAAACTCCACTCCATACATATATATGGGGTGGTACGAGCTCCAACTCGGTCTTACATTGAAAACTGCAGGAACTTCAAACCGGCAGTAGGAAACAGACTGAGAAACCAGAGTAAAAGTTTCTCCTGCAACCCGTTCCCTTTGTGCTAGATGAACGAAAGTCTCTCCACATGCTCAGGTCTGAGAGATAAGCGTGTGTGAAAGCCGTCCTTAACCTAGCTTGTACTGAACACAAAGATTCTTTTCAGATGCAAATTCCATTCAATATATATATATGGGGATGTACTAGCTCCAAATCTGTTTTACAGTGAAAACTGCAGGAAGTTCAAACCGGCACTAGGAAAAAGACTGAGAAACCATAGTAAAATTTTCACCTGCAAACCATTCCCTTTGTGCTAGATGAACGAACGTCTCTCCACATGCTCAGTTCTGAGAGATAAGTGTGTGTGAAATCCGTCCTTCAACTAGCTTGTTGGGAACACAAAGTTTCTTTTCAGTTGCAAACTATAATCCATACATATATATGGGGAGGTACTAGCCCCAACTCGTTTTTACAGTGAAATCTGTAGTAACTTCAAACCGGTACTAGGAAACCGACTAAGAAACTAGAGTAAAAGTTTCTCCTGCAACACGTTCCCTTTGTGCTAGATGAACAAACGTCTCTCCACTTGCTCTGTTCTGAGAGATAAGTGTGTGTGAACGCCGACTTCAGCTATCTTGTTGGGAAAACAAAGATTCTTTTCAGTTGCAAACCCCACTCCATACATATATATGGGGAGGTACTAGCCCCAAATCGGTTTTACAGTGAAAACTGCAGGAACTTCAAACCGGCAGTAGGAAACAGTCTGAGAAACCAGAGTAAAATTTTCACCTGCAACCCGTTCCCTTTGTGCTAGATGAACGAACGTCTCTCCACATGCTCAGTTCTGAGAGATAAGTGTGTGTGAAAGCCGTCCTACACCTAGCTTGTTGGGAACACAAAGTTTCTTTTCAGTTGCAAACTCCACTCCATACATATATATGGTTAGGTTCTAGCTTCAACTCAGTTTTACAGTGAAAACTGCAGGAACTTCAAACCGGCAGTAGGAAACAGACAGAGAAACCAGAGTAAAAGTTTCTCCTTCAAACAATTCCCTTTGTGCTAGATGAACGAACGTCTCTCCACATGCTCAGTTCTCAGAGATAAGTGTGTTTGAAAGCCATCCTTCACCTAGCTTGTTGGGAACACAAAGTTTCTTTACACTTTCAAACTCCACTCCATACATATATATGGGGAGGTACGAGCTCCAACTCGCTTTTACAGTGAAAACTGCAGGAACTTCAAACCGGCAGTAGGAAACAGTCTGAGTAACCAGAGTAAAATTTTCACCTGCAACCCGTTCCCTTTGTGCTAGATGAACGAACGTCTCTCCATATGCTCAGTTCTGAGAGATAAGTGTGTGTGAAAGCCGTCCTTAACCTAGCTTGTACTTAACACAAAGATTCTTTTCAGTTGCAAATTCCACTCCATACATATATATGGGGAGGTACTAGCTCCAAATCTGTTTTAAAGTGAAAACTGCAGGAACTTCAAACCGGTACTAGGAAACAGACTGAGAAAACAGAGTAAAAGTTTCTCCTGCAACATGTTCCCATTGTGCTAGATGAACGAACGTCTCTCCACATGCTCAGTTCTGAGAGATAAGTGTGTGTGAAAGCCGCCTTCACCTAGCTTGTTGGGAACACAAAGTTTCTTTTCAGTTGCAAACTCCACTCCTTACATATATATGGGGAGGTACTAGCACCAACTTGGTTTTACAGTGAAAACTGCAGGAACTTCAAACCGGCAGTAGGGAACTGACTGAGAAACCAGAGTAAAAGTTTCTCCTGCAACCCGTTCCCTTTGTGCTAGATGAACGAACGTCTCTCCACATGCTCAGTTCTGAGAGATAAGTGTGTGAGAAAGCCGTCCTTCAACTAGCTTGTTGGGAACACAAAGTTTCTTTTCAGTTGCAAACTATAATCCATACATATATATGGGGAGGTACTAGCTCCAACTCGTTTTTACAGTGAAATCTGTAGTAACTTCAAACCGGTACTAGGAAACCGACTAAGAAACTAGAGTAAAAGATTCTCCTGCAACACGTTCCCTTTGTGCTAGATGAACAAACGTCTCTCCACTTGCTCTGTTCTGAGAGATAAGTGTGTGTGAACGCCGACTTCAGCTATCTTGTTGGGAAAACAAAGATTCTTTTCAGTTGCAAACCCCACTCCATACATATATATGGGGAGGTACTAGCTCCAACTCGGTTTTACAGTGAAAACTGCAGGAACTTCAAACCGGCAGTAGGAAACAGTCTGAGAAACCAGAGTAAAATTTTCACCTGCAACTCGTTCCCTTTGTGCTAGATGAACGAACGTCTCTCCACATGCTCAGTTCTGAGAGATAAGTGTGTGTGAAAGCCGTCCTTCACCTAGCTTGTTGTGAACACAAAGTTTCTTTTCAGTTGCAAACTCCACTCCATACATATATATGGTTAGGTTCTAGCTTCAACTCAGTTTTACAGTGAAAACTGCAGGAACTTCAAACCGGCAGTAGGAAACAGACAGAGAAACCAGAGTAAAAGTTTCTCCTTCAAACAATTCCCTTTGTGCTAGATGAACGAACGTCTCTCCACATGCTCAGTTCTCAGAGATAAGTGTGTTTGAAAGCCATCCTTCACCTAGCTTGTTGGGAACACATAGTTTCTTTTCACTTTCAAACTCCACTCCATACATATATATGGGGAGGTACGAGCTCCAACTCGCTTTTACAGTGAAAACTGCAGGAACTTCAAACCGGCACTAGGAAACAGACTGAGAAACCAGAGTAAAAGTTTCTACTGCAACCCGTTCCTTTGTGCTAGATGAACGAAAGTCTCTCCACATGCTCAGTTCTGAGACATAAGTGTGTGTGAAAGCCGTCCTTCACCTAGCTTGTTGGGAGCACAAAGTTTCTTTTCAGTTGCAAACTCCACTCCATACATATATATGGGGAGGTACTAGCTCCAAATCTGTTTTAAAGTGAAAACTGCAGGAACTTCAAAAAGGTACTAGGAAACAGACTAAGAAACCAGAGTAAAAGTTTCTCCTGCAACCCGTTCCCTTTGTGCTAGATGAACAAACGTCTCTCCACATGCTCTGTTCAGAGAGATAATTGTGTGTGAAAGCCGTACTTCACATAGCTTGTTGGGATCACAATGTTTCTTTTCACTTGCAAACTACACTCCATACATATATATGGGGAGGTACTAGCTCCAACTCGGTTTTACAGTGAAAACTGCAGGAACTTCAAACCGGCAGTAGGAAACAGTCTGAGTAACCAGAGTAAACTTTTCACCTGCAACCCGTTCCCTTTGTGCTAGATGAACGAACGTCTCTCCACATGCTCAGTTCTGAGAGATAAGTGTGTGTGAAAGCCGTCCTTCAAATAGCTAGTTGGGAACACAAAGTTTCTTTTCAGTTGCAAACTCCACTCCATACATATATATGGGGAGGTTCTAGCTTCAACTCCCTTTTACAGTGAAAACTGCAGGAACTTCAAACCGGCTGTAGGAAATAGACTGAGAAACCAGAGTAAAAGTTTCTCCTGCAACCCTTTCCCTTTCTGTTAGATGAATGAACGTCTCTCCACATGCTCAGTTCTCAGAGATAATTGTGTGTGAAAGCCATCTTTCACCTAGCTTGTTGGGAACACAAAGTTTCTTTTCACTTGCAAATTCCAGTCCATACATATATATGGGGAGGTACGAGTTCCAAATCGGTTTTACAGTGAAAACTGCAGGAACTTCAAACCGGCAGTAGGAAACAGACTGAGAAACCAGATTAATAGTTTCTCCTGCAACCCTTTCCCTTTCTGCTAGATGAATGAACGTCTCTCCACATGCTAAGTTCTGAAAGATAATTGTGTGTGAAAGCCGTCCTTCACCTGTCTTGTACTGAACACAAAGTTTCTTTTCAGTTGCAAAATCCACTCCATAAATATATATGGGGTGGTACAAGCTAGAAATCGGTTTTACAGTGAAAACTGCAGGAAATTCAAACCGGTAATAGGAAACAGACTGAGAAACCAAAGTAAAAGTTTCTCTTGCAACACGTTCCCTTTGTGCTAGATGAACGAACGTCTCTCCACATGCTCAGTTCTGAGAGATAAGTGTGTGTGAAAGCCGCCTTCACCTAGCTTGTTGGGAACACAAAGTTTCTTTTCATTTGCAAACTCCACTCCATACATATATATGGGTAGGTACTAGCTCCAACTCGGTTTTACAGTGAAATCTGCAGGAACTTCAAACCGGCAGTAGGAAACACACTGAGATACCACAGTAAAAGTTTCTCCTGCAACCATTTCCCTTTGTGCTAGATGAACCAAAGTCTCTCCACATGCTCAGTTCTGAGAGATAAGTGTGTGTGAAAGCCGCCTTCACCTAGCTTGTTGGGAACACAAAGTTTCTTTTCAGTTTCAAACTCCACTCCATACATATATATGGGGAGGTACGAGCTCCAACTCGGTTTTACAGTGAAATCTGCAGGAACTTCAAACCGGCAGTAGGAAACACACTGAGATACCACAGTAAAAGTTTCTCCTGCAACCCTTTCCCTTTGTGCTAGATGAACGAAAGTCTCTCCACATGGTCAGTTCTGAGAGATTTGTGTGTGTGATTGCCTCCCTTAAACTAGCTTGTACTGAACACAAAGTTTATTTTCAGTTGCAAATTCCACTCCATACATATATATGCGTAGGTACAGTTCCAAATATGTTTTACAGGTAAACCTGAAGGAAGTTCATACCGGCACTAGGGAACAGACTGAGAAACCAGAGTAAAAGTTTCTCCTGCAACCCGTTCCCTTTGTGCTAGATGAACGAACGTCTCTCCACATGCTCAGTTCTGACAGATAAGTGTGTGTGAAAGCCGCCTTCAACTAGCTTGTTGGGTACACAATGTTTCTTTTCAGTTGCAAACACCAATCCATACATATATATGGGGAGGTACTAGCTCCAACTCGGTTTTACAGTGAAACCTGCAGGAACTTCAAACCGGCACTAGGAAACAGACTGAGAAACCAGAGAAAGTTTTCACCTGCAACACGTACCCTTTGTGCTAGATGAACGAATGTCTCTCCACATGCTCATTTCTGAGAGATAAGTGTGTGTGAAAGCCGTCCTTCACCTAGCTTGATGGGAACAAAAAGTTTATTTTCAGTTGCTAACTCCACTCCATACATATATAAGGGGAGGTACTAGCTCCAACTCGGTTTTACAGTGAAAACTGCAGGAACTTCAAACCGGCAGTAGGAAACAGTCTGAGAAACAAGAGTATGATTTTCACCTGCAATCCATTCCCTTTGTGCTAGATGAACGAACGTCTCTCCACATGCTCAGTTCTGAGAGATAAGTGTGTGTGAAAGCCGTCCTACACCTAGCTTGTTGGGATCACAAAATTTCTTTCAGTTGCAAACTCCAATCCATACATATATATGGGGAGGTACTAGCTATAACTCTGTTTTACAGTGAAAACTGCAGGAACTTCAAACCGGCTGTAGGAAACACACTGAGAAACCAGAGTAAAAGTTTCTCCTGCAACCCGTTCCCTTTGTGCTAGATGAACGAGCGTCTATCCTCATGCTCAGTTCTGAGAGGTAGGTGAGTGTGAAAGCCATTTTTCACCAAGCTTGTTGGGAAAACAAAGTATCTTTTCACTTGCAAACTCCATTCCATACATATATATGGGGAGGTACGAGCTCCAACTCGGTTTTACATTGAACACTGCAGGAACTCAAACCGGCAGTAGGAAACACACTGAGATACCAGAGTATAAGTTTCTCCTACAACCCGTTCCCTTTGTGCTAGATGAACGAAAGTCTCTCCACATGCTCAGTTCTGAGAGATTTGTGTGTGTGATAGCCGTCCTTCAACTAGCTTGTACTTAACACAAAGTTTCTTTTCAGTTGCAAATTCCACTCCATACATATATATGGGGAAGGACAGCTCCAAATCTGTTTTACAGGTAAAACTGCAGGAAGTTCAAACCGGCACTAGGAAACAGACTGAGAAACCACAGTAAAAGTTTCTCCTGCAACCCGTTCCCTTTGTGCTAGATGAACGAACGTCTCTCCACATGCTCAGTTCTGAGAGATAAGTGTGTGTGAAAGCCGCCTTCAACTAGCTTGTTGGGAACACAATGTTTCTTTTCTGTTGCAAACCCCAATCCATACATATATATGGGGAGGTACTAGCTCCAACTCGGTTTTACAGTGAAACCTGCAGGAACTTCAAACCGGCACTAGGAGACAGACTGAGAAACCAGAGTAAAATTTTCTCCTGCAAACCGTTCCTTTTGTGCTAGATGAACGAACGTCTCTCCACAAGCTCAGTTCTGAGAGATTAATGTGTGTGAAAGCCATCCTTCAACTAGCTTGTTGGGAACACAAAGTCTTTTCAGTTGAGAACTCCAATCCATACATATATATGGGGAGGTACTAGCTCCAACTCGGTTTTACAGTGAAAACTGCAGGAACTTCAAACCGGCAGTAGGAAACAGTCTGAGAAACCAGAGTAAAATTTTCACCTGCAACCAGTTCCCTTTGTGCTAGATGAACGAACGTCTCTCCACATGCTCAGTTCTGAGGGATAAGTGTGTGTGAAAGCCGTCCTTCACCTAGCTTGCTGGGAACACAAAGTTTCTTTTCAGTTGCAAACTCCAATCCATACATATATATGGGGAGGTACCAGCTCCAACTCTGTTTTACAGTGAAAACTGCAGGAACTTCAAACAGGCAGTAGGAAACAGACTGAGAAACCAGAGTAAATGTTTCTCTTGCAACCCATTCCCTTTGTGCTAGATGAACGAACGTCTCTCCACATGCTCAGATCTGAGAGATAAGTGTGTGTGAAAGCCATCCTTCACCTAGCTTGTTGGGAACACAAAGTTTCTTTTCACTTGCAAACTCCACACCATACATATATATGGGTAGGTACGAGCTCCAACTCTGTTTTACAGTGAAAAGTGCAGGAAGTTAAAATCGGCAGTAGGAAACAGACTGAGAAACCAGAGTAAATTTTCTCGTGCAACCCTTTCCCTTTGTGCTAGATGAACGAACGTCTCTCCACATGCTCAGTTCTGAGAGATAAGTGTGTGTGAAATCCTTCCTTCACCTAGCTGGTTGGGAACACAAAGATCCTTTTCAGTTGCAAACTCCAATCCATACATATATATGGGTAGGTACTAGCTCCAACTCGCTTTTACAGTGAAAACTGTAGGAACTTCAAACCAGCACTAGGAAATAGACTGAGAAACCACAGTAAAACTTTCTTCTGCAAATCGTTCCTATTGTGGTAGATGAACGAACGTCTCTCCACATGCTCAGTTCTGACAGATAAGTGTGTGTGAAAGCCGTCCTTCACTTAGCTTGTTGGGAAGACAAAGTTTCTTTTCACTTGCAAACCCCAATCCATATATATTTATGGGGAGGTACTAGCTCAAAATCGGTTTTACACTAAAAAATGCAATAACTTCAAACCGGCACTAGGAAACAGACTGAGATACCAGAGTAAAAGTTTCTCCTGCAAACCGTTCCATTTTTGCTAGATGAACGAACATCTCTACACATGCTCAGTTCTCAGATATAAGTGTGTGTGAAAGCCGTCCTTAAACTAGCTTGTTGGGAACACAAAGTTTCTTTTCAGTTGCAAACTCCACTCCATACATATATATGGGGAGGTACTAGCACCAACTCTGTTTTACAGTGAAAACTGCTGGAACTTCAAACCGGCACTAGGAAACAGACTGAGAAACCAGAGTAAAAGTTACTCCTGCAACCCGTTCCTTTTGTGCTAGATGTACGAAAGTCTCTCCACATGCTCAGTTCTGAGAGATAAGTGTGTGTGAATGCCGCCCTTCACCTAGCTTGTTCTGAACACAAAGTTTCTTTTCAGATGCAATCTCCAATCCATATATATATATGGGGAGGTACTAGCTCCAACTCGGTTTTACAGTGAAAACTGCAGGAACTTCAAACCGGCACTAGGAAACAACTGAAATACCAGACTAAAAGTTTCTCCTGCAACACGTTCCCTTTGTGCTAGATGAACGAACGTCTCTCCACATGCTCAGTTCTGAGAGATAAGTGTGAGTGAAAGCCGTCCTTCACCTAGCTTTTTGGGAACACAAAGTTACTTTTCACTTGCTAACTCCACACCATACATATATATGGGGAAATACATGCTCCAACTCGGTTTTACCCTAAAAACTGCTGGAAATTCAAACAGGCACTAGGAAACAGACTGAGAAACCAGAGTAAAAGTTTCTCCTGTAACCCTTTCCCTTTGTGCTAGATGAACGAACGTCTCTCCACATGCTCAGTTCTGAGAGATAATTGTGTGTGAAAGCCGTCCTTCCCTTAGCTTGTTGGGAACACAATGTTTCTTTTCACTTGAAAACTCCACTCCATACATATATATGGGGAGGTACTAGCTCCAAATCGGTTTTACAGTGAAAACTGCAGGAACTTCAAACCGGCAGTAGGAAACAGACTGAGAAACCAGAGTAAAAGTTTCTCCTGCAAACATTTCCCTTTGTGCTAGATGAACGAACGTCACTCCACATGCTCAGTTCTGAGAGATAATTGTGTGTGAAATCCGTCCTTCACCTAGCTTGTTGGGAATACAAAGTTTCTTTTCAGTTGCAAACTCCACTCCATACATATATATGGGGAGGTACTATCACCAACTCGGATTTACAGTGAAAACTGCTAGAACTTCAAACCGGCACTAGGAAACAGACTGAGAAATCAGAGAAAAAGTTTCACCTCCAACCCTTTCCCTTTGTGCTAGATGAACGTACGTCTCTCCACATGCTCAGTTCTCAGAGATAAATGCGTGTGAATGCCTTACTTCACCTAGATTTTTCTGAACACAAAGTATCTTTTCAGTTGCAAACTCCACTCCATACATATATATGGGGAGGTAATAGCTCCAACTCTGTTTTACAGTGAAAAATGCAGGAACATCAAACCGGCACTAGGAAACAGACTGAGAATCCTGAGTAAAAGTTTCAGCTGCAACCCATTCCATTTGTGCTAGATGAACGAACGTCTCTCCACATGCTCAAATCTGAGAGATAAGTGTGTGTGAAAGCCGTCCTTCACCTAGCTTGTACTGAACACAAAGTTTCTTTTCAGTTGCAAATTCCACTCCATACATATATATGGGGAGGTACTAGCTCCAACTCGGTTTTACAGTGAAAACTGCAAGAACTTCAAACCGGCAGTAGGAACCAGACTGAGAAACCAGAGTAAAAGTTACTCCTGCAACCCTTTCCCTTTGTGCTAGATGAACGAACGTATCTCCACATGCTCAGTTGTGAGAGATAAGTGTGTGTGAAAGCCGTCCTTCAACTAGCTTGTTGGGAACACAAAGTCTCTTTTCAGTTGCAAACTCCACTCCATACATATATATGGGTAGGTACTAGCTCCAACTCGGTTTTACAGTGAAAACTGCAGGAAATTCAAACAGGCAGTAGGAAACAGACTGAGAAACCAGAGTAAAAGTTTATCCTGCAATCCGTTCCATTTGTGCTAGATGATCGATCGTCTCTCCACATGCTCAGTTCTGAGAGATAAGTGTGTGTGAAAGCCGTCCTTCAACTAGCTTGTTGGGAACACAAAGATTCTTTTCAGTTGCAAAGTCCAATCCATACATATATATGGGGAGTTACTAACTCCAACTCGCTTTTACAGTGAAAACTGCAGGAACTTCAAACCGGCACTAGGAAACAGCCTGAAAAACCAGAGTAAAAGTTTCCCCTGCAACCCGTTCCCTTTGTGCTAGATGAACGAACGTCTCTCCACATGCTCAGTTCTGAGAGATAAGTGTGTGTGAAAGCCGTTCTTCACATAGCTAGTTGGGAACACAAAGTTTCTTTTCAGTTGCAAACTCCACTCCATACATATATATGGGGAGGTTCTAACTTCAAATCTCTTTTACAGTGAAAACTGCAGGAACTTCAAACCGGCAGTAGGAAACAGACTGAGAAACCAGAGTAAAAGTTTCTCCTGCAACCCTTTCCCTTTCTGCTAGATGAATGAACGTCTCTCCACATGCTAAGTTCTGAAAGATAATTGTGTGTGAAAGCCGTCCTTCACCTGGCTTGTACTGAACACAAAGTTTCTTTTCAGTTGCAAAATCCACTCCATAAATATATATGGGGTGGTACAAGCTAGAAATCTGTTTTACAGTGAAAACTGCAGGAAATTCAAACCGGTAATAGGAAACAGACTGAGAAACCAAAGTAAAAGTTTCTCTTGCAACACGTTCCATTTGTGCTAGATGAACGAACGTCTCTCCACATGCTCAGTTCTGAGATATAAGTGTGTGTGAAAGCCGCCTTCACCTAGCTTGTTGGGAACACAAAGTTTCTTTTCATTTGCAAACTCCACTCCATACATATATATGGGTAGGTACTAGCTCCAACTCGGTTTTACAGTGAAATCTGCAGGAACTTCAAACCGGCAGTAGGAAACACACTGAGATACCACAGTAAAAGTTTCTCCTGCAACCCTTTCCCTTTGTGCTAGATGAACCAAAGTCTCTCCACATGCTCAGTTCTGAGAGATAAGTGTGTGTGAAAGCCGCCTTCACCCAGCTTGTTGGGAACACAAAGTTTCTTTTCAGTTTCAAACTCCACTCCATACATATATATGGGGAGGTACGAGCCCCAACTCGGTTTTACAGTGAAATCTGCAGGAACTTCAAACCGGCAGTAGGAAACACACTGAGATACCACAGTAAAAGTTTTTCCTGCAACCCTTTCCCTTTGTGCTAGATGAACGAAAGTCTCTCCACATGCTCAGTTCTGAGAGATTTGTGTGTGTGATTGCCTCCCTTAAACTAGCTTGTACTGAACACAAAGTTTATTTTCAGTTGCAAATTCCACTCCATACATATATATGCGTAGGTACAGTTCCAAATATGATTTACAGGTAAACCTGAAGGAAGTTCAAACCGGCACTAGGGAACAGAATGAGAAACCAGAGTTAAAGTTTCTCCTGCAACCCGTTCCCTTTGTGCTAGATGAACGAACGTCTCTCCACATGCTCAGTTCTGACAGATAAGTGTGTGTGAAAGCCGTCCTACACCTAGCTTGTTCGGATCACAAAGTTTCTTTCAGTTGCAAACTCCAATCCATACATATATATGGGGAGGTACTAGCTATAACTCTGTTTTACAGTGAAAACTGCAGGAACTTCAAACCGGCAGTAGGAAACAGTCTGAGAAACCAGAGAAAAATTTTCAATTGCAACCCGTTCCCTTTGTGCTAGATGAACGAAAGTCTCTCCACATGCTCAGTTCTGAGAGATAAGTGTGTGTGAAAGCCGTCCTTCACCTAGCTTGTTGGGAACACAAAGTTTCTTTTCAGTTGCAACTCCACTCCATACATATATATGGGGAGGTTCTAGCTTCAACTCAGTTTTACAGTAAAAACTGCAGGAACTTCAAACCGGCAGTAGGAAACAGACAGAGAAACCAGAGTAAAAGTTTCCTTCAACCAGTTCCCTTTGTGCTAAATCAACGAACGTCTCTCCACATGCTGATTTCTCAGAGATAAGTGTGTTTGAAAGCCATCCTTCACCTAGCTTGTTGGGAACACAAAGTTTCTTTTCACTTTCAAACTCAACTCCATACATATATATGGGGTGGTACGAGCTCCAACTCGGTTTTACAGTGAAAACTGCAGGAACTTCAAACCGTCAGTAGGAAACAGACTGAGAAACCAGAGTAAATGTTTCTCCTGCAACCTGTTCCCTTTGTGCTAGATGAACGAAATTCTCTCCACATGCTCAGTTCTGAGAGATAAGTGTGTGTGAAAGCCTTCCTTAACCTAACTTGTACTGAACACAAAGATTCTTTTCAGATGCAAATTCCAATCAATACATATATATGGGGAGGTACTATCTCCAAATCTGTTTTACAGTGAAAACTGCAGGAAGTTCAACCCGGCACTAGGAAACAGAATGAGAAACCAGAGTAAAATTTTCTCCTGCAACCCATTCCCTTTGTGCTAGATGAACGAACGTCTCTCTACATGCTCAGTTCTGAGAGATAAGTGTGTGTGAAATCCGTCCTTCACCTAGCTTGTTGGGAACACAAAGTTTCTTTTCAGTTGCAAACTCCAATCCATACATATATATGGGGAGGTACTAGCTCCAACTCGTTTTTACAGTGAAATCTGTAGTAACTTCAAACCGGTACTAGGAAACAGACTAAGAAACCAGAGTAAAAGTTTCTCCTGCAACCCGTTCCTTTTGTGCTAGATGAACAAACGTCTCTCCACATGCTCTGTTCTGAGAGATAAGTGTGTGTCAAAGCCGCCTTCAGCTAGCTTGTTGGGAACACAAAGATTCTTTTCAGTTGCAAACCCCACTCCATACATATATATGGGTAGGTACTAGCTCAAACTCGGTTTTACAGTGAAACCTGCAAGAACCTCAAACCGGCACTAGGAAACAGACTGAGAAACCTGAGTAAAAGTTTCTCCTGCAAACCTTTCCCTTTGTGCTAGATGAACGAACGTCTCTCCACATGCTCAGTTCTGAGAGATAAGTGTGTGTGAAAGCCGTACTTCACATAGCTTGTTGGGATCACAATGTTTGTTTTCACTTGCAAACTCCACTCCATACATATATATGGGGAGGTACGAGCTCCAACTCGGTTTTACATTGAAAACTGCAGGAACTTCAAACCGGCAGTAGGAAACAGACTGAGAAACCAGAGTAAAAGTTTCTCCTGCAACCCGTTCCCTTTGTGCTAGATGAACGAAAGTCTCTCCACATGCTCAGTTCTGAGAGATAAGCGTGTGTGAAAGCCGTCTTTAACCTAGCTTGTACTGAACACAAAGATTCTTTTCAGATGCAAATACCATTCAATATATATATATGGGGAGGTACTAGCTCCAAATCTGTTTTACAGTGAAAACTGCAGGAATTTCAAACCGGCAGTAGGAAACAGACAGAGAAACCAGAGTAAAAGTTTCTCCTTCAAACAATTCCCTTTGTGCTAGATGAACGAACGTCTCTCCACATGCTCAGTTCTCAGAGATAAGTGTGTTTGAAAGCCATCCTTCACCTAGCTTGTTGGGAACACAAAGTTTCTTTTCACTTTCAAACTCCACTCCATACATATATATGGGGAGGTACGAGCTCCAACTCGCTTTTACAGTGAAAACTGCAGGAACTTCAAACCGGCACTAGGAAACAGACTGAGAAACCAGAGTAAAAGTTTCTACTGCAACCCGTTCCTTTGAGCTAGATGAACGAAAGTCTCTCCACATGCTCAGTTCTGAGAGATAAGTTTGTGTGAAATCCGTACTTCACCTAGCTTGTTGGGAACACAAAGATTCTTTTCATTTGCAAACTCCAATCAATACATATATATGGGGAGGTACTAGCTCCAACTCGTTTTTACAGTGAAATCTGCAGTAACTTCAAAAAGGTACTAGGAAACAGACTAAGAAACCAGAGTAAAAGTTTCTCCTGCAACCCGTTCCCTTTGTGCTAGATGAACAAACGTCTCTCCACATGCTCTGTTTTGAGAGATAATTGTGTGTGAAAGCCGTACTTCACATAGCTTGTTGGGATCACAATGTTTCTTTTCACTTGCAAACTACACTCCATACATATATATGGGGAGGTACTAGCTCCAACTCGGTTTTACAGTGAAAACTGCAGTAACTTCAAACCGGCAGTAGGAAACAGTCTGAGTAACCAGAGTAAAATTTTCACGTGCAACCCGTTCCCTTTGTGCTAGATGAACGAACGTCTCTCCACATGCTCAGTTCTGAGAGATAAGTGTGTGTGAAAGCCGTCCTTAACCTAGCTTGTACTTAACACAAAGATTCTTTTCAGTTGCAAATTCCACTCCATACATATATATGGGGAGGTACTAGCTCCAAATCTGTTTTAAAGTGAAAACTGCAGGAACTTCAAACCGGTACTAGGAAACAGACTGAGAATACAGAGTAAAAGTTTCTCCTGCAACATGTTCCCATTGTGCTAGATGAACGAACGTCTCTCCACATGCTCAGTTCTGAGAGATAAGTGTGTGTGAAAGCCGCCTTCACCTAGCTTGTTGGGAACACAAAGTTTCTTTTCAGTTGCAAACTCCACTCCATACATATATATGGGGAGGTACTAGCACCAACTTGGTTTTACAGTGAAAAGTGCAGGAACTTCAAACCGGCAGTAGGAAACAGACTGAGAAACCAGAGTAAAAGTTTCTCCTGCAACCCGTTCCCTCTGTGGTAGATGAACGAACGTCTCTCCACATGCTCAGTTCTGAGAGATAAGTGTGTGTGAAAGCCTTCCTTAACCTAGCTTGTACTGAACACAAAGATTCTTTTCAGATGCAAATTTCAATCAATACATATATATGGGGAGGTACTAGCTCCAAATCTGTTTTACAGTGAAAACTGCAGGAATTTCAACCCGGCACTAGGAAACAGAATGAGAAACCAGAGTAAAATTTTCTCCTGCAACCCATTCCTTTGTGCTAGATGAACGAACGTCTCTCCACATGCTCAGTTCTGAGAGATAAGTGTGTGTGAAATCCGTCCTTAACCTAGCTTGTTGGGAACACAAAGTTTCTTTTCAGTTGCAAACTCCAATCCATACATATATATGGGGAGGTACTAGCACCAACTCGTTTTTACAGTGAAATCTGTAGTAACTTCAAACCGGTACTAGGAAACAGACTAAGAAACCAGAGTAAAAGTTTCTCCTGCAACCCGTTCCCTTTGTGCTAGATGAACAAACGTCTCTCCACATGCTCTGTTCTGAGAGATAAGTGTGTGTCAAAGCCGCCTTCAGCTATCTTGTTGGGAACACAAAGATTCTTTTCAGTTGCAAACCCCACTCCATACATATATATGGGGAGGTACTAGCTCAAACTCGGTTTTACAGTGAAACCTGCAAGAACCTCAAACCGGCACTAGGAAACAGACTGAGAAACCAGAGTAAAAGTTTCTCCTGCAACCCGTTCCCTTTGTGCTAGATGAACGAAAGTCTCTCCACATGCTCAGTTCTGAGAGATAAGCGTGTGTGAAAGCCGTCCTTAACCTAGCTTGTACTGAACACAAAGATTCTTTTCAGATGCAAATTCCATTCAATATATATATATGGGGATGTACTAGCTCCAAATCTGTTTTACAGTGAAAACTGCAGGAAGTTCAAACCGGCACTAGGAAAAAGACTGAGAAACCATAGTAAAATTTTCACCTGCAAACCATTCCCTTTGTGCTAGATGAACGAAAGTCTCTCCACATGCTCAGTTCTGAGAGATAAGTGTGTGTGAAATCCGTCCTTCAACTAGCTTGTTGGGAACACAAAGTTTCTTTTCAGTTGCAAACTATAATCCATACATATATATGGGGAGGTACTAGCCCCAACTCGTTTTTACAGTGAAATCTGTAGTAACTTCAAACCGGTACTAGGAAACCGACTAAGAAACTAGAGTAAAAGTTTCTCCTGCAACACGTTCCCTTTGTGCTAGATGAACAAACGTCTCTCCACTTGCTCTGTTCTGAGAGATAAGTGTGTGTGAACGCCGACTTCAGCTATCTTGTTGGGAAAACAAAGATTCTTTTCAGTTGCAAACCCCACTCCATACATATATATGGGGAGGTACTAGCCCCAAATCGGTTTTACAGTGAAAACTGCAGGAACTTCAAACCGGCAGTAGGAAACAGTCTGAGAAACCAGAGTAAAATTTTCACCTGCAACCCGTTCCCTTTGTGCTAGATGAACGAACGTCTCTCCACATGCTCAGTTCTGAGAGATAAGTGTGTGTGAAAGCCGTCCTACACCTAGCTTGTTGGGAACACAAAGTTTCTTTTCAGTTGCAAACTCCACTCCATACATATATATGGTTAGGTTCTAGCTTCAACTCAGTTTTACAGTGAAAACTGCAGGAACTTCAAACCGGCAGTAGGAAACAGACAGAGAAATCAGAGTAAAAGTTTCTCCTTCAAACAATTCCCTTTGTGCTAGATGAACGAACGTCTCTCCACATGCTCAGTTCTCAGAGATAAGTGTGTTTGAAAGCCATCCTTCACCTAGCTTGTTGGGAACACAAAGTTTCTTTTCACTTTCAAACTCCACTCCATACATATATATGGGGAGGTACGAGCTCCAACTCGCTTTTACAGTGAAAACTGCAGGAACTTCAAACCGGCAGTAGGAAACAGTCTGAGTAACCAGAGTAAAATTTTCACCTGCAACCCGTTCCCTTTGTGCTAGATGAACGAACGTCTCTCCATATGCTCAGTTCTGAGAGATAAGTGTGTGTGAAAGCCGTCCTTAACCTAGCTTGTACTTAACACAAAGATTCTTTTCAGTTGCAAATTCCACTCCATACATATATATGGGGAGGTACTAGCTCCAAATCTGTTTTAAAGTGAAAACTGCAGGAACTTCAAACCGGTACTAGGAAACAGACTGAGAAAACAGAGTAAAAGTTTCTCCTGCAACATGTTCCCATTGTGCTAGATGAACGAACGTCTCTCCACATGCTCAGTTCTGAGAGATAAGTGTGTGTGAAAGCCGCCTTCACCTAGCTTGTTGGGAACACAAAGTTTCTTTTCAGTTGCAAACTCCACTCCTTACATATATATGGGGAGGTACTAGCACCAACTTGGTTTTACAGTGAAAACTGCAGGAACTTCAAACCGGCAGTAGGGAACTGACTGAGAAACCAGAGTAAAAGTTTCTCCTGCAACCCGTTCCCTTTGTGCTAGATGAACGAACGTCTCTCCACATGCTCAGTTCTGAGAGATAAGTGTGTGAGAAAGCCGTCCTTCAACTAGCTTGTTGGGAACACAAAGTTTCTTTTCAGTTGCAAACTATAATCCATACATATATATGGGGAGGTACTAGCTCCAACTCGTTTTTACAGTGAAATCTGTAGTAACTTCAAACCGGTACTAGGAAACCGACTAAGAAACTAGAGTAAAAGATTCTCCTGCAACACGTTCCCTTTGTGCTAGATGAACAAACGTCTCTCCACTTGCTCTGTTCTGAGAGATAAGTGTGTGTGAACGCCGACTTCAGCTATCTTGTTGGGAAAACAAAGATTCTTTTCAGTTGCAAACCCCACTCCATACATATATATGGGGAGGTACTAGCTCCAACTCGGTTTTACAGTGAAAACTGCAGGAACTTCAAACCGGCAGTAGGAAACAGTCTGAGAAACCAGAGTAAAATTTTCACCTGCAACTCGTTCCCTTTGTGCTAGATGAACGAACGTCTCTCCACATGCTCAGTTCTGAGAGATAAGTGTGTGTGAAAGCCGTCCTTCACCTAGCTTGTTGTGAACACAAAGTTTCTTTTCAGTTGCAAACTCCACTCCATACATATATATGGTTAGGTTCTAGCTTCAACTCAGTTTTACAGTGAAAACTGCAGGAACTTCAAACCGGCAGTAGGAAACAGACAGAGAAACCAGAGTAAAAGTTTCTCCTTCAAACAATTCCCTTTGTGCTAGATGAACGAAGGTCTCTCCACATGCTCAATTCTCAGAGATAAGTGTGTTTGAAAGCCATCCTTCACCTAGCTTGTTGGGAACACATAGTTTCTTTTCACTTTCAAACTCCACTCCATACATATATATGGGGAGGTACGAGCTCCAACTCGCTTTTACAGTGAAAACTGCAGGAACTTCAAACCGGCACTAGGAAACAGACTGAGAAACCAGAGTAAAAGTTTCTACTGCAACCCGTTCCTTTGTGCTAGATGAACGAAAGTCTCTCCACATGCTCAGTTCTGAGAGATAAGTGTGTTTGAAAGCCGTCCTTCACCTAGCTTGTTGGGAGCACAAAGTTTCTTTTCAGTTGCAAACTCCACTCCATACATATATATGGGGAGGTACAAGCTCCAAATCTGTTTTAAAGTGAAAACTGCAGGAACTTCAAAAAGGTACTAGGAAACAGACTAAGAAACCAGATTAAAAGTTTCTCCTGCAACCCGTTCCCTTTGTGCTAGATGAACAAACGTCTCTCCACATGCTCTGTTCAGAGAGATAATTGTGTGTGAAAGCCGTACTTCACATAGCTTGTTGGGATCACAATGTTTCTTTTCACTTGCAAACTACACTCCATACATATATATGGGGAGGTACTAGCTCCAACTCGGTTTTACAGTGAAAACTGCAGGAACTTCAAACCGGCAGTAGGAAACAGTCTGAGTAACCAGAGTAAAATTTTCACCTGCAACCCGTTCCCTTTGTGCTAGATGAACGAACGTCTCTCCACATGCTCAGTTCTGAGAGATAAGTGTGTGTGAAAGCCGTCCTTCAAATAGCTAGTTGGGAACACAAAGTTTCTTTTCAGTTGCAAACTCCACTCCATACATATATATGGGGAGGTTCTAGCTTCAACTCTCTTTTACAGTGAAAACTGCAGGAACTTCAAACCGGCTGTAGGAAATAGACTGAGAAAACAGAGTAAAAGTTTCTCCTGCAACCCTTTCCCTTTCTGTTAGATGAATGAACGTCTCTCCACATGCTCAGTTCTCAGAGATAATTGTGTGTGAAAGCCATCTTTCACCTAGCTTGTTGGGAACACAAAGTTTCTTTTCACTTGCAAATTCCAGTCCATACATATATATGGGGAGGTACGAGTTCCAAATCGGTTTTACAGTGAAAACTGCAGGAACTTCAAACCGGCAGTAGGAAACAGACTGAGAAACCAGATTAAAAGTTTCTCCTGCAACCCTTTCCCTTTCTGCTAGATGAATGAACGTCTCTCCACATGCTAAGTTCTGAAAGATAATTGTGTGTGAAAGCCGTCCTTCACCTGTCTTGTACTGAACACAAAGTTTCTTTTCAGTTGCAAAATCCACTCCATAAATATATATGGGGTGGTACAAGCTAGAAATCGGTTTTACAGTGAAAACTGCAGGAAATTCAAACCGGTAATAGGAAACAGACTGAGAAACCAAAGTAAAAGTTTCTCTTGCAACACGTTCCCTTTGTGCTAGATGAACGAACGTCTCTCCACATGCTCAGTTCTGAGAGATAAGTGTGTGTGAAAGCCGCCTTCACCTAGCTTGTTGGGAACACAAAGTTTCTTTTCATTTGCAAACTCCACTCCATACATATATATGGGTAGGTACTAGCTCCAACTCGGTTTTACAGTGAAATCTGCAGGAACTTCAAACCGGCAGTAGGAAACACACTGAGATACCACAGTAAAAGTTTCTCCTGCAACCCTTTCCCTTTGTGCTAGATGAACCAAAGTCTCTCCACATGCTCAGTTCTGAGAGATAAGTGTGTGTGAAAGCCGCCTTCACCTAGCTTGTTGGGAACACAAAGTTTCTTTTCAGTTTCAAACTCCACTCCATTCATATATATGGGGAGGTACGAGCTCCAACTCGGTTTTACAGTGAAATCTGCAGGAACTTCAAACCGGCAGTAGGAAACACACTGAGATACCACAGTAAAAGTTTCTCCTGCAACCCTTTCCCTTTGTGCTAGATGAACGAAAGTCTCTCCACATGGTCAGTTCTGAGAGATTTGTGTGTGTGATTGCCTCCCTTAAACTAGCTTGTACTGAACACAAAGTTTATTTTCAGTTGCAAATTCCACTCCATACATATATATGCGTAGGTACAGTTCCAAATATGTTTTACAGGTAAACCTGAAGGAATTTCATACCGGCACTAGGGAACAGACTGAGAAACCAGAGTAAAAGTTTCTCCTGCAACCCGTTCCCTTTGTGCTAGATGAACGAACGTCTCTCCACATGCTCAGTTCTGACAGATAAGTGTGTGTGAAAGCCGCCTTCAACTAGCTTGTTGGGTACACAATGTTTCTTTTCAGTTGCAAACACCAATCCATACATATATATGGGGAGGTACTAGCTCCAACTCGGTTTTACAGTGAAACCTGCAGGAACTTCAAACCGGCACTAGGAAACAGACTGAGAAACCAGAGAAAGTTTTCACCTGCAACACGTACCCTTTGTGCTAGATGAACGAATGTCTCTCCACATGCTCATTTCTGAGAGATAAGTGTGTGTGAAAGCCGTCCTTCACCTAGCTTGATGGGAACACAAAGTTTATTTTCAGTTGCTAACTCCACTCCATACATATATAAGGGGAGGTACTAGCTCCAACTCGGTTTTACAGTGAAAACTGCAGGAACTTCAAACCGGCAGTAGGAAACAGTCTGAGAAACAAGAGTATGATTTTCACCTGCAATCCATTCCCTTTGTGCTAGATGAACGAACGTCTCTCCACATGCTCAGTTCTGAGAGATAAGTGTGTGTGAAAGCCGTCCTACACCTAGCTTGTTGGGATCACAAAATTTCTTTCAGTTGCAAACTCCAATCCATACATATATATGGGGAGGTACTAGCTATAACTCTGTTTTACAGTGAAAACTGCAGGAACTTCAAACCGGCTGTAGGAAACACACTGAGAAACCAGAGTAAAAGTTTCTCCTGCAACCCGTTCCCTTTGTGCTAGATGAACGAGCGTCTATCCTCATGCTCAGTTCTGAGAGGTAGGTGAGTGTGAAAGCCATTTTTCACCAAGCTTGTTGGGAAAACAAAGTATCTTTTCACTTGCAAACTCCATTCCATACATATATATGGGGAGGTACGAGCTCCAACTCGGTTTTACATTGAACACTGCAGGAACTCAAACCGGCAGTAGGAAACACACTGAGATACCAGAGTATAAGTTTCTCCTACAACCCGTTCCCTTTGTGCTAGATGAACGAAAGTCTCTCCACATGCTCAGTTCTGAGAGATTTGTGTGTGTGATAGCCGTCCTTCAACTAGCTTGTACTTAACACAAAGTTTCTTTTCAGTTGCAAATTCCACTCCATACATATATATGGGGAAGGACAGCTCCAAATCTGTTTTACAGGTAAAACTGCAGGAAGTTCAAACCGGCACTAGGAAACAGACTGAGAAACCACAGTAAAAGTTTCTCCTGCAACCCGTTCCCTTTGTGCTAGATGAACGAACGTCTCTCCACATGCTCAGTTCTGAGAGATAAGTGTGTGTGAAAGCCGCCTTCAACTAGCTTGTTGGGAACACAATGTTTCTTTTCTGTTGCAAACCCCAATCCATACATATATATGGGGAGGTACTAGCTCCAACTCGGTTTTACAGTGAAACCTGCAGGAACTTCAAACCGGCACTAGGAGACAGACTGAGAAACCAGATTAAAATTTTCTCCTGCAAACCGTTCCTTTTGTGCTAGATGAACGAACGTCTCTCCACAAGCTCAGTTCTGAGAGATTAATGTGTGTGAAAGCCATCCTTCAACTAGCTTGTTGGGAACACAAAGTCTTTTCAGTTGAGAACTCCAATCCATACATATATATGGGGAGGTACTAGCTCCAACTCGGTTTTACAGTGAAAACTGCAGGAACTTCAAACCGGCAGTAGGAAACAGTCTGAGAAACCAGAGTAAAATTTTCACCTGCAACCAGTTCCCTTTGTGCTAGATGAACGAACGTCTCTCCACATGCTCAGTTCTGAGGGATAAGTGTGTGTGAAAGCCGTCCTTCACCTAGCTTGCTGGGAACACAAAGTTTCTTTTCAGTTGCAAACTCCAATCCATACATATATATGGGGAGGTACCAGCTCCAACTCTGTTTTACAGTGAAAACTGCAGGAACTTCAAACAGGCAGTAGGAAACAGACTGAGAAACCAGAGTAAATGTTTCTCTTGCAACCCATTCCCTTTGTGCTAGATGAACGAACGTCTCTCCACATGCTCAGATCTGAGAGATAAGTGTGTGTGAAAGCCATCCTTCACCTAGCTTGTTGGGAACACAAAGTTTCTTTTCACTTGCAAACTCCACTCCATACATATATATGGGTAGGTACGAGCTCCAACTCTGTTTTACAGTGAAAAGTGCAGGAAGTTAAAATCGGCAGTAGGAAACAGACTGAGAAACCAGAGTAAATTTTCTCGTGCAACCCTTTCCCTTTGTGCTAGATGAACGAACGTCTCTCCACATGCTCAGTTCTGAGAGATAAGTGTGTGTGAAATCCTTCCTTCACCTAGCTGGTTGGGAACACAAAGATTCTTTTCAGTTGCAAACTCCAATCCATACATATATATGGGTAGGTACTAGCTCCAACTCGCTTTTACAGTGAAAACTGTAGGAACTTCAAACCAGCACTAGGAAATAGACTGAGAAACCACAGTAAAAGTTTCTTCTGCAAATCGTTCCTATTGTGGTAGATGAACGAACGTCTCTCCACATGCTAAGTTCTGACAGATAAGTGTGTGTGAAAGCCGTCCTTCACTTAGCTTGTTGGGAAGACAAAGTTTCTTTTCACTTGCAAACCCCAATCCATATATATTTATGGGGAGGTACTAGCTCAAAATCGGTTTTACACTGAAAAATGCAGGAACTTCAAACCGGCACTAGGAAACAGACTGAGATACCAGAGTAAAAGTTTCTCCTGCAAACCGTTCCATTTTTGCTAGATGAACGAACATCTCTACACATGCTCAGTTCTCAGATATAAGTGTGTGTGAAAGCCGTCCTTAAACTAGCTTGTTGGGAACACAAAGTTTCTTTTCAGTTGCAAACTCCACTCCATACATATATATGGGGAGGTACTAGCACCAACTCTGTTTTACAGTGAAAACTGCTGGAACTTCAAACCGGCACTAGGAAACAGACTGAGAAACCAGAGTAAAAGTTACTCCTGCAACCCGTTCCTTTTGTGCTAGATGTACGAAAGTCTCTCCACATGCTCAGTTCTGAGAGATAAGTGTGTGTGAATGCCGCCCTTCACCTAGCTTGTTCTGAACACAAAGTTTCTTTTCAGATGCAATCTCCAATCCATATATATATATGGGGAGGTACTAGCTCCAACTCGGTTTTACAGTGAAAACTGCAGGAACTTCAAACCGGCACTAGGAAACAACTGAAATACCAGACTAAAAGTTTCTCCTGCAACACGTTCCCTTTGTGCTAGATGAACGAACGTCTCTCCACATGCTCAGTTCTGAGAGATAAGTGTGAGTGAAAGCCGTCCTTCACCTAGCTTTTTGGGAACACAAAGTTACTTTTCAGTTGCTAACTCCACTCCATACATATATATGGGGAAATACATGCTCCAACTCGGTTTTACCCTAAAAACTGCTGGAAATTCAAACAGGCACTAGGAAACAGACTGAGAAACCAGAGTAAAAGTTTCTCCTGTAACCCTTTCCCTTTGTGCTAGATGAACGAACGTCTCTCCACATGCTCAGTTCTGAGAGATAATTGTGTGTGAAAGCCGTCCTTCCCTTAGCTTGTTGGGAACACAATGTTTCTTTTCACTTGAAAACTCCACTCCATACATATATATGGGGAGGTACTAGCTCCAAATCGGTTTTACAGTGAAAACTGCAGGAACTTCAAACCGGCAGTAGGAAACAGACTGAGAAACCAGAGTAAAAGTTTCTCCTGCAAACATTTCCCTTTGTGCTAGATGAACGAACGTCACTCCACATGCTCAGTTCTGAGAGATAATTGTGTGTGAAATCCGTCCTTCACCTAGCTTGTTGGGAATACAAAGTTTCTTTTCAGTTGCAAACTCCACTCCATACATATATATGGGGAGGTACTATCACCAACTCGGATTTACAGTGAAAACTGCTAGAACTTCAAACCGGCACTAGGAAACAGACTGAGAAATCAGAGAAAAAGTTTCACCTCCAACCCTTTCCCTTTATGCTAGATGAACGTACGTCTCTCCACATGCTCAGTTCTCAGAGATAAATGCGTGTGAAAGCCTTACTTCACCTAGATTTTTCTGAACACAAAGTATCTTTTCAGTTGCAAACTCCACTCCATACATATATATGGGGAGGTAATAGCTCCAACTCTGTTTTACAGTGAAAAATGCAGGAACATCAAACCGGCACTAGGAAACAGACTGAGAATCCTGAGTAAAAGTTTCAGCTGCAACCCATTCCATTTGTGCTAGATGAACGAACGTCTCTCCACATGCTCAAATCTGAGAGATAAGTGTGTGTGAAAGCCGTCCTTCACCTAGCTTGTACTGAACACAAAGTTTCTTTTCAGTTGCAAATTCCACTCCATACATATATATGGGGAGGTACTAGCTCCAACTCGGTTTTACAGTGAAAACTGCAAGAACTTCAAACCGGCAGTAGGAAACAGACTGAGAAACCAGAGTAAAAGTTACTCCTGCAACCCTTTCCCTTTGTGCTAGATGAACGAACGTATCTCCACATGCTCAGTTGTGAGAGATAAGTGTGTGTGAAAGCCGTCCTTCAACTAGCTTGTTGGGAACACAAAGTCTCTTTTCAGTTGCAAACTCCACTCCATACATATATATGGGTAGGTACTAGCTCCAACTCGGTTTTACAGTGAAAACTGCAGGAAATTCAAACAGGCAGTAGGAAACAGACTGAGAAACCAGAGTAAAAGTTTATCCTGCAATCCGTTCCATTTGTGCTAGATGATCGAACGTCTCTCCACATGCTCAGTTCTGAGAGATAAGTGTGTGTGAAAGCCGTCCTTCAACTAGCTTGTTGGGAACACAAAGATTCTTTTCAGTTGCAAAGTCCAATCCATACATATATATGGGGAGTTACTAACTCCAACTCGCTTTTACAGTGAAAACTGCAGGAACTTCAAACCGGCACTAGGAAAAAGCCTGAAAAACCAGAGTAAAAGTTTCCCCTGCAACCCGTTCCCTTTGTGCTAGATGAACGAACGTCTCTCCACATGCTCAGTTCTGAGAGATAAGTGTGTGTGAAAGCCGTCCTTCACATAGCTAGTTGGGAACACAAAGTTTCTTTTCAGTTGCAAACTCCACTCCATACATATATATGGGGAGGTTCTAACTTCAAATCTCTTTTACAGTGAAAACTGCAGGAACTTCAAACCGGCAGTAGGAAACAGACTGAGAAACCAGAGTAAAAGTTTCTCCTGCAACCCTTTCCCTTTCTGCTAGATGAATGAACGTCTCTCCACATGCTAAGTTCTGAAAGATAATTGTGTGTGAAAGCCGTCCTTCACCTTGCTTGTACTGAACACAAAGTTTCTTTTCAGTTGCAAAATCCACTCCATAAATATATATGGGGTGGTACAAGCTAGAAATCTGTTTTATAGTGAAAACTGCAGGAAATTCAAACCGGTAATAGGAAACAGACTGAGAAACCAAAGTAAAAGTTTCTCTTGCAACACGTTCCATTTGTGCTAGATGAACGAACGTCTCTCCACATGCTCAGTTCTGAGATATAAGTGTGTGTGAAAGCCGCCTTCACCTAGCTTGTTGGGAACACAAAGTTTCTTTTCATTTGCAAACTCCACTCCATACATATATATGGGTAGGTACTAGCTCCAACTCGGTTTTACAGTGAAATCTGCAGGAACTTCAAACCGGCAGTAGGAAACACACTGAGATACCACAGTAAAAGTTTCTCCTGCAACCCTTTCCCTTTGTGCTAGATGAACCAAAGTCTCTCCACATGCTCAGTTCTGAGAGATAAGTGTGTGTGAAAGCCGCCTTCACCCAGCTTGTTGGGAACACAAAGTTTCTTTTCAGTTTCAAACTCCACTCCATACATATATATGGGGAGGTACGAGCCCCAACTCGGTTTTACAGTGAAATCTGCAGGAACTTCAAACCGGCAGTAGGAAACACACTGAGATACCACAGTAAAAGTTTTTCCTGCAACCCTTTCCCTTTGTGCTAGATGAACGAAAGTCTCTCCACATGCTCAGTTCTGAGAGATTTGTGTGTGTGATTGCCTCCCTTAAACTAGCTTGTACTGAACACAAAGTTTATTTTCAGTTGCAAATTCCACTCCATACATATATATGCGTAGGTACAGTTCCAAATATGATTTACAGGTAAACCTGAAGGAAGTTCAAACCGGCACTAGGGAACAGAATGAGAAACCAGAGTTAAAGTTTCTCCTGCAACCCGTTCCCTTTGTGCTAGATGAACGAACGTCTCTCCACATGCTCAGTTCTGACAGATAAGTGTGTGTGAAAGCCGTCCTACACCTAGCTTGTTCGGATCACAAAGTTTCTTTCAGTTGCAAACTCCAATCCATACATATATATGGGGAGGTACTAGCTATAACTCTGTTTTACAGTGAAAACTGCAGGAACTTCAAACCGGCTGTAGGAAACACACTGAGAAACCAGAGTAAAATTTTCTCCTGCAACCCGTTCCCTTTGTGCTAGATGAAAGAACGTCTCTCCTCATGCTCAGTTCTGAGAGGTAGGTGAGTGTGAAAGCCATCCTTCACCAAGCTTGTTGGGAAAACAAAGTATCTTTTCACTTGCAAACTCCATTCCATACATATATATGGGGAGGTACGAGCTCCAACTCGGTTTTACATTGAACACTGCAGGAACTCAAACCGGCAGTAGGAAACACACTGAGATACCAGAGTAAAAGTTTCTCCTACATCCCGTTCCCTTTGTGCTAGATGAACGAAAGTCTCTCCACATGCTCAGTTCTGAGAGATTTGTGTGTGTGATAGCCGTCCTTCACCTAGCTTGTACTGAACACAAAGTTTCTTTTCAGTTGCAAATTCCACTCCATACATATATATGGGGAAGGACAGCTCCAAATCTGTTTTACAGGTAAAACTGCATGAAGTTCAAACCGGCACTAGGAAACAGACTGAGAAACCACAGTAAAAGTTTCTCCTGCAACCCGTTCCCTTTGTGCTAGATGAAAGAACGTCTCTCCACATGCTCAGTTCTGAGAGATAAGTGTGTGTGAAAGCCGCCTTCAACTAGCTTGTTGGGAACACAATGTTTCTTTTCTGTTGCAAACCCCAATCCATACATATATATGGGGAAGTACTAGCTCCAACTCGGTTTTACAGTGAAACCTGCAGGAACTTCAAACCGGCACTAGGAGACAGACTGAGAAACCAGACTAAAAGTTTCTCCTGCAAACCGTTCCTTTTGTGCTAGATGAACGAACGTCTCTCCACAAGCTCAGTTCTGAGAGATTAATGTGTGTGAAAGCCATCCTTCAACTAGCTTGTTGGGAACACAAAGTCTTTTCAGTTGAGAACTCCAATCCATATATATATATGGGGAGGTACTAGCTCCAACTCGGTTTTACAGTGAAAACTGCAGGAACTTCAAACCGGCAGTAGGAAACTGTCTGAGAAACCAGAGTAAAATTTTCACCTGCAACCCGTTCCCTTTGTGCTAGATGAACGAACGTCTCTCCACATGCTCAGTTCTGAGGGATAAGTGTGTGTGAAAGCCGTCCTTCACCTAGCTTGCTGGGAACACAAAGTTTCTTTTCAGTTACAAACTCCAATCCATACATATATATGGGGAGGTACCAGCTCCAACTCTCTTTTACAGTGAAAACTGCAGGAACTTCAAACAGGCAGTAGGAAACAGACTGAGAAACCAGAGTAAATGTTTCTCCTGCAACCCATTCCCTTTGTGCTAGATGAACGAACGTCTCTCCACATGCTCAGATCTGAGAGATAAGTGTGTGTGAAAGCCATCCTTCACCTAGCTTTTTGGGAACAGAAAGTTTCTTTTCACTTGCAAACTCCACTCCATACATATATATGGGTAGGTACGAGCTCCAACTCTGTTTTACAGTGAAAAGTGCAGGAACTTCAAACCGGCAGTAGGAAACAGACTGAGAAACCAGAGTAAAAGTTTCTCGTGCAACCCTTTCCTTTGTGCTAGATGAACGAACGTCTCTCCACATGCTCAGTTCTGAGAGATAAGTGTGTGTGAAAGCCGTCCTTCTCATAGCTAGTTGGGAACACAAAGTTTCTTTTCAGTTGCAAACTCCACTCCATACATATATATGGGGAGGTTCTAGCTTCAACTCTCTTTTACAGTGAAAACTGCAGTAACTTCAATCCGGCTGTAGGAAATAGACTGAGAAACCAGAGTAAAAGTTTCTCCTGCAACCCTTTCCCTTTATGTTAGATGAATGAACGTCTCTCCACATGCTCAGTTCTCAGAGATAATTGTGTGTGAAAGCCATCTTTCACCTAGCTTGTTGGGAACACAAAGTTTCTTTTCACTTGCAAATTCCAGTCCATACATATATATGGGGAGGTACGAGTTCCAAATCGGTTTTACAGTGAAAACTGCAGGAACTTCAAACCGGCAGTAGGAAACAGACTGAGAAACCAGATTAAAAGTTTCTCCTGCAACCCTTCCCTTTCTGCTAGATGAATGAACGTCTCTCCACATGCTAAGTTCTGAAAGATAATTGTGTGTGAAAGCCGTCCTTCACCTGGCTTGTACTGAACACAAAGTTTCTTTTCAGTTGCAAAATCCACTCCATAAATATATATGGGGTGGTACAAGCTAGAAATCGGTTTTACAGTGAAAACTGCAGGAAATTCAAACCGGTAATAGGAAACAGACTGAGAAACCAAAGTAAAAGTTTCCCTTGCAACACGTTCCCTTTGTGCTAGATGAACGAACGTCTCTCCACATGCTCAGTTCTGAGAGATAAGTGTGTGTGAAAGCCGCCTTCACCTAGCTTGTTGGGATCACAAAGTTTCTTTTCATTTGCAAACTCCACTCCATACATATATATGGGTAGGTACTAGCTCCAACTCGGTTTTACAGTGAAATCTGCAGGAACTTCAAACCGGCAGTAGGAAACACACTGAGATACCACAGTAAAAGTTTCTCCTGCAACCCTTTCCCTTTGTGCTAGATGAACCAAAGTCTCTCCACATGCTCAGTTCTGAGAGATAAGTGTGTGTGAAAGCCGCCTTCACCTAGCTTGTTGGGAACACAAAGTTTCTTTTCAGTTTCAAATTCCACTCCATACATATATATGGGGAGGTACGAGCTCCAACTCGGTTTTACAGTGAAATCTGCAGGAACTTCAAACCGGCAGTAGGAAACACACTGAGATACCACAGTAAAAGTTTCTCCTGCAACCCTTTCCCTTTGTGCTAGATGAACGAAAGTCTCTCCACATGCTCAGTTCTGAGAGATTTGTGTGTGTGATTGCCTCCCTTAAACTAGCTTGTACTGAACACAAAGTTTATTTTCAGTTGCAAATTCCACTCCATACATATATATGCGTAGGTACAGTTCCAAATATGTTTTACAGGTAAACCTGAAGGAAGTTCATACCGGCACTAGGGAACAGACTGAGAAACCAGAGAAATAGTTTCTCCTGCAACCCGTTCCCTTTGTGCTAGATGAACGAACGTCTCTCCACATGCTCAGTTCTGACAGATAAGTGTGTGTGAAAGCCGCCTTCAACTAGCTTGTTGGGTACACAATGTTTCTTTTCAGTTGCAAACACCAATCCATACATATATATGGGGAGGTACTAGCTCCAACTCGGTTTTACAGTGAAACCTGCAGGAACTTCAAACCGGCACTAGGAAACAGACTGAGAAACCAGAGAAAGTTTTCACCTGCAACACGTACCCTTTGTGCTAGATGAACGAATGTCTCTCCACATGCTCATTTCTGAGAGATAAGTGTGTGTGAAAGCCGTCCTTCACCTAGCTTGATGGGAACACAAAGTTTATTTTCAGTTGCTAACTCCACTCCATACATATATATGGGGAGGTACTAGCTCCAACTCGGTTTTACAGTGAAAACTGCAGGAACTTCAAACCGGCAGTAGGAAACAGTCTGAGAAACAAGAGTATGATTTTCACCTGCAATCCATTCCCTTTGTGCTAGATGAACGAACGTCTCTCCACATGCTCAGTTCTGAGAGATAAGTGTGTGTGAAAGCCGTCCTACACCTAGCTTGATGGGAACACAAAGTTTATTTTCAGTTGCTAACTCCACTCCATACATATATATGGGGAGGTACTAGCTATAACTCTGTTTTACAGTGAAAACTGCAGGAACTTCAAACCGGCTGTAGGAAACACACTGAGAAACCAGAGGAAAAGTTTCTCCTGCAACCCGTTCACTTTGTGCTAGATGAACGAGCGTCTCTCCTCATGCTCAGTTCTCAGAGGTAGGTGAGTGTGAAAGCCATACTTCAACAAGCTTGTTGGGAAAACAAAGTATCTTTTCAGTTGCAAACTCCATTCCATACATATATATGGGGAGGTACGAGCTCCAACTCGGTTTTACATTGAACACTGCAGGAACTCAAACCGGCAGTAGGAAACACACTGAGATACCAGAGTATAAGTTTCTCCTACAACCCGTTCCCTTTGTGCTAGATGAACGAAAGTCTCTCCACATGCTCAGTTCTGAGAGATTTGTTTGTGTGATAGCCGTCCTTCACCTAGCTTGTACTTAACACAAAGTTTCTTTTCAGTTGCAAATTCCACTCCATACATATATATGGGGAAGGCAGCTCCAAATCTGTTTTACAGGTAAAACTGCAGGAAGTTCAAACCGGCACTAGGAAACAGACTGAGAAACCACAGTAAAAGTTTCTCCTGCAACCCGTTCCTTTTGTGCTAGATGAACGAACGTCTCTCCACATGCTCAGTTCTGAGGGATAAGTGTGTGTGAAAGCCGTCCTTCACCTAGCTTGCTGGGAACACAAAGTTTCTTTTCAGTTGCAAACTCCAATCCATACATATATATGGGTAGGTACCAGCTCCAACTCTGTTTTACAGTGAAAACTGCAGGAACTTCAAACAGGCAGTAGGAAACAGACTGAGAAACCAGAGTAAATGTTTCTCCTGCAACCCATTCCCTTTGTGCTAGATGAACGAACGTCTCTCCACATGCTCAGATCTGAGAGATAAGTGTGTGTGAAAGCCATCCTTCACCTAGCTTGTTGGGAACACAAAGTTTCTTTTCACTTGCAAACTCCACTCCATACATATATATGGGTAGGTACGAGCTCCAACTCTGTTTTACAGTGAAAAGTGCAGGAAGTTCAAATCGGCAGTAGGAAACAGACTGAGAAACCAGAGTAAATTTTCTCGTGCAACCCTTTCCCTTTGTGCTAGATGAACGAACGTCTCTCCACATGCTCAGTTCTGAGATATAAGTGTGTGTGAAATCCTTCCTTCACCTAGCTGGTTGGGAACACAAAGATTCTTTTCAGTTGCAAACCCCAATCCATACATATATATGGGTAGGTACTAGCTCCAACTCGCTTTTACAGTGAAAACTGTAGGAACTTCAAACCAGCACTAGGAAATAGACTGAGAAACCACAGTAAAAGTTTCTTCTGCAAATCGTTCCTATTGTGGTAGATGAACGAACGTCTCTCCACATGCTCAGTTCTGACAGATAAGTGTGTGTGAAAGCCGTCCTTCACTTAGCTTGTTGGGAAGACAAAGTTTCTTTTCACTTGCAAACCCCAATCCATATATATTTATGGGGAGGTACTAGCTCAAAATCGGTTTTACACTGAAAAATGCAGGAACTTCAAACCGGCACTAGGAAACAGACTGAGATACCAGAGTAAAAGTTTCTCCTGCAAACCGTTCCCTTTTTGCTAGATGAACGAACATCTCTACACATGCTCAGTTCTCAGATATAAGTGTGTGTGAAAGCCGTCCTTAAACTAGCTTGTTGGGAACACAAAGTTTCTTTTCAGTTGCAAACTCCACTCCATACATATATATGGGGAGGTACTAGCACCAACTCTGTTTTACAGTGAAAACTGCTGGAACTTCAAACCGGCACTAGGAAACAGACTGAGAAACCAGAGTAAAAGTTACTCCTGCAACCCGTTCCTTTTGTGCTAGATGTACGAAAGTCTCTCCACATGCTCAGTTCTGAGAGATAAGTGTGTGTGAATGCCGCCCTTCACCTAGCTTGTTCTGAACACAAAGTTTCTTTTCAGATGCAATCTCCAATCCATATATATATATGGGGAGGTACTAGCTCCAACTCGGTTTTACAGTGAAAACTGCAGGAACTTCAAACCGGTACTAGGAAACAACTGAAATACCAGACTAAAAGTTTCTCCTGCAACACGTTCCCTTTGTGCTAGATGAACGAACGTCTCTCCACATGCTCAGGTCTGAGAGATAAGTGTGAGTGAAAGCCGTCCTTCACCTAGCTTTTTGGGAACACAAAGTTACTTTTCAGTTGCTAACTACACTCCATACATATATATGGGGAAATACATGCTCCAACTCGGTTTTACCCTAAAAACTGCTGGAAATTCAAACCGGCACTAGGAAACAGACTGAGAAACCAGAGTAAAAGTTTCTCCTGTAACCCTTTCCCTTTGTGCTAGATGAACGAACGTCTCTCCACATGCTCAGTTCTGAGAGATAAGTGTGTGTGAAAGCCGTACTTCCCTTAGCTTGTTGGGAACACAATGTTTCTTTTCACTTGCAAACTCCACTCCATACATATATATGGGGAGGTACTAGCTCCAAATCGGTTTTACATTGAAAACTGCAGGAACTTCAAACCGGCAGTAGGAAACAGACTGAGAAACCAGAGTAAAAGTTTCTCCTGCAAACATTTCCCTTTGTGCTAGATGAACGAACGTCACTCCACATGCTCAGTTCTGAGAGATAATTGTGTGTGAAATCCGTCCTTCACCTAGCTTGTTGGGAATACAAAGTTTCTTTTCAGTTGCAAACTCCACTCCATACATATATATGGGGAGGTACTATCACCAACTCGGATTTACAGTGAAAACTGCTAGAACTTCAAACCGGCACTAGGAAACAGACTGAGAAATCAGAGAAAAAGTTTCACCTCCAACCCTTTCACTTTATGCTAGATGAACGTACGTCTCTCCACATGCTCAGTTCTCAGAGATAAATGCGTGTGAAAGCCTTACTTCACCTAGATTTTTCTGAACACAAAGTATCTTTTCAGTTGCAAACTCCACTCCATACATATATATGGGGAGGTAATAGCTCCAACTCTGTTTTACAGTGAAAAATGCAGGAACATCAAACCGGCACTAGGAAACAGACTGAGAATCCTGAGTAAAAATTTCAGCTGCAACCCATTCCATTTGTGCTAGATGAACGAACGTCTCTCCACATGCTCAAATCTGAGAGATAAGTGTGTGTGAAAGCCGTCCTTCACCTAGCTTGTACTGAACACAAAGTTTCTTTTCAGTTGCAAATTCCACTCCATACATATATATGGGGAGGTACTAGCTCCAACTCGGTTTTACAGTGAAAACTGCAAGAACTTCAAACCGGCAGTAGGAAACAGACTGAGAAACCAGAGTAAAAGTTACTCCTGCAACCCTTTCCCTTTGTGCTAGATGAACGAACGTATCTCCACATGCTCAGTTGTGAGAGATAAGTGTGTGTGAAAGCCGTCCTTCAACTAGCTTGTTGGGAACACAAAGTCTCTTTTCAGTTGCAAACTCCACTCCATACATATATATGGGTAGGTACTAGCTCCAACTCGGTTTTACAGTGAAAACTGCAGGAACTTCAAACAGGCAGTAGGAAACAGACTGAGAAACCAGAGTAAAAGTTTATCCTGCAACCCGTTCCATTTGTGCTAGATGATCGAACGTCTCTCCACATGCTCAGTTCTGAGAGATAAGTGTGTGTGAAAGCCGTCCTTCACATAGCTAGTTGGGAACACAAAGTTTCTTTTCAGTTGCAAACTCCACTCCATACATATATATGGGGAGGTTCTAGCTTCAACTCTCTTTTACAGTGAAAACTGCAGGAACTTCAAACCGGCTGTAGGAAACAGACTGAGAAACCAGAGTAAAAGTTTCTCCTGCAACACTTTCCCTTTCTGTTAGATGAATGAACGTCTCTCCACATGCTCAGTTCTCAGAGATAATTGTGTGTGAAAGCCATCTTTCACCTAGCTTGTTGGGAACACAAAGATTCTTTTCACTTGCAAATTCCAGTCCATACATATATATGGGGTGGTACGAGTTCCAAATCGGTTTTACAGTGAAAACTGCAGGAACTTCAAACCGGCAGTAGGAAACAGACTGAGAAACCAGAGTAAAAGTTTCTCCTGCAACCCTTTCCCTTTCTGCTAGATGAATGAACGTCTCTCCACATGCTAAGTTCTGAAAGATAATTGTGTGTGAAAGCCGTCCTTCACCTGGCTTGTACTGAACACAAAGTTTCTTTTCAGTTGCAAAATCCACTCCATAAATATATATGGGGTGGTACAAGCTAGAAATCGGTTTTACAGTGAAAACTGCAGGAAATTCAAACCGGTAATAGGAAACAGACTGAGAAACCAAAGTAAAAGTTTCTCTTGCAACACGTTCCCTTTGTGCTAGACGAACGAACGTCTCTCCACATGCTCATTTCTGAGAGATAAGTGTGTGTGAAAGCCGCCTTCACCTAGCTTGTTGGGAACACAAAGTTTCTTTTCATTTGCAAACTCCACTCCATACATATATATGGGTAGGTACTAGCTCCAACTCGGTTTTACAGTGAAATCTGCAGGAACTTCAAACCGGCAGTAGGAAACACACTGAGATACCACAGTAAAAGTTTCTCCTGCAACCCTTTCCCTTTGTGCTAGATGAACGAAAGTCTCTCCACATGCTCAGTTCTGAGAGATTTGTGTGTGTGATTGCCTCCCTTAAACTAGCTTGTACTGAACACAAAGTTTCTTTTCAGTTGCAAATTCCACTCCATACATATATATGCGTAGGTACAGTTCAAAATATGTTTTACAGGTAAACCTGAAGGAAGTTCAAACCGGCACTAGGGAACAGAATGAGAAACCAGAGTAAAAGTTTCTCCTGCAACCCGTTCCCTTTGTGCTAGATGAACGAACGTCTCTCCACATGCTCAGTTCTGACAGATAAGTGTGTGTGAAAGCCGTCCTACACCTAGCTTGTTCGGATCACAAAGTTTCTTTCAGTTGCAAACTCCAATCCATACATATATATGGGGAGGTACTAGCTATAACTCTGTTTTACAGTGAAAATTGCAGGAACTTCAAACCGGCTGTAGGAAACACACTGAGAAACCAGAGTAAAAGTTTCTCCTGCAACCCGTTCCCTTTGTGCTAGATGAACGAACGTCTCTCCTCATGCTCAGTTCTGAGAGTTAGGTGAGTGTGAAAGCCATCCTTCACCAAGCTTGTTGGGAAAACAAAGTATCTTTTCACTTGCAAACTCCATTCCATACATATATATGGGGAGGTACGAGCTCCAACTCGGTTTTACATTGAACACTGCAGGAACTCAAACCGGCAGTAGGAAACACACTGATATACCAGAGTAAAAGTTTCTCCTACAACCCGTTCCCTTTGTGCTAGATGAACGAAAGTCTCTCCACATGCTCAGTTCTGAGAGATTTGTGTGTGTGATAGCCGTCCTTCACCTAGCTTGTACTGAACACAAAGTTTCTTTTCAGTTGCAAATTCCACTCCATATATATATATGGGGAAGGACAGCTCCAAATCTGTTTTACAGGTAAAAATGCAGGAAGTTCAAACCGGCACTAGGAAACAGACTGAGAAACCACAGTAAAAGTTTCTCCTGCAACCCGTTCCCTTTGTGCTAGATGAATGAACGTCTCTCCACATGCTCAGTTCTGAGAGATAAGTGTGTGTGAAAGCCGCCTTCAACTAGCTTGTTGGGAACACAATGTTTCTTTTCTGTTGCAAACCCCAATCCATACATATATATGGGGAAGTACTAGCTCCAACTCGGTTTTACTGTGAAACCTGCAGGAACTTCAAACCGGCACTAGGAGACAGACTGAGAAACCAGAGTAAAAGTTTCTCCTGCAACCCGTTCCCTTTGTGCTAGATGAACAAACGTCTCTCCACATGCTCTGTTCTGAGAGATAAGTGTGTGTGAAAGCCGTCCTTCCCTTAGCTTGTTGGGAACACAATGTTTCTTTTCACTTGCAAACTCCACTCCATACATATATATGGGGAGGTACTAGCTCCAAATCGGTTTTACAGTGAAAACTGCAGGAACTTCAAACCGGCAGTAGGAAAAAGACTGAAAAACCAGAGTAAAAGTTTCTCCTGCAAACATTTCCCTTTGTGCTAGATGAACGAACGTCACTCCACATGCTCAGTTCTGAGAGATAATTGTGTGTGAAATCCGTCCTTCACCTAGCTTTTTGGGAATACAAAGTTTCTTTTCAGTTGAAAACTCCACTCCATACATATATATGGGGAGGTACTATCACCAACTCGGATTTACAGTGAAAACTGCAGGAACTTCAAACCGGCAGTAGGAAACAGACTGAGAAACCAGAGTAAAAGTTTCTCCTGCAAACTGTTCCCATTGTGCTAGATGAACGAAAGTCTCTCCACATGCTCATTTCTGAGAGATTAGTGTGTGTGAAAGCCGTCGTTCACCTAGCTTGTTGGGAACACAAAGTTTCTTTTCAGTTGCAAATTCCAATCCATACATATATATGGGGAGGTACTAGCTCCAACTCGGTTTTACAGTGAAAACTGCAGGAACTTCAAACCGGCACTAGGAAACAGACTGAGAAACCAGAGAAAAAGTTTCTCCTGCAACCCATTCCCTTTGTGCTAGATGAACGAACGTCTCTCCACATGCTCAGCTCTGAGAGATAAGTGTGTGTGAAAGCCGTCCTTCACTTAGCTTGTTGGGAACACAAAGTTTCTTTTCAGTTGCAAACTACACTCCATACATATATATGGGGATGTACGAGCTCCAACTCGGTTTTACAGTGAAAACTGCAGCAACTTCAAACCGGCAGTAGGAAACAGACAGAGAACCCAGAGTAAAAGTTTCTCCTTCAACAAGTTCCCTTTGTGCTAAATGAACGAACGTCTCTCCACATGCTCATTTCTCAGAGATAAGTGTGTTTGAAAGCCATCCTTCACCTAGCTTGTTGGGAACACAAAGTTTCTATTTACTTTCAAACTCCATCCATACATATATATGGGGAGGTACGAGCTCCAACTCGGTTTTACAGTGAAAACCGCAGGAACTTCAAACCGGCAGTAGGAAACAGACTGAGAAACCAGAGTAAAAGTTTCTCCTGCAACCGTTCCCTTTGTGCTAGATGAACAAACGTCTCTCCACATGCTCTGTTCTGAGAGATAAGTGTGTGTGAAAGCCGTCCTTAACCTAGCTTGTACTGAACACAAAGATTCTTTTCAGTTGCAAATTCCAATCAATACATATATATGGGGATGTACTAGCTCCAGATCTGTTTTACAGTGAAAACTGCAGGAAGTTCAAACCGGCACTAGGAAACAGACTGAGAAACCAGAGTAAAAGTTTCTCCTGCAACCCGTTCCCTTTGTGCTAGATGAACAAACGTCTCTCCACATGCTCTGTTCTGAGAGATAAGTGTGTGTTAAAGCCGCCTTCAGCTAGCTTGATGGGAACACAAAGTTTCTTTTCAGTTGCAAACCACACTCCATACATATATATGGGGAGGTACTAGCTTAAACTCGGTTTTACACTGAAACCTGCAAGAACTTCAAACCGGCAGTAGGAAACATACTGAGAAACCTGAGTAAAAGTTTCTCCTGCAAACCTTTCCCTTTGTGCTAGATGAACGAAGGTCTCTCCACATGCTCAGTTCTGAGAGATAAGTGTGTGTGAAAGCCGAACTTCACATAGCTTGTTGGGAACACATAGTTTCTTTTCAGTTGCAAACTCCAATTCATACATATATATTGGGCGGTTCTAGCTTCAACTCAGTTTTACAGTGAAAACTGCAGGAACTTCAAACCGGCAGTAGGAAACAGACAGAGAAACCAGAGTAAAAGTTTCCCCTTCAAACAGTTCCCTATGTGCTAGATGAACGAACGTCTCTCCACATGCTCAGTTCTCAGAGATAAGTGTGTATGAAAGCCATTCTTCACCTAGCTTGTTGGGAACACAAAGTTTCTTTTCACTTACAAACTCTACTCCATACGTATATATGGGGAGGTACGAGCTCCAACTCGGTTTTACAGTGAAAACTGCAGGAACATCAAACCGGCAGTAGGAAACAGACTGAGAAACCAGAGAAAAAGATTCTCCTGCAACCCGTTCCAATTGTGCTACATGAACGAACGTCACTCCACATGCTCAGTTCTGAGAGATAAGTGTGTATGAAAGCCGTCCTTCACCTAGCTTGTTAGGAACACAAAGTTTCTTTTCAGTTGCAAACTCCACTCCATACAAATATATGAGGAGGTACAACCACCATCTCGGTTTTACAGTGAAAACTGCTGGAACTTCAAATCGGCACTAGGAAACAGACTGAGAAACCAGAGAAAAAGTTTCTCCTGCAACCCGTTCCCTTTGTGCAAGATGAAGGAACGTCTCTCCACATGCTCAGTTCTGAGAGATCATTCTGTGTGAAAGCCGTACTTCACCTAGCTTGTTGGGAACACAAAGTTTCTTTTCAGTTGCAAACTCCACTCCATACATATATATTGGGAGGTTATAACTCCAACTCTGTTTTACAGTGAAAACTGCAGGAAATTCAAACTGGCACTAGGAAACACACTGAGAAACCAGAGTAATAGTTTCTCCTGCAACCCATACCCTTTGTGCTAGATAAACGAAGGTCTCTCCACATGCTCAGTTCTGAGAGATAAGTGTGTGTGAAAGCCGTCCTTCACATAACTTGTTGGGAACACAAAGTTTCTTTTAAGTTGCAAACTCCACTCCATATATATATATGGGGAGGTACTAGTTCCAAATCTGTTTTATAGTGAAAATGCAGGAAATTCAAACCGTTACTAGGAAACAGACAGAGAAACCAGAGTAAAAGTTTCTTCTGCAAACCGTTCCCATTGTGCTAGATGAACGAACGTCTCTCCACATGCTCAGTTCTGAGAGATAAGTGTGTATGAAAGCCGTCCTTCACCTAGCTTGTTAGGAACACAAAGATTCTTTTCAGTTGCAAACTCCACTCCATACATATATATGAGGAAGTACTAGCACCATCTCTGTTTTACAGTGAAAACTGCTGGAACTTCAAATCGGCACTAGGAAACAGACTGAGAAACCAGAGTAAAAGTTTCTCCTGCAACCCGTTCGCTTTGTGCTAGATGAACGAACGTCTCTCCACATGCGCAGTTCTGAGAGATAATTGTGTGTGAATGCCGTACTTCACCTAGCTTGTTGGGAACACAAAGTTTCTTTTCAGTTGCAAACTCCACTCCATACATATATATGGGGAGGTAATAACTCCAAATCTATTTTACAGTGAAAACTGCAGGAAATTCAAACTGGCACTAGGAAACACACTGAGAAAACAGAGTAATAGTTTCTCCTGCAAACCATACCCTTTGTGCTAGATGAAAAAACGTCTCTCCACATGCTCAGTTCTGAGAGATAAGTGTGTGTGAAAGCCGTCCTTCGCCTAACTTGTTGGGAACACAAAGTTTCTTTTAAGTTGCAAACTCCACTCCATATATATAAATGGGGATGTACAAGCTCCAAATCTGTTTACAGTGAAAACTGCAGGAACTTCAAACCGGTACTTGGATACAGACTGAGAAACAAGAATAAAAGTTTCTCCTGCAACCCGTTCCCTTTGTGCTAGATGAACGAACGTCTCTCCACATGCTCAGTTCTGACAGATAAGTGTGTGTGAAAGCCGCCTTCACCTAGCTTGTTGGGAACACAAAGTTTCTTTTCAGTTGCAAACTCCACTCCATACATATATATGGGGAGGTACGAGCTCCAACTCGGTTTTACAGTGAAAACTGCAGGAACATCAAACCGGCACTAGGAAACAGACTGAGAAACCTGAGTAAAAGTTTCTCCTGCAAACCTTTCCCTTTGTGCTAGATGAACGAACGTCTCTCCACATGCTCAGTTCTGAGAGATAAGTGTGTGTGAAAGCCGTACTTGACCTAGCTTGTTGGGATCACAATGTTTCTTTTCACTTGCAAACTCCACTCCATACATATATATGGGGAGGTACTAGCTCCAACTCGGTTTTACAGTGAAAACTGCAGGAAATTCAAACCGGCAGTAGGAAACAGTCTGAGAAACCAGAGTAAAATTTTCACCTGCAACCCGTTCCCTTTGTGCTAGATGAACGAATGTCTCTCCACAAGCTCAGTTCTGAGAGATAAGTGTGTGTGAAAGCCGTCCTTCACCTAGCTTGTTGGGAACACAAAGTTTCTTTTCAGTTGCAAACTCCACTCCATACATATATATGGGGATGTTCTAGCTTCAAATCAGTTTTACAGTGAAAACTGCAGGAACTTCAAACCGTCAGTAGGAAACAGACAGAGAAACCAGAGTAAAAGTTTCTCCTTCAAACAGTTCCCTTTGTGCTAGATGAACGAACTTCTCTCCACATGCTCAGTTCTCAGAGATGAGTGTGTTTGAAAGCCATCCTTCAACTAGCTTGTTGGGAACACAAAGTTTCTTTTCACTTGCAAACTCCTCTCCATACACATATATGGGGAGGTACGAACTCCAACTCGGTTTTACAGTGAAAACTGCAGGAACTTCAAACCGGCACTAGGAAACAGACTGAGAAACCAGAGTATAAGTTTCTCCTGCAAACCGTTCCCTTTGTGCTAGATGAACGAAAGTCTCTCCACATGCTCAATTCTGAGAGATATTTGTGTGTGAAAGCCGTCCTTCACCTAGCTTGTTGGGAACACAAAGTTTCTTTTCAGTTGCAAACTCCAATCCATACATATATATGGGGAGGTACAAGCTCCAACTCGATTTTACAGTGAAAACTGCAGGAACTTCAAACCGGCAGTAGGAAACATACAGAGAAACCAGAGTAAAAGTTTCTCCTTCAACCAGTTCCCTTTGTGCTAGATGAACGAACGTCTTTCCACATGCTCAGTTCTCAGAGATAAGTGTGTTTGAAAGCCATTCTTCACCTAGCTTGTTGGGAACACAAAGTTTCTTTTCACTTTCAAACACCACTCCATACATATATATGGGGAGGTACGAGCTCCAACTCGGTTTTACAGTGAAAAATGCAGGAAATTCAAACCGATACTAAGAAACAGACTGAGAAACCAGAGTAAAAGTTTCTCCTGCAAACCGTTTCCATTGTGCTAGATGAACGAACGTCTCTCCACATGCTCAGTTCTGAGAAATAAGTGTGTATGAAACCGTCCTTCACCTAGCTTGTACTGAACACAAAGTTCTTTTTCAGTTGCAAATTCCACTCATACATATATAAAGGGATGTACTATCTCCAAATCTGTTTACAGTGAAAACTGCAGGAACTTCAAACCGGTACTAGGATACAGACTGAGAAACCAGAGTAAAAGTTTCTCCTGCAACCCGTTCCCTTTGTGCTAGATGAACGAACGTCTCTCCACATGCTCAGTTCTGAGAGATAAGTGTGTGTGAAAGCCGTCCTTCACCTAACTTGTTGGGAACACAAAGTTTCTTTTAAGTTGCAAACTCCACTCCATATATATATATGGGGAGGTACTAGCTCCAAATCTGTTTTACAGTGAATACTGCAGGAAGTTCAAACCGGCACTAGGAAACAGACTGAGAAACCAGAGTAAAAGTTACACCTGCAACCCAATCCCTTTGTGCTAGATGAACGAACGTCTCTCCACTTGCTCAGTTCTGAGAGATAAGTGTGTGTGAAATCCGTCCTACACCTAGATTGTTGGGAACACAAAGTTTCTTTTCAGTTGCAAACTCCACTCCATATATATATATATGGGGAGGTACTAGCTCCAACTCGGTTTTACAGTGAAAACAGCAGGAACTTCAAACCGGCAGTAGGAAACAGTCTGAGAAACCAGAGTAAAATTTTCACTTGCAACACGTTCCCTTTGTGCTAGATGAACGAACGTCTCTCCACATGCTCAGTTCTGAGAGATAAGTGTGTGTGAAAGCCGTCCTTCACCTAGCTTGTTGGGAACACAAAGTTTCTTTTCAGTTGCAAATTCCACTCCATATATATATATGGGGAGGTACTAGCTCCAAATCCGTTTTACAGTGAAAACTGCAGGAACTTCAAACCGTCAGTAGGAAACAGACTGAGAAACCAGAGTAAAAGTTTCTCCTGCAACCCATTCCCTTTTTGCTAGATGAACGAACGTCTCTCCACATGCTCAGTTCTGAGAGATAAGTGTGTGTGACAGCCGTCCTTCACCTAGGTTGTTGGGAACACAAAGTTTCTTTTCAGTTGCAAACTGCTATCAGTACATATATATGGGGAGGTACAAACTCCAACTCGTTTTACAGTGAAAACTGCAGGAACTTAAAACCGGCACTAGGAAACAGACTAAGAAACCAGAGTAAAAGTTTCTCCTGAAACCCGTTCCTATTGTGCTAGATGAACGAACGTCTCTCCACATGCTCAGTTCTGAGAGATAAGTGTGTGTGAAAGCCGTCCTTCCCTTAGCTTGTTGGGAACACAATGTTTCTTTTCACTTGCAAACTCCACTCCATACATATATATGGGGAGGTACTAGCTCCAAATCGGTTTTACAGTGAAAAATACAGGAACTTCTAACCGGCAGTAGGAAACAGACTGAGAAACCAGAGTACAAATTTCTCCTGCAAACAGTTCCCTTTGTGCTAGATGAACGAACGTCACTCCACATGCTAAGTTCTGAGAGATAATTGTGTGTGAAATCGGTCCTTCACCTAGCTTGTTGGGAACACAAAGTTTCTTTTCAGTTGCAAACTCCACTCCATACATATATATGGGTAGGTACTAGCTCAAATCGATTTTACAGTGAAAACTGCAGGAACTTCAAACCGGCAGTAGGAAACAGTCTGAGAAACCAGAGTAAAATTTTCAGCTGCAACCCGTTACCTTTGTGCTAGATGAACGAAAGTCTCTCCACATGCTCAGTTCTGAGAGATAAGTGTGTGTGAAATCCGTCCTTCACCTAGCTTGTGGGGAACACAAAGATTCTTTTCAGTTGCAAACTCCACTCCATACATATATATGGGGATGTACTAGCTCCAATTCGTTTTTACAGTGAAAACTGCAGGAACTTCAAAACGGCACTAGGAATCAGACTGAGAAACCAGAGTAAAAGTTTCTCCTGCAACCCGTTCCTATTTTGCTAGATGAACGAACGTCTCTCCACATGCTCAGTTCTGAGAGATAAGTGTGTGTGAAAGCCGTCCTTCACCTAGCATGTTGGGAACACAATGTTTCTTTTCAGTTGCAAACTCCACTCCATACATATATATGGGGAGGTACTAGCACTAACTCGGATGTAGAGTGAAAACTGCTAGAACTTCAAACCGGCACTAGGAAACAGACTGAGAAACCAGAGAAAAAGTTTCACCTCCAACCCTTTCCCTTTATGCTAGATGAACGTACGTCTCTCCACATGCTCAGTTCTGAGAGATAAATGCGTGTGAAAGCCGTCCTTCACCTAGATTTTTCTGAACACAAAGTATCTTTTCAGTTGCAAACTCCACTCCATACATATATATGGGGAGGTAATAGCTCCAACTCTGTTTTACAGTGAAAACTGCAGGAACATCAAACCGGCACTAGGAAACAGACTGAGACTCCTGAGTAAAAGTTTCTACTGCAAACCATTCCATTTGTGCTAGATGAAAGAACGTCTCTCCACATGCTCAGATCTGAGAGATAAGTGTGTGTGAAAGCCGTCCTTCACCTAGCTTGTACTGAACACAAAGTTTCTTTTCAGTTGCAAATTACATTCCATACATATATATGGGGAGGTACGAGCTCCAACTCGGTTTTACAGTTAAAACTGCAAGAACTTCAAACCGGCAGTAGGAAACAGACTGAGAAACCAGAGTAAAAGTTACACCTGCAACCCTTACCCTTTGTGCTAGATGAACGAACGTATCTCCACATGCTCAGTTGTGAGAGATAAGTGTGTGTGAAAGCCGTCCTTCACCTAGCTTGTTGGGAACACAAAGTCTCTTTTCAGTTGCAAACTCCACTCCATACATATATATGGGTAGGTACTAGCTCCAAATCAGTTTTACAGTGTAAACTGCAGGAACTTTAAACCGGCAGTAGGAAACAGACGGAGAAACCAGAGAAAAAGTATCACCTGCAAACCGTTCCATTTGTGCTAGATGAACGAACGTCACTCCACATGCTCAGTTCTGAGAGATAAGTGTGTGTGAAAGCCGTCCTTCACCTAGCTTGTTGGGAACACAAAGTCTCTTTTCAGTTGCAAACTCCACTCCATACATATATATGGGTAGGTACTAGCTCCAAATCAGTTTTACAGTGTAAACTGCAGGAACTTTAAACCGGCAGTAGGAAACAGACGGAGAAACCAGAGAAAAAGTATCACCGGCAAACCGTTCCATTTGTGCTAGATGAACGAACGTCACTCCACATGCTCAGTTCTGAGAGATAAGTGTGTATGAAAGCCGTCCTTCACCTAGCTTGTTAGGAACACAAAGTTTCTTCTCAGTTGCAAACTCCACTCCATACATATATATGAGGAGGTACTAGCACCATCTCGGTTTTACAGTGAAAAATGCTGGAACTTCAAATCGGCACTAGGAAACAGACTGAGAAACCAGAGTAAAAGTTTCTCTGCAACCCGTTCCCTTTGTGCTAGATGAACGAACGTCTTTCCACATGCTCAGTTCTGAGAGATAATTGTGTGTGAAAGCCGTCCTTCACCTAACTTGTTGGGAACACATAGTTTCTTTTAAGTTGCAAACTCCACTCCATATATATATATGGGGAGGTACTAGATCCAACTCGGTTTTACAGTGAAAAATGCAGGAAATTCAAACCGTTAGTAGGAAACAGACTGAGAAACCAGAGCAAAAGTTTCTCCTGCAAACCGTTCCCTTTGTGCTAGATGAACGAACGTCTCTCCACATGCTCAGTTCTGAGAGATAAGTGTGTATGAAAGCCGTCCTTCACCTAGCTTGTACTGAACACAAAGTTCCTTTTCAGTTGCAAATTCCACTCCATACATATATATGGGGATGTACTATCTCCAAATCTGTTTACAGTGAAAACTGCAGGAACTTCAAACCGGTACTAGGATACAGAGTGAGAAACCAGAGTAATAGTTTCTCCTGCAACCCGTTCCCTTTGTGCTAGATGAACGAACGTCTCTCCACATGCTCAGTTCTGAGAGATAAGTGTGTGTGAAAGCCGCCTTCACCTAGCTTGTTGGGAACACAAAGTTTCTTTTCAGTTGCAAACTACACTCCATACATATATATGGGGAGGTACGAGCTCCAACTCGGTTTTACAGTGAAAACTGCAGCAACTTCAAACCGGCACTAGGAAACAGACTGAGAAACCAGAGTAAAAGTTTCTCCTGCAACCAGTTCCCTTTGTGCTAAATGAACGAACGTCTCTCCACATGCTCATTTCTCAGAGATAAGTGTGTTTGAAATCCATCCTTCACCTAGCTTGTTGGGAACACAAAGATTCTTTTCAGTTGCAAACCCCACTCCATACATATATATGGGGAGGTACTAGCTCAAACTCGGTTTTACAGTGAAACCTGCAAGAACTTCAAACCGGCACTAGGAAACAGACCGAGAAACCTGAGTAAAAGTTTCTCCTGCAAACTTTCCCTTTGTGCTAGATGAACGAAAGTCTCTCCACATGCTCAGTTCTGAGAGATAAGTGTGTGTGAAAGCCGTACTTCACATAGCTTGTTGGGAACACAAAGTTTCTTTTCAGTTGCAAACTCCACTCCATACATATATACGGGGAGGTTCTAGCTTCAACTCAGTTTTACAGTGAAAACTGCACTAACTTCAAACCGGCAGTAGGAAACAGACAGAGAAACCAGAGTAATATTTTCTCCTTCAAACCGTTCCCTATGTGCTAGATGAACGAACGTCTCTCCACATGCTCAGTTCTCAGAGATTAGTGTGTTTGAAAGCCATCCTTCACATAGCTTGTTGGGAACACAAAGTTTCTTTTCAGTTGCAAACTCCACTCCATACATATATATGGGGAGGTACGAGCTCCAACTCGGTTTACAGTGAAAACTGCTGGAACTTCAAATCGGCACTAGGAAACAGACTGAGAAACCAGAGTAAAAGTTTCTCCTGCAACCCGTTCCCTTTGTGCTAGATGAACGAACGTCTCTCCACATGCTCAGTTCTGAGAGATAATTGTGTGTGAAAGCCGTCCTTCACCTAGCTTGTTAGGAACACAATGTTTCTTTTCAGTTGCAAACTCCACTCCATACATATATATGGGTAGGTACTAGCTCAAAATCAGTTTTACAGTGTAAACTGCAGGGACTTCAAACCGGCAGTAGGAAACAGACGGAGAAACCAGAGTAAAAGTATCACCTGCAACCCGTTCCATTTGTGCTAGATGAACGAACGTCACTCCACATGCTCAGTTCTGAGAGATAATTGTGTATGAAAGCCGTCCTTCACATATCTTGTTAGGAACACAAAGTTTGTTTTCAGTTGCAAACTCCACTCCATATATATATATGAGGAGGTAATAGCACCATGTTGATTTTACAGTGAAAACTGCTGGAACATCAAATCGGCACTAGGAAACAGACTGAGAAACCAGAGTAAAAGTTTCTCCTGCAAACCGTTCCCTTTGTGGTAGATGAACGAACGTCTCTCCACATGCTCAGTTCTGAGAGATAATTGTGTGTGAAGCCGTACTTCACCTAGCTTGTTGGGAACACAAAGTTTCTTTTCAGTTGCAAACTCCACTCCATACATATATATGGGGAGGTAATAACTCCAACCCTGTTTTACAGTGAAAACTGCAGGAAATTCAAACTGGCACTAGGAAACACACTGAGAAAACAGAGTAATAGTTTCTCCTGCAACCGATACCCTTTGTGCTAGATGAACGAACGTCTCTCCACATGCTCAGTTCTGAGAGATAAGTGTGTGTGAAAGCCGTCCTTCACCTAACTTGTTGGGAACACAAAGTTTCTTTTAATTTGCAAACTCCACTCCATATATATATATGGGGAGGTACTAGCTCCAACTCGGTTTTACAGTGAAAAATGCAGGAAATTCAAACCGTTACTAGGAAACAGACTGAGAAACCAGAGTAAAAGTTTCTCCTGCAAACCGTTCCATTTGTGCTAGATGAACGAACGTCTCTCCACATGCTCAGTTCTGAGAGATAAGTGTGTATGAAAGCCGTCCTTCACCTAGCTTGTACTGAACACAAAGTTCCTTTTCAGTTGCAAATTCCACTCCATACATATATATGAGGATGTACTAGATCCAAATCTGTTTACAGTGAAAACTGCAGGAACTTCAAACCGGTACTAGTATACAGACTCTGAAACCAGAGTAAAAGTTTCTCCTGCAACCCGTTCCCTTTGTGCTAGATGAACGAACGTCTCTCCACATGCTCAGTTCTGAGAGATAAGTGTGTGTGAAAGCCGCCTTCACCTAGCTTGTTGGGAACACAAAGTTTCTTTTCAGTTGCAAACTCCTCTCCATACATATATATGGGGAGGTACGAGCTCCAACTCGGTTTTACAGTGAAAACTGCAGGAACTTCAAACCGGCACTAGGAAACAGACTGAGAAACCTGAGTAAAAGTTTCTCCTGCAAACCTTTCCCTTTGTGCTAGATGAACGAACGTCTCTCCACATGCTCAGTTCTGAGAGGTAAGTGTGTGTGAAAGCCGTACTTCACATAGCTTGTTGGGATCACAATGTTTCTTTTCACTTGCAAACTCCACTCCATACATATATATGGGGAGGTAATAGCTCCAACTCGGTTTTACAGTGAAAACTGCAGGAACTTCAAACCGGCAGTAGGAAACAATCTGAAAAACCAGAGTAAAATTTTCACCTGCAACCCGTTCCCTTTGTGCTAGATGAACGAACGTCTCTCCACATGCTCAGTTCTGAGAGATAAGTGTGTGTGAAAGCCGTGCTTCACCTAGCTTGTTGGGAACACAAAGTTTCTTTTCAGTTGCAAACTCCACTCCATACATATATATGGGGAGGTAATAAATCCAACTCGGTTTTACAGTGAAAACTGCAGGAAATTCAAACTGGCACTAGGAAACACACTGAGAAACCAGTGTAATAGTTTATCCTGCAACCCATACCCTTTGTGCTAGATAAACGAACGTCTCTCCACATGCTCAGTTCTGAGAGATAAGTGTGTGTGAAAGCCGTCCTTCACCTAACTTGTTGGGAACACAAAGTTTCTTTTAAGTTGCAAGCTCCACTCCATATATATATATGGGGAGGTACTAGCTCCAACTCGGTTTTAAGGTGAAAAATGCAGGAAATTCTAACCGTTACTAAGAAACAGACTGAGAAACCAGAGTAAAAGTTTCTCCTGCAAACCGTTCCCTTTGTGCTAGATGAACGAACGTCTCTCCACATGCTCATTTCTGAGAGATAAGTGTGTATGAAACCGTCCTTCACCTAGCTTGTACTGAACACAAAGTTCCTTTTCAGTTGCAAATTCCACTCCATACATATATATGGGGATGTACTATCTCCAAATGTGTTTACAGTGAAAACTGCAGGAACTTCAAACCGGTACTAGGATACAGACTGAGAAACCAGAGTAAAAGTTTCTCCTGCAACCCGTTCCCTTTGTGCTAGATGAACGAACGTCTCTCCACATGCTCAGATCTGAGAGATAAGTGTGTGTGAAAGCCGTCCTTCACCTAACTTGTTGGGAACACAAAGTTTCTTTTAAGTTGCAAACTCCAATCCATATATATATATGGGGTGGTACTAGCTCCAAATCTGTTTTACAGTGAAAACTGCAGGAAGTTCAAACAGGCACTAGGAAACAGACTGAGAAACCAGAGTAAAAGTTTCACCTGCAACCCATTCCCTTTGTGCTAGATGAACGAACGTCTCTCCACATGCTCAATTCTGAGAGATAAGTGTGTGTGAAATCCGTCCTTCACCTAGATTGTTGGGAACACAAAGTTTCTTTTCAGTTGCAAACTCCACTCCATACATATATATGGGGAGGTACTAGCTCCAACTCGGTTTTACAGTGAAAACTGCAGGAACTTCAAACCGGCAGTAGGAAACAGTCTGAGAAACCAGAGTAAAATTTTCACTTGCAACCCGTTCCCTTTGTGCTAGATGAACGAAAGTCTCTCCGCATGCTCAGTTCTGAGAGATAAGTGTGTGTTAAAGCCGTCCTTCACCTAGCTTGTTGGGAACACAAAGTTTCTTTTCAGTTGCAAACTCCACTCCATACATATATATGGGGAGGTTCTAGTTTCAACTCAGTTTTACAGTGAAAACTGCAGGATCTTCAAACCGGCAGTAGGAAAAAGACAGAGAAACCAGAATAAAAGTTTCTCCTTCAACCAGTTCCCTTTGTGATAAATGAACGAACATCTCTCCACATGCTCATTTCTCAGAGATAAGTGTGTTTGAAAGCCATCCTTCACCTATCTTGTTGGGAACACAAAGTTTCTTTTCACTTTCAAACTCCACTCCATACATATATATGGGGAAGTATGAGCTCCAACTCGGTTTTACAGTGAAAACTGCAGGAACTTCAAACCGGCAGTAGGAAACAGACTGAGAAACCAGAGTATAAGTTTCTCCTGCAACCAGTTCCATTTGTGCTAAATGAACGAAAGTCTCTCCACATGCTCAGTTCTGAGAGATAAGTGTGTGTGAATGCCGTCCTTCACCTAGCTTGTTGGGAACACAAAGTTACTTTTCAGTTGCAAACTCCACTCCATACATATATATCGGGAGGTACTAGCTCAAACTCGGTTTTACAGTGAAAACTGCAGGAACTTCAAACCGGCAGTAGGAAACAGACAGAGAAACCAGAGTAAAAGTTTCTCCTTCAACCAGTTCCCTTTGTGCTAGATGAACAAATGTCTTTCCACATGCTCAGTTCTCAGAGATAAGTGTGTTTGAAAGCCATCCTTCACCTAGCTTGTTGGGAACACAAAGTTTCTTTTCACTTGCAAACACCGCTCCATACATATATATGGGGAGGTACGAGCTCCAACTCGGTTTTACAGTGAAAACTGCAGGAAATTCAAACTGGCACTAGGAAACACACTGAGAAACCAGAGTAATAGTTTCTACTGCAACCCATACCCTTTGTGCTAGATAAACGAACGTCTCTCCACATGCTCAGTTCTCAGAGATAAGTGTGTTTGAAAGCCATCCTTCACCTAACTTGTTGGGAACACAAAGTTTCTTTTCACTTGCAAACACCAATCCATACATATATATGGGGAGGTACTAGCTCCAAATCTGTTTTACAGTGAAAACTGCAGGAAGTTCAAACCGGCACTAGGAAACAGACTGAGAAACCAGAGTAAAAGTTTCACCTGCAACCCATTCCCTTTGTGCTAGATGAACGAACGTCTCTCCACATGCTCAGTTCTGAGAGATAAGTGTGTGTGAAAGCCGTCATTAACCTAGCTTGTACTGAATACAAAGATTCTTTTCAGATGCAAATTCCAATCAATTCATATATATGGGGAGGTACTAGCTCCAAATCTGTTTTACAGTGAAAACTGCAGGAAGTTCAACCCGGCACTAGGAAACAGAATTAGAAACCAGAGTAAAATTTTCTCCTGCAACCCATTCCCTTTGTGCTAGATGAAAGAACGTCTCTCCACATGCTCAGTTCTGAGAGATAAGTGTGTGTGAAATCCGTCCTTCACCTAGCTTGTTGGGAACACAAAGTTTCTTTTCATTTGCAAACTCAAATCCATACATATATATGGGGAGGTACTAGCTCCAACTCGTTTTTACAGTGAAATCTGTAGTAATTTCAAACCGGTACTAGGAAACAGACTAAGAAACCAGCGTAAAAGTTTCTCCTGCAACCCGTTCCCTTTGTGCTAGATGAACTAACGTCTCTCCACATGCTCTGTTCTGGAGATAAGTGTGTGTGAACGCCGCCTTCAGCTAGCTTGTTGGGAACACAAAGATTCTTTTCAGTTGCAAACCACACTCCATACATATATATGGGGAGGTACTAGCTCAAACTCGGTTTTACAGTGAAACATGCAAGAACTTCAAACCGGCACTAGGAAACAGACTGAGAAACCTGAGTAAAAGTTTCTCCTGCAAACCTTTCCCTTTGTGCTAGATGAACGAACGTCTCTCCACATGCTCAGTTCTGAGAGATAAGTGTGTGTGAAAGCCGTACTTCACATAACTTGTTGGGATCACAATGTTTGTTTTCACTTGCAAACTCCACTCCATACATATATATGGGGAGGTACGAGCTCCAACTCTGTTTTACAGAGAAAACTGCAGGAACTTCAAACCGGCAGTAGGAAACAGACAGAGAAACCAGAGTAAAAGTTTCTCCTGCAACCCGTTCCCTTTGTGCTAGATGAACGAAAGTCTCTCCACATGCTCAGTTCTGAGAGATAAGCGTGTGTGAAAGCCGTCCTTAACCTAGCTTGTACTGAACACAAAGATTCTTTTCAGATGCAAATTCCAATCAATACATATATATGCGTAGGAACTAGCTCCAAATCTCTTTTACAGTGAAAACTGCAGGAAGTTCAAACCGGCACTAGGAAACAGAATGAGAAACCATAGTAAAATTTTCACTTGCAACCCATTTCCTTTGTGCTAGATGAACGAAAGTCTCTCCACATGCTCAGTTCTGAGAGATAAGTGTGTGTGAACGCCACCTTCAGCTAGCTTGTTGGGAAAACAAAGATTCTTTTCAGTTGCAAACCCCACTCCATACATATATATGGGGAGGTACTAGCTCAAACTCGGTTTTATAGTGAAACCTGCAAGAACTTCAAACCGGCACTAGGAAACAGACTGAGAAACCTGAGTAAAAGTTTCTCCTGCAAACCTTTCCCTTTGTGCTAGATGAACGAACGTCTCACCACATGGTCAGTTCTGAGAGATAAGTGTGTGTGAAAGCCGTACTTCACATAGCTTGTTGGGATCACAATATTTGTTTTCACTTGCAAACTCCACTCCATACATATATATGGGGAGGTATTAGCTCCAACTCGGTTTTACAGTGAAAACTGCAGGAACTTCAAACCGGCAGTAGGAAACAGTCTGAGAAACCAGAGTAAAATTTTCACCTGCAACCCGTTCCCTTTGTGCTAGATGAACGAACGTCTCTCCACATGCTCAGTTCTGAGAGATAAGTGTGTGTGAAAGCCGTCCTTCACCTAGCTTGTTGGGAACACAAAGTTTCTTTTCAGTTGCAAACTCCATTCCATACATATATTTGGGGAGGTTCTAGCTTCAAATCAATTTTACAGTGAAAACTGCAGGAACTTCTAACCGGCAGTAGGAAACAGACAGAGAAACCAGAGTAAAATTTTCTCTTTCAAACAATTCCCTTTGTGCTAGATGAACGAACGTCTCTCCACATGCTCAGTTCTCAGAGAGAAGTGTGTTTGAAAGCCATCCTTCAACTAGCTTGTTGGGAACACAAAGTTTCTTTTCACTTGCTAACTCCACTCCATAAAAATATACGGGGAGGTACGAGCTCCAACTCGCTTTTACAGTGAAAACTGCAGGAACTTCAAACCGGCACTAGGAAACAGAATGAGAAACCAGAGTAAAAGTTTCTACTGCAACCCGTTCCTTTGTGCTAGATGAACGAAAGTCTCTCCACATGCTCAGTTCTGAGAGATAAGTGTGTGTGAAAGCCGTACTTCACCTATCTTGTTGGGAACACAAAGTTTCTTTTCAGTTGCCAACTCCAATCCATACATATATATGGGGAGGTACTAGCTCCAACTCGTTTTTACAGTGAAATCTGCAGTAACTTCAAAAAGGTACTAGGAAACAGACTAAGAAACCAGAGTAAAAGTTTCTCCTGCAACTCGTTCCCTTTGTGCTAGATGAACAAACGTCTCTCCACATGCTCAGTTCTGAGAGATAAATGTGTGTGAAATCCGTCCTTCACATAGATTGTTGGGAACACAAAGTTTCTTTTCAGTTTCAAACACCACTCCATACATATATATGGGGAGGTACTAGCTCCAACTCGGTTTTACAGTGAAAACTGCAGGAACTTCAAACCGGCAATAGGAAACAGTCTGAGAAGCCAGAGTAAAATTTTCACTTGCAACCCGTTCCCTTTGTGCTAGATGAACGAACGTCTCTCCACATGCTCAGTTCTGAGAGATAAGTGTGTGTGAAAGCCGTCCTTCACCTAGCTTGTTGGGAACACAATGTTTCTTTTCAGTTGCAAACTCCAATCCGTACATATATATGGGGAGGTTCTAGCTTCAACTCAGTTTTACAGTGAAAACTGCAGGAACTTCAAACCGGCAGTAGGAAACAGACAGAGAAACCAGAGTAAAAGTTTCCCTTCAACCATTTCCCTTTGTGCTAAATGAACGAACGTCTCTCCACATGCTGATTTCTCAGAGATAAGTGTGTTTGAAAGCCATCCTTCACCTAGCTTGTTGGGAACACAAAGTTTCTATTCACTTTCAAACTCCACTCCATACATATATATGGGGAGGTACGAGCTCCAACTCGGTTTTACAGTGAAAACTGCAGGAACATCAAACCGGCAGTAGGAAACAGACTGAGAAACCAGAGTATAAGTTTCTCCTGCAACCCATTCCATTTGTTCTAGATGAACGAAAGTCTCTCCACATGCTCAGTTCTGAGAGATAAGTGTGTGTGAAAGCCGTCCTTAACCTAGCTTGTACTGAACACAAAGATTCTTTTCAGATGCAAATTCCAATCAATACATGTATATGGGGAGGTACTAGCTCCAAATCTGTTTTACAGTGAAAATTGCAGGAAGTTCAACCCGGCACTAGGAAACAGAATGAGAAACCAGAGTAAAATTTTCTCCTGCAACCCGTTCCCTTTGTGCTAGATGAACGAAAGTCTCTCCACATGCTCAGTTCTGAGAGATAAGTGTGTGTGAAAGCCGTCCTTCACCTAGCTTGTTGGGAACACAATGTTTCTTTTCAGTTGCAAACTCCAATCCGTACATATATATGGGGAGGTTCTAGCTTCATCTCAGTTTTACAGTGAAAACTGCAGGAACTTCAAACCGGCAGTAGGAAACAGACAGAGAAACCAGAGTAAAAGTTTCCCTTCAACCATTTCCCTTTGTGCTAAATGAACGAACGTCTCTCCACATGCTGATTTCTCAGAGATAAGTGTGTTTGAAAGCCATCCTTCACCTAGCTTGTTGGGAACACAAAGTTTCTATTCACTTTCAAACTCCACTCCATACATATATATGGGGAGGTACGAGCTCCAACTCGGTTTTACAGTGAAAACTGCAGGAACATCAAACCGGCAGTAGGAAACAGACTGAGAAACCAGAGTATAAGTTTCTCCTGCAACTCATTCCATTTGTTCTAGATGAACGAAAGTCTCTCCACATGCTCAGTTCTGAGAGATAAGTGTGTGTGAAAGCCGTCCTTAACCTAGCTTGTACTGAACACAAAGATTCTTTTCAGATGCAAATTCCAATCAATACATGTATATGGGGAGGTACTAGCTCCAAATCTGTTTTACAGTGAAAATTGCAGGAAGTTCAACCCGGCACTAGGAAACAGAATGAGAAACCAGAGTAAAATTTTCTCCTGCAACCCATTCCCTTTGTGCTAGATGAAAGAACGTCTCTCCACATGCTCAGTTCTGAGGGATAAGTGTGTGTGAAATCCGTCCTTCACCTAGCTTGTTGGGAACACAAAATTTCTTTTCAGTTGAAAACTCCAATCCATACATATATATGGGGAGGTACTATCTCCAACTCGTTTTTACAGTGAAATCTGTAGTAATTTCAAACCGGTACTAGGAAACAGACTAAGAAACCAGAGTAAAAGTTTCTCCTGCAACCCGTTCCCTTTGTGCTAGATGAACTAAAGTCTCTCCACATGCTCTGTTCTTAGAGATAAGTGTGTGTGAACGCCGCTTTCAGCTAGCTTGTTGGGAACACAAAGATTCTTTTCAGTTGCAAACCCCACTCCATACATATATATGGGGAGGTACTAGCTCAAACTCGGTTTTACAGTGAAACCTGCAAGAACTTCAAACCGGCACTAGGAAACAGACTGAGAAACCTGAGTAAAAGTTTCTCCTGCAAACCTTTCCCTTTGTGCTAGATGAACGAACGTCTCTCCACATTCTCAGTTCTGAGAGATAAGTGTGTGTGAAAGCCGTACTTCACATAACTTGTTGGGATCACAATGTTGGTTTTCACTTGCAAACTCCACTCCATACATATATATGGGGAGGTACGAGCTCCAACTCTGTTTTACAGTGAAAACTGCAGGAACTTCAAACAGGCAGTAGGAAACAGACTGAGAAACCAGAGTAAAAGTTTCTCCTGCAACCCGTTCCCTTTGTGCTAGATGAACGAAAGTCTCTCCACATGCTCAGTTCTGAGAGATAAGCGTGTGTGAATGCCGTCCTTAACCTAGCTTGTACTGAACACAAAGATTTTTTCAGATGCAAATTCCAAACAATACATATATATGCGGAGGAACTAGCTCCAAATCTGTTTTACAGTGAAAACTGCAGGAAGTTCAAAGCGGCACTAGGAAACAGACTGAGAAACCATAGTAAAATTTTCACCTGCAACCCATTCCCTTTGTGCTAGATGAACGAACGTCTCTCCACATGCTCAGTTCTGAGAGATAAGTGTGTGTGAAATCCGTCCTTGACCTAGCTTGTTGGGAACACAAAGTTTCTTATCAGTTGCAAACTCCAATCCATACATATATATGGGGAGGTACTAGCTCCAACTCGATTTTACAGTGAAATCTGTAGTAACTTCAAACCGGTACTAGGAAACCGACTAAGAAACTAGAGTAAAAGTTTCTCCTGCAACCCGTTCCCTTTGTGCTAGATGAAAGAACGTCTCTCCACATGCTCTGTTCTGAGAGATAAGTGTGTGTGAACGCCGCCTTCAGCTAGCTTGTTGGGAAAACAAAGATTCTTTTCAGTTGCAAACCCCACTCCATACATATATACGGGGAGGTACCAGCTCAAACTCGGTTTTACAGTGAAACCTGCAAGAACTTCAAACCGGCACTAGGAAACAGACTGAGAAACCTGAGTAAATGTTTCTCCTGCAACCCGTTCCCTTTGTGCTAGATGAACGAAAGTCTCTCCACATGCTCAGTTCTGAGAGATAAGCGTGTGTGAATGCCGTCCTTAACCTAGCTTGTACTGAACACAAAGATTTTTTCAGATGCAAATTCCAAACAATACATATATATGCGGAGGAACTAGCTCCAAATCTGTTTTACAGTGAAAACTGCAGGAAGTTCAAAGCGGCACTAGGAAACAGACTGAGAAACCATAGTAAAATTTTCACCTGCAACCCATTCCCTTTGTGCTAGATGAACGAACGTCTCTCCACATGCTCAGTTCTGAGAGATAAGTGTGTGTGAAATCCGTCCTTGACCTAGCTTGTTGGGAACACAAAGTTTCTTATCAGTTGCAAACTCCAATCCATACATATATATGGGGAGGTACTAGCTCCAACTCGATTTTACAGTGAAATCTGTAGTAACTTCAAACCGGTACTAGGAAACCGACTAAGAAACTAGAGTAAAAGTTTCTCCTGCAACCCGTTCCCTTTGTGCTAGATGAAAGAACGTCTCTCCACATGCTCTGTTCTGAGAGATAAGTGTGTGTGAACGCCGCCTTCAGCTAGCTTGTTGGGAAAACAAAGATTCTTTTCAGTTGCAAACCCCACTCCATACATATATACGGGGAGGTACCAGCTCAAACTCGGTTTTACAGTGAAACCTGCAAGAACTTCAAACCGGCACTAGGAAACAGACTGAGAAACCTGAGTAAATGTTTCTCCTGCAAACCTTTCCCTTTGTGCTAGATGAACGAACGTCTCTCCACATGGTCAGTTCTGAGAGATAAGTGTGTGTGAAAGCCGTACTTCACATAGCTTGTTGGGATCACAATGTTTGTTTTCACTTGCAAACTCCACTCCATTCATATATATGGGGAGGTACTAGCTCCAACTCGGTTTTACAGTGAAAACTGCAGGAACTTCAAACCGGCAGTAGGAAACATTCTGAGAAACCAGAGTAAAATTTTCACCTGCAACCCGTTCCCTTTGTGCTAGATGAACGAACGTCTCTCCACATGCTCAGTTCTGAGAGATAAGTGTGTGTGAAAGCCGTCCTTCACCTAGCTTGTTGGGAACACAAAGTTTCTTTTCAGTTGCAAACTCCACTCCATACATATATATGGGGAGGTTCTAGCTTCAACTCAATTTTACAGTGAAAACTGCAGGAACTTCAAACCGGCAGTAGGAAACAGACAGAGAAACCAGAGTAAAAGTTTCTCCTTCAAACAATTCCCTTTGTGCTAGATGAACGAACGTCTCTCCACATGCTCAGTTCTCAGAGATAAGTGTGTTTGAAAGCCATCCTTCAACTAGCTTGTTGGGAACACAAAGTTTCTTTTCACTTGCTAACTCCACTCCATAAATATATATGGGGAGGTACGAGCTCCAACTCGCTTTTACAGTGAAAACTGCAGGAACTTCAAACCGGCACTAGGAAACAGACTGAGAAACCTGAGTAAAAGTTTCTACTGCAACCCGTTCCTTTGTGCTAGATGAACGAAAGTCTCTCCACATGCTCAGTTCTGAGAGATAAGTGTGTGTGAATGCCGTCCTTCACCTAGCTTGTTGGGAACACAAAGTTTCTTTTCAGTTGAAAACTCCAATCCATACATATATATGGGGAGGTACTAGCTCCAACTCGTTTTTACAGTGAAATCTGCAGTAACTTCAAAAAGGTACTAGGAAACAGACTAAGAAACCAGAGTAAATGTTTCTCCTGCAACCCGTTCCCTTTGTGCTAGATGAACGAAAGTCTCTCCACATGCTCAGTTCTGAGAGATAAGCGTGTGTGAATGCCGTCCTTAACCTAGCTTGTACTGAACACAAAGATTCTTTTCAGATGCAAATTCCAATCAATACATATATATGCGGAGGAACTAGCTCCAAATCTGTTTTACAGTGAAAACTGCAGGAAGTTCAAAGCGGCACTAGGAAACAGACTGAGAAACCATAGTAAAATTTTCACCTGCAACCCATTCCCTTTGTGCTAGATGAACGAACGTCTCTCCACATGCTCAGTTCTGAGAGATAAGTGTGTGTGAAATCCGTCCTTCACCTAGCTTGTTGGGAACACAAAGTTTCTTATCAGTTGCAAACTCCAATCCATACATATATATGGGGAGGTACTAGCTCCAACTCGATTTTACAGTGAAATCTGTAGTAACTTCAAACCGGTACTAGGAAACCGACTAAGAAACTAGAGTAAAAGTTTCTCCTGCAACCCGTTCCCTTTGTGCTAGATGAAAGAACGTCTCTCCACATGCTCTGTTCTGAGAGATAAGTGTGTGTGAACACCGCCTTCAGCTAGCTTGTTGGGAAAACAAAGATTCTTTTCAGTTGCAAACCCCACTCCATACATATATACGGGGAGGTACCAGCTCAAACTCGGTTTTACAGTGAAACATGCAAGAACTTCAAACCGGCACTAGGAAACAGACTGAGAAAACTGAGTAAATGTTTCTCCTGCAAAACTTTCCCTTTGTGCTAGATGAACGAACGTCTCTCCACATGGTCAGTTCTGAGAGATAAGTGTGTGTGAAAGCCGTACTTCACATAGCTTGTTGGGATCACAATGTTTGTTTTCACTTGCAAACTCCACTCCATACATATATATGGGGAGGTACTAGCTCCAACTCGGTTTTACAGTGAAAACTGCAGGAACTTCAAACCGGCAGTAGGAAACAGTCTGAGAAACCAGAGTAAAATTTTCACCTGCAACCCGTTCCCTTTGTGCTAGATGAACGAACGTCTCTCCACATGCTCAGTTCTGAGAGATAAGTGTGTGTGAAAGCCGTCCTTCACCTAGCTTGTTGGGAACACAAAGTTTCTTTTCAGTTGCAAACTCCACTCCATAGATATATATGGGGAGGTTCTAGCTTCAACTCAATTTTACAGTGAAAACTGCAGGAACATCAAACCGGCAGTAGGAAACAGACTGAGAAACCAGAGTATAAGTTTCTCCTGCAACTCATTCCATTTGTTCTAGATGAACGAAAGTCTCTCCACATGCTCAGTTCTGAGAGATAAGTGTGTGTGAAAGCCGTCCTTAACCTAGCTTGTACTGAACACAAAGATTCTTTTCAGATGCAAATTCCAATCAATACATGTATATGGGGAGGTACTAGCTCCAAATCTGTTTTACAGTGAAAATTGCAGGAAGTTCAACCCGGCACTAGGAAACAGAATGAGAAACCAGAGTAAAATTTTCTCCTGCAACCCATTCCCTTTGTGGTAGATGAAAGAACGTCTCTCCACATGCTCAGTTCTGAGGGATAAGTGTGTGTGAAATCCGCCCTTCACCTAGCTTGTTGGGAACACAAAATTTCTTTTCAGTTGAAAACTCCAATCCATACATATATATGGGGAGGTACTATCTCCAACTCGTTTTTACAGTGAAATCTGTAGTAATTTCAAACCGGTACTAGGAAACAGACTAAGAAACCAGAGTAAAAGTTTCTCCTGCAACCCGTTCCCTTTGTGCTAGATGAACTAAAGTCTCTCCACATGCTCTGTTCTTAGAGATAAGTGTGTGTGAACGCCGCTTTCAGCTAGCTTGTTGGGAACACAAAGATTCTTTTCAGTTGCAAACCCCACTCCATACATATATATGGGGAGGTACTAGCTCAAACTCGGTTTTACAGTGAAACCTGCAAGAACTTCAAACCGGCACTAGGAAACAGACTGAGAAACCTGAGTAAAAGTTTCTCCTGCAAACCTTTCCCTTTGTGCTAGATGAACGAACGTCTCTCCACATTCTCAGTTCTGAGAGATAAGTGTGTGTGAAAGCCGTACTTCACATAACTTGTTGGGATCACAATGTTGGTTTTCACTTGCAAACTCCACTCCATACATATATATGGGGAGGTACGAGCTCCAACTCTGTTTTACAGTGAAAACTGCAGGAAGTTCAAACCGGCAGTAGGAAACAGACTGAGAAACCAGAGTAAAAGTTTCTCCTGCAACCCGTTCCCTTTGTGCTAGATGAACGAAAGTCTCTCCACATGCTCAGTTCTGAGAGATAAGCGTGTGTGAATGCCGTCCTTAACCTAGCTTGTACTGAACACAAAGATTCTTTTCAGATGCAAATTCCAATCAATACATATATATGCGGAGGAACTAGCTCCAAATCTGTTTTACAGTGAAAACTGCAGGAAGTTCAAAGCGGCACTAGGAAACAGACTGAGAAACCATAGTAAAATTTTCACCTGCAACCCATTCCCTTTGTGCTAGATGAACGAACGTCTCTCCACATGCTCAGTTCTGAGAGATAAGTGTGTGTGAAATCCGTCCTTCACCTAGCTTGTTGGGAACACAAAGTTTCTTATCAGTTGCAAACTCCAATCCATACATATATATGGGGAGGTACTAGCTCCAACTCGATTTTACAGTGAAATCTGTAGTAACTTCAAACCGGTACTAGGAAACCGACTAAGAAACTAGAGTAAAAGTTTCTCCTGCAACCCGTTCCCTTTGTGCTAGATGAAAGAACGTCTCTCCACATGCTCTGTTCTGAGAGATAAGTGTGTGTGAACACCGCCTTCAGCTTGCTTGTTGGGAAAACAAAGATTCTTTTCAGTTGCAAACCCCACTCCATACATATATACGGGGAGGTACCAGCTCAAACTCGGTTTTACAGTGAAACCTGCAAGAACTTCAAACCGGCACTAGGAAACAGACTGAGAAAACTGAGTAAATGTTTCTCCTGCAAAACTTTCCCTTTGTGCTAGATGAACGAACGTCTCTCCACATGGTCAGTTCTGAGAGATAAGTGTGTGTGAAAGCCGTACTTCACATAGCTTGTTGGGATCACAATGTTTGTTTTCACTTGCAAACTCCACTCCATACATATATATGGGGAGGTACTAGCTCCAACTCGGTTTTACAGTGAAAACTGCAGGAACTTCAAACCGGCAGTAGGAAACAGTCTGAGAAACCAGAGTAAAATTTTCACCTGCAACCCGTTCCCTTTGTGCTAGATGAACGAACGTCTCTCCACATGCTCAGTTCTGAGAGATAAGTGTGTGTGAAAGCCGTCCTTCACCTAGCTTGTTGGGAACACAAAGTTTCTTTTCAGTTGCAAACTCCACTCCATAGATATATATGGGGAGGTTCTAGCTTCAACTCAATTTTACAGTGAAAACTGCAGGAACTTCAAACCGGCAGTAGGAAACAGACAGAGAAACCAGAGTAAAAGTTTCTCCTTCAAACAATTCCCTTTGTGCTAGATGAACGAACGTCTCTCCACATGCTCAGTTCTCAGAGATAAGTGTGTTTGAAAGCCATCCTTCAACTAGCTTGTTGGGAACACAAAGTTTCTTTTCACTTGCTAACTCCACTCCATAAATATATATGGGGTGGTACGAGCTCCAACTCGCTTTTACAGTGAAAACTGCAGGAACTTCAAACCGGCACTAGGAAACAGACTGAGAAACCAGAGTAAAAGTTTCTACTGCAACCCGTTCCTTTGTGCTAGATGAACGAAAGTCTCTCCACATGCTCAGTTCTGAGAGATAAGTGTGTGTGAATGCCGTCCTTCACCTAGCTTGTTGGGAACACAAAGTTTCTTTTCAGTTGCCAACTCCAATCCATAAATATATATGGGGAGGTACTAGCTCCAACTCGTTTTTACAGTGAAATCTGCAGTAACTTCAAAAAGGTACTAGGAAACAGACTAAGAAACCAGAGTAAATGTTTCTCCTGCAACCCGTTCCCTTTGTGCTAGATGAACAAACGTCTCTCCACATGCTCTGTTCTGAGAGATAATTGTGTTTGAAAGCCGTACTTCACATAGCTTGTTGGGATCACAATGTTTCTTTTCACTTGCAAACTACACTCCATAAATATATATGGGGAGGTACTAGCTCCAACTCGGTTTTACATTGAAAACTGCAGGAACTTCTAACCGGCAGTAGGAAACAGTTTGAGAAACCAGAGTAAAATTTTCACCTGCAACCCGTTCCCTTTGTGCTAGATGAACGAAAGTCTCTCCACATGCTCAGTTCTGAAAGATAATTGTGTGTGAAAGCCGTCCTTCACCTAGCTTGTTGGGAACACAAAGTTTCTTTTCAGTTGCAAACTCCACTCCATACATATATATGCGGAGGTTCTAGCTTCAACTCTGTTTTACAGTGAAAACTGCAATAACTTGAAACCGGCAGTAGGAAAGAGACAGAGAAACCAGAGTAAAAGTTTCTCCTGCAAACAATTCCCTTTGTGCAAGATGAACGAACGTCTCTCCACATGCTCAGTTCTCAGAGATAAGTGTGTGTGAAAGCCGCCTTCACCTAGCTTGTTGGGAACCCAAAGTTTTTTTTCACTTGCAAACACCACTCCATACATATATATGGGGATGCTCTAGATCCAACACGGTTTTACAGTGAAACCTGCAGGAACTTCAAACCGGCACTAGGAAACAGACTGAGAAACCAGAGAAAAGTTTCCCTTGCAACCCGTTCCCTTTGTGCTAGATGAACGAACGTCTCTCCACATGCTCAGTTCAGAGAGATAAGTGTGTGTGAAAGCCGACTTCACCTAGCTTGTTGGGAACACAAAGTTTCTTTTCAGTTGCACACTCCGCTCCATACATATATCTGGGGAGGTACTAGCACCAACATGGTTTTACAGTGAAAACTGCAGGAACTTCAAACCGGCAGTAGGAAACAGACTGAGAAACCAGAGTAAAAGTTTCTCCTGCAACCCGTTCCCTTTGTGCTAGATGAACGAACGTCTCTCCACATGCTCAGTTCTGAGAGATAATTGTGTGTGATAGCCTTCCTTCACCTAGCTTGTACTGAACACAAAGTTTCTTTTCAGGTGCAAATTCCACTCCATACATATATATGGGAATGTACTAGCTCCAACTCGATTTTACAGTGAAAACTGCAGGCTCTTCAAACCGGCACTAGGAAACAGACTGAGAAACCAGAGTAAAATTTCTCCTGCAATCCATTCCCTTTGTGCTAGATGAACGAACGTCTCTCCACATGCTCAGTTCTGAGAGATAAGTGTGTGAGAAAGCCGTCCTTCACCTAGCTTGTTGGGAACACAAAGTTTCTTTTCAGTTGCAAATTCCACTCCATACATATTTATGGGGAAGTACTAGCTGCAACTCGGTTTTACAGTGAAAACTGCAGGAACTTCAAACCGGTACTAGGAAACAGACTGAGAAACGAGAGTAAAAGTTTCCCTGCAACCCGTTCCATTTGTTCTAGATGAACGAACGTCTCTCCACATGCTCAGGTCTGAGAGATAAGTTTGTGTGAAAGCCGCCTTCACCTAGCTAGATGGGAACACAAAGTTTCTTTTCAGTTGCAAACTGCACTCCATACATATATATGGGGAGGTACTAGCTCCAACTCGGTTTTACAGTGAAACCTGCAGGAACATCAAACCGGCACTAGGAAACAGACTGAGAAACCAGAGTAAAAGTTTCTCCTGCAAACCGTTCCCTTTCTGCTAGATGAACGAAAGTCTCTCCACATGCTCAGTTCTGAGAGATATGTGTGTGTGAAAGCCGTCCTTCAACTAGCTTGTTGGGAACACAATGTTTCTTTTCAGTTGCAAACTCCAATCCATACATATACATGGGGAGGTACTAGCTCCAACTCGGTTTTACAGTGAAAACTGCAGGAACTTCAAACCGGCAGTAGGAAACATTCTGATATACCAGAGTAAAAGTTTCACCTGCAACCCGTTCCCTTTGTGCTAGATGAACGAACGTCTCTCCACATGCTCAGTTCTGAGAGAAAAGTGTGTGTGAAAGCCTTCCTTCACCTAGCTTGTTGGGAACACAAAGTTTCTTTTCAGTTGCAAACTCCCCTCCATACATATATATGGGGAGGTTCTATCTTCAACTCTGTTTTACAGTGAAAACTGCAGGAACTTCAAACCGGCTGTAGGAAACAGACTGAGAAACCAGAGTAAAAGTTTCTCCTGCAACCCTTATCCTTTGTGCTAGATGAACGAACGTCTCTCCACATGCTCAGTTCTCAGAGATAAGTGTGTGTGAAAGCCATTTTTCACCTAGCTTGTTGAGAACACAAAGTTTATTTTCACTTGCAAATTCCAGTCCATACATATATATGGGGAGGTACGATCTCCAAATCGGTTTTACAGTGAAAACTGCAGGAACTTCAAACCGGCAGTAGGAAACAGACTGAGAAACCAGAGTAAAAGTTTCTCCTGCAATCCGTTCCCTTTGTGCTAGATGAACGAACGTCTCTCCACATGCTAAGTTCTGAGAGATAAGTGTGTGTGAAAGCCGTCCTTCACCTAGCTTGTACTGAACACAGAGTTTCATTTCAGTTGCAAATTCCACTCCATACATATATATGGGGTGGTACTAGTTCCAAATCTGTTTTAAAGTGAAAACTGCAGGAACTTCAAACCGGCACTAGCAAACAGACTGGGATACCAGAGTAAAACTTTCTCCTGCAACCCGTTCCCTTTGTGCTGGATGAACGAACGTCTCTCCACATGCTAAGTTCTGAGAGATAAGTATGTGTGAAAGCCGTCCTTCACCTAGCTTGTACTGAACACAAAGTTTCTTTCAGTTGCAAATTCCACTCCATACATATATATGGGGATCTACAAGCAAGAACTCGGTTTTACAGTGAAAACTGTAGGAAATTCAAACCGGTACTAGGAAACAGACTGAGAAACCAGAGTAAAAGTTTCCCCTGCAACACGTTCCCTTTGTGCTAGATGAACGAACGTCTCTCCACACGCTCAGTTCTAAGAGATAAGTGTGTGTGAAAACCATTTTTCACCTAGGTTGTTGGGAACACAAAGTTTCTTTTCACTTGCAAATTCCAGTCCATACATATATATGGGGAGGTACGAGCTCCAAATCTGTTTTACAGTGAAAACTGCAGGAACTTCAAACCGGCAGTAGGAAACAGACTGAGAAACCAGTGTAAATGTTTCTCCTGCAACCCGTTCCCTTCGTGCTAGATGAACGAACGTCTCTCCACATGCTAAGTTCTGAGAGATATGTGTGTGTGAAAGCCGTACTTCAAATTGCTTGATGGGAACACAAAGTTTCTTTTCAGTTGCAAACTCCACTCCATACATATATATGGAGAGGTACTATCTCCAACTCGTTTTTACAGTGAAACCTGCAGGATCTTCAAACCGTCACAAGGAAACAGACTGAGAAACCATAGTATAAGTTTCTCCTGCAAACCGTTCCCTTTGTGCTAGATGAATGAACGTCTCTCCACATGCTCAGTTCTGAGAGATAATTGTGTGTGAAAGCCGTCCTTCACCTAGCTTGTTGGGAACACAAAGTTTCTTTTCAGTTGCAAACTCCAATCCCTACATATATATGGGGAGATACGAGCTCCAACACGGTTATACAGTGAAAACAGCAATAAATTCAAACCGGCAGTAGGAAATACACTGAGAACCCAGAGTAAAAGTTTTTCCTGCAACCCGTTCCCTTTGTGCTAGATGAACGAACGTCTCTCCACATGCTCAGTTCTGAGAGATATTTGTGTGTGAAAGCCGTCTTTCACATAGCTTGTACTAAACACAAAGTTTCTTTTCAGTTGCAAATTCTACTCCATACATATATATGGGGAAGTACTATCTATAACTCGGTTTTACAGTGAAAACTGCAGGAACTTCAAACCGGCAGTAGGAAACAGACTGAGAAACCAGAGTAAAAGTTTCTCCTGCAATCCGTTCCCTTTGTGCTAGATGAACGAACGTCTCTCCACATGCTAAGTTCTGAGAGATAAGTGTGTGTGAAAACAGTACTTCACCTAACTTGTACTGAACACAAAGTTTCTTTTCAGTTGCAAATTCCACTCCATACATATATATGGGGTGGTACTAGTTCCAAATCTGTTTTAAAGTGAAAACTGCAGGAACTTCAAACCTTCACTAGCAAACAGACTGGGAGACCAGAGTAAAACTTTCTCCTGCAACCCGTTCCCTTTGTGCTGGATAAACGAACGTCTCTCCACATGCTAAGTTCTGAGAGATAAGTATGTGTGAAAGCCGTCCTTCACCTATCTTGTACTAAACACAAAGTTTCTTTCAGTTGCAAATTCCACTCCATACATATATATGGGGATCTACAAGCTAGAACTCGGATTTACAGTGAAAACTGTAGGAAATTCAAACCGGTACTAGGAAACAGACTGAGAAACCAGAGTAAAAGTTTCCCCTGCAACACGTTCCCTTTGTGCTAGATGAACGAACGTCTCTCCACATGCTCAGTTCTAAGAGATAAGTGTGTGTGAAAACCATCTTTCACCTAGCTTGTTCGGAAAACAAAGTTTCTTTTCACTTGCAAATTCCAGTCCATACATATATATGGGGAGGTACGAGCTCCAAATCTGTTTTACAGTGAAAACTGCAGGAACTTCAAACCGGCAGTAGGAAACAGACTGAGAAACCAGTGTAAATGTTTCTCCTGCAACCCGTTCCCTTCGTGCTAGATGAACGAACGTCTCTCCACATACTAAGTTCTGAGAGATATGTGTGTGTGAAAGCCGTACTTCAAATTGCTTGATGGGAACACAAAGTTTCTTTTCAGTTGCAAACTCCACTCCATACATATATATGGAGAGGTACTAGCTCCAACTCCTTTTTACAGTGAAACCTGCAGGAACTTCAAACCGTCACAAGGAAACAGACTGAGAAACCATAGTATAAGTTTCTCCTGCAACCGTTCCCTTTGTGCTAGATGAATGAACGTCTCTCCACATGCTCAGTTCTGAGTGATAATTGTGTGTGAAAGCCGTCCTTCACCTAGCTTGTTGGGAACACAAAGTTTCTTTTCAGTTGCAAACTCCACTCCCTACATATATATGGGGAGATACGAGCTCCAACACGGTTTTACAATGAAAACAGCAATAACTTCAAACCGGCAGTAGGAAATACACTGAGAACCCAGAGTAAAAGTTTTTCCTGCAACCCGTTCCCTTTGTGCTAGATGAACGAACGTCTCTCCACATGCTCAGTTCTGAGAGATATTTGTGTGTGAAAGCCGTCTTTCACATAGCTTGTACTGAACACAAAGTTTCTTTTCAGTTGCAAATTCTACTCCATACATATATATGGGGAAGTAATATCTCCAAATCGGTTTTACAGTGAAAACTGCAGGAACTTCAAACCGGAACTAGGAAACACACTGAAAAACCAGAGTAAAAGTTTCCCTGCAACCCGTTCCCTTTGTGCTAGATGAATGAACGTCTCTCCACATGCTCAGTTCTGAGAGATAAGTGTGTGTGAAAGCCGCCTTCACCTAGCATGTTCGGAACACAAAGTTTCTTTTCAGTTGCAAACTCCACTCCATACATATATATGGGGAGGTTCTAGCTCCAACTCTCTTTTACAGTGAAAACTTCAGGAACTTCAAACCGGCTGTAGGAAACAGACTGAAAAACCAGAGTAAAAGTTTCCCCTGCAACCCGTTCCCTTTGTGCTAGATGAACGAACGTCTCTCCACATGCTCAGTTCTGAGAGATAAGTGTGTGTGAAAGCCGTCCTTCACATAGCTAGTTGGGAACACAAAGTTTCTTTTCAGTTGCAAACTCCACTCCATACATATATATGGGGAGGTTCTAGCTTCAACTCTCTTTTACAGTGAAAACTGCAGGAACTTCAAACCGGCTGTAGGAAACAGACTGAGAAACCAGAGTAAAAGATTCTCCTGCAACCCTTTCCCTTTCTGCTAGATGAATGAACGTCTCTCCACATGCTCAGTTCTCAGAGATAATTGTGTGAAAGCCATCTTTCACCTAGCTTGTTGGGAACACAAAGTTTCTTTTCACTTGCAAATTCCAGTCCATACATATATATGGGGAGGTACGAGCTTCAAATCGGTTTTGCAGTGAAAACTGCAGGAACTTCAAACCGGCAGTAGGAAACAGACTGAGAAACCAGAGTAAAAGTTTCTCCTGCAACCCTTTCCCTTTCTGCTAGATGAATGAACGTCTCTCCACATGCTAAGTTCTGAAAGATAAGTGTGTGTGAGCCGTCCTTCACCTGGCTTGTACTGAACACAAAGTTTCTTTTCAGTTGCAAATTCCACTCCATAAATATTTATGGGGTGGTACAAGTTCCAAATCTGTTTTAAAGTGAAAACTGAAGGAACTTCAAACCGGCACTAGGAAACAGACTGAGAAACCAGAGTAAAAGTTTCTCCTGCAAACCGTTCCCTTTGTGCTAGATGAACGAACGTCTCTCCACATGCTCAGTTCTGAGAGATATGTGTGTGTGAAAGCCGCCCTTCAACTAGCTTGTTGGGAACACATAGTTTCTTTTCATTTGCAATATCCACTCCATAAATATATATGGGGTGTTACAAGCTAGAAATCGGTTTTACAGTGAAAACTGCAGGAAATTCAAAGCGGTACTAGGAAACAGACTGAGAAACCAAAGTAAAAGTTTCTCCTGCAACACGTTCCCTTTGTGCTAGATGAACGAACGTCTCTCCACATGCTCAGTTCTGAGAGATAAGTGTGTGTGAAAGCCGCCTTCATCTAGCTTGTTGGGAACACAAATATCTTTTCATTTGCAAACTCCACTCCATACATATATATGGGTAGGTACTAGCTCCAACTCGGTTTTAAAGTGAAAACTGCAGGAACTTCAAACTGGAAGTAGGAAACAGACTGAGAAACCAGAGTAAAATTTTCCCTGCAACCCGTTCCCTTGGTGCTAGATGAACAAACGTCTCTCCACATGCTCAGTTCTGAGAGATAAGTGTGTGTGAAAGCCTTCTTTCACCTAGCATGTACCGAACACAAAGTTTCTTTTCAGTTGCATATTCCACTCCATACATATATATGGGGAGGTACTAGCTCCAAATTTATTTTACAGTGAAAACTGCAGGAACTTCAAACTGGCAGTAGGAAACAGACTGAGAAACCAGAGTAAAAGTTTCTCCTGCAACCCGTTCCCTTTGTGCTAGATGAACGAACGTCTCTCCACATGCTCAGTTCTGAGAGATAAGTGTGGGTGAAAGCCGTCCTTTTCCTAGCTTGTTGGGAACACAAAGTTTCTTTTCAGTTGCAAACTCCCCTCCATACATATATATGGGGAGGTTCTATCTTCAACTCTGTTTTACAGTGAAAACTGCAGGAACTTCAAACCGGCTGTAGGAAACAGACTGAGAAACCAGAGTAAAAGTTTCTCCTGCAACCCTTATCCTTTGTGCTAGATGAACGAACGTCTCTCCACATGCTCAGTTCTCAGAGATAAGTGTGTGTGAAAGCCATTTTTCACCTAGCTTGTTGAGAACACAAAGTTTATTTTCACTTGCAAATTCCAGTCCATACATATATATGGGGAGGTACGATCTCCAAATCGGTTTTACAGTGAAAACTGCAGGAACTTCAAACCGGCAGTAGGAAACAGACTGAGAAACCAGAGTAAAAGTTTCTCCTGCAATCCGTTCCCTTTGTGCTAGATGAACGAACGTCTCTCCACATGCTAAGTTCTGAGAGATAAGTGTGTGTGAAAGCCGTCCTTCACCTAGCTTGTACTGAACACAGAGTTTCATTTCAGTTGCAAATTCCACTCCATACATATATATGGGGTGGTACTAGTTCCAAATCTGTTTTAAAGTGAAAACTGCAGGAACTTCAAACCGGCACTAGCAAACAGACTGGGATACCAGAGTAAAACTTTCTCCTGCAACCCGTTCCCTTTGTGCTGGATGAACGAACGTCTCTCCACATGCTAAGTTCTGAGAGATAAGTATGTGTGAAAGCCGTCCTTCACCTAGCTTGTACTGAACACAAAGTTTCTTTCAGTTGCAAATTCCACTCCATACATATATATGGGGATCTACAAGCAAGAACTCGGTTTTACAGTGAAAACTGTAGGAAATTCAAACCGGTACTAGGAAACAGACTGAGAAACCAGAGTAAAATTTTCCCCTGCAACACGTTCCCTTTGTGCTAGATGAACGAACGTCTCTCCACACGCTCAGTTCTAAGAGATAAGTGTGTGTGAAAACCATTTTTCACCTAGGTTGTTGGGAACACAAAGTTTCTTTTCACTTGCAAATTCCAGTCCATACATATATATGGGGAGGTACGAGCTCCAAATCTGTTTTACAGTGAAAACTGCAGGAACTTCAAACCGGCAGTAGGAAACAGACTGAGAAACCAGTGTAAATGTTACTCCTGCAACCCGTTCCCTTCGTGCTAGATGAACGAACGTCTCTCCACATGCTAAGTTCTGAGAGATATGTGTGTGTGAAAGCCGTACTTCAAATTGCTTGATGGGAACACAAAGTTTCTTTTCAGTTGCAAACTCCACTCCATACATATATATGGAGAGGTACTATCTCCAACTCGTTTTTACAGTGAAACCTGCAGGATCTTCAAACCGTCACAAGGAAACAGACTGAGAAACCATAGTATAAGTTTCTCCTGCAAACCGTTCCCTTTGTGCTAGATGAATGAACGTCTCTCCACATGCTCAGTTCTGAGAGATAATTGTGTGTGAAAGCCGTCCTTCACCTAGCTTGTTGGGAACACAAAGTTTCTTTTCAGTTGCAAACTCCAATCCCTACATATATATGGGGAGATACGAGCTCCAACACGGTTATACAGTGAAAACAGCAATAAATTCAAACCGGCAGTAGGAAATACACTGAGAACCCAGAGTAAAAGTTTTTCCTGCAACCCGTTCCCTTTGTGCTAGATGAACGAACGTCTCTCCACATGCTCAGTTCTGAGAGATATTTGTGTGTGAAAGCCGTCTTTCACATAGCTTGTACTAAACACAAAGTTTCTTTTCAGTTGCAAATTCTACTCCATACATATATATGGGGAAGTACTATCTATAACTCGGTTTTACAGTGAAAACTGCAGGAACTTCAAACCGGCAGTAGGAAACAGACTGAGAAACCAGAGTAAAAGTTTCTCCTGCAATCCTTTCCCTTTGTGCTAGATGAACGAACGTCTCTCCACATGTTAAGTTCTGAGAGATAAGTGTGTGTGAAAACAGTCCTTCACCTAACTTGTACTGAACACAAAGTTTCTTTTCAGTTGCAAATTCCACTCCATACATATATATGGGGTGGTACTAGTTCCAAATCTGTTTTAAAGTGAAAACTGCAGGAACTTCAAACCTTCACTAGCAAACAGACTGGGAGACCAGAGTAAAACTTTCTCCTGCAACCCGTTCCCTTTGTGCTGGATAAACGAACGTCTCTCCACATGCTAAGTTCTGAGAGATAAGTATGTGTGAAAGCCGTCCTTCACCTATCTTGTACTAAACACAAAGTTTCTTTCAGTTGCAAATTCCACTCCATACATATATATGGGGATCTACAAGCTAGAACTCGGATTTACAGTGAAAACTGTAGGAAATTCAAACCGGTACTAGGAAACAGACTGAGAAACCAGAGTAAAAGTTTCCCCTGCAACACGTTCCCTTTGTGCTAGATGAACGAACGTCTCTCCACATGCTCAGTTCTAAGAGATAAGTGTGTGTGAAAACCATCTTTCACCTAGCTTGTTCGGAAAACAAAGTTTCTTTTCACTTGCAAATTCCAGTCCATACATATATATGGGGAGGTACGAGCTCCAAATCTGTTTTACAGTGAAAACTGCAGGAACTTCAAACCGGCAGTAGGAAACAGACTGAGAAACCAGTGTAAATGTTTCTCCTGCAACCCGTTCCCTTCGTGCTAGATGAACGAACGTCTCTCCACATACTAAGTTCTGAGAGATATGTGTGTGTGAAAGCCGTACTTCAAATTGCTTGATGGGAACACAAAGTTTCTTTTCAGTTGCAAACTCCACTCCATACATATATATGGAGAGGTACTAGCTCCAACTCCTTTTTACAGTGAAACCTGCAGGAACTTCAAACCGTCACAAGGAAACAGACTGAGAAACCATAGTATAAGTTTCTCCTGCAACCGTTCCCTTTGTGCTAGATGAATGAACGTCTCTCCACATGCTCAGTTCTGAGTGATAATTGTGTGTGAAAGCCGTCCTTCACCTAGCTTGTTGGGAACACAAAGTTTCTTTTCAGTTGCAAACTCCACTCCCTACATATATATGGGGAGATACGAGCTCCAACACGGTTTTACAATGAAAACAGCAATAACTTCAAACCGGCAGTAGGAAATACACTGAGAACCCAGAGTAAAAGTTTTTCCTGCAACCCGTTCCCTTTGTGCTAGATGAACGAACGTCTCTCCACATGCTCAGTTCTGAGAGATATTTGTGTGTGAAAGCCGTCTTTCACATAGCTTGTACTGAACACAAAGTTTCTTTTCAGTTGCAAATTCTACTCCATACATATATATGGGGAAGTACTATCTCCAAATCGGTTTTACAGTGAAAACTGCAGGAACTTCAAACCGGAACTAGGAAACACACTGAAAAACCAGAGTAAAAGTTTCCCTGCAACCCGTTCCCTTTGTGCTAGATGAATGAACGTCTCTCCACATGCTCAGTTCTGAGAGATAAGTGTGTGTGAAAGCCGCCTTCACCTAGCATGTTCGGAACACAAAGTTTCTTTTCAGTTGCAAACTCCACTCCATACATATATATGGGGAGGTTCTAGCTTCAACTCTCTTTTACAGTGAAAACTTCAGGAACTTCAAACCGGCTGTAGGAAACAGACTGAAAAACCAGAGTAAAAGTTTCCCCTGCAACCCGTTCCTTTGTGCTAGATGAACGAACGTCTCTCCACATGCTCAGTTCTGAGAGATAAGTGTGTGTGAAAGCCGTCCTTCACATAGCTAGTTGGGAACACAAAGTTTCTTTTCAGTTGCAAACTCCACTCCATACATATATATGGGGAGGTTCTAGCTTCAACTCTCTTTTACAGTGAAAACTGCAGGAACTTCAAACCGGCTGTAGGAAACAGACTGAGAAACCAGAGTAAAAGATTCTCCTGCAACCCTTTCCCTTTCTGCTAGATGAATGAACGTCTCTCCACATGCTCAGTTCTCAGAGATAATTGTGTGAAAGCCATCTTTCACCTAGCTTGTTGGGAACACAAAGTTTCTTTTCACTTGCAAATTCCAGTCCATACATATATATGAGGAGGTACGAGCTTCAAATCGGTTTTGCAGTGAAAACTGCAGGAACTTCAAACCGGCAGTAGGAAACAGACTGAGAAACCAGAGTAAAAGTTTCTCCTGCAACCCTTTCCCTTTCTGCTAGATGAATGAACGTCTCTCCACATGCTAAGTTCTGAAAGATAAGTGTGTGTGAGCCGTCCTTCACCTGGCTTGTACTGAACACAAAGTTTCTTTTCAGTTGCAAATTCCACTCCATAAATATTTATGGGGTGGTACAAGTTCCAAATCTGTTTTAAAGTGAAAACTGAAGGAACTTCAAACCGGCACTAGGAAACAGACTGAGAAACCAGAGTAAAAGTTTCTCCTGCAACCCGTTCCCTTTGTGCTAGATGAACGAACGTCTCTCCACATGCTCAGTTCTGAGAGATATGTGTGTGTGAAAGCCGCCCTTCAACTTGCTTGTTGGGAACACATAGTTTCTTTTCATTTGCAATATCCACTCCATAAATATATATGGGGTGGTACAAGCTAGAAATCGGTTTTACAGTGAAAACTTCAGGAAATTCAAAGCGGTACTAGGAAACAGACTGAGAAACCAAAGTAAAAGTTTCTCCTGCAACACGTTCCCTTTGTGCTAGATGAACGAACGTCTCTCCACATGCTCAGTTCTGAGAGATAAGTGTGTGTGAAAGCCGCCTTCACCTAGCTTGTTGGGAACACAAATATCTTTTCATTTGCAAACTCCACTCCATACATATATATGGGTAGGTACTAGCTCCAACTCGGTTTTAAAGTGAAAACTGCAGGAACTTCAAACTGGAAGTAGGAAACAGACTGAGAAACCAGAGTAAAATTTTCCCTGCAACCCGTTCCCTTGGTGCTAGATGAACAAACGTCTCTCCACATGCTCAGTTCTGAGAGATAAGTGTGTGTGAAAGCCTTCTTTCACCTAGCATGTACCGAACACAAAGTTTCTTTTCAGTTGCATATTCCACTCCATACATATATATGGGGAGGTACTAGCTCCAAATTTATTTTACAGTGAAAACTGCAGGAACTTCAAACCGGCAGTAGGAAACAGACTGAGAAACCAGAGTAAAAGTTTCTCCTGCAACCCGTTCCCTTTGTGCTAGATGAACGAACGTCTCTCCACATGCTCAGTTCTGAGAGATAAGTGTGGGTGAAAGCCGTCCTTTACCTAGCTTGTTGGGAACACAAAGTTTCTTTTCAGTTGCAAACTCCACTCCATACATATATATGGGGAATTACTAGCTCCAACTCGGTTTTACAGAGAAAACTGCAGGAACTTCAAACCGGCATTAGGAAACAGACTGAGAAACCAGAGTAAAATTTCTCCTGCTACCCGTTCCTTTGTGCTAGATGAACGAACGTCTCTCCACATGCTCAGTTCTGAGAGATTAATGTGTGTGAAAGCCGTACTTCACTTAGCTTGTAGGGAACACAAAGTTTCTTTTCAGTTGCAAACTCCAATCCATACATATATATGGAGTGGTAATAGCTCCAACTCTGTTTTACAGTGAAAACTGCAGGAACATCAAACCGGCACTAGGAAACAGACGTAGAATCCAGAGTAAAAGTTTCTCCTGCAACCCGTTCCTATTGTGCTAGATAAACGAACGTCTCTCCACATGCTCAGTCCTGAGAGATTTATGTGTGTGAAAGCCGCCCTTAACCTAACTTGTTGGGAACACAATATTTCTTTTCACTTGCAAACTCCACTCCATACATATATATGGAGAGGTAGTAATTCCAACTGGTTTTTACAGTGAAACCTGCAGGAACTTCAAACCGTCACAAGGAAACAGACTGAGAAACCAGAGTATAAGTTTCTCCTGCAAACCGTTCCCTTGTGCTAGATGAATGAACGTCTCTCCACATGCTCAGTTCTGAGAGATAATTGTGTGTGAAAGCCGTCCTTCACCTAGCTTGTTGGGAACACAAAGATTCTTTTCAGTTGCAAACTCCACTCCCTACATATATATGGGGAGATACGAGCTCCAACCCGTTTTTACAGTGAAAACAGCAATAACTTCAAACCGGCAGTAGGAAATAGACTGAGAACCCAGAGTAAAAGTTTCTCCTGCAACCCGTTCCCTTTGTGCTAGATGAACGAACGTCTCTCCACATGCTCAGTTCTGAGAGATAAGTGTGTGTGAAAGCCGTCCTTCACATAGCTAGTTGGGAACACAAAGTTCCTTTTCAGTTGCAAACTCCACTCCATACATATATATGGGGAGGTTCTAGCTTCAACTCCCTTTTACAGTGAAAACTGCAGGAACTTCAAACAGGCTGTAGGAAACAGACTGAGAAACCAGAGTAAAAGTTTCTCCTGCAAACCTTTCCCTTTCTGCTAGATGAATGAACGTCTCTCCACATGCTCAGTTCTCAGAGGTAATTGTGTGTGAAAGCCATCTTTCACCTAGCTTGTTGGGAACACAAAGTTTCTTTTCACTTGCAAATTCCAGTCCATACATATATATGGGGAGGTACGAGCTCCAAATCTGTTTTACAAGGAAAACTGCAGGAACTTCAAACCGGCAGTAGAAACAGACTGAGAAACCAGAGTAAAAGTTTCTCCTGCAACCCTTTCACTTTCTGCTAGATGAATGAACGTCTCTCCACATGCTAAGTTCTGAAAGATAAGTGTGTGTGAAAGCCGTCCTTCACCTGGCTTGTACTGAACACAAAGTTTCTTTTCAGTTGCAAATTCCACTCCATAAATATATATGGGGTGGTACAAGTACCAAATCTGTTTTAAAGTGAATACTGCAGGAAATTCAAACCGGCACTAGGAAAAAGACTGAGAAACCAGAGTAAAAGTTTCTCCTGCAACCCGTTCCCTTTGTGCTAGATGAACGAACGACTCTCCACATGCTAAGTTCTGAGAGATAAGTGTGTGTGAAAGCCGTCCTTCACCAAGCTTGTACTGAACACAAAGTTTCTTTTCAGTTGCAAATTCCACTCCATACATATATATGGGGAGGTAATAGCTCCAAATCTGTTTTACAGGGAAAAATGCAGGAACTTCAAACTGGCACTAGGAAACAGACTGTGAAACCAGAGTAAAAGTTTCTCCTGCAAACCATTCCCTTTTTGCTAGATGAACGAACGTCTCTCCACATGCTCAGTTCTGAGAGATATTTGTGTGTGAAAGCTGTCTTTCACATAGCTTGTACTGAACACAAAGTTTCTTTTCAGTTGCAAATTCTACTCCATACATATAAATGGGGAAGTAGTATCTGCAACTCGATTTTACAGTGAAAACTGCAGGAACTTCAAACCGGTACTAGGAAACAGACTGAAAAACCAGAGTAAAAGTTTCCCTGCAACCCGTTCCCTTTGTGCTAGATGAATGAACGTCTCTCCACATGCTCAGTTCTGAGAGATAACTGTGTGTGAAAGCCGCCTTCACCTAGCTTGTTCGGAACACAAAGTTTCTTTTCAGTTGCTAACTCCACTCCATACATATATATGGGGTGGTTCTAGCTTCAACTCTCTTTTACAGTGAAAACTGCAGGAACTTCAAACCGGCTGTAGGAAACAGACTGAAAAACCAGAGTAAAAGTTTCCCCTGCAACCCGTTCCCTTTGTGCTAGATGAACGAACGTCTCTCCACATGCTCAGTTCTGAGAGATAAGTGTGTGTGAAAGCCGTCCTTCACATAGCTAGTTGGGAACACAAAGTTTCTTTTCAGTTGCAAACTCCACTCCATACATATATATGGGGAGGTACGAGCTTCAAATCGGTTTTGCAGTGAAAACTGCAGGAACTTCAAACCGGCAGTAGGAAACAGTCTGAGAAACCAGAGTAAAAGTTTCCCCTGCAACCCTTTCCCTATCTGCTAGATGAATGAACGTCTCTCCACATGCTAAGTTCTGAAAGATAAGTGTGTGTGAGCCGTCCTTCACCTGGCTTGTACTGAACACAAAGTTTCTTTTCAGTTGCAAATTCCACTCCATAAATATATATGGGGTGGTACAAGTTCCAAATCTGTTTTAAAGTGAAAACTGCAGGAACTTCAAACCGGCACTAGGAAACAGACTGAGAAACCAGAGTAAAAGTTTCTCCTGCAACCCGTTCCCTTTGTGCTAGATGAACGAACGTCTCTCCACATGCTCAGTTCTGAGAGATATGTGTGTGTGAAAGCCGTCCTTCACCTAGCATGTTGGGAACACATAGTTTCTTTTCAATTGCAATATCCACTCCATAAATATATATGGTGTGGTACAAGCTAGAAATCGGTTTTACAGTGAAAACTGCAGGAAATTCAAACCGGTACTAGGAAACAGACTGAGAAACCAAAGTAAAAGTTTCTCCTGCAACACGTTCCCTTTGTGCTAGATGAACGAACGTCTCTCCACATGCTCAGTTCTGAGAGATAAGTGTGTGTGAAAGCCGCCTTCACCTAGCTTGTTGGGAACAAAATTTCTTTTCATTTGCAAACTCCACTCCATACATATATATGGGTAGGTACTAGCTCCAACTCGGTTTTAAAGTGAAAACTGCAGGAACTTCAAACCGGCAGTAGGAAACAGACTGAGAAACCAGAGTAAAAGTTTCCCTGCAACCCGTTCCCTTGGTGCTAGATGAACGAACGTCTCTCCACATGCTCAGTTCTGAGAGATAAGTGTGTGTGAAAGCCGTCTTTCACCTAGCTTGTACTGAACACAAAGTTTCTTTTCAGTTGCATATTCATTTCCATACAAATATATGGGGAGGTACTAGCTAGAAATTTGTTTTACAGTGAAAACTGCAGGAACTTCAAACCGGCAGTAGGAAACAGACTGAGAAACCAGAGTAAAAGTTTCTCCTGCAACCCGTTCCCTTTGTGCTAGATGAACGAACGTCTCTCCACATGCTCAGTTCTGAGAGATAAGTGTGGGTGAAAGCCGTCCTTTACCTAGCTTGTTGGGAACACAAAGTTTCTTTTCAGTTGCAAACTCCACTCCATACATATATATGGGGAATTACTAGCTCCAACTCGGTTTTACAGAGAAAACTGCAGGAACTTCAAACCGGCATTAGGAAACAGACTGAAAAACCAGAGTAAAATTACTCCTGCTACCCGTTCCTTTGTGCTAGATGAACGAACGTCTCTCCACATGCTCAGTTCTTAGAGATTAATGTGTGTGAAAGCCGTACTTCACTTAGCTTGTTGGGAACACAAAGTTTCTTTTCAGTTCCAAACTCCAATCCATACATATATATGGGGTGGTACTAGCTCCAACTCGGTTTTACAGTGAAAGTTGCAGGAACTTCAAACCGGCACTAGGAAACAGACGTAGAATCCAGAGTAAAAATTTCTCCTGCAACCCATTCCTATTGTGCTAGATAAACGAACGTCTCTCCACATGCTCAGTCCTGACAGATTTATGTGTGTGAAAGCCGTCCTTAACCTAGCTTGTTGGGAACACAATGTTTCTTTTCACTTGCAAACTCCACTCCATACATATATATGGAGAGGTACTAACTCCAACTGGTTTTACAGTGAAACCTGCAGGAACTTCAAACCGTCACAAGGAAACAGACTGAGAAACCAGAGTATAAGTTTCTCCTTCAAACCGTTCCCTTGTGCTAGATGAATGAACGTCTCTCCACATGCTCAGTTCTCAGAGATAATTGTGTGTGAAAGCCATCTTTCACCTATCTTGTTGGGAACACAAAGTTTCTTTTCACTTGCAAATTCCAGTCCATACATATATATGGGGAGGTACGAGCTCCAAATCGGTTTTACAAGGAAAACTGCAGGAACTTCAAACCGGCACTAGGAAACAGACTGAGAAACCAGAGTAAAAGTTTCTCCTGCAAACCATTCCCTTTGTGCTAGATGAACGAACGTCTCTCCACATGCTCAGTTCTGAGAGATATGTGTGTGTGAAAGCCGTTCTTCACCTAGCTTGTTGGGAACACATAGTTTCTTTTCAATTGCAATCTCCAATCCATAAATATATATGGGGTGGTACAAGCTAGAAATCGGTTTTACAGTGAAAACTGCAGGAAATTCAAACCGGTACTAGGAAACAGACTGAGACACCAAAGTAAAAGTTTCTCCTGCAACACGTTCCCTTTGTGCTAGATGAACGAACGTCTCTCCACATGCTCAGTTCTGAGAGATAAGTGTGTGTGAAAGCCGCCTTCACCTAGCTTGTTGGGAACACAAAGTTTCTTTTCAGTTGCAAACTCCACTCCATACATATATATGGGTAGGTACTAGCTCCAACTCGGTTTTAAAGTGAAAACTGCAGGAACTTCGAACTGGCAGTAGGAAACAGACTGAGAAACCAGAGTAAAAGTTTCCCTGCAACCCGTTCCTTTTGTGCTAGATGAACGAACGTCTCTCCACATGCTCAGTTCTGAGAGATAAGTGTGTGTGAAAGCCGTCTTTCACCTAGCTTGTACTGAACACAAAGTTTCTTTTCAGTGGCATATTCCACCCCATACATATATATGGGGAATTACTAGCTCCAACTCGGTTTTACAGAGATAACTGCAGGAACTTCAAACCGGCATTAGGAAACAGACTGAGAAACCAGAGTAAATGTTTCTCCTGCAACCCGTTCCTTTGTGCTAGATGAACGAACGTCTCTCCACATGCTCAGTTCTGAGAGATAAGTGTGTGTGAAAGCCGTCCTTCACCTAGCTTGTAGGGAAGACAATGTTTCTTTTCAGTTTCAAACTCCACTCCATACATATATATGGGGAGGTACGAGCTCCAACTCGGTTTTACAGTGAAAACTGCAGGAACTTCAAACCGGCAGTAGGAAACACACTGAGATACCAGAGTAATAGTTTCTCCTGCAACCCTTTCCCTTTGTGCTAGATGAACGAAAGTCTCTCCACATGCTCAGTTCTGAGAGATTTGTGTGTGTGATTGCCGCCCTTAAACTAGCTTGTACTGAACACAAAGTTTCTATTCAGTTGCAAATTCCACTCCATACATATATATGCGTAGGTACAGTTCCAAATATGATTTACAGGTAAACCTGAAGGAAGTTCAAACCGGCACTAGTGAACAGACTGAGAAACCAGAGTAGAAGTTTCTCCTGCAAACCGTTCCCTTTGTGCTAGATGAACGAACGTCTCTCCACATGCTCAGTTCTGACAGATAAGTGTGTGTGAAAGCCGCCTTCAAATAGCTTGTTGGGTACACAATGTTTCTTTTCAGTTGCAAACCCCAATCCATACATATATATGGGGAGGTACTAGCTCCAACTCGGTTTTACAGTGAAACCTGCAGGAACTTCAAACCGGCACTAGGAAACAGACTGAGAAACCAGAGTAAAAGTTTCTCCTGCAACCCTTTCCCTTTGTGCTAGATGAACGAACGTCTCTCCACATGTTCAGTTCTGAGAGATAAGTGTTTTTGAAAGCCGTCCTTCACCTAGCTTTTTGGGAAGACAATGTTTCTTTTCAGTAGCAAACTCCACTCCATACATATATATGGGGAGGTACTAGCTCCAACTCGGTTTTACAGTGAAAACTGCAGGATCTTCAAACCGGCAGTAGGAAACAGTCTGAGAAACCAGAGAAAGTTTTCACCTGCAACACGTACCCTTTGTGCTAGATGAACGAATGTCTCTCCACATGCTCATTTCTGAGAGATAAGTGTGTGTGAAAGCCGTCCTTCACCTAGCTTGATGGGAACACAAAGTTTCTTTTCAGTTGCAAACTCCACTCCATACATATATATGTGGAGGTACTAGCTCCAATTCGGTTTTACAGTGAAAACTGCAGGAACTTCAAACCGGCAGTAGGAAAACAGTCTGAGAAACCAGAGTAAAATTTTCACATGCAACCCGTTCCCTTTGTGCTAGATGAACGAACGTCTCTCCAAATGCTCAGTTCTGAGGGATAAGTGTGTGTGAAATCCCTCCTTCACATAGCTTGTTGGGAACACAAAGTTACTTTTCAGTTGTAAACTCCACTCCATACATATATATGGGAGGTACAAGCTCCAACTCTGTTTTACAGTGAAATCTGCAGGAACTTCAAACCGGCAGTAGGAAACAGACTGAGATACCAGAGTAAAAGTTTCTCCTGCAACCCGTTCCCTTTGTGCTAGATGAATGAACGTCTCTCCACATGCTCAGTTCTGAGAGATAAATGTGTGTGAAAGCCGTCCTTCAGCAAGATTATACTGAATACAAAGTTTCTTTTCAGTTGCAAACTCCACTCCATACATATATATGGGGAATTACTAGCTCCAACTCGGTTTTACAGAGAAAACTGCAGGAACTTCAAACCGGCAGTAGGAAACACACTGAGATAGCAGAGTAATAGTTTCTCCTGCAACCCTTTCCCTTTGTGCTAGATGAACGAAAGTCTCTCCACATGCTCAGTTCTGAGAGATTTGTGTGTGTGATTGCCGCCCTTAAACTAGCTTGTACTGAACACAAAGTTTCTTTTCAGTTGCAAATTCCACTCCATACATATATATGCGTAGGTACAGTTCCAAATATGTTTTACAGGTAAACCTGAAGGAAGTTCAAACCGGCACTAGTGAACAGACTGAGAAACCAGAGTAAAAGTTTCTCCTGCAACCCGTTCCCTTTGTGCTAGATGAACGAACGTCTCTCCACATGCTCAGTTCTGACAGATAAGTGTGTGTGAAAGCCGCCTTCAAATAGCTTGTTGGGTACACAATGTTTCTTTTCAGTTGCAAACCCCAATCCATACATATATATTGGGAGGTACTAGCTCCAACTCTGTTTTACAGTGTAACCTGCAGGAACTTCAAACCGGCACTAGGAAACACAGTGAGAAACCAGAGTAAAAGTTTCTCCTGCAACCCTTTCCCTTTGTGCTAGATGAACGAACGTCTCTCCACATGTTCAGTTCTGAGAGATAAGTGTTTTTGAAAGCCGTCCTTCACCTAGCTTTTTGGGAAGACAATGTTTCTTTTCAGTAGCAAACTCCACTCCATACATATATATGGGGAGGTACTAGCTCCAACTCGGTTTTACAGTGAAAACTGCAGGATCTTCAAACCGGCAGTAGGAAACAGTCTGAGAAACCAGAGAAAGTTTTCACCTGCAACACGTACCCTTTGTGCTAGATGAACGAATGTCTCTCCACATGCTCATTTCTGAGAGATAAGTGTGTGTGAAAGCAGTCCTTCACCTAGCTTGATGGGAACACAAAGTTTCTTTTCAGTTGCAAACTCCACTCCATACATATATATGGGGAGGTAATAGCTCCAACTCGGTTTTACAGTGAAAACTGCAGGAACTTCAAACCGGCAGTAGGAAACAGTCTGAGAAACAAGAGTATGATTTTCACCTGCAATCCATTCCCTTTGTGCTAGATGAACGAAAGTCTCTCCACATGCTCAGTTCTGAGAGATAAGTGTGTGTGAAAGCCGTCCTACACCTAGCTTGTTGGGATCACAAAGTTTCTTTTCAGTTGCAAACTCCAATCCATACATATATATGGGGAGGTACTAGCTATAAATCTGTTTTACAGTGAAAACTGCAGGAACTTCAAACCGGCACTAGGAAACAGACTGAGAAACCAGAGTAAAAGTTTCTCCTGCAAGCCGTTCCCTTTGTGCTAGATGAACGAACGTCTCTCCACATGCTCAGTTCTGAGAGGTAGGTGAGTGTGAAAGCCATCCTTCACCAAGCTTGTTGGGAAAACAAAGTATCTTTTCACTTGCAAACTCCATTCCATACATATATATGGGGAGGTACGAGCTCCAACTCGGTTTTACATTGAACACTGCAGGAACTCAAACCGGCAGTAGGAAACACACTGAGATACCAGAGTAAAAGTTTCTCCTACAACCCGTTCCCTTTGTTCTAGATGAACGAAAGTCTCTCCACATGCTCAGTTCTGAGAGATAAGTGTGAGTGAAAGCCGTCCTTCACCTAGCTTTTTGGTAACACAAAGTTACTTTTCAGTTGGAAACTCCACTCCATACATATATATGGGGAGGTACATGCTCCAACTCGGTTTTACCCTAAAAACTGCAGGAAATTCAAACCGGCATTAGGAAACAGACTGAGAAACCAGAGTAAAAGTTTCTCCTGTAACCCTTTCCCTTTGTGCTAGATGAACGAACGTCTCTCTACATGCTCAATTCTGAGAGATAAGTGTGTGTGAAAGCCGTCCTTCACCTAGCTTGTTGGGAACACAATGTTTCTTTTCACTTGCAAACTACACTCCATACATATATATGGGGAGGTACTAGCTCCAATTCGGTTTTACAGTGAAAACTGCGGGAACTTCAAACCGGCAGTAGGAAAACACTCTGAGAAACCAGAGTAAAATTTTCACATGCAACCCGTTCCCTTTGTGCTAGATGAACGAACGTCTCTCCAAATGCTCAGTTCTGAGGGATAAGTGTGTGTGAAATCCCTCCTTCACATAGCTTGTTGGGAACACAAAGTTACTTTTCAGTTGTAAACCCCACTCCATACATATATATGGGAGGTACTAGCTCCAACTCTGTTTTACAGTGAAATCTGCAGGAACTTCAAACCGGCAGTAGGAAACAGACTGAGATACCAGAGTAAAAGTTTCTCCTGCAACCCGTTCCCTTTGTGCTAGATGAACGAACGTCTCTCCACATGCTCAGTTCTGAGATATAAGTGTGTGTGAAAGCCGTCCTTCACTTAGCTTGTTCTGAACACAAAGTTTCTTTTCAGTTGCTAACTCCACTCCATACATATATATGGGGAGGTACAGGCTCCAAGACGGTTTTACAGTGAAAACTGCAGGAACTTCAAACCGGCAGTAGGAAACAGACTGAGAAACGATAGTAAAAGTTTCTCCTGCAACCCGTTCCCTTTGTGCTAGATGAATGAACGTCTCTCCACATGCTCAGTTCTGAGAGATAAATGTGTGTGAAAGCCGTTCTTCAGCAAGATTATACTGAATACAAAGTTTCTTTTCAGTTGCAAACTCCACTCCATACATATATATGGGGAATTACTAGCTCCAACTCGGTTTTACAGAGAAAACTGCAGGAACTTCAAACCGGTATTAGGAAACAGACTGAGAAACCAGAGTAAAATTTCTCCTGCTACCCGTTCCTTTGTGCTAGATGAACGAACGTCTCTCCACATGCTCAGTTCTGAGAGATTAATGTGTGTGAATGTCGTACTTCACTTAGCTTGTTGGGAACACAAAGTTTCTTTTCAGTTGCAAACTCCAATCCATACATATATATGGAGTGGTACTAGCTCCAACTCGGTTTTACAGTGAAAGTTGCAGGAACTTCAAACCGGCACTAGGAAACAGACGTAGAATCCAGAGTAAAAGTTTCTCCTGCAACCCGTTCCTATTGTGCTAGATAAACGAACGTCTCTCCACATGCTCAGTCCTGAGAGATTTATGTGTGTGAAAGCCGTCCTTAACCTAGCTTGTTGGGAACACAATGTTTCTTTTCACGTGCAAACTCCACTCCATACATATATATGGAGAGGTACTAACTCCAACTGGTTTTTACAGTGAAACATGCAGGAACTTCAAACCGTCACAAGGAAACAGACTGAGAAACCAGAGTATAAGTTTCTCCTCCAAACCGTTCCCTTGTGCTAGATGAATGAACGTCTATCCACATGCTCAGTTCTGAGAGATAATTGTGTGTGAAAGCCGTCCTTCACCTAGCTTGTTGGGAACACAAAGTTTCTTTTCAGTTGCAAACTCCACTCCCTACATATATATGGGGAGATACGAGCTACAACACGTTTTTACAGTGAAAAGAGCAATAACTTCAAACCGGCAGTAGGAAATAGACTGAGAACCCAGAGTAAAAATTTCTCCTGCAACCCGTTCCCTTTGTGCTAGATGAACGAACGTCTCTCCACATGTTCAGTTCTGAGAGATAAGTGTGTGTGAAAGCCGTCCTTCACATAGCTAGTTGGGAACACAAAGTTCCTTTTCAGTTGCAAACTCCACTCCATACATATATATGGGGAGGTTCTAGCTTCAACTCTCTTTTACAGTGAAAACTGCAGGAACTTCAAACAGGCTGTAGGAAACAGACTGAGAAACCAGAGTAAAAGTTTCTCCTGCAAACCTTTCCCTTTCTGCTAGATGAATGAACGTCTCTCCACATGCTCAGTTCTCAGAGATAATTGTGTGTGAAAGCCATCTTTCACCTAGCTTGTTGGGAACACAAAGTTTCTTTTCACTTGCAAATTCCAGTCCATACATATATATGGGGAGGTACGAGCTCCAAATCGGTTTTACAAGGAAAACTGCAGGAACTTCAAACCGGCAGTAGAAACAGACTGAGAAACCAGAGTAAAATTTCTCCTGCAACCCATTCCCTTTGTGCTAGATGAACGAATGACTCTCCACATGCTAAGTTATGAGAGATAAGTGTGTGTGAAAGCCGTCCTTCACCTAGCTTGTACTGAACACAAAGTTTCTTTTCAGTTGCAAATTCCAATCCATACATATATATGGGGAGGTACTAGCTCCAAATCTGTTTTACAGGGAAAAATGCAGGAACTTCAAACCGGCACTAGGAAACAGACTGAGAAACCAGAGTAAAAGTTTCTCCTGCAACCCATTCCCTTTGTGCTAGATGAACGAACATCTCTCCACATGCTCAGTTCTGAGAGATATGTGTGTGTGAAAGCCGTCCTTCACCTAGCTTGTTGGGAACACATAGTTTCTTTTCAATTGCAATCCCCACTCCATAAATATATATGGGGTGGTACAAGCTACAAATCGGTTTTACAGTGAAAACTGCAGGAAATTCAAACCGGTACTAGGAAACAGACTGAGAAACCAAAGTAAAAGTTTCTCCTGCAACACGTTCCCTTTGTGCTAGATGAACGAACGTCTCTCCACATGCTCAGTTCTGAGAGATAAGTGTGTGTGAAAGCCGACTTCACCTAGCTTGTTGGGAACACAAAGCTTCTTTTCAGTTGCAAACTCCACTCCATACATATATATGGGTAGGTACTAGCCCCAACTCGGTTTTAAAGTGAAAACTGCAGGAACTTCGAACTGGCAGTAGGAAACAGACTGAGAAACCAGAGTAAAAGTTTCCATGCAACCCGTTCCCTTTGTGCTAGATGAACGAACGTCTCTCCACATGCTCAGTTCTGAGAGATAAGTGTGTGTGAAAGCCGTCTTTCACCTAGCTTGTACTGAACACAAAGTTTCTTTTCAGTTGCATATTCCACTCCATACATATATATGGGGAGGTCCTAGCTCCAAATCTGTTTTACAGTGAAAACTGCAGGAACTTCAAATCGGCAGTAGGAAACAGACTGAGAAACCAGAGTAAAAGTTTCTCCTGCAACCCGTTCCCTTTGTGCTAGATGAACGAACGTCTCTCCACATGCTCAGTTCTGAGAGATAAGTGTGGGTGAAAGCCGTCCTTTACCTAGCTTGTTGGGAACACAAAGTTTCTTTTCAGTTGCAAACTCCACTCCATACATATATATGGGGAATTACTAGCTCCAACTCGGTTTTACAGAGTAAACTGCAGGAACTTCAAACCGGCATTAGGAAACAGACTGAGAAACCAGAGTAAAAGTTTCTCCTGCAACCCGTTCCTTTGTGCTAGATGAACGAACGTCTCTCCACATGCTCAGTTCTGAGAGATAAGTGTGTGTGAAAGCCGTTCTTCACCTAGCTTGTAGGGAAGACAATGTTTCTTTTCAGTATCAAACTCCACTCCATACATATATATGGGGAGGTACGAGCTCCAACTCGGTTTTACAGTGAAAACTGCAGGAACTTCAAACCGGCAGTAGGAAACACACTGAGATACCAGAGTAATAGTTTCTCCTGCAACCCTTTCCCTTTGTGCTAGATGAACGAAAGTCTCTCCACATGCTCAGTTCTGAGAGATTTGTGTGTGTGATTGCCACCCTTAAACTAGCTTGTACTGAACACAAAGTTTCTTTTCAGTTGCAAATTCCACTCCATACATATATATGCGTAGGTACAGTACCAAATATGTTTTACAGGTAAACCTGAAGGAAGTTCAAACCGGCACTAGTGAACAGACTGAGAAACCAGAGTAAAAGTTTCTCCTGCAACCATTTCCCTTTGTGCTAGATGAACGAACGTCTCTCCACATGCTCAGTTCTGACAGATAAGTGTGTGTGAAAGCCGCCTACAACTAGCTTGTTGGGTACACAATGTTTCTTTTCAGTTGCAAACCCCAATCCATACATATATATGGGGAGGTACTAGCTCCAACTCGGTTTTACAGTGAAACCTGCAGGAAATTCAAACCGGCACTAGGAAACACACTGAGAAACCAGAGTAAAAGTTTCTCCTGCAACCCTTTCCATTTGTGCTAGATGAACGAACGTCTCTCCACATGTTCAGTTCTGAGAGATAAGTGTTTTTGAAAGCCGTCCTTCACCTAGCTTTTTGGGAAGACAATGTTTCTTTTCAGTAGCAAACTCCACTCCATACATATATATGGGGAGGTACTAGCTCCAACTCGGTTTTACAGTGAAAACTGCAGGATCTTCAAACCGGCAGTAGGAAACAGTCTGAGAAACCAGAGAAAGTTTTCACCTGCAACACGTACCCTTTGTGCTAGATGAACGAATGTCTCTCCACATGCTCATTTCTGAGAGATAAGTGTGTGTGAAAGCCGTCCTTCACCTAGCTTGATGGGAACACAAAGTTTCTTTTCAGTTGCAAACTCCACACCATACATATATATGGGGAGGTAATAGCTCCAACTCGGTTTTACAGTGAAAACTGCAGGAACTTCAAACCGGCAGTAGGAAACAGTCTGAGAAACAAGAGTATGATTTTCACCTGCAATCCATTCCCTTTGTGCTAGATGAAAGAACGTCTGTCCACATGCTCAGTTCTGAGAGATAAGTGTGTGTGAAAGCCGTCCTACACCTAGCTTGTTGGGATCACAAAGTTTCTTTTCAGTTGCAAACTCCAATCCATACATATATATGGGGAGGTATTAGCTATAACTCTGTTTTACAGTGAAAACTGCAGGAACTTCAAACCGGCACTAGGAAACAGACTTAGAAACCAGAGTAAAAGTTTCTCCTGCAACCCGTTCCCTTTGTGCTAGATGAACGAACGTCTCTCCACATGCTCAGTTCTGAGAGGTAGGTGAGTGTGAAAGCCATCCTTCACCAAGCTTGTTGGGAAAACAAAGTATCTTTTCACTTGCAAACTCCATTCCATACATATATATGGGGAGGTACGAGCTCCAACTCGGTTTTACATTGAACACTGCAGGAACTCAAACCGGCACTAGGAAACAGACTGAGAAAGCAGGGAAAAAGTGTCTCCTGCAACCCGTTCCCTTGGTGCTAGATGAACGAACGTCTCTCCACTTGCTCAGTTCTGAGAGATAAGTGTGTGTGAAAGCCGTCCTTCACCTAGCTTGTTGGGAACACAAAGTTTCTTTTCAGTTGCAAACTCCTTTCCATACATATATAAAGGGAGGTACTAGCTCCAACTCGGTTTTACAGTGAAAACTGCAGGAACTTCAAACCGGCACTAGGAAACAGACTGAGAAAGCAGAGAAAAAGTGTCTCCTGCAACCCGTTCCCTTGGTGCTAGATGAACGAACGTCTCTCCACTTGCTCAGTTCTGAGAGATAAGTGTGTGTGAAAGCCGTCCTTCACCTAGCTTGTTGGGAACACAAAGTTTCTTTTCAGTTGCAAACTCCATTCCATACATATATATGGGGAGGTACTAGCTCCAACTCGGTTTTACAGTGAAAACTGCAGGAACTTCAACCCGGCACTAGGAAACAGACTGAGAAAGCAGAGAAAAAGTGTCTCCTGCAACCCGTTCCCTTGGTGCTAGATGAACGAACGTCTCTCCACTTGCTCAGTTCTGAGAAATAAGTGTGTGTGAAAGCCGTCCTTCACCTAGCTTGTTGGGAACACAAAGTTTCTTTTCAGTTGCAAACTCCATTCCATACATATATATTGGGAGGTACTAGCTCCAACTCGGTTTTACAGTGAAAACTGCAGGAACTTCAAACCGGCACTAGGAAACAGACTGAGAAAGCAGAGAAAAAGTGTCTCCTGCAACCCGTTCCCTTGGTGCTAGATGAACGAACGTCTCTCCACTTGCTCAGTTCTGAGAGATAAGTGTGTGTGAAAGCCGTCCTTCACCTAGCTTGTTGGGAACACAAAGTTTCTTTTCAGTTGCAAACTCCATTCCATACATATATATGGGGAGGTACTAGCTCCAACTCGGTTTTACAGTGAAAACTGCAGGAACTTCAAACCGGCACTAGGAAACAGACTGAGAAAGCAGAGAAAAAGTGTCTCCTGCAACCCGTTCCCTTGGTGCTAGATGAACGAACGAATCTCCACTTGCTCAGTTCTGAGAGATAAGTGTGTGTGAAAGCCGTCCTTCACCTTGCTTGTTGGGAACACAAAGTTTCTTTTCAGTTGCAAACTCCATTCCATACATATATATGGGGAGGTACTAGCTCCAACTCGGTTTTACAGTGAAAACTGCAGGAACATCAACCCGGCACTAGGAAACAGACTGAGAAAGCAGAGAAAAAGTTTCTCCTGCAACCCGTTCCCTTGGTGCTAGATGAACGAACGTCTCTCCACTTGCTCAGTTCTGAGAGATAAGTGTGTGTGAAAGCCGTCCTTCACCTAGCTTGTTGGGAACACAAAGTTTCTTTTCAGTTGCATTCTCCATTCCATACATATATATGGGGAGGTACTAGCTCCAACTCGGTTTTACAGTGAAAACTGCAGGAACTTCAAACCGGCACTAGGAAACAGACTGAGAAAGCAGAGAAAAAGTGTCTCCTGCAACCCGTTCCCTTGGTGCTAGATGAACGAACGTCTATCCACTTGCTCAGTTCTGAGAGATAAGTGTGTGTGAAAGCCGTCCTTCACCTAGCTTGTTGGGAACACAAAGTTTCTTTTCAGTTGCAAACTCCATTCCATACATATATATGGGGAGGTACTAGCTCCAACTCGGTTTTACAGTGAAAACTGCAGGAACTTCAACCCGGCACTAGGAAACAGACTGAGAAAGCAGAGAAAAAGTGTCTCCTGCAACCCGTTCCCTTGGTGCTAGATGAACGAACGTCTCTCCACTTGCTCAGTTCTGAGAAATAAGTGTGTGTGAAAGCCGTCCTTCACCTAGCTTGTTGGGAACACAAAGTTTCTTTTCAGTTGCAAACTCCATTCCATACATATATAAGGGGAGGTACTAGCTCCAACTCCGTTTGACAGTGAAAACTGCACGAACTTCAAACCGGCACTAGGAAACAGACTGAGAAAGCTGAGAAAAAGTGTCTCCTGCAACCCGTTCCCTTGGTGCTAGATGAACGAACGTCTCTCCATTTCTCAGTTCTGAGAAATAGGAGGTGTGAAAGCCGTCCTTCACCTAGCTTGTTGGGAACAAAAAGTTTCTTTTCAGTTGCAAACTCCATTCCATACATATATATGGGGAGGTACTAGCTCCAACTCGGTTTTACAGTGAAAACTGCAGGAACATCAAACCGGCACTAGGAAACAGACTGAGAAAGCAGAGAAAAATTGTCTCCTGCAACCCGTTCCCTTGGTGCTAGATGAACGAACGTCTCTCCACTTGCTCAGTTCTGAGAGATAAGTGTGTGTGAAAGCCGTCCTTCACCTAGCTTGTTGGGAACACAAAGTTTCTTTTCAGTTGTAAACTCCATTCCATACATATATATGGGGAGATACTAGCTCCAACTCGGTTTTACAGTGAAAACTGCAGGAACTTCAAACCGGCACTAGGAAACAGACTGAGAAAGCAGAGAAAAGTGACTCCTGCAACCCGTTCCATTGGTGCTAGATGAACGAACGTCTCTCCACTTGCTCAGTTCTGAGAGATATGTGTGTGTGAAAGCCGTCCTTCACCTAGCTTGTTGGGAACACAAAGTTTCTTATCAGTTGCAAACTCCATTCCATACATATATATGGGGAGGTACTAGCTCCAACTCGGTTTGACAGTGAAAACTGCAGGAACTTCCAACCGGCACTAGGAAACAGACTTAGAAAGCAGAGAAAAAGTGTCTACTGCAACCCGTTCCCTTGGTGCTGGATGAACGAACGTCTCTCCACTTGCTCAGTTCTGAGAGATAAGTGTGTGTGAAAGCCGTCCTTCACCTAGCTTGTTGGGAACACAAAGTTTCTTTTCAGTTGCAAACTCCTTTCCATACATATATAAAGGGAGGTACTAGCTCCAACTCGGTTTTACAGTGAAAACTGCAGGAACTTCAACCCGGCACTAGGAAACAGACTGAGAAAGCAGAGAAAAAGTGTCTCCTGCAACCCGTTCCCTTGGTGCTAGATGAACGAACGTCTCTCCACTTGCTCAGTTCTGAGAGATAAGTGTGTGTGAAAGCCGTCCTTCACCTAGCTTGTTGGGAACACAAAGTTTCTTTTCAGTTGCATTCTCCATTCCATACATATATATGGGGAGGTACTAGCTCCAACTCGGTTTTACAGAGAAAACTGCAGGAACTTCAAACCGGCACTAGGAAACAGACTGAGAAAGCAGAGAAAAAGTGCCTCCTGCAACCCGTTCCCTTGGTGCTAGATGAACGAACGCTCTCCACTTGCTCAGTTCTGAGAGATAAGTGTGTGTGAAAGCCGTCCTTCACCTAGCTTGTTGGGAACACAAAGTTTCTTTTCAGTTGCAAACTCCATTCCATACATATATATGGGGAGGTACTAGCTCCAACTCGGTTTTACAGTGAAAACTGCAGGAACTTCAACCCGGCACTAGGAAACAGACTGAGAAAGCAGAGAAAAAGTGTCTCCTGCAACCCGTTCCCTTGGTGCTAGATGAACGAACGTCTCTCCACTTGCTCAGTTCTGAGAAATAAGTGTGTGTGAAAGCCGTCCTTCACCTAGCTTGTTGGGAACACAAAGTTTCTTTTCAGTTGCAAACTCCATTCCATACATATATATTGGGAGGTACTAGCTCCAACTCGGTTTTACAGTGAAAACTGCAGGAACTTCAAACCGGCACTAGGAAACAGACTGAGAAAGCAGAGAAAAAGTGTCTCCTGCAACCCGTTCCCTTGGTGCTAGATGAACGAACGTCTCTCCACTTGCTCAGTTCTGAGAGATAAGTGTGTGTGAAAGCCGTCCTTCACCTAGCTTGTTGGGAACACAAAGTTTCTTTTCAGTTGCAAACTCCATTCCATACATATATATGGGGAGGTACTAGCTCCAACTCGGTTTTACAGTGAAAACTGCAGGAACTTCAAACCGGCACTTGGAAACAGACTGAGAAAGCAGAGAAAAAGTGTCTCCTGCAACCCGTTCCCTTGGTGCTAGATGAACGAACGTCTCTCCACTTGCTCAGTTCTGAGAGATAAGTGTGTGTGAAAGCCGTCCTTCACCTAGCTTGTTGGGAACACAAAGATTCTTTTCAGTTGCAAACTCCATTCCATACATATATATTGGGAGGTACTAGCTCCAACTCGGTTTTACAGTGAAAACTGCAGGAACTTCAAACCGGCACTAGGAAACAGACTGAGAAAGCAGAGAAAAAGTGTCTCCTGCAACCCGTTCCCTTGGTGCTAGATGAACGAACGTCTCTCCACTTCCTCAGTTCTGAGAGATAAGTGTGTGTGAAAGCCGTCCTTCACCTAGCTTGTTGGGAACACAAAGTTTCTTTTCAGTTGCAAACTCCATTCCATACATATATATGGGGAGGTACTAGCTCCAACTCGGTTTGACAGTGAAAACTGCAGGAACTTCAAACCGGCACTAGGAAACAGACTGAGAAAGCAGAGAAAAAGTGTCTCCTGCAACCCGTTCCCTTGGTGCTAGATGAACGAACGTCTCTCCACTTGCTCAGTTCTGAGAGATAAGTGTGTGTGAAAGCCGCCTTTCACCTAGCTTGTTGGGAACACAAAGTTTCTTTTCAGTTGCAAACTCCATTCCATACATATATATGGGGAGGTACTAGCTCCAACTCGGTTTGACAGTGAAAACTGCAGGAACTTCAAACCGGCACTAGGAAACAGACTGAGAAAGCAGAGAAAGAGTGTCTCCTTCAACCCGTTCCCTTGGTCCTAGATGAAAGAACGTCTCTCAACTTGCTCAGTTCTGAGAGATAAGTGTGTGTGAAAGCCGTCCTTCACCTAGATTGTTGGGAACACAAAGTTTCTTTTCAGTTGCAAACTCCATTCCATACATATATATGGGGAGGTTCTAGCTCCAACTCGGTTTTACAGTGAAAACTGCAGGAACTTCAACCCGGCACTAGGAAACAGACTGAGAAAGCAGAGAAAAAGTGTCTCCTGCAACCCGTTCCCTTGGTGCTAGATGAACGAACGTCTCTCCACTTGCTCAGTTCTGAGAGATAAGTGTGTGTGAAAGCCGTCCTTCACCTAGCTTGTTGGGAACACAAAGTTTCTTTTCAGTTGCAAACTCCTTTCCATAATTATATAAGGGGAGGTACTAGCTCCAACTCGGTTTTACAGTGAAAACTGCAGGAACTTCAAACCGGCACTAGGAAACATACTGAGAAAGCAGAGAAAAAGTGTCTCCTGCAACCCGTTCCCTTGGTTCTAGATGAACGAACGTCTCTCCACTTGCTCAGTTCTGAGAGTTAAGTGTGTGTGAAAGCCGTCCTTCACCTAGCTTGTTGGGAACACAAAGTTTCTTTTCAGTTGCAAACTCCATTCCATACATATATATGGGGAGGTACTAGCTCCAACTCGGTTTTACAGTGAAAACTGCAGGAACTTCAAACCGGCACTAGGAAACAGACTGAGAAAGCAGAGAAAAAGTGTCTCCTGCAACCCGTTCCCTTGGTGCTAGATGAACGAACGTCTCTCCACTTGCTCAGTTCTGAGAGATAAGTGTGTGTGAAAGCCGTCCTTCACCTAGCTTGTTGGGAACACAAAGTTTCTTTTCAGTTGCATTCTCCATTCCATACATATATATGGGGAGGTACTAGCTCCAACTCGGTTTTACAGTGAAAACTGCAGGAACTTCAAACCGGCACTAGGAAACAGACTGAGAAAGCAGAGAAAAAGTGTCTCCTGCAACCCGTTCCCTTGGTGCTAGATGAACGAACGTCTCTCCACTTGCTCAGTTCTGAGAGATAAGTGTGTGTGAAAGCCGTCCTTCACCTAGCTTGTTGGGAACACAAAGTTTCTTTTCAGTTGCAAACTCCATTCCATACATATATATGGGGAGGTACTAGCTCCAACTCGGTTTTACAGTGAAAACTGCAGGAACTTCAACCCGGCACTAGGAAACAGACTGAGAAAGCAGAGAGAAAGTGTCTCCTGCAACCCGTTCCCTTGGTGCTAGATGAACGAAAGTCTCTCCACTTGCTCAGTTCTGAGAAATAAGTGTGTGTGAAAGCCGTCCTTCACCTAGCTTGTTGGGAACACAAAGTTTCTTTTCAGTTGCAAACTCCATTCCATACATATATATTGGGAGGTACTAGCTCCAACTCGGTTTTACAGTGAAAACTGCAGGAACTTCAAACCGGCACTAGGAAACAGACTGAGAAAGCAGAGAAAAAGTGTCTCCTGCAACCCGTTCCCTTGGTGCTAGATGAACGAACGTCTCTCCACTTGCTCAGTTCTGAGAGATAAGTGTGTGTGAAAGCCGTCCTTCACCTAGCTTGTTGGGAACACAAAGTTTCTTTTCAGTTGCAAACTCCATTCCATACATATATATGGGGAGGTACTAGCTCCAACTCGGTTTTACAGTGAAAACTGCAGGAACTTCAAACCGGCACTAGGAAACAGACTGAGAAAGCAGAGAAAAAGTGTCTCCTGCAACCCGTTCCCTTGGTGCTAGATGAACGAACGTCTCTCCACTTGCTCAGTTCTGAGAGATAAGTGTGTGTGAAAGCCGTCCTTCACCTAGCTTGTTGGGAACACAAAGTTTCTTTTCAGTTGCATTCTCCATTCCATACATATATATGGGGAGGTACTAGCTCCAACTCGGTTTTACAGTGAAAACTGCAGGAACTTCAAACCGGCACTAGGAAACAGACTGAGAAAGCAGAGAAAAAGTGCCTCCTGCAACCCGTTCCCTTGGTGCTAGATGAACGAACGCTCTCCACTTGCTCAGTTCTGAGAGATAAGTGTGTGTGAAAGCCGTCCTTCACCTAGCTTGTTGGGAACACAAAGTTTCTTTTCAGTTGCAAACTCCATTCCATACATATATATGGGGAGGTACTAGCTCCAACTCGGTTTTACAGTGAAAACTGCAGGAACTTCAACCCGGCACTAGGAAACAGACTGAGAAAGCAGAGAAAAAGTGTCTCCTGCAACCCGTTCCCTTGGTGATAGATGAACGAACGTCTCTCCACTTGCTCAGTTCTGAGAAATAAGTGTGTGTGAAAGCCGTCCTTCACCTAGCTTGTTGGGAACACAAAGTTTCTTTTCAGTTGCAAACTCCATTCCATACATATATATTGGGAGGTACTAGCTCCAACTCGGTTTTACACTGAAAACTGCAGGAACTTCAAACCGGCACTAGGAAACAGACTGAGAAAGCAGAGAAAAAGTGTCTCCTGCAACCCGTTCCCTTGGTGCTAGATGAACGAACGTCTCTCCACTTGCTCAGTTCTGAGAGATAAGTGTGTGTGAAAGCCGTCCTTCACCTAGCTTGTTGGGAACACAAAGTTTCTTTTCAGTTGCAAACTCCATTCCATACATATATATGGGGAGGTACTAGCTCCAACTCGGTTTTACAGTGAAAACTGCAGGAACTTCAAACCGGCACTTGGAAACAGACTGAGAAAGCAGAGAAAAAGTGTCTCCTGCAACCCGTTCCCTTGGTGCTAGATGAACGAACGTCTCTCCACTTGCTCAGTTCTGAGAGATAAGTGTGTGTGAAAGCCGTCCTTCACCTAGCTTGTTGGGAACACAAAGATTCTTTTCAGTTGCAAACTCCATTCCATACATATATATTGGGAGGTACTAGCTCCAACTCGGTTTTACAGTGAAAACTGCAGGAACTTCAAACCGGCACTAGGAAACAGACTGAGAAAGCAGAGAAAAAGTGTCTCCTGCAACCCGTTCCCTTGGTGCTAGATGAACGAACGTCTCTCCACTTGCTCAGTTCTGAGAGATAAGTGTGTGTGAAAGCCGTCCTTCACCTAGCTTGTTGGGAACACAAAGTTTCTTTTCAGTTGCAAACTCCATTCCATACATATATATGGGGAGGTACTAGCTCCAACTCGGTTTGACAGTGAAAACTGCAGGAACTTCAAACCGGCACTAGGAAACAGACTGAGAAAGCAGAGAAAAAGTGTCTCCTGCAACCCGTTCCCTTGGTGCTAGATGAACGAACGTCTCTCCACTTGCTCAGTTCTGAGAGATAAGTGTGTGTGAAAGCCGCCCTTCACCTAGCTTGTTGGGAACACAAAGTTTCTTTTCAGTTGCAAACTCCATTCCATACATATATATGGGGAGGTACTAGCTCCAACTCGGTTTGACAGTGAAAACTGCAGGAACTTCAAACCGGCACTAGGAAACAGACTGAGAAAGCAGAGAAAGAGTGTCTCCTTCAACCCGTTCCCTTGGTCCTAGATGAAAGAACGTCTCTCAACTTGCTCAGTTCTGAGAGATAAGTGTGTGTGAAAGCCGTCCTTCACCTAGATTGTTGGGAACACAAAGTTTCTTTTCAGTTGCAAACTCCATTCCATACATATATATGGGGAGGTTCTAGCTCCAACTCGGTTTTACAGTGAAAACTGCAGGAACTTCAACCCGGCACTAGGAAACAGACTGAGAAAGCAGAGAAAAAGTGTCTCCTGCAACCCGTTCCCTTGGTGCTAGATGAACGAACGTCTCTCCACTTGCTCAGTTCTGAGAGATAAGTGTGTGTGAAAGCCGTCCTTCACCTAGCTTGTTGGGAACACAAAGTTTCTTTTCAGTTGCAAACTCCTTTCCATAATTATATAAGGGGAGGTACTAGCTCCAACTCGGTTTTACAGTGAAAACTGCAGGAACTTCAAACCGGCACTAGGAAACATACTGAGAAAGCAGAGAAAAAGTGTCTCCTGCAACCCGTTCCCTTGGTTCTAGATGAACGAACGTCTCTCCACTTGCTCAGTTCTGAGAGTTAAGTGTGTGTGAAAGCCGTCCTTCACCTAGCTTGTTGGGAACACAAAGTTTCTTTTCAGTTGCAAACCCCATTCCATACATATATATGGGGAGGTACTAGCTCCAACTCGGTTTTACAGTGAAAACTGCAGGAACTTCAAACCGGCACTAGGAAACAGACTGAGAAAGCAGAGAAAAAGTGTCTCCTGCAACCCGTTCCCTTGGTGCTAGATGAACGAACGAATCTCCACTTGCTCAGTTCTGAGAGATAAGTGTGTGTGAAAGCCTTCCTTCACCTAGCTTGTTAGGAACACAAAGTTTCTTTTCAGTTGCAAACTCCATTCCATACATATATATGGGGAGGTACTAGCTCCAACTCGGTTTTACAGTGAAAACTGCAGGAACTTCAAACCGGCACTAGGAAACAGACTGAGAAAGCAGAGAAAAAGTGTCTCCTGCAACCCGTTCCCTTGGTGCTAGATGAACGAACGTCTCTCCACTTGCTCAGTTCTGAGAGATAAGTGTGTGTGAAAGCCGTCCTTCACCTAGCTTGTTGGGAACACAAAGTTTCTTTTCAGTTGCATTCTCCATTCCATACATATATATGGGGAGGTACTAGCTCCAACTCGGTTTTACAGTGAAAACTGCAGGAACTTCAAACCGGCACTAGGAAACAGACTGAGAAAGCAGAGAAAAAGTGTCTCCTGCAACCCGTTCCCTTGGTGCTAGATGAACGAACGTCTCTCCACTTGCTCAGTTCTGAGAGATAAGTGTGTGTGAAAGCCGTCCTTCACCTAGCTTGTTGGGAACACAAAGTTTCTTTTCAGTTGCAAACTCCATTCCATACATATATATGGGGAGGTACTAGCTCCAACTCGGTTTTACAGTGAAAACTGCAGGAACTTCAACCCGGCACTAGGAAACAGACTGAGAAAGCAGAGAGAAAGTGTCTCCTGCAACCCGTTCCCTTGGTGCTAGATGAACGAAAGTCTCTCCACTTGCTCAGTTCTGAGAAATAAGTGTGTGTGAAAGCCGTCCTTCACCTAGCTTGTTGGGAACACAAAGTTTCTTTTCAGTTGCAAACTCCATTCCATACATATATATGGGGAGGTACTAGCTCCAACTCGGTTTTACAGTGAAAACTGCAGGAACTTCAAACCGGCACTAGGAAACAGACTGAGAAAGCAGAGAAAAAGTGTCTCCTGCAACCCGTTCCCTTGGTGCTAGATGAACGAACGTCTCTGCACTTGCTCAGTTCTGAGAGATAAGTGTGTGTGAAAGCCGTCCTTCACCTAGCTTGTTGGGAACACAAAGTTTCTTTTCAGTTGCATTCTCCAATCCATACATATATATGGGGAGGTACTAGCTCCAACTCGGTTTTACAGTGAAAACTGCAGGAACTTCAAACCGGCACTAGGAAACAGACTGAGAAAGCAGAGAAAAAGTGTCTCCTGCAACCCGTTCCCTTGGTGCTAGATGAACGAACTTCTCTCCACTTGCTCAGTTCTGAGAGATAAATGTGTGTGAAAGCCGTCCTTCACCTAGCTTCTTGGGAACACAAAGTTTCTTTTCAGTTGCAAACTCCATTCCATACATATATATGGGGAGGTACTAGCTCCAACTCGGTTTTACAGTGAAAACTGCAGGAACTTCAAACCGGCACTAGGAAACAGACTGAGAAAGCAGAGAAAAAGTGTCTCCTGCAACCCGTTCCCTTGGTGCTAGATGAACGAACGTCTCTCCACTTGCTCAGTTCTGAGAGATAAGTGTGTGTGAAAGCCGTCCTTCACCTAGCTTGTTGGGAACACAAAGTTTCTTTTCAGTTGCAAAATCCATTCCATACATATATAAGGGGAGGTACTAGCTCCAACTCGGTTTTACAGTGAAAACTGCAGGAACTTCAAACCGGCACTAGGAAACAGACTGAGAAAGCAGAGAAAAAGTGTCTCCTGCAACCCGTTCCCTTGGTGCTAGATGAACGAACGTCTCTCCACTTGCTCAGTTCTGAGAGATAAGTGTGTGTGAAAGCCGTCCTTCACCTAGCTTGTTGGGAACACAAAGATTCTTTTCAGTTGCAAACTCCATTCCATACATATATATTGGGAGGTACAAGCTCCAACTCGGTTTTACAGTGAAAACTGCAGGAACTTCAAACCGGCACTAGGAAACAGACTGAGAAAGCAGAGAAAAAGTGTCTCCTGCAACCCGTTCCCTTGGTGCTAGATGAAAGAACGTCTCTCCACTTCCTCAGTTCTGAGAGATAAGTGTGTGTGAAAGCCGTCCTTCACCTAGCTTGTTGGGAACACAAAGTTTCTTTTCAGTTGCAAACACCATTCCATACATATATATGGGGAGGTACTAGCTCCAACTCGGTTTTACAGTGAAAACTGCAGGAACTTCAAACCGGCACTAGGAAACAGACTGAGAAAGCAGAGAAAAAGTGTCTCCTGCAACCCGTTCCCTTGGTGCTAGATGAACGAACGTCTCTCCACTTGCTCAGTTCTGAGAGATAAGTGTGTGTGAAAGCCGTCCTTCACCTAGCTTGTTGGGAACACAAAGTTTCTTTTCAGTTGCAAACACCATTCCATACATTTATATGGGGAGGTACTAGCTCCAACTCGGTTTTACAGTGAAAACTGCAGGAACTTCAAACCGGCACTAGGAAACAGACTGAGAAAGCAGAGAAAAAGTGTCTCCTGCAACCCGTTCCCTTGGTGCTAGATGAACGAACGTCTCTCCACTTGCTCAGTTCTGAGAGATAAGTGTGTGTGAAAGCCGTCCTTCACCTAGCTTGTTGGGAACACAAAGTTTCTTTTCAGTTGCAAACCCCATTCCATACATATATATGGGGAGGTACTAGCTCCAACTCGGTTTTACAGTGAAAACTGCAGGAACTTCAAACCGGCACTAGGAAACAGACTGAGAAAGCAGAGAAAAAGTGTCTCCTGCAACCCGTTCCCTTGGTGCTAGATGAACGAACGTCTCTCCACTTGCTCAGTTCTGAGAGATAAGTGTGTGTGAAAGCCGTCCTTCACCTAGCTTGTTGGGAACACAAAGTTTCTTTTCAGTTGCAAACTCCATTCCATACATATATATGGGGAGGTACTAGCTCCAACTCGGTTTTACAGTGAAAACTGCAGGAACTTCAAACCGGCACTAGGAAACAGACTGAGAAAGCAGAGAAAAAGTGTCTCCTGCAACCCGTTCCCTTGGTGCTAGATGAACGAACGTCTCTCCACTTGCTCAGTTCTGAGAGATAAGTGTGTGTGAAAGCCGTCCTTCACCTAGCTTGTTGGGAACACAAAGATTCTTTTCAGTTGCAAACTCCATTCCATACATATATATTTTGAGGTACTAGCTCCAACTCGGGTTTACATTGAAAACTGCAGGAACATCAAACCGGCACTAGGAAACAGACTGAGAAAGCAGAGAAAAAGTGTCTCCTGCAACCCGTTCCCTTGGTGCTAGATGAACGAACGTCTCTCCACTTGCTCAGTTCTGAGAGATAAGTGTGTGTGAAAGCCGTCCTTCATCTAGCTTGTTGGGAACACAAAGATTCTTTTCAGTTGCAAACTCCATTCCATACATATATATTGGGAGGTACTAGCTCCAACTCGGTTTTACAGTGAAAACTGCAGGAACTTCAAACCGGCACTACGAAACAGACTGAGAAAGCAGAGAAAAAGTGTCTCCTGCAACCCGTTCCTTTGGTGCTAGATGAACGAACGTCTCTCCACTTGCTCAGTTCTGAGAGATAAGTGTGTGTGAAAGCCGTCCTTCACCTAGCTTGTTGGGAACACAAAGTTTCTTTTCAGTTGCAAACTCCTTTCCATACATATATAAAGGGAGGTACTAGCTCCAACTCGGTTTTACAGTGAAAACTGCAGGAACTTCAAACCGGCACTAGGAAACAGACTGAGAAAGCAGAGAAAAAGTGTCTCCTGCAACCCGTTCCCTTGGTGCTAGATGAACGAACGTCTCTCCACTTGCTCAGTTCTGAGAGATAAGTGTGTGTGAAAGCCGTCCTTCACCTAGCTTGTTGGGAACACAAAGTTTCTTTTCAGTTGCAAACTCCTTTCCATACATATATAAAGGGAGGTACTAGCTCCAACTCGGTTTTACAGTGAAAACTGCAGGAACTTCAAACCGGCACTAGGAAACAGACTGAGAAAGCAGAGAAAAAGTGTCTCCTGCAACCCGTTCCCTTGGTGCTAGATGAACGAACGTCTCTCCACTTGCTCAGTTCTGAGAGATAAGTGTGTGTGAAAGCCGTCCTTCACCTAGCTTGTTGGGAACACAAAGTTTCTTTTCAGTTGCAAACTCCATTCCATACATATATATGGGGAGGTACTAGCTCCAACTCGGTTTTACAGTGAAAACTGCAGGAACTTCAACCCGGCACTAGGAAACAGACTGAGAAAGCAGAGAAAAAGTGTCTCCTGCAACCCGTTCCCTTGGTGCTAGATGAACGAACGTCTCTCCACTTGCTCAGTTCTGAGAAATAAGTGTGTGTGAAAGCCGTCCTTCACCTTGCTTGTTGGGAACACAAAGTTTCTTTTCAGTTGCAAACTCCATTCCATACATATATATGGGGAGGTACTAGCTCCAACTCGGTTTTACAGTGAAAACTGCAGGAACATCAACCCGGCACTAGGAAACAGACTGAGAAAGCAGAGAAAAAGTTTCTCCTGCAACCCGTTCCCTTGGTGCTAGATGAACGAACGTCTCTCCACTTGCTCAGTTCTGAGAGATAAGTGTGTGTGAAAGCCGTCCTTCACCTAGCTTGTTGGGAACACAAAGTTTCTTTTCAGTTGCATTCTCCATTCCATACATATATATGGGGAGGTACTAGCTCCAACTCGGTTTTACAGTGAAAACTGCAGGAACTTCAAACCGGCACTAGGAAACAGACTGAGAAAGCAGAGAAAAAGTGTCTCCTGCAACCCGTTCCCTTGGTGCTAGATGAACGAACGTCTCTCCACTTGCTCAGTTCTGAGAGATAAGTGTGTGTGAAAGCCGTCCTTCACCTAGCTTGTTGGGAACACAAAGTTTCTTTTCAGTTGCAAACTCCATTCCATACATATATATGGGGAGGTACTAGCTCCAACTCGGTTTTACAGTGAAAACTGCAGGAACTTCAACCCGGCACTAGGAAACAGACTGAGAAAGCAGAGAAAAAGTGTCTCCTGCAACCCGTTCCCTTGGTGCTAGATGAACGAACGTCTCTCCACTTGCTCAGTTCTGAGAAATAAGTGTGTGTGAAAGCCGTCCTTCACCTAGCTTGTTGGGAACACAAAGTTTCTTTTCAGTTGCAAACTCAATTCCATACATATATATTGGGAGGTACTAGCTCCAACTCGGTTTTACAGTGAAAACTGCAGGAACATCAACCCGGCACTAGGAAACAGACTGAGAAAGCAGAGAAAAAGTGTCTCCTGCAACCCGTTCCCTTGGTGCTAGATGAACGAACGTCTCTCCACTTGCTCAGTTCTGAGAGATAAGTGTGTGTGAAAGGCGTCCTTCACCTAGCTTGTTGGGAACACAAAGTTTCTTTTCAGTTGCAAAATCCATTCCATACATATATATGGGGAGGTACTAGCTCCAACTCGGATTTACAGTGAAAACTGCAGGAACTTCAAACCGGCACTAGGAAACAGACTGAGAAAGCAGAGAAAAAGTGTCTCCTGCAACCCGTTCCCTTGGTGCTAGATGAACGAACGTCTCTCCACTTGCTCAGTTCTGAGAGATAAGTGTGTGTGAAAGCCGTCCTTCACCTAGCTTGTTGGGAACACAAAGTTTCTTTTCAGTTGCAAACTCCATTCCATACATATATATGGGGAGGTACTAGCTCCAACTCGGTTTTACAGTGAAAACTGCAGGAACTTCAAACCGGCACTAGGAAACAGATGGAGAAAGCAGAGAAAAAGTGTCTCCTGCAACCCGTTCCCTTGGTGCTAGATGAACGAACGTCTCTCCACTTGCTCTGTTCTGAGAGATAAGTGTGTGTGAAAGCCATCCTTTACCTAGCTTGTTGGGAACACAAAGTTTCTTTTCAGTTGCAAACTCCATTCCATACATATATAAGGGGAGGTACTAGCTCCAACTCCTTTTGACAGTGAAAACTGCACGAACTTCAAACCGGCACTAGGAAACAGACTGAGAAAGCTGAGAAAAAGTGTCTCCTGCAACCCGTTCCCTTGGTGCTAGATGAACGAACGTCTCTCCATTTCTCAGTTCTGAGAAATAGGAGGTGTGAAAGCCGTCCTTCACCTAGCTTGTTGGGAACAAAAAGTTTCTTTTCAGTTGCAAACTCCATTCCATACATATATATGGGGAGGTACTAGCTCCAACTCGGTTTTACAGTGAAAACTGCAGGAACATCAAACCGGCACTAGGAAACAGACTGAGAAAGCAGAGAAAAATTGTCTCCTGCAACCCGTTCCCTTGGTGCTAGATGAACGAACGTCTCTCCACTTGCTCAGTTCTGAGAGATAAGTGTGTGTGAAAGCCGTCCTTCACCTAGCTTGTTGGGAACACAAAGTTTCTTTTCAGTTGTAAACTCCATTCCATACATATATATGGGGAGATACTAGATCCAACTCGGTTTTACAGTGAAAACTGCAGGAACTTCAAACCGGCACTAGGAAACAGACTGAGAAAGCAGAGAAAAAGTGACTCCTGCAACCCGTTCCCTTGGTGCTAGATGAACGAACGTCTCTCCACTTGCTCAGTTCTGAGAGATAAGTGTGTGTGAAAGCCGTCCTTCACCTAGCTTGTTGGGAACACAAAGTTTCTTTTCAGTTGCAAACTCCATTCCATACATATATAAAGGGAGGTACTAGCTCCAACTCGGTTTTACAGTGAAAACTGCAGGAATTTCAACCCGGCACTAGGAAACAGACTGAGAAAGCAGAGAAAAAGTGTCTCCTGCAACCCGTTCCCTTGGTGCTAGATGAACGAACGTCTCTCCACTTGCTCAGTTCTGAGAGATAAGTGTGTGTGAAAGCCGTCCTTCACCTAGCTTGTTGGGAACACAAAGTTTCTTTTCAGTTGCATTCTCCATTCCATACATATATATGGGGAGGTACTAGCTCCAACTCGGTTTTACAGTGAAAACTGCAGGAACTTCAAACCGGCACTAGGAAACAGACTGAGAAAGCAGAGAAAAAGTGCCTCCTGCAACCCGTTCCCTTGGTGCTAGATGAACGAACGCTCTCCACTTGCTCAGTTCTGAGAGATAAGTGTGTGTGAAAGCCGTCCTTCACCTAGCTTGTTGGGAACACAAAGTTTCTTTTCAGTTGCAAACTCCATTCCATACATATATATGGGGAGGTACTAGCTCCAACTCGGTTTTACAGTGAAAACTGCAGGAACTTCAACCCGGCACTAGGAAACAGACTGAGAAAGCAGAGAAAAAGTGTCTCCTGCAACCCGTTCCCTTGGTGCTAGATGAACGAACGTCTCTCCACTTGCTCAGTTCTGAGAAATAAGTGTGTGTGAAAGCCGTCCTTCACCTAGCTTGTTGGGAACACAAAGTTTCTTTTCAGTTGCAAACTCCATTCCATACATATATATTGGGAGGTACTAGCTCCAACTCGGTTTTACAGTGAAAACTGCAGGAACTTCAAACCGGCACTAGGAAACAGACTGAGAAAGCAGAGAAAAAGTGTCTCCTGCAACCCGTTCCCTTGGTGCTAGATGAACGAACGTCTCTCCACTTGCTCAGTTCTGAGAGATAAGTGTGTGTGAAAGCCGTCCTTCACCTAGCTTGTTGGGAACACAAAGTTTCTTTTCAGTTGCAAACTCCATTCCATACATATATATGGGGAGGTACTAGCTCCAACTCGGTTTTACAGTGAAAACTGCAGGAACTTCAAACCGGCACTTGGAAACAGACTGAGAAAGCAGAGAAAAAGTGTCTCCTGCAACCCGTTCCCTTGGTGCTAGATGAACGAACGTCTCTCCACTTGCTCAGTTCTGAGAGATAAGTGTGTGTGAAAGCCGTCCTTCACCTAGCTTGTTGGGAACACAAAGATTCTTTTCAGTTGCAAACTCCATTCCATACATATATATTGGGAGGTACTAGCTCCAACTCGGTTTTACAGTGAAAACTGCAGGAACTTCAAACCGGCACTAGGAAACAGACTGAGAAAGCAGAGAAAAAGTGTCTCCTGCAACCCGTTCCCTTGGTGCTAGATGAACGAACGTCTCTCCACTTCCTCAGTTCTGAGAGATAAGTGTGTGTGAAAGCCGTCCTTCACCTAGCTTGTTGGGAACACAAAGTTTCTTTTCAGTTGCAAACTCCATTCCATACATATATATGGGGAGGTACTAGCTCCAACTCGGTTTGACAGTGAAAACTGCAGGAACTTCAAACCGGCACTAGGAAACAGACTGAGAAAGCAGAGAAAAAGTGTCTCCTGCAACCCGTTCCCTTGGTGCTAGATGAACGAACGTCTCTCCACTTGCTCAGTTCTGAGAGATAAGTGTGTGTGAAAGCCGTCCTTCACCTAGCTTGTTGGGAACACAAAGTTTCTTTTCAGTTGCAAACTCCATTCCATACATATATATGGGGAGGTACTAGCTCCAACTCGGTTTGACAGTGAAAACTGCAGGAACTTCAAACCGGCACTAGGAAACAGACTGAGAAATCAGAGAAAGAGTGTCTACTTCAACCCGTTCCCTTGGTCCTAGATGAAAGAACGTCTCTCAACTTGCTCACTTCTGAGAGATAAGTGTGTGTGAAAGCCGTCCTTCACCTAGATTGTTGGGAACACAAAGTTTCTTTTCAGTTGCAAACTCCATTCCATACATATATATGGGGAGGTTCTAGCTCCAACTCGGTTTTACAGTGAAAACTGCAGGAACTTCAACCCGGCACTAGGAAACAGACTGAGAAAGCAGAGAAAAAGTGTCTCCTGCAACCCGTTCCCTTGGTGCTAGATGAACGAACGTCTCTCCACTTGCTCAGTTCTGAGAGATAAGTGTGTGTGAAAGCCGTCCTTCACCTAGCTTGTTGGGAACACAAAGTCTCTTTTCAGTTGCAAACTCCTTTCCATAATTATATAAGGGGAGGTACTAGCTCCAACTCGGTTTTACAGTGAAAACTGCAGGAACTTCAAACCGGCACTAGGAAACAGACTGAGAAAGCAGAGAAAAAGTGTCTCCTGCAACCCGTTCCCTTGGTTCTAGATGAACGAACGTCTCTCCACTTGCTCAGTTCTGAGAGTTAAGTGTGTGTGAAAGCCGTCCTTCACCTAGCTTGTTGGGAACACAAAGTTTCTTTTCAGTTGCAAACCCCATTCCATACATATATATGGGGAGGTACTAGCTCCAACTCGGTTTTACAGTGAAAACTGCAGGAACTTCAAACCGGCACTAGGAAACAGACTGAGAAAGCAGAGAAAAAGTGTCTCCTGCAACCCGTTCCCTTGGTGCTAGATGAACGAACGAATCTCCACTTGCTCAGTTCTGAGAGATAAGTGTGTGTGAAAGCCGTCCTTCACCTAGCTTGTTAGGAACACAAAGTTTCTTTTCAGTTGCAAACTCCATTCCATACATATATATGGGGAGGTACTAGCTCCAACTCGGTTTTACAGTGAAAACTGCAGGAACTTCAAACCGGCACTAGGAAACAGACTGAGAAAGCAGAGAAAAAGTGTCTCCTGCAACCCGTTCCCTTGGTGCTAGATGAACGAACGTCTCTCCACTTGCTCAGTTCTGAGAGATAAGTGTGTGTGAAAGCCGTCCTTCACCTAGCTTGTTGGGAACACAAAGTTTCTTTTCAGTTGCATTCTCCATTCCATACATATATATGGGGAGGTACTAGCTCCAACTCGGTTTTACAGTGAAAACTGCAGGAACTTCAAACCGGCACTAGGAAACAGACTGAGAAAGCAGAGAAAAAGTGTCTCCTGCAACCCGTTCCCTTGGTGCTAGATGAACGAACGTCTCTCCACTTGCTCAGTTCTGAGAGATAAGTGTGTGTGAAAGCCGTCCTTCACCTAGCTTGTTGGGAACACAAAGTTTCTTTTCAGTTGCAAACTCCATTCCATACATATATATGGGGAGGTACTAGCTCCAACTCGGTTTGACAGTGAAAACTGCAGGAACTTCAACCCGGCACTAGGAAACAGACTGAGAAAGCAGAGAGAAAGTGTCTCCTGCAACCCGTTCCCTTGGTGCTAGATGAACGAAAGTCTCTCCACTTGCTCAGTTCTGAGAAATAAGTGTGTGTGAAAGCCGTCCTTCACCTAGCTTGTTGGGAACACAAAGTTTCTTTTCAGTTGCAAACTCCATTCCATACATATATATTGGGAGGTACTAGCTCCAACTCGGTTTTACAGTGAAAACTGCAGGAACTTCAAACCGGCACTAGGAAACAGACTGAGAAAGCAGAGAAAAAGTGTCTCCTGCAACCCGTTCCCTTGGTGCTAGATGAACGAACGTCTCTCCACTTGCTCAGTTCTGAGAGATAAGTGTGTGTGAAAGCCGTCCTTCACCTAGCTTGTTGGGAACACAAAGTTTCTTTTCAGTTGCAAACTCCATTCCATACATATATATGGGGAGGTACTAGCTCCAACTCGGTTTTACAGTGAAAACTGCAGGAACTTCAAACCGGCACTAGGAAACAGACTGAGAAAGCAGAGAAAAAGTGTCTCCTGCAACCCGTTCCCTTGGTGCTAGATGAACGAACGAATCTCCACTTGCTCAGTTCTGAGAGATAAGTGTGTGTGAAAGCCGTCCTTCACCTAGCTTGTTGGGAACACAAAGTTTCTTTTCAGTTGCAAACTCCATTCCATACATATATATGGGGAGGTACTAGCTCCAACTCGGTTTTACAGTGAAAACTGCAGGAACATCAACCCGGCACTAGGAAACAGACTGAGAAAGCAGAGAAAAAGTGTCTCCTGCAACCCGTTCCCTTGGTGCTAGATGAACGAACGTCTCTCCACTTGCTCAGTTCTGAGAGATAAGTGTGTGTGAAAGCCGTCCTTCACCTAGCTTGTTGGGAACACAAAGTTTCTTTTCAGTTGCATTCTCCATTCCATACATATATATGGGGAGGTACTAGCTCCAACTCGGTTTTACAGTGAAAACTGCAGGAACTTCAAACCGGCACTAGGAAACAGACTGAGAAAGCAGAGAAAAAGTGTCTCCTGCAACCCGTTCCCTTGTTGCTAGATGAACGAACTTCTCTCCACTTGCTCAGTTCTGAGAGATAAGTGTGTGTGAAAGCCGTCCTTCACCTAGCTTCTTGGGAACACAAAGTTTCTTTTCAGTTGCAAACTCCATTCCATACATATATATGGGGAGGTACTAGCTCCAACTCGGTTTTACCGTGAAAACTGCAGGAACTTCAAACCGGCACTAGGAAACAGACTGAGAAAGCAGAGAAAAAGTGTCTCCTGCAACCCGTTCCCTTGGTGCTAGATGAACGAACGTCTCTCCACTTGCTCAGTTCTGAGAGATAAGTGTGTGTGAAAGCCGTCCTTCACCTAGCTTGTTGGGAACACAAAGTTTCTTTTCAGTTGCAAAATCCATTCCATACATATATATGGGGAGGTACTAGCTCCAACTCGGTTTTACAGTGAAAACTGCAGGAACTTCAAACCGGCACTAGGAAACAGACTGAGAAAGCAGAGAAAAAGTGTCTCCTGCAACCCGTTCCCTTGGTGCTAGATGAACGAACGTCTCTCCACTTGCTCAGTTCTGAGAGATAAGTGTGTGTGAAAGCCGTCCTTCACCTAGCTTGTTGGGAACACAAAGATTCTTTTCAGTTGCAAACTCCATTCCATACATATATATTGGGAGGTACAAGCTCCAACTCGGTTTTACAGTGAAAACTGCAGGAACTTCAAACCGGCACTAGGAAACAGACTGAGAAAGCAGAGAAAAAGTGTCTCCTGCAACCCGTTCCCTTGGTGCTAGATGAAAGAACGTCTCTCCACTTCCTCAGTTCTGAGAGATAAGTGTGTGTGAAAGCCGTCCTTCACCTAGCTTCTTGGGAACACAAAGTTTCTTTTCAGTTGCAAACACCATTCCATACATATATATGGGGAGGTACTAGCTCCAACTCGGTTTTACAGTGAAAACTGCAGGAACTTCAAACCGGCACTAGGAAACAGACTGAGAAAGCAGAGAAAAAGTGTCTCCTGCAACCCGTTCCCTTGGTGCTAGATGAACGAACGTCTCTCCACTTGCTCAGTTCTGAGAGATAAGTGTGTGTGAAAGCCGTCCTTCACCTAGCTTGTTGGGAACACAAAGTTTCTTTTCAGTTGCAAACCCCATTCCATACATATATATGGGGAGGTACTAGCTCCAACTCGGTTTTACAGTGAAAACTGCAGGAACTTCAAACCGGCACTAGGAAACAGACTGAGAAAGCAGAGAAAAAGTGTCTCCTGCAACCCGTTCCCTTGGTGCTAGATGAACGAACGTCTCTCCACTTGCTCAGTTCTGAGAGATAAGTGTGTGTGAAAGCCGTCCTTCACCTAGCTTGTTGGGAACACAAAGTTTCTTTTCAGTTGCAAACTCCATTCCATACATATATATGGGGAGGTACTAGCTCCAACTCGGTTTGACAGTGAAAACTGCAGGAACTTCAACCCGGCACTAGGAAACAGACTGAGAAAGCAGAGAGAAAGTGTCTCCTGCAACCCGTTCCCTTGGTGCTAGATGAACGAAAGTCTCTCCACTTGCTCAGTTCTGAGAAATAAGTGTGTGTGAAAGCCGTCCTTCACCTAGCTTGTTGGGAACACAAAGTTTCTTTTCAGTTGCAAACTCCATTCCATACATATATATTGGGAGGTACTAGCTCCAACTCGGTTTTACAGTGAAAACTGCAGGAACTTCAAACCGGCACTAGGAAACAGACTGAGAAAGCAGAGAAAAAGTGTCTCCTGCAACCCGTTCCCTTGGTGCTAGATGAACGAACGTCTCTCCACTTGCTCAGTTCTGAGAGATAAGTGTGTGTGAAAGCCGTCCTTCACCTAGCTTGTTGGGAACACAAAGTTTCTTTTCAGTTGCAAACTCCATTCCATACATATATATGGGGAGGTACTAGCTCCAACTCGGTTTTACAGTGAAAACTGCAGGAACTTCAAACCGGCACTAGGAAACAGACTGAGAAAGCAGAGAAAAAGTGTCTCCTGCAACCCGTTCCCTTGGTGCTAGATGAACGAACGAATCTCCACTTGCTCAGTTCTGAGAGATAAGTGTGTGTGAAAGCCGTCCTTCACCTAGCTTGTTGGGAACACAAAGTTTCTTTTCAGTTGCAAACTCCATTCCATACATATATATGGGGAGGTACTAGCTCCAACTCGGTTTTACAGTGAAAACTGCAGGAACATCAACCCGGCACTAGGAAACAGACTGAGAAAGCAGAGAAAAAGTGTCTCCTGCAACCCGTTCCCTTGGTGCTAGATGAACGAACGTCTCTCCACTTGCTCAGTTCTGAGAGATAAGTGTGTGTGAAAGCCGTCCTTCACCTAGCTTGTTGGGAACACAAAGTTTCTTTTCAGTTGCATTCTCCATTCCATACATATATATGGGGAGGTACTAGCTCCAACTCGGTTTTACAGTGAAAACTGCAGGAACTTCAAACCGGCACTAGGAAACAGACTGAGAAAGCAGAGAAAAAGTGTCTCCTGCAACCCGTTCCCTTGGTGCTAGATGAACGAACTTCTCTCCACTTGCTCAGTTCTGAGAGATAAGTGTGTGTGAAAGCCGTCCTTCACCTAGCTTCTTGGGAACACAAAGTTTCTTTTCAGTTGCAAACTCCATTCCATACATATATATGGGGAGGTACTAGCTCCAACTCGGTTTTACCGTGAAAACTGCAGGAACTTCAAACCGGCACTAGGAAACAGACTGAGAAAGCAGAGAAAAAGTGTCTCCTGCAACCCGTTCCCTTGGTGCTAGATGAACGAACGTCTCTCCACTTGCTCAGTTCTGAGAGATAAGTGTGTGTGAAAGCCGTCCTTCACCTAGCTTGTTGGGAACACAAAGTTTCTTTTCAGTTGCAAACTCCATTCCATACATATATATGGGGAGGTACTAGCTCCAACTCGGTTTTACAGTGAAAACTGCAGGAACTTCAAACCGGCACTAGGAAACAGACTGAGAAAGCAGAGAAAAAGTGTCTCCTGCAACCCGTTCCCTTGGTGCTAGATGAACGAACGTCTCTCCACTTGCTCAGTTCTGAGAGATAAGTGTGTGTGAAAGCCGTCCTTCACCTAGCTTGTTGGGAACACAAAGATTCTTTTCAGTTGCAAACTCCATTCCATACATATATATTGGGAGGTACAAGCTCCAACTCGGTTTTACAGTGAAAACTGCAGGAACTTCAAACCGGCACTAGGAAACAGACAGAGAAAGCAGAGAAAAAGTGTCTCCTGCAACCCGTTCCCTTGGTGCTAGATGAAAGAACGTCTCTCCACTTCCTCAGTTCTGAGAGATAAGTGTGTGTGAAAGCCGTCCTTCACCTAGCTTGTTGGGAACACAAAGTTTCTTTTCAGTTGCAAACTCCATTCCATACATATATATGGGGAGGTACTAGCTCCAACTCGGTTTTACAGTGAAAACTGCAGGAACTTCAAACCGGCACTAGGAAACAGACTGAGAAAGCAGAGAAAAAGTGTCTCCTGCAACCCGTTCCCTTGGTGCTAGATGAACGAACGTCTCTCCACTTGCTCAGTTCTGAGAGATAAGTGTGTGTGAAAGCCGTCCTTCACCTAGCTTGTTGGGAACACAAAGATTCTTTTCAGTTGCAAACTCCATTCCATACATATATATTGGGAGGTACTAGCTCCAACTCGGTTTTACAGTGAAAACTGCAGGAACATCAAACCGGCACTAGGAAACAGACTGAGAAAGCAGAGAAAAAGTGTCTCCTGCAACCCGTTCCCTTGGTGCTAGATGAACGAACGTCTCTCCACTTGCTCAGTTCTGAGAGATAAGTGTGTGTGAAAGCCGTCCTTCACCTAGCTTGTTGGGAACACAAAGTTTCTTTTCAGTTGCAAACTCCATTCCATACATATATATTGGGAGGTACTAGCTCCAACTCGGTTTTACAGTGAAAACTGCAGGAACTTCAACCCGGCACTAGGAAACAGACTGAGAAAGCAGAGAAAAAGTGTCTCCTGCAACCCGTTCCCTTGGTGCTAGATGAACGAACGTCTCTCCACTTGCTCAGTTCTGAGAGATAAGTGTGTGTGAAAGCCGTCCTTCACCTAGCTTGTTGGGAACACAAAGTTTCTTTTCAGTTGCAAACTCCTTTCCATACATATATATGGGGAGGTTCTAGCTCCAACTCGGTTTTACAGTGAAAACTGCAGGAACTTCAAACCGGCACTAGGAAACAGACTGAGAAAGCAGAGAAAAAGTGTCTCCTGCAACCCGTTCCCTTGGTGCTAGATGAACGAACGTCTCTCCACTTGCTCAGTTCTGAGAGATAAGTGTGTGTGAAAGCCGTCCTTCACCTAGCTTGTTGGGAACACAAAGATTCTTTTCAGTTGCAAACTCCATTCCATACATATATATTGGGAGGTACTAGCTCCAACTCGGTTTTACAGTGAAAACTGCAGGAACTTCAAACCGGCACTAGGAAACAGACTGAGAAAGCAGAGAAAAAGTGTCTCCTGCAACCCGTTCCTTTGGTGCTAGATGAACGAACGTCTCTCCACTTGCTCAGTTCTGAGAGATAAGTGTGTGTGAAAGCCGTCCTTCACCTAGCTTGTTGGGAACACAAAGTTTCTTTTCAGTTGCAAACTCCATTCCATACATATATATTGGGAGGTACTAGCTCCAACTCGGTTTTACAGTGAAAACTGCAGGAACTTCAAACCGGCACTAGGAAACAGACTGAGAAAGCAGAGAAAAAGTGTCTCCTGCAACCCGTTCCCTTGGTGCTAGATGAACGAACGTCTCTCCACTTGCTCAGTTCAGAGAGATAAGCGTGTGTGAAAGCCGTCCTTCACCTAGCTTGTTGGGAACACAAAGTTTCTTTTCAGTTGCAAACTCCATTCCATACGTATATATGGGGAGGTACTAGCTCCAACTCCGTTTGACAGTGAAAACTGCAGGAACTTCAAATCGGCACTAGGAAACAGATTGAGAAAGCAGAGAAAAAGTGTCTCCTGCAACCCATTCCCTTGGTGCTAGATGAACGAACGTCTCTCCACTTGCTCTGTTCTGAGAGATAAGTGTGTGTGAAAGCCATCCTTCACCTATCTTGTTGGGAACACAAAGTTTCTTTTCAGTTGCAAACTCCATTCCATACATATATAAGGGGAGGTACTAGCTCCAACTCGGTTTTACAGTGAAAACTGCACGAACTTCAAACCGGCACTAGGAAACAGACTGAGAAAGCTGAGAAAAAGTGTCTCCTGCAACCCGTTCCATTGGTGCTAGATGAACGAACGTCTCTCCATTTCTCAGTTCTGAGAGATAGGAGTGTGTGAAAGCCGTCCTTCACCTAGCTTGTTGGGAACAAAAAGTTTCTTTTCAGTTGCAAGCTCCATTCCATACATATATATGGGGAGGTACTAGCTCCAACTCGGTTTCACAGTTAAAACTGCAGGAACATCAAACCGGCACTAGGAAACAGACTGAGAAAGCAGAGAAAAAGTGTCTCCTGCAACCCGTTCCCTTGGTGCTAGATGAACGAACGTCTCTCCACTTGCTCAGTTCTGAGAGATAAGTGTGTGTGAAAGCCGTCCTTCACCTAGCTTGTTGGGAACACAAAGTTTCTTTTCAGTTGTAAACTCCATTCCATACATATATATGGGGAGATACTAGCTCCAACTCGGTTTTACAGTGAAAACTGCAGGAACTTCAAACCGGCACTAGGAAACAGACTGAGAAAGCAGAGAAAAAGTGACTCCTGCAACCCGTTCCCTTGGTGCTAGATGAACAAACGTCTCTCCACTTGCTCAGTTCTGAGAGATAAGTGTGTGTGAAAGCCGTCCTTCAACTAGCTTGTTGGGAACACAAAGTTTCTATTCAGTTGCAAACTCCATTCCATACATATATATGGGGAGGTACTAGCTCCAACTCGGTTTGACAGTGAAAACTGCAGGAACTTCCAACCGGCACTAGGAAACAGACTGAGAAAGCAGAGAAAAAGTGTCTCCTGCAACCCGTTCCCTTGGTGCTAGATGAACGAACGTCTCTCCACTTGCTCAGTTCTGAGAGATAAGTGTGTGTGAAAGCCGTCCTTCACCTAGCTTGTTGGGAACACAAAGTTTCTTTTCAGTTGCAAACTCCATTCCATACATATATATGGGGAGGTACTAGCTCCAAATCGGTTTTACAGTGAAAACTGCAGGAACTTCAAACCGGCACTAGGAAACAGACTGAGAAAGCAGAGAAAAAGTGTCTCCTGCAACCCGTTCCCTTGTTGCTAGATGAACGAACGTCTCTCCACTTGCTCAGTTCTGAGAGATAAGTGTGTGTGAAAGCCGTCCTTCACCTAGCTTGTTTTGAACACAAAGTTTCTTTTCAGTTGTAAACCACATTCCATACATATATATGGGGAGATACAAGCTCCAAATCGGTTTTACAGTGAAAACTGCAGGAACTTCAAACCGGTACTAGGAAACAGACTGAGAAAGCTGAGAAAAAGTGTCTCTTGCAACCCGTTCCCTTGGTGCTAGATGAACGAACGTCTGTCCATTTCTCAGTTCTGACAGATAGGAGTGTGTGAAAGCCGTCCTTCACCTAGCTTGTTGGGAACACAAAGTTTCTTTTCAGTTGCAAACTCCATTCCATACATATATATGGGTAGGTACTAGCTCCAACTCGGTTTTACAGTGAAAACTGCAGGAAGATCAAACAGGCACTAGGAAACAGACTGAGAAAGCAGAGAAAAATTGTCTCCTGCAACCCGTTCCATTGGTGCTAGATGAACGAACGTCTCTCCACTTGCTCAGTTCTGAGAGATAAGTGTGTGTGAAAGCCGTCCTTCACCTAGCTTGTTGGGAACACAAAGTTTCTTTTCAGTTGTAAACTCCATTCCATAAATATATATGGGGAGATACTAGCTCCAACTCGGTTTTACAGTGAAAACTGCAGGAACTTGAAACCGGCACTAGGAAACAGACTGAGAAAGCAGAGAAAAAGTGTCTCCTGCAACCCGTTCCCTTGGTGCTAGATGAACGAACGTCTCTCCACTTGCTCAGTTCTGAGAGATAAGTGTGTGTGAAAGCCGTCCTTCACCTAGCTTGTTGGGAACACAAAGATTCTTTTCAGTTGCAAACTCCATTCCATACATATATATGGGGAGGTACTAGCTCCAACTCGGTTTTACAGTGAAAACTGCAGGAACTTCCAACAGGCACTAGGAAACAGACTGAGAAAGCAGAGAAAAAGTGACTACTGCAACCCGTTCCCTTGGTGCTAGATGAACGAACGTCTCTCCACTTGCTCAGTTCTGAGAGATAAGTGTGTGTGAAAGCCGTCCTTCACCTAGCTTGTTGGGAACACAAAGTTTCTTTTCAGTTGCAAACTCCATTCCATACATATATATGGTGAGGTACTAGCTCCAAATCGTTTTGACAGTGAAAACTGCACGAACTTCAAACCGGCACTAGGAAACAGACTGAGAAAGCAGAGAAAAAGTGTCTCCTGCAAACCGTTCCCTTGGTGCTAGATGAACGAACGTCTCTCCACTTGCTCAGTTCTGAGAGATAAGTTTTTGTGAAAGCCGTCCTTCACCTAGCTTGTTGGGAACACAAAGTTTCTTTTCAGTTGGAAACTCCATTCCATACATATATATGGTGAGGTACTAGCTCCAACTCGGTTTTAAAGTGAAAACTGCAGGAACTTCAAACCGGCACTAGGAAACAGATTGAGAAAGCAGACAAAAAGTGTCTCCTGCAACCCGTTCCCTTGGTGCTAGATGAACGAACGTCTCTCCACTTGCTCAGTTCTCAGAGATAAATGTGTGTGAAAGCCGTCCTTCACCTAGCTTGTTGGGAACTCAAAGTTTCTTTTCAGTTGCAAATTCCATTGCATACATATATATGGGGAGGTAGAAGCTCCAACTCGATTTTACAGTGAAAACTGCAGGAACTTCTAACCGGCACTAGGAAACAGACTGAGAAAGCTGAGAAAAAGTGTCTCCTGCAACCCGTTCCCTTGGTGCTAGATGAACGAACGTCTCTCCACTTGCTCAGTTCTGAGAGATAAGTGTGTGTGAAAGCCGTCCTTCACCTAGCTTGTTGGGAACACAAAGATTCTTTTCAGTTGCAAACTCCATTCCATACATATATATTGGGAGGTACTAGCTCCAACTCGGTTTTACAGTGAAAACTGCAGGAACATCAAACCGGCACTAGGAAACAGACTGAGAAAGCAGAGAAAAAGTGTCTCCTGCAACCCGTTCCCTTGGTGCTAGATGAACGAACGTCTCTCCACTTGCTCAGTTCTGAGAGATAAGTGTGTGTGAAAGCCGTCCTTCACCTAGCTTGTTGGGAACACAAAGTTTCTTTTCAGTTGCAAACTCCATTCCATACATATATATTGGGAGGTACTAGCTCCAACTCGGTTTTACAGTGAAAACTGCAGGAACTTCAACCCGGCACTAGGAAACAGACTGAGAAAGCAGAGAAAAAGTGTCTCCTGCAACCCGTTCCCTTGGTGCTAGATGAACGAACGTCTCTCCTCTTGCTCAGTTCTGAGAGATAAGTGTGTGTGAAAGCCGTCCTTCACCTAGCTTGTTGGGAACACAAAGTTTCTTTTCAGTTGCAAACTCCATTCCATACATATATATGGTGAGGTACTAGCTCCAAATCGTTTTGACAGTGAAAACTGCACGAACTTCAAACCGGCACTAGGAAACAGACTGAGAAAGCAGAGAAAAAGTGTCTCCTGCAAACCGTTCCCTTGGTGCTAGATGAACGAACGTCTCTCCACTTGCTCAGTTCTGAGAGATAAGTTTGTGTGAAAGCCGTCCTTCACCTAGCTTGTTGGGAACACAAAGTTTCTTTTCAGTTGGAAACTCCATTCCATACATATATATGGTGAGGTACTAGCTCCAACTCGGTTTTAAAGTGAAAACTGCAGGAACTTCAAACCGGCACTAGGAAACAGATTGAGAAAGCAGACAAAAAGTGTCTCCTGCAACCCGTTCCCTTGGTGCTAGATGAACGAACGTCTCTCCACTTGCTCAGTTCTCAGAGATAAATGTGTGTGAAAGCCGTCCTTCACCTAGCTTGTTGGGAACTCAAAGTTTCTTTTCAGTTGCAAATTCCATTGCATACATATATATGGGGAGGTAGAAGCTCCAACTCGATTTTACAGTGAAAACTGCAGGAACTTCTAACCGGCACTAGGAAACAGACTGAGAAAGCTGAGAAAAAGTGTCTCCTGCAACCCGTTCCCTTGGTGCTAGATGAACGAACGTCTCTCCACTTGCTCAGTTCTGAGAGATAGGAGTGTGTGAAAGACGTCCTTCACATAGCTTGTTGGGAACAAAAAGGTTCTTTTCAGTTGCAAACTCCATTCCATACATATATACAGATAGGTACTAGCTCCAACTCGGTTTTACAGTGAAAACTGCAGGAACTTCAAACCGGCACTAGGAAACAGACTGAGAAAGCAGAGAAAAATTGTCTCCTGCAACCCGTTCCCTTGGTGCTAGATGAACGAACGTCTCTCCACTTGCTCAGTTCTGAGAGATAAGTGTGTGTTAAAGCCGTCCTTCACCTAGCTTGTTTTGAACACAAAGTTTCTTTTCAGTTGTAAACTACATTCCATACATATATATGGGGAGATACAAGCTCCAAATCGGTTTTACAGTGAAAACTGCAGGAACTTCAAACCGGCACTAGGAAACAGACTGAGAAAGCAGAGAAAAAGTGTCTCCTGCAACCCGTTCCCTTGGTGCTAGATGAACGAACGTCTCTCCTCTTGCTCAGTTCTGAGAGATAAGTGTGTGTGAAAGCCGTCCTTCACCTAGCTTGTTGGGAACACAAAGTTTCTTTTCAGTTGCAAACTCCATTCCATACATATATATGGGGAGGTACTAGCTCCAACTCGGTTTTACAGTGAAAACTGCAGGAACTTCCAACCGGCACTAGGAAACAGACTGAGAAAGCAGAGAAAAAGTGTCTACTTCAACCCGTTCCCTTGGTGCTAAATGAACGAACGTCTCTCCACTTGCTCAGTTCTGAGAGATAAGTGTGTGTGAAAGCCGTCCTTCACCTAGCTTGTTGGGAACACAAAGTTTCTTTTCAGTTGCAAACTCCATTCCATACATATATATGGTGAGGTACTAGCTCCAACTCGGTTTGACAGTGAAAACTGCAGGAACTTCAAACCGGCACTAGGAAACAGACTGAGAAAGCAGAGAAAAAGTGTCTCCTGCAACCCGTTCCCTTGGTGCTAGATGAACGAACGTCTCTCCACTTGCTCAGTTCTGAGAGATAAGTGTGTGTGAAAGCCGTCCTTCACCTAGCTTGTTGGGAACACAAAGTTTCTTTTCAGTTGCAAACTCCATTCCATACATATATATGGGGAGGTACTAGCTCCAACTCGGTTTTACAGTGAAAACTGCAGGAACTTCAAACCGGCACTAGGAAACAGTCTGAGAAAGCAGAGAAAAAGTGTCTCCTGCAACCCGTTCCCTTGGTGCTAGATGAACGAACGTCTCTCCACTTGCTCAGTTCTGAGAGATAAGTGTGTGTGAAAGCCGTCCTTCACCTAGCTTGTTGGGAACACAAAGATTCTTTTCAGTTGCAAACTCCATTCCATACATATATATTGGGAGGTACTAGCTCCAACTCGGTTTTACAGTGAAAACTGCAGGAACATCAAACCGGCACTAGGAAACAGACTGAGAAAGCAGAGAAAAAGTGTCTCCTGCAACCCGTTCCCTTGGTGCTAGATGAACGAACGTCTCTCCACTTGCTCAGTTCTGAGAGATAAGTGTGTGTGAAAGCCGTCCTTCACCTAGCTTGTTGGGAACACAAAGTTTCTTTTCAGTTGCAAACTCCATTCCATACATATATATTGGGAGGTACTAGCTCCAACTCGGTTTTACAGTGAAAACTGCAGGAACTTCAACCCGGCACTAGGAAACAGACTGAGAAAGCAGAGAAAAAGTGTCTCCTGCAACCCGTTCCCTTGGTGCTAGATGAACGAACGTCTCTCCACTTGCTCAGTTCTGAGAGATAAGTGTGTGTGAAAGCCGTCCTTCACCTAGCTTGTTGGGAACACAAAGTTTCTTTTCAGTTGCAAACTCCTTTCCATACATATATATGGGGAGGTACTAGCTCCAACTCGGTTTTACAGTGAAAACTGCAGGAACTTCAAACCGGCACTAGGAAACAGACTGAGAAAGCAGAGAAAAAGTGTCTCCTGCAACCCGTTCCCTTGGTGCTAGATGAACGAACGTCTCTCCACTTGCTCAGTTCTGAGAGATAAGTGTGTGTGAAAGCCGTCCTTCACCTAGCTTGTTGGGAACACAAAGATTCTTTTCAGTTGCAAACTCCATTCCATACATATATATTGGGAGGTACTAGCTCCAACTCGGTTTTACAGTGAAAACTGCAGGAACTTCAAACCGGCACTAGGAAACAGACTGAGAAAGCAGAGAAAAAGTGTCTCCTGCAACCCGTTCCTTTGGTGCTAGATGAACGAACGTCTCTCCACTTGCTCAGTTCTGAGAGATAAGTGTGTGTGAAAGCCGTCCTTCACCTAGCTTGTTGGGAACACAAAGTTTCTTTTCAGTTGCAAACTCCATTCCATACATATATATTGGGAGGTACTAGCTCCAACTCGGTTTCACAGTGAAAACTGCAGGAACATCAAACCGGCACTAGGAAACAGACTGAGAAAGCAGAGAAAAATTGTCTCCTGCAACCCGTTCCCTTGGTGCTAGATGAACGAACGTCTCTCCACTTGCTCAGTTCTGAGAGATAAGTGTGTGTGAAAGCCGTCCTTCACCTAGCTTGTTGGGAACACAAAGTTTCTTTTCAGTTGTAAACTCCATTCCATACATATATATGGGGAGATACTAGCTCCAACTCGGTTTTACAGTGAAAACTGCAGGAACTTCAAACCGGCACTAGGAAACAGACTGAGAAAGCAGAGAAAAAGTGACTCCTGCAACCCGTTCCCTTGGTGCTAGATGAACAAACGTCTCTCCACTTGCTCAGTTCTGAGAGATAAGTGTGTGTGAAAGCCGTCCTTCACCTAGCTTGTTGGGAACACAAAGTTTCTATTCAGTTGCAAACTCCATTCCATACATATATATGGGGAGGTACTAGCTCCAACTCGGTTTGACAGTGAAAACTGCAGGAACTTCCAACCGGCACTAGGAAACAGCCTGAGAAAGCAGAGAAAAAGTGTCTCCTGCAACCCGTTCCCTTGGTGCTAGATGAACGAACGTCTCTCCACTTGCTCAGTTCTGAGAGATAAGTGTGTGTGAAAGCCGTCCTTCACCTAGCTTGTTGGGAACACAAAGTTTCTTTTCAGTTGCAAACTCCATTCCATACATATATATGGGGAGGTACTAGCTCCAACTCGGTTTTACAGTGAAAACTGCAGGAACTTCAAACCGGCACTAGGAAACAGACTGAGAAAGCAGAGAAAAAGTGTCTCCTGCAACCCGTTCCCTTGGTGCTAGATGAACGAACGTCTCTCCACTTGCTCAGTTCTGAGAGATAAGTGTGTGTGAAAGCCGTCCTTCACCTAGCTTGTTTTGAACACAAAGTTTCTTTTCAGTTCTAAACCACATTCCATACATATATATGGGGAGATACAAGCTCCAAATCGGTTTTACAGTGAAAACTGCAGGAACTTCAAACCGGCACTAGGAAACAGACTGAGAAAGCTGAGAAAAAGTGTCTCCTGCAACCCGTTCCCTTGGTGCTAGATGAACGAACGTCTGTCCATTTCTCAGTTCTGACAGATAGGAGTGTGTGAAAGCCGTCCTTCACCTAGCTTGTTGGGAACACAAAGTTTCTTTTCAGTTGCAAACTCCATTCCATACATATATATGGGTAGGTACTAGCTCCAACTCGGTTTTACAGTGAAAACTGCAGGAACATCAAACAGGCACTAGGAAACAGACTGAGAAAGCAGAGAAATATTGTCTCCTGCAACCCGTTCCATTGGTGCTAGATGAACGAACGTCTCTCCACTTGCTCAGTTCTGAGAGATAAGTGTGTGTGAAAGCCGTCCTTCACCTAGCTTGTTGGGAACACAAAGTTTCTTTTCAGTTGTAAACTCCATTCCATAAATATATATGGGGAGATACTAGCTCCAACTCGGTTTTACAGTGAAAACTGCAGGAACTTGAAACCGGCACTAGGAAACAGACTGAGAAAGCAGAGAAAAAGTGTCTCCTGCAACCCGTTCCCTTGGTGCTAGATGAACGAACGTCTCTCCACTTGCTCAGTTCTGAGAGATAAGTGTGTGTGAAAGCCGTCCTTCACCTAGCTTGTTGGGAACACAAAGATTCTTTTCAGTTGCAAACTCCATTCCATACATATATATGGGGAGGTACTAGCTCCAACTCGGTTTTACAGTGAAAACTGCAGGAACTTCCAACAGGCACTAGGAAACAGACTGAGAAAGCAGAGAAAAAGTGACTACTGCAACCCGTTCCCTTGGTGCTAGATGAACGAACGTCTCTCCACTTGCTCAGTTCTGAGAGATAAGTGTGTGTGAAAGCCGTCCTTCACCTAGCTTGTTGGGAACACAAAGTTTCTTTTCAGTTGCAAACTCCATTCCATACATATATATGGTGAGGTACTAGCTCCAAATCGTTTTGACAGTGAAAACTGCACGAACTTCAAACCGGCACTAGGAAACAGACTGAGAAAGCAGAGAAAAAGTGTCTCCTGCAAACCGTTCCCTTGGTGCTAGATGAACGAACGTCTCTCCACTTGCTCAGTTCTGAGAGATAAGTTTGTGTGAAAGCCGTCCTTCACCTAGCTTGTTGGGAACACAAAGTTTCTTTTCAGTTGGAAACTCCATTCCATACATATATATGGTGAGGTACTAGCTCCAACTCGGTTTTAAAGTGAAAACTGCAGGAACTTCAAACCGGCACTAGGAAACAGATTGAGAAAGCAGACAAAAAGTGTCTCCTGCAACCCGTTCCCTTGGTGCTAGATGAACGAACGTCTCTCCACTTGCTCAGTTCTGAGAGATAAATGTGTGTGAAAGCCGTCCTTCACCTAGCTTGTTGGGAACTCAAAGTTTCTTTTCAGTTGCAAATTCCATTGCATACATATATATGGGGAGGTAGAAGCTCCAACTCGATTTTACAGTGAAAACTGCAGGAACTTCTAACCGGCACTAGGAAACAGACTGAGAAAGCTGACAAAAAGTGTCTCCTGCAACCCGTTCCCTTGGTGCTAGATGAACGAACGTCTCTCCACTTGCTCAGTTCTGAGAGATAGGAGTGTGTGAAAGACGTCCTTCACATAGCTTGTTGGGAACAAAAAGGTTCTTTTCAGTTGCAAACTCCATTCCATACATATATACAGGGAGGTACTAGCTCCAACTCGGTTTTACAGTGAAAACTGCAGGAACTTCAAACCGGCACTAGGAAACAGACTGAGAAAGCAGAGAAAAATTGTCTCCTGCAACCCGTTCCCTTGGTGCTAGATGAACGAACGTCTCTCCACTTGCTCAGTTCTGAGAGATAAGTGTGTGTTAAAGCCGTCCTTCACCTAGCTTGTTTTGAACACAAAGTTTCTTTTCAGTTGTAAACTACATTCCATACATATATATGGGGAGATACAAGCTCCAAATCGGTTTTACAGTGAAAACTGCAGGAACTTCAAACCGGCACTAGGAAACAGACTGAGAAAGCAGAGAAAAAGTGTCTCCTGCAACCCGTTCCCTTGGTGCTAGATGAACGAACGTCTCTCCTCTTGCTCAGTTCTGAGAGATAAGTGTGTGTGAAAGCCGTCTTTCACCTAGCTTGTTGGGAACACAAAGTTTCTTTTCAGTTGCAAACTCCATTCCATACATATATATGGGGAGGTACTAGCTCCAACTCGGTTTTACAGTGAAAACTGCAGGAACTTCCAACCGGCACTAGGAAACAGACTGAGAAAGCAGAGAAAAAGTGTCTACTTCAACCCGTTCCCTTGGTGCTAGATGAACGAACGTCTCTCCACTTGCTCAGTTCTGAGAGATAAGTGTGTGTGAAAGCCGTCCTTCACCTAGCTTGTTGGGAACACAAAGTTTCTTTTCAGTTGCAAACTCCATTCCATACATATATATGGTGAGGTACTAGCTCCAACTCGGTTTGACAGTGAAAACTGCAGGAACTTCAAACCGGCACTAGGAAACAGACTGAGAAAGCAGAGAAAAAGTGTCTCCTGCAAACCGTTCCCTTGGTGCTAGATGAACGAACGTCTCTCCACTTGCTCAGTTCTGAGAGATAAGTGTGTGTGAAAGCCGTCCTTCACCTAGCTTGTTGGGAACACAAAGTTTCTTTTCAGTTGCAAACTCCATTCCATACATATATATGGGGAGGTACTAGCTCCAACTCGGTTTGACAGTGAAAACTGCAGGAACTTCAAACCGGCACTAGGAAACAGACTGAGAAAGCAGAGAAAAAGTGTCTCCTGAAAACCGTTCCTTTGGTGCTAGATGAACGAACGTCTCTCCACTTGCTCAGTTCTGAGAGATAAGTGTGTGTGAAAGCCGTCCTTCACCTAGCTTGTTGGGAACACAAAGTTTCTTTTCAGTTGCAAACTCCATTCCATACATATATATGGGGAGGTACTAGCTCCAACTCGGTTTTACAGTGAAAACTGCAGGAACTTCAAACCGGCACTAGGAAACAGACTGAGAAAGCAGAGAAAAAGTGTCTCCGGCAACCCGTTCCCTTGGTGCTAGATGAACGAACGTCTCTTCACTTGCTCAGTTCTGAGAGATAAGTGTGTGTGAAAGCCGTCCTTCACCTAGCTTGTTGGGAACACAAAGTTTCTTTTCAGTTGCAAACTCCATTCCATACATATATATGGTGAGGTACTAGCTCCAACTCGGTTTGACAGTGAAAACTGCAGGAACTTCATACCGGCACTAGGAAAAAGACTGAGAAAGCAGAGAAAAAGTGTCTCCTGAAAACCGTTCCTTTGGTGCTAGATGAACGAACGTCTCTCCACTTGCTCAGTTCTGAGAGATAAGTGTGTGTGAAAGCCGTCCTTCACCTAGCTTGTTGGGAACACAAAGTTTCTTTTCAGTTGCAAACTCCATTCCATACATATATATGGGGAGGTACTAGCTCCAACTCGGTTTTACAGTGAAAACTGCAGGAACTTCAAACCGGCACTAGGAAACAGACTGAGAAAGCAGAGAAAAAGTGTCTCCGGCAACCCGTTCCCTTGGTGCTAGATGAACGAACGTCTCTTCACTTGCTCAGTTCTGAGAGATAAGTGTGTGTGAAAGCCGTACTTCACCTAGCTTGTTGGGAACACAAAGTTTCTTTTCAGTTGTAAACTCCATTCCATACATATATATGGGGAGATACTAGCTCCAACTCGGTTTTACAGTGAAAACTGCAGGAACTTCAAACCAGCACTAGGAAACAGACTGAGAAATCAGAGAAAAAGTGTCTCCTGCAACCCGTTCCCTTGGTGCTAGATGAACGAACGTCTCTCCACTTGCTCAGTTCTGAGAGATAAGTGTGTATGAAAGCCGTCCTTCACCTAGCTTGTTGGGAACACAAAGTTTCTTTTCAGTTGCAAACTCCATTCCATACATATATATGGTGAGGTACTAGCTCCAACTTGGTTTTACAGTGAAAACTGCAGGAACTTCAAAACGGCACTAGGAAACAGACTGAGAAAGGAGAGAAAAAGTGTCTCCTGCAACCCGTTCCCTTGGTGCTAGATAAACGAACGTCTCTCCACTTGCTCAGTTCTGAGAGATAAGTGTGTGTGAAAGCCGTCCTTCACCTAGCTTGTTGGGAACACAAAGTTTCTTTTCAGTTGCAAACTCCATTCCATACATATATATGGGGAGGTACTAGCTCCAACTCGGTTTTAAAGTGAAAACTGCAGGAACTTCAAACCGGCACTAGGAAACAGACTGAGAAAGCAGAGAAAAAGTGTCTCCTGCAACCCATTCCCTTGGTGCTAGATGAACGAACGTCTCTCCACTTGCTCAGTTCTGAGAGATAAGCGTGTGTGAAAGCCGTCCTTCACCTAGCTTGTTGGGAACACAAAGTTTCTTTTCAGTTGCAAACTCCATTCCATACATATATATTGGGAGGTACTAGCTCCAACTCGGTTTGACAGTGAAAACTGCAGGAACTTCAAACCGGCACTAGGAAACAGACTGAGAAAGCAGAGAAAAAGTGTCTCCTGCAACCCGTTCCCTTGGTGCTACATGAACGAACGTCTCTCCACTTGCTCGGTTCTGAGAGATAAGTGTGTGTGAAAGCCGTCCTTCAACTAGCTTGTTGGGAACACAAAGTTTCTTTTCAGTTGCAAACTCCATTCCATACATATATATGGGGAGGTACTAGCTCCAACTCGGTTTCACAGTGAAAACTGCAGGAACTTCAAACCGGCACTAGGAAACAGACTGAGAAAGCAGAGAAAAAGTGTCTCCTGCAACCCGTTCCCTTGGTGCTAGATGAACGAACGTCTCTCCACTTGCTCTGTTCTGAGAGATAAGTGTGTGTGAAAGCCGTCCTTCACCTAGCTTGTTGGGAACACAAAGTTTCTTTTCAGTTGCAAACTCCATTCCATACATATATATGGGGAGGTAGAAGCTCCAACTCGGTTTTACAGTGAAAACTGCAGGAACTTCAAACCGGCACTAGGAAACAGACTGAGAAAGCAGAGAAAAAGTGTCTCCTGCAACCCGTTCCCTTGGTGCTAGATGAACGAACGTCTCTCCACTTGCTCAGTTCTGAGAGATAAGTGTGTGTGAAAGCCGTCCTTCACCTAGCTTGTTGGGAACACAAAGTTTCTTTTCAGTTGCAAACTCCATTCCATACATATATATGGGGAGGTACTAGCTCCAACTCGGTTTGACAGTGAAAACTGCAGGAACTTCAAACCGGCCCTAGGAAACAGACTGAGAAAGCAGAGAAAAAGTGTCTCCTGCAACCCGTTCCCTTGGTGCTAGATGAACGAACGTCTCTCCACTTGCTCAGTTCTGAGAGATAAGTGTGTGTGAAAGCCGTCCTTCACCTAGCTTGTTGGGAACACAAAGTTTCTTTTCAGTTGCAAACTCCATTCCATACATATATATGGGGAGGTACTATCTCCAACTCTGTTTGACAGTGAAAACTGCAGGAACTTCAAACCGGCACTAGGAAACAGACTGAGAAAGCAGAGAAAAAGTGTCTCCTGCAACCCGTTCCCTTGGTGCTAGATGAACGAACGTCTCTCCACTTGCTCAGTTCTGAGAGATAAGTGTGTGTGAAAGCCGTCCTTCACCTAGCTTTTGGGGAACACAAAGTTTCTTTTCAGTTGCAAACTCCATTCCATACATATATATGGGGAGGTACTAGCTCCAACTCGGTTTTACAGTGAAAACTGCAGGAACTTCTAACCGGCACTAGGAAACAGACTGAGAAAGCAGAGAAAAAGTGTCTCCTGCAACCCGTTCCCTTGGTGCTAGATGAACGAACGTCTCTCCACTTGCTCAGTTCTGAGAGATAAGTGTGTGTGAAAGCCGTCCTTCACCTAGCTTGTTGGGAACACAAAGTTTCTTTTCAGTTGCAAACTCCATTCCATACATATATATGGGGAGGAACTAGCTCCAACTCGGTTTGACAGTGAAAACTGCAGGAACATCAAACCGGCCCTAGGAAACAGACTGAGAAAGCAGAGAAAAAGTGTCTCCTGCAACCCGTTCCCTTGGTGCTAGATGAACGAACGTCTCTCCACTTGCTCAGTTCTGAGAGATAAGTGTGTGTGAAAGCCGTCCTTCACCTAGCTTGTTGGGAACACAAAGTTTCTTTTCAGTTGCAAACTCCATTCCATACATATATATGGGGAGGTACTATCTCCAACTCGGTTTGACAGTGAAAACTGCAGGAACTTCAAACCGGCACTAGGAAACAGACTGAGAAAGCAGAGAAAAAGTGTCTCCTGCAACCCGTTCCCTTGGTGCTAGATGAACGAACGTCTCTCAACTTGCTCAGTTCTGAGAGATAAGTGTGTGTGAAAGCCGTCCTTCACCTAGCTTGTTGGGAACACAAAGTTTCTTTTCAGTTGCAAACTCCATTCCATAAATATATATGGGGAGGTACTAGCTCCAACTCGGTTTTACAGTGAAAACTGCAGGAACTTCAAACCGGCACTAGGAAACAGACTGAGAAAGCAGAGAAAAAGTGTCTCCTGCAACCCGTTCCCTTGGTGCTAGATGAACGAACGTCTCTCCACTTGCTCAGTTCTGAGAGATAATTGTGTGTGAAAGCCGTCCTTCAAAAAGCTTGTGGGGAACTGAAAGTTTCTTTTCAGTTGCAAACTCCATTCCATACATATATATGGGGAGGTAGAAGCTCCAACTCGGTTTCACAGTGAAAACTGCAGGAACTTCAAACCGGCACTAGGAAACAGACTGAGAAAACAGAGAAAAAGTGTCTCCTGCAACCCGTTCCCTTGGTGCTAGATGAACGAACGTCTCTCCACTTGCTCAGTTCTTAGAGATAAGTGGGTGTGAAAGCCGTCCTTCACCTAGCTTGTTGGGAACACAAAGTTTCTTTTCAGTTGCAAACTCCATTCCATACATATATATGGGGAGGTACTAGCTCCAACTCGGTTTGACAGTGAAAACTGCAGGAACTTCAAACCGGCACTAGGAAACAGACTGAGAAAGCAGAGAAAAAGTGTCTCCTGCAACCCGTTCCCTTGGTGCTACATGAACGAACGTCTCTCCACTTGCTCGGTTCTGAGAGATAAGTGTGTGTGAAAGCCGTCCTTCAACTAGCTTGTTGGGAACACAAAGTTTCTTTTCAGTTGCAAACTCCATTCCATACATATATATGGGGAGGTACTAGCTCCAACTCGGTTTCACAGTGAAAACTGCAGGAACTTCAAACCGGCACTAGGAAACAGACTGAGAAAGCAGAGAAAAAGTGTCTCCTGCAACCCGTTCCCTTGGTGCTAGATGAACGAACGTCTCTCCACTTGCTCTGTTCTGAGAGATAAGTGTGTGTGAAAGCCGTCCTTCACCTAGCTTGTTGGGAACACAAAGTTTCTTTTCAGTTGCAAACTCCATTCCATACATATATATGGGGAGGTAGAAGCTCCAACTCGGTTTTACAGTGAAAACTGCAGGAACTTCAAACCGGCACTAGGAAACAGACTGAGAAAGCAGAGAAAAAGTGTCTCCTGCAACCCGTTCCCTTGGTGCTAGATGAACGAACGTCTCTCCACTTGCTCAGTTCTGAGAGATAAGTGTGTGTGAAAGCCGTCCTTCACCTAGCTTGTTGGGAACACAAAGTTTCTTTTCAGTTGCAAACTCCATTCCATACATATATATGGGGAGGTACTAGCTCCAACTCGGTTTGACAGTGAAAACTGCAGGAACTTCAAACCGGCCCTAGGAAACAGACTGAGAAAGCAGAGAAAAAGTGTCTCCTGCAACCCGTTCCCTTGGTGCTAGATGAACGAACGTCTCTCCACTTGCTCAGTTCTGAGAGATAAGTGTGTGTGAAAGCCGTCCTTCACCTAGCTTGTTGGGAACACAAAGTTTCTTTTCAGTTGCAAACTCCATTCCATACATATATATGGGGAGGTACTATCTCCAACTCTGTTTGACAGTGAAAACTGCAGGAACTTCAAACCGGCACTAGGAAACAGACTGAGAAAGCAGAGAAAAAGTGTCTCCTGCAACCCGTTCCCTTGGTGCTAGATGAACGAACGTCTCTCCACTTGCTCAGTTCTGAGAGATAAGTGTGTGTGAAAGCCGTCCTTCACCTAGCTTTTGGGGAACACAAAGTTTCTTTTCAGTTGCAAACTCCATTCCATACATATATATGGGGAGGTACTAGCTCCAACTCGGTTTTACAGTGAAAACTGCAGGAACTTCTAACCGGCACTAGGAAACAGACTGAGAAAGCAGAGAAAAAGTGTCTCCTGCAACCCGTTCCCTTGGTGCTAGATGAACGAACGTCTCTCCACTTGCTCAGTTCTGAGAGATAAGTGTGTGTGAAAGCCG